>NC_090925.1:875157398-876485045 GCF_040938575.1 Ambystoma mexicanum
CCCTGCTTTAGACGTTACTAGGAAACTCATGAATTCCATCCCCAACTGGGAAAATACAACCTCAATAATCGGTGGTGGCTGAAGATGGATCAGGCCTACATTGCCCTTTAGGTCTTCTGGCAGCTCTCATAGTATTATTTAATATGGAGGAAGATCCCCAACCAAAACAACCTGTTTCCTATATGGCCATAATGTTTATCAATGCCTTGATGGTCCTTATGGAGGTTACACCTGTACCTCCCTTAATGCTTCGCAGATCCATCCCTATGCACCCACCTCTTAAACCCATCAACCCAATTAACCAACCATGACTTCTCCACCCAATTTCCTCAGCTCCTTTTCCTTCTCATTTCTTGCCAGCAGCACTCGCTTCTATTGGTGCACCCTCTGTATGTTTCACTAGTTGCTCCTTAGCCCAAAAAGATGGTGTGGTAAGATTAGGAGAGATTAATATACCTGCACAGGGGCCTTGTGGAAGTTGCCATAATTTTGTGTGTGGGAAACAAAGGTTACCTTTGGTGACATACTTCCATTGATAAATGGCAATTTACCAACTTGTGACAAGCAAGTAGTGGAGAGTGATGATTGTGATGATGATTGTGAATGGATCCCTTAATCTTGATCTGTGGACTTGAGTGAGGGGTTATGTGTGAAAACCGCTGTGATGGAGGGAAGTAAATTGATTGCAAATAATCACCACTCTCCGCTCCTGATCCTGGAATATATCTTGGACCCTAACAACTCCATTGGAATGACGTTGAAGCACTCACGCATATTAGAAAATGTATTTTCCTCAGTCCTACTCTCTCTCTCCTCTTTGGTTAAATCCACCTTGGCAGTAAACAATCACTCACAGACACTGTATTGTTGAGTGTTGATGTACTCTTTCTTTTACTTGGTACCTTTTCAAGTCTTGTGTGGCTTATATAGTCCTTCAGCTGATGCAAAAGGTATTTCCCTCACTGTATGATACTATATGTAATCAAGTCTCAAGTGACCCCATCCTACCCAATATTCACTTGCTTCCTGCTTCACTTTTATCCTTAGTCCTATCTCTGCTGTCTCAGGCATTGTCCTCCCAGCATCTACTTCCATTGACTCCTTGTTCCTCCACCATTTAGCTTGTCCTCCACAATACAGTTAATTCAACCACCTCACCTCTCCTCATCCATGCTCTTCATATCCTCCTCTCAATTTCTCTCTCTGAATTTGTTTCTCTTTCCCTGCCCGGGTCATACTTTAACCTCTGCTTCACATGCTTCTACCAGCTATTTTCTACTCTCCTCTGTTCTGAGTTCCTCCTCTGCTCCCATTGTTGGCATACACACTCTTCTTTCTGCCTCCTTTCACCACTCTCCCTTTCTGTCTCTCTGTTTTCCTCCATTCTCCACACTTCCCACTCATACTCCTCCATCCTCCTCCTTTCTCCACTCTCCCCTCGATGTCTTCTACTCTGCCACACACCCTTAGTCTAAACACCTCCTCTATAATCTTAACTCCCACACTGTTCTGCCTCACCTGTCTGCTTTTATTTACCCTTAGCGCAGGCCACAAAATGCCACAAAACGTCTAATTTTGTATGGGCCTTCCAGTGTGATTATATATGCCTGGGCATTCAGCGTAAGGCATGCAGACCGCATTTATGACAGCTGAACATAATGGGGCAACCGTCTGCTTAGTTTCTCCACCACGCAATTCTTTTTCATCTTCATCCCTCATTTTCGACACAGGCCACAGACTGAGGTCAGTGTTACCAGCCAATGGAATGGGATTCTCTCTTTCCCAACAAGTTTTGGTATGGTTTTGATTTCTGATGTCACATGGTGTCACAAAGTTTAGAAAGCGGGGCAAATGAAAGTCAATGAGGCAATGCTCATATACTTGAATCGCCGAGCAAAGCAACTTCCTTCGGCCAAGATTTGCAGTGAGAATACTGCGGTTTCCAGTCTGCCGTCTGCCTGAGATTGTCCACTGCATCGTTTTACTCTTGTTCTTTCAGATTTCAGATATGTTCTTATCTTGCTAAGATTGTTCCTGTGGAGCATTGTGGTGCAGGCAGACATGGATAGGGATGGAGTAGGGTTCCAGGGGGTTTCAGCACTCCCTCTGGGGGCAATCCGCATGGAAGGGGTGGTGATCGCTTGCCTTTATGGTCACCTCAGCACCATCCCCTAGCGTTGGACACAGGGCTTCCTCACAGGGTGCTCATTGAGGACCCAGGGATTCTGAATCCCCTCATCAAGTTTGGTGCTATCATGTGATGTCATGTAGTTCAATCAGGGCCTGGTTATGCCCCTGGGCAAGGAAGGCTCTATCTGGCTGATCAAGGCCAGTAAAAAGGTGACTCTTCTGGCATGCCAACAGATGGAAAAGCCAGTGCCCTGCTCAGGCTAATGATGTGGAAAGAGAAGAAGGACGCTCATTGGAGATCTAGGGATTTTTCATTCCTTCCCAGCAGAGTGCCATTATATGGTTTTATGCATCTCAATAAGTGCATAACCAATGACCATGCTACCGGCAGGAAATACCGAAGCCGGTATGGGAAGGCCTCCTTTGGGTTAAATCGGTGTTAGCATGCCCTAAGAAGCAAATACCAATCCACATTCCCAGACAGTTAGTCCACACTCAATGAGAGCCTTAATAAAGCACTTGTGGCAGGTGGAATTCTTAAGATGGTCAAGGGGAGACTTTCTGATCAGTCAGAGGTCCCAAAAAGCAATGGCAGACAATATCAGGGCCGATCATCAAAGAGGTTGTGCTGAATAACCCATGGCGCAGCATAGCAAGTAAGGCTGGGCTAGAGCAGGAGAGAGACATGTTGAGAATCTGTGTGGCTTTGGTAGCCGACAGCCCACAGCAGACACATATTTTTTTCACTTGTTTTTCTCATTGGGCTAATATTCCACTCTCCAAACACATTCACACATTTTCTGTGACCAATATTCAGTTTATTTACCACCGGGGGAAAGACAGATGACTAGAGGGCAGGAAAGTTGGTAAGCCGCTCTGCCAGAGAGTAGGCTCAAAGGTGGGAAAGATTGTGGGCTAGATGCAACTGTTGCATTCTGGTTGAAATAGCAGTAGGATGTGCCTCTGCCTAGAAAAGAAGGATATTACAAAATGGGTAGGAATGAAAATCCAAAAATTCAAAAACCAACTAAGGATAAGGACATTTTTTTTTACAGCAAAGCATTGAGAGGAAGGAATGCGGCGACTGGTGCCTCATAGCTCTGTCCGGAAGCGTAACGGGCACCCTGCCATGTTCCTCTCGTAATCTTCATCAAAGCTCTCGTTCTGGGTTACAGTGAAGTGTTTCTTCCAGTCCCCAGCAATCCCTGTGCAGAGAGAAATAAATTAATATGATTCAGAATCATGGAATTTCACTAGAAAAGGGCAATGTGTATTTCTCACAGTTCAGAAGGGACTTATGGCCATGGAATAGCGCACTAGTTTGGTAACCTCTAGTCTCAGCAGAGGCCCCGGCAGGCACAGTTGTAGTGTGCCCATCTGGAATGTGTGCCGGTATGTTGCTACTGGCACCCTTCATTCCGGACTGGCAGAATTGTAATGAAGTCTCATTAAAAACGTTTTTCACAATAGTTTTTTAAGTTCAATTTCAAGAATGGCTTTATTTTCAGCTAAAAGCTATAAAAGCATACAACAAATACAACAGAGAGCTTTCACAGTTTAGGTTAAAGCCAAGAATGACATGATTTAAAAGTGCATTAATTTCAGGTAAAGCCTGCCTTTAAAACGTCAGAAAACAATTTGACATACTTTGAGCAAAAATTCAGTTCCAATGAAGTAATAAATACATAATCAATAATTATTTCATATATACTAAACCCTTGCCCAATAAATACCGTATTAAAAATCACTATTTTAGGGAAGTTTTCCAAAAACAAAAACAAAGAGTAAAAATGGGTAGAGTACAGTAGTAACCCCATCTTAAGATGGCGGGAATGGACTCGCAGCCCCAGATTACTTACATTTCAAGAACCATGGTGACTTTATAGGGGGGTCAAGCATCAAATCCAATGACAGTAAGAATTTTACATCTACATAGTCACGCCAGATAACTTGCGATATTCATTAAGAAGCCCTCTGCCGATCCTTCCTCCCCGGCAAACTAACGCCCAATCTCTATCACTCCATTCCTGGGCAAACTCCTGGAAAAGCTGGCCATCTCCCAGCTTGCTCTCCACACTGAATCTGTTGGTTGTCTCTATGACCACCAGTCTGGCTTTAGAGCAGCCATTATCATGGAAACTGCTCCCCTGAACACCCGTGAAGAATTGCTCTCTAATCTCAAATCTAACCTTCCTTTTTTCCTTATTCTCCTTTATCTATCCTCTGCCTTCGAAACGGTCAACCACGCCATCCTGATAAATTGTCTCTGTGACAACCTGGGCATCACGGGCCAGGCCCTAGCCTGGTTGACCTCCTTTCTCTCTGATCAACCCTCCCAGGTCCAACTTGAGTCATTTATCTCCACCACCTCTGTCTCTACATGTGGTGTTCCCCCGGGTTCCAACCTCGCACCATGGCTCTTCATCTATAATTTGGCTCCTCTGGCCCACCTCATTTCTACTTTCTCTTCTAACTTTCAGTGTTATGCAGATGACACTCAGCTCTCCTTCAGGGTCCCCTCAACCTCCTCTGCTCTCTCGCTCATTCCTGATTGTCTATCCACGATTCAGGAATGGTGTGCCTCCAACGATCTCTGCCTAAATGCCAGTAAGACTGAGATCCTTCTCATTGGGACCCCTGCTCCACACTTCCCTTTTTCACTCTGGCCGACCACCCTGGGCCCTCTACCTGCACCTTCCTGCGAGGCAAAAAACCTTGTTGTCATCTTTGACTCCACCCTCTCCTTCTCTCCCCACATCTCTGACATCTCTAAGAAGACCCACTACCAGCTGCACCTCCTCAGAGGTATTCATCCTGTTCTCAGTTTTCCCCAGAAGCTCACTGTCTCCAGAGCCCTAGTTCTCTCTAGTCTGGGTTACTGCAACAGCCTATTTATAAATATGCCTGCCTCTACTCTTCTCCCTTTGCATCTAATCCAGAACAGGACTGTAGAACTTGTCCTTGGCCTCAAGGCCAGGGATCGCATCTGTCCAGCCCTGAAATATCTCCACTGGCTGCAAGGATCAAGTTCAAGCCCCTCTGCATTGTCCACAAGGCTTTCTGCAGACAGGAACCACACTAAATCCAACTCTCTCTTTCTAAGCATCTTACATCTCGAGCCCTCCGCTCATCCACCTCCAACTCTCTGAGGGTCAAACGCTTCTCCAGTCAGAGATTGGTGGGTAGATCTCGGTCTTCGGTTGGGGCCTCCCTCTGGAACAGCCACCCTCAAACTTCAGCAGGACAACCTTACGTTCCGGAAGCAACTCAAGACCTTCCTCTTTGCTTCTGATATCTCTCTCTCTCTCCCCAGTTGATGCCCTTGTCTGCTGTGCTAACTGGTTACCTGGCCACCCTCTGAACCTCACAGGCAAAAGGCTCCTGCATGACCTGCCTCCCTGCACTTACTTGAGCCTCCACCCTGGCTGCACTTACCACACTTTTTGCCACTGCATTCTCCTCCTCCACCCCCTGGAACTTCTCCTCTTCCTTCCCCCTCGCACTTGCATGATCGGGATGACACAAAGCCTAGTAAGATTGTTTGTCCTCCCTTTGTCTCCCCTTCCTTGTCTTGTCGCACCTAGAAATACTTGTGTATAGGCGGGTTATAAATGATTTATCATATCACACAAAAGGGATTAGCGGTGCCTTAGCAAAACTTTACAGCATCCGCCACTGAACGTACACCCTCACTTTAATGGTTTCAAGCACCATACTCTCACCTGTTTCAATGGTTCACACAAGAATAAAAAGTGTACAATTGTCTCTTCTCCCACTTACACAAGGAACAGAGACCATCCCCACCATTTTCCCACGATTTGGTGAAAGCAGCAATATTTAATGTCTGCATCCTAAAGCTAATCAACAATGCAGATCTGTGTGATCCGGCCGCGGCTTCTTTTACTGCGATGGAAAAGTTTGCATGGGAAATGCACGAACACAAAATGTTCGACCATTTCCATGCAAACATGTTAAAAACACTACAAAACCCACACCCCAACACACACCCCCACGCAGACCCTACTTACCATGCGCCAGTTACCTTTCACTTTTGTGAACGGGAACCAGCGTCCTTTTTTCTTTTTTTTTTGCGGGCTACTCTAGGGGTTTGCCCCTGCAACTCCCGTTCACTATAGTGTCTAGTATAGTGAGCAGGGTGTTGCGGGGGACACCCCTGCAGCCCCTGTTTTTTTTCTTTTTTTTCGGGGTGCTGCGGGGGAGTCCCCCGCAACACCCACGCGCCATACTGTGTTTTATTTTTTTAAATGCACGCCACCAACGGTTCGAACTTTTGGTGATCGAACCTTTGGTGTCATGCATTTACAACCTTTTTGTATAGGTCGAACTTTTTTTTCCTGTTATTTCTACCGATACCAACAATGCACACACATATGAGGGCTTGGAATAATCCAAGAAATCTTCTTGGCCAAATTCTGATTTGTATGCTAGATAATTCGGTCCCAATTTTAGCATACCAGTCACGTCCGCCATTTTACTCCTGAATAGGGCAATTTCTTTATCCTTTAACCTGGATTTATCAGCCTTCCCAATGGATTTTGGGTCCAACCATAATGCTGCTTCATTGAGGCTAAAGAACACCCATTTCACATGGACAAACAAGGGGATGCTATTGCCTCCTACTAAACCCGTGCATGTATCATTGCGTCACAATATTTCTCTGGGCAATCTGTACTCCATAGCCTTAGCCAATAAAGTACAGGGTGAAATGCCATCTAGTCTTCAATCGGGGACACATCCATTTCCAAATGCAACAATGCATTGGGGGTGCCTACAGGTAGATGAAGGATTTGCTATACATGTTCATTTACCATGGCAGTTAAAGTTTTTGAGTTGGCATGTACACAGAGTTCTGCACCATAAAAGACATCCAGGGATCGCTTGTTTGCGGTACAATTCTAGTGCTGCAGCAATTGCCCCCCTGACATGCCTTGTATGGAACATTCTATGGGCCCTAGCATATTTCCCCAAAGTGGAGTCCATTTGTATGAAATTTGATTCCCAAGTAATCAACAAACTCGACCTGTTTCAGTCTTTCCCCTCCACACTACTCATTAGCCTACACAGGGTTTTGCAAACCAGGGGCCTGAAAACAAGAGTCTTTGTTTTATTAATATTCAGCCTCACATTTTCAGGAAAAGAAATATCCAAGATTAGTGTCAGGATTCCAGGGTATAATTGCTAGCAGCACAGGGCCATATGCATACAGCAGTGCAGGGGAATTGTCTGCCCCCATTCTAGGACAGTCAATGCACTCCTGTATCAATGACACAATAATCTCCTCCATATAAAAGGAAAACAACAATGGGGCTAATAAGCCGCGTTGTCTCACCCTCTGCAGTACAGGAAAAAAATCAGTAATCTCCCCAGGCAGACCATATTATACGGCTGGTCTTCATTATTACTATACAATGGGCCTCATTACACGTATCTCGGTAAGGCAACAATGGCGCCGCTATCGCAACCGGCACCGTTCCTACCGTACCGGCATACTACGAGTTCTGCTCGCGGGTGCCCTTGCACCAGGTCAGACCTGGTGGCTGCAAGGGCACCCGCGAGCAGAACTCGTAGTATGGCGGTACGGTAGCAACGGTGCCGGTAGCGATACCGGCACCCACGAGCAGAACATGATGGTAGCACCGGTACCGTTAATAACGGTACCGTTGCTACCACCCTCCCCATTCCCATTGAGCCCCGTCGGGCTCGAATGGGGATGTACCGGGCCCGGCACCCGCGAAAAGGGAAATTACCGGGTGCGAGTTTGGAGGTAGCCTTGCCGGTTTTACCGCCAAGGCTACCTCCAACCTCGTAATGAAGCCCAATGCCTGGATAATAGAAATTAAGCGGGACGGGGCTTTCTTTTTCTTTAACACTTGGCACAGAGCTTCCTGCAACACTTCCCGTCAAGCACAGTTTTGAGGTCTACATAAATTGCGTATAACTTCATAACTCTCAGAACCGTGTAGTTTTGCACCAACATTACTAATCTGAAACTTGTATCTATTGCACTTTTGTACTTTTTGTTTTTCCGAACCCTGCTTGGAGATCACCAATACTGCCCTTATCCTCCACCCAAGGCTGCAAATGGACCAAAATTGATTTTGTGAAGATCTTGCCACTGCTGTCCAAAGGTGAAATGGGCCCATAATTCTCTGCGAGTCCCTACACCCTTTCTTAAATATCGGAACAATTAAAGTAGATTGCCAGGATGTGGGAACAGTTTTAGCCACAAGGATAATATTAAAAGGTTTCCACAAAATTGGGCCCCATATTTCATCTTTATAAAAAAATCTCCCAGGATTCCATCTAGGCCTGCCGCTTTTCCACTCTTCTGATTACATATTGCATTACATATTTCCTGCCCTGTTAAGAGGAGCCGATAATCCTCTAGGGGTTCTTCCACATTCACATTGTTCGCCATCGGGGCTATATCTACATGGTTGACCGTGGCTCCACAATAAGCGAGAGAAACTATCCCGCCAGGCAATGGCTGTAATGCAACAAAACAAAGCCCCATTTGTATCTGCCCCCCGAGATTCTCTCCCAAAAATCTCCAATATCACCTTTCTCAAAGGCGTGCTGCAGGGGACACCGACGGTCCTAACATGGGCATTCTTCTAGTCTGCTACCAGCTTTTTATAAATCATTCTATGATTGTGCAGCTGTACCTTATCCAATGGAATATCAGACTTGAGACATTCCAATTGTCTGTCTCCCCCCCCTCCCATACTTGTTCTCACCCCCCCTCCAGCACTGTCTGAAATGTCGTCAGGCCTAGTACGATAGTTGCTTGTTTTGTTCCTCTCCCTCTTTTCTCCTCCTCTCTCCCTGACCTCTCGTATTATTCCGGCTCTACCAGAAATGTCGTCAGGCCTAGTAAAGTAGTCGTCTGTCTGTTTCCCACTTCTTTCCTATCTGTGTCTTAGCACTTTCACTATCTGAAATGTCGCCACGCCGAGTACGGTAGTTAATTTCACATTCTTGTTGTTCATGCCCTGTAAGAATGTCATTGTATTTTCACTTGTTACCTTCCTTGCCTTGAAGCCCTTTGAAACACATTGTGTATAGGTGCTATATAAATAAAATATCATATCATAATATCTGCCTCTTTGCTGCCCGGAATTCAGCGTCATACCACTTGGCCCGATTTATGGTGGTTTAAATTTACGAGCCTCACAAGAAAAATGCGGGGACAAGATTTGCGGTCAGTTTTTCAAATTCCCCAGAATACCATCACTTGGGGTTTCATCACCACAAATCACCTCTAAGATACTCAGGATGGACTCATAAACTGTGGGCTTTTTGTCATGCTCCATCATTTTTGACCATTTGATAACCTTATGGGCATTTCCTGAAACCATTAAATGACAATTAATTTCCAGTTTAAGTTTATGGATAAAAGTCAGTGATCACTGGACTGTATATTTAATACGTCAAAGCCATCTACCTTACACGAGTCCTTAGCCATTATCAGTATGTCATCTATTCTATTACTGAGCTGCCATTTACCCCCGAAAATGTATGATGAGCAGGCTGATCTGATCTTTTTTCCCAATTATATTGATTGTACATGTTGTTTACTTTCATGTTGGAACGCTAAAATAGTTATTGTTACTACAATGGTGCACTGTAAGGAAAAATGGACTGCACTTATTTCAACAATGCCATTGATTTCAACAGAGACGATGTGCACCAGTTTTAAATGTGGTAGTATAGTACTAATTTCAATAGTGACACTAATTTCAACAATGTCACCAGTCTTAAATGATGCTAACATGAAGCATGTGCTATACTAGTACTGATGTGTGGCATTGAGGGTAACCCAAAGGGAGTTCGCTTTAGGGGCTTCAGGCATGAAAATATTCATATTTCAGCATGTGCATGGCTTGCCTGGACAGCTTTGCTTGTAAGGGTTTGATTCAGTAAAAGCAAAAAAACTGAGAATTAAAGGGTCAGCAGCCCGCTTTGCGCACTAAGTAGATGACAGGCCTTGGGAGTGAACATAGCATTGTCCAGAAGTGGAGGAAGAAAGGATGGCATGTAACATTTTCTTCCGACCACAGGAAGATATGGGTGCAGCTTGCCAAAAGTCAGAAGAGGTGAGATGGTGCTACAAGACTCTTGAATATTCCCAAAGGGTCTGTCACATGTTTAATGACACACAAAGGCTAGGGAAGGAAATGACATCGCCTGGGAGGTGGATAGAAATGCCCAGCATCTATAGGTCCTGGGCTGGGTTTTGAAAGAAGAGGTATAAGCAACTGCAAGCCCGGGGGCAGGGCTTTTTGACCTACTGCTGAATCCATGAAGGGCTGCTGCCTGTTGACGATTCCACAAAGCTTGTGGGCCGATGAAATTTACAAGGGTTACTTTTGACCTAGGCTTTCCACATACGTCTGTGGCCTGGTTTTTGACGGGGCCTGCCCTGTCCATCGCATTTAAAAGAACAAGGTTTAGATTCTACACGCTCTAATTGAGAAAAAGATAAAGTTGAGGCTGCATGTTTTATAATTTGAAAGGCTTTCCTCGTGTGTGAGTGTCAAGCTGAACTGTGTCATCGGAGCCTAAGGCATGTCGGCAAGCCTTGCTGGGCTTTGAAGGTTGCTGTGAGCAGGACTGTTATCTTTGTGCTGGAACGGCAGACAGGACAGCAATAGCTGGGATTCCGAGCCAAAAGGTATCAACTAGTGCCGAAAGGGTCTCATTTAAAGTTGCAAGTGAGTATTAATAGGGTTGAAAAAGATTTGGAATGTTTTCCAAGGGGTGATTTTGGTCAGGTCTGACTGACCTAAAAGGCAATTCCCTTTTTTCTTCATGGTACCTGAAGACACAAAAGCTGCCTGGATGTAAACTGATTATGGGAATAATTCTGCTATGCAAGGAAATTCATTATCTCTAACCTCAGACTAACCTGACTCTTAGCTAGGGGTTAGATAGGGTATACGAGGGCTGGTTCCTGAAGTTCAACTGATTTCATTACCAACTGAAGTCCATGCTAAGGAATGTCCCAAATTCATCCTCAATCTACTAATAGTATACAAGGGGAAATGTTAAGGGATGTTAATCTATAGTATATAAACTATTAATGAATACTAAATAGCTTTTAGAACTCAAAGAAAATTGTCAGTGTGTAATTGCATGTTCTGTTTTTTTTTCTAATAACAAAATGCATAGTTGAAGTGATGTGCTGCTGATGATTTTGAGATATGCTGTGCATGTAAATGTCTAATTGTGTTGAAGCTGTGCATATAAAGATGTTACATTCTAAGCCTATATAGTAGTCTATTATTGTTTGGCCTGGTCAATTTGTAATATATAGTGTGGCAATTTGGTGAGTGTCTAGTGTAGTATAAGGCCTTCTGAGGCATAAGGCCTTCTAGATAACTGCATTCCTCTGGTACCGACTCCTTGCGTGTGACGCGATTTGCTAAACGGAGATCAGATGGTTGATCGCTTTCCTCAGCAGGCTCCCTTCTTTGGAACAGCCTCCTCTTCATCTAGAGCAGGACCTCCTTAAGTTCTGTAAAACTTCAAGACCTTCCTCTTTACCTCTTCCTTCCCTCCCGCCCCTGCTAATTGCACAGTAGCTTGACTGGTGTGCAGGGCCCTTCTGCATTCCCAGGGCCCTCACCTCCCACAACCTATCATCCAGCTGCTGTCTATCCTCTACACTTGCCTCGGCTCACCCTTCAACACTGATGGTTGCACTTACATTTCTTCATAGCACTTCACCTGCTGCTCTCCATGAGCTCGACAGCACCTATCTCATACCCCTCCCCCCTCAGCACTTTCACGTTCTGAACACTCACAAGGCATTGTAGGTTTGTCTTCTCCTCCCCATTGTCTCTTTCTTTGTTGTATTTAATTATTTAACATTGCTGTAATTACCTTGTTTATCATCCCATGTCCCCTCCCTGTTGCCCTGTGGGTGCTTTGAAACAGTATTTGCTTCCTGTATAAGCAAAGTGTGATCACAAAGATGTGGCTATACACATTTTCTTACAGTACCCAGCATCAAGGGAAGGTAGCAAGGGAGAAATGCACAATAGATATTTACCTGGAACTTCATAGGAACTGAAGCTACTCACCCTTCCTCATGAATGGGGACACTGAATGGTCCATGATAGTGGTTGGAAGGGTTCTATAATTAGTCATTTTGTTCTGCTTCATCTCATTGAATGATGTTTTGTGGACAATTTTGTCCAAAACCTCTTCTGATAGGTCCTTCTCCATGAACTTAAGAATCTTCTGGATTTCACGCTTCGGGTCCTGCAGGCAGGGGTAACAGAGAGAGAGAGAGGGAGGTGTACATGTAAAATTGTCAGATGACACCAAAGTTTAGGGATAGAAACACAATGGTGGTGTTCCCCAAAGTAGATACTCCAGCATCATTTTGGGTTCCCTCAAGCTCTCACCTCCTTCATGTCCTCATAGAACAGGTACAAGATGCGCTGCTCCTTACTCTTCTCCCACCAGCCCTTCACGTGGTCATACCAGGACCCGAAACTGACTGATACAAAAGCAAACACGAGAAGTTATCCAAGCCCAAACAGCAGCTTGTTCAAAGTGCATCTATGGCACTGTCTCCTTTACTTGTTTTCATTACCACTTCTGTACATCGCCTATTGGCCTACACTTTTGCACTCCGCTGAGCAAAGTCAGTAAACGCTGCTTGCCATGCGTGCATGCTAAGCAGCATTCACAATTAAAATTAAATGCTGCCTGACATGCGAGCAGGTTGGGGAGTATTTCATTGTAAACAATTCGTACCACGTGTGCATTGTAAGCAGCATACCTAATGGATCACTTGGCGGACAGCAGGCTTTATGCAGGAGCTCGAGCATTTGCATGGCAGATATGATGGAAGGTGGTGGAAACACAAGTTGCGTTCTACCCCTTCTCTTCACCATACAAATGATTGAAAATGTGACATGGTGTGAATGAAAGGCCTAAAACCCTTACTCAAGGCTTTTACACCATTCATTCATACAAGACCACAATTGAAAATGAGCTCGCATGTGCTTATTTCATTGGATCTGGGTTTCACTTTACTGTAGAAAAAACTGAAGACCCTAATATAACTCACTTGATTGGCATTTTGTGTTTTAGTGCATACATGGACTTAACAGTTTGGAATAATCCAATTGTACGGTTTGTCTGGGTATTTAACTTAGAAGCCAACCACTTCACATTGAGTGAGACATGTGAAATGCTTGCGCATAGTCAAATCATGTATAGGTTGTGGTTTCTTGAGTGTCGGCTCATTCTTGGAAGTTTTCCTTAAATTCTCTGGTGCTCATTTTTCCTTTTTTGCTCTGTAAATTGTACTTTATATTTTAAATGTTATGCAAGCAAAGAAGCCCATGTATTAAAGCTGAGTGCAACTTTTTACAAATAGCACGCAGAATCATTGTCTGTAAAAATGCTTAGTGCCCGCCACGTCCCCATTAGATCACATGTAACCTCTATGGGTGTAGGTGAAATTTCTAGTATTGGATTTCGTTATTTACCTTTCTGGTTGTAAAAGACCTTTTACACTTGGCTGGTACCGTAATAAGAAAATCTCCTTTCTCAGATTATTTTTTGCTTATTGATGATTTATTTTCTGAAAGTAAAGGGCTCATTACACCACTACATTGTCATCCATTAGAAAAGGGAACATTTACTAAATGTGCAAATTTCCTTTTAGATATGTTTTCTTCCTGGGACATCACCCTCCCTTGTGCATGACAATGAGTCCTTCCAGTTTTTATTTTAGGATGTGTGCCCTACCTACACACCAACCAATCTGGACACCTCTTGTTGCTTCCAGTTCCAAAGCCTGTCTTGAACGAGTAATACGTGCATAATGAGTGTAAGTTAATTTGTAGTGCACACCATTCTTTTTGGGATTTCCCTGAAATCAGAAAGCGTTTCCGCCTCTCCTGCAATGATCCCACAAGCTGCTCCTTTTGGTTGTTTGGTGAGATGTTTGTCATGTTTGCACAAACACGGCTGTGCCCGCCCTGCCCCCATCGCCCCTACATCTTCTTTCAGCTAATGGTCCCCTATGACCTTGTGCTGATTGGTGCTGGTTGGACCACTCCTCTACCCCTTTCTGATTCCTGTTAACTAAACAAGGGTGTTTCATGGCTCACCTCTCCTCTCCCTTTGCAAGGTTTGTCCACTGGATAGACAAGGCGGCCTTGTGTATCTAAAGGACAAACCTTGCCAAGGCCCCCAAGTGCCCCTAATTTAGGTGAGCCATCTCTCCTCTTGCATTTCTTTATCTCTTAGCCCTAGTATTCACCTCACAGAGCTCCACATAGAGATACTCTTCATCTCACAGCGACACACATGGCCTCCCCACATGATGATAAACAAATGTTTTCCCCAGGTAAGTGTTAAAGCTCAAAAGCAAATACATTCAGAAGGACCATGGAAAAACATGGAATGTGGACGGGGTTGCCTGGTGGAAGACACAGCAGGGGTACGCTGAAGGAACAAGGGAAACCCGTTGTGAAATCCTTTTGAAGATTTTCCACAAGGAAGGGGACAGGGTGTGAGCATTAAAGGACCCCCTGGAGTCTGAAAGCTTTCCTCAGCCAGAGAGCCATAGAACAATAGTATTAAACTCTCAAAAGGTGAAGTAAACCAGAGGGAACAGTAGTAAAGACATCCAGCAGGTTTGGGGACTTATGGACCGAGCCCACACCTCTAGTGCATCTACTTGACACTAAGGGAAGGGGTTGATGTGACATTTTGTCTATCTTCTCTGTTCTGGCTCTCTTGCACTGCATCATTCCACAACATGACACACTCAAAGGGGGAACTTAAAAGGGGAACACTATGCCTGAAGGGGAATGTTTAGGCTTTCAGAGTGAGAGATGCAAGAAGCTCAGTGTAGTATGAGAAAGAACCAGCAGATGCTACAAAGATGAATAAAGATATAGGATTTCTTGCCACTGGATTTACATCTCCAGAGCGAATCACTGTAAACTCCCTTGGAGGCTATGCACTCACCATTTCCAGTCATGTACTTTTCCAGAAAGTTGTCCCAAGTACCAGGTTTTGGGTGCACTTTGGCCATCTGATGGAAGAAGTAATAAGAGACTGCCACGTCCTTGGCATTCCGTGCCACGTAGATAACCTGCAGGAGGCGGGGACAGAATGGATGTCAGAGGTCATTTTGATTCTAAACCTGATATTAAGTCTTCAATACCTGGACTCCAACTGAGAACCTGAAACATCAACAGTGACAGAAACACAGGAGAACCCAACCTGTAGCTTAGTTCAGAGTAAAATTTCCTTTAACAGAAATGGGAAGCCATTAAACTTGTCCTGTTCTGTCTTCTAAGTGTGGCAATGCCACAAGCATCTGTATCCCTATACCAACTCACTTCCCCTATAGGTGACAGGTTTTCATCTCTGTGCCACTCCTCGGCCCTCCCATCCATCCCGATGACAGGCTCTGTCCCTTCATGCCAGCCTCTGAGTCCACCTGGTTCTACTGGTGAAAATCATGGTCTCCTTGTGTCAATTCCTGGCGCTGCAAGTGACAGGTTCTCTATCAATGTACTATTCTGTTGCCCAGCAGGACATCCAGATAGTGATCACAGAGATCCAGGAGGACTGGATGGGTGAATAGATTATCATAGATCGTCATACCAAATCTGCAACCTCTGGGGAAATATGGGTGCAGGAGATAAACACAGGGGATCAGAGCCTGCTACCCCTAGGACTGCATGAGATCAGGGGACTTGGACAGAGAGCCAGAGCATGCCACCTGGATGTCCTGCTGGGCAACAGATTAGGGATCTATGCGATCACTGCAAAATTAAAATCACGAAAAAGAAAAAGTCTATTTTCTTTTTTTGAAAATGTATTTCACTGAATATATATGCAGTGAAGACCCCTGCCACCACTGCCCCGTACTCACCCCATATTTCAAAACACCACCCCCACATGCATATGCAGCAAAATGCTGCATTTAAAATTCAGAATTTTCATCCTCGAGATTTTCTGATTCAGTATTTTGGTACACTACCGTTCTCCCCACTCCGTCAGCCCCATGCCTGGTACCTTGCAGTTGTTCTCCCAGAAGGTCTTTGGCATCAGCTGCACAGGTAGGTGGGACTTGATGAACCTGGGAGATGGGGTGTCCACCAAGAGCTCGGTCCCTGATAAATGAAAGGCACAGAGTATAAAACAGTTCAATTTATTAATACAGCTTGTGTAGATATTTGTGATTAATTTGCATGTTTCAGGTTCTCCTCCTAGTAAGACAGTTCAAGGGATTATTTTGTCCACTTCAGGCATCTGTGTGCAGCCTGCAGATTTAAGGTCCCATTTACAGTGATATACTTGAGCGGCTCAATACAGACACCGCAGAGATCTGTGGACCCCCTGAACCAAATCTCGTTGGGAAAACGAAGCAGCCTTTTTTTGCTCTTTATTTTGTTAACAGAAAAGTCATCTAATAGGGTGCTTGCTAGATTTGGAGCAAGCCCAATTTCCTGTATTGCCGGCACAGCGGCTGAAACAAGAATCAGCAAATCAGTTTCACCAGTTTGCGTTATCCCATCTTACACAAGAAGTAAAACTGATGTGCTCGGTTATACATATTACACGGCCTGCGGTAGCGGCCGTGTACTTGTGGTTAAGTTGCTAAAGCTATAGGAAGAGCACTTTTTGGATGGCTTATAACTTCGCTCTCCCTGGATGAAACCTCACCAAACATTGCAAAAAAGTATATGGCCCGCTTTGAATTTTTATGGCAAGTTTGGTGAGATTTCATCAAGGGTGGGGCAAAGCAATAGGGGGGGGGAGGGCCAAAATCTTTTTTTTCCCCATAGACTGAATGGAAAAAACTTTGCTTTTGCCTACAGCCCAAACCGCTGAATGGATTTTCACCAAATTTGCGACAGGAGTGGCGGTTTTGTCCCGAAAGAGTGCTTTTGTAAATTTGGTGAAAATCCGTCCAGTATTTTTTTTTTAAACAGGCAAAATGTAGGTCAAAATAATTAGTGATACCTGGCTCCGCTCCGCGGACCCATTTCACTGTTCGGTCCGCAGACAGGCATATGATTGGTCTAGAGGGTGACGTGATGTCCACAGACATCGGATGTGCCCACTGATTGGATGGTGAAAAGCGTGAAGTGCGTCAGATTTTTGGAAACGCCTGCCATGGTGGATTCATAGACTTCAGCTGATATCTACAGACATCAAAAACATATAAAAAACACATTACGCTTGTCAAACTTATCAAACAATCTCTGGGGAGGTGAGGGGTGATGTGGATGGGATATGATATGGCTATATGAAGCTAAAAAATTGGTGTTTTTCACCATAAAAGTCTGAAAACGGTTCAGATGTTCGCGAATAGACCTGTGAAGTTCGGGGACACTTCAGATGTTCGGGAGCAGTTCTTGGATGGCTTATAACTTTAGCACCACTCAATGAAACTGTATGAAATTATGGAGTTTGGTGGTATTCTGTGAAGAGGGGGCAAAATTAGAGGGGGGGTCCCACAATATTGTAAAGATTTATGAATGTGGTGCCATTTGACAAATCTGAACAAGGGAGCTAAATTAAAGGGGTCTCAATATTTTTAGATGGCTTATAACTTTTTTGCTGTTTGACGAATGTGGGCACAAGTTTTCAGAAAGATTATAGACCTAACCTTGAATGTTTGTGTAAAGTCTGAATTGATTCTGTCAAGTTGGGGGCTAAGTTATATGACTATTGTATGTACATACATTTTGACACTTTTGAAAAAATAAAAACATGGGCGGATTTCAAGCAAACTTGTGTAAAGAGCATTGGCAAGGACCTGAAAACATGGTTTTGCAAATGTGCCTGTGTTTTATTTTTGACAAGTGACATAATGGTGTTAAAGTGGCCATGTCCACCTGGGACCGGCTATGTGATAAAGTTATTCGAAAGTAGGATAGGCTTGAAAGGGAAAAGAAATATGCTTGTGGTAATATGGTCATAGGGTTCTAACTTCGCCTTCTGCAGGCTGCCATGGAAAGGGAAGAAGGGATCTGTACTGAGCCCTGTCTTCTTTTTACATGGTGGCCATCTTGGAGAAGGATTTTCCTTCCTACAGCGGGACGATAACTTGGGCTGCTGGACCGTTATCCAGTCACTGGAACGGGGGATGAACGCCACATTATTCCCATAAGAATAACACAAAATGCAAATGGAAATGTTGGAAAACGTATTGCGTCTAAGTACGGTCACGTGGCACTGTCCGGAAGGTCCACAACGACGTCAGACGTTCGCTTACGTCGACGGAAGCAAAAACAGTGGAAAAGTATAGAAGTGTTGAAAATGATGCTAGAAGGTGGGAAAGGGCAGAATTTTAAGGTGAAACGTTATAAATTGGACACAAACGTTGCTATATTGGGTTAACTATGATATTAGTAAGTTGTAGGAAAATAACATGCACTGGTAAAACCTATGGAATTCTCTGAAAAAAAGTTGCTAAAGAGACGTTATGGTTAAGTTGCACAAATAAAAAGCTATGAAATTCAATGAAAAAACTTTGTTAAAGGGACGTTATGGTTAAGTTGCACTAGTAAAACATATGAAATTCATGGGAATGGGGATTAACGAAATTCCACCCCCAGAATTACTGGGTTACTGGGGTTGTAATGCCCCAGTTATTCCAGCAATCACACAGGCGGTAATTCACTACGAGTCCGGCAGCAGCTTGGCGGTTATTCCAGCACTGCTACCGCCAGATGCGTAATGAGGCCTATTTTTCCACTGACAAAGGGATAGTGTGTTCCACTCCAGGCATAGACTACATACATGTAAGAGAATTCATATTAGTATTTACCGGGCCAAAATGCATTACAGGGGTTTCCTTTAGACCCAGAAGTATTTTTGGATGTAATAAATAATATGTTGACATGGCTTCCTAGACTGGTAAGTACATTATTGAGAATACCTGACAAATTCTTGTTTAGTTCAGAAATACCTATAGATGATGAAGGACAGGTTATTCCCCTAGAGCTAGAAGCAGCATTGGTAAGAGAAGAAAGGGTGGTGGTTCATGGGACAGATGATGAGGGAAGAGGACGGAGAACAGTAATAGTGGTGAAGGAATAGACTAACCGACCTGACAGATGAAGAATTGTTCAGAGATGATTCATCAGATGATGAATTAGTATTTTTCATAAGTCTCACATATTGGATTAAAGTTGAGGATAGGGAAATACCATAGAGAATGGCATTTGTGAAAAAGAAACAGTAATCTTTCCAGGAAGATTTAGAAAAGGTGCCAAGCATATTATGAACCAGAAGTCTATATGATGTGGGTCTATTGGGTGAAGCAGGAGCAGTTAAAATAAAACTGAAACCAGGAGCAATTTTGCCAAAGCAAAACAGTACCCCTTGTTCAGAGAAACAGATGAAGGCATATTTGAAACCAATTCCACTTTAATACAGCAGGGAATTTCGGTGCCATCAGAATCCCCATGTAACACGGCTGTGTACCCAGTGAAGAAAGCAACAGGGGGGTCATGGAGATTTATTCAGGATCTACGCACTCTAAACAATATTGTTGAAGCAGAGTTTCTGCTAGTTCCGACTCCAGCTACAATATTATGTAACATCCCAGGTAAAGTCAAATATTTTACAGGCATGGATTTTACGAATGCTTTCTTTTCAATTCCCCTTCATGAAGACTCACAAGAGGTGACCTCATTTTCATATAGAAACCAGCACTGGAAACATACAAGATTACCTCGGGGGTACTGTGAGTCCCCATCAATTTTTAATTCTATTCTTCCGATGGACCTATGAAATAGACAAATTGAGAGCACAATAATTCAGTACTTTGATGAAATATCAATGTGCTGTGAGACAGAAGATAGGTGTGGAAAAGATTCAGTTCACCTAATGACAGTACTAGCAGAAAAAGGATACGAGGTAGAAAAAGAGAAATTACAATATATTGCCAGGAAGAGGTCCTGTACATAGAACAGTTGATCCCTCAAGAAGGGAGAAAAGTGACATCCGAGAGAGCAGAAGCAATCATGAAAACTCCAACACGGGACAGTGGCCTTCATTACAACCCCGGTGTTGTAACGAGTCCGCCATGGTGGAATGGGAAAATACCGCCCCATTCCAAGGTTGGCGGGGCGGTATTTCCCCATTTCACCATGGCCCTTCCCCATTCCCATTTTTGCCCCATAGGGCTCAATGGGACTAGGGAAGGCGCTACGGTACCGCAAATTGCGGTACCGTAATTAGCACCGAGGTCCCTTTGCGGCACACTACTTTAACGGCTGGTAAAACCAGCCATTAAGGTCGGGTCCCGCAAAGGGACCTCGTAATCAGGCGTTAAGGGTTTAATGGCGCCGACACCTGTTACGGCGCCGTTAAGCCCTTAACGCCAGGGTCGTAATGACCCCCAGTGAGGGAAATGCAACAATTTGTAGGCCTATGTAATTATTGCAGGGACTGGGTGTTTGGTTACAGTACATATATAATCAACCACTTTTAAAAGAATTCAAGGACGCAGAGATTTGTAAAAGTAAAATAATATGGACCGATGAGATGACTGAAGGATTTGAAGAATTATAAAGGGCAATCTGTACAGCCCCTGTGTTAGGGATTCCAGACTATAATGAGGAGTTTTACTTATTCTCACATTCAAATGGAGAAGTGATGACAGCAGTACTCACACAGAAAACAACATGTGGACATGAACATAAACCATTAGCTTACTATAGTGGGAGTTTAGACTCAGTAATGAAAGGACATTATCCATGTGAACAAGCATTAGCTGTGGCTGCTTTCGTGATTGAAAAAGCTGCAAGTATTACAATGGGATGTTCAATGACATTATTTGTTGAACATTCCTCATTCGCCATTTTGGAAAAAATTAAAAGCACATTGACTGCACAGAGTGCATCAGGGTACAAAATTATTATTTCAAACCCAGCAATCAAACATTTTAGATGTAGAATAGTGAATATAGCTACATTTATAGCAGAACCAGTAGGGGAGCAAGACTATATACATGACTGCACAAGGTATACTGAGTTCTATGATGACATGCCCCACGTTAGAGAATATGATCATGGAGGGGGGAAATTCTATTCATTGATGGTTCTTCAAAAATTGACCAAATTACAGGAGAAAGACATACTGGATCAGCAGTACTGAAGTTAAACTGTGATGGTGAATTTGAAGTAGTGACAAGTGCAAGATTGCCTTCACATTGCTAATCCCAGGCTGCAGAATTAGTGGCACTTATCACTGCACTTCAGAGATTTGAGGATGAGGAAGTGACAGTGTATTCTGACTCCGCCTATGTGACATCAACCGTTCACACAGGTTTTTCAAGTTGGAAACGGAGGGGCTTCCTCTGTGGAAACAGCACAACAGTGCAGCATGCTTCTCTATTGGGCAAGCTTATTAAGGTACTAAAGCTTCCATTGGCTATCGCCGTGGTGAAGTGTGCAGCCCAAACTAAAAGGGCAGACACGATTGCTCATGGTTTCCAAATATTTCTAATTTTGAAGTAGATTTTAAGCAAATGTCAGAACTATGCATATTGATGAAAGAAGGTTTCAATATGTTATCTGTTGTACAGTTCATTGAGTTACAAGGTCGAGCTTCAAAGGACTATGAATTATGGAAGACAAAGGGGTGTTCTTTATCACCCATTGAGGCTCTATGGAGTCAGGATACCACTGGAAAGCCAGTTATGCCTCTAGAATTATTCAAAGTTGTGCTGGATCAGCGTCACTATCCTGTGCATACAACCAGAGAGAATCTTGCTGCCATGATTGCAGAAGACTCATTTTCACCCAATTTATTAGAACACGTTGCACAGTTTATTGTGAACTGCATTGTTTGCCAGAGGTTCACAGCACGGGACGCCTTGCGAACAGTGAGAGGAGCAATCCCCAGACCCAATGGTCCTTTTCAGCATCTACAAATAGATTATGTGGATATGTTGCAAGTATGCAATGTTTACAGATATATGTTAGTGGTAGTATGCCCCTTGTCCACCTTTATTCTGCATGTGCTGCCAAGTTTCTCGTCCATGAGGTGTTTGCTAGATGGGGTGTGTGTGAAGTCCTCTGGTCTGTTAATGGGCCGCATTTTGTAAACTAATCGTTTGAACATATAACTCTCACATTAGACATAAATCAAAGGTTTTCATCTGCCCATCACCCACAGGCAAATGGTATTTATGAGGGGCTAAACAGACTCCTTAAAGAAAGGATAGGTACGATTAAAATAACTTTGGAGAAGGGATGGCTGCACTGCCTACCCCTGCATTGTTTGCTCTGAGAAGTCAGCCTGGCTAAGATCATCATCGACTCCTTATGAGTTGGTGACTGACGCTGCATGAGAGTACCCCTTGGTCCTCCCACTTGAATAAGAACTGATGCCCATAGTGTAGCAAAAACTTTAGGGGATGAGATGCATGATTATTTAACAAATAGTACCCCTAGTATTTCTTTTATTCCTCAACAGATCAAAAATCTAAGGGAATGTCGAAGAGGATTGATGAAGACAGTCAAACAGTTGATCCTATTGACTTGCTAAAGCAACCTAGTTTGTACCCAGGGGACCAAGTGCTTGTGAAGAGCTTTGTACGCACTTGGAATAATCCCTGTTTTGAGGGACTGTACCTAGTAGCTACAACTGCTGTGAAACTTGAATGAATATAGCCTGACTGCACTTGAATGACGTAAAGCTTTACAAAGTAGAGTTCTGACCCCTCCTGCCCCCGCTGAAAGTGAAACAAGAGAAGATGGTCCAAGTATGCAGATCAGATCAGCAACCAAGACCCAACAAAGAACGGATAAAGAAAAAACTATTTGAACTTTCTGTTTTTCCCAAGTTTGTTGGGAAGTAGCTGAACCTTGCAGCATTTACAGACATTCTATTTAGGTTAAAATAGACAGTTGATCAACAAAGAACACGAAGATTGCACACAACACTTTATGTAGCCTGAAATGTTACACACATTTCAGTATGCTGTTTTCATATACATACTCCAATCTTATCCATGTTTAGTGAGACAACACGTTGATGTTGTCACATCTTTGGGAAATCCTAAAAACAGCCCTATTATTTTAAGAATCATCATTGCAATCATATTACAATTCTTGTTCTAAATGTGTAGTTGAAAAAAGTGACAGAAATTACACGTTAAATTAAAGAAAATGGGAATCTTACATTATGTAAGATACACATTGCTAGCATGAAGACAAGTTACTATACAGGATAAAGTTTAAAACATGAACATTCTTGCAATACTTCTTGTAGTTACATTTTGGACAATGTGCTCTCTTTACTTTCTCATACTTGTAACATTTTGGCAAATTATTTTTATAATACCGATGGAGGATTTTGCAATGAGACATCTATTTCAATTCCTAGCAAAAGCACAAGTGATATTTTCCCTGAGATTTCCAAACAAATTATCTGACTTAAGAGGGATGCTGGGGAAGATCATGAGGGTATGAATTCATACCTTGATAATTCGGCCTATTTAAAGAATAACATGTTGTACCAGCACATGAAGGAAGTGGGGAGGAGATTGTCAGATGAGAGCTGTTATGCATGTTCTCTCATCCCTTATGCCATGAGCGCCGTCAGAACATTAATTACAAGAGAAATACATATCCATGATGCGAAGTGTCTCAGCCATCTAGAAGCATGCACAAAAGGACAATTTGAAGAAAGATGGCCAACCCTACGATGGATGTGAAAAGAAATATTGCATATGAAAATGGTTACAGAAAAATGAAGAAACTTGGAAAAAGAATTAGATTAGAAAATTAAAATGCTTATATATTCATTCGGTGGTATGACTGGAGAACCTATAAGGACGGTTGAACAAAAGAGACTGGCTTATGGAGATGTATGGGAAACACCAGGAATGCCAGAATGCTGGGAGAAGCATCAGCTATTGCTATATGGCCGAGTTGCCACCAGTACAGGATGAGAAGACGTAATGTTAGCATGCAGTACACACTTATTAATAGTAGGACCAGTACATTTAGTGCAAATAGAGAATGATGAATGCCCAAAGGAATGGGCTAAGTATTCAAAATTATAAACATGGGTTGAAAATGAAGGAGGACCTCTGTCCATAACACCAATGAAGAATGCAGCACTGTGTTTGAGAAACAGGGGACTGACAACAGATGGAGAAAATAAAGGATGTAAGCAAATAATTGATGTTCCAGGAATGAGTTGAGGAACTGTCATGTTAATAGACCACTAGTGGGCCTTTGGATCCAAAGCTTATATGTAGCTACTAACAATTGGGAGGAATATGTTCTATAGTGATCATACATGTTCCTGAGTTGGTAATCCTCATCTGACAGAAGAGAGAGCACTACTTTTCGGCAAACTCAATAGAAGCATACCATGACATTCCAGAGGAGCACAAATTGTTCAGTGAAACAACAGTGATATTTACAGCTATATTCATGCAAGGAATTCAAACTTCAGTGAACGGCAAATGTTTACAAATCACGAGGTGTGAACTGCTACAGGCAATTAACATGACAATAAAAGGTTTCAATGCGATCAGAGAAGAATTGAGGGCCATCAGGCTTAAGACTCTCCAGAACATGTATGTCCTGGACTTGATTACAGCAATAGAAGGAGGCGTGTGTGCCAAGATCGGGCCTTCTTGCTGTGGTTACAACCTGCCCATGATGGAGAAAATGGAACCTTGATAGAAGCAATAACTATGCTGTTGACCCTGCATACAAAAAGGGTCAAAGAAGTAGATGAAACTGAAGATGAACATTGGTTTTCGTCTTTGTTCTCATGGGTTCCAACCAGGATGGCAAAGTGAAGACACCCAGGAATCCTTCATTTGCTTGAATTGCTTCTGATTTAGCAGTATTAAAAGTAAGAACAAGTCTACACCTACAGGAAAACCCAAGGATCCAAAACAGAGGTCAATAATTGATCTATTATTTCCAAGAGGATCTGACACTGCAACAGACTATGGTTCAAGCAAGCAAAAGAGGTCTTCTGATGATACCTCGAGTGGCAGTTGAAGCACAGCTGTACATGTTGTCCAGGTATCTGGTCAATCCATCGAACACCAAAGCATCTAATACCAAAGCATCTAATTATAGGAAATGAAATTCCATTGCATTGAATAGCCATTTTGTTGTATATAATTCAATGGATCCATCGAAATTAGTGGGGTGAGGGTTAGGGTTGGGGGTAGGGTTAGATTAGGGGTTAGATTAGGGTTAGGGATTAGGGTTGGGGCTAGGGTTAGATTAAGGGTTACATTAGGGTTAGGGTTAGGGTTAGGGTTAGGGTTGGGGGTTAGGGTTAGATTAAGGGTCACATTAGAGTTAAGGTTAGGGTTGGGGCTAGGGTTAGATTAAGGGTTAAATTAGGGTTAGGGTTGGGGCTAGGGTTAGGGTTTGAGTTGGGGCTAGGGTTAGGGTTGGGGCTAGGGTTAGATTAAGGGTTACATTGGGGTTAGAGTGTGGGGGGACTGGAAGGGGGAGCCCCCCAATATACAAAATAAAACATTAAAACGTTACACGGAGCTGGCCAGTGCCGAAATTCCAGCACTGGACAGCTCCATGTAACGTTTTAACGTTACAAACAATTCTATCTTTTACATGTAAAAGTGCATTTCCATTGAAACCAGTCCATGTATATTTTCGATGGACTGGTTTAGATGGAAATGCACTTTTCCATGTTAAAGATAGACTGTCGATTCTTTGGCATACAATACATTTTATTAGATTCTTTGGTATGTCGTTCCTTTTTTTTTACAACGGAATGACTATGAACCATTGTCCAACCATCGGCCAGAATATTAACTCTTGCTGGAAGCGGTTATGCTTTTTCAGGTGCAGACATTGCACCAACATCCACATATGCTGATATTGGTCCAAGATCTTCACATGTGGACACTTTGCCTTGAGTTCCTGCTTCATTGGCTGACATAGCTTCTCCTTCATTCGCACTGGACACTAAAGTCTTGTTCAGGTGCAGACATTGGTGTGATGGTTTCGGTCGATGCTGATCTAAGCAATACTTTATCTTTCCTGGATAATGCTGAATGTTCTTTCAATCCTGATATTGAGGATTGTTCTTCCCTTGTTGGCATGTTTGAGGATCCCCCCTCTGTTGCTTGTTCTCCTGATATTTCATTCCACGGGGAGAGTACAGGCAGCTCATGGTTGCAGAGTGATGAGAGTATGCAGATACTTCAAGCTGAGCAGGGCATTCAGAGAAGATCTCCATCTTAGATGACAATGTGGTGAATGATCTGTCACCAAATCAATACAGTGAACCTGTACAGTCGAAACCTCTTAGATACCCTATAACTGCTTCTCATAAATTTAATGGAGAATACAAAACATAGCCTTGGCTCGAGTGTTCAGTTCTGAAAGATAAAGTATACTGCTTTGCATGCAGACATTTTGGTTCTACTTCCGGAGCAGGGGGGCGTGTGCATGGAAATGTTCAATTTGTTGACATTGGCTTCAGTAAATGGAAAAAGATAGGTTGTGGTTTAAAGAAACATTCAGCATCTGGGCAGCATAAATCTTTGGTTGTAGCTTGGACAAACTTTAAGCGTGTACAACAGACTACAGACCCTCAACAGTCCATTGTTTCCATGCTAGAAAAGGTCAGAGACCAAGAGATTGAAGAGAATCGTAAATTTGTGCTGCAGTTCCTAAAGGTTGTATGTTTCTTGGGTCATCAAGGGCTTGCCTTCTGGTCCATAGAAGAATCGAAACATTCCCACAATAAGGGGAACTTCATAGAAATATTGCATTTGCTGTCTGATAATAATGAACTTCATAAAGTCAAAATGGGTATAAAATATGGGCACTACACATCTGCCGAGTATCAAACTGACATGATCTCAGTTGTGGCAAATCTTGTATGTGAGAATATTGTTGGGACAGTGAGAAAGAACTTTGCAGTTTTGATTGATGAAACCAAAGACATTTCACATAAAGAGCATCTGAGGTTTGTGATCCGGTGTGTAGATAAAGATGGGAACATTCAGGAAAAAGCCATGGGATGTTACCACATGGAGAAGTTGAATACCTCCAGTTTAGCTGCATTCCATTGATGATTCTGTACGCAAAGCTGGCCTTGACTAGAAGAACTGTGTGGCACAATGCTATGATGGGGCATCAGTTTTGAGTGTCTATTTCAATGGAGTGCAGCCAAAATCAAACAAATTGTTCCACAGGCTATTTATATTCACTGTCATGCACATCGCTGAAACCTTGCGTTACTGCAAACTATAACTAGCATACAAACAGTAAAAGATTTTTTCTCAACTTTGCAGGCTCTTTATGAGTTCCTTTCGCAAAGTTTTCTTCGACACAAACTCTTTGTAAAACCTCAAAAAGGAAGTGGTCTGATAGTATACGAATTAGAAAGACTTGCTGGCACTAGGTGGTTTTATTGGTACACTAGTGTTAAAAAGATAGATTCGATTTGAGACTATTGTTGTTGTTCTCAATGCAATAGAATCACAACAACGTGACAAGCAGTCTAGTTCAGACGCCAGAGGACTTCTCCGAAATATTTAGAGCTTTGAGTTTTTGCTAACTTTGCTAAGTATGGAAGCAATCCTGCAAAAGATGAATGTATTATCTGAAGAACTTCAAAGAAAGGATCTTAATTTGCCAAAGGCGATTGAACTAATTCTAGTGGCGAGAACTGACCTTGTCAACCTTCGATAAGAATGTCATTCGATGCAAATCATCAATGATGCAAGGGGATTGGCAGATACATTTGCTATTGAAACAGTTGAAGCACACAACTGAAGAGCTTTGCCATTAAGGTAGCACCAACTGAGCATCAAACTAGCAGAATACTTTGTTGGTTCTACTGTGGGGAAGAGACCTGCCCATTATGAGCACTGTGAGGATAGAATGTCACTGAATGAACGGTTAAAGCAAGAAGTGTTTTCTCCACCTTAGACAGGTTTGGCAGTGAGTTGGATGCTCATGTTACAGATAACATGGGACTTATCAAGGCTGCCGACATGTTCTATCTAAGTGCTACGAATTTCTTGGACTCCTCACCTGCAGATGTCCTTGCTGAGCACTACCTAGGGGCCCAAGCAAATTACGTTAACTTGCATTCAGGGTTGCCACTGAAAGAAGCTTTTTATCTGACAAGACTATGGCAGGTATTCCCGCTGTCATGTACTATCTTCATACATCGTCAGAAGGATTTTCGGAGGTCCTAAACCTATTGAATCTGGTCCTTGCGTTGCCGATTACAACTGCAACAAATGAGAGGTTCTTCTCCTGTTTGAAAAGAGTTCAAAACTATTTGCGAAATAGATGTGGAGACAAGAGACTTTGGGCCTCATTACACGGTAGGCGGTAACCATATTAGTGCCATGGTTGCCGCCGGTATTTTACCGTGTCCGCCTTGGTGGATGGCGGAATTACCGCCCTACTCCAAGATGAGCGGGGGCGGTAATTCCCCATTCACCAAGGCACTTCCCCATTCCCATTTTTGCCCCCATAGGGCTCAATGGGAATGGGGAAGGCGCTAATTACGGTACCGCAAATTGCGGTACCGTAATTAGCACCAAGGTCCCTTTGCGGCACCCTACTTTAACGGCTGGTAAAACCAGCCGTTAAGGTCGGGTCCTGCAAAGGCAACTCGTAGTAAGGCGGTAAGGGTTTACCGGTACCGGTGCCCTTACCGGTACCGGTAAACCCTTACCGCCTAACGTGTAATGAGGCCCTTAGTGATTTGCTAACTTGCGGCACAGGAGGTATCCTCTGAAAAGAGGAACCATTATCTTCTTTGACACTGTGCTAGTTTATAGCAAACTTTCCAGTTACGCCCTTCTTTTCAAGTCGCGCAGACCTAATCAGCACCACGTTGGGCCTCATTCCGAGGCTGGCGCTAAGGGATTACCGGCACCGGTAAGGACACCGGCGCCGGTGATCCCTTTGCACCCTATTCCGAGGTCCCTTTGCGGGTCCCGCTAAGGCTGCCTGGTTTTACCAGGCGGCCTTAGCGGGAGCCGCAAAGGGTCCAGGGAGCAAATAACGGTACCGAAAATTGCAGTACCATTATTTGCACCTTCCCCATTCCCATTTGAGCCCTATGGGGGCTCAAATGGGAATGGGGAATGGTATTTTCAATGGGGACTTTCCGGTCCTGCAAAGGTCCGACTAGACCGGTAAGTCCCCATTGAATGAGGGCGGACTCTGTACCGTTATTGGAGGCAGCCATGGCGCTATTAGCGCCATGGCTGCCTCCAATCTCGGAATGAAGCCCATACAGTCTTCAAAACCATCTGCTACCATCCTGGACTACCAGCCTCTTCTCACCATAAAGTCACCCATGCTACATCGCTGATGCACTACAACAGTTTCTGTGTATACCATCAAAACATTGTTGAGTTTTGTCAGCATCGTATTGTTTACCAGTGTGCTAAGCAACAATGGAACATTAAATCCGAAAAATCCCAAGTAAGAAAGGAACCATACAGACTTACAGCCAGCCATGTGTGGCCTCAAAATGGCAGCATCTGCCTCACTGCCAGCCTCCTACTGATTTTCAATCCAAGCAACAGCGAGACATCCAATCAGTGTGTTCCTGTGAAGGCAGACATGCACTACTAGCAGCACAGCCAAAAGCATCTTCCAAACTCCCAGTCTCTATATTTCCAGACACCCAGGGAATGAGTAGCCTCCATCAGCATCTTCTTGCCAAGTCAGCAACATACTGTACCAAAGTCACAGAGTTTTGTGTCATGAAAACATTTGCTATCCTGCCTGCCTCTTCAAGATATCTAGTCCATTAAGCAATGATGGCCCATCTAAGCAGCATCTCCCTTTTAAGCCAGTCACCAGCTGCTAGAGTTCTGTCATCAAAATAGCATCTGCCACGCTGTCAGCATCATCTTGATTCATAGTCAACCAAGCAATGATGAGACACACCCAGTCAGTGTCTTAGGTTAAAACCAGCCAGGCACCATCTGCATCACAGCAGGTGTTCTATGACATCAACACAGCACCTGGCATACTGGCAGTCTCTTCTCTGCCAAACACCTGCAGCTCCACAACCAGAGTTATGTGTCTTGATCTGTTGCCATTGAACACTCACAGCCCTCCTCTGTGGTTTACGGTCACCTAAGCAGCAAACTGCATTCCAGTCAGATTCTTTGCCTTCAATGAAGACAGGCATGCACCATTTAATTCCACTGCCCAACTCTTTTGCCATTGAAACAGCAGCACTGGACAAGTCTGTCAAGCCATTGTTCTGGTCAATCTGGTAAGAAACGACATTTTAAGCCTTATGATCAGAATAGTGAAGGAAGAGCAACTGTGGGGCATTATATAAAAATCTATATAATAGTGCTAATTGTTGGAATGTGCATCTCTAAGGAGAGGTACGGGGTGTAGAGGGTAATGAACACTTAGGAACATAAACCTAGGCATATAAAGGGTGTTGGTGAATGTGGGATTGATGCAAAATGCAGCCAAGAATTCCTTTTTCGTTATTTATGGGGACATAAGTCATGAGGCCTTTGGTACTGACGTTTGCATCACTCAGTAATACACTGTATGTCTAACACTTTTTGAACTATTCTGTTTTCAGCCAAAATCACACAAGAACAAGTGTTACACCAGAAAACTCACGAGAGTACAAGAAAGAAGATGGAGCCTTGATTTCCGTTTTCTGGATGTGAGTATAATACCTACCCATCCTTCAAATGTGTGCTGGGCATGGCAGATTTGCAGGCAGAGTACTGCAGGCACTATCCTTTTCAGATTTTGGGTAAGGATGCAGCAAACAGAAAAGGAAAAATAGGAGGAGAACTGACTGTGGAACATCTACAAATAAGAACAGCCGATCCGCTGAACATCCCAAACTGTGAATTCCTTGTCCTGCTGTGACTTCAGAACTGCAAACAAACTTCACAGTCAAACTCATCTATAGGCCCCTGGCCTACGACGCAACCTTGCTAGACACGTTTGTAGAAGCAGTCACTAACATGGTCATTAAACAAACCCTATCATTCTCTGCGACTTTGACATATGGTTCGAAGAAGAGAATGCAACCTCTCAGAAAACACTAACTAAACAGCTTGAGACAATACAACTAGGACACATGGTGAAAGGAGCCACGCACACAGTGGGCCACACCCTAGATACAATCTTTGCCAATAGAAATCTGACCACAACAGCGCCTCAAATCCACATATCTTGCTGCAACCACCTCATTATACTGTTCTTTTGTCCAAATACCATCAAAACATCCAACAAGCCCCAAAGTAACCCCTCAATCTGGAAAAAAACTGGTGAATCGTGAAATGCAGTGACCTGGATGAAAAACTAGGCTGCTCAAAGCCATCAATCACCACCCTGAACGCAACGGACATAGATAAAAGAACAGACATAATCCTGAACTGGGAAAGGCATTGCACTTAAATGAACTCTTGGGGTGGGAAATGTATCACATTTGGAAGGATTGTTGGGTGCAGGAAATGTATTGCCACTAAACAACCTTACTAAAAACTCACCTTTCTGCATACACACCCTGAAACTCTGAATTAAACACAACCACTCGTCTACTGCACCACAAACTGCATGTACTTCACAACACTGACATGTAAACAAGTCATGATGGCTTCTCACCAAAAACACACCAACGCCCAGTGATCGGTTTCTCTGAACTGAAGCTGCCAACAGCACAATCAAAGCTCTCTTGCTGTCCTCCCTCTCAATCCAACTAGCAAACCCTGCAACCCTCCTTCCTTTGCAGACCCTCCAGAGCGTTACAAGACAAATTAACATTAACAATCTATAAAAACTGTGTACAAACATCAGTATCACATGTGTGTAAGGAATCTTTAGAAGGGTCTGTAGCATTTATCTGTAAAATAGTTTAAGAAAGAGTGAATAACTTAGGAAATGCATATTTAGTCAGAAAATTGTGAAGTTTTCTTTAGAAAAATTTACAGAATTAATTTAAAAAATGTGCTTAATTCCTTGAAAATTCTTTTCAGCAATCTTTAGAAAAATTGCAATGAATTCTTTAGTAATTGTAGACAAAAATAGTGAAGAATTGTTCCAAATAAATGCATTCAACTCTTTAAAAAATGAGCTCACATGTCTATAGAAAAAGGGTGCATGATGAACTCATTCTTTGGCAGAATGCATGTGGAAGACTTTAGACAAATGAGTAGAAATGGATTAAATGATGGATAAATTCATAAGAATTTCAGAGTTCTTTAGAAAGAGCACTCAACTATGTAGAATTTCATACTAAAGTATTTATAAAAAAGATGCCAAATATATTAGAAAGTATGAAGAATTGTTAAGAAATTATTTGCCGTTTACTTCAGAATAGTATAAACAACAGTTTTAAAAAGTCTCCCAGATTTTTAAGCAAAGTTTTGAAAAATTACTTAGATACATTTCTTGTAAAACTCTAAGTATCATCAGCAGAGAATGACTGTGTCTTCAATCAGGTTCAGGACCTACCTGTTGGAACTCCTGGGACCGCAAACTCCAGGAAAGGGACACGCATGTAGATGGGATCTCGATTGGCTTTTTCCAAATCACCATCATTAAGAATCAAATCCACTATTTCACTGGTCCAAGTGGTGCCTGTAAGGAAAACAAATACAGCTTAGATATCAGTTCTGTAAATGTAGGGTCAGCAGTATATCCCCTTGTAGAAATTAAACCCTTACGGGAACCCTGAGGCATAGCAAGAGACCTGAAAAGAACCATCTGGTCAAACATTGCAACAGATGCATTGGAGTAATCCCATGCTGAAAGGAAAGACAGAGCTAAACACTATATAGTTTGAAAAGGCGATGGCGAATATCTGCAAATCTTTATTTTATTTAAAGTTTATATTTCTGCAATATTATTCCCCATGTGATGAAGAGTGTCCTTTCAGTCCCCCCTATGGCTAAGCACTGTGAATGTTCCCCTGATCAAGATTCAAGTTTATTGAAAGCGATTGATATACAGTTTATGCAAACCATACAATCAATATCACACATTGTAATTACACTAAGAAGATAAATATGTTAACACACAATATACTCATATAGGCAAAAATAAAAAATAAATCTGAAGTGAGCAAAATGCATAGCATATAAAAACATGTATAGTACTATGCAGTGCACACTGCAATAATCACTGAAATTATTGGGCATGTTACACTGACTCCATTCATTTAAAACCAAAATACTATGTCACACAAACTACATTACCACCCCATGCCGTTCACAAATAGTAAACAAAATAACAATATTAGTTGTAACCCAAATTCAATCAGTTGTAACCCAAACTATAAACAAGGTCGGCAAAGCAAACGTTTTGGTTTTTGTGTAAGCATTTGCCAGGCACTGCCCTTATAGTGCTACATGGTCATGAGATTACACATGATGTGAATACCTGGCATACTTTATTTTATTTATTGGATATTTGTAAGGTACCTATACAACAAATTGTGTGCAAGTCGCCACAAGACAAACACATGGGGTGGGAGGACAAGGGAGAAAGAAAACAATACCGTTCCTACTAGGCCTTGTGACATGATGGCAGTGCCTAGAAAATGTCAATGTTGTTGGCTTTGGCACAGCTTGTGTTAACAGGAATTCAGTGCAAGGAGCAGATATAATGTCACATGTATTATAGCACCCAAAGAATACCCCAATATATCAGAAAATCAGAGTATCGGCACATGTTGTTTTTCCACACAGATTGTAGTATTATGCAGCCCAATTGTGTGTGTGTGTGTGTGTCTGCGTGTGTGTGTGTCAATACTAGTCCACTATTTCAAATCAACTGCATCCACCTCCTGCAGGCATGAGACACAATGAAAGGTATGATTTTCAGGTGTACACAGATGTCTACAGTAGGTGCATTAACCCCTGATAATAGGATTCAGCCTTAGGCTTTTTAAAAAGGCATCTGAGGGGAGAGGGGACTGTAACTAGACAATGACAAGCATAAGAACCAGTAAGCAAAAGGGGGGTTAAGTGATGGCATTTGATGGCACTCGAAGAAGGGGATGACGAGACGTTGGAATTTGAGATGGTGATTGTTAGGCAAGGTTTTCAGTTAGTAATGATAAATCCTCCTGACCTGGGTCAACCCCATAACATTTTGCTTTTACTGGTGGATTATTTTTCCTTTTTTAATTTGTTTGTATTGATTTAGGTCAATTATTCAACCTTTCAATATGGGCTACAACAACTTAAAAAATACATGAGAATAAAAATATACAAATTCTTGTCTTTGCATACTGTAAATATTTATAATCATATACAATTTGGTTTACAATTTACATTCATATAAAGAAAAAGAAGAAAAGGATAAAAAAAGAAGAAAAAAGAAAATTTACATACAAAATTAGTCTGTTTGGTCAAGTTATTCTCTCAATGTGACTAAAACAAAAGATTAGTCATGTTTTGAAATTCAATTCATTTCTCACATTTCATAATGCAGAAGACAGCGAGAGTTCACAGTCTGCCATGTTTAATAATTTAAACTTTGCCCATATGATCTAACAGATAATATACATAGACATGTTCATGACTTCAAGACACAATCATCCATGGCTGCATATTTAACTTATTGATGTTACTATATCCAATTATACATCGTCTATCTTTTGTAGTTCAAGAGCAGACAAAAAATTCACAGTGGCTATATTGATGCCCTTAGACCGAGCAGCGACTATAATCTGCCACTTCAAATCTGGCATCACATCATAAAGATATTGATAGTAATTGGCAAAATAGATCTTCCTAATGGACACCAAACTAGGACATTGTATGATTAGATGGTATAACATTTATTGTGTGGATTGGTCATGACAAAAACAACAAATGTTCTCGCTGACTTTTATGATTCTTCGATCAGCTAATACTGGTCGAGTGGACCATAAATTAAATCTTGCGCTCATGATTGCAGATCTAATAGCAGGTGATTAACTTTTGACCAGATATGGTGTCATTATTCAAAACCGTTTGTTAATAAAACAGGTGTAATTACAGTTTTTGTACTGTAGGCAAAGTCTTTTGGTCTCTATCCAATCTGTTAGATACAATTTTTGCTTTGCCCTATCTGGGTTTGAGAGAAGAAGATTTATAGTGATGTCTGCCATGGCTAATAGACTGCAGATAGTTTTTGTCCAATCTTTAGGGAACATATGATTGGAACTGAACATGTATACAGAGACTGTGGTTAAAAGAGTTCTAGTGTTATTTGACATGAGACACTTTCTGAATAGGGCGCATAAGCGCCAATGATATACTGCACTCAAAGATATCAGTCCCAACTCATAACATACCCATGAAAATGGCACACACTGTGGGAGCTGGAGAACCTGTCGCCAATATTTCGCTTCCAGTTTGTCAAAAAACTAATTCGGTAAGTGTTTCATGGTTTTCATCCCACATAGCAAGAAAGGGGTGCATTTTTGCTGCGTGTAATAGGTGCAAGCGGGTGATATAGAGAATTTACCATATCTTTTGAGCATGATTTTTGTTCGCGATACAGCTGCCACTATTTTCTGTTGTAGCTGCTGTTAATGACACTTATTCTGTAGTTCTATGTAAAAGCTCATGCACAAGTAAGTATATTCACATACTATCTCTATATTAGCATTCTTAATTGTCCAGTTCATTTTATTGCGACAATTGGTATTTGGGGAATACATTCATATTTTTGTTTTCTCAGATGTTATTCTCAATTGATGTTTTTCAATGTATTGTGTGAGTGTGTTGAGCAGAGCCTTGAGTCCAATTGTGGATTTAGAGATGAGGACTAGGTCATTGACATATAATAATGCAGCAACAGGTTGTCCATTCCATTTTGGAACGTCTCTGTATCTGCATTCAAACGCACTATTAATGTCATGAATGAAAAAGCTGAATAGAGCAGACGCAAGAATACACCCCTGCTTAAGACCTTTTGCTGTCTTGATTGTTGTAGACAAAAGTCCATGGAAGGTGAGTCTAATTTGTATGGAGGTGTTAGAATGTAACACAAATATGATATCACTTATGGTTGCGGGGCAGCCTGCATTGGATAACTTGGCCATTAAGCGTTTTTGGGATACTGAATCAAATGCCGAGTTGAAATCTATAAAGGCAAAATAAATGGGCTTTTTATCTGCTTGCACTTCAGTTTTTATTGCACTTAAGGTCAAAAGGTTAATTGCTGTTCACATGCCGGCTAGAAAGCCAGTCTAATTTGGATCACGTTTTTGGCACGATTCAGTCAATGCATTAAAGTCTCTTAAAACAATACGCGTGAAGATCTTTCCAGGAGCGTCTAATAACGCTATTGGACTGTAATTATAAGGTATAGAACGATAGAAGTTGGTATATTTCGATTTAGTACGATCATTTTAAACATTAGTTCCAGGATCAGGGCCCTGTGTTTTGGGTGAGCTTTGAACATGCTGTTGCTCAGGCCTTCTGGACCAACTGCTCTCAATCGACTAGATTTAATTATTAAATCTTGTCTAACAATCACCATCAAATTCAGAATCGGCATATAACCCAGTGAAATGGTTTAACCATTGCCATTCCATTACCCCATTAATTTGGCAGCTGTTTTGTCTATTGTATTCTGTGTCATTAATCAGGGTCCACGTTTGTGCTGTGTTTTTGCTCTTTAATGGGTGTAGCATATTCTCGCTATCCTAGAGCTATCCCAGAGCTACTCTACCTCTGCTCCAATTTCTAAATCTACGTTTGGCTTGTGCAAATAGTCTTTGTTGCTCGCTGCTTGGGAGTTTTGAAATGGCCTTTCTCGGGCACCTGTATTCTGTTTTATGATTTTGTAACACAGGATCAAATTGATGTTTAAGGTAAAAACATTGTGCAAGCCCTTTCGTCATATTGTGTTTGTATCTGTTCAACACTATCAAGTAGGAAGAATTATCTTTATGCATTAATTGTTCATGCAGATCAGAATTAAACATTTGTAGGTTTTGTTCTGACCAGGGAAATCGAGTTCCAGAATTGTTGACTATTAAGGACTCTAGAGACCATTGTGGTAGATCGAAAGGGTTTTCTGTCTCCCATATCCATGACATTGGCCCTCATTCTGAGTTTGGAGGTAAATAACGTCCCTTACCGGCATGCTGCAAATAGCGTGTCTGTTCTGGCACCAGTCCGCTAATAAAGGACTATTACGACTTCGCGGGCACGAGCTTTGCACCAGGCCGGTAAGGTACCTAGCGCCATGCCACAAAAGGCTCCCAAAAAGCCCTTAGCGGCATGAAGCTAGGTGCAGATTACACTTCCGACATAGTGCAATGCTTCATTAGCGGTGGCCATAAATAGCGAAGACCGTAATCAGCGGACACCGCTATTTACAGTCACCGCTAAATAGCGGAACCGGAAATAGCGTCATCGCACAGGAACGGGAAGGAACACAGCAGCCATCTTGAAAAACACAATCCATTTCCATCCTCAGCACACAGGACCCCTGGGAGACTGCTGATCTCCTGAAAAGTACCCCTTACAAGCCAAGAATGCCTAAAGCTCTAAAGAAGGGATCTGCCCGCCTCCGAAAGGAGAGATTTTCCCAGGACGAACTGCAGATGCTTGTAGACACTTTACATGAGCATTGAGGCACAGTCTTCAGCAGCAACATGAGGAGGGAGGCAGTCCTGCATAAAAAAGAGATCTGGGCACTTGTTGCCCAGAAGGTTAGTGCAGTGGGCAACACACCCCGCACGGTTAAGGATTGTCGTAAGCGGTGGGATGATCTGCGCCTAAGGGTGCGCAACATATTATCAGTAAATCGCACCCAGGCCATGGAAACCAGAGGAGGACCAAGTTCTCCCATAAAGCTCACCCCATGGGAGGACACATGTGCAAGCATGATTGGCCCTGAGTCGATTGAAAGCGTAGGAGGAATGGAGTGTGGCGTCACGACATCTGCTGATGGAGGTGAGTGTCCAAAGTAAACACTGCTAAGCCAAATCTGATGAAAGTCAATGCCAATGTCTGTCCAAAGAGTCACGCCATGGTCGGCCACACACACACTCCATGTAAAGTATGCCGAAGCAAGTGAGACACATGCTGATGCCTGCTGCAAGGACATATCGTACATGACACATACCACACAAAGTAGGAAATTCCACGAGGCACACAGCGTGCATAACCAAAATAGTGAGCATGTCAGACAGCACTGTTCCTGGCCAACATGAGTGACAGGGACATATGGCTGCATTCACCACCCATGTATGAAATGATGTGCCCTTCCCAACACAAATGCCTATTACCCACAATTGTGTGGATGAGCAATTGTCCCAATGTATGTATGATGCCTATCCAAATATCATTCATGCCGTCCCACTCTTCCACCCCCACAGGCAGTGAGCATGACAGCGGAGAGCAGGACACCACCTCTGCACAGGCCACACCCAGTAAGAAGTCCCAGGAGGACAGCAACCGTATGTCTACTTCCAGGGGACAAGCCAGGGGGCGCCATGTCCCAGCAAGCAAGCCACCGCAGGGACACATAGCACCTGCACTACCAAGGCCTGTGGAGGGCACACTAGCCCCACCCCCACCCACTGTTCTGCCTGGAGACACCTGTCAGACACCCCATTCAGAGGAGTCCAGTGTGGCTGGGGAGGTGGCAGCCATGACACCCCTCACAGTGGAAGACAGCCAGGATGATATCTGGGGCACCATTGAGGATGATACATTGGATGTGGTCCACAACCCAACCCATATTGCATCCCCCCAGGTATCTACGAGCGATACCATTAACCCCAGAGCATTTTGCGCATGACGACACCCAGGGACCAATCAGTCCAGTATCCAGTGTTGGGGAGGATGAGCAGGCTGGGCATGCCAGCCACATACCCAGCACACCCACAGGTGCAGCCGCAGGACCACAGCGGGCCGACGTGCTCACTGCACTCATCCGGGAATTTGTAGAGGACAGCCGTCAGGCCACACTTGAGTGGCGTACAGAGTTGTCAGCACTGGGCCGGTCCTTCACAGACAACACCAACTGCCTCTGCGAGGAGGTCTCGGCCCTCTGGCAGGTGCTAGGGCACATTGCTGATGCCTTGCAGGCAGGTTGTCCCGCCCCACCGCCTCAGCAGGAGGTCACACCATCCTACAGCAGTTCAACCCAAACCAGCCCGCTCCGCCGGTTGGTCCATGCACTGCGCCGATGGGACATGCCACCCCCTGGCTCTGGGAGTGCAGAGTGAATGCAATGGCAGCCTCATGTAGGCATCGTTGACTCAATGGGACTTGTGTGGGGGAGTTGTAGGGGGAGGGGGATAGAGGTGAGGGTGTGTGGGGGAGTTGTAGGGGGAGGGTGAGGGGGATGAGGGTGTGTGGGGGAGTTGTGGGGAGAGTAGGAGGGGGGTGAAGGGTGAGGGTGGTGGAGGGTTTTGACACTTATGTTAATATTGTTACATTCAATACACCAGTTGTGTGAAACAGAAGACCTGAGTGGACATTCATCATTGCACATGTGTCATTTAATCATTCACAGTGCATACTGTACATTTACCCCCACACCCAATGCCCTATGTCCAAACATTATGTCACCCTCTGCTGACAAGTGTGTCAGAAATATTGTGCGATCAATGACTGCTGCACAGCACGTCCCTCCTGTGCATCGGCACCGTGATGAGGTCCTGCCACATCTTCCTCCTCCCCCTCATCATCATCAGGTGGTAGCAGTTCTATGTCAGGGGGCAGGGGCACATTCCAGCGGATGCACATATTGTGCAGCATTACACATGCCATGGTGATCTTGGCCACCTTCTCATGCTTGTAGACGAGTGCCCCACCCAACCGGCTGTGGCAGCGAAATCGTGACTTCAACAGGCCAAAGGTTTGTTCGATGACCACACGTGTATGGGTATGGGAATGATTGTAGTTCTCCTCATGCCTGTTCTGTGGGTTTCGGACTGGGGTGAGGAGCCACAGCTTCAAGGGATAGCCACTATCACCTGTATGCCAGTGCATGGAAGGCAACTTTTGTATCAAAAATCTCCTGGGGAGTCCGTGGTAGGGATATGTAGTCCCTTGTGTGCTTGAGGAGGGCATCCAGCACTTGGTTCAAGATCCGGGAAAATAAGGGTTGTGATATGCCATGCATGTGCCCCACTGTGTGCTTATAGGTGTCTGTGGCAAGGAAGTGGAGCACAGACACTACCTTCAGTAGAGGGGGGATGGTGGTGCGTATTTCAATGAGGCTCACTATGTCGTTGTGTATCAGGTCCACTATAGTGGTGATGGTGTCCCGGTCCACACGGTACAGGGTGGGGATCTGCTCAGGGGTTAGGTTGAAGGGAGTGGGTCTGATGCAAGGGATTGTGGGCTTGCAAATGATTGGGGGCTGCCGGCATGGTAACGGTGGCTGCACTGGTGGGGCATGCTGGGCCTGTCTCACCCTCCTTCTCCTCCTGCGTCTCCTCTGTGGTGGCGGTGTGTGGGTGTGCTCCTTTTGTACTGGGCCTGACTCCATTGCCTCCACCTGTGCTTATTGTGTGCACCTGTGGCAGTTGGGAATACTGGTCAGGGCTCTTTACGGCAAGTCGGCGCTGCCGGTATTCACACCATGCCGGTAGGCACTATTTCCACCTTCATGAGGCCGTTATTTTGCATGTCCGCCTCACTTCTGATCTACTCCGGTTTACGGCATGGCGCTAATGCCGGCATTGTGGGTCGCGAGCGTGCCGAGCCCGCTATTAACGGCATCGTACTTTACGGTGCCGTTAATAACGTTCTAGTTGGTCAGAATTGCCCGTAGCGGTAAGGGATGCCGGTATTCCTTTACAGGCATCGTTTTTCCCTTACCTCCAAACTCGGAATGAGGGCCATAGTCAGCATATGATGATCGCTATGACTTTGTTTTATTATTTTAAAGCTGTCTACTTCGTTAAACAATTGGTTATCTACATATATACAGTCAAGAATATTGCTTGACTGTCCACGACACCAGGTGTACTGAGGGGGAACATCATCCGGTAGAGACCCATTGGCTAGTCTTAAATTCCTTTCGACCATGAACTCAATCCATCTATTGACGTCATGTGCTTTGGATCTCTGGGGTGTTTCTAGACAGTTTAAATGTATGTCGCCCAATAAAATAATGGAAGTAATATCAGGCGTGACCAATGCTAGATCCAAAAGTTGAGAAAGGGCTCAATAAAATGTATCATCATTGATACCAGCTGGGTTCCTGTAGATGTTTATCAGGGCTATGCTGTGTTCTTGACATCCAATTTTAACCATTAGCAAGAAGTTATTTGGAGCAGCCCAGTATTCAATTGACAGGCCCACACTTTTCTTGACTGTTACTAAGAGCCCTGAGGTAGGTCTAACTTTCTGGGCAATCTTAGCTTGTAACAAAATAATTTTGCTATTTTCTGTGTGAGATTGTAAATGAGCATGCCCTCGAGTGTTCCAAGAGACCAAACTCATATGTTTTGGATGTTAACCAGTGGATGTTATGCTTTAAACTTTTCCTGATTCACTGATAATTGATGCTGTGTGTACATTGAGCACAATTCACTTTAACAGATGTGTGTTGCGACTGTTTTCCATTTGAGTGTGGGTCTTGTGCAATGATAAAGCCAAGTCTGAATATATCCATCTTGGATGTCCATGGTGCATTTAACATGACCTTGGAAGGGATCCAAGGCGAACTATGGATAGGTCCTCATTGCTTCGAAATTCGACTTGATCTATATCGACCGCGATCAGGTCTTCTAACGCTGGTATTTCAGCAAATACATTCAAAACACTTGCACGAGATAAATCATACTGTGAATATGGTAATGATCGACATTTCATCATCAAAGAAAGTCTTTTAAAAAGACTAGTTTTAGGTAAAGAGCATTTATGCATGTGGTTACTTTCACTAGAGTTGATATTGTCATGTGTTTTTGCTGGCTCCATACTTGGAATAATCATGTGAGGACTCCTTCGAGGGGAAGCACACATGGTTCTATGTTCATTTGTCTGCATTTGATCCTGTTTAAATATCTTCTCTAAGCCATTTGATGGTTTTATGAGACACTCCAAATTTTTTGAAACTTGGTTAATGGTCGGATGTTTATTTTTGAATTGGGCGTCAAGATAGGCATCAACTGCTTTTCGGATGTCGCTACATCTGTGTTCATAATGTGGATGTTTGTCTACCTGCCTTGCTTCCTTTTTTTAGTGGTCTGAGATGGCTCTTTTGTCAAAGATTTCACTCTAGGGGTGTCGATTTTTCACGTATTGGTAGTGTTTTGGTTACTGTTGTTACAAGAATTAGATGATTCACGATTCTCCTCAATTACGGAGATTAATTCGTTCAGGGGAATGTACATTAAGGTTTAATCTTTATTATGCGGATTTGCTGAGACTCTGACTGTCTTTGACTTTTCTAATTGTTTTGCATTTTGAGTTGACTGAAATCTGACCATCTTTGTTTGCTTAATAGCAGGTTTTTTGACCTTGTATTCGAAAGCTGAATTATATTTTTGATTAGTCTCTGTTTATGCTCTCCAGTAAGAGGAATTTTAGATTTCTAAGCAGGAGCCTTTTTTATTTGTGCATTTCTGTCTAGAAAAATGTTAAAAGGTTCCGCCGTAGAAGGAATTGTTACATTGTCTTGTGTGTTCTTTTCTACACTTATTCAAGAATCACTCCTTTGCTTCTCTGACCCCCCCGCCCCTTTATCGCTTGAATCCTTGCCTAAGCAAATAACATGATCAAATAAGGGGACCACAGGAGTCATCATAAATGAAGATATAGGTACGCTGTTCATATGAGTTGGGTGAGGGTTAGAAATGGGGAGACAGAGTGTTACACCAACTTTGTTCTCTTTTGTCTTTATTCCATCAGCGATCCAGTCATGAATCTGCTGTATTTGTTACGTCTGTAACGTGATCTTAGCATCCAGAGATTCAAAAAGTTTAAATAAACTGGATATGGTTAAGTTAACCGCTGCCAAGGTTATTTCGAGCATTGACGGTTGCACAGGATATTTTGATGGTTCCTGTAATAGTGCTCACTTACGCGGCGTGGGCTAAACATAGGACATTAAAAGAGCTGTAATGTCCCTCGAACTATACGAACCTAGAGTGGAGGTAGATATAATTTCCAGATTACCGGACAACTCACTATCACTCGCGTGGATTGAAATGTTTGGAATGAAATAAATAGTATTGGGACTCTCATCCACTACACCCTGTGTGGGAAATTCAGAGGGTTTACTCGAGGAAGTGTCAAGGTGGTTCCTAACAAGGTTTCATCTGATACTGGTAGAGATAGGGATTTGGAGTCTGCGCGAGACAGACTAACCGGTTTACACATGGCGCTGGGCATATTAACTGCTTCAGGACATAGATTGCAGACGCCATGAGATTGCCTTACTTTGGTGATGTTTGGCAAATCTCGACCAGATTTGTCAGAAAAAAAATTACAAAATGCTGCGGACGAATAGGAGCAGCGGGGGTGAGTACAATTACCTTATGCGATGTACATCTCACGATGTTTCGATCACCCACGGCCGCGCACATATTCTACAGCATTGTTACAGACACCGGCATGTTTGTTTTAGTGTGTAGAAGCATGTCGGCATACAAAGTGAATCATCTATTGGTGTCTGAAGGAGCAAAAACCAAAGCAGACGTAGACACCAGAGTTAATCACTACTAGGCAGAAGGGCAATGGGACTAACAGAAAGTCACAGGAGCACACAACGCTGTGGCGAAGTGGCAAAGTGGTCCTTGTCTCTCCTTGCCTCAGTGCGCACGTGCTGGTGCGCGCACATTCCAAATTTGTAGCAAGGCTGAAAAGGGGGTGTGGTTACACATAGTAAGTGGTATTAAAGCCCCTGTTTGATGATCTAGATGGTCTGGGTATCACCTACACTAACTACGCTGATGATACACAGATCCTCATCCCGTTGACGGGAGATTGCAACCATGATTTGGCCTTGGGGAACAAGGTGTACCTCATCATCCAGGCATGGATGGCTTCTCACAGTCTATGCCTGAATGATGACAAGACTGAACTCATCATCCTTGGTTCCACATCCAACCTAACCAAATTGGACCACAACTACACCAGCTTCATTATAGACGGGAACCCGATCAAGGTAGCCAAAGAAGTGAAAACTTTAGGAATATACATCGACTCCTCCCTCTCCTTCCAGAAACAGGTTAGCTCTATGGCATCCTCCACGGCCTACATGCGTAAGCTTATAAGAGCAGCCAAACCCTTCTTATCCACCCAGAGCGGCATTACGTTAGCCAGAGCCCTTATATTATCAAAACTGGACTACTGTAATGCCCTCTACGTAGGAGATAGCAAGCAGGTAATTAACAAAATACAGACGCTACGAAACAACGCTCTCAGAGCAGCGCTCAGCATCCCTAAGAGAGAACACATCTCTAACACTAGGAGAACCCATAACTGGCTCAACACCACGGATAAAATCTTGCTCAAAGTAGCCCCACTAACACACAAATGCCTCAACAACGCTGCCCCCGCTACCTAGTCGATAGAATAAGCAAATACACCTCTAATAGACCAACCAGAACTTCCAACACAAACCTGCTCACAGTCCCCAGGTTCAAACGTACCAAAACGGGTGACAACAGCTTCCAGGTGAAAGCTGCCCAACACTGGAACTCCCTACCACCCTCCCTAAGGACACACCAAATCTACACACATTTCAGACGCAACCATATCCATTGGATAAAGAACAATGACCACTAATAATATCCAGCCCACCTCACCGCTGTACACCATGTAAATTATGGTCATTTGTAAATCTGTAAACCTTTTTTGCCTTATCTGTAAATTTGTAAACTTTCTGCCTTACCTGTATATGTGTAAACTGTGTGCCTTACACTGCCCTTTGTAATTACTGTAATGTATAAAAACCTGTAACCAAGTTTTGAATAACCTTGTTGCTCCTGCGCCCTCATACCTTCGGGTCTGGTGCGCAATAAAAATGAATAAACTAAACTAAACTAAACTAAACTAAATTTAGTGATAAGCTTGAAAAGGGTAGAGCTGAAGTCCTCTGCAAGATAGTTACGTGGCAAAGTGGTCCTTGTCGTTCCTTGCCTCGGTTTTTCCTTATACCTCTGTGAGTGGGAACCTTTTTCTACACTCACAGAATCTTTTATTCTTTTTATGGGTGTAATTTCTAAGACTCTCCATAGTGCTTTTTTAGAAGTTATCCTCTCTGACTTCTTTTTGCCAATAAGTGCCTATTGTTGCTTGATTGCCCTAGGGGCTCTCCTTTTAAACTTCCTCTGGCTAACCTTGTGAGAACTACAGATCCAAAGGGTAGAAAGGATCTTTGGATCCCTTTTACATGTTATTAGGTGAGACGCGCACCCCCCACCTTATACTGAGCATCCACTTTCTCATTAAATGTAACATGTATGTTGCAAGGACAAACTTACCTTTAATGGCTTGTGGCAGTGAACCTTTTTATTAATTCTGTGCACCTTTACTGCAGGCTATTTGCACAGCCCCGGTAAAGGCACCCATGGATGCTCATTTTACCAAAATGGCCCCTGTCTTCTTTATTTGCCATTTTAGGGTTCCTTGACCTTTCTTGTTCCTTCCCCTGACGTTCAGTGTGGGAAATCCCTTTGTGTGATTTGTGCATAGGAGCTGACTCTATGCAGGGAAGAGGCAGAGTTTATTTACGCTTCACATTCCACCACTTTAGTTGACCAATGCAGGGTGAGTGTTAAAACCACCTGTGTGGTATTTGAAAGGTTGCTGTGACCCTTGAAAATTGACACTGACAAAAGAGCTGCAGAATAGAGACAAGAAAGAAAATCATTTTCAAAGCAAACATGTGTGGGTTTTTGTACATTGTGTTTCTTTTTTGTGATATCATGTATTGCCTTTGTATGTCTATGTTTTCAGGCACACATATTCAGGTATTGACTTGGTTTGCAGATACTCTAATCAAATGCCATGTATTCCCCTCAACAGTTACATATTCACATCATGCTAGTGTAGAGGTGGAGCCAAGTACCCCCACTCCAAGCTCTGCCGCCATGCTGCCTATATGTTGGGAGCCAGAGTGTGAGACAAGAGCAGTACCAGTGAAAATACCTATATCGAAAAGAATCCTGGAAGCAAGGTACCTATTGAGAAAGACATATATGTATTCACAACAATATGATGGCCATTTGAATGAAATCCCGAAAGAATTAAGAAAACAGAGCAAAAGAGTGGACTGGTGACGTCATGCGAAGCAGGACTGACGCACCCAGAAGAGATGCAGAGACGAGAGAACATAAACATTCTATGAAGATCTAAGGAGGAGGTATTAAAGATGAGCAACATTTTCGGGCTCGAGATCAAGATGCTCATGCTACAGAAACAATGAAGAAAACTTCAAATCATTTTACAATTGTACAGATGCATTGACGCAAGTAGAAAAAGTATTCTTAAAGGCTAGCTACGTAGTGACTAGATTGTGGCAATGCGCCAACGTATATGCATAGGAATGTAATGACTATGGATGATTCCACAACGCACTTTAGCAGTGTTCGACCCAGTAAATAAAAAGGCTTTTTCAGTGTGTCACAGTTAGAAATCGAAACTTAATAATGGAGGTGAGTTTGAGAAAGGCTTGGCTGGCCCAACACCAGGAAGTCAAGGCCACCGTCAGCTTGAATGTTCATGCACTAGCTACAACACGCATGAAAAGAACAAACTCCAGTCTAAGGTGAGGAACAGGAACATTAAAGATGTCAGAGGTTCATCATTTAATGGTATTTAAAATACAGAAAAGCTCTGAAACATGGTCTGCAGTCACACGGTCGGATAATGGGTTGAGCTGTATCGAAACCAAGAGACAAGTGTGCCTATGGTCCTTCTTATTCTCAGGCACAGAGAACAGTTCCAAGGCCAGTGATCAAAGGGCTAATTGACAGGTAGACTGCAGTAGTGATGATAGATGCCAGGCTAATTCGTGGGAAGCTATGGTTATGACCAGCCCACCAGCACCTGGATGCCAGCCTGCGTGCTGCTAGCGTGTGTGGAATCGTACAGAAGAGCGCCAATCAATTGCAGAGGGACATGTAATAAAGATCCCTATAGTTTGTACAACCAATGGGATTTTGTGTATTTGATGACGTTCATAGTGACTTACACTAAAGGAGGGCTTAGTTGCTCCACTTGATGTTAGAGACCCAATCACTTTCCCACACAAGTATGGAATGTAAACCTAGATGTTCCCTTTAAGGCAATCACTTTGCCAAGTAGGTTTTTGTAGTTTGTCACGTAGATTGACTTCTAAGATGATGAGTTTTTGCTATAATACCTGCTCTTTTAATGAAACGGGCTGAGAAGATTTAGCAGATGTTCGTTGATGTTCGTTGTACTCCCTGTTTTCAATAATTGATATTAAAACAGACTTACTTTGCCAACTTCTTGAGTCAGTCTGATTAATGATGTTTGAGTATATTCTGCATCTCCATCTATCTCAAAGTATTGTTGCCTCATCTTAAAGGGCCTAGTGTGTTGGATACACAGGCTCACGTGGTAGCAGAGGTGATGGTTCAGATCCATCAATCAAGTAGGCTTTGAGGGTCACGAAAATATCAAATGTCTTCCGGCATTTAGCTGGAGGAAAGTGAACATCCCTGAGAGATAGCAGCCATTTGTAAAACTTGCAAGTCACTAAAGAGATAGGTGGGACGGGTCCCTCTTTCACAGAATCCCTTCCCTGTTTGTACAGGAAACTGAGCACACCAAAGGCTGAAGCAGCTGGTTGAGGAGGAAGCAGACGATCCAGAGGGTCGGAAGTCAAAAACACGAATGGTGAGTAGACTGAGAGAGAGGGCAAATAATGAATGGGCACTGAGTGGGGAAAGTGATAAAGGGATAATATGGAAAGAATAACAGAGGGTTGGTTGGGATATGTTTAGTTTAACAACGAAGAGCATCAAAGTTTAAGGTTTATAGTCAAGTAGTGATCTATAAATCCGGAATCCATTGTCAAGGACATCTAGAAGGAATTGTCCTAGAGTCCAAGTGGATGTATCTAGGCTATGAACGATCAAGGATCGTTAAAAAGGACAATTCATAATCCGATCTGAGTTATTATTAGGGGCGAGAGTAAGTCACAAGGAGCATTGACGAAGATATATGTGGGCCGGCCAGTCTGTCAGTTTGTCTGTCTGTCTGTATATTGTATAAAATATGTGTGGTAAAGAAGTGAAATATAGAAGAAACAAGGAAGTAATCTTTTGTAGTGCTGGCAGCTCAGCTGTGGAATACACTTCCAACGATTATGGGAATGGAAGGTAATCATTTAAAATTTAGAAAACTCCTGAAGAATCACCTGTTCAGGTAACTAAGGAGTTCCCAGCTACTGTCTCAGTTTACTTAGTCAGTTACAGGAGGTCTTTCTGATAGCTTTGTGTTTGTCTTGTCAAAGCGCCCTGATTCCTTTGGGCGGCCGGCGCTATATAAAATGATATACATGCATTCATACTTGCACGCAGCATACAAAGGAAAGAAGCTAGAAAAGCTTAGAGCTTTGGAAGATGTACCAGGAGGAATGGGCATACCCACCTCCTGAAGACTGAATGCTTAACCAGTGTAAGGAAGGGGTGATGAGCCTTCTGCTCCCCATACCACGCCTGTAAATGGCGATAGTACAAAAGATGATGGAGTGTATCCTTTGAGAGAGCTTAAGGCTGCGATAGGATATAGTAATCCGACATCTGAGCCAACTGCATGTTGCAGCGACGAGAGCCTACAGAAGACTCCAGAAAAAGATGTGATCTCTAAAGTCCCACGGAACAAGGAGAGAAGTGACCGACCAAGCATGTCCCGAGATACAGGGCGGTAGATAAAGTGATGGAAAGGAGAGAAAGATAAAGCTGACGAGGTGGTGCTCATACAGAATGAATTGATGGGCGGTGAGATGTTGCTCATACTTGATGGAAAGAGCATAGAGGAAGTAAGGCAAAAGCAAGACCAGGACGAGCAAGATAAAAAAGCCAGAGAACAAGAAAAACGATTGAAAGAAGATGAGGCTAAAAGAAGATGAACAGTTGAAAAAACAGGAGAGAGCAGAGGAGCAAAGAAAGTATGACAACAGGCAGAACACAATTGAAGAACAAGACAGGCTAGAAAATAAGAAAGAAAAAGAGGAAGAGCAGAAATTAAGAGATAAAAGGATACAAAGATGAAGAGACAAAGAAGTGTGTGGGGCCAATGAAAGAAGAGAAGTGAAAAGACAGGAAGAAGAAAGGGTTAGGGAGGAAGAAAAGAAACAGAGAGAGTGTGATGAAGAAATGGAACGAAAGAGAAGGCACAGAGCCTGCAACATTGATCGCATGGAGAAAGAATTAATGGAACCAAATCCAGTAGTGGCATGGGAGGACATAGAAGAGGTCTTCCCAATGCAAGAACCAATGACAGGACCGTCTAGGATAGACTTAGAAGATCATTTTGATATAGGATCTATTGGAGATAGGATCGAAAAGTGTATCAGGAGATGAGGACAAAAAATGAATAAAAAAATAAAGGAAAAGATGATCAATTTGAGGGAACCCAGTCACGAGGCAAGGGAAAAGACTTGTTTAGCCTCGAGCATAGAGCTTTGTCTTTGGACAAACTAACGTTAAATAGAGATGAGAAAGAAGGCAGCCACACTAGTTGGGAACAAGATATGTCAGATTAAGAAAGAGAAACCTTCCGTGGGGAGGAGGGAGCTAGTGCATATGGTCTTGAGGGGTGTTCTCCGACATATAGGGAAGTAAGAGGGTCAGATATGGACCTACCTAAATCGAGGACGCTAGAGCCCCTGGCGCAGCCAGATTGACCTAAAGGGTGATCCCATAGTGTGAGGGGGGCCTCACCACCTTATGTGAGCAGACTAAGGTCACTACGAGGAAGAAGGTGGTGCGGAACCATTGTCCCTGCTATGGACAGGCAGACGATGTGGGATGAATGCGATTTTGGGGTTTTACAGTTTCCCTTGTTAGAGAACGGAGGGGCCAGACCACAGTATATACCTTGGCCACAGATGGATAAGGATCATTTGAGATGTCAACTCCCCAGTTTAACTTCCGGTGGTGGGAAATGGATACATGAATTAGAGAAAATGACAGGAGGAAACACGTTTGCCATAGGAGACATTAAAGGTCTTCTAGCCGCTATACTTGGAGAGAAGGCTGATGACATTTGGTCGAGAGCAGGATACGCAAGTGTCACTGCACAGAACACAGCGCAAGATGGAGACCCGTTTAATAATTGCAGAGTGGCAGTCTGGAAAGCGCTACGAGTACAGTATCCGGATACGTGAGATATGGGAGCTATAATGGCATGAAAGATGCAGGAAGGGGAGGATCCTCTTGCTTATATTCAGAATTTTCAAGAGGAATGGTCTTTGGAAATGAGGGAGCTGTGGGGGAAATCTATACCTGTATTCTATCATATATTATGTCAGGGTCTGTCAGACCAAGTGCAGAGACAGCTCAAGAAGCTGTTGGGTCTGGAGGCAAAACCGTGGCCAGAAATACAGCTGACCATTGTGCATCATTGCCGACTGTTGTAGGAGAAAAATCGAAAGGAAGATGATGCTAGGAAGATTGTGGAATCTAAGTTAGTGCAGAAGAAATTGGCAAAATATGCCATAGAAGGGGTGATGTTAACTAGTGGAGAAGGGCCAGGATAACAGCAAGTAGCAGGCATGCCACAGGTGAATGACCAACAGCAGTTTGATCAGGTAAATAATGGATTCATACCAAGAGGTAGGGGAGGCTTCCACGGAAGGGGCTTCCAGAATAATCAAAGAAACTTTCAGAATAACCAAGGTGGTTTTTAGCCTGTGCAGAATGATAATCAGGGCATACAAGGAGAACAAATTAGAATCATCCCTCCAGTATGTTGGACATGCAGAATGACAGTGCACATAGCGCAAACATGTGGGAGCAAGGGTATGTACAGAATGGGCAGTTCTCGTGATGGGTGACCGCTTATCTGCCTGCAAATAGCTCACAAAGTAGGGACGGATTTGCCCAAGATCAGACAGTGCATCAAGCACAAGCACCAAGAATACAACAGGCTTTGCAACCACAGCAAGCACCATTGAATCTGGCACAAGGGCAGTCACAGCATGCACCCATGCAGATACAGCAGAGTGCAAAAACACAGGACAGTTACTGACTCCTAGGATAGGGGGTGTCACTATCAAGGGTGGGAATCCTTTCACGGACACAGGAATAAGTATGTATCCACAATAGGACAGCTCTCTGGGTGACTTGATGTGTTCAGTAGTATCTGTGACTCCCAATCATCAAGAGGAACCAAGGGTTGATGCCATTTTAGGAGACAAATCTTTTTCTTTTTTATTAGACAAGGGTGCTACACACTCATGTTTATGGGAGGGAAGATTTTTATTATCAGGAAATGCCATGAATGCTCAAGTTTTCTCGGGAGCTACAAGTAGAGTTCCCTTTTATTGAGAAATTGCCAGTCTATATAGGAGAATGTGATATGTCTGTCCCATTGTTGTATTCAAGACAGACACCAGTTAATATACTGGGCCAAGAATTAATGACAAAACTAAACATGACGATTTCTTTTTCCGATGAAGGCATAGTGTGTTCAACACCAGGAATACATTATTTAAATATGAGCACATTTATCATGGCATTTACAGGACAAATAGCCAGATGAGGAGTACCATTAGAACCAGACGTCTTTCACTATGGGGTATACATTTTGTTAACATGGCTACCTGGTTTAGTGGGAAAAACTGTGAGAATACCTGATTAATTTTTGTTCAGTTCGCAGATACCTATGGATGAAGAGGGGGGACAAGTATTTCCCTTGGAACTACAAGCACTATAGTGCGAGGCGATTTAGCTATGCTTACAGGAGTTGATGATAATGGCAGATCATGGAGCAAAGTGATTGCTATTGGGGAGGGTTTCAGATTGACTGACGTCACTGATGAGGAGCTGTTCAGAGACCACCCATCAGATGACAAAATAGTGTTTAAAATAAGTATCACATATTGGGTTAAGGCAGAAAGACGCGAGGTTTCACAAAAAATGCTGATAGTACAACGCCCCACATGTTTTGATGAAGATATGGCGAAAGTGCCAGTTCCTTCATGGACCACAGGCCCCTATGAAGTAGGCCTATTGAAGGGGGTTGCAGAAGTCAATTGAAGCCAGGAGTAATCTTACCTCGAGCAAGGTAGTATCCCACGTCTCCAGAGGCAGATGAAGGTATTTTTAAGACGATATCCGCCATGATGGATCAGGGCTTCTTAGTGACGTCAGAGAGTACCAGGGGGTCGTGGCATTTAGTGCAAGACATGTGCCCAATTAATAAGATTGTAGAGGCAGAGTTTCCTATAGTTCCTAATCCAGCGATGATCTTATGTAGTATCCTTGTTGAGGTGTGATATTTTACTGTGATTGACTTGAAAATTAATTTTTCTCAATCCCGTTGCATAAAGATTCTCAAGATCTGATGTCATTTACATTCTGTCAGACTAAGTTAAAAAGCTCAAGATTAACTCAGGGGTACTGTGAGTCTCCATCAATTTTCTACAGATGGACTTGAGCAATATTGATTTGCCAAGTGTTGTGCTGCAGTAAGTAGATGATATTTTAGTCTGCAGCACATCAGAAGAAGAGTGTAGATGTTACTCAGTTCAGCTAATGATTATTCTAGCAAAGAAGGAATATAAAGTAGACAAAGAGAAACTGCAGTATTGCCAGGATGAAGTGTTATACATAGGTCAGTTAATCTCGCATGAAGGTAAGAAAGTTACACCAGAAAGGGCTGAGGCAATTTTGAAGACACCAAAACCATACACAATAAACCAAATGCAACAGTTTTTAGGACTGTGCAATTATGTTAGAACATGGATATTTGATTATAGTTGTTATATGAGACCATTGTTGCAGGGTCTGAAAAAGCGCAACAGAATCAAGAATAGATTGTATGGACTAAAGAAATGTAGGATGGGTTTGATGAGTTAAAAAGGCAATTTGCACAGCTCCAGTTCTAGGGATTCCTAAATATTCTGAGGAATTATTTTTATTCTCGCAGACGAATGATACAGTCATGACAGCAGTGCTCACACAGGGAACCATGTTGGGGTACACGCCTCTACCATATTACAGTGGGATTTTAGACCCAGTAATGCGGGGTCACTTCCCTTGCGAACAGTGTTTGGCAGCCGCTACATTCGCTATTGAGAAGTCTGCCAGCATAGTAATGGGGTGTTCCATGATGTTATTTGTTGAACATGCGTTATTTGCTGTTTTGGAAAAACCTAAAGGTACGCTGACATCTCAAAGCGCTTCTGCCTATGAGGCAGTCATATAAAATCCAGTGATTCAAATAGTTAGATATAAAACGGTGAATCTTGTCACGTTTTTAGCTGAACCACTGGCAGAGAATGAACAGGAACATGATTGCTCGGATTATGAAGATTTTTATGATGAGATCCCAAGGCTGAAGGAAAATGCTCTAGCAGCGGAGTAGATTCTCTCTATTGGTGGTTCTTCAAATATCTATGAAACTGATGGACAAAGATATTCAGGTGCCGCTGTGGTAAAACACAGGGCTAATGAGGAATTCGAAGTAATGATAAGTGTACGACTACCGTCTTACTTTTCAGCACAGGCTGCAGAATTAGTGACGCTGATTGTCACACTCGAGAGACACGCACCCCAGGAAGTAACAGTGTACAGTGACTCCGCCTACGTGATATTAACAGTACACTTAGGGCTAGTACATTGGAAAAGGAGGGGCTACCTCAGAGTGGATGGTACTCCAGTGCAGCATGTCGCCTTATTGGACAGACTTATTGAATCACTACAACTCACAGTAGCCATTGTGGTAGATAAGTGCTCAGCGCACACTAAAAGAACAGACTTTGTTTCATGCGAAACCAAGCCGCAGATGAAGAGGCAAAAAGAGTTGCATATTCACCTGACATAATGAGCTTTGATATGCCTGATGTGAAAGAAAGAATGGTGGTGATGATGATTGTGAATGAACGTTTAAATCATTTATCGAGAACACAATTGATGGAAGAACAAGGTGGAACACCACAGGATCAAAAAGACCTGTGGACGCAGAGGGGGTGTTCTTTATCCCCTTCCAAGGCATTGTGGCGACAGGAAAGCACTGGTAAACCAATGATGACTGTAGCCTTATTAAGGGTGGCATTGGAACAGCTACACTACCCTGCGCATGTCACTAGGCAAAGCCTTGCAGCAATTATTGTGGAGGATTGGTTTGTACCAAATTTGTTAGAACACGTTGCTTTTTATGTAGTAAATAGTATCGTATGTCAAAGGTTTACTGCTGGGCACATGCTGCGAACAGTCAGAGGAGTTATCCCTCTACCTAATGGTCCTTTTCAGCACTTACATATTGATTATGTTGATATGCTGCAGATCTGTAATGGATATAGGTATATGATAGTGGTGGTAAGTTTAATAATAAAACAATGGATGAGTTACCCCTTCTTCGCTGGCAGAGGGGAAGCAACAAACAGTATTTAAACAGAGGTCATGCCAGTGGAATATAGCTATGTTAAATCAAAGGGACATAGTCTGACAAGGAGAAGGAAGTAAAAGGCCCCCTAATCCACACCACGGACCAACCCTACAGAAAACAGGAAATCATTTCAAAATACTGTATTTTTTTTTTTAAATGTAATATTAAAATACATATTAAACCGTCTTGAGCTCATATTTAATGTACACCTATACATAAATAGTAAAGTGGTGGTAAGTTTGTCACGTAGATTGACGTCAATGCTGATGTGTTTTTGCTATATAACCTGCTTTTTTTATGAAACTCGCTGAGAGAGAAGATCGAGGGGATGTTCGTTGATGTTCGTTGTACTTCCTGTTTTAGATAATTGATATTAAAACAGACTTACTTTGCCAACTTTCTGAGTCAGTCTGATTATTGATGTTTGAGTATATTCATCATCTCCATCTATCTCAAAGTATTGCTGCCTCATTTTAAAAGGCCTAGTGTGTTGGATACACAGGTTCACTAGGTATTGCCGTTCTATGCTAGGTACATCAGTTGCCAGATTTTGCAATCACATTCCAAGTAAGAACAAATCTCTGATGCCAGGTATTTACATGAAATACCTAATATTCCCATCAAATATCAGATGCTTCCATCATATTTACATACGTACAAGATTGCCTAAATAGGCTACAATTACTGATTGGTGCCACAGGGCATGAAGATTCACTCCACCTATCCGTAATCAGCAGAGGCCATTCTGCATGGCTGTTAGGACCAAGCCTTCTTTTGTATTGTTAGCCATCTTGTTTTTCATATCTGTATCACAGCTGAGTTTGTGCAAACCTTTGCTTTGAAAGACTCCTCGGCTGGAGTCACAAAGTGACCACTTTATGCGAAACCCAGTCGGTCCAGCCCTGTCTGTATATAGAGCTTCTGTAAAGGTTGCAGCTACTTTCACTGGCCCAGGTGGTTCCACTTTGAAGGGGAACAGGGAGCCAATGCTAGGGGATGTATCCTTTGCATGCGATGCAAAGGGTCTAGAAACAGGTATGGGCAATTTTGGTGATACTGCCTTGCCACTACTCCAGGGAAAGATGAGGTGGTCCTCAGGAAAGTCCACATACTGCCTACGGGCCCTACAACACAATGCAGGTGGTGGCACCTGGCCCCCATGACCACCCCATTCACCGTACCCAAGCACAGGACTTTGTCACACTCTGATGGTTGATATTGCCAATTAATTTAAGGAAAAACCTCCAGTTTGTGAACATGGTTCTAAGGCATAAAGAGTGGCTCAGCGGGTTGGGACGTTGTAGTCCAAACTGAATGAAAATTAAGGAAAAACAAAATGTTTACTGATGATGCAATCAAGTGCCTCAGCGTAAGTGACCGGAATGAAGGTGGCCTGATCATGGAAGTTTGCATATCAGCCACTACTGTCAGAGTACAAGTCATGACCACATTTCCTGGTCTGCCCGTCCATGCACATGACTGTAAATGGCTTGCCCACAGATGTTCTTTGTGTGGTCTTTTGAGTGAAAGGATTGGCGTTTCTTTCCACCACAGTCTAAAAGTGTAAAGATGCTCATGCCTTTTCATGAAGTAAGCTCTTTCATGCCTGCTTTATTGCGTCATCTCTGTGCTATGGGACAATAGTCGCAGCAGCGCCAAATACATCTTCACCTTGCATACTAATCAGGGACCAGTTTATGATTCCCACAACTGGGTGAACAGGTATAGAAGGCCACACTTGCGTTTTTGCCAAGAATTGCAATAGATCATAACCACTACCTGCATGGCATGCGTCAAGAATATATGCATCAATCTCCTTGTCCTTAATGTGACCAATGCATTTTTGGTGGGGAATGGGGCATACAGCAAGCCAGACAGGGCGACAAGTCTATCCCACAGCCTTTCATTTGGTTCACGAAAGTTTTTTGCTGTGCCCTCTGAACTAGCATCAAATGTTAAGGAGAATAAGTGGTTATTTTTTTGCAGAGAAATTATTACAAAAAAGTCATTGTTTTTTGCGGCGACATTATTATATTATTACATTGAACATGTGGGGGACACTGCCCCAAACACCACATTTTTTTTTTGTTTACAAGGGGAGCAGGGGACCTCCCCGCAACCTGTCCCCATACATAATGTCACCATATATAATGTCGCCAATGGCTTTTCCCGATGACATGTATGGGGACATTATTACCTGATACTGAATAAGTGTGCACTGTCTAATAACGCTTTTTTCAGCAGTGCTGTCACGCACTGGGTTGATGTTCTCTGAAGTGTGGCGCTCTATTTTTGTTACATCCAATAATCCAATCAGAGATAAAAAGCAAGCAGATTCCCAAGGGATCATTTGTAGATGGGTTCTGCAGTCATTAATTGCGCAAGGAATTGACATTTTTCCAGACACTCAGTGGAAAAGTGAAGGGTAAAGGTGATTTTGCCTGTGTTTTACTATTTCATTTTCCACTAGGGGATGGAAATGATTCAAATAGCATGGAGTGGTCCTTTTGTTCTGCAGTGTAATATGTATTGTTCATGCTGTGGCAATAGTTTTCCTTATGTGGATGTGGAGAGGGGATGAATGATGATGAGATTAATGGATTAGTGGAGATGAGGAATGGGGGACTGACAGTAAATGAAGAGAGTAGGGAATTCAAGGTGAATGAAGGGGGGGCTTATGGAAAGAAACAATGGAGTGGATGGAAGGGGAAGAAGATAGCAGAAGATTTTGGAAGGCGTACAGCTGTGCATGTGATTTTGGAAGGGTGGAGCGGTTTCGTATGTTTTTTATTTTTATTTTATTGGTTATTTGTAATGCGCCTATACAGCAAAATAGTGTCTCAAGGAGCATGAAGACAAGGGAGGGGAAGGTACATGGGAGGAAAAACAAAACAATAATGTTCCTACTAGGTCTTAAAGGTATTTGGATCATGCAAGTGCAGTGCAATAAAGCAAGGGAGGGGTTGGGGGAGGGAAATGTGGGAAGGGATGAGCAGGGCAAGAAGACAAACAATAGCATTCCTACTAGGTCGTGAGACAATTCGGAAGGTGCAAGTGCAGTAAACGGAGGGGGGAGGGGAAGGAGAGGGAGTGCAGGACGGGGAGGAAAGAAGTAATGCACGGGGGAGTGGATTAAGTGCAAGTGAACAGGTTCCACACAGCACAAGTCTGGACTGAAGAAACACCATAGGAGTGGGAGCACAATTGTGAAAGCCTCGTCCTAAGGTGCAGGGGGCTATGTCACATGTGCAGGTACAATTGGTAAGGCACAACATTGAATTGCCTCACCTCAAGGAGGGGGACTACATCAACTATACAAGACAAAATAGTTTAAATGCAACATTGGACTGTCTCACCTCAAGGAGGGGGCTACATCAACTATGCAAGATAATAAGTAAAAGCAAAGTAGGACTCAATACATGAGCGGCACACTTTGTTGTGGCATCGATGATAGAGACAGTGGGCCTCGTTACGGGTCTGGCGGTAGCCGTGCCTGTAACAAAGGCACGGCTGCCGCTGGACCCGTGATTTTACCGGCACCCGTGAATGGGCAATTACCGTGTCATGCCGAGGTCGGTGAATCCAGTAATTGCCCATTGGCGGGTGCCGGCAATAAGGTACTCCCCATCTGCATTTGGCCCCATAGGGCCGAATGGGAATGGGGAGCTTGGATGCACCGGCACCGTTTATAATAGTGCCGGTGAATCCACGAGTTGAGCTTGCGGGTGCCGGGGTTCCAGCCATGTCAGACCTGGCGGACAGAGTGAGACCCGCGAGCACAACTAGTAGTATGGTGGTACGGTAGCAACGGTGCCAGTAGCGATACCGGCGCCTTTGTTGCCTTACCGCCATTCTTGTAATGAGGCCATCAGGTATGCAGATTGTTAGCCTGTTGAGAAAGACCATGAAGATGAATGCGAGACACACTGAAAGCAATGGTTATGGTTACCATGGAGCAACGTTGCATACCTGATACAGGAGCGTTATTCAGGAGGGGAAGTAGCATCGTGGTAAGGAGGGTGGCATATGGTGTGTCAGTCTAGAAATCTAATTTGAGACCGCAAACGCATTTTGGTGGCCGTGGGCCAACCGTCTCATGCACGATACAACAGAATATAGGTTTTCGAGTTTTCTAATGAACAGCCATTTTGATGTAACAAGAATCGCCATTTTGTTTTCTAACCATTGCTCATTGCTTTCTGTTCCTATTGCTTTGCAGTATATTTTCCGCTTACACTGCTCGACTGTGGAACATTGCTGTCTGTATATGAAAAGGACAAGGCCACAGGGCCGAGAGGATAACAAGAGTTTCGCTGAAACACAAACGTAGGCAGCGCCAGGAAGAATGCCCGGCTCCCTCCTTAATGTAGCCTTGAAGCAGAGCCGCGGGGCATTTAATCATTTCACAGCTGCCAGCCAGTCTCGTTATATGGTAGAATATGTTAGAATAATACCGCTAAAGGCTTGAATTATGCTTTTCTAACGGCCCCCCTTTCCGAGCCCGCTAGAGCATGTCGGCTTCCAGGACGCGAATAGCACCTGATAGATAGCAAGGTCCGGAATGCAACCCCCTCTGTATGTAGTTCGCTTCCAAGAACAGAAGCGCCATGTTCTATTCAATAACCGAAAGATGCCTACGCACTCACAAATTGCAAATTGTTACTAGAATAGATGTTTGAAGGTGTCATAGTGGTCGGAGATGTCCATCATCACACCAAGTTCAAAGAAACCCAATGAAGAGGGATGTTAACCATGTCATAGCTGATTGTTTGATATGCATTTTGTGTCTATGTAACTGATGTACGTAATTCACTCTCTTGCGTCCCTCGAGGTCTAGAGATACACGTCGCGGGGTGTGAGACCGAGTTGGCCAACTGAGACTTTTGCTTTGCAATAAAACCCTAGCTTTGGGAATATAACTTCGTGTCTGGCGTCTCTATCGTGTGTGGTGACCCGCCTTGTTTCCATAGACGTCAGGGTCCCCCAGGGGCCCCTTTCAGGTGGAGAGAACAGAAGACTGCAGTACAGGAGTACTACTGTGCCAGGAGCATCTGCGCTCAACTGGGGTCATGCCATGAGGAAAGGTACAAGGTTCTAAAGGTACATTTACAGTCAAGCAGAGTCATTTGTCGCCACGCACAATTACAGACGCAAGGAAGTGATGCAGAAAGGAAGGTGGCGATGCAGAAGGTAGGTGGCAATGTGGAAGTGTAAATGTGAATGACGTGGGGCTATTCACCAAAGCACACAGAACAGCGCTGAAGTAGATGGAGGAGTCGGCAGTGGGTTCAGCGGAAAGTTGAGGCGCCTTGTGCCCAGACCATAGAATCAATTAAATCTACACCGGCAGCTGAGGCGGTTACCTGAAAAGTCAGGCAGGGCCCCATCTAGTGGTGCAGGTGGCTGCATAGGGGAACTGCCAGTGCCAGTGCTTCTGGTTTCCCACATAACCATACCACCGCTGCTTCTGCTATCCCGATAGTACCAGGTTGTCAGGTGGTGGTAACAGTGTTACGGGGTCGGCTTCAGCTCGCGGCCTACCAGCGGGTTTTACCGCCGACCACATAATGAGGGCATATCCTTGTGCAATATCCCTCTTCTGGAATGTGCTTTTCTAGGCCCCCCGGAGGCAGAGGTAAATGCCCCAGTTTGTACAGTTCAAACAGCGGTTACATTACCTCTTCTGGTGCTGTGGGCTTTAGGGTGACGCAAGTCCTCTTCTTGGTCTAAAGTACATGCATGCTTTCTGGGGTTCCATACCCCTCCTGGACCCACTCTGTTGCAAAGTCACAAGAGCAGATGGTCGACTGGATATAGTCGGCAGAGAGAGATAGAAAGGGGTCCCTTGGATTTTGCCAGCTGGGCTTTCTCTTACCCTATCACTTTGATTTCACTACAATCTCTCTGTACCTGTCGGGTTCCTCCTCCAACCATTTCTGTTGCTGTTTCAACCTCTTGGGATGATTCCCCCTGATGTGCTCTGGTAGCTCTGCCAATGTGTCTCGGGAGGATTGCTCAGGGGCAACATGCTCGCCTTGGAAGCAAGACCACACGGAGCATCACAGGTCCGTGCTTAGAAACCTCTGGGTATTAAGCGCGTTATAAATAACCCATCATATCATGTGTGTTCCCTCTTACCTACTTCCTGCCCGGCACATTAAACCCTCTGTGGTATTCTCTTCTACACCGATGTTTCACCTTCACTACCACCTGGTATTATTCCTTCCTCTCCTTTTGTATTGCTCTCTCATCCTGATGCTCCCTCCTCTAGTTTGCTACTTCCCTCGGAGGTTACCTTGTCCTCGTTGGGGTTCACCACCTCTTCCTGCAGCTTCAGCCGTACCTCCTACGCTTCATTTCCACTCCTGTGGTCGGCAGCGAGAGCCAGAGAGGGGTCCCTTTGATCTGGCCAGCCTGGGCCAGATCCAAGTGACCCCACCCACATTTATTTGTGTTTACTGAAGTGTGCGGTGTCATATTGAGTGCTATGACATGCATAGAAAAGAGTACAGCAGACAGGCAATCCTGGAATGGCTCCATGTGTTAATATCCCTGCAAGAATATCGCCATATTTTTGCAGCGATATTGACCCATGGACCCTGCGGGGGACACCCCTTTAACCCTTGCATTATTTTAATATGTGCGGGGGACACCCCCGCAACCCCCGCTCCTACAAATTATCCCCCAAAAAATATCGCCTATGGCGAAACAAACGGCCATATGTACGGTGATATTTTCGGTGGTGATATTTTGCAGGAATACTGCTGCAATGGGGTGCATTTAGACTATATTGGGGCTAACTGGGAGGATCAATGGGAATCCATCGAAAATATTACTGTGAATCGCATTTCATCGAATTGTTTTAATCAAATTTCACTGCAAATAAATGCGCGGGGGAGAAACCCCACATCCCCCACCTTGATTAATACCCAAACCCAACCCCCTATCTATATTTACGGGGAAAGGTGTTTTAAAAAATGCAAAGAAATGGGATTTGCAGCAATGGTCTGCAATGTAATGGGTGTATACGAACTGGGAATGAGCATTTGTTTGTTGAGGAGGATAAGTAATGGGATACAGAAACCCGTGACTTGGACAAGGGAACAGACATAGCTAGTTCACCCAATACAGACCTAGTGCCATGATATAGCTTGTTACACATATTTACATATGAACATGGGAATGGAGCATCAGGGCTGCTGTGCACTGGAGTCAGTTGGGGCAACCGGAAGCCCCTTCACTGGACAGAAGGTGGAGCTTGAGTATGGTCATGAAGCACTCAATATCTGGGCTGAGTGCATCCCCCTGGAGTGGGTCAAGTAAGGACAATGGCCCTCATTACGACCCTGGCGGAAAGGGGAAAACGATGGCGGAAATGCAATACCGCCATCGAAAAGCGCTCGGTGCGACTATGACCCGTCACCGCAAAGTACGAAGCCATTAGCGACACCGTAGTGAACGCCAACGCTAACTGCACTAAGCACGCGCGCGCGCACCATGCCAAACCGCAAACACCACCATGGTGCAACGGTACGCCAATTCCGACCCTAGCGGACATGTACCTAACGCCATCAGGCATGGCGGAATGGACCATTCCGCCATGGCGAGAAATACGGCATCGTGAACCAACCGTAAATGGCCCACTGAGTGCCTGTACTCCACTCCCTGGCCACATTGCACAACTCCTGGCAGGCGCAATGTACTCACACCATGCAACCAGTGAAATCTACAATTCACCCATGCATGCCAACGTAGAAATGCATGCAGGTGTTCGAAGCGCCCCGTGAGTGGGCATCCATGTACGGCATTTCACCATAGCCGTACTGATGCAGCACAGGCATGTGAAGGTACAAGACATCAAAATGGAAATCAAGAACACATGACACAAAACAACAGTAGTCCCCCATCGCTTGCCACCAGCGCAAGGCAACATCCAAAACAGCATCCTGAGGGGGATTGCACCAGACCTGTACTCTTGCCAGTAAACAAACCAACCATCAGCAGAAGCATGTACCACACAAGTTGGCAGAGTGACTGAGCAGCCAGGCACATCCCAAGAGGGGCCGATGGGAGCTGCAGGGCACAGATGGCATGAATACAGAAGCTATTCCAATGGACATGACCCCAGTCCCCCTCCAACAAACGCACGCAAACACAGGCACCTGTGACCAGCCACATTCTGAACATCCCATCATACCATCAATCGACCTGGCTGACAGGCACCAGTCGGCCAAAAGCCAATCCCCCGCCCCTGAACAGCACATCATGTAAACAGTCACAATGGCAGCCCCTATCCGTGACCACACTGTGCTACGTAGGCAAAAGCGGCCAGTACTGTACCACACAACTCAACTCAGAAGGCGGAACACAATGCAGATCATCTCGCAATACATACCGCCACAAATCGAAAATCGCCACATCACCTGCAAAGAATAACGCAACACGCCAAATATCGGAATACAATTTAAATGCACATCCAAATGACAAAGGCCTCACAGCAATTTGTAAAATAACACCAAAACATCCATCATCACCGAGGGCTGCATCTGCAATAATTGACCAGCTTCCACTTGTGTGACGCCCTGTACCATCATGGCACACAGGGCCAACATCAACGTTCCAAAAGGCAACATGGAAGCGGCAAGAACCGCAGGTCCGTCCCATGAGGCAGGCACTAGTCCAGCTGAAAGGCCGAAATGTTGCACCTAGCCACCAGAACAGCGTAAGGGCATGTGGCCCATTGGCGATCGTCCCATAAGATCGTAATGCTGCTCCACTGATTCACCCGAAGCTGCAGGTGTCGAGAGTAAAAACCATCTGGAGGAGTGGCGTACAGATGGCATCTGCAATAGGGCAGGAGATACCTGTCACCAAAATGAAACACAAATTAACCGATTGCACTACATGACACATGATGCATCACTATCTTCATTCAACACACCAAATCCACACCCATATGCATGCTAGCCCACTCCAAAGGAATATACACACCCCTAAATCAGTATCGATACATAACGAAACCAATCGAGGTTAATACACCATTGGCAACGTCGGTTACTGTGCATGCGTCCGTCAAGATAGAACCCATGACATGGGATTAGTAACGTGCCTAGACACAAGTGTATGAAGGCGCGTCGAGACAGGGAGGATCCGACAAGGGCAGATAGACGTAAGTCCCACTATGGCAGCCTTGCATCACATAGCGCAGGGGAAGGGGATTGAATCAAAAAACACATGTACATGGCAGACCCTAAATGGAATCATCTGTCCATGCATCCATTCATCATTCCCTCATCCCGCAATGAAAACGCATGAACATTCACTCACATAATATGTGAAACTTCCATCGCGTCTGTGCGTAATGCAGTCTGCAAAAACCACTGTGCTCCTGGCCGGATCTGTAGTGTCGTGAAGCTAGATGGACTTGGGAACGTCCTGCCTTATCGTCCACTACGCTATTGCGCATCCCATTCAATTCATGTCATTCATTGCTTGCTCGTTATGGGCCCTGTCCCAAGGACATTCAACAATAGAACGTTACATTTCCAGGCAGACCTGTGGGCGTCTCCTCACCGCTACTTCGCAACCAAAAATCCTGGCCTTCGAATTCCTCACTTGCAACATTACGTCGAAAAGGCTTCTGTGAACGCTTGCATTCACAATTACATCAATGTAGTGCGGCTGTGTGTCATAATGCTAACTGGCTGCAATCACAAATGGGACGCCACGCCCGTCGGTGAAGTACGATACTGTGCTGCATGAGGGTCGGCCATCGATCGAGCCCTACATACCACTGACTCTTCACAGGTATGTAAGCGGCTGCAATCATAGCATGTGTAACAATGGGAGCATAGCATGAAAATCAGTCAAAGTACATCACACTGCCATCGGGATTTGATACATGATTCCAATCCCAAGATGCCATGCGGCCAAATGCAGCCTTACGTGCGGGACGTGCTCGGCCAGAAGGGATTGCATCTGCCACAGATTCATTCAATCAGCACAGGTGGAGGCCATACAGGCCGACAGCACATATATAGCAGACCCAAACCCCTCCCACAACCACTCCCACTCCAAAATGCTACCGGCAGGACTAGCGATGTTGGGCCTGGGGCACCAGATAGCACTGCAAGTGCTACAACTACAAGAAGACGACGAACAACAACAGGTACAACAACCGGGCGCACAGGGGAGACGGAGGAGAAGGAGGAGGAGGAGGGCAAGGCAGGGTCAGCAAGGCCCACAAGCACTGCCACTACCACCACGCAGGCGGCCCGCAATCCCACGCCTCCGAGCTGATCCGTTCAACCTCACTGCTGAGCAGATCCACACCCTCTACCGTTTGGACCGGGACACCATAATCGCCATTGTGGACATGACACATGCTGACCTCGTGAGCATGATAGATAGCCCAACCGCCATCCCACCCCTACTGAAGGTGGTGTCTGTACTCCACTTCCTGGCCACAGGCACCTACCAGCACACAGTGGGACAGTTGCATGGCATTTCACAGCCACTGTTCTCACGGACACTCTCCCAAGTGCACGATGCCCTCCTGAAGCACGCCGACGACCACATCACACTACCACGCACGTACCAGGAGATTACCAACGCAAAGGTGGGATTCCATGCACTTGGCGGCATCCCGGGTTGCATTGGTGCCATCGACTGCACCCATGTTGAATTGGTTGTCCCACATGCCATGGAGGTCCAGTACCGCAACCGGAAACAATTTCATTCAATCAATGTGCAAATGGTGTGTGACTCCAACAAGATCTTTACGCATTGTTGTGCCAGATTTCCAGGATCTACCCATGATTCTATGGTCCTGAGGAACACAAGAATACCACGCTACATGGAGCGACACGCAGGGCACAGATCCTGGCTACTCGGTGAGTCTCATTCCATGCATGACATCGTGGCCCATTTGATGCGTCAATGACCTTGCAGGAGGGGGGGGGGGCTACTTAGCACTATCATTCCACTGACACCCTTTATTCGTCCCATACAGGTGATGCCGGGTATCCACTGAAGAGATGGCTCCTTACACCAATCCGGAACCCACAGAACCAGCATGAGGAGGACTACAACCATGCCCACTCACGTAGCCGTGTGGTCATTGAACAGGCATTCGGCCTACTGAAGGCTCGTTTCCGCAGCCTCAGCAGGTCTGGCGGGGCACTCATGTACAGCCATGAGAGGGTTTCTAAGATGGTCATGGCATGTGTCATGCTGCACAACATGTGCATACGTAGGAATGTGCCCATGCCCCCTGACGCTGTACTGCATGCACCTGAAGATGATGATGATGAGGGTGGGGATGTGGAGGCACCCCAGGGAGTCCATGAGGCACAGGATGCACGTGCAATCCGACAGAGCATCATAGATGCATGCTTCTAGCAACCACGCATGGTGCCTATTACACGGAAAGGGGACCTGTGGCACTGTGTGTGTGTAGTACAGGCACATAGTGGACTGTACGCCTATGAAGGCCTCGTACGCAAATATCAATGTCCACACATGTCATTGGATGATAATGAAGTGCTGTATTGTTAATGTGATTTGATTCATACACCCTATGGACCCGCCACCCAGTGAAGCCCAACACACCCCCTCCACCCTACTTCCTCCCCCCCCAACACCAGTGTCCAGATATGCATGCTGCCCGTGGGTAGACGCTATTGCAAGCCCCCTCTACGGGTATCAGGGGCACCCCTGCCCGTGGAGCGCAGGTTCCTGCCAGATCTGCGTTGGGGGCTGCCCTGGACGGAACTTGCCACGGATGACGTCTCTGCCTGCTCGCGTCCATGCATGTCTCTGAGGGTTTGTGAGAGCTCCGAGAGCACACGGCGCACAGCAGCAAGTTCAGCACAAACGTCTTTGGACGTCGCATGCAGTTCCCCCCTCAGGCTCTCGGTGCTTTTCTCCATTTGTGCTCTCAGGCTCTCGGTGCTTCTCTCCATTTGTGCTCTCAGGCTCTCGGTGCTTCTCTCCATTTGTGCTCTCAGGCTCTCGGTGCTTCTCTCCATTTCTCCCCTGAGGCTCTCACTACTTTTCTCTATTTGTGCCCTGAGTGTCTCGGTGGATGTTTCCATGGCTGCCCTGGAACCCCCGCATTCATTTGCATGGTCCTTGAGTAGCGTGGACGCTTCCTGCTGTTGCTCGATCAGCAGGTCGAGGGACTGTTGCCTCTGCTGGGCCATGGACATTTGCGGTGGTGTGACAGGGGGGCTGCTCAACACATGTTGCCTTGGCACAGGACTTGTGGGGGTTGGCCAGTCGTCGTCTTCAGGGTGCCCCTGCGTGGTTTCGTCATGGTGTAGGGGATGGAACATGCAGGGGGATTGGGAAAGGTCATGGATGGTACCTACGTCGCCAGCACTGTTTTCCGTGTCGGAGCATGCTGGCATGACAGCTGTGTCACCTATGGTGCTGCTACCACCAGAGGCAGTGCCATCAGATACGTTCTTTGGGGGGACCTGTGGTGCTGGGGTTGTGGACTTGCTGGCTGCTGGGGTGCCTGTTGCAGTCCCCTCCAGTGTGCTGGCACTTGATTCCTGCTGCTGCCGTGTCTTGATCCTTGCACCTGAGGTGGAGGCTCTTGGGACGTTGGTCCTGGCCCTCTTTGCAGGCGTGCTGGTAGGGGTGTCCTGCAGCTCGTCGTTGGTATCGGACCCTGTGGTGGAGTAAAGAGGGGCGAGCGTTAGTTATGGGTCTGTCGGATTTGGAATGGCAACGTATCAAATGCATTGGGGTGGTACATGAGGCTGATATGGGACTGGGCCTTGGAGGTGGTCTCATTTTCGTGTGGATTGAGGATGCATTCATTTGGCTGCCTGCAGTTAGGGGGTGCATGCTGCACATGTAGGGGTTGTTTATGGCATCTTGATTAATTTGTTTATTCATTCTGACTTTTAGAGGGCGCTGTCAGGGCAAAGTATGTATTGCACTATGGGGTCACATGGTACTGCACATGTTCGTGGTTTGTGGATTTCGCATTGTTTCTCTTGGCAAACCTACCTGATTCTCCGGATGTCGGCACTCCTTTCTCCATCCCTCCGACTCCCTCTATGCTCTCCATTCCTATGGTGGAGGCGCAGATCTCCTCCCAGGGGGTCAACTTGATGGGCGACTCTGATCCCCCCCCGGTAGCTGTGGCGATGTTCCTGTTCGCAGAAAGTATGCTGCGTACGCGGATCCGCAGGTCGTCCCACCGCTTGCGACATTGCTGTGGCGTGCGGGGTGTTGTCCCCACCGCACTTACGCGCTGTGCCACAAGGGCCCATATGGCCTTCTTGTTGGCAAGGGCCGTCCTGGTCATTTGACTGGAGAAGACGACGGCGGCATTTTCCTGCAGGGTCTCGGTCAGCACGGTCAGTTCCTCTCGGGAGAAGTGGACCTGCCGCTTGCGATCACACGCTTTCTTGGCTACCTTTCCCATATTTATTTTTTTAACTGGGGTTGCTAACGGGTTGGGATGTGTGTCAGGGTCGGATTTTTAATGGTTGTGTTGGGATTCGGATTTTATAGTTGTGCGGCGTGCTGTTTCCCGTTCCGGCCACATGCTTTTACTTCCGTTTCCGTATATTTACGGTGCCCGTAATTTGCGGTGCCCGCTCATTACGGTGCCCGCTCATTACGGTGACCGCTAAGATGGGTGGCGGTATTGCACCTGGTGCAGCGTACGGCGGCGGTAAGGGCCGTTTTGGGGTCATTTCCGCCATCGCAGCCTTTCGGATTCCGCCATGGCGTAATGCTCGTGCCCGATGGGTCGTAATTAGCCGCACTTTGCTCCTTCGTGCAATGGCGGAAACGCTATTTACGCTGTTGCGGTCCGGTCAGTCAATTTCCGCAAGGGTCGTAATGAGGGCCAATGTGTGGAAACAGAAGAAGGCTTGGGGACAGAAACAGAGCAGTTAAAGAGGGTGGGGGGGATTGTAGGATCCGTGAGGTAGAGTAAAGGGAGATGCAGTCAGCAGGGAAATGTGGAAAGACTATGGATGGAAATGAAGACAGGAAGAAGGAATTTAAAAACAGAGTGGTTTTGCTTTGCAATGAGATCCAGCCAACATGGTGACAGCATGAAGGGGAGAGGAAGCGACTGGGTAGGATGCCGAAGGCGTGAGCAGCAAAGTGCAAGACTTTGATAAGGAAGAAATAGCAAATAGTGGGAGACCAAACAGTAATCATGAGCAGTAATCGAGATTACCGAGCACAAGAGCAGAGATTAGCCATTTGGTTGAGTGGTTGGGGTGAATTGTCTAACGTCGAGAAGATTAAGGGCCTCATTACACGGATGGCGGAGAACCATGGCGCTATTAGCGCCATGGTTCATGCCGGTAAAATACCGGCACCGCCTTGGCGGAAAGGGGAATTACCGCCCCATTCCAAGGTTGGCGGGGCGGTAATTCCCCCTTCCACCATTGCCCTTCCCCATTCCCATTTTTTCCGCATAGGGCATAATGGGAATGGGGAAGGCGCTAATTACGCCACCGCAAATTGCGGTACCGTAATTAGCTCCCTGGGTCCCTTTGCGGGTTGGATTTTAACGCCTGCAAAAAGCAGGCGTTAAATTCCCAAACCCGCAAAGGGATCTCGTAGTAAGGCGGTAAGGATTTACCGGTACCGGTAAAATACCGGTACCAGTAAACCCTTACCGCCATCCGTGTAATGAGGCCCTAAGACTTAGAGCTATGGCAGTGGCAATAAAAAATGTTGGCATTTAGGCTTGCTGTAAAAGAGTACACCAAGGTTGTGAGCCTTGGTTGAAGAAGTGAGGATATCCAGTGGGAAGGAGATGGGAGAGTACAACCGTCTTTCTACTGATGTTATCACCTCCTTGAAAACGCACTCATCTTCTGCTCTCTCCTCTGCTGTCACCACCCATTTGTGGCACCCTCCGGCTCCTGTCTTCCCTGTCCCTTGGATATCATCACCTTCCTCTCGACCCTCTCAGCTCTCACCACCTCCTCTTGCTCTCCACTGCTATCACCTCTTTGCTCTCCTCACCTCTCCAGCCTCTGCTACTTCCCCTACTCTCCAGTCTCCACCCTTCTTCAAATGGGAGACGTATACTCCTAAAAACGACTCTGAGCAACTGGGACCCTGGGCTTTCTTTCTGTTTTCTTTCCTACCCCTGGTGGATCTTCCAGTGTGGGTATGGTCATGGGGGATTCTAATTGGGTTAGGGCTGAGTAGTTGTTATCCTTGAGTGCACTTGAAGCTGCTTTGGTCTCAAGGGTTTGGAACAAGGCTATTATTGGCCTGTTGCAATTTTGGTTTGAATGTTTCTTCCCTGGTGCTCCTGTACTATTTTGAAATCTTCAACTTCAATGAGTTAGGGCCTCATTACGGCCCTGGCAGTACGGGGTTAACGGCGCCGTAAAAGGTGCCGGCGCTGTTTACCCCGTGCCGCCTCATTACGAGGTCCCCTCGCGGGACCCAGGAAGTAACGCCTGGTCAAACCAGGCATGCTTACCGGGTCCCGCAAGGGGAAGAGGGAGCAAACAACGGGCCAACTCGTGATGGCCCGTTGTTTGCTCCCTCTCCCATTCCCATTCAGCCCTATGGGGGCTGAAGTGGGAATGGGGAAGGACCGGGTCCGGGTCCTTGGAGGGAGGAATTACCGGGCCTTCCGAACTCGGAATTGCCCGGTAATTCCTCATTCTGTGGACCCGGACCCGGACGCTCCAATAGCGGCATGGCTACCGCCGAGGTCGTAATCAGGGCCCTAGTGTTTCATTGAGCATTGTGGAAATATAAACATGATATCCCCAGTGTGTGAATCTATTGCTGGGGAACAATGGGGGTCATGGCAAGTTTGGCGTTATACGGTAAAGGTGGTGGTAACCAGTATTACTTCCACATTCAGCATTCTGCCGAATCACGATTTGCTGGTAATACAGTTGCCAGTAATACCGTTGGCAGTAATGCAGTCAGCAGATTTCCTGCCGACTGTATCACTGTTGCCAGGATTACCAGCAACAGTATTACCAGTATCACAAGGTGGGATAATGGTGGTAATAACACTGAAATGTGTGGTAATATGGACAAAAACACAACGGAGATACCTCCACCTGAACTTTGGTGGTAAATGCATACATGGGATGAAATGACCCCACAGGTGCACCCAATGCACTCAGGAAGGGTAAATGCATACATGGGATGAAATGACCCCACAGGTGCACCCAATGCACTCAGGAAGGGTAAATGCATACATGGGATGAAATGACCCCACAGGTGCACCCAATGCACTCAGGAAGGGTAAATGCATACATGGGATGAAATGACCCCACAGGTGCACCCAATGCACTCAGGAAGGGTAAATGCATACATGGGATGAAATGACCCCACAGGTGCACCCAATGCACTCAGGAAGGGTAAATGCATACAGGGGATGAAATTACCCCACAGGTGCGCCCAATGCACTCAGGAAGGGAATGGTTCACACCTTCCCCAAACACACTTTCCAACCCCATCATGCTGCCACTGGCTTCTGTGTTTGTGGCTATGCAGCTGTTCCATCTGCAGGGGCTGGAAGAGCAACATAGGGTACAGGAGGCAGAGGAGAGGAGGAGACACCATGCAAGGTGAGCTCTTATACCCCAGGTCAGGCCCTCACTTTGGACGCTGACAGACAGACAGACAGCTACTCACCTTGTACCGGCTGAATGGGGAGACAATTGCTGAGCTTCTGACTCTTATCCAGGATGACATTGGAAGCAGAATCAACATACGAACAGCCATACCACTGCTGGTGAAGCTCGTGTCAGTCCTGCATGTCCTGGCAACTTGCACATTCCATCATACCGTAGGCGCACTGCATAGCATGTCCGAGCCCACATTTTCTCGTGTGCACTCCAGCACCATGTGTCATGATACATCTCCCTGCCCACCACCCTTGCATAGGTGAACGCCTTGAAGGCAAGTTGTTATGCCTTAGCCCACATGCCCAATGTCATTGCAGCTCTGGACTTCACCCCTGTGGAGTTGGTGGCACCCCAGGCATCGGAAGTGGTCTACCGCAACCCCCAATATCCAGGTCACCTGTGATCCAGACCCCATCATCATGCAATGCTGTGCCTACTCCCTGGTTCCATCCATGATGCCATGGTCCTGTGGAACAGCATGCTGCCGACATACATGGAGAGGCACAGAGGGCGACTGACCTGTATATTGGGAGAGTATAAGTGTGATCACACTTTTCTCACAGCACAATTGACATGTTATTTGAGGGGGGCACCACAAATGTAGAATGCATGCCTTGCCAAGGCTTTGAACATGCAGGATCTGCACACCCCACACATGACAGACTACAACCCACAGGACTACAACATGAGTCATAATGCTGCAGGAAAGAGCCAATGCATATTTGACCAATAGACTACCTACACACACATATTGGACTAGAAGAACCACAATGCAACATTACACATTCCAATACATCTATGGTCTTCAAACCAGGAGGCTGCCCCCCAATGGTGTCCAAAGTATGTCATGGGAGGCCACCAGAGTCAGCTACAAAAGTTGAAGATGACTGTCAGTCATATAACAAAGGATCAAGGTGATTGTGCTTTGAATGCAAAATGATGTAGTTGACTAATTATCATATACTATAGAAGCAGTACATTCTTTCCCATCAATCACAGACCCGCAAAGTGACGAATGCTGACTGCAAGCTGTGTGCATGATGTACCACGACAGTGCAAATATATCCCTTGAGTAGATGTCTCCATATGCCAGGACTGGAATGGGAAATCATGTTGTGTAAAAATACTTGTGAAATGCATACACAGACTGACTAACAACATGCTGTTCTACCAGGCAACACATACACAATGCCCTGTGACTGACACCTATGACCTTTGCCCTTGCAGGTGACACTGGGTACCCTTGGCTACCATGGCTCATGACACCACTGAGGAATCCAGAGACGCCACAAGAGGTTTCCTACAACATGGCATAAGTCTGGACTAGGGTCTGTTTTGAGCGGTCGCTTGGCCTGTTGAAGGCTCGCTTTCAGTGCTTACACCGCTCTGGAGGGGCTCTCATGTACAGGCCCGATAAGGTGGGACACACTTTATTTGCCTGTGCAATGTTTCACAACATTTTCATCAGGAGGAATGTTCCTCTGCCCCCGGATGAAGACATGCCACAGTCTGATGAGGACGACTCAGAACCTGTAGGTGCTGTGCTGGCACACACTGAGTGGGAAGAGGGTAGGGGCAGATGTCTGGCTCACCAAGAACTCGTTGACATGCATAGTCACATCAATAATTAAACATGTGCGCAAAACATGATATGCCCTAGCATTGCTTCAAGTGAAAAACAATACAATGTAGAAACGTGAAACAACCTTCCCCAAAACAACATCCCCCTCCCCATAAATCCCCCTCCCAAAAACCCTCTCAAAATACCCGCCCCAAGGACACCATCCCCCAAAACACTCTCCCCAAAATCCCTCTCAAAACACCCTTCCTAAAAGCACCCTCCCCAAAAACACCCTTCCCATAACACCTTTTCAGTGTCCAACAGTCACTTTCTGTGCCAATTGGGCATGGGGGCATTGTCTGGCTCCTTGCCAGTGAGGAGGTGCTGTGAGTGGTGCCTTGTGGTGCTAAGTAGGGAGCCATATGTGGAGGTCACAGAGGTGGAGGGCTCAGACCCCTGGGCCTGGATGAACTGCAAGGTAAGCTGCATGCTTTGGTGCAGGGTCTCGGAAGAGGCTGAGGTTGCCTCTCCCGCACTCTATATCCCACTGAGGTCATGGCAGCGGTGGCATGGGTGAGAAACCGGGACATCCTGTGGCTGCACTTCTACAGGCAGTCACGCATGGCCTGGATTTCTTGAAGCTGCTGGCCCGCCAGAGCCTCAATGGATGTCTGACGCTCTTCTATTGCATCCAGCATCGCCGATATAGGTGACATGGTGGCCATGGGCAGAGGAAGTGTGCTGTGTGGAGGGCCAGGGCTGAAGCATGGTGAGTCAAATCCCATATCATGGTCCTCCTCATCCTCATTGGTGGTATCGACATTGGCCCTGCCATGATGAATTGGTGGCTGCACTGCCCAGGATGGGGATGTGGGTCTGCTGGAATCCTTACGAATTCCAGCCACAGCAGGATCGGTATCAGTATGTAACATGACAGGTATCACCTGTGACTTGGCAGTGGTGGTTTAGGTGACAGCTGTGTCAGCTGCCTGCCCGGTGGAGGGGCCACTGAGTGCTGCTTTATAGATGCTGACATCCTCCAGACTTCCTGGTGTAGCCACTACAGTGGTAGGTGGAGGTCGTGGAGATGGTGGTGGCCTCACAGACCTGCTCTGCTGCTCGCTCCTGCTGGAAAGGGGTCTGGCGTGTGCATGGGTGGAGGAAGACGATGTGCCTGCAGTGAAGGGTCCTGCCTCATCGCTGTCCATGGACTGTGTAACTGTTGGGAATAGAATGACATGCTGTTAGCCATCTTGTAGACATGTCTCCAGGCTTGAAAGACACTCATGCGACATTGTGTGCCTTCCAGCGATGCATATTTCATCTGTTTGGCGTGGGTGGTATCTGACCAATGAGTGCTGCTACTACTAGGTGGTGGTATCGGCTGCTGAAGGTGTACAAGGTGCATGCATGTGCACATTACCGGTGCACCTGCCAAGGTGGCTTGTTGTTGTGGGTGTGGTGGGGCGTCACTTGCAGACATGGACTATCATGGCAAACATGGGTGCTTCTCATCTGTCCATATGTTGGCATGCAAGTTTCACCTACAGTGCATGTCCATTGCCTCATTTCACCGTCTCCCCTGGCACATGTGTGAGCTCACTGAGAATTTGCTGTGATTTCCATGTGTTGGCCCAATCCCTTTCCCATTTTGTACATCTCTGCTGGGGACGCATGCTTTTGGACACTGCATCGATATGTCCATGCTCCCAATACCCTCCATGTAGAGGATGAAGCTGGCCGTCTCCTCCCACGGCATGAGGTGGAGGGGTTCCACCATGCCACCTCCTGTGGCAGCACTCTCCATTCTAGCTGTGATGCTATTTCTTACACTGGTAATCACGTTACCGGTAATACCGGCGCTGAGTTACCAGCCGGTGTGGCGTTGGTAACCGTAATGCTTTCATAATATTGCCAGTAATTCATGCCCGATTGCCTTTGCCGGCGGTGATGCTGCTAGGCGGCATTACCATTTCACCAGGGGGTGGGAGGTGTGTGCGTGCCCGCCGTATCATAATGCAGCAGTAATTCCACTGGTCATCCCGGCGGCAATGTTAAAACCGCAGGATTACCGCCATATTAACAGCTAACTCATGATGACTCTAATGTCTCTGAAACCGCAGATCCTGCAAACATTCTGAAAGGAGTCCTTTGATGCGCCTGATGAAGCAGGACCAGTACCAAAAAAGAGAAAGCTTTATTTTCCTCTGTTGGAGTTTTTGGTCATCTCAGGGAGAGAATTGTGCACTCTCAGTTGGGGAGGGGGTGCACCATTATTGCCCTCCATGGTCTCACAAGGGGTTAGAGGAGGTTGACCTTCCCTACTGCGCTAGTGGGATAAGGTAATGTAGACCCCTAAGACCAGCCTGCAGTGCAGCACTGTGACTGACTCCTGCCATGTGACAGGCAGCATAATGGGGTGACTTGGGTGTCCTCACCATTCCGTCCTCGAGCCAAATATTCTCTGGCACGTGGTGGCACTTGGCAACCCGAGTCCCGACCTTGCTGGTCCTCAGAACCAGGCAGAAGGGCACGACATTTGTTTGCATGCTGTGGGATCTGCAGGCAAAGGTGAAGAAAATCTATGACTCAGCAGGATTATCTAGGGTACTGGTGCAGGATGGTGTGGCAAAAGCACACACTGCATGCAGTCGAGGGACACGTGCTGCCCTGTTGCCATTTCGTTTGCGAAGCCTGTAGATGATGCCGTCTCATGTGAGCCCACCGGGAACAGGTGCTAAAATTGGATATTTGATTCTCTAGAAAAATACAATTATTTGCATATATGAAAAGTGGTAAAATATGCTTGTTGCTTTTATGATGTTAAAAAAACGCCACACGCCCAATTACTTTTTATGGGTTGACGTCAGCCCTAACCTCTCCTTCTCGGAGTCGGCTCAGTAAACTTTGCACTTGGTGCGTTATGGCTGCTGTTGACTGAGCAGCCATAACCCCCTCTGTACCTGTTATTCGTGGACTTCTCATCCGCATTCGACATGGTTGATAGATCCAAATTATGGGTAAAGCTGGAAAGGATGGGCATGCCCGAACACCTCCTCTATGCGTGTAACATGATGTATGAGGACAAGGGTCTGGCTGAATAATCAAGGTCTGATGTCTGGTCTGATTTCAGTCAGAAAAGGTGTCAGGCAGGGGTGTGCTTTAGCGTCTATATTGTTCAATCTGTTTTTGGCTACTTTGGTTGCATCTTTATCGAAAAACTGAACGTATTCCCAAAGATTGGGAATAATAAATTGGGGTGGATCAGCTATGCCAATGATTTGATCATATTTGATAACACCTACATGGCCATTTGCCACAGTACTAAGACTGTCTGTGCCTATGCTGAGTTAAATGGCCTGAAAATAAATCTTGGAAAGTGTATGGCTGTTGGGCGGAAGTGCTGTAAAAAGAACATGACATCATGTCCTTTGGGTAATATAAAAAGGGTTACTTGGTATAGGTATTTTGGCCATGAGGGTACCTCAGGAAAAATAAGAGCGAATGATATAGTATAGCCAAATAAGAGAGTAAAAGTACTATCAACCATGGCTGCTGTCATGTCCTTCTCGAAGCGGACTGCTGGGTATAGCCTTCTCGGTATCCTTAATATATTCAAATAGAAATGATCTGCAGCCTTCCTATATGCTTTAGAGAAATACTACTCAGATTGGTCTTCTTGGTCTGATCGTATGAAAGGTCCTATCTGGAGAAGGATACTGGGAATAACTAACTATACACCTATCGAAGCAGTTCGACTTGAGATGGGGCTGATTTCTCTGTCTGCTCTTATTGAGTTTAGCAGAGGCAAGCTGTATATTAAGATTACATAAGCTGGATATACCTCTCTCTCTTGTTCATCCTTCAATACTCATTGGAGGGTGGGAACTGTACTACAATGTATACTATTGGTTAGTCACCCTGCTGGGAGCATGGAGAAAGTGCCATGTTTAAATCACTCAGAAACTGTGTGGAGAAATGGGATTGGGTGAGGAGCCAAAAACAAATAAAACACCAGTATGAGGTCTCTGAAATCTTTCTCTAGGATGATCTTCATGTACAAACAGCCTCAAGTCTATCTAAAACTACTGCCTTCCTTGGCCACGCGTAGAATATTCCTGAATATAAGGTTAAACCGTTTGGATATTCTAGAGATCAAGTGGGCCTAGATGGATATTCCAGTAGAAGAAAGGATCTGTAGAATTTGCCTTGATATGCAAACAATTGAGTCTGTCAGACATGTTCTGACAAGCTGCCCGACCATGAGACTGGTATATGAATGCTACGTGATTAATTATGTGGAAAACCTGGAATGCATTACTAGCAAACTATTTTGGCTCAGGTGTCTGTCGGGTTATAGCTGTGGCCTTACAATTGCCATTACACAGGTTTGGAAAAGTGTTAACAAGTTTCCACTGAAATTTGAAGAGGAAGTAAAACTGTTATCAGATCTCTAATTTCCCATTCTTTTGGTAGGTTGGATATGGCTACCTACCTGTTTCCGTGTGCAATGTCTATTTGACAGGCATATTTGAAAAAGTGGAAATCTATAAATGTGTGCCTAAGTTGTGTTGCACTATTATATTCTGAATTTAGAGGAATTCAATAAGTGTTTTATACCGTATATGATTGATTCGAATTTTTCAATTTCTTTTTTTCTCTATTTTTCTTTCTTTCTATGTATGTGTATTTGGATTTTTGTTAAATGAATTTACTCTCTAATTCTTTGATTTTTATGATAAATGTGTAAAGTCTGCGTTATATATTAGTGTTAAATATTTATAACTATATGCACAATTAAAAAATAAATCAAAAGAAAAATTGCCAGCCACATGCTTTGTTAGGTATACGTTTTTGGTATACTGTACACTAGCACACAGGTAGTGTGTGACACGTCATGCTTATGCACAGTGCTTCATTTTTGTATAAGATCATCAATGCTGAACCCACTTTTCGGTCTCATTGTCTTCCTCTCCTTGCTATCTGAGGGACCATCAAAAAAGAGCTGTCTGATTGTCATAATAATTGTCATGATATTTATTGTTCAAGCAATTTCCAAGCAATTCAGTGGTGATGACTCTTGAGGAATCCCCACTTTCTCATCATCAGTGGATTGGCATCTTTGTCACTGAGGTGATGGTATTTGTTCTCTTTCTTATGCCTCAGTTGGTGTTGGCTCATCCTCCTGCATCCTCCGTTACCGAACACAAGCGTGACCGTGGCACATGCACAATTACATTATGTCCCAGTGCACCAGTTTAGCTTGAGGAAGATGTCTGGGGAAGAGATCTGCAGCTCCTGGTGTTGTGTGTGTGGTTGTGGCCTAGCTTGGCTTCTTCAAGGGATGCTGTCACTTCTGTAGCAGATAAAAACATGCAACACATGTATTCCTCTGCTGGCCTCTACCATATCATGCTTGGGTACTGTAGCTGGATTAGAGATGTTAGTTGTATTCAACTGTGCAATACTGATTTGGTGCGTTCTGCTCCATACACTAAGCATGTGTGGGTCTTAGTGCGTTTGTGCATTTCCCTGAATATAATATTCACATCTGCCTAGACTGCATTGACATAAGGCCTCGCCTGAAACGTCTGATATGCTGAAGACTGCTTTGGTGTACTCCGCAGCCTGCAAAATTCATATGTGGCTAGGCTGCTTTGGCATACTTGCACGCCTACAAAGCTAATATGTGTCCAAACTTGCTTTGGTCTGTGCCCCGCTTACAAACTTCATCAGTACCTAAGACTGCTTTGGTGTACTCCTTCGACCTAAAAATAAATGTGTACCCAAGACTCATTTGGCGGATTCTCCACTTACAAAATTCACATGTGTCTAAGATTGCCTTGGCATACTCCCGCCAACAAAATTCGCATGTGGTTAAGTCTGCTTTGTCGTATTCCTCCACCTACAAAATTCACATATGCTTAAGACTGCTTTAGCTCAGCCTACACAATGTATAGGTGGGTAACACTACTACTTATGCATCTGCCTAAAAAAACAGGTGCACCCAAGACTGATTAGGCTGATCAACTACCAACACAATTACCATTTGCCCAAGACAGGTTTGACATTCTCTCCCACCTATACAATTCACATGTGCCTAAGATGGATTTACCCATCTCCCAACCTAAAAGTTCACCTGTGCCAAACAGTGCTTTGGTGCATTCCCCCGCATAATCTTTTCTTGTGTGCCTGAGACTGTTTTTGTATACTCCCCTGACTACAAATTGCATGTGTGCCTAAAACTGCCCTGGAGCAGACCCCACCTACAAAAAGAGAACTACTTAAGAAAGATTTGGCCTAGCCTCCCAGCTTCAAAATTCATGTGTGCCTGAGAATTCTTGGGCCTAGTCTCCCAACTCCAGCATTCATGTGTGCGTGAACCTGCTTTGGCACACATCTCTGCCTACAAAGTTTACAAGTGCCTAAGGCTACTTTGGTGTACTCCCTTGCCTGCAAAATTCATGTTGGCCCAAGACTGCTGTGGAGCACTACTCACCCTATAAAACCCAGGCATCTCAGAGACAGCTTTAACATGCTCCCCTGCCTACAAAGTTCCTATGTGCCTAAGAGTGCACTCCTCTGTCTATAATCTTCATATGTGCCTAAGAGTGCTTTGCTTCACTCCTAACACCTACACAATTCACTAATGCCTGTTTTGGCATACAACTCTTACATAATTCACATATGCCCAAACCTGTTGTGGCACACTCTGTTGCCTACAAATTTCACATGTGCCTGAAACTGCTTTGGCATACACCCCTGCCTACAAAGTGTACAATTGACTAAGACTACTTTGGTATACTCCCCTGACTACAAAATATGGGTTCCATGTAATAATGTCGCCACAAAAATCTCGCCATGCAAAAATATTGCCGGAAAATGGCCTTTTTTTGTGGCGACATTATTGCATGGAACGTTTTTTTTTTGCCCCTGTCCCCATATAATATTGCCGCGACCTTTTCCCGGCGCTATTATTTACGGCGACCATATATACGGGGATAATATTACCTGATACCAAAATATGTTGCCATATGTCTGCTAAGATTTACTGCCCAATCTATAAATGCTAGGTGTTCCGAGGACAGCTTTGGCATACGCCACTATCTACAAAACATATGTGTTCCTAAGACTTCTTTGTCTTCACATTGGCCTACAACTGCTCTCAAGTCTTTACCAACCTACAAAATTCAAGTGGGCCTAAGACCAATTTGGTGCACTTCCCAACACATAAAAAATCGAAAACGTCCAAAAAGCCATTAAAAGAAAAGCCTGAATGGGAGATTTGGCTGAATTTCAGCTGTTCGCAAATTCCTAACGGCCGAAAAGTTTGACCAAATCCCTCATTTGGTGCTAAGGAAGTGAAAGCGAAGTGAAAGGGAACAGGCGTTGCAGGGACACAGTGAGTCGGCGGCACACAACGAAGTGTGCCACTGCAAGGTAAGTAAGGGGCTGCGGCTGGGGGGTGCGGGTGTGGCTCGGGGGCCAAGTCGGAAATCTTCAGGGGAGAAAAGACCAAAGGTTATTTTGGATAAATGATCTTTTCTCCCCGTCACGGGATTCTAACCCCTATCCTGAAAATCAGGTGTTTCTTAGACATCTTTAGAATGCTCCCCTGCCTACAAAGCTCATGTGTACGTAGGACTGATTTAGCATACGTCCTTGCCTACAAGACGCATATCCGCCTAAGAGTTCTTTGTTTTACTTCTAAAACATACACAATGCATATGTGAATGTTGGAATAATCAGAATCTCATTTCATTTTCAGTGATAGTGAAAGCAAAAGGTGATTCACAACCAGAGAGCATTCTATCTGTTAACCAGTTATCTCCTAACTAACCCGACCCAGCCACCTGACCCAATAGATTTATAGAGCAGTGAATACCCGACCAGGAAACTGTAGAGAAGATTTAGACTACGGCTTCCCCCATGCACTTCCTGCCTCATGTCTCATACAACAGATGTATTCATAAGGACGTCAGTCTGTCCTCAATTTCAGTTTCCAGAAATATTGCATGAGTCTAGTACTTTTGGTTCACCATAGGCGGTTATAAGGCACGTTTGGTCTCATCCCATCAGGCTGGGGATGAATGACCTCCACCCCCCATGACAACATGTGCTGATCTGAACAGCTCCTTGTCCAATCTGGCCTTTGCCGGTGTGATCCACTGGTCTTCGTCCAACAGCCTTGCCGCACTCCTCTCAGACGGTGAACGGGCTCATAGCCAGCCGGCACATGCACAGTCCAATCCATATCAGGCATGACTTTCCCACAGCCTACAGGGAAAATGGTCGCCCTATAAAAGTCTCTTAAAAGAGAAGAAAAATAATATGACACCAAGGACAGGGGTATAGACTGATATCATAAGGGAAAAAGAGCAGAATAGTCCTTTGGGGAGATATTCCTGACAAGGAACCCCCATACTCATCCTCTAGCTGCCCCATTGGTTTTTTTTTTATGTACATACTTATTTATTAATTAGTTCATAATTGTTTTAATTGGTCCAGGGATTGTGCCTAAGGCTGCTTTGGTTGACTGCTCTGCTTTAAAAATTCCTGTTTTCCAGAGACTGTTTTGGCACACAACTCTGCCTGCAAAAGTCAGTTGTGCCTAAAATTGCTCTGAACTCCTCTCTACAAAATGTACCGCTTTGTCCCTCTCTTACCTACAAAGTCACATGTGCATCGGACTGCTTTGTCATACTTTCACATCTGCACAGTTCATGTGCATACAAGACAGCTTCAGCATACTCCCTGCCTACAAAATTCCCATGTGCCTAAAACTGCTTTAGCAAACCTACAATATTCCCTCTGCTTAAGGCTCCCTTGGCCTTCTTCACTGCCTACAAAATTCACTTGGGTCTAACAGTACTTTGGCATACTTCCCGGCATACATAGTTCATATGTGCCTATGATTGCTTTGATGTATGCCCCCTAATAGAAAAACAACATGTGTGTCTAAGATGGCATTGGTGTACTCCCCGCCTGAAAAATGCATATGTGCCTGATGTGGCTCTCTCAGCAGAGGCGTTGCTGGGGGGGGCCAAGGGGGCTATAGCCCCGGATCATTTGGTTGTAGCCCCAGATAGAAGCTCAGGGGATACAACCAAAAGACTAGCTAGCCCCGAGTCCCGACAGGCCCGACAATAGCCTAGCCCCCGATCCGTTCCAGAGCTAGCAACACCCATGACTCTCAGCCAGCCTACAAAATGCACCTAGGTACAATCTGCATTACCTTGATCTCCCTCACTGGGCAGGGGACAGTTGCATGCAGAATCAAAATACTATGGACTCTTCAAGGGTCTTCCTAACAGACTGCCTTATTCTGGGGACAACTAGTGGGCAAGGGGGCAGGAGAACTATGGTGCTAGTGGGAAATGGGTGTGCCGGATACCCTGATCATCCTCACCTGGCAGTGGACAGTTACATGCAAAATCAAAATGCTATGGACTCTTGAAGGGCCTTGATAACATCTTGCATGAAACAGTACACTCCTTCCATAAGGCAAGCTCAGTGTGCTATAGAAGCCCATCCTCACCATAGTTAGGATGAATATCAGTATTGAAAACTATAGGGCTTTCAGGAGGATAGCTCAGGGGCAACATGCTCAACTTGGAAGCAAGGCGACATGGAGCAATACAGGTTCGATCCCTGGTTCCGCGCTTAGAAACCTCTGGGTATTAAGCGTGTTAAAAATAACATACCATATCATTCCACCCAGTTAACTATGTACTAGGATCTGAAACTAGCTTTTGCCTATGAGGCGTTTCTGGATAATGTACGTCCTAAGTCTATGAGCTCCTTGTACACAGGCATTTTACCTGTGGCGTGTTTGCACCATACATGGAATTGCAATGCTCGGGAATGTGCCCTCTCTGTGTTGACTGAGTTGAAAGCATCGTCCATTTTATGTTGACATGTCCTCAATATCTAGACCTGAGAAAGAGCTATTGAAAACCCCTGTTCTTTGCTAGAGCCATGAGAACTACTACTGCACAAGCTATGACCCTGTGGTGTTCTTCAAAGGACAGCTTGGCATTTCACTCGGTGGTCAATTACCTCCACAGGGTTTGGAAAAGGAGATGGACCGAGGTTGTTTAATAGTTTGCAGATCTCTATATTTTTGCTGAGAATTGATCTTGACGTGTATTCTCACTGGAATAGTGTAGGAATGGTGTGTGTGCAACGCTGCCAATTTGTTGGCTACCCCAAATGGGCCTCAGTAAAATGTTTTGCTGTGATCCTGCATGTCCTTTCACTTTATATGCACATGCACTTAAATTCAAAAGTAATATCCCTGCTGCTTTTTACTGATATATATTTTTTAAACTCCTAAAAAATGGCGTGCAGATTTGTACGCTACGCACAAATTACTCCTAGGAGTCCCTTCTGTATATCCATAAAGTCTTTTTTATTGGACAGTCCTTGTGTTATTTATTTTTAACCAATTTGTAGTCTTTGGTCTTTATTGTTTTATGTCCTGAGATCTGTTTCATATTTATGCCTATGTGTTATTGTTGCCATGTTATATGTACATGGTTATCCAATGAAATTCACTGCGATGTTACTTGCTTTAATGGCAGAATGCCGAAATCAAGCTATATTGTATTGAATTGAATATTATTATTCTCTTTCTCTTTGTCCATTTTGTAACTAACACCAGAAAACAGAATGATTGCATTATAATTATAAACAAAACTGATTGTGCAATAGTGTATGTAGTGATGCTGGAACCTTGCCTTGAAGAGAATTTAAGGAGATCCGTCTCGGGGTGGAGAGAGGCAGGGAGACTGTTCCAAAGGGTGGCCCCTGCAGAGGATAAGGATCTACCCCCAAGTCTCTGTTTGGAGAAACGGCTCACGCGCAGAGAGTTGGAGGAGGACGAGCAGAGTGCTCTAGAGAGAGTGCATTTGGGAAAAGTGTGTTGCAAGTAGTGAGTGCCCCAGAAAGCCTTGTGAACAATGCAGAGGGTCTTGTACTTGTTCCTTGCAGCCACAGGGAGACAGTTGAGGGATTTCAGTGCCAGAGAGATGCAGACCCTGGGCTTGAGGCCAAGGATAAGTCTTGCGGTTCTGTTCTGGATGAGTTGTAAAGGTCTGATTGTAGAAGTAGGGAGATTGAGAAAGAGACTGTTACAGTAGTGGAGTCTAGAGAGAACCAGAGCTCTGGAGACAATGAGTTTTTGGGGGAAAGTGAGAAAAGGTATCTAGGAACTAGTTACATTAGGTGAAAGAATACATACGAAAAGTACAATGGGGAGGGAAAAGAGGAGAGAGGTATTGAAGTGTCTTAGCTCTGGGGGCTTTACATACGAAAGTAAAATGCGGGGGGAGACAAATATCAACTTGTCTTAGTGTCTTAGCTCAGGGAGCTTTAGGTGAAGAGCCAGGTTTTAAAGTATTTTTCTAAAGGTCCAGTAGGAAGGTTCCTTTTTCAGGGTGATGGAGAGATTGTCCCAGAGCTTTGCGGCAATGACAATGCTTGATCCTCCTGCAGTCTTACGAGTGAAGGTAGACAGTCAGAAGAAGTGGCTTTTTGTGGATCTTTGTGGGCGAGGTGCATTTCTCCACAGAGCATGATAGGTAGGCTGGGGCAGTTTTGATGGTTAACCTGTGTGGGATGGAGAGGGTCTTGAATTTAATCCGCTCATGGTTCAGGAGCCAGTGGATATCTTTCCTTTCTGTAACATGGTCGGGCTTGTACAACCCTAGGGCACCCTGGTGGTATTGTTTTGGATAGTTTGTAGCTTGTTAAAGTTTGGTGGTTACGTTCAGAAGTACCCGCAAAGAGGGCATTGCAATAGTCCAATTTGTCTCCGGTGATGGCTCTAGCTATGGTGAGGTGGTTGGTTGTGGCGAGGAAGGGCTTGCTGGCATTGAGAAGATTGGCAGTATAGGCAGCAGAGGAAGTGATTGTGTTGACCTGGCGTCAGGGATAAAGGGTAGCGTCTGGTTAGATTCCCAGGATCTTGGTTGTGGTTGAACTTTGGAACAAGTTGCCATCAATGACAAATGATTTGTAAGCTGGATCCATGTTGCACAGAGTGGTGTGCAAGCCTAGAATGAGGATCTCAGTTTTGTCATTTAGACATAACTGGTGGGTTGCCGTCCAGTTCTGGACAATGTCATAGACTTAGTTGATGGATGCAACGTCAAGGTGGAAGGTGCCTGAGATAGGGAAGAGGATTTGGGTGTCATCAGCATAATTTTTGTGTGATATGCCGAGGGCATACAGGTGATCAAAAAGGGATTTAGTATAAATATTATACAAGGTGGGGGAGATACAAGACCCTTGTGGGACTCCACAAGTCACTGGTGTCAGAGGGGCAACATGATCGTCCATAAAGACACTGGAGGATCTGTCTGGTAAAAAGGATCTGATCCAGTCTGCCACTGCTGGGCAGAAGTTTGCTGTTGTGGATGCAGTGAGTCTAATGGTCAACAAGTTCAAACGCTGCTGATAAGTCCAACATGAGGAGCAGGGGGAGTTTACCTGTGTATTTGATATCAACCAATTGGTTTTTCAGGTCCAACAAGACGGTTTTGGTTCCATAATTTGGTTGGAAGCCCTGACTGGAGGATGTCCAGAATGTGGTTGTCCTTGAGGTGTTGAACCGGGATGATGTATGCTGCGCAGTTGAGGATTTTAAGGATGAAGGGTACGGTAGTAATTGGGAAGTAATTAGTGGGGATGGTGTGATCAAGGCATGGTTCCTTTAGCAGCAGAAGGATCCAGGCTTCTTTCAAGGAAGTTTGGACCGTTTTTGTATCAAAGAATGAGTTGTTAATTGCTGTGATAGTGGGTGTGAGAGTCTTGGCACAGTCTTTCATGATGGGAGGCCGGTCAGATACCCCCTTTGCAGTGGGAGGGCTTGAGACCTTTGATTATGTTGGCCACTTCAAGTTCTGATACCGGGCGGAAGCCGAATTGGGTGGTAGGTAGGCTGATGGAAGTCATGAGGGGCGTGTAGGTGGATGATGGTGGTTTTGTGTCAATAGCCAGTTGCCTGGCACAGATTTTCTCCTGGAGGGATGAGATTTTTTCCCACGAGGGCTTCATGCATCTTGGTACGCCAGGTATCATCTGCGATGAAGTCTGTGGGGGAGGGGGTGACTGGCGACTCAAGTTTGCACAGGATCATGAAGAGTTTGCGGGTGTTGGACTGTGCATTATGTATTCTTGCGTTGTGTCTACTGACTTTGGCGGTATGAATCTCTCCTTTGTAGTCTGTCTTTGGCAAGGGAGGTGAACTGAGTTTTGGAGGTTGGGGAGTATTCTTTTCTCCAAGCTGCTTCAGCGGTGCGTTTCTTAACGCGGGAAGCAAGGAGTTGGGAGTTAAACACGTGTTCGTTTTTAGAGCATGCTTGGATTTGCTGTCTTGATGATTTAGACTAAATATGGGCATATATATATATAAAATCACTGCAAATATATGAAAAGGTTGCTAAAGAAATATTTGTGAAACAAATTTGAGGTATGTGAAACTCACTTTTTGAATCATGTGTCTACTGTTTGATATGTACAATGGGATGATCACTTTGAAGTCTTTATAGTCCCTAGGACTTGTCTGCCAAGAGCACGGAAGAATAAAGTCGTAAAGGCTCACTAGCACACAGGGGTGTTGCTAGGTTTGGAAAAGACCCGGGGCTATGCTAGTGTCGGGACTGTTGGGACTCAGGGCTAGCTAGACTTTTGGCTGTAGCTCCTGAGATTCTATCTCGGGCTACATCCAAAAGACCAGGGGCTACAGCCCCCTTAGCACCCCCCCCTAGCAACGCCTCTGCTGGCTCGGCCTGCTGGATCATGCAGAATTATATTTTTGTGCTCATTTTATATTTTACTGATGGTCTGTAAATGTCCACATTACAGAAGAAAATCTACTCTGAGTTAAAACAAAAAAGAAGGGGGGAAGTGGCCGGGAAGAGAAGAGATGATGGACAGAAGAACTCACAGTAAGTAGTACTGTAAACATGGTAATAAACCCATAGGCAGGTGTACTACTGATTTTCTCCTAGAAAGTGCAACACTGCCATAACACATTTGCCTCACGTGCAGGTAGACCAACATTGTATTGAAGCGTTTGACCTCGGAAGTTGCTGTATAAGGGACATGGAAGCGATCACATGCCGCATCTTAGCTACGAAAGAAGGGTTGAGGCGAAAGGGTTTGAGTTGAGATGGAACCATTTGACACTTCATCCCTTTTCTGAGCTTGTTCCAGAGGGTGGACCACGGGGCAGCAAATCGTTCACCCAGTGCTTAAGGGTTTTCTTTAAATCTGGAGGTGATGAACCAACTTCTGGAGACCAATCTCAGGGATCCGGTGGATTGCGCTTCTGGAAGATAAGAAACCTGCAGACAGCAGAGAAATAGTGGGCCCTGAGTGTGACATTGGGGGGCGGGGGCATGTCCGGGACTTCAGACCCATGCTGTGGCAGAAATGGGCCCTGGGAGACACAGGAAAGGCAGAAATGGGGCTTGCGAAGGACATGATGGGCAAACATGGACACTGAGAATGACATAGGGCAATACTGGGCACTCAGGGAAACATGGGGCAGGGTTGTGCCTTGAGGGTGAGAAAAGGGGCGGAACTGGGAGACAAGTATCCAGACAATGAGAGTGATAAGGGCGAGGAACTGGGAAACAAGCATCCAGACAATTAGAGTGATAAGGGTGAAGAACTGGGAGACAAATATCCAGACAATGAGAGCGATAAGGGTGAGGAACTGGGACACAAGCATCCAGACAATGAGAGTGATAAGGGTGAAGAACTGGGAGACAAGTATCCAGGCAATGAGAGTGATAAGGGTGAGGAACTGGGAGACCATAATCCAAACAATGAGTGTGAAAAGGGTGAAGAATTGGCAAACAAGCATCCAGATGATGACAGTGATAAGGGTGAAGAACTGGGAGACAATTGGCCCTCATTAGGACTCCGGCGCTAAACCATGGTGCTACTAGCACCATGGTCCATGCCGGAGTCCGCCATGAAGAAATGGGGAAATACCATCCCATTCCAAGGTTGGCAGGGCGGTAATTCCCCCTTTCTCCATGGCCCTTCCCCATTCCCATTTCTGCCCCATAGGGCTCAATGGGAATGGGGAAGGCGGCAATTACGGTACCGCAAATTGTGGTACTGTAATTGCCATCAAGGTCCCTTTGCGGGTCCCTACTTTACCGGCTGGTCCAGACCAGCCGTTCAGTTCCGGTCCCGCAAAGGGACCTCGTAGTAAGGCGCTAAGGGGTTAACGGCGCCGCAGCCTTCTACGGCGCCGTAAACCCCTTAGCGCTAGGGTCGTAATGACCCCCAATGAGAGTGATATGGAGGAGGAACTGGGAGACAAGTATCCAGACAATGAGAGTGATAAGGGTGAGGAACTGGGAAACAAGCAACCAGACAATTAGTTTTACAGTGGACATACTGGCATACATTATTGAGACAGGATTCCTATGTTCCTTTGGGCATTGGAATTGTGAAAGGGTAGCAACACAGTTGTATACTTTTTGGGACAGGCCTTATGATGTTCTTGGTACACTAGCATTGTAAAGGGGGGCGGTACTGACATGCATCAAGATACACCTAAAGAATTGTGTTGCACACAAGAAGTATACAACTTGTTTTAAAATAATGGCTCTGTGTTGTTGGCAGCCAGTCAGTATTTCATCTGTTCTCACACAGAACCAATTGTAATTTATTGCCACCTTACTTAATTTCTCAAACATCTGTTTAGCCAAATAAACCATTTTGAATTAATATTCAATTCCATGATTTAGATAGAAATCTGCTCCCTCGGCTCCTTAAGTTGCCTCGATTGTGTTTGCTACTCTTCCTCTCTGCCCAATTCGGAGACATTATGGCCACTCGCCATTTTAAAAATTAACAAGTCGCCCATGCCATATGGTCTGTGCCTGGGAAACGCGTCGTTGTGTAGGTATGATAACTAAATGGCCTTACGTGCTCTAGAGTGAGCGGGGCTTCAATGTATTAGTCCCAACATGACTGCAGTGTCCTGTTTCTGCTCTCCCCAATGCCCTCTCATCCAGGTAGCTTCCTTTTGGGGTTCAATTTGCGTTTTGAAGGCACAGCTCCTTAGGCTCATCAAAATCTGCTGCTTATATCAATACTTCCCAAATATTCCCATCCTGTGCTCCAGTTACCGCCTTGCCTTAAAAGGGGCGGCAGCTGGAAGTGCAGGAATATGTAGCTACCTTGGGGTCATGATCCTACGGGAGTGGGGGGGGGGTGAACTGAGAAACATTTCTGCCCCCAGGGATACACATATAGCATGGGAGGGCGAGGGAAGACATGCGAGGGAGAATGCAGTAACTCATCAATATACATCAGAGAAAGGAGAGGAGGATATGATGAGAGTCATTGAAATATCTACATCTTATAAAGACAGTGCGCCTCATTACGACCCAGGCGGTAAGTTACCGCCTGGGCCGTGACTTTACCACCATGGCGTAAACTACGTTTACGCCATGGTGGTTGGCGGACTTACCGCCCCATTCCGAGGTCGGCGGGGCGGTAAGTCCCCAATCCCCATTTACCCTTCCCCATTCCCATTTTTGCCCCATAGGGCATAATGGGAGTGGGGAAGGCGTTAATTACGCCACCGTAAATTACGGTGGCGTAATTAACTCCATGGTCCCTTAGCGCCATGGATTTTAACACCTGCTAAAAGCAGGTGTTAAAAGCGCCATGGCGCTAAGGGACCTCGTAATTGGCGGTAAGGGGTCGGCGCAGCTAACGCTGGCGTTAACCCCTTACCGCCAGGGTCGTAATGAGGCCCAGTGGCCCTCATTATAAGCTACCGGCACCATTGTTACCGGACCGGATGACTCCGAGTTCTGCGAGCGTGTGCCTTTCAGCCCACGGGCGGAACAGCACCCGTTTGCAGACCTTGACGGTAGCACCGGCACCATTCATGAATGGTGCCGGTGCTACCGTCCTACCCATTCCCGTTGAGACCAATGGGACTCGAATGGGAATGGGGAGTAATTTTTTCCAGCGCCCGGCAATGGGGAATTACTGGGAGCGCCGGGGCAGTGATGCCCCGGTAAGTCCCCATTGCCGGGTGCCGGAAAAAAAATGACTCAGGCGGCAGCCGTGTTGTTTTTTACCGGCACGGCTACCGCCAGGATCATAATGAGGTCCAGTGTATTCTATTCTCTTCTAGAGGGCGTCATTAGATAAGGAGTGGCAGAGGACCTGCCTTATTCACAAAAGTAACCTTTCCACAGAAAGGGAGGAGGAACCATGGTGAGGCTCCCCGCTCTCTTTAAGAGGGAGCCATGAGGTGCAGCCAGGGAAGGGGTAGGAATCAAGAAAATAGCTCAACAATACTGAGAAGTAAGATAGTGGAGATTACTCTTAGTGTCAGCGCAGGGACAGAGTTGGAGACCATGCATGTGGTGCCACGGCAATACAGGACACTGAGGAACCTCGCCATTCTCATCTGACCTCAATAACCAAGTCATTCATTAACTGGCATTTCTCGTCAGTGCTCCCGGTACCAGGGCAGGCATGTATTTACTCTGGCAACTGAGCCAACTGTCATAGGGCGTGTTAGCTGGATCAAAGGATGCTTTGTCACTGTGTACTCTATGTACCCTTTTGTGCGGTGGGACGCCGGCCTTCGAACCCTTGCCGAGTATATACATCTTCTTTTTAAAGACATGTGTCCTGAAGGGGCCGCCCCATGATCATGACACGCTACGGTGAACAGCAATGGGACTGCAAGGGCTCCCTCTCATCCTCCCAAATGAGTGAGTGAGTGAGAGAGTGAGTGAGTGAGTGAGTGAGTGAGTGAGTGAGTGAGTGAGTAAGTGAGTGAGTGAGAGAGTGAGTGAGTGATCATTTGTGAGAAAGTAAACATGTATCGGAGACTGTGTGCTCAAGTGCGTGAAGTCTCTTTGAATACGAGCTCCTGGTGTTGCTGCTCTGGCAGGTGTGGCGCGGCACTAAGGGCTGGATTTCGATTTGGGTGGCACAGGTGGATCCGGTAGCATTTGCTAAATACTGATGCATTTACCATCGGCCCAAGTCCAAGTTCTTGAAATACCACCAGTGGCGTTCCATACACTAGCAGGTGCTCCCCTTCAATAAAGTAAAAACATTTTGAGAATGTGCCACTTTTAGGGTATGAAAAGGTGGGCATGAAAAGGTGGGCATCCCTGATGCCCACTTGCCACTGCCATTCACATGTAATGCATTAGCAAAAAATCTACATTGAAGGTACGAGCCATTACTGCACATTATCCCTTTCCAATTTCACAGTGAACTTGGAAATGACCAGATGCAATATTTTTTAAAGTACATTTTATGATTAACATTGGTTGCGGTGGCATGTATTTTGTGCGATGCCTCTTGAGGTATTCCAGAAACACAGCTTCAGCCAGTCGAAGACTCAACATTGGATGGATTATCAAAAATACCACTTGGCGAGGTGGTTGCTTTGCTGGCAATATTTAATGAATCTATCCTCCCAACCTGTACTCAGGCCCTTCATCTTTCAATGGTCAGTGAGCGAGCATATGACAGCAATCCGGGTAAGAGTAGCGCCTGGATTCCTCAGAATGGAGACACGGCCAGCAATGTTTACCTGGATCACCATTCGGTGCTGAGCCAAACAATATCCCTGTCATCACTGCCCCTGTCCCACGATCACGTTACTGTAGCAGGAGAGACACTGAACAATGTGCGAGACACTGAGCAATGTGCAGGAGAGACAGTGAGCAATGTGCATGAGAGACACTAAGCAATGCGTAGGAGAGACACTAAGCAATGCGCAAGAGAGACACCGAGCCATGTGCAGGAGAGACACTGAGCAATGCGCAGGAGAGACAGTGAGCAATGCACAGGAGAGACACTAAGCAATGCGTAGGAGAGACACTAAGCAATATGCAGGAGAGACACTGAGCCATGCACACGAGAGACACTGCACAATGTGCAGGAGAGACACTGAGCAATGCGCAGGAGAGACACTAAGCAATGCGTAGGAGAGACACTGAGCAATGTGCAGGAGAGACACTGAGCCATGTGCAGGAGAGACACTGAGCAATGTGCAGGAGAGACAGTGAGCAATGTGCAGGAGAGACAGTGATCAATGCGCATGAGAGACACTAAGCAATGCGTAGGAGAGACACTAAGCAATGCGCAGGAGAGACACTGAGCCATGTACAGGAGAGACACTGAGCAATGTGCAGGAGAGACACTCAGCAATGCGCAGGAGAGACACTAAGCAATGCGTAGGAAGGACATTGAGCAATGTGCAGGAGAGACAATGAGCCATGTGCAGGAGAGACAGTGAGCCATGTGCAGGAGAGACACTGAGCAATGTGCAGGAGAGACACTAAGCAATTCACAGGAGAGACACTGAGCAATGTGCAGGAGAGGGACTGAGCCATGGGCAGGAGAGACACTGAGCAATGGACAGGAGAGACACTGAGCCATGTGCAGGAGAGACACTGAGCCGTGTGCAGGTGAGACACTGAGAAATGTGCAGGAGAGACAGTGAGCAATGTGCAGGAAAGACACTGAGTCATGTGCAGGAGAGACACTGGAGGTAATGTACAGGGGGCCTACCACTGCTGTACCAAACACTAAGAGACATAGAGCAATCTGCAAGAGAGACACTGAGCAATGGGCAAGAGAGACACTGGCAATGGACAGGAGACATAGCACTGTTTCACCAAACAATGAGGGGCATAGGGTAATGTGCAGGAGGCATACCACTGCTGTACCAGACACTGACAGACATAGAGCAATGTGCAAGAGATACACTAGCAATGGACAGGAGACATAACACTGTTTCATCAAACACTGAGGGACCTAGGGTAATGTGGAGACATACCACTGCTGTACCAAACACTGAAAGACATAGAGCAACTTTGCAGAAGACATATCACTGATGTGCCAAATACTGAGAGTCCTAGAGCAGTGTGCAAGAGAGACACTGGCAATATACAGGAGACATAAAACTGCTATACCAAACACTGAAAGGCGAAGGACAATGTGCAGGAGACATCCACTGCTGTACCAAACACAGGGAGTCATAGAGCAATGTGCAAGAGAGACACTGGCAATGGACAGGACACATAACACTGCTATACCAAACACTGAAAGGCGTAGGGAAATGTGCAGGAGATAGATCACTGCTGTACCAAACACTGAAACACTGAAAGATGTAGGGCAATGTGCAGGCGACAGAGCACTGCTGTACCAAACACTGAGAGACATGGGACAATGTGCAGGAGACAGGGCACTGCTTTACTAAACACTGTAGCACATAGGGCAATGCGCAGGAGATGTACCAACGCTGTAACAAACACTGAGCGACATAGACAAATGTGCAGTAGACATAGCACTGCCGTACCAAACACTGAGATTTGCAGGAGAGATACCACTACTATACCACACACTACAAAACATGAGGGAATGTGCAGGAGACAGAGCACTGCTGTACCAAACACTGAAACATATAGGGCAATGTACGGGAGATAGAGCACTGCTGTACCACACACTGAGACATATAGGTCAATGTGTAGGAGAAATATCTCTCCTGTACCAAACACTGAAAGACATAGGGCAATGTGCAGGACGCATAGCACTGCTTTACTAAACACTGTAGCACACAGGGCAATGCGCAGGAGATGTAACAACGCTGTACTAAACCTAAACACTGAGACATATAGTGCAATGTGCAGGAGACATAGCACTGCTTTACTTAACACTGCAATGTATAGGTCAACGAGCAGTAGAGATATCACGCTGTACCAAATACTGAAAGACACAGGGCAATGTGCAGGAGACAGAGCACTGCTGTAACAAACACTGCGAGACCTAGAGCATTGTGCAGGAGCCATAGCACTGCTGTAACAAAACACTGTGGGACATAGATCAATGAGCTATGGTGTACCAAACACTAGAGGCGTACAGCAACCTGCAGGAGACATAGCACTGTAGTACCCAACACAGAAAGACATATGGGAATGTGCAGGAGACATAGCACTGCTATACCAAACTCTGAGAGACATAGACCAATAAGCAGAAGACATAGCACTGCTGGACCAAACACTTAGAGACATGAGGCCTCATAACGAGTATGGAGGCAGCCATGCCCTTAACAAGGCTTCCAGCTCCGGGATCTGTGTATGAGGAATTACTGGGTCCTTCCAACCTTGGAGGACCCGGTAATTCCTCATTCACAAAACCAATCCCCATTCCCATTTGAGCCCCCATAGGGCTCAATGGGAATGGTTGATGGAGCTAATAACGGGCCCTTTAATAACGGGCCCTTTATTAGCTCCTTGATCCCCTTGCGGGACCCGCTAAGGACGTCTGGTCTGACCAGACGTTCTGTGCGGGTCCCGCTAGGAGACCTCGTAATCAGGCATCCCGTAATGAACGGTGCCGTTCCGTATCGGCACCCTTCATTACGGGAGCGCCAGGGTCATAATGAAGCCCATAGACCTTTGTGCAGTACGCATAGCACTGCTGTACCCAACAATGCGATATATAGGGCAATGAGGAGGAGAGATATGGTTAAAGAGTAGAGTTTTGGCCGTGGCGACTGTGCAGATTCTTGGGGGCATGGTCTTATGAATCTGGCCTCTTGCCATGGTCATCGTAATATGTGCACAGTGATTAGAGTTGCATGGGCTCATTCCAAGTTGCAATGGTGAACATCTGTGCACGGACATCATTTGGACTGGGAGGCATTCTGTGTCTTGGTACATTTATACATAGTTCATGAAAGTAGTGAGTGTGAGTAATATACATGCGTTTCAGAACCCCAAAGAAAACAAGGGAAGGGGGTGAGAAAAAGAAAAAACAAAACAAGGAACAAATTGAAGAAACAGAACGTTAGTTTCAATAATCGTAGTCCAGCGCGATCAAAGACATTTTTGCCAAGTGACAGTAATTCGAAACAGGGTATAGGTAAAATAGTACCTTGTATTTGAAGTTAATTGATTAACTGCAATTCATTTAGTTGAAGATGCCTGTGAATGGTTCAACTAAAGTCGAGAGATAGGCAAGTAGTTAGTTAACCAAGAAATTAAACCACCCATAGGTGCGAAGTGGAAAAAATGTATCAGGCCATACCTCTAATGCTTCGCAGATGCGGCAAAGGTCTAAAGTCAGAGAGGAAGGTATAAATAATAATGTCAGCTGACAAAATATACATCATGCGTAGACAAGTTGTTGAGAATTATATAATGGGATAATTGTATGCATAACATGCGGCTAACAACGGAAAAGGCATGTGTTACTGGTCTGAAAAGCTCACAAGAATGCTTAATGTGTTGCCACATATGGCAACCAAGGAGAAAGGGTTTCGTTGTGCAGCTGCAGCATGCAGATGTCAGATGGTGGCAGCTGACAGCTCCACTGTAGGAAAAGATCAAGGGGTCATGTACAAAGGGTCTTACCTAGTTGCAGAAAGAGCAGCTACAAAATGATGCGCGAGTGCGAGGCGCGAGCAAAGGGGGACATTTAAAAACAAAGACTCCGGGTCAGGGCATGGCTAGACAGTTGAGCTACAAAGTGAGTGATGGATCAGAAACAGACGCCATCTTAGGTGAAGTGGACTAATAATGAATGAAGCCAAAGGGCAGCTTGACCCTACCATTTATGCATTGAGGGACATGACTCATTCAAAAGATTTATGGGAAGTTAGCAGAAGCGGAATTTAGAAAAAACAGATTGTATACATTATACATAAAAGGGCGGCAATGTTGCAACGGAAAATAAAGGGAAAATTCGATCACGCTAATTTACGTTAGGAGGAGTACCTTAGGGTGCAATGGTTCGTCGTCTAATTGTCTAAAATGCAACAAAAGAGTCCACATTGGCATGAACACAATTCCAAGAATAAAACAAGCATTGATTATAATGCCGCAAAGTTCAAGTGCGCTGAATTATGCTAAGAGAAGTACCACATGCTGCAACGAATCGTAGCCTAAATTGTTAAGAGTGCTAACAATAGGTCCGCATTGGCATGAGCATAGTTCCAGATTTAAATCAAGTATTAACCATGGACACCCGGAGGAAACATTCTAAATAACAAGTTGTTATAGAGCCTAATTAATTAAATAAGCATGTCCTTGGCAAAGGAATGTACAAAGATCGCGCTGTCTAATAATATCTAGATTTACAATTGCAATGCAGCAATAAGGTCTAGTACATTCAATATGAGTGAAGCAAGAGATCAAATGAGAAAACATTGGCAACCAATTTGCACACAGACAGAATAGTTTAAATTGTGCCGTTAACACATATTTATAGAAACACTGCAAATTCATGATCCGAATTGAGGCCATTGTACACTATGCAGTATTTGCAGATGAGTCGAGCCTCTAGTTGGCGAAGTTTCAATTGTAGATTTCCTCCTCTTTGGGGCAATGTGACTTTCGCCAGACCCACAAAGCGGATAGAATCCTTACTATCTAGTTGGTGCTGCACTTGCCAATGGGCTGCCAGTGGATATTTGGCTTCCTGGCTACCGATGGTCGCCATATGTTCTCTAATACGAATTTTCAATGGTCTGATTGTGCTGCCTATATATTTAAGCCCGCAAATGTAAATGATGCAATAGACCACAAATTTGGAGTTACAGTTTGTAAAGGAATCCACACTGTGCTCACCCAAAGTTCCAAAAGAGATAACTTTGGTTTCAAATGCATATTTGCACATATTGCAACAGCCACATTTGTGGAAACCTTGGACCCTGGCTGAACGGAGCTTGTTTAAAAATTAACAAGTCGCCCATGCCATATGGTCTGTGCCTGGGAAATGCGTCGTTGTGTAGGTATGATAGCTAAATGGCCTTACGTTCTTTAGAGTGAGGGGGGCTTCAATGTATTAGTCCCAACATGACTGCAGTGTCCTGTTCCTGCTCTCCCCAATGCCCTCTCATCCAGGTAGCTTCCTGTTCAATTTGCGTTTTGCAGGCACAGCTCCTTAGGCTCATCAAAATCTGCTGCTTATATCAATACTTCCCAAATATTCCCATCCTGTGCTCCAGTTACCGCCTTGCCTTAAAAGGGGCGGCAGCTGGAAGTGCAGGAATATGTAGCTACCTTGGGGTCATGATCCTACGGGAGTGGGGGGGGGTGAACTGAGAAACATTTCTGCCCCCAGGGATACACATATAGCATGGGAGGGCGAGGGAAGACATGCGAGGGAGAATGCAGTAACTCATCAATATACATCAGAGAAAGGAGAGGAGGATATGATGAGAGTCATTGAAGTATATACAGCTTATAAACACAGTGGCCCTCATTATAAGCTACCGGCACCATTGTTACCGGACCGGATGACTCAGAGTTCTGCGAGCGAGTGCCTTTCAGCCCACGGGCGGAACAGCACCCGCTTGCAGACCTTGACGGTAGCACCGGTACCATTCATGAATGGTGCCGGTGCTACCGTCCTACCCATTCCCGTTGAGACCAATGGGACTCGAATGGGAATGGGGAGTAATTTTTTCCAGCGCCCGGCAATGGGGAATTACCGGGAGCGCCGGGGCAGTGATGCCCCGGTAAGTCCCCATTGCCGGGTGCAGGAAAAAAAATGACTCAGGCGGCAGCCGTGTTGTTTTTTACCAGCACGGCTACCGCCAGGATCATAATGAGGTCCAGTGTATTCTATTCTCTTCTAGAGGGCGTCATTAGATAAGGAGTGGCAGAGGACCTGCCTTATTCACAAAAGTAACCTTTCCACAGAAAGGGAGGAGGAACCATGGTGAGGCTCCCCGCTCTCTTTAAGAGGGAGCCATGAGGTGCAGCCAGGGAAGGGGTAGGAATCAAGAAAATAGCTCAACAATACTGAGAAGTAAGATAGTGGAGATTACTCTTAGTGTCAGCGCAGGGACAGAGTTGGAGACCATGCATGTGGTGCCACGGCAACACAGGACACTGAGGAACCTCGCCATTCTCATCTGACCTCAATAACCAAGTCATTCATTAACTGGCATTTCTCGTCAGTGCTCCCGGTACCAGGGCAGGCATGTATTTACTCTGGCAACTGAGCCAACTGTCATAGGGCGTGTTAGCTGGATAAAAGGATGCTTTGTCACTGTGTACTCTATGTACCCTTTTGTGCGGTGGGACGCCGGCCTTCGACCCCTTGCCGAGTATATACATCTTCTTTTTAAAGACATGTGTCCTGAAGGGGCCGCCCCATGATCATGACACGCTACGGTGAAAAGCAATGGGACTGCAAGGGCTCCCTCTCATCCTCCCAAATGAGTGAGTGAGAGAGTGAGTGAGTGAGTGAGTGAGTGAGTAAGTGAGTGAGTGAGAGAGTGAGTGAGTGATCATTTGTGAGAAAGTAAACATGTATCGGAGACTGTGTGCTCAAGTGCGTGAAGTCTCTTTGAATACGAGCTCCTGGTGTTGCTGCTCTGGCAGGTGTGGCGCGGCACTAAGGGCTGGATTTCGATTTGGGTGGATCCGGTAGCATTTGCTAAATACTGATGCATTTACCATCGGCCCAAGTCCCAGTTCTTGAAATACCACCAGTGGCGTTCCATACACTAGCAGGTGCTCCCCTTCAATAAAGTAAAAACATTTTGAGAATGTGCCACTTTTAGGGTATGAAAAGGTGGGCATGAAAAGGTGGGCATCCCTGATGCCCACTTGCCACTGCCATTCACATGTAATGCATTAGCAAAAAATCTACATTGAAGGTACGAGCCATTACTGCACATTATCCCTTTCCAATTTCACAGTGAACTTGGAAATGACCAGATGCAATATTTTTTAAAGTACATTTTATGATTAACATTGGTTGCGGTGGCATGTATTTTGTGCGATGCCTCTTGAGGTATTCCAGAAACACAGCTTCAGCCAGTCGAAGACTCAACATTGGATGGATTATCAAAAATACCACTTGGCGAGGTGGTTGCTTTGCTGGCAATATTTAATGAATATATCCTCCCAACCTGTACTCAGGCCCTTCATCTTTCAATGGTCAGTGAGCGAGCATATGACAGCAATCCGGGTAAGAGTAGCGCCTGGATTCCTCAGAATGGAGACACGGCCAGCAATGTTTACCTGGATCACCATTCGGTGCTGAGCCAAACAATATCCCTGTCATCACTGCCCCTGTCCCACGATCACGTTACTGTAGCAGGAGAGACACTGAACAATGTGCGAGACACTGAGCAATGTGCAGGAGAGACAGTGAGCAATGTGCATGAGAGACACTAAGCAATGCGTAGGAGAGAGACTAAGCAATGCGCAAGAGAGACACCGAGCCATGTGCAGGAGAGACACTGAGCAATGCGCAGGAGAGACAGTGAGCAATGCACAGGAGAGACACTAAGCAATGCGTAGGAGAGACACTAAGCAATGTGCAGGAGAGACACTGAGCCATGCACAGGAGAGACACTGCACAATGTGCAGGAGAGACACTGAGCAATGCGCAGGAGAGACACTAAGCAATGCGTAGGAGAGACACTGAGCAATGTGCAGGAGAGGGACTGAGCCATGTGCAGGAGAGACACTGAGCAATGGACAGGAGAGACACTGAGCCATGTGCAGGAGAGACACTGAGCCGTGTGCAGGTGAGACACTGAGAAATGTGCAGGAGAGACAGTGAGCAATGTGCAGGAAAGACACTGAGTCATGTGCAGGAGAGACACTGGAGGTAATGTACAGGGGGCCTACCACTGCTGTACCAAACACTAAGAGACATAGAGCAATCTGCAAGAGAGACACTGAGCAATGGGCAAGAGAGACACTGGCAATGGACAGGAGACATAGCACTGTTTCACCAAACAATGAGGGGCATAGGGTAATGTGCAGGAGGCATACCACTGCTGTACCAGACACTGACAGACATAGAGCAATGTGCAAGAGATACACTAGCAATGGACAGGAGACATAACACTGTTTCATCAAACACTGAGGGACCTAGGGTAATGTGGAGACATACCACTGCTGTACCAAACACTGAAAGACATAGAGCAACTTTGCAGAAGACATATCACTGCTGTGCCAAATACTGAGAGTCCTAGAGCAGTGTGCAAGAGAGACACTGGCAATATACAGGAGACATAAAACTGCTATACCAAACACTGAAAGGCGAAGGACAATGTGCAGAAGACATCCACTGCTGTACCAAACACAGGGAGTCATAGAGCAATGTGCAAGAGAGACACTGGCAATGGACAGGACACATAACACTGCTATACCAAACACTGAAAGGCGTAGGGAAATGTGCAGGAGATAGATCACTGCTGTACCAAACACTGAAACACTGAAAGATGTAGGACAATGTGCAGGCGACAGAGCACTGCTGTACCAAACACTGAGAGACATGGGACAATGTGCAGGAGACAGGGCACTGCTTTACTAAACACTGTAGCACATAGGGCAATGCGCAGGAGATGTACCAATGCTGTAACAAACACTGAGCGACATAGACAAATGTGCAGTAGACATAGCACTGCCGTACCAAACACTGAGATTTGCAGGAGAGATACCACTACTATACCACACACTACAAAACATGAGGGAATGTGCAGGAGACAGAGCACTGCTGTACCAAACACTGAAACATATAGGGCAATGTACGGGAGATAGAGCACTGCTGTACCACACACTGAGACATATAGGTCAATGTGTAGGAGAGATATCTCTCCTGTACCAAACACTGAAAGACATAGGGCAATGTGCAGGACGCATAGCACTGCTTTACTAAACACTGTAGCACACAGGGCAATGAGCAGGAGATGTAACAACGCTGTACTAAACCTAAACACTGAGACATATAGTGCAATGTGCAGGAGACATAGCACTGCTTTACTTAACACTGCAATGTATAGGTCAACGAGCAGTAGAGATATCACGCTGTACCAAATACTGAAAGACACAGGGCAATGTGCAGGAGACAGAGCACTGCTGTAACAAACACTGCGAGACCTAGAGCATTGTGCAGGGGCCATAGCACTGCTGTAACAAAACACTGTGGGACATAGATCAATGAGCTATGGTGTACCAAACACTAGAGGCGTACAGCAACCTGCAGGAGACATAGCACTGTAGTACCCAACACAGAAAGACATATGGGAATGTGCAGGAGACATAGCACTGCTATACCAAACTCTGAGAGACATAGACCAATAAGCAGAAGACATAGCACTGCTGGACCAAACACTTAGAGACATGAGGCCTCATAATGAGTATGGAGGCAGCCATGCCCTTAACAAGGCTTCCAGCTCCGGGATCTGTGTATGAGGAATTACTGGGTCCTTCCAACCTTGGAGGACCCGGTAATTCCTCATTCACAAAACCAATCCCCATTCCCATTTGAGCCCCCATAGGGCTCAATGGGAATGGTTGATGGAGCTAATAACGGGCCCTTTAATAACGGGCCCTTTATTAGCTCCTTGATCCCCTTGCGGGACCCGCTAAGGACGTCTGGTCTGACCAGACGTTCTGTGCGGGTCCCGCTAGGGGACCTCGTAATCAGGCATCCCGTAATGAACGGTGCCGTTCCGTACCGGCACCCTTCATTACGGGAGCACCAGGGTCATAATGAAGCCCATAGACCTTTGTGCAGTACGCATAGCACTGCTGTACCCAACAATGCGATATATAGGGCAATGAGGAGGAGAGATATGGTTAAAGAGTAGAGTTTTGGCCGTGGCGACTGTGCAGATTCTTCGGGGTATGGTCTTATGAATCTGGCCTCTTGCCATGGTCATCGTAATATGTGCACAGTGATTAGAGTTGCATGGGCGCATTCCAAGTTGCAATGGTGAACATCTGTACGCGGACATCATTTGGACTGGGAGGCATTCTGTGTCTTGGTACATTTATACATAGTTCATGAAAGTAGTGAGTGTGAGTAATATACATGCGTTTCAGAACCCCGAAGAAAACAAGGGAAGGGGGTGAGAAAAAGAAAAAACAAAACAAGGAACAAATTGAAGAAACAGAACGTTAGTTTCAATAATCGTAGTCCAGCGCGATCAAAGACATTTTTGCCAAGTGACAGTAATTCGAAAGAGGGTATAGGTAAAATAGTACCTTGTATTTGAAGTTAATTGCCTAACTGCCATTCATTTAGTTGAAGATGCCTGTGAATGGTTCAACTAAAGTCGAGAGATAGGCAAGTAGTTAGTTAACCAAGAAATTAAACCACCCATAGGTGCGTAGTGGAAAAAATGTATCACGCCTTACCTCTAATGCTTCACAGATGCGGCAAAGGTCTAAAGTCAGAGAGTAAGGTATAAATAATAATGTCAGCAGACAAAATATACATCATGCGTAGACAAGTTGTTGAGAATTATATAATGGGATAATTGTATGCATAACATGCGGCTAACAACGGAAAAGGCATGTGTTACTGATCTGAAAAGCTCAGAAGAATGATGTGTTGCCACATACGGCAACGCAGGAGAAAGGGTATTGTTGTGCAGCCGCAGCATGCCGACGTCATATAGCGGCAGCTGGCAGCTCCACCATAGGAAAAGACCAAGGGGTCATGTACAAAGGATCTTAACTACTTGCAGAAAGAGTAGCTGCAAAATTATGCTCGAGCGCGAGGTGCGAGCGAAGGGGGACATTTAAAAACAAAGACTCCGGGTCAGGGCACGGATAGACAGTTGAGCTACAAAGTGAGTGATGGCTCAGAAACAGATGCCATCTTAGGTGAAGTGGACTAATAATGAATGAAGCAAAGGAATGTACAAAGATCGCGCTGTCTAATAATATCTAGAATTGCAATTGCAATGCAGCAATAAGGTCTGGTACATTTAATATGAGTGAAGCAAGAGATCAAATGAGAAAACATTGGCAACCAATTTGCACACAGACAGAAAAGTTTAAATTGTGCCGTTAGCACATATTTATAGAAACACTGCAAATTCATGATCCGAATTGACGCCATTGTGCACTGTGCAGTATTTGCAGATTTACAAGATTTTATTGTGGAAAGCAATCTGTTTAAATCTCGATTCCTAGAGAGAGGGTATGAAATTATTAGCCTCAATAAAACTGCAGAGGCAGTACGCCAGCTGAAGAGACATGAGTTGCTAGTTCCCAAATTACGCATCGTGACACCAGCCGCTCATAAAATTCGGCTGATCACCAGATTTAACACAGATACACAATATAGTGAGCAAACATTGGAACCTATTGCATCTAGACCCTGATATCTCAAATTGGCTTGATGCTAGACCTATTATCACCTTCAGTAAAGGCAAGACTTTGAAAAACAAACTTTGCCCTTCATTCATGGGCCGCTTAGTCCGATAACTACATGGCTCCGTTCAGCCAGGCTCCAAGGTTTCCACAAATTTGGCTGTTGCAATATGTGCAAATACGCATTTGAAACCAAAGTTATCTCTTTTGGAACTTTGGGTGAGCACAGTGTGGATTCCTTTACAAACTGTAACTCCAAATTTGTGGTCTATTGCATCATTTACATTTGCGGGCTTAAATATATAGGCAGCACAATCAGACCATTGGAAATTCGTATTATAGAACATATGGCGACCATCGGTAGCCAGGAAGCCAAATATCCACTGGCAGCCCATTGGCAAGTGCAGCACCAACTAGATAGTAAGGATTCTATCCGCTTTGTGGGTCTGGCGAAAGTCACATTGCCCCAAAGAGGAGGAAATCTACAATTGAAACTTCGCCAACTAGAGGCTCGACTCATCTGCAAATACCGTACAGTGTACAATGGCCTCAATTCGGATCATTAATTTGCAGTGTTTCTATAAATATGTGTTAACGGCACAATTTAAACTATTCTGTCTGTGTGCAAATTGGTTGCCAATGTTTTCTCATTTGATCTCTTGCTTCACTCATATTGAATGTACTAGACCTTATTGCTGCATTGCAATTGCAAATCTAGATATTATTAGACAGCGCGATCTTTGTACATTCCTTTGCCAAGGACATGCTTATTTAATTAATTAGGCTCTATAACAACTTGTTATTTAGAATGTTTCCTCCGGGTGTCCATGGTTAATACTTGATTTAAATCTGGAACTATGCTCATGCCAATGCGGACCTATTGTTAGCACTCTTAATAATTTAGGCTACGATTCGTTGCAGCATGTGGTACTTCTCTTAGCATAATTCAGCGCACTTGAACTTTGCGGCATTGTAATCAATGCTTGTTTTACTCTTGGAATTGTGTTCATGCCAATTCGGACACTTTTGTTGCATTTTCGACAATTAGACGACGAACCATTGCACCCTAAGGTACTCCTCCTAACGTAAATTAGCGTGATCGAATTTTCCCTTTATTTTCCGTTGCGACATTGCCGCCCTTTTATGTATAATGTATGCAATCTGTTTTTTCTAAATTCCGCTTCTGCTAACTTCCCATAAATCTTTTGAATGAGTCATGTCCCTCAATGCATAAATGGTAGGGTCAAGCTGCCCTTTGGCTTCATTCATTATTAGTCCACTTCACCTAAGATGGCGTCTGTTTCTGATCCATCACTCACTTTGTAGCTCAACTGTCTAGCCATGCCCTGACCCGGAGTCTTTGTTTTTAAATGTCCCCCTTTGCTCGCGCCTCGCACTCGCGCATCATTTTGCAGCTACTCTTTCTGCAACTATGTAAGACCCTTTGTACATGACCCCTTGGTCTTTTCCTACAGTAGAGCTGTCAGCTGCCACCATCTGACATCGGCATGCTGCGGCTGCACAACAAAACCCTTTCTCCTTGGTTGCCATATGTGGCAACACATTAAGCATTCTTGTGAGCTTTTCAGACCAGTAACACATGCCTTTTCCGTTATCAGCCGCATGTTATGCATACAATTATCCAATTATATAATTCTCAACAACTTGTCTACGCATGATGTATATTTTGTCAGCTGACATTATTATTTATACCTTCCTCTCTGACTTTAGACCTTTGCCGCATCTGCGAAGCATTAGAGGTATGGCCTGATACATTTTTTCCACTTTGCACCTGTGGGTGGTTTAATTTCTTGGTAAACTAACTACTTGCCTATCTCTTGACTTTAGTTGAACCATTCACAGGCATCTTCATGACGTCTTTGCAATTGAGTAATTAACTTCAAATACAAGGTACTATTTTACCTATACCATCTTTCGAATTACCGTCACTTGGCAAAAATGTCTTTGATCGCGCTGGACACTGAAAGCCTGCTACAAAAATTACTATCAGACCACATGATTGAAATTGCGGGCTAGCAAAGAAATCCAACTCGAGGCGGCAAAAGAAATATTAAAATGGGAAAAAGACGTGGCAAAACCCCATGGTCGTCATAACAGATGCTTGCCTGTCCACACTTCAGTCAGCATCACAAACAATCCCAAACATTTTCAAGGGTTAAGTGGAAGGATTAACATCAATGCTTGAGCCTCAAATTCAAGATCTTACCTTTTGTATGAGTCCACAGCCTCTCCCTGATCCATCTGCTTCAACAACAAAAAGTATTGCGATTCTTTACTTGTAGAGTCAGTCTGATAATGAGATATTCCCAGAAACGAGCAATGCAGCAAGTGGAGTAGCTACTCCGTCTGCTCAGCCCTCGAGTACCCCTGAAGAGTACGGGGTGCTCGAGTCCACTGACCTTACAATTGAGGAACCCTCTCACGATAAATCCGCAAGTAATACCTACAAAATGTTCTATTCCAGGAAAAAGATAAAACAACACTCACGACCGAATAAACATATTCACAGGCAACAACAATACAAAAAAAAAACATATTTTCAAACAATAAATTCAAAACTAATAGCTCTAGAAGCTTCATCCGCAACCTAAAAGACCATTCTTGTAACCCTGTGACACGCAAACCTGCACTAAAACCCAAAATAAATAAAATAATAAAGTTCCTATGTCTGAAGAGATCATATTATAAGACTCATCAGTGAAAAATTCAGTACAGGACCCACCAGTAACAACGAACGTGGAGGGTCAATCCTTGTGCAACCTCGAAGATATTTCTGTTTATGAAGAAGAGGCTGGAGAAATAACTCGAGTAATAGTACCCTTGAGTTTTTCAAATTTTAGACCGGTGACCCAAGCTGCCCCGATAGAGGAAGCCAAATTGGTCTAGAATTGTAACCAATTCTTCCTTAGTCACTCACTCGGCGCACACTTTTCAGACTCTTGAAGAAAGAAGATGGAAGACTTTATTGGCTCTCTCCACAGAAGCCACCACCAATGGCAAAACTGAATCTAATAGATGTGAGAGCTCAGTGCTGTCGAACCCTTGGGCTATTACGTCTTTATTAGAACCCCAATATTACAAATACGGTAACTGTTCCTAACACCTTATCACCTAGTAGACATCAGCAATACAGATTAGAGCGTTCTACTCGACCCACAAAAGATTATGTTTCTACTTCCCAAACATCTAAAACCACAGATAAATGGTCAGCCAACACCCTATGCATACATCTTGAAAGGAAACTCTCAGTAGATGATGGCCTTAAGATGAATCACTCCAATATTTTTCGTTTATTTCACCACATACCAAAATTATGAGACTTGGAATCCACAGACATCTTAGCTATCGACTTCCCAGTGCCCAACCGGTTCGACTGTATATATATATTAATTCTTAAATAGTCCATTCTTTACTATTGGAGTCAGCTGAGCTTCTGTGGCCCATGGGATTTGATCTAAAATCATACCGTAGTGTGGGCTCGGACAATCCATGAAATAGTATAATAACATGTCCTAAAACCCTACATCACTAAGTGAATCTGCGAGGAACAGACCCTCCCACATTTCTGAAATTACTAACTTGCAAAGACACAACATGACACAACAAACTCCACTAAGACCTCAAATAGGCAATGACAAAAATGCCCTATTTCAAATTAAGTTCAATTGTCAGAATGACGCCGAGAGAGAAATCACACTAACATCTATCAGCAGCATCTACCCAGAGATGATTCAGACTGGGCTTGGTTAGCTGAGACATTGAATACATCCAGGCCACAATAACAGCCACTTAACAAATGTGAAAAGATGACCACCCCCAGGTTAGAACCCTGGGGAACACTGCAGGTTGAGAGGGTCATAGTTGAGATAAAAAGTTTGACCTGGGATGGGCGGTCAGAGAGAAAAGAGGTTAACCAAGCCAGAGCCTGACCTGTGATTACCAAGGTGTCACAAAGCCATGAGATCAGGATGTTGTGGTTAACCATGTCAAAGGCAGAGGAGAGATCAAGGAGAATGAGGACAGAGGGAGTGTTAGTGTCAAGATTTGAGAACAGGTCTTCACGGGTGTTCAGAAGAGAAGTTTCTGTGCCTCTGGCTGCTCTAAATCCAGATTGATGGCAGTGGAAACAACTGATTGATTCTGTGTGGAGGTTTAGCTGAGAGATAGCCAGCTTCTCCAGGAGTTTGCCCAGGAAAGGAATGATGGAGAAGGGGTGGTTGTTTGATGGAATGGAAGGGTCAGCAGGGGGTTTCTTGAGAAGAGGGTGCACAAGGGAGTGCCTGAGAGCAGTTGGGAAAACATCAGTGGAAAAGGAGAGGTTGCAAAGGTCAGCCTAGGCTGCTACGAGGGAGTCAGTGTTGTCCTTGATGGTTTTGGAGGGGCAGGGGTCCACTTGCTTGGATGAGGCCTGATAGACCAGACTTGTCTGGCGACCTCATCAGGTGGGACAGGAGAGAGAGTATAGTGGAAGTGGAGGTGGGGCCAAGGGAGGCACAGGTGTTGGTGTATGCTGTTGTGTGGGGCGAAGGGAGGAGAGGATGTCTTGGGTTTTTGTGGTTAAGTGTGCTGCCAGGGTCAAGCAGAGGTCCTTGTTGGAAGTGACAGAGGAGGAGGCTGCTGCAGGATTGGTCAGTTCTTTGCAGACTTTGAAAAGTTTGGCCATGTTGTTTGATGCTGTGGAGATGCAGGCTTAGATAAAGACTCTTTTCTTGGAGCGGATGCAGAGTCGATATTGCCTTTGAATGAGGATGCAGGCCAGTTTGACAGATGGTCCACCAGACAATTCCCATTTCTGCTCAGCTGCCCTACGCTTGCGCTTAAGGGCAGCTAGCTCGGAGTCGTACCAAGAGTTGCAGTTTTTGGAAGGCTTCAGTCGGACCCTCATGACAGGGGCAAAAATATCAAGAGTGTTGGAGACAGAGAGAATAAGGGCAGTGAGGGCTGTGTCAGGGTGGGAGTCAGCCACAGGAAATGGAGGAGGAGAGTAGGTGGAGGCAAAGGCAGCCACTGCCACATTTTTCATGGGTCTGGTGATCTTGAAGCCCAATGGCTGTGCCAGGTGAGTTTCTGTCAGAGGAGAGGAGAGCTTCAGGTGAGTTAATAGAAGAGAGTGGTCAGTCAAAGAGAGAGAGAGGGGTAGTTGGAGGGATAGAGAGTGGGATGTCAGTGGAGATGAGAGCATCCAACGTGTGGCCTGCGGTATGAATGGAGCCAGAGGGTAGAATAGAGAGGGAGAGAGAGTCACATAGGTTGCGGAAAGGTCCAGACAAGTCAGAAGAGTCAAGGTGGATATTGAGGTCACCCAGGAGGCGTTGATAGGAGAGGAGCACAGTAGATAAGAGGCTAGGTCGGCCCATTCTGAGAGGAAGAGAGTGAGCTGTCCAGGAGGCCAATAGAAGGTGGCCATGAGGAGAGAAAATTTAGAAGAGAGTGAGAGCCTGCAGACTAGGCACTCGAAAGAGGAGTAGGTCTGAATAGGGATAATAGACACAGGTCCCATTCTGGGAAGATCAGTGCTATTCCACCACCTGCCTTCTTCAGCCTGGGCGCAGAAAGGATTTTGTAGCCTTCCGGGAGGAGAGTGTCAAAGCTTGTGACAGAGGTGTTCTTGAACTATTTTTCAGTGATGGTGAGCACATCAAGATCCATGAGTTCAAGGAGGTTGCAGATATCAGTAGAGTGTTTAACAGCAGAGCGAGTGTTAAGGTGGCAATGTGGGGTAGCTTGCCATCCTTTAAGGTCTTCTGCGGGGGGGGGCACATGGGACAGTGGGCCCCCTGAGGGTGGCAAGAGGGCCAGAGAGATAGTAGTGGATGAAGGAGGGGGCAAGGCTGACAAGGGTGATGGGACAGAAGCGCAAGGCCCAGGCATCTGAACAGAGGAGGTGGAAGGTGTAGTGGGCAAGGGGGCCTGCGTAGAGGAGGAGGAAGGCACTGTGGGCAAGTGAGCCTGGCTGGAAGGGGAGGTAAGATTAGAGAGGTGAGGGAGGAGCCTATCAAAGAGGAGAAGGTTGGGTTGAGGACCCTGAAACCAGGATGATTCTGTTGAAGTAGACATTAATGATGACTCTGGAAATGGTGAAGAGGTCAAGGAGAACCTCCCAGCGAGTGCCAACATTAATGGGAGAAGAGGCGACAGGAGAGAGAAGACCGACTATGTAGGGAGTCCATAGGTCAGGTGGGTTTACGTTGTCAGTGACAGTCTCTCTGGCGGAAGCCTTGACATAGGTGTCTGCAATAGGAAGGCCTGGGTTGGAGCTCAGTGTGTCCATCTTAAGTTTCTTCTGGCCAGATTTAGTGATAGGAGAAGGATAGATGATTGTGAAACAGTTGGAGATGATAGGAGAGATAGATAGCGACATGGTTACCAGAAGAGAGGGGGGGAGACACTTGCCAGGCTGAGGGCTAATGCACTTGCAGGAGGGGTGGGGGGAGAGGACAGAAGGAGGTGCGCCTTGTTGGAGCACAGACAGCGGAAGCACAAACAAATCTGTTATCTAGCCGGGAAGGTGAAATGCAGCACACTAGACAGGCTAAATGTGACTTTAAGACAGGGCAGGTGAAATGCAGCAAACTAGACAGGCTAAATGTGACTTTAAGACAGGGCAGGTGGAATGCAGCACACTAGACATGCTGCATTTGACATTAAGACAGAGCAGATGAAATGCAGCACACTAGACAGGCTAAATTTGACTTTAAGACAGGGCAGGTGAAATGCAACACACTAGACAAGCGGAATTTGACTTTAAGACAGGGCAGGTGAGATGCAGTACACTAGACAGACTAAAATTGACTTTAAGACAGGGCAGGTTAAATGCAGCAAACTAGACAGGCTACATTTGACTTTAGACTTAGAACAGGGCAGATGAAATGCAGCACACTAGACAGGCTAAATTTAACTTTAAGACAGGGCAGGTGAAATGCAGCACACTAGACAGGCTAAATTTGACTTTAAGACAGGGTGGGTGAAATGCAGTACCCTAGACAGGTTAAATTTGACTTTAAGACAGTGCAGGTGAAATGCAGGTCGAACTTGGCGCCTTTCACTCAACTTTCATCCTGCGGCGTTCCCCAGGGTTATAAACTATCCCCCTGGTTCTTCGATATCTACATGGCTTCTCTGGCACGTGTGATTGCCACTCTCACCTCTAATTTCCAGTGTTAATGCGGATGACACACAGCTATCCTTCAGACTACCCTCAGCCGCCTCCTCCTCCTCACTCATACCCGACTGTCTGTCCACAATTCAGTCATGGTGTGCTGTAAACAGCCTTTGTCTCAATGCCAGTAAAACTGAGATTATTCGCATTGGGGCACCTGCTCCCGCTTTCCCCCTCTCACACTGGCTGGCCTCCATTGGCCATGCACCTACCCCCACCTGTGAGGCCAAAAACCTTAGGGTAATTTTAGACTCCACTCTCTCCTTCTCCTCTCACATTTCTGACATTTCAAAAAAGTCTAACTATCAACTACACCTCCTTAGAGGCACTCTACCTTTTCTCATTTTCCCTCAGCGGCTCCCTGTCTCCAGAGACCTAGTGATCTCTGGCTGGACTACTGCAACAGCCTCTTCCTCAACCTCCCTGCTTCCACCCTGCGCCCTCTGCAACTCATCCAGAACAGAACCGTGAGACTTATCCTTGGCCTCAAACCCAGGGACTGCATATCTCTGGTGCTGACATCCCTCCACTGGCTGCCCGTGGCTTCAAGGATCAAATTCAAGACACTTTGCATTGTCCACAAGGCTTTCTGGGGACTGGGATTTACTTACCTTCAACCATGCCTTCCTAAATACTATCCCTCTCGAGCCCTCCGCTCATCGACCTCCAACCTTCTGTGGGTGAGCCGGTTCTCCAAGCAGAGATTTGGAGGGAGATCCCTTTACTCAGCAGGTGCCTCCCTCTGGAACAGCCTGCCTGCCACCTACCGTCTTCTACCTGAAATTCTCAAGTTCCGGAAACTCCTCAAGACCTTCCTCTTCTTCTCTTCCATCTCTCTCACCCTACCCTGCTAACCTAGGTCTCTGCTCTTCCTTCTCTCCCTCCTTCCACACAGCTTATTGACTGGCCTTCTGGTGTACCTCAGAGTCTCACAGGTCCCAGGCACCCCCTGCCAGTCCTTCTGTACTTGCCGCAAGACCCTACCCCCCACTGAACTTGTAATAAAACCTTGAGAGCTTCTCTCTCTGTACTTCACCATTCTCTACTGACTGGGCACACTTGGTCCCCTGCCCCTCACTTGCCCTCCCGCACTTGCACAATCTGTGTACAGCCCTGCCTAAATATTGTTCTGTCTGTTCTCCCTTGTCTTCCTCCCTTAATGTGCACTTAGAAAAAAATGCAGAATCGCTGGCAGGGCTATTTGCTGTATCTAAACTGTTAAATGTATAATATTCACTTAATCTGCATGTGCAGACTGTTATCGGCTCAGAAATTCAAGGTCTCGGAACGACTGTTGTTTTTCCCTGTGTTCCTTCCCTCCTTTAGCGCTTTGAAACCCTTGCCTGTGTATAGGCGCTATATAAATAAACATTACCATACCATACCATCGCCAGCTCGAACACCTGAAGGTAAAAGCATCTTTTTTGAAACGGCAAATTTGTATTAAATAAATTTGATATTCTCTGCCTTTAAGAGACATGGCTTTCTACCCCACAGTTGTAGATGGCTATTTTGTCTTTTTAAATCCAGCAAACAAAAGCCCTAAAGGACGTCCATATTCTGGCATATTGACTCTAATAAAAACTAGTATAGGTTTAAAAATAGCAAAGAAAAAGAATCTCAACAAATTCATATAAATTACAACTCTATAGCTAACAAAAGAAACAACTCACAAGACTAATAAACGAGTTGTTATAAATCTATACTGGAACCCAGCCGCCTGGACAAAAACATGCTTCGTATGATGCGTGATGGCAGCAATTGACGATAGCATCCTTGAATCTGATAACCCCAGAATAATTATATGCGATGACTTTAATATAAACTGCATCAGCGATTCATTGTTTAACATACAAACACAGAGTGGAGTCAAAACCACCAATGAGAATAACAGCGCAAAATTGTAGCAAAGAGAAATTGATGATCAGAATTTTCCTCTTTTGAATGGACAGATCGACGGTGATATACCAGCTGCTCCGACCTGGGAAAGGGGTGAGCAAGCCTCAATTCTAGACAACTTCTTTGTATCATCTAACTTACTGACACTCGTAAAATCCTTGATAGTAATTAAAATGCCACAAAGCAATCACAATCTGGTCGAAATCTTTCTCGCCTTATCTGTTAAAGAAAGCAATACATGGTGGTCGAATAGGATAATATTAAATCCTGGTAGAAACAGACTCCAACTCCTGCCGCATGACATCAGGCAATTAACTTCCAATTACAAGCGAGTGATACTTGATCATACCATTGATGCAAATCATGTACCGCTTTTTAGTGATTTTGTGATAACAACACCATTTCATTAAAGGACACATTTCAAGGCAAAACATATGTATGATGCTGAAGTTGTTAAGGAAAAACGGCTACTACATCAGGATATCAGATTAACATGGTCATGCCAAGAAATGAATAGGAGTAAATATATAAAAAGGTGGCAACAACAGTTTAAGAAATGGTAATCTAGTCATAAAAACATAACGCTCCAAAGAGATGCAGAGAAAATGTTAGTGACTCTAGGGTCAAACAACTCAAGGTCTTTTTGGACACTATTGAATGATCTAGATGGAAAACAGATCCCGCAATTAAACTATGCTGTATTGGAAGATCAATCGGTTGATTTTTTTGGTGTCTTGTATCGCCAATCCAAATGCGAAAAGACGTCAACCAAAAGTAACTCTCCCTCCAGTTGGTGACTAACCTTTCAGGTAGATGAAATCGAAGAACTGATTCGTAAAAAGAGCAGCTCTTGTGCCCCTGGTCCGGATGGCCTTTCAAACGCGATGTTAAACCAAGCACCTGAAGAATGGGCACTCTTCTGCATGACCCTGTTCAATCTAATAGTAAAAGCAAAGAAAATCCAGGACTCTTGGAAGATGGCCGTGATTATACCAATCTTCAAAAACGGGAATAGATCAGAACCTAAAAACTATTGGCCAATTGCCCTTCTAGATGTTCTTGGAAAATTGTTTGCAGTGATGACCTTGCGAAAAACTAAAAGAGAAGATAAAATCATTTGGCCACTTCGATGACAGACAAACAGGTTTTGTCAAAGGAGTGGGATGCTGTTTAAATCTATTTACACTCAATATTTTCAAATTAAGAGTCCTGAAAGAATGTAAAAAAATCTACGTAGCACCAATTTATTTGGCACATGCTTTGACAGTATTAACCGGGAGCTGTTATAGCAAAAAATTGACAATTGGGTCTGTGCCCTGGATATAATGGAACCAATAAAGGCATTATATACAAAGACTTCAATACAGATAGATTGAACATGGAGGATCAACTCAGCTAATGTATACCAACTCACAAGGTTTAAAACAAGGTTGCCCTCTTGCTGCCAAATTATTCAGTCTTTTAATCTCCGATTTAAAAGACTCAATGCAGACCGTCAACTCATTTTCACCTAATCTGAACAACAGCCCAGTTGGCTGCATGCTGTATGCAGATCTGTTAATTCTGGATCAAACGCCAGTTGTGTTGCAGAGAAAACTAAACACCCTCCACTCGTATATTGACGCAAACAGGCTTAAGATCAATACTGCTAAATCTGTAGTCTTAACCATGCCGAGACCTAAAGGGAGGATACAGAAGCAATCCTTTCAATGGCGGATTGGACGTAAAACACTAACCCAGGTCCAGAGTATGAGATACCTTGGCTTCAGCTTAAACCTAAGTGCAAACGATGCTTTGCATGTAGGTGAACTGAAATCCAAAGCAAACAATCTAGCGACCATAATCCACATAAAATGTGCAAAATCTTTGCTGGTGCCAATACTGAAATTTTACGAGCAAGAAGTAATACCCATACTGACATACAGTGCTGGCATATTGCTGTGTTTCCCCTGGGAAACTTGGTGTAGTCTAGAAAGTGTCTTTTGGAAGAAAGTTCTCAAGCTGCCGAGATGTGTTCCTATCTCCATTATAAGACATGAACTGGGTTTAACTTCAATTTATGCGATATCTGCCTGGAAAACTCTGAGTTTGTTCAGAAAGCAGATGCTGGACAACCAACCACTGCAATTCAACATACTCCATTTAGACAACTCCGGAAACCAGGACTGGATACTTTCTCAGTGGTCTAATAATTGCTTAGCAATTTTGGCTGTTGCCGACATTGATCTAAATATCCTTCTAAACAACCCAGAAGAACCAAAAAAGAAATGATGGGACTGGATAACAGAGGAAGACAAAGTCAAGAACAAGCTCTTTGCCTATTTAATAGAGGACACCAAAGATAGGAATGTTCTCCCAAAATATTTGACTACATTTCCAAGTACCCCGTAATAGCAATTTGCTATTACGGATTAGATTACATCTCATACCAACAAAAGAAGTGCTTTTTGCAAGACATATGAGCTCTGATGACACAGATGTATGTTGATCATGCCACCTCCAGGGAGAAACATTAATGCACCTGGTTCTATGCTGCCCTGAATTGAGAGAACGCAGAACTAGACATCTCGGCGCCTTAGTAAATGCTTCATGAATTAAAGACGCAAAAACATGGTGGTCCGTGTTATGTGGGAGTGAGAATTTTAAATTAACTTTTGCTTTAAGAAATTCTGTAGAAGACTTGCTGAATATAATCTGCTAAGAACTTTCATAGTCATATAGCAAAGTCTTGTTAACAAATTTTGCTTAAACTGGATTTAAAATATATCTGTACATTTTGTAAGGAATTGATGAAGGCTTGAAATCAACCATATATCAAATAAAAAATTAAATAATATTCTGTAGGTGTTGATACAGAAGCAAAGCTAATCAAGAGAGCAGCACAATATCACATGGCTTGATCACAACTGAAGGTGGAATCTTGCCTGTTGCAACTGCTCTTCCTCTTCTTCGATAAGTCTGATCCTTCAGCCTACTTCATGGTCCCATTTTATTGCAGGGAAAGTTTAGCAGAAGTACAAGCATATAAACCTTTAAACTCAGAGGAAGTTGGCAAAGTAATGAAGGGGGTTGCCTGTGGGTTGCAAACCCTCCACAAGACGAACATTGTACATGGATCAGTGCACCAAAGCAATGAATTCGCAGTGGACCGCAAGAAAGGAATTCTTGCCGACTTAGATTTCACAAAAACTCAGGGACAATACAATTTGTTAAACTCAGTCGGCTGCCTGGCGTTAAGAGCCCCGGAGATGAAAGATGGCCGCCCAGCTTCCCCATCATCAGATATGTATTCGTATTGATGTCTTCTTTTGTGGCTGTCCCATGGAGAATCTTGGAAACTTAAGTCAGACAGAACACCCGACTTAAACACGTTTCGAATAGCAAGCAATCTTAAATATCTGCTGTCAAGGCTTCTCGCCTCTGCTGACTGCATAACAGCTACGCAAGTGAATGCAGATGAATATTTTCATATTACATCTGTCCATGGACACCATTTGGACAGGGAAGTTTTCTGTGTCTGGGTATATTTATACATATTTCATGAAAGTAGTGAGTGTGAGTAATAAATATGTGTTTGGAATAAAAAATACAGTTGTCAGTTGTTACTGAAGTTTTGAATGTGATTATACCATGGCTAAAGAGTACAGTTTTGGCAATGGCCACAATAATATGTGTACAGTGATTTTGTAATGAATGTGAACATTGCAAATTGGATAATGTGGTTATTGGCTCACAAATTGCAATAACTATCATATTAGGTATGGACAATTAGTTGAATATGGCCAGAAGGGTATAATTTTCAATTTTTTGTCTGTAAAGAAAATAAATCATAATTAGTTATAGAACATACTTTATGTAATAGATTCAGTTACTGTTGTACACATATGTTTTATTCTTTTGACCCTCATAAGTAGTACATCGCATGCACTATGTTTGGTACAACATTTGTGTGTGGTACAATGTTGTTGTCCTCACATTTAGTACATGGACTGTTTGGTACAACATTTGTGTGTGGTACAATGTTGTTGTCCTCACATTTAGTACATGGACATGATTATAGAACGTGGAAAGCAAAATGGTATTTAAAAAAATGTAATTGTCACATGTATTGCTACATAATATTTACTTATTTACATTATATGTATAGAAAAATGTGTGGAATCTTTATATATACATTACATTTATAATTATTCATTTTGAGAAATGTATGGGTAATCAGAGTGCAAAACAAAAATAGGGGAATTTGGGGTTGTACGTTTTCATGATTGGGAGAATTGGGTATAGAAATGGAATCAAAATGATTATTATAATGTTCTGGGAAGGATTGGGGTGATTGTTGAGGAAAAGAGTCACAGGTACAAGTAGGACAATGGAAATCAATATTACGGATCACATTCTTCTTTACATACATAGTTCTGCAACTTGATTTTTTAATTCAGAGATTTCAGTGCATAATTTAGTAATTTTAGTTTCAACACTTTCCACTTGTCCATCGTTGGTATCTACAATTGGTTCCTCAAGATTGCTGTCCCCAATTTCTGCTTCTTGGACTTTGTGCAATATAAGATAGATGAAACACATGTAACGGAGAAGCCCAAGACCTGCAGGGCATCCTGCGCTTTAAGGGAAGACAGCGCGAGGGAGAATGCAATGAAGTGGGCAGAACAAAAGGAAAACAAGGAAAAGGAGGAGGACGAAAAAAAGAAAGGAGGAGCATGTATGCATAATCAGGCCACAAGGGCCACTTGGCCTGGATACAGCCTATCTGGATTTACACTAAGCAGTAAGCACAAAGCAGGTAGAACATATAAAGGGTTGCCAACCCCAAGAGAAGGCAGGTGCAGGGACGTCATTTCACCAAAATACCAGGGGTAGCGGAAGTGACATCACACGACCCTTGACCCATGATGACATCACAGGAAGTGATGTCATTTGACCCCAACCCAAAGTGATATCGCGGGAAGTAATTGAACACAACATTTCAACCATTGACAAAACAGGAAGTGGCATCACATAGCATTGTACATTATGTGTAAAAAAAAGGTGGGTGAGGTGCGCACTCCAATTCCTGGCCAATATACTACCTGAAGAAAGAAAAAAAATATAACTGGGTTAAATCCCAAAAGTGTCCAATTCACTGGGTTAGATCCCAATTGCTGCCAAAATCTTCAGAGGGTTGGATCCCTTCTGCTGCATTTCTGCTGCTGTTCTCCTCCCCCTAGCGCTTTCGTGTCCCAACACTCTTCAGGGAGTCTGTGGTGCCTTGCTTTTCAGGTGAATCCAATTAAATTGCTAATGCAGTCTCTAAGGATTATGGGAGCTGTAGTGAAAAAATGTTTTGTTCAGTTCAGGTGACCAAGGAAAGACTCCCCTCCAGGAGCACACATCTTACCCTTATCAGGGGGAGGGGGGAAAAACATACCTATGGTTCTCCACTGTAGGGCAAAATATCCCCGGTGCTGCAGCCTCTGGAGTCCGGATCTCCACAGATAACAAGTAAAAAAGGTGGGTGAGGTGTGCACTCCAATTCCTGGCCAATATACTACCTGAAGAAAGAAAAATATATAACTGAAGAGTGTATATTCCATGTCCACTCCCTTCATGTACTGAAGAGGGACATGAAGGGAGTGGACATGGAACTCTTGCAGGGGACACATTTGGTGAAAGCAGAGGCAGAAGAACTGTTGAAGGGGTGGGCGGGGAAGGTGTATCATAGCTGTCGGGAGAAGGGGAAGAGGTGTGGAGTAGCCATCCTTATACGGAAGGTGCTGCCGGCCAGGGATGGCAAAATATGGGCAGTGGGGAGGGCAGAAGGGTCACAATCAGGAAGCAAGTAGAGAGCAACACCATGATGGTAGGATCCAAACGCCCCCACAGTCGACAAACAGGCATTCTTCTAATTTCTATCTAGGACGCTGGATGCAACACGTAGTAGTAGCATAGTGTTGGGAGGGGATTGGAACATCACCATAGACCCCATCCTGGATAAGTCGAGCAGGCACACCAACGGGATGACGAGGGAAAGGGAGACATTAAAGCAAATCATGGAAGATCATGGTCTGGTAGATGGATGGTGGCTGTTGAACCCGACGGCCATGGAGCGCACCTTTACCTTGTGTTTCCATGGCATGAAGTCAAGAAGAGAATTATTTTTCATGTCAAGAATGATGGTACCCCAGCTGGAGAGTGTAGAGATCATTCCGGGGAGGTTTTCAGATTATGACCAAGTTCTAATAGCCTTAAACGTGACAACACAGGGCCGTGGCTTGAGAGGGTAGAGGCTGAATGTCAGCTTGTTGAAGAACCCAAGTGACGAAAAAGATGTAGCGGACATGATTGATCTACGACCTTAACCAGGGTTCGGTGGGCAGGCAAGCCCTTCATGCGCGGCAGGAAAGGTGTATTTCCAGGGGGTGCTCCTGCAGAAAGGGGCTCAATGGAAGGGGGAGGAAAAGGATAAATTGGCGACGCTAGAGGAAAAGGTGAAAAGGTTAGGGCAGCAGTATGTGAAAGACCCCACGGCTAAGGTGCTGGGGGCACTTGGGCAGGCAAAATATGAGGTGAATAAGTAACATACGCAGAAAGCAGAATATTCCCTCTCCCGGTTGTGGGCCTCCCATTATGGACAATGGGAAAAGGCCAGACGCCTGCTGGCAGCCCAGCTTAAAAAAAAAGGCAGGAGCAAGGGGGAATAGGTGCGATATACAGCAGGGACAGTGGGAGGTAGATGGCACAGGTGGGGGACATTCTGAGGGAGTTCCACATCTTTTATGAAACTTTGTATACAGTGGAACCCGCTGAGGATTTGGCAGGAGAGAAGTGATTCCTTGACGCATTGTCCATCGCACACTTGGACCTGATGGACCAATCAATGCTGGGAGGCCCGGTTACAGACAAATATGTATGGGAGAGAATTGCTAATATGAACAGTGGAAGGTCGCCAGGGATAGGCAGCTGGCCGATAGTAATCTACAAGGTGGGGGGATCAAGCTAGCGTTTAAGCTAGCGCAGGTCTTCAATGAGGCAATAACAATGGGAGAACTTCGAGCGGAGTTCAAAGAGGCATTGATCTCGGTGACCAAAGGGATGGTGGATACGTTATTTTCCACGATTACAGACTCGCTTTACTCAAATAGTATTATGGAGGGAGTGGTGAATCGGTGGCAGAAATTACTGGGGTAACAGTTCTCAGAAGACTTGGTTCACAGTATCTTTCATAGCTTTGAGTGGGGGTTTCAGAGGCGAGACTGCGATTAATGCAGTACAAGATACTGCACGGATGGTATTGGACTTCTGCCGGGCTTGTGTCAGCCCAGCTCGCGCAAGATGATAGGTGCTGGAGGTGTGGTAATAGTGGAGGAGATCTAGGACTATCCTGTGGCACTGTCCGAAGGTGAGGGACTTTTGGGCAAGAGTCTGGGAAGAGATACAGAAAGTATTAGAATGTAGTCCCTGCGGAAACCCGAGACTTTGCATATTACATGATATGTCGCAACTGCAACATCTTGCCGAGGAGGATGAGAGGTGGCATGGTACATCGCTGGTGGTAGCAAAGCCGGTGATTTTGAGAGTGTGGAGGTCAGACTCAGCTCCAGTGTTAAGTGCTTGGCGGCAGGAAATGACCCCAAGTAGCTTTGTATGAGCGGCTTATATTCAGGGTGTGTGACAAAGAAGCGCTTTTCCAGGTGATTTGGGGGAAGTTCCTGCCGGCCATGTAAGAAAAACGGAAGGGCCATCGATGGGCATGGGGGGATCAAGGGGGTAAAAGGACAGACAGAAGCCATGTTGAACTGCTGGCACAGGGAATAATTTATCGCGCTGAAGTTTGTTTTTGGTTGATTTTGTGGGTTTGGGGGGCGGGTTGGGAGAATCTTTCAGGAGATTGACAGCATGATGATCGGCGGCTGAGGTTACAGCTCGCACGGTAAAGGGCAGTGTAGCTTCGGGGGAGGCCCCCTCTTAAAGTGCACACAGCAAACCTTTACAAGAAGATGTGGGCATGGGGAGGCTATGAAGCAGGGTGGTGGTAGGTTGAAGTCCTGGCCACAGAGCATGGGCGTGAGCAATGAGGAAGAATAGCAGGACACAGGATAGTCCATGGCAAGTGGATGTGTTTATAATGATAATGATAAGTTATTTATATAGCTCCTTAATCCAAAGCGCTTTACAGAGCACCTATTTACATACAATATCACCCAACCGAAAATGGTACTCATTTATCGACCTCAGAAGGATGAAAGGCTGAGTTGGCTTTGCTGGGATTCGAACCTGTGACCTGCAGATCACACCTAGATCGCAGTGATTGCTCAACTCGCTGAGCTATCTTACCGGCTATCAGCCAATGGTGGGGAAGGGGTGGGAAGGCAGGCTAAAGAACTGTAACCAAAGGATCTGGCGCAGCCAGATCCTAGCTGGCTGACGAACTGAATGGTTTAATGATTTAATGACTCATTGACTTTCTGGTTAGTAGTGCAATGGACTGGAGTAATAGAATGAGCTGGTGGACAGTGGCAAACAATAATGCTTATTTTGGGTGGCTACGGAACAGCTGAGCCAACGGCGGGTGGGGGTGGGGGGAATAAGGACACGTATGGACAGATCCTCAGAGAAACGAGAGAGACGGTCCTGGAAGGCAGATGAGAGGGATGCTAAGGCATGGAGGAGAGGGCGGTAACTATTCTTCTTCTTCTAGTGATTGTCCAGGACTCGACTGGCTGCTTGATTGACTGACTGATGGATTATTTAACGGTGATGCTTTGTCATGATTTTGCTGCAATGAAATATTGTTTTGAATAAGTTTTATCTCAATAAAAACTATAATGACAAAAGATTAAATCACAAACCGAATCATTGATGACATCACATATCCACAGTGGTTGTTTGTGTTCAGTGACAGTGACTTAATCTGGTCATACTGCATTGAAAACATGATAGACATACTTTAAAGGTGCTGTGTATGTTGACCTTAACCTTGTGCTATGTTCTTAAGGTACTTCCCTTAGGGTTTGGTCTGAGCTCATGGTACACATACATGAGACAATTAGCAGACCCCGGACAGACCATTCATTTTTTATACATGATGATGAACTCTAATCTTAGTGTAATTTTCTGATCATGGGGTTTCCTACCTCCTTACTAATGTTTCTCTGTATGTGCCTTAGATTTTTATGCATTGATGCTCCCCATGTGTCCTTTTTGTAGTAAAACATGTGTGTAGTTTTTTTTGTATTATTAGCTGTCAATTCCAAGTTTAACATTAGCAACATTCTGATAGGCTTCGATTTATGATTCTACTGATAATTTTACAAGATTAAAAATACTCTACTTCAATTGTGTATGATGCAGTCATTGACTATCTGTTTGTATTATTCGATTTCTGTATTAACAACACTTCAATAGAATGTTTCTGTTTCAATAAGTATATTTTGTGATACATCGAGAAGTTCATTAGAGGTCTCCCGATCACCCTTCATAAGTTGCTAGCAACATTATAAAAAGAACCCTTTGAAGGGACTTTTCATCAGAATTGATGCCATTGTTTATCCCATCAGTGATGTCATCAATGCCACCATTTGTAATGTCATATGTCCTGGGTGTTAGTCTTGGCAGTGCATGATGGTGGCGTGATTCATGGGTGCATAGCTTACCATAACTGGTGAATTTCTTGGGGTTTTTGATTTTACTGAATGTCATACTATATATGAATACTAGCTCAAGAACTCGGCTTCACCCGGGATGTCCATTCTCAGATATTTTTCATATTCCACCGAAAAAGATGAACAAATATTGCTGTTTTCCACAAAGGAAAAACGTGACTCATGTTAATTTCGCTAATTAATTGAACACCACATTTTCATTTATCTCCGATTTAAATTCTCACATGAATATTTTATTTGTATGCTTACTCTGATTATTTGCAGTATTGTTAGCAGTGGTGGCCATTTTCGCTGCTAAACACACAGAGCAAAAGATCAGAGTAAGCATACAAATACAATATTCATGTGAGAATTTAAATCAGAGGTAAATACAAATTTGGTGTTCAATTAATTAGTGTAATTAACATATATCCAGTTTATTGCAAAACAAAACAATGAAAAGAAAGACACACTCAATCTCTGCTAAAAACATAACAAAACAAGACAAAAAAACACAAGACCAGTTCAGCACAGACAGCGCCATGATGAACACTTTCTACAAATGACCTGTAGATGGCGCGCGGAGCACCACAAAATGTAATGCTGAAAACCCCCAAAAAAAGAATTATCTCGGGATCAGGATAACCTATTGAGCTAGAAATAGTTGCATTAATTTGGCAATGAACTAAAGAATATTCCTTGCAAAATTCATGACGCCAGACCTCACTGTTCGTGAGGAGTCACGTCCCCAATATCAACGCCACATACAAACCCACAAACACAACTTTATAGATATATACATGGCTTCCCATGTATTGGAATGTTTGCGCTCCCAAACAAACCAACACCAGGGACAACTTCCAACTCATTGACACAAATACCTTCACTGTCACCACCCTTACTGGCAAAACAAACCCTGCACACTTTTGAGATGATAGATGCCCACCTCAAGCCGCATCCAATTGCATCACCACCCTCGTTCCCCACTGGCTCAACATCTTCACACCCTTTATCTCACATGGCACTATCCCCTCTGCACTCAAAACTGGACAAATCTCACCCCTCCTCAAAAATAGATAGCTTGACCCCACTGTCCCTGAAAATTACTGATCAATAACTAGCCTATTATACCTCAGCAGAATCGTGGAATTCTTTGCCACTACCCAAATGCAACAACCCATCACGACAAACAACCTACTCAACCCATTCCAATCTGGCTTTCAACCTGGACACTTCACAGAGACCTCTGCATTCCATATCCTCAATGACCTCCACATCATCAGTAACAAATGCCACACAGCACTACTTACTCCTCGACCTCCCTAAAGCCTTCAACACCATCTACCACACCATTCTACTAGACATACTAGCCCACAGGATGAAACTCTCACGCACTGCGCTTGATATATACAGGGACAGGGGCAGCTGGAGTTGTGGGGGTGTATCCCGGTCCTCATGAAAAATCAAAAAGGGTTTGGGAGTTGCAGGGGTGTCCCCCACATGTTCCATGTAATAATGTCCCCACAAAAAATTGCAATTTTTCATGATTTTTTTGCATGCTGTTATTTTTTAGGGGACATTATTACATGGAACCAATTGATTTTGTCCATGATTGAGGTATGATCTTTTCGGCTTTAACTTTCTCAAACAGTTTCACCATAAAATCTGCCCAAAAATCCAGATCTTTCTTGATGGCATTAGACTGGCCGTCTGGCCCTGCAGCCCTAGAGCTACTTGATTTTTTTTATCAAGTTAACTATTTCTTCCCTGTGGACCCCAAAAGACCATACACTGTTGCTTCTTATCACTGGCCTTGGAACGAGGATTCCCTCATTATTAAACAGTCTGCCATAGTGGTTCTCCCATGCCTTTGATGGTACTGAGTTACCAAGCAGGGCGTCCCGAGGAGCCGTTAGTGCGTTAAACGTCTTCCACATTCCAGCTATGTTCTTTGCAGCTAGCAGTTTTAACATGGATGCGGGTGTTGCACATTTTCTGTGAGTCCGGCATCATTTATTTTACACTTTCTTCCTATCTGCTATTTCTTGGTTAAATATGTGCTTTGCTCAATATTCTCTCCTATTTCCTGATCCTCTTTTGACTTCAAATGATTTTAGCACCAATAGGTATTCCAGAATTGACAGGAGATGTCCTGCTTCCTCTTTAATGTAGCCAGTTGTTGAAAAGTCTGTAAGGCGATCCAGCCCTTTGTTGTTGATCCTTAAGCGGTTCTGGCCTGATGTAACTTCCAAATTCGGGAGGGGTTGCAATTGATTCAAGTGGAGGTTTCCTTCAACCCATTGATTTCCCTTTATCTGTATAGGATTGTGATCACTTTGGGTGATTCTTGTTACCGCCATAGATCCCAGCTTTCCCAGATTTTCTGTGGCGAATGCATAATATAAAATTTTGGCATGGTCTCCTCTTATCCATGTTGTGGTTGGAGGGATGTCCCAGTTTAAATGACCATTGATTATGTAGATTATGTAGATGTTTCTTTTTTTTAGTTCCTCCCTCCAAAGGAGACCTCTATTATTTCACAAATATACCTATTTTGTCTGGCCCAGCATTTTTCAACACAGTCCAGTCAATGGCATCAAAATTCCTCCGGGGCCCGGGAGGAGCCAGATGAGCTTGGGTGGGCATGGTAAGACGGTATGGCCAGGAAGGACTGATGTCCCCTGATTTTGAATTATACTATCTAGTAGGTCAAGTGCAATTTGCAGCACACTGGCATGCGACATCTCCTGTCCACCGACATGTAGCGATAGAACAGATCGGTGCTCAATTGCTGAATCTGCACTCCATTCTGTTTGGTGAAAAATACTACAATAATTACACATTTGACACCATCGGAGCAACGGTTAGCACCTTGGCTAGATTATTTCCCTTGCTAGGGAAAGTTGACCCATATAGCAGAAAGGCGTCGCTGGGGGGATTCCTGGACATCTTACCTACCCAGGATGGGATCACATATCCAGGGTGGTTCTTTATGTTTATTGATAGTGAGAAGTTAAAGCAGAGTACTTGATCTGGTCAAACTGCATTGAAAACACGATACACGTACTCTAAAGCTGCTACATATGTAGACCTTATCCTTGTGCTATGTTCTTAAAGTACTTTCCTTAGGGTTTGGCCTGAGCTCATGGTGCACATACATGAGACAATTAGCAGACCCCAGACAGACAATTCATTTTTTATACATGATGATGAACTCTTTAATATTTATTTATTAATAATGTGTTACAGTTTATATTTAAACTTTTCACATATTTATAAATTATATAAGATCAAATATAAATGCATTATAAAATATAAAACTAATGAAAGGAAACCGCATAAGGAGAAAAAAATAAAAAGAGAAACCTTTTACTTATTACATATTATTACTGACAACTAAAGGAGATTTGAGTTACCATTAAGCTCATCATAATTTAACATTTGTAGCTCTTGCTGTTCTTCTGATCTTTAAACACTGATAGCGATTACCCATACTGAGGTATATGGAACAAAGGATCATAAGTTTTTGTAGAAATCAATGCCATGGTGTTAAACAGGTTCATACAGAGATGTTCAGAGTTCTTTCAATTTCCAACCATACTCTAAAGGTGGCAATCTGCAGCTGCTTACTTTGAGTGTTTGTGAGGCGGTGCCAAAAATCAACTTCCCCTACAAACTCCATATCATGGACAAAGTTGCCGTAATTTGCTGAGTAAGTGTCCATCATATTTACACAACTAGTTAGGACATGATTAGCTGTTTCTTTACATCTCTTGTCCTTGCAGAGTCTACAGTATCTCTCTGTAGAAGATAGACCATTATACTTGCTTTTATTGGTCAGCAGCGGCAGATTATCAACCCTCAATAAGAGTAGAAATCGCCTGAATCTACTAGAAGGACTAAGGGTTAAATATGGCTGCATTTGCTTGAATGAGTAGAGCATGTAATGTATAAATTTATATTTTGAAGCTTGTCGAGATGTGCGTAGATTTCTAGCCAATCCCAAAGATCAATTTTTTTGGATAGAGCTTTTTTTTGAGGATCATTGAACTTCTCTCCACTCATGGTCCAGCATATTGTCCTCAGGAGGACTTCAATCTCTTTTTTCAAATGGCATTTGGTGGTTTCTTTTGTAATTTCCATGCCATATTCTTTTAATAGCCGAGATTCTGGTTGTTTAGATATCTTTAAATACAGTTCTGCTCTCCTTTTCAGGACAATGGACCTTAGGGAGGAGACCCCAACTTCCAATCTTAACAATGCCATTGGGATAGATTGGGGGAGGCCTAGAATTCTTTTCCAGAACTTCCCCTCTATCACTTGCAGCCAGCTTAGATCCATTTGCAGTAGCGCTTCCAGCCCGTAAACGATCATAGGCGTTAGAACCTGTGTATAGATTTGACGGATTCCACATAGAGACATTCCACAGTTCTGTCGTGCAAATTGGCTGATCAACGACGTTACTTGAGCTGCCCGATTTTTCCTCATTTGGATGCAGGTGTTATAGCCCAGTTTAGCATCAATTTCGACCCCAAGATATTTGTATTGCTGGGTATATTTAATTTCTGTTCCATGCAGTATTAATCTGGGTCGTGCAATCTTCTTATTTGAAAAGACCATCACCTGAGTTTTCTCCTGATTGATATTTAGGTCGTTATTTGCAGCATATTCCCATAACTTCAGAGCGGACCTCCGTAGACCGCTGAAAGTATGATCCATAATTATCAAATCATCTGCATACGCTAACACTGCGCAATGGATAGTGCCGACTACGGGAGAGCAGTTATTTTCGCTTAAGATTGCACCTGGAAGGTCATATGTAAACAGATTGTACAGAAATGGGGCCGTCACGCATCCCTGCTTGACGCCACAATTCTGTGGAATCCTAGCTGTCAAATCACCCTGAGCACTAAGTCTGCAGGCCACTGTGTTGTCCTCATGCAATAATTTTAGGTAATACAGAAGGATCTCAGGGCAGCCTAATAGCTCGAGTTTTGCCCAGTTTTTCTCGGCAGACTGAGTCAAAGGCTGCTTTAAAGTCTACAAACAAGGCATATAACGGAGGATTGCCTTTCCTCAAGGCTTTTGAGCGCAGAGTGTCTAAAATGATAATATTGTGGATTGTGGAATAGCCTCTTCGGAAGCCACTCTGAAAAGTATTAAGTATTTCAGTTTTGGTTGCCCATTTTTCCAATTTCTCTAGTAAGAGCGATGCAAAAAGCTTCCCTGTGCAGTCAAGCATTGAAAGTAGTCTAAAATTACAGGGATCCTTCCTGTCACCCATCTTGAAGATTGGTATTAAATAGGCATGTTGCCATGATTTAGGAATTCTCCCATCCGCCAATACTTTGCCAAACAATATGCTTGCGAATTTAGCCCAGAATTCCGGCTGGCTCCTTAGCACAGCATTTGAGAGGCCATTAGGCCCTGGAGCCCTAGACGACTTAAGCTTTTTAATTTTACAGATTAGATGTTCACTTGTTATGCTGAAAGGGACAGATCTTGGTATCATTTTTTCTACCTGCTTGCCCACCTCACCGTTGGGGATATTACGGCGCATAAGGAAATCTGTCCATTTGTTTGCACTTATCGGGTTGATCAGATCCTTACTACCGCTACCCCTTGCTTGGCCGAGTAGAGACCATATGCTTCTCGTGTTTTTGGAGCATATGGTTTGAACCATAAATTGCCATCGCTTAAGTTTTTGCTCATGTTTTTTGACTTTGATCCACGTTCTATATTTATTTTTTAGAGTTCTGCATAATTCATGGTAATCTCCAAAGGATTTACTGGTATATTTGGCTTGTCGGATTTCTGCTCTTAACTTGCGTTTAGCATCTCTTATGCTTTTGTCGTATATTACTGATGTTTTAACATCTGTCGCTATTTGGTTTGTGGCAGATGTCGCGTGTGTAGAGGAAAATGTGGCGGCCCAATGTTCTATCTCATTTATGGACATGTTTTGGAGCTGGGACAGTATGTTATCATCCGCCGTTTGCACCGTGCTTCCAGCCGCGTTGATGTTTTTATCAGACCAGCATATTCGAGTACCCGAGTGGTTAGTTAACATATCCCCCAGGGGTTTAGTATGTATGGTAGGCAGGCCAATGGTAAACTTTAACATCAAGGTAGAATGATCGCTCCAATCGTTTGAGGTGATCTTCAAATCTCTTACTTTCAGGGCCATCTGGGGGCTCACAAATATATAGTCCAGCGTACTTTTTGCTTTCCCACTATGCCAGGTGTAGTTTCCTGGGTTATCGCTAGGAGTTCTGCCATTAATCAACTCCATTTCCCATTCATTGAAAAAGGTCTGCCAAGGGGCGCCAATTGGATCTGTGATATTGTGTTTCATATTATTTATTGGATTCAAAAAGGGATAGGTTGTGGTACCTGCTGTGCCTGATATGTGACAATTAAAGTCCCCAGCAATGATTATCAGATTGTTAGTCGGCACAGTCACCCATGCCGCTATTAATTCATGAATTGCTTCTTGGAGGGATTCAGCTTTATTTCCATAAGGTGGACTATAGAGGTTAATGATGAGCATATTTTCTTTACATCCATCACTTATAGTCTCCATTTCCACTGCAATCACTTTGTCGCTGGCTACTGTCTCCAGCTGTCTGGATTTAACCGTATTTCTGATACCTATAATCAGTCCTCCATAAGGTCTCCCTCTCCTTCCTTTCATCGCAAATGATTGGTAAATAGAGTAGCCATTATGTATTATAGGAGCCCTTATCCAGGTCTCTTGCAGGCAAATGCAAATACTTTCGGTTAGAAGCTGAAGAGAACCTGCCGGGGCGAATAAATGCTTGAATCCTCTACAATTCCAGGATACTAGTGAGGGGATTCAATTCGAGCTCACCACCTTCGGTAGTGCTGATGCTAGCCAGGTTAGCACATTCTGGACATCAGCTATCGCTACCTGATCCCTTTTCAGTTTGGGGAATCCATCGGTAGTTTCTTTTGTCACTGGGAAGACATTGCGTGGCCACTTAGGATCCTCCTTGTCTGGATCGGCATCCACTTCGATGTCGACATCACGGAGGCTTTCTTTGTAATTGCGTATCAATTGTGCAGAGGAAATAAACTTACAATGAATGGCGGAGACATTAGCATTGATGACTTGCAGAGGCTCAACAAATTCAAAGTCATCTGATCTTAGTACCCGCAGTTGAGGAACTGCATGAAATCTAGTCATTAACTCAGATCTGGAAAGCCAGCTGTTCTCACTTTGCTGGTATAGATTTTTAATGAGGCATATCCTGTTATCTTTGGGCGGTACCTCCTTGTTCTTAGAGGTGTCCACAGGATCCATTCTGCTTTGATTTCTGTCGGCTAGAATGTTGCCTTCATCATCAGTTATGTGAGACTCCTCAGGCTGCTCTGTATCAGCTATAGCAGATATAGGTGTGGTTCCACCTTCTATTTCATAGTCCCCATCATCATCAGACAGTACCCAGCTTGTTAAGTAACCTGCTTGCTTCTTCTTACGTCTGCCCCCGCCTAAGGTTGGTTTCTTTGATTTTTTATTGTTCTTCCCTAATGTATCAGTCTCTAATACAGGAGGTATCCCCTCACGATCCTTCTTTCGCGTTGCTGCTCTTTTGGCTAGTCTCCTCTGTTTACGAGATTGAAATATTTCAAATGTATTGACTACGTTAGGAGACTTTTCCAGGTTTTCCATTGTCTCGGCTGCCGCTGGATTTGGAGCCGAACTCTCCCTCGATGGTCTGACAGTACTTGTATCAGCAGGGTTTTGTGTATGCAGACTTAGTGTGGTTTCCAATATGCGTCCACACATTTTTAGCAGGATCTTGAGTGCAAATTGTACAGAAACCACCGACAATTGTAATTCAGCCAAGTCTGTGGGATTAGAAGATGTGATGCTTCTTGCGTCCACCTCTCTAAGTTCCAGCTCGGATTCATTGTGGATTTTTAGATTTGGTGTTGTTGATAACCTCATAGAGTCAGCTCTCAAAGATTGAGTAGCTTCCTCTGTACGATCTCTAGGAGCTGGTTGTAATGCTTTGATCACCGCTGGTGTCATCGATTTTTGCATTGAAAGGCATAGCTCCAGTAGAGAGTTGTTGTCAATATCTCCATAATTCTCTTGATCTTGTAGTTCAATATTTATCGCCTCCCCCTCGTCCATGGTGGTAGAATTGTTTTCGGGGTGCGGATTCACTGTAAAGAAATCTGTTATTGCACCTTTAATAACTGGTGCAGGCTTTGTTTGCTTACCGTGGTCCATTGCTCTCTCGTTATTCGTTGGACTACTCATTATTTTCCGCTGTCGCAGATTGTAGCGTGCTTGGAGCTTCTTGCGTGAGGGCATAGGATTAATCCACTCTAATTCGTTATCGATATGTAAGACTGAGCAGTCTGGTATTATTCCTCTATGGGCTCGGTAGGCTCAGCTGTATAACAATAGCTTCAAGGTCGCAGTAGATGCACTTGCCTATCGGTGCTCACAGTCTCAAAAAGTTCAAAACCAAATCTCTGAGATGACCCTAGAGCTCTCAGCTAACAGGATAGTGACTAGTGCTTGTTATGTACCCCTATGAATCTGACAGTTAGACAGGGCCCTCGATAGTGGTTTTACCACCCCACTTAGTCAAAAGTCAGATGGAGTTCAAATAATCATAGGGAGCAGATTATGTATAGTGTATAAGACCAGATTTCGAGGGTGACCAACAGTCTCCTAGTATGGTTAGTCTATACCTAGGCCTCCAGGCTTAATAAAAGAAAATATAGAATGGACCTTCCGGCAGTGGAGCTAGGTCCTTGCAGTGGCCAAATCAAAACGACCCGGAACGAGGAAAAAAAAAAAAAAAAAAAAAACTGGGTTTCCTTTAAAAAAGAATCTTACCGAGTGCCTAGACCTCGCCTGGGCGCTTCAGTTGATAAGGAGCTTTCACCGCTCCGTGCCGCCCTCGGCTTTTCTCTATGTTCGTGTGATTCCTTAAATCGCACGCAAAGCCCTCATCAGCTGCTGCTCCACGCGCAGAGCCGCCGTAGTTCCGGGCCGTGCTATCGCGGTAAAACGGCGTGTCTCCGCCGAGGGCTCACCTACGATTGCCAGCTCCTAGGCAACGTGCAAGGGGGCCGCAAGGGGGCCGCTGATGTAAATAATCAGATTTGGAGCTGTTGGGGGGCCGCAGGGAGCTTCGGCAGCGCTTCGGCAGCGCTTCTCTTCAATTTCCTTCCTCCAGTTTCCTTCAACTGTACTCAGCGCCGTGCTCACGGGCTAGCGCACTCGCGCTCTCGTGACTCGCCGACTCAAGCCGCACCTCCTGCGTACGAATTCCGCGTAACAGAGGCGTAACAGAGGCCGCCTCCGAGTCTCCAATCCAAGAAAAAATGCTAAGTGTCATAGTCCTCTGAAAAATACTCTAATCTTAGTGTCATTTTCTGTTAAAGTTATTTGTTTCCTCCCTACTAGAGTTTTCTGTATGTGCCTCTGATTTGTTTGCATTGATGCTCCCCATATGTTTTTTTTATAGTAGCACATAAGTGTAGTACATTGTGCATTCTTAGCTGTTAATTCCAAGTTTAACAATTAGTCAAGATTCTGAAATGCTTGGACTGACGCTTGAAGTTATGATTCTACTGGCCAAACAAATCAGATTAAAAGGGCTGTCCTTCATTTTTTCATGCTGCAGCCATTGCGTATGTATTTTATATTGCTGTATGAGCAACAAAACTTCAGTAGAACTTTTCTGTTTCAAGTACATTTTGTGATACATGGAGTCGTTCATGAGAGGTCTCCCATCACCCGTCCTATGTTGCTACCAAGACTCTAATCAGAACACCTTGTAGCGACTTCCCATCAGAATTGATTTCATATGTGATGTCATCAATGATTTATTTTGTGATTTCACCGTTGATGTTTGCACAGCTTACCATAAATGGGGAATTTCTTTGGTTTTTCAATTTTATCTTGCAACCTACCATCCCTTTAAAAATGTTGTCAGTGAGTTTCATAGATTTTTAACAGTGCAACTTAAACATAACACCCCTTTAACAATGTTTTTCAGTGGATTTCATAGGTTTGTATTAGTGCAAATTAACAATAACGTCTGTTTAACAAATTGCTTCACTGAATTTCAATCGTTTTTATAAGTGAAAATGTTTCGGATGTTACAGCACAGTTGATAAGTTATTAATAATTCCTCTTTTAACATATATGAAAGGACTGTAAACCTCCTTTAACAAAAATAGTTTTTCTGCAGCGCATATTTTTGTACATACATTTTGACACTTTGGAAAAAATAATTAACAGGACAGATTTGCAAAAGCATGCTTCCATGATCTGGCTGATGCTCCTCGTGCAAGTTTGCTGTAAACTTGTTATGCACTTTGAGCTGTAGCCGCGATCAGAATTTGTTTTCCTATTCAAGGTTATCCTGATTTCGAAAATGTTACAAAATAGCTGGCCATACCCACTTTAACCCCACAGCCGATCCCTGGTGGCCACGGACACTATTTTTGGTACTTACATTTTGCAACTTTTGAAAAAATAAAGCACAGAACTGATTTGCAAAAGCATGCTTTCGGGTCCTTACAATGCTCCTGGCACACGTTTTCTGCAATTTGTCCAGCGCTTCGGGCTGTAGCCATGAGCAGATTTATTTTCCCATTCAAGCCTAGCCAGATTTCAAACATTTCGGGTTCCCCCTACAATTTAGCCTCCTCTTGACAAAATCGTTTCAAGCTTTGCACAAACATTCATGTTAGGGTCTATCATCTTTTTGCAAACATTTGTGCAGATTTGTCAAACGGCAACAAAGTTATAAGCCATCTAAAAATATGGGGGCCCTCCTCTAATGACGGCACCAAACTTTGAAACAACATCTGAAGTTGGGTCTATATTTTTATTGCAACATTTCATGCACAGCGCCAAAGTTAAAAGCCATATAATAACTGTTCTTCACCGACCCTCTAATGCACACATATGCATGTATGTCCTTGAACATTAGTCAAGTTTGCAAACATCACATGAATGTTCCTGAACAACCGAGAAGAAACCACATCTGATTTTTGGCTTTTTCTGGACATGTCCTATGCTCATCGCCCATCACCTCCTCAGAGATTGTTTTATTTGTGTAAGGTTGTGTTTTATAATATGTTTTTGCAGCGATGTTCTCGGACTATGGGGGCAGTTCGCAAATCCAACATGGTGTCCGTCAAAAGTTTTCACGGACTTCAATTTCTTTAGTTGACCAATCAGCGGCCATGTATAATGTCCACGAATGGTATGTGATTCCCTGATTGATCCAAAGGGGTCTGCAGACACTGAATCAGGAAGTAAGCCAGCAGATCAGATGGAGATATCACTTATTTATTTGGACTTCATTTTGGCAAATCTACTGGACGGATTACCACCAAATTTACAAAAGCATGCGTTTGGGACCAGGCCTCTAGAGGTGCAGCCAGAATTGTCTAGCAAATGGGGCCTGATGCTAATGTAGTTGGGCCCACTGCACTGACAAAAATATCTGTAAATATCCACACAGCGCTGCTGAGTGGGCATTTACAGATTTTGGCCGGGCCTTGCCCCTCAGGCCCTACCCTGCCTACGCTTCTGCAGGCCTCTGCTCCTCACCCAAGTTTGGTGCAAATCCGTCCAGCAGTTTGAGCTGTAGCCACAAGCACACATTTTTCCCATTCATATGTATCTGGATTTCAAAGGTTTTGGGACCCACCCTATAACTTTGCCCCCACTTGATGAAACCGCACAAAACTTTTCCAACTAATTCAGAGTTGGCTGTATACTTTTATGAAAAGTTTCATGAGAATTCAAAGATATAAGCCACCCAAAAACTACTCTTCCTATGGGTTGAGCAACTTCACTATAACTACAGCGTCGCTACTGCATACCCTGCAATATGTCTATATCTTTGGAGAGGGCGCTAGCATTGGGTGTGCAGCTTGGGTTGCTCAAAGAGAGGATGATGTCTCATTTCCCTAAATGCATTCCTTTGATAACTTTTAATTGGATTACTGGATGCTGGTCCCTGCAATTCTCTAGCAGGAGTCACCGCACAGGCAAAACATCCTCGGGTGCTTGTTATTGGAAGACAGAAGGTTTTTGGAGACTGCTGAGAAAACTTTGAGTATGATGCATCTGTACTTCCGCAGCTACACCATGAAAGTGGCTGTTGCAGCAAGGATATCAGCGTTGAGATGTACATACAGTAACCATCTGCTTCAACCCTCAGCAATCACTGCTAACTGGGTTCTGCCCAGATATGGATTGTTCACTGACTACTAACCATCATCTTGTTGAAATAAGCACCACACAATATTTATAAATAGGCACAGTAAAAATAGACCTGTCTTAGTTTTGTAGAGTTACAGATAGCAGATCATAGGCCGCATGCAGCCCCAGGGATGGCCATGACTGGCTACATGCAGCCTTGTATGCCACACTCTATGCTTCATAAACTTCACTGGTAAGAGCTCTCAGTTTAGGCAGTGTGCTTTGTTTGAGTATGTTTGTTTTCGGGACCTTCTTAGCATCGTCATGCTCCATAAACTTCACTGACATAACTTTCAGTTAAGGAAGCAGCTCAGTACACTCTGCTGAGTGGAAGCACACCCACTCCTCTATCGTCCTTTATCCTCCATGCAGTTGCTGCTGCAGGGAGCTGTAGACAAGGCTGCATTGTGACAGAGGGTAGTCTTGATTTTGCTTTCATTAATATCTGGCAAAAGCAAAATGAGCAATATGAAACCTTACTGATAATTTTGGAGACAACACAAATAACAACTACAATGTAATACAGGACAACATTGAAAACCCATTGTAAGGCAAGCAGCTGGGAAACAAAACAATCCCATTAAAGCAACATTCAGCAAATCGCTCACCAACTTAAATAGCTCCACAGGCCTTTACAAAATGGCCACTGGTGTAACAAAGCTTTGGTCAGATGTACCGAACAAGTGACTGTCAGCAAAGCCTCTTTCTTGTGTATATTTTCATTAGCTCTCCCTGGCCAGGAGCAAATCTCACTCCAGCCAGACCTAAAAAGGGGCAGAGGTGCGGCGGCTTGTCCCTATTTATAAAATATAAAGAAATTGATGCAAATGCTCTGAAGAGTTACACCATTATAAAGACATGGGCCTCATTACGAGTTTGGAGGGCCCGGTATTTCCCAATTCAGGGAACCCAGATCATCCCCATTCCCATTTGAGCCCCCATACGGCTCAATGGGAATGGGGAGCATGCTAACAATGGGCCCGTTAATGATGGGCCCGTTGTTAGCATGCTGGGCCCCTCTCGGGACCCGCAAAGGACGTCTGGTCTGGCCAGACGTCCTGAACGGGTCCCGCGAGGGGACCTCGTAATGCGGCGGTATGGGTTTAACAGCGCCGGCAGCTCTACGGCGCTGTTTAACTCATACCGCCAGGGTCATAATGAGGCCCATAATACAGAAGTATATGCACAGATGTAAAGACATGGGGGTCATTACAAGGTTGGAGGTAGCCATGGTGCTATTTGCACCATGGCTACCCCCTTACCCCATACCGGGTTCAGGTTCCCTGAATGGGGAATTACCGGGCCATTCCAACCTTGGAGGACCCGGTATTTCACCATTCAGGGAACCCATTCCCATTCCAGCCGCCATAGGGCTCAATAAAAATGGGGACCATGCTAACAACATGCCTGTTAGTATCGGGCCCGTTGTTAGCATGCTGGTCCTTTAGCGGCTCCCACTAATGGTGCCTGGTAAAACCAGCCGCCCTTAGCGGAACCCGCGAAAGGACCTCGTAATGTGGCGGTAAGGGGTTAACGGCACTGCATCTTTACCGGCGCAGTTAACCCCTTACCGCCGTCCTTGTAATGACCCCCATGGAACTGACTCCTAAGCCTGTGTGTCTAATTCATGGTGGTCCAATTTAAAACATTTCAGAAAGACTAAGAGAAGATGCCAGTATGTGTCTGTTATGTCTGGTTGGACAGGTTGAAACTACAGTGGAGCCCAATTGTGAATGTGTGTAACTATCTCCTCTGCATCGACTTGTTTTGTATTGTAGTAGTAGTCATTTATATAGTGCCTTTTCCCATTTGTATGGCCTCAAATCGCTTTCTGGTAGGAACATCCTCGGTAACCGAAGTCCAGGTATGGAAAAGTTCTCAGAGGAGGCTTAAGATGTTTGTGTGCATTTGCCCAAGATTAGGACTTAGGAGGACTAGCTAGACTCCAGTAAGCAACCCAAAAGGTCAGGCAAGTGGATGTGGGTGCGGAGGGAGGTAACAACAGAACAGTAGTGCAGGAGACTCAATATGTACCCTGCTAGACCTAAATTTGTCTTAGATTGTCACTGTCTTGTAATGGCAGAGGTGTTGAGGCAAGTCTGATTTTCAGTGTGAAGCGGTTATGTGACCAGCTAGACCAAATTTGTCATACTCCTAGCTGCATTCTAAAGTGTGTGGATGGATAGCCGAACCAGCGGCAGATGTCCACCGGAGAGTATACATACCTTAAGTTCAGATGGAGCTTATCTTTGATGTTGCTGTGTCATCTGATCTTTTCCAATCACAAGTGATAGTAAACAGGGAACTCTGAGAGGTTAGTCAAAACCCAATCAAGGTAGTGATGGAGAGCAGTCAGGGCCTATTATCAGGAGAGTCTGAGTGGGATCATGGGCCCCCAATACGTCCGCAGAGTATAGCACACAATAATTCAATTTGTTAATATGTCTTCTGCACACACTGAAAAAGGAAATCGCACAACACTATGATAAAAAGAGATAGGATCTCATTACGAGGTTGCCGTTAACTCGCTGTGCGACCGCAAGTTGCCACCAACCCGGTAACACCAAATCCGGCGCCTGACTTCCCAGTGCCATTGGGACATTAGAAGTCCTGGCCGCGCGGGAAGTTAGGCACCGGATTTCATAAATCCCCATTCCCGTAGAGTCCCATAGGACTTTATGAGAGTGGGGAGACAGAAGCACTGGCACCGCTGGTAACGGTGCCGGTGCTTCCATGATGATTCAGCATACCGGGGCAGTTGCACCCGGCAGGGTCAGACCTGTCAGGCGCAGCAGCTCTGGCAGGCAGACTTGTAGTGTGGCAGCCTGGAAACAAGGGTGCCGGTAAACTTACCGCCACCCTTATTTTGAGACTGCCACACTTATAATGAGTCCCATAGTCACTATAGTTTCATAAATACATCAAATAACGTATTCAACAAAGCAGGTACGTATTTTAGATGCTGTCAATGATTAAAACCAGATCACAGGTGAATAACCTAGCTTACGCAAACCCTAAGAAGAATGTGGCCATGTGCCCAATAGTCACAGGTGCCACAATGTTTCTCATCAGTATTTTATCTCAATAGGTAGGTTGCAAATTGCGTGTGCTGATGATAGATCAAAAATGACTTAACAATTTTACAAACAATCAATGGCCCTCATTACGGGTCCGGCGGTAGCCGTGCCTGTAAAACAGGCAGGCTACCGCCGGACTCGTGGGGATTTACCAGCGCCGGACTTGCCGGAATTACTGGGCATTACAGCCCCAGTGGTCTGGTAATTCCGGCACCGGCATTCCGTTACTCCCCATAGGACTCCACGGGTTTGGGGGCTGCGGAAACACTGGCACCATGCGGTAATGGTGCTGGTGTTTCTCCGTCCGTCAGCAGCCGGTGGCGTTACACTCGCCAGGGCAGACCTGGCGGGTGTAACACCACACGGCCACAGAACTCAGAGTTAGCTGGTCTGGAAAACGGTGCTGGTACGGTTTTACCGGCACTGTTAAATCCGGACCGGCTAACTTGTAATGAGGCCCAATGTCTTGCATTTCAGGACACTCTACCGAGGTTCCATGACACAAAGGTGAGTGGAATGGATTTTAGGAGACAAAGGAACTTGTTCCAAATGTTATCCTATGGAGGATAGGGGAGTGAGAGGGGGCAGATCCACTGCGTTTATTTGTCCCCGACTCAGATTTTCTCAGAGGACTTTTTGGACCATCTGGGGGTTTGGTGAAGGTTTGATTTCCTGCTGTTGGCTCCAGTGAGACGGGCCCAGGAGTTATGGGTGCAAGGATTCTTCCAGTCGGTTCAAGGAGCAGAGTGCAACCCTTTGCAAAGAAGAAATGCAGAAAGCATTGATGCAGATCTCTTCAGGACACTTCTCCAGACGGGGAAGGCGTATCTTCCACGTAAGCAGATTTTGATTAGACTAGATGTGTCTGGATCTTTGGAATGGTCTAGGCTTGCCTCTGTCAAAGTGTGCCCACTATATTGGTACTGATTTTCAGTATTCCTTGATGTTTCAGTGTGATCATTAGTTTGGGATACAACAAATAATTTAAAGAGATTGAGTTGAAAGAGGTGGCTAAGCATGTGAGAAGGTAGGGTGTGAACTATGTGGAAGTGAGGTAAGCTTTCCAAACTATAGACTGGTCCATGGGGTGGGACTGCAGAAGAGACTCACCGGCTTTGGGGTAGGTACAAACAAGCAGGTCATCCGGCCGAGCCTGGAAGGACTCCACATCTGCCCACCTATCAGCAAAGCAGCTGAGGAAGGGGATCCCTCGAATTGTCTGCAGCGGCAGAAACTGGAAGGGCTCGACTTTTTCCATTTTGGGGCAGAGATAGCTGAAAGAAAAATGAAAAACTGTAAAATATAATAGGTAGTTATATTTGCAGGTCCATCAGAAGGTGCTTACAGGTGTGTTAATAGTGTGTGACCTGTCCAGAAAATGATGTGATGGCTGAAGATAGATGGTGCTGTTCAATGAATAACTGTTAGTAAGGTGCAATGAGGTCTGTTCTTTAATAGTATTTTACTATTTTTTAGAGTTACATATGGAGCAATAAAATCAAACAACATCAACAGATACATCAGGGATTCAGATACATATGTCAGATATTGGTAAACAAATATTATTGCATCAATCTCCAAAGTTTGTAGGTGCACAATAGCACAAGAAAATGTGAACAACAAAAAAACTGTATATGACATATTTATTTATTTATTACATTTGTTGTACGCCCAGACCGGGAGGTATCACGGCGTAGTTACAGAAAATGGATGAATGCAATCTTAACATTAAAAGAAACAGTAAAAACAGAAAAATATAAGGTCATACATATATGTACCTATGTATACAGCAGATTAGGGCATCTGTTCTGAGTGTGTAAGGATCTTAGTTCGCATTAGAATAGACATAGAGCAAAGTTCAGACTAGGAATGGCTCTGGCATGTCATGCCCGCTACTCATTATCCTAACATAAAGCAACGTTTCATCAATCTTTAAAACAAAGACAAATATCATTTCTGAATCCATCAGCGATTTGGAATTGTTATACCAATCCTCATGGAAGTGAGTTGTGATCCTTTAAATGTATCATAAAATCCTTCAGGAAATGGATAAAGCCCATGCAGGACTATCTCATTCTGCAGAAATTCAACCCCACCCCATATCCTACTGGTCAGGGGGTTGTTGATGATCTTTTGAGAGGGATATAGAGCTCGAGCATTATGCAACCTTCCATTAGAGGTTCTGGAAAATGGGGATAATGGGCCAGTGAGAAGAGCCAACAAAGAGCACAGAACATTCATACATTCATAATCATCCAAGAACCCTTTGGAGAAAGAGTCTGCAGGGAAAGGTGGAACGAAAGTATGTAGAGGGAAGGTTCTAAGATTCATTGATCATTGTGTTGAACATTGTATGATGTGTTGGATCAATAAAAGAAAATTTGACCACACGAGAGCACAGTCAGTGACACTCTGTAGATGAAAACATTCAAGACTGCACCTGAACATCACAGGATTATTTCAAAAGCAATCAACAAAAGTGGACCAAACAAGTTCATGTGTATTATGACTCCATAAGTCCCTGACAATGCATCTTTCCATTATTTGCAAATCACACACTGCATTCCACCTCATCCTCCTTCAGCTTTTTCCATGGTTGTGTGATAATCTGGAAAGCAGGAGTGATGAGCAGCAAGAGGTTGTAAAGAGACTGTGGTGGGTCAGAAGAAGGAGACAGACCAAGTGGAGGCATTCTTATTGATTTTTATTCAAATAATTTGTGTAAAGGACTCAATGGGCCTCATTACGAGTCGGGCGTTAACCGAGGCGGTAAAACCGCCTGGTTAACGCCGGACTCGTATTACCATTCCGCCTCCGTGATTCCCGGAATTACCGGGGCATTACAACCCCGGTTTTCCGGGAATCACGGAGGCGGAATGGTGTAAATCCCCATTCCCATCGAGTCCTATGGGACTCGATGGGAATGGGGATCATGGAAACACCGGCAGCATCTCGTAATGCTGCCGGTGTTTCCTCGTCCGCCTGCATGCGGGAGGTGTTAAACCCGCCAGGTCAGACCTGGTGGGAACATCACCTCCCGCCTGCAGGGGTCGGACTCAGGGGGTCCGGAAACAACGGTGGTGGCGGGTTTACCGCCACCGTTATTTCCGGACCGCCTGGGTCATAATGAGGCCCAATGTCTGTAATTTATGGATTTCTCTACCTAACATAACTAACTAGGGTGGTCATTGTCTGTTGTGAAGCCCAAAGCAAAATGTCCGTCCTCCGTCCAAAGCCAAGGTATACTGACCCTACCAATAATACAAAACAACAAAAGACCAGGAGAATGACTTCCTTCTCTTGGAGCAGCTTCCACAGCCTCAATAGATAATTCTTAGATAGTTTTTGGCTATCTCCTATATTAGCGTGTTCAGTTCTTTAAAGGATCTGTCCATGTTTCTGGTTCCCCTCTTTCTTGACTGTGTATTCTTCTTCTCCATGGAATTCCTACTCTTTGAGTCCCTGAGGTGGCTCCTGCTTTCTGTATTCCTGTGATTAGTTATCTTCCCACTACAATGGCCCTCATATCACTGAGACAAATAGAATTAATGTTGCACTGTATCTCACTCTCTTACTTCTTTCTTGTATCACTGGGATGAGTATGCTTGTTCCAGTGACATATTTCACTCTCTTGACTCTTTCGCATATCACTGGCACGAGTATACTGAGTCCCGTGATGTATGTCACTCTCTTGAATCTTTTCCGTACCACTGGGATGAGTAGGATGATTCCCTTGACATGTTTCACTCTTTTGGTTCTTTCCTAAATTACCGGGATGAGTAAGGAAGGTCCAGATATTTATTTCTCTCTTTTGGTTCTGTTTCGTATTACTGGGATGAGTAGGATGAGTCGTGTGATATAAGTACTTTATGTAATATGTGTCCATCTGCTGGGACAAGTATGATGCAGGTACTCGTTAGTCCTGTCTTCCGGGTTTCCCACTAGGCCCATTACCTTCTTTCCTATAGGTTGGCATCACTATGCCTGTCACCAGGAAAGTGATCTAAACTCCTGGGCTTCACTTCTCAGTGATAGAAGTCCTTATTTTCTTTTTATGGTCTATTGCTGAGTCCTCCCCAGCGGAGAACTACAGTCCTTCTTCTCTTCTAGTCGAGCATTCTTTTTTACTCGCTGCTTCCACCTCGTCTCAGTATTGCTGGTTTGCAACCACTGCAAATCACAAGAGGTGATGGCTCGAAGGTTTAGAATTAATCTTCACCTCTGGCATTGCTCTGGACAACCCTCCATAATATTGTTCTTCACCTGCCAAGCCATTGCAGACTGGGAAAGACCATATGCAAATGATGCTTGGCCCCACCCCGAAAGAGGCAGTCCAAACCTTCTGCACAAGACAAAAAGCATCCCCAGGCATGCTTTGACCTTGATGGGCCTCATCAGTGAGGAGTAGCTTGGGTCTCTAGGCCTAGCAGGCACAGGACCCACATCTGGGCATACCCATCCCACTCGGGGTGACTATAGCAAAAGACAAGAGGTGATGGCCGGAAGCTTTAGAATTAATCTTAACCTCTGGCATTGCTCTGTGCAACCCTCTTTCCAAACAGTGGGAAATCGTTATTCCTTGCCATTCTTCTTCTTATCTAAGTGTTTTATCATACATTTCTTCAAGTTGGATGTTGGACTTTACGGCACACTGACAACAGTGGCTTCATCTACTGAGTCTTTCTTGTTCCTTAATGTTACTGTTTGTCAAACAGAAAGGGCCTTGGGGAGTTCCTATGCAGAATGGGAGTCCTTGTCCCCAAGAGGGGAGTCTCTCCTTGTGAGGTCCAGCTCACCGCCACCCGTAGGGCAGATGTTGTGTAGCAGGCTCACCTGCCTAGTCTCACAAGGAAAGACTCCCACCTGGGAAGAAGTGATTTCAGGGGGGTTATCACCCATTTAATAGCTAAAACCTCTAACTCGATTATAGCATAGTTCTACTCCCTCAGTAAGAGTTTCCTGCTGATATAAAGGACAGGATCTTCTATACCCTCATATTCCTGAGAGAGGAAAGCTCCAATACCCACTTTAGAAGGGTAGGTTTGAAGTATTAATTCCTTTTTAAAGTTAGGAACTTTGATAATGGGTTCACTACACAGAATGATTTTTAACGCGTCAGAGGTGTCTGGGTCTTGTTTTTCCCATCTCAACTTTTGAGGTGACACATTTTTAAGTTTGTTAGTCAGACAGGAAGTGATGGTAGAATAACTTGGGATGAACCTACATTAGTACTCATTAAGTCCTAAAAGCTGCAGAGCTCCCTTTTGGTATTCAGAAGAGGGGTAAGCTTCAAAGATTTGGCTTTGTATGTTCTGTGGATGTGCTAACCCATTACCTACAAAGAAAGTATTTAACAGCTGACTGTGCCAGGTGACATTTCTTTGGGTTTGCAGTCAGTCCAGCCTTTCTCAGCAGCCTAATTAACTCATATAGATGAAAGAGATATTCCTACCATGTTTCACTATGAATTAAGATGTCATTGAGGTATGCACCACAAAACTAGTTAAAAGGTCGCAATACTTGGTCAATCAGGTGCCAAAAATAAATCGAAGGGAAGCACCTTAAATTGAAATAATACCAGACGAGTGGAAAAAGCAGTTTTCTTCCTTTCAGGAGGGGTTAAAGGGACTTGCCAATAGTCTTTATTGAGATCATTCACTCTAACATACTTTCCACTTCTCACAGTATTATTTCTTCTCATGAGTCAGGAATCCTGTAGGGTTTTAAGTTTACCACTGTAACTTGGGAGGTCTGATAGTATGTACAACATATTTAACCCTCCCAAGTTAGTCGTTGAAGACATCACAGAATTGATTTAAATCATCCTTAATGTGTTACTGTTGATTGAGGGATGATTCTGAAAAAATATGATTGCTTTCTTGAACCATCCCTGTAAGTAATGTGTCATGGTTATTGAAGATTATCCAGTGGGAGATATCTTCCACATTTTCAACAATTTAATGTAGTATATCTGAGTTTTCTGTCTCTTATCTGGTTGAGACACCACCTAATTACAGGGTCCCTTTTTTCTATGACTTCATAGGGTCCAAACCATTTTGACAGCATCTTCTTGTCTGAACTGGGTAATAGAATTGATACTTTCTGATCCACTGAGAGGTAGCAGTGGCTGATCTTTTTGTCACACTTGGATTGTTGGGCTTCTTGGGACTGTACTAAATGTTTGATCACTCCTTCCCTTACTATGGCTATGTGTTCCTTCAGGTGTTGGGCTGTTTGGCAAATGGGAAATGGGGCTTCTTTCCTCTCTTGCCACTTTTCCCTGAGTATATCAAGTATGTTTCTTGGTTACCTACCATGAAGGATTTCGAAGGGGGGAAAATCATAAAAAGGCTTGAGGTGATTGTCTCACTGCAAAAAGTGCACAAGGGATCATCATTTTCCAATTTGTGCCATCCACTTCCATCAGTGTCTTTAAGCTCTTGTTCAGGGTCTGATTGAAGCGTTTGACAAGTCCATCAGTTTGAGGATGGTAGACGGATGTACTGAGTGTCTTAATTTGCAGTATTTCCTTCACCTCTGACATATTGTGAGACATAAAAGTGGTCCCTTTATCTGTCAAGATCTCTTTAGGGATTGCGACTCGAGATAGGAATGGGATCAGGTGTTGTGAAATCTGTTGACTCATATTGTTTCAGAGCGCAAAAGCTTCAGGGTATCTCATGCTTTTATCCACTATGACCAGGATGAATGTGTGCCCTAATTTACAAGGATGAAGAGGCCCAATAATATCCATGCCAATACGAAAAAGGGGAACTTCCATAATGGGAATGGCGGAAGGGGGACTGGTGGTACTAGTTGGGTTGCAGTTTTCTGGCAAAGGGAACAGGTTAACACAACATTCTTGATATCTGAGTACAGTGCAGACCAATACAATCTTGAAATAGCCTGACTATGTGCCCTAGTCACCCCTGTTGGCCAGCCATTAAGTGAGAGTGTGCAAGTTCTAACACCACCCTGATGTGACTCCAGGGAATCACTAGCTGTGTCCTTGTGGGTGCCCTCTGGGGTTATAACCCTGCGGTAGGGAAGACCTATCTTTAAATAAAGAAGGCACCACCCTGAGTCTGACCTTCGACCTCAAGAATAACCTTGGAAAAGGCCTCTGTCAGGATAGGGTCATTATGTTGTGGAAAGGAAAAATTGGGAATGAGTTCTGCTTCTTCTATCTGTGAAACCGGTTTGCACTTTTGCTGCTTATCTGCCTCTCTGAAACCGTGGGTGCCCCTTTCAGTGCCCCCCTGTTCTTGAACTTTGGGGACAGGGAATATAGCATTTTCTAGGATTTCTTGTGCTATCTTCTCACCTTCTTTGACTGTATAGGGTTGCTTCCCATTGTTGTGTATTAAGATCTTTACATCCCCTCTATAGTCAGGGTCAATAAATCCAGCATTAACATCTAGGCTGTATCTCCAGCCTAGTATTGGCTTGGAAGTGAGCCTGGGGAGAAGTGACTGACTTCCATGATTCATCACAAGATATAGCTGAATTTGCAGACCATGGTTGCCAGAGTATTAGACCAAATCAAGGTCAAGAGGGAAGAGAAACCAAAGATTTTCCAAAAGATCTGCCAGATGTTGACCTTGTTTTCTTGCACATATGCACAGTCAAAGATCATGTGTTTCAGGTCAGCTTGTTCGATATGCTACAGAAAAAAACATATATTGCATTATGTTTGCAGGGGTAGCTTTTGGGTGTACATTTGACCAAACCTCCATTGACGCCTCATTTAAAAGTGAGTCTCGCCACTCAGCCTGCCAATCGTGCATGCCGCTCCTTTTGCAAAACATCTCTGCATTCCCCTGAATAGCCTGTATAGCTTTGCAGCCTTAAGTTTCATACCGCCCCCACCAAAGTTGTGAGCGTTGCAAAGGGGGAATGCCTTATAAGAATCTTAGCTCTTGGAAAAGGGACCTGCAAATACCTTAAAAGGTGCTGAAGCAACAGGCCAAAGTGTGCGGCTATGGCCGAAAATGGGACCATCTTAAACTGAGATCTAATCTAACCAGTTGATCAGATAACGAAATTGAACAACCTCCACCAGAATATGGATTGCTTGTCAATGTGCACATGTCTGTTATGTCATAAAGCAGAGTACATAGGATCGAAGGATATCAACAGCAGGCAGATAGGTCACCTGACATCTCTTTGGAAAAATAAAAGGTCAGAAGATCTGTTACTGAGAAGTTATTCCAGCACAAAGCTCAAAGGATTAGGATCGCCCCTACCATGCTCTCTCTTTGGCATTCACCCAATGAGTTTTCCCCTCTGGGTTGCTTGATGATCACTAACCTAGGGCCTCCTTGTGGACAAAAGCTGTGTGGTATCATTTAATGTTTGGGAAGCTTACCTTACAACTCCTTTGTGTTTAAGTAATTTACGGGTCCACAGGACGATTCGTGGGAACTTGTTTTGCCGGAGAACCTTAGTCAGCTAATAGCTGGAGGTAAAGCTGTCGACTTTCCACCCATCTCATAGTTGGGCAGAGTGGTAAAGTGGCGGTAATAGCGTTAACACCGATTTATTACATCTCTGCCCAACTAGTGGATACCCCCTTTCTGATCAAGGATAGAAGATTGGTCACAATATGTATCCTTCCTGTTGTGGTTATGAGGCCTGATTTAACATACTGAATACTTTGCACAAATTCCTTTCATGATGTTTTGCCATGCTTCCGCTCGTGGAGGGTTACGGTTCAGGGACTACGGTATTCCGGGGATATTGGTCACTCACTGTTTGCAAAAAGTGCGGTGCAATGTCATTTTATTTAGATTTGATGTTAGGGCGGAGGAAGCACTGGCTAGGTAGAGTCAGGAGCCATTGGTCTAGGCATCCTCTCTGATGAGGCTTGGTATATTCCCTTTGATTTACTGAACATGGAAAGAGCCAGCAGCTAGAAGCAACCGCATGTTTCGCCCCTACGGAGGTCATTAACGTTTCCTGCCCCTCCACATCCCTCTATCCTGCTTAACATTAGAGCGATGCACAGGGTCTTTTGATACCATTAAGCTGCTCTCCATGTATTTGGCACACGTGTACCCCTGAGCATCCCCAATGATAGAAATATAGACTTCTTCCTAAGTACCACCTGCCTCTTGCCCCACATTTCAAGACACCTCCTGGGAGGGCCCCATTGGTGGGAGAGCTAATTCTGAATCCAGCTCACAGATTCATGTAAAGCCAGGTCAGAATGAGACAGAATGATCATCTAATCCTCTTCTAGGCATAGCTACTGCAGCACTTACACACCCTAGTCTCTGCTTTTATCCTCCGGGTTAACCTCGATGTTGCGCTGTTGTTTGAGAGCCATGGACGTGTTTCTTTCCCAGTGGTACACTCAGATATAATTGTGAATATTAGCCTGCATCACTTCTAGACAGGATTGGGAATGTTAGCCAGTGCCACATTTAGATATAACTGTGAATATTAGCTTGCGACACATCCACACAGGACTGTGAATACTAGCCAGTGGCGCATCTACATAGAAACGTGGAGATATTCACGCACCATATCTAGAATCAACTTGGAAATTAGCATGTATCACCTCTAGATAGCTATGATACATAACCCCCTAGCCCAATGTTCAAATCTCTGCATACCTAATTCACACAAAAATCCACACTACCATTTTCTCACCCAGCAAACTGCACTCACTTCACCAAACCGCAACAACAAACAAGCAACACTTAAACCGCACCAACAGCACACAAGGTCTGACACTGATACGATATTCACACCAAAGCTCAGCGCACAGTGAAAACCGAACTGAAGCTGCCAACAACACACCACTTTTCTCACTTTCCTTTTCCCTCTTCACCTGACTAACCCACCCCAACTTATTGTTTGCAGATCCGCCTGGGAAACAACTCTGTTGGTGACGGTGCGCGGTACAAATACCTTTAACAGTAACATTTGCTGTTATCCATGTGTGCATATGTGGTGGTGATTCTCATTCAGAATCTGGAGTTTGCCTTTTGGTTCAATTGAAAGCAGGAGTTGGCACCATTAGCGATTCACAGATAGAAAATGCAGATCCGGTCCATCCCAGCTGAGCCCTGCCTTATTTGTGCTTGTACCCCCTGTTTTAGCTTATACCGCTTGCGAGTTCCCGGAGAGATTCTGAAAGTACCTCCCTTTTCTGGAGCAGCTAAAAGTTCAGAAGCTGTTAATTGTGTGCAAAAAAAAAATGAATCCCCATTACCTCATTCACTCAATTTGTCAAAATCATATACACAGCACCACAAGATACCAGAATCCATCACCTTGTGTTGGGTGCTCAAGGTTGCACCGGGTTTCTGAGGTTCCTCTGGGGGGCACCTGCCACAGAGTAAGCAATCACTCACTCTTTCACTCATGCCCAGCCTACCTAGGTACGCAGTTCACATTTATTCACACACTCACTCCTTCACCGAGAGAGCTTGTGAGACTATGATGAACCGTATGCTAGAAGACACCAGCTCCGACCTCCTTTTATTGGGTATTTGGTAGCATAGGCCAACCTTTCCAAGAGGATGATGAGGGAACGTGACACAGAGCAGGGGGCAGGGGATGCCTCGTAACACACCCAAACAGTAGTCAACTCAGAGTGCTTATTGATCTCAGATCAACATTCACCCAAAGACACCTGCACCTACCTGCGGCGATTCAAGCCACACTAGAGCACAGTTCCAAGGTGCTGCTGATGAAGGAGAGAACCAGTAAGAGGTGAGCACAGAGCATGTGCTCTGGCCGTTACCAGGCACATACAGATCTGCTTGCATACAGGGAGGGCTACTGGCCCTTCCCACGGGCAGGGCCAGTAAGCGCTGGCCTATGGTGTCATTAAATAGACAGAGGGACTCATTACGAGTTTGGAGGCAGCCATGCCCTTGATAAGGGCATGGCTGCCTCCAAACACGGGTCTGGGTTCCCTGAATGGGGGAATACCGGGCCATTCCGACTTTGGAGGGCCCGGTATTTCCTCCTTCAGGGAACCCGGACCCAGAGCTTCCCCATTCCTATTCGAGCCACCATAGGAAAGGAGTTTGTTCTGCCTCCGGCAGAATGGGTAGCATAGAGGCATAAACCAATCAAGATGGGTTTGGGTGGTTTGTCCCCCTGAGAACATGTTTTAAATATTGGGTTAAAATTGTGTATTTTACATTACACTTTCTGTGACAAATTAGGGAAAAAAACACATAGTTTTGTGGGGTAACACATAGGGAAAAGATTCAGTAGTACTAAGTTGCCAACAATGCACAGAAGCATTTTCCAACAAATTGTTATAATGCCTTCTCCCAATATGTGTCAGTACTCTGCAAGTGTAGAAAACCTTTCATACTAATTGTACCCATACATGCCCATGCTGGTGCTCATATTTATATACCAGTATTCCCAAATATGAACATACTCATGTTTGCTTTGCTCAAAGTGCCAGTAATGACACTACAACACAATATGTTCATGCTGGCTCAGCCAATATTTGCCAGAATCTTCACATAAGAACATACTCCTTTTAGCTTAGCCTTATTGCCATTAAAAAAAAGCATTGGCAAAATACCAACAGTTTGGTCATTGGTGTAGGCATGGGAAAGGCAATTGTCAGGCATAGCCGTAGTGGTATTAACTGGCATATATGGTAGCAGGTGCAAAATGGTATGAGTACACAGACATCTAATAGTAGTGCCTGGCAAATGCCTAATACTTAGGCAGAAGCCAAAACTGTTGGCTTTGCTAATTCTTGTTTTAACAGGACATCAGTGAAAGACACGCATAGCGCTTAGAAATCGATTTGCTGATTTCAGACAATTAAGACATTTTTATTACACCAGTAACGGGAACTCCACTCTCAGAAGACTGCTTTGAGAAAACACTGGCAGGCATTTTGAGAGCAAGGTTTGATGGTAAAGCTTCATTAAAGCGAGCTCAACGAGTTTCCACGAGGAGGTGTTTTGTCCGGGGAGGAGGGGCAAGAACTGGGTGGGAATGGCCATAGAGATTAGCATGACCATAGAAAGTCAATGGGTGGGCAAATAGCCGAACACCACGTACACGCTGTGTGTCCCTCCTCATATCCTATGTCTCCCTATCTGTACTCTAATGCAGTAGTTTTGGCTAGCCCAAACTAGGAAAAGCCATGCCGTAGTAAGAAAACATGTCCTTGCTGGCTACGCAAATCCCCCCTTGCCCTCAAATCTCATGTTGTATTTACCCCCCAATGGCAGTAAACATTTTTATGCCACAGTAAGAAAACATTGCCTTGAGGGCTGACCAAATGCTCCCCCCATGTAAGAACACTCACCATCTTGCCTTTGATCTTGACACCAATACAAAAAATGACATCTCACAATAAGGAAGCATGTCCTCACCTCTTCTGTGTAAGAGCGCTCAACATGTTGCCTCTGAACTTGACACCAGTACAAAAATGCCATGCCACTGTAAGGAATCATTTCTCCCCAAATAGGAGCACTCACATGTTGCCTTTGCCCTTAATGAGAGTGCAACATTCCATGCCACACTAGCACCCAGCCAGCCCTATTGTGGCACCATCTACCACCGCAACTCCTCCTTCACGTAATAAGACTCAAGTTGGCCCGGGCCAATTGGCATCAGAGTTACACTGACTGTGTGGCACCCGCTGGCTGCCAAAAGAAGGGGGCACCCAGACTGAGTGGAAAAGGCTTTTATACATCTTTACTTTGAATGCTCTCTACACCTTTGCACTCCACTCCACCTTTACCTGAATCTCATGCCCTTTCACTGTGTGTGTGTGTTGTGCCAGTAATGCTGGGAGGGCACGGTTTGGGCTGTACATGCTGTTCCCAGCAGAAGTCATATTTTTATTGACATATTTATTGGAATTTTTGTTCAGTGCTGGCCCTAGCCAGTGGGTCTTGGAGCACCTTACAAGGCTCAAAGGTTGAAACAGTGTTAGGTGAAAGGCAAATGACAAACTTTTTTCAGGATAATATAGGAAGATTAGAATAGACAAGTGGTTGCAGGGAGGTGGAAGGGCAAGGTTATATGTGGGGAAACATGCATGTTTTGGGGCTCTTTCTGAAAGTGGGGATGGAGGCAGGGACGTCATTAGGGGTCGCCAGAGGTCGCAACTACGACCTCTGGGGTCCCCCTTGCTACCGCTGAGGTCTCCCTTGCTACCCCTAAAAAAAAGTGTCTTTTATTTTTTTTATTTTTTGTAATGCAAGCTCCTGGGCTGTGGCCAGCACCATGTGGCCCTTTACTTTAGGAGTGGCGGGCTTTCTTTTTCAGGCCTCTTAAAAAAAAAAGAACAGGGGTGCCACAAGTCTAACACTTTCAGCAATGACCCTAAATAAGAAGGAATAGGAATACCAAATAATGTGTCAGTCTTGAATTCTATAGAATCATTTCTAGACTCATTAAAGGTTTATTTCCGGCCCACTTCAGGGGGTGAGTCACTGATTTAATCTGTTCTTAAACACCTCAACTCAGCCTTTCATCCTTCTGAGGTCAATAAATGAGTACAAACACAGGTTGGTTAATATTGGATGTATATTTATTCTATATAAAGCGCTTAAGTGCAAGTGCTATATAATAACACATCAGTATCATTTGGTCATAGGCGTCTGCTTGCATTCACAGTAATTGGGTAACATAGGCCTATACACACTGAACTTCATGATACATATGGCGATCCATTCTTGTATAAAATGCACATCACATTATAGTGATATCATAACCATATTTTTTGCAGTGTACTTAGGAACAATGCTATGTGATGCCACTTCCTTTTTTGTCAAGGGGTGAAAGGTGTGTTCCATCGCTTCCCGCAATATCACTTTGGGGTGGGGTCAAATGACATCACTTCATGTGATGTCTTCAGAGGTCAAGGGTCATGTGATGTCACTTCCGCTACCCCTGCCATTTTGGTGAAATGATGTGCCTCGATGGAGGGTGCAGTGCAGATGTGAAGAGGTGGGGTGTTCCAAGCTCTGGGTGCCTCCTGGGAAAATACTTGTCTTTGTGTGCATATTAGTTTGCAGAGTGAAATGTGTAGGAGATGCTGGCTTGCTTGTCTGGTGTGCCTGTGTGGGTGATGGGTTTGGATTTGTCTTGAAGGTAAGATGGGGTTTTGTGATTGATAGTTTTGACAACAATGCAGTCCTTTGAAGGCAATTCTCTGGAGTATGGGGAGAAAGTGGAGATGTGCGAGAGTTGAGGTGATATGTGAATGTGTGGGCAGGTGGACAATGAGTTTGGCTGCTGTGTTTTGCATGACTTGTAGGGGGGCAAAGAGGCTGTTGGCGAGTCCAATGAGGAGAGCATTGCAGGAGTCCTGCTTGAAGAGTACCAGTGCTTCAGGAGGAAGGATGTGTCTGATCTTTCATAGGAGGTGTAATTGTAGGTTGCCTATTTTGCTGACAGCATCTATGTGGTGTGTGAAGGAGAGGTTGGGTTCGATGTGACAGGGGTGGAGAGGGATATGTGTGGTTTGTCCATGGCAAGTTCTTTGATCCTGGGGGGAGGTAAGTTTGGGTTTGGGTCTATGGGGGCAGATGAGCAGGATTTCTGTTTTGGAAGGGTTGAGCTTGAGGAAGTGTGTGTCCATAAAGATGGTGATGATGGAGAGACAGCTCGAAGGTATGGGGTTGTGAGGGGGAACAGGGATTTGGAAGCATATTATTGTGTTCTCTGCGTTTTTGGTGGAAATAGTTGTTTTGTTTCCTTGAAGGTCTGTCTAAGGGATTCCACATATAGGATAAAGAGGAGTAGAGATAGGAAGGAGCCTTGCAGGATTCCATATTGGAGCAAACTTGTCCAGGGTGGGATCTGACTAAAAAGGAGGTATGCAGGGAAAGTGTGTCCAGTCAGTAATGAAGAAGATGAATCAGTCGAGGACGTGGCCTGAGTGTTTCATCCTGTGGCCTAGGATGTTGAGTAGACGTATGTGGTCAATAGTGTCAAAGGCTGCAGAGGGGTCGAGGAGTACGAGTAGTGCTGTGTGCCCTTTGTCAGTGATGTTGTGGAGGTCATTGCGGATATGAAGTGTAGCAGTCTCTGTGCTGTGTGCAGGTTGAAAGCCAGATCGCAAGGGGTTGTGTAGGTTCTTTGTGGTGATGTGCTGTTGCAGTTGGGTAGCAAAAACGTGTTTCATTATTCTGGCGAAGTATGGCAGGATAGTGATGGGGTAGGTGGTCATTATTGGGAAGCATGGGGTTGCGAGATATATATATTTTTTTTGTAACACATTTTATTGTTTTTTATGATATACATTACAACAGTGGACTCCTATGGAGTCAAACTATAACACTCATACAAAAGGTCATTGGATCCACTCACCCTGCTCAGTACACACAATATATTGTTTGCAGCAATAACATAATTTTACTTTGTTTTATGCATTAATCAGGTTTGGCATATTAGGCAAATCACTGAGCATCCTCCCATTTTTGCCATACCTTCCCAGCTTTCTCCGGACAGCCTCTGGCCCTATATACCCTCTGTTTCATTGATATACACATGAATTGCACTGTGATAATGTGGTGCAGGTTTGACTCAGTCTGGAGGGGTACCTGAGTGAGGAAATAACTACAAACACTGGATTAAAGCAAGGTTGTCCTCTTGGGCCCACATTGTACAATATATATGTGTCCGATTTGAGTAACAACCTCAGCCGAGCCCATAACTTTCCACCCAAAGTGAGTGATACCCTCATAAGATGGTTAGCCTATGCGGACGACAGCATTCTGCTAGATCAAACTCTGATTGGGTTTCAGCGAAACATGAACAAACTTTGCGAATTCTCCAAAAACAACAAACTAAGCATCATCCATAATAAAACCAAAATTATGAGGATCTGCTCACACAAAAAAGGCCAAAAAATATAATTGGAATACAGATAATGTGAATATTGAGGTGGTGCACAGTTATATATATTTGGGAATGTTTATCTCAGACAGAATGAATGATACTATGTTGGAGAATTGTATATGCCAGAACATTTCAAAAAAAGTACCGGGCAATTACAAATTTTATCAAACATAAAAATAATCTATCTATTGAAGGTTTGGTGAAAATGTATAAACCCTGCTTAATACCATGCCTACCATATGGATTGGAGGTATTTACCATAAAGGAAATTAGGTGGGTCAGTAAATTGGAGGGGAAAGTATGGTGCAGAGTGCTGGAACTTCATAAAAATCCCCCCCGTCCCGTGGAGGCGATAGACTGCGAATTAGGCTTGACATCGTTGGCTACACAAATGAAAATAAGGATGGCCATTTTCTATACCCTCATGCTGCTAAAGACAAACAACAAGGAATCTTTGTTTTCGGTCTTCGGCAGCAAGCTGGAGGAGAATGACCCGGGAGGTAGCTTGAAAGAATGTAAAAATTATGTCATGGAGTTCTTTGACGAGCTTGGCTTTAGGCTTGAGAAAGAAACCCTGGTAATGGTAATGGAAAGGAAAATGAAAAAAACTGGCAATGGTCAGGGATCGTGATACAAATATTACGAAACTGGGTAAAATGAAAAAGTATGGGTTAAATGTCAAACAGAGCTTCCTGGCCGATGCACCATGTACTTACCTCACAAACTACTATGACATAAAAGTTAGAGGATTTAGTTAAATTATGGTTTGTTGTAAAAGTTCATTTTTTGAACTATAAACAACAATAAATAAATAAATAAAAGTTAGAGGATTTATGATGATGCTCAGACTGGAGCTGCTTTCAACCTGTTCAAGAAATGTGTCATGGAATGGCATCCCATACGCAAAAAGGCAGTGTCGATTTTGTAACATAGAAATTGAGACTTTAAGACATGTATTAACAAACTGTAACAAGCTGGGAGATTTACATAAAAAGGCCTATCTTAAACTTAACCTGAGATATGAACTGGCTAAATATACCCCCGAACAATCATGTGCACTAATACTATCAGGGAATGCAGCGGTTTTGATTTTCACAGCATACCATTTTTGGCAAAGAATACAAGCTCTATTGGAAACTGCTAAATGAAAATAATGTTTTTTAAAGTTTAGGATGAATTATATACAAGGAGCACCCTAGCTCTTGTTCAGGATTATAATTGTATTATTATGCAACAGAGTTGTATGGAAAGTATTTTATATTGATCATAGAGATGGAATTGAAGAAACTAGTTTTTTATAATTGTATTTTTAATTAATATTTTGTTCAATTAATGTATTTTTATATTTTTTTTCTGTAATGTGTTAAAAGGTTTATTTAACCAATAAAATAACAAAAAACAAAAAAAAATGTAAGAACATGCAATGGTGCTTCTTGGAGTGCCATATGAACAGAGATAATATAGGCAAACTCTGCTGATGTAAATCCACCCACCCGCAAAGTAGGTGTTGAGCAATCATCAGATTGACCAGTTTACTCTCCCATCACTCTGTGAGTGGCAGGCCGATTAAAACATCAACTTGATCACGAATTGACTACTTATTTCTTTCCAGAATCTAGACACAAATTGGAATCCTGGATCAGTGAGGCAGCCCCTGCAGTCAGTAAACATTTAGCATGAATTATTTGCCAAATCTCAAAGTTAAGACCACATCTGTAAAATCTTCGTCTATGAACAGGCAACCCAGTCACAGGTGAGGGGCCTGAAGGGCACCTATTCTGTAACATATATGCTAAATTGCCTTGCTCAAATTTCACAAGTCACAGGATCAGATACGGTACTTCTGTGTACTAAACTCCCTACTTCTACCAAAGTATTTGTGTACTGCCAAATGTGCTGTGAGGACGACACAGATGACAACTTAAACGCCCTGATACATAGAGATAAGTTATGCAGGCCCGAGAAACAGAGGGAAGCCAAGCAATGATAATGACCAATCACTAGCTAGACTTAATCCCTCAAGAATGGTTGGTGCTGAGAACAGAGTTGAAAGAAAACAAAGGAAATTCCAATACATTAAAAAAGAAAAGCAAACATATTAAGTTCATCAAAATACAGGTATTAAATAGCACCGTGGGAAATTGCTCAATCTGAAAAGCAGCAAAAAGGAGTCAGCAATACTGCAGAAATAATGAAAGAGGATATCAGAAGCAGAATTAGGAGCAGACCGATAATGGAAAAGAATAGACTAAGCCTAATGACAGGTTTGCCAACAGAACACAATGCTTGCGCTAACAGCAGATTATGACACAAAACCCAAATAAACAGGGATGGTTTGCTCTTGAAAAAACAGCAGAATGCCCTGAAATTATAAACATCCAAAAGGAATGTTAAAATTATGTAATAGTGACAGCCCCCACCTAAATTACACCAATCCCCCTGGAGTTTACACATTGAGCACCTTGCATTTTACCTCCAATAGGAGCTTATATCTAGCTTCTGGGCATATGTTCGGCCTAATGTACTATACCTTTCCGCAGCATACCCCCTTCATTTGACCATTCGATGGCACTGATTCAGTAGGTGGGCTCTTGTGCTGAAGCCAGGCCTCCTTGGCCGCCGCTGTATTCCCCTTGTTTACAGAGGTATTGCAGAATATGAACCTATTTCGTTAACTCTATAGAAAAGGTACATGCTCCTTTTCACCCATGCTTTGAAGTAGATTATTTTTTAAATCCTGTCTCCTCACTAACAAATCTAATGTCATGTTGCCCTTACCGGCAAAGAGGAATTTTTACAGAACATAATCATTTCTAAATAAATCCTCTAAATACCCATACATATTTTTATAAAATGGTTCCAATGGCTCAACCATTGGCATTCAAATACTAATACAGCTGATTTAACTAGATCCCGTTGCAACATATAGAATTTAAACATGGAATTAAACTATGAATGAAAATCACCCCTAGATAATTCTTGATGGCAATTTAGGAGATGTAAAAACACAAATCTGTGGCCATCTACAGCCAACAGAAATCTTTTATAAATAGTCAACAGAAAAGCATATCAGGACACTCTGCCTTCTCATTACAGCAAGAGTGGGATATCCCAGTTGGCTTCCAATGGATCCCATTGCTAACATGCATTTTATTTGACAATCGGGCAACATATACAAATGGCATAAGGCACCCTTTTGATGCAGCATCACAAATGAATGTAACATTCGAGCCTCGGTAATTAAATACAAGCACACATATGTAAAATCCTTAAACTCGCTTCCACAATAAAAGTCATTACTGTTTCTGTACTTAGAATTCCTAAGTACTCTTTCCATGTCCATGCACGTTCAAACTAATGCCTTTTCGGAAGTCATAACAATCAATCGATTCAGGAATAGTTACTTCATTTCGGAAACCAGCATGCGTTCCATAACACTTTCGACAATTACATCACTGTACATATCTTAACAATGAACATACAAATCACATTGAAACATTACAACTGCACATGCAACTTGTAAATCGACTGAAACAGAAACTGAAATGGTAACCATTATGTCAAAAAATAAAATAAACCAGGAAGGAACCATCATATTTTAACTATTTGTTCTTTGTGAACATATTTGGAGTTTTTGGTACCATTTTTACAAATATTGCTTACTTGCTTTCTTTAAATTGAGACTTGCAGTTGGTTTTTTGTATAAGATGCAAAATAGAGAGACAGAGATAGAGAAACCACGGTTTGACATGTTGTAATAAAGTCATGCATATAGATGTGCACGGGTGCAGGATTATGTTTCCTGTGGGGGAAGCACAAAATAACATTTTGTCCAGGGCACTGCCTGGGCAAAGGCCCGCCATCGCATAATGGCTGGAAATGTGATTTGAACGCTCCACAGTATCCTGGTTGCAACATTGCATGCATGGGTGTGTAGCAGCAAAGTGTGTTGTGCATCAGTAAATAGCAGGCAGTATATATTATATGCAGGTCACGAAGGATAACTCATGTGGTAAGGTGCATGGGTGAAATATGTGAAAGGGGCTCTGGTCAAAGTATGCCCCAGGTGGACAGATAAAGTGGAATGTTTAAGGGTCAATAATTTACTGTGATCGTGGGTTCATATCATTGCTTCTGTATGTTTGAATACCATTAGTAAATGTCAAATGTCAAGCACACATGCTCTGCATGCAAGAGCAGAGTTCAAGTCATGCAGACATAGTGTGTGCATACAGACACAATTATGTGTCTTCTGCATTCTGTTTGAGACCGGGGGGCCTCATTCCGAGAGTGGAGGTTGCCATGGCGCTAACAGCGCCATGGCTGCCTCCAATAACGGTACCGAGTCCTCCCTCATTCAATGGGGACTTACCGGTCTAGTCGGATATTTGCGGGACCGGATAAGTCCCCATTGAAAATACCATTCCCCATTCCTATTTGAGCCCCTGTAGGGTTCAATGGGAATGGGGAAGGTGCAAATAACGGTATCACAATTTGCGGTACCGTTATTTGTTCCCGGGACCCGCAAAGGGACCTCGGAATAGGGCGCAAAGGGATTACCGGCACCGGTGTCCTTACCGGCGCCCGTAATCCCTTTGCGCCAGCCTTGGAATGAGGCCCAGTGCCTCTTAGTGTCTAGGGGTGTAGAGTCAGTAGGTTGTTTTTGGGTCAGGGCAGGTGCTTACATGTTATTCTTGACAGTGCAGTCCATTAGTGGCAGCTGGCATTATCAATATACGGTCCAGACAGTGGGGGTAGTTAGTGCACAAGCTTTCGAATTGGATTCAGAAGTTCTACACTCCAATCCAAGCTTCTCCACTTGGCAACACAGGGCATAATTCTGATCCCAAAGATCTCCTGTTGAAAACAGTAAGACGGCTAGCACTTCTGCAGTTCATGCTGTCCCTGACAGATCCTAAAGAAGTGGTTTCAAGCATGGGAAACCAGGTGGACCCCGTGTGCCTGTGCCTGAAGCCACTGCATGCAGTCAGTCCTATTTGAGACTCTACTTCAGTTCATAAGCACACATCAGCAATCACAAATGGCTGTCCCCATGGACAAACCTGGCAGCCCTCATTGTTGCAAATACCTAAGCACTGTGTCTGCTTTTCGTACATGAAAATCAGGCAAAGTATGTATGCATTCCTTGCTTCTGCCCACACCAAAATTCTAAAGCAGGTTGAGACAGATTTCCTGCGTGGATCGGGGAAAATCACAGAATGGATTTACAGAAAGATTGTTTCCAGTGTCAAGTTTGGGGACCAATGAACAACAACATAGCCAAGTAATATGGCTCACGGTGTGTTTCCCCAACCCGAAAGTAAGGGATTAGGCGTAACCTAGGTCACGGTGGTCCAGGCAATAAAACATAATATGTATTTAAACTTCTTCTTAGGAATGTGGTCCTCTGCCCTTCCCTCTCTCCCTGTGCACTGGCCCTATAGCAGGAAAAGGCCGCCTTGATAAAATGTTCTCCTTGTCAAGAGGTTGTCCATCTTCTTTCTTCCTGTACACCTTGCTCCCTGAAACCACCCCCATACCCCAGAACGAGCCTTTGGTCATCTAAAAGGTCATCAGGTGTCACACTCTTGCTCACATTGGACAATAGGATTTGTAGGCTTAACACCTTCTGCATGTTGTCAGGAAATATCTGCTTGTTCAGCAAGCAGATAGAATCTCCAAGAATGTAGGCCTTGACCAACCCCTTCTCCTCTTGCACCTCTCTGGCTCCTGTCTTTATTCCTTGTCTTTACTGCTGTCCTCCTTGAGTGCTCTAAGTTCTTCTCCCTCAAACCTTCTCCTTCTTTCTCCAAGTCATCCTTCTCCTTTCTTTCCTCTTAGTCTTGGTGTTCTCTCCCCCTGCACCTTCTATTCTACTTCATACTCCCTTCTTCCCCCTTCTTCTGAATTCCTTGTCACTTCCTGCTAACTCCTCTTTCTATTCTGTACCCTCTGCTCCTGGTCTCTTCTTTTTTCCTCCTCTACTTCCTCTTTCAACTCTCTCTGCCACTCCTCCTGGCCACACCTCTGCACCTCCTCTTTCAAGTCTATCCCTCCTTTTCCTGATGACTTCTCTCCAGACCTGTCTTCTCCTCTCTCAACTCTCTAACCTCCGCCATCTGATGACTCCTTGTCACCGCCTCACCCAACAACGCTTTCAAATGTCTATGCTCTCCTCCTCCCTCTCGTGGACACTTTATTGCTCTTTCTCACTGTGGTACTCTCTCCTCCAGGTCTGTACTTCTATTTCTCACACTCCACTTCCTGTCCCCTTAAATCCTCTCCCGGAACCACCCACGCAATGATTAATTGAGCAAGCATTGCAAGCTCTTTGAATTTTGTGAGTATATTTTGTGATTGGTGCTCACACCTGGGAGATACATATCTGTCATGTGTTAGCATGTTGTGAGTGCCTCAGTATGTTTGATTTAGATAGTTCACCACGACGTTTTCCAGGGCTTGGCATTCTCGAGTCCTTTGTACTCTATGGTTTTGGTATGCTCTGCCTGGTAGGTCTTGTGAATGTGTGCAAGAACAGCACTTAATGACTGCTCACAAGCCACCTTCTACCATGATGTTGCTCCCGCAGGAAGTAAGATCATTCAAGGAAGTGGTAATCCGGGAAACTGTGGCTAAATGCATGAATGTAGCATTGGTGTCATAAGCGGACAGTTTTCACCAGCTCATAAGTGGGGCGCCAACTCTACAGCCGTACCTTGTCTGGGCCAGGAAAAAACATCAAAGTTGGCTCATCCCAAGGGCACAATTTGACTGCTTATGTTTGAGAGGCAACACAGTGAACTGGGTGGGCTACCCAGATGATCAAGTTGTCCTGTGTGTGGTGCCCCGAACGAAAATTGGAGCCACTTTATCCTGTTTTGCCCAGGCTATTGGAATACAAGAAAATGGACCATCCTGCAAGTTTTAAAACGCACAGGTTTGCGCCAATATAGGCCAGCCATGTCTTATTTATTGCGGGATGAAATGAAATTGAAGGCTTGGGCCTTGTTGTATTTGAAGGCTGCCATGTTTCACAGAAGGGGGCTTTTAAGAGGACAAGATGCTGCATTTTAAAATTATGCAAAATTTGTGTTTTTATTGTTATTTTATTTAATGTGCACCAATGGATTATGTTCTATTTTTGATATGTTATGTGTATTTGCTTGATGAATATTTGTATTCGAATAATCATTTACAACTAATAAAGAGTAAAATGTGCCCTAGATCACGTGTCATCTAGTCTTACAAGTCCAAATACTTTCGCCATACCTTTTCAAATGCATTAACAGTCCCCCTTGCTTGATATAGGAGCATTTCCATGATTGGAGGGAAGTCATCCCTCCTATCCTTTCCCCCACCCTAAGCATCCCGTCAGATACACAGTTCCAAAGGATGTTCTTTTTGTCTACAATCATAGAATTAATGAATAATGTAATGCATGAATGTCATAGCACGTTTGGTTCTTTGGAGCCTTCTAGGTGAACACATATTAAAAATGAAAATGATGGCACTTAGATTGAAATTGCTGTGTCATTGTAGACATTCTCATCCCAATAAAATTTTGATTTATGGACAAAGGGAGGAGTCATTATCGCGGGATAAGTCAGTCCCGAGATATTGTCCAAGACAAAGCCAAGGGCAATTAGTTGGGGCACGGCATTATCCCAAGCAGTAATAAGCCCTCCAGCGGTCAATTTAGTTATTTGCAATTTGTGGTAAAGCAAATAAAAGCATGGTGTATGCAATGTCCGCTGTAAGGCTGCTGCTGAAGTCAGAATATTTGCAACTAGGTCAATAACCACAAAGATTATTGACTGGAGTCCAAGCATTTCAATTGGTTTAGTGGATGCCAATGAAGACTTCCATATGTTAACTGAGCATTATATCAAGGAGCTTATGACAATACAGTGGGCTTCATTGTGACTCCAGAGGTAGCCTTGCTGGTAAAAACAGCAAGGCTGCCGCCGGAGTCATTTTTTTTCCAGCGCTGGGCAATGGGGTGTTACCGGGGCATTAAAGCCCCGGCGGTCGCAGTAATTCCCAATTGCCGGGCGCTGGAAAAATTTTCTGCATTCCCATTCGAGTCCCATTGGACTCAGTTGGAATGGGGAGGACTGATGCACCGGCACCATTCATGAATCGTGCGGTGCATCCATCAGGGTCTGCGAGCGGGTGCCGTTCCGCCCCACCAGGTCATACCTGGCGGGCTGAAAGGCACCCGCTCGCAGAACTCAGAGTATGCCGGTCCAGTAAGAACGGTGCAGTAGCCTACAATGAGGCCCAGTCAGTTTTGTGCCTGGCAGTCCATCGTATGGGCCTTGGCGAAGGAAGAGCAGATAAGAAGGGTTGTGGACACATAAATGACCATATAGCCCTGCAGCTCCATGTGATTAAGCTATTAGAAACACGTTTTGCGACCTGTTTCTATGAGATGACCCGCATTTGAGTAAAAAAAAAGAACATTCCAACCTGGCCACTGAGTCACGGATGCTAAATGGTCATTGAGCTTTAGTCCTTTTTAGTTTGGGCTATTAGATGGCACTGAAAGCGCGAATTTGAAGCCGAAACTATTGGCATTAAAATAAGAGTTTTCACATAAGAGCTTCAAATATATGCTTTGAATGAGGGTCTGTAATGCTTTTGCAATGGAGATGATATTTGAGGAGGGGTACACAGTTGTTAGGTTTTTGAATCCCTCCAATTCCCTCCCCCTAGCCACGCTTTCCCTATGGCTAATCCAACCCACTCCTGTCCATCGCTGAATTCTTTGAGCTCTTTCAGCTCTTCCACGGAGGCGGCCATCTTGGATGACTGTCTCTAAGGAAGTTCTCTGGAAACAAGCCAAAACCAGTGGCTAGCTTGGAATAGGAAGCATACTATGCATCTTCCAAATAAAATTATATATTGAATCATGTGAGTATAATCTTTTTCAAGGTAGCTAAAGTAATTTACAATACTTTCGACAGCTGTAATTATTTCTGTCTTTCTGCATTTCATTTACTTGTTTTTTTTTAAATAGCTATGGCTGCTGCTCGTCCTTTTTAAATCAGTTCTAATATGTATCAATGTCTTACAACACAAAATTGGCAATGTAGTGATACATGTCATGTAGTGCTCGAACCCTTATTGGCTCAATGATTGCCTCGGTTAGCTGAGAAAGGTCATGGTCCAGCAATCCGACTAGTTGTGCTCTGTTTCAAACATAAATTATCTGGCTCACCCCACGTCTATTTTTGACCTTCGATGCATTCCCTTTCTGTTGTTTTCATTCCCTGTCGCTTTTGACCAACTGTAAAGTGTTCAAATAAGAAACTTGTAATAAGACCATGTGTATAAAGTAGTAGGCCTTTTGCAGGCACTGCTATTAGATGCCCACAAAAGCCCAAAGTGTTGGCATTGCCAATACTTGTTTGAGTTGAGGCCCAGCTCTGGCAGCGCAGAAGAGGCCTGTGGATGAAGACAACGGTGGCCGGAGAGCATAAGGAAAGCATGAGGCAGGTGGTAACAGCTGACTAAATAAGAGCTCGAAAGGTAAGGGGAAGCGGGTGGGACAGTGGATGGCAGCAGGATTGGTTGATGAAATCCTATGAGTTATCAATATCTATAGCCACAACAGAGAACACGCCTGGATGGAACCTAATTGGCTTTCTGGATTTTAAGGTTCAACTCTGGGCTTCAAAATGTACCACTTTCAGGTTGAGAAATTGCTATGGTCCTGGATATTCACTCACTCACATTTCTACACACATTCTCCAGGCTATTGATAAATACAAGATCCTAGGAGTCGAATTGGTCCCTGATGTTTAATGGATAGACCTACTTCTGAGGTCCAAATTGAAATGAACAAGCCTATCATAATTTGATATGTGATACCAGCGTAAATTAACTTGAATGGTAGATTGTCTGCCTGGAAGCGCATTTTGAAGATCGCGCATGGCTTCACATTTCTGTAATCGCAGACCCAAGTTCTCCCTTTAAATGGAGTTCGGGGGGCGTGGCCTGGAGCTCATGGCGAGTAGAGGCTGAGGCGCCGTGCTCCAGCCGAGACGCTGCATCTTGATCCTTTTTTCCCAACCCAAATCACACCTGCGACGAAGAAAAGAGGACCGAGTGTAGTGTGACCGGCTCCCGACACGATCCCGCAACTTTCGTTTGGATCGGATTCTCCAGACCAGCAGGATCGCCATTGTAACGATCCCCCCACCCTACCTTCGGCGGGACCTAAGATGGCGGCTACCCACTGAAAATGGCGCCGACAGAAACAGCGGCCACCTCTACAGCGGCCCCAATCCACAAACTGGTGGGCGCTTCTGAGGCGGGTCGCGATCAAGGAGGAGCCCGTCCCCCCGCCCGGGCTCATTCCAGCACGACACTGCGCTCGTCGTCGGCGGACCACAACACACCGCAACGACAAGGGAGCTACAGCCCTGCCTCGCGGGGGGGAACAACCAGCCGGGGGGGACAAGAAGAAGGAGCTATCGCACGGGGAAGCTGGGTCCGGATCCCCGACTCCGACCCCTGAAATAGCTGGGGAGGCCCCCTGGCCCATGGCCTGCAGGAGAGCAATAGAGCCGAAACACCCGGGAGCAATACCAACGACAACGGAGCTCCAGCCCTGCTGCGCGGGGAAGTACAACCAGCCGGGGGGACAAGAAGTAGCTGGCCCACGGCCTACAGGAGAGCAATAAAGCCGGAACACCAGGGAGCGACGCCGTGAGGGGACGCACGGACCCCACCTCCCAAGCGACCCCAGTGCTCGCCCGCCTCTGCAACAGAGAGCCCGAAGAACTTGAGGTGAGGAGAACCGCAGGAGGGGGCTCGTAATTAACAAGGCCACTGAACACTCCCATTATAGGGTATCATATCCACGCACCACTGGCACAATCACAAACGCTCCCCCAAGAATAGACCGGGAAACTAATTTCACCAGGCCAGAGCGGTCTTTCCAGGAGAGTCCTCATGCTACTCATCACCACCTAGCCGAACCCTGGGAACAACCCGCACAAAGCACAGTGTATAGTCCCCGCACACTGAGGACCAAGCCTAGTCCACCCACCCAATCCTAAGACTGCCCCTCCAGGTCAACACTGTGTACAGACGCTCCCATCTCTGGAACAGAAAGGCCAGAGTTCTTGCACACCCCTCATCATGTCTACCAGAAACAAGGGGAAAACAGCTACCATGGACACATACATATCCACCAAAACAAAGTCCCCTCCGCAACCAAGTCCTTCCACCCCCGAACCTGTACAAGCAAAAGTAGCTGAATCCTCCGAAAATCAAGCCCAGGTGCTGGAAGCCATTGCATCCCTACGGACATTCATAGACTCCAGAATTGGTGAGTTCAAAACCGAAATACAGCTCATGCGCCAGGATGCCCGCAACCTAACCGAGATAGTGACGAGTACTGAGACAACCATAAAAGAAACGTCTGACGACGCTACGGAATTGAAAGCTAAGGTTGTCAACCTGGAAAGGAAGGTGGCCGTGCTTGAGGCCAGAGCTGAGGAGGCCGAGGGCCGGGCTAGACGTAGTAAAGTCAAAATACTTGGGGTCCCAGAAGGAAGCGAAGGCTCGAACCCGACGGCCTACATAGAGTCCCTGATACAACAAGGGATAGCTGCTGAAAGGCTAACACAAGGTTTCTCGGTCGAAAGGGCGCATAGGTCCCTACAAAAAAAACCTCAACCGGGCTCGCATCCTCGCCCTTTAATAGCCAAAATACTCAATTTCCAAGACAGAGAAATCATCCTGCGGCACTCCAGAGAAGCGGGACCCATCGAACGTGGAGACTTCAAATTATCCATCTACCCCGATTACACCCAGAAAGTCCAGAGGGAGAGAAACTCATTCGTGCCGATTAAAGCGCGGCTCAGACACCTGAATCTGAAATACATGCTGTTATCCCCCTCAAGACTGAAGGTGATTTACAAGGGCCGTGCGATTTTCCTAGAGACCCCCGAAGCCGCCAATATGTGGCTGGAAGACAACAACCTAGCAGAGGGTAAAGACACACAACCTATGGAAGACTAAGGAACCCCCTTCGTAAGCGATCGAAACATGGAATGGTTCATGGCACACAAAGCCAACACAGGCAAAAGGCAAATAAAAACCAAGAAGGTAAACCACACAACAGTTAGCTACATAGATGCGGCCCTCGCTCAGCCCCACGCCAGGCACAGGGCCCTACCCCCACAAACAGTTCAGGACAGGCCAGTTGCCTGACCGACCTTACTCGTGCCCGACACCCGGATGGGTCCAGACGGCACAGGGGCGCCTGAGCACCGAAAGGAACATTTAGTTGCAGGGCGCACCAGTTCAAGTTATGTTAATCGTTTTGTTAGTTATGCAGTCTTCAAAACACCAAGGAGGGAATGGCATGGGACCAGTCAGCCTCGGAGATCAGAGATGAGTGATCACCGAAACCCAGACAAGGAACCTCACACCAGGGGCAACAGCCGCCCCGGGAAATCTGGGGTGACCGGATTGAAGAGACCAAAATATCAACGCAATGGCATCCCAACTCAGGGTGATGACTTGGAATGTGAGGGCAATGGGCACATACCTGAGAAGAAACCGGATTCATTCCTACCTGCGCAGAAAAAAGATCTTGATTGCAATACTTCAAGAGACCCATCTTACAGATGAATCCACATCCAAACTATCCGAACGGTGGGGAGGGACCAGTAGAGGGGCACCTTATTCCAAGTTCGCTAGAGGAGTATTCACGTGGATAAACCCAACAGTGCCATTCCAGCTACTGGACTACGAAGCCGATAAAGAGGGTATATACCTAATAATGTGGGTAACTATCGAATACACGACTGTATGCCTGGTAAACTCATACCTACCACAACACGGAATACCTTCACACCGCAAAATGTTAAGTGCTAAAATGATACTCCGTATAGAAGGAGCTTTCATATGTGGAGGTGATTTAAATTGCATCAGGAACGGAACTATGGACAGATCGGACCCCCCCACCACCTAAACAACGCCGCAACCAATGCACTAAACAGCACAATAGAACTCCTCGACCTAGTGGACATCTGGAGGGAACAACATTGCACCGAGAGAAGGTACTCCTACTACTCGGCCCCACACAAGATCCACACGAGGATTGATTATCTGCTAATAGACAGAGAGCTGGCACAACAGGTGGAATCCACAGTGTACCTAGGCAGATCCATCTCAGATCACTCTCCGCTGGTTATGCAATGGACACTTAGAGGACCCAGACCACCAATCCCGCTATGGAGAATGCCAGTGGCAGCACTCACAGACCACGCATTCAAGGAGGAACTTGGAACCAAACTTGAAGACTACCTAGACATTAACAAAGGCTCAGTGACAAGTTGGGGCACACTATGGGAATCCATGAAAGTAGTAACAAGGGGAGAGGTGATATCTGGAGCGGGAGGCATCCGCAAACACCTGAAAACAGTACTAGAAGACCTAGAAACTAAGATTACGCATCTGGAATCCAAAATTGATGCCTCACCGGACACTGAAACAAAACTAAAAGAAACCCGGGAGGAATGCCTTTCTGCCTGGAACAGATTGTCTAAATTCGACTACATGACTTTTACAGCTAAGGTACATAAAGAAGCGGACAAGCCTGGTAGAATGTTGGCCTGGCTTTGCAAACGTGAGTTCCCAAGACACCTCCCAACCGAGATTATAGATGAAAGGGGGGCAACCCACAGGACGCAGCAAGATATCATCCGTGCATTTGCAGATTTCTACTCTAAATTGTACGCACATGACACAATAACACCTGTGGAGGACATAAGAGCTACCCTAGAGGAAATAGCGCTCCCAAGATTGTTGGAAGAACAAAGAGAACTATTAGACGCGGAAATCACTGTAGAAGACGTGACAGAGGGGATTAGATCGCTAGCTACATGCAAGGCCCCCGGGAGTGATGGACTTCTGCCGGAATTCTACAAAGCGTATGAAGCACCCTCACCCCGATCCTACACGAGGTGTATATGGAGGCATACGAAAATGGAATCCTACCCAACTCCATGAAAGAAACAATAATCATTCCCATACTTAAGCCCAACAAACCTAACAACAAGTGCGATTCATACCGCCCAATTGCAATGCTAACTATGATAGTAAGATTCTGACTACAATCCTGGCCAAGAGGCTGGCGAGGGTGGTGGGAACCCTGATCCATGAATGACTTAGTTCCAGGATGCAACACCACAGCAAACCTGAGGAGACTCCAGCACATTATGGCAGAGACCTACGACAGGGACGAAGACCTAGCGCTGCTATCGCTCGCTGCCATAAAAGCCTTCGATTCCATCTACTGGGAATGGCTGATCGAGGTGTTAAGGGAGTTCGGCTTTGGCGAAGGCTTTGTGCGATGGGTCGAGGTGCTATAAAACTCACCGGTAGCGAGAGTAAAGACTGGAGGAACGGTCTCCAAATCCTGGGTGATAGAGTGGGGCTCTAGGCAAGGATGCCTGCTATCTCCGATGTTATACATTCTAGGCCTGGAGCCAGTAGCCATTTACTTCAGAAAACAGCACTTTGATGTGGGTATCAGGCTAGGCAACGATCACTCCATAATATCCTTGTACGCGGACAACGTTTTCCTATACCTGAAGGACCCACAGCTCAATGCACAAGTTGTGCTAGACATCCTAGACAATTATGCTCGATACTCCTGGATCCAATTCAGCAGGCTAAAATCCTGTGCGTTCCCACTAGCTAGACTCAGGAGCTTGGACAATTCTGATTTACCAGACATCGGGATAAAATGGCAACTGGAGATATTTAGGTACCTAGGAGTCGATGTGAGCCACACCCCTGAGCTCACACACGAACATAATACGGAAAAAGCAATAAAAGGCCTCTGCAAATCCATGAAATCTTGGTCGAAGCTACCGCTTGCAATGATGGGCAGAGCAGCAATTGTCAAAATGATAATTCTCCCTCGACTCTTATACTACTTCGTGAATGTTTGCCACTACATCAGACCTCTTTTCTTCAAAAAACTGGAATCTTTAATCAAGGACTTCATATGGGGGTCATCCAGACATAAACTCTCCTTAGCAACACTCACGCTCCCGTACAAATAAGGAGGGATACAACTACCAGACCTCCAAAGGTACTATCTTGCTGCACAACTCAGCCATGTGACGAAATGGCTCTCCGATGATCCATCTGCCGAATCTGGACTACTGCGGCAATCATCCTCCAATCTATTCCCCAAGGAAATACTTTGGAACCTGATGAAACAACCATCTGACGTCCCATGATAGTAACCCTAGGCAGGCAGATATGGGCTAGAACTTGCCTCCTCCGACAAATGAAACACCCCTACACTCCCAATAATCCCATCCTGGTTGATGCCTGCAAAACCCAGACGGACCTCGCGACAGCCAGAAACTGGGAAAGAGCCGGAATTTACACAAGGGGCGACATGTTTGAAGAAGGCACATTCAGAGAACTAGAATCGCTACAAGCAAACGAAGGAATCACGAGTGGCCAATTTCTGTGGTACCATCGCCTCAAGACAACTGCCAAAAAGCAATGGACAATGTGGCCAGAGGAACCCGCTCCAGATCCCCTCCTCCAGGAAATGTACGACCTAGCTGATGGCTGGAAACCGGTGTCCCGCCTATGCAATAAACTAATCGACAGACCGAACCCGAAAAGCACATCACTGAGACAAAAATGGGAAACCGAATTGGAAATCAAACTATCTGATAATGAATGGGAGCGAATATTACTATACCCCAAAGAGGTGTCAAGAAACACCAGATTCAGACAGATCCAAATAAACGTCTTATATAGAACGTACATGACCCCACTGAGAGTGGCTACCTTCAACAAACAGGCATCTCCATAATGCCCCTGGTGCGGAAACGACAAAGCTGATATGATCCACATGTTCTGGACTTGCATCAAAACGGCGAAATTCTGGTCCATGGTGAAAAACACCCACACAAACGCTGGGCTAACCAGATACGAGTGGAACCCAAAAGAATGCTTATTAGGGGCTCATCCCAGACTGAGCAAATACAAGCACCTAGTCAAACTAATGGATTTAGCCTGCATTCTCACAAAGAGATCCATAGCAATGGCATGGAAGTCACCAGGGGGTCCGAGGCATGAACGATGGCTTAAAGACCTAGAAAGATGGACGGAAGCTGAGACCAGAGCTTGGCAAGAAGGAACCAACTCAGGCGGCGATAATGCTAACGACACCTTAGAATCATGGAAAGCTCTGCTGTGTGACATACAGTACGCCGCGGACCATAAACCCCCCTGAGAGCACACCCCGAACAGCAATTTGACTAAGAACCACCCGAGAGATGGAAACCCCTTGAACTCAACCCCTTCTGGCATCTGAATCGTTGGACACCTGCCCCCTCCTCACTCACATTGACAAGAACAATATACTACACCATGAGGATTGTATTGGTTAACTGTTTGTTTGTTACGTTAATATCTGTTAACTATTAATGTATATGTATTTGCACAAATGCTAATAAAATACTTAAATGGAGTTCATGGATTTGGGTTGTGGAATGTATTTTTGTCTGTCTCCTTGTTATATTTGACTTCTGATACCCCTGGGGAAGGTCCCCATCCATGGAATTATGGACTGAAACATGTAGGGTTAGGTTGATGCGACCAGGGCGTTATATGTATATGTATGGTTTATGTGTTGAGGTCATTAAGTGTGGTCATTAGGGCCTTCTATATTTGAGAACTGTTCTTAGGATCTATATGTAATGTGTATGTCATTGTGATTGGGCTTGTTTTGAAATATTGATATATTTTTTTTTAAATTGACACTTAACATGACACTAAATAGGATTTGTTATTGTACTTGAATTTTGTGTTTTGCATCTTCTGTCCTCCCTCCTCTGTCGAAAATACGTGTGCTCACCCGCATGTGGTTTAATTTCTACCTTTTGGGTGTATGATGTTATGAATTGCCCCCAGGCAGGGATTTTGCTGAGATTCCTCCCTCTCAGATTGCTGGGGCTGTGCTCGTGTGAAGTATATAGTGTTTAAGAGGAACCACAAAGAAATTGTTCAAGGTGGGGGGCAAAAGGCCCATTTTTAAGAACTGAAGGTGCTCAGAAGAAGTGACGTGTTTCCTTCTTGAAATACAGTTTACTGAGCACTCCAATTGTGACATGTCTTGAGATGGCTATAAGGCAAATCCATTTTCTACCTTGGCTGGCAGGCAAAGCATAAAATGGCACCTCACTGCTCCGAAGATGCTCTGGTTGGCGTGGCAATCAAATAAGGTGGGATTCTGGCTTTCGTCCAGCGAGGAAATATACAAAATCGCAGGTGCTCGCACAATCCTATAGGAACGATTCTTCACATGGGAAAGCGGGTTTCCTTGGCACATGAAAATAAGCCCCTGTTTGGCAGAGGTCTGTGAAGGGCAAGACAAAAGTTTGCTGTTGCTTCAATGAACGAGAAGGACTATTAGGACCCACAGTGGAAAGAGGGAATTCATAGCTCTCACCTGACAGATAGAGTTTAACATTTTACATGGGATTAAGGTCTGCTCAGACATTTCCGACCTTGAACTTGCAAAAAACCAAGTATCTGAGAATCACTGTGTGACAAAATGGCGCCCCATCTGCCTGGGGAATCCTTGTCCTATTTCATCATTCATTCTGCACTTGTTCTGAAACGTGATCACCCTCACAAATATTTATTGTGTGTAAATTTCGCATTCAACATCCTAGTACCCACATGTTTTCATGTTTCCTGTGTGGTTTTTATGTTGTTTTAGATAACTAAAGAATAGAATGGTTCTGGTAAATTTTAATCTAAAAGCATAGATAATGTTATATTAGTGGCATCATAAAGATATCAGTGCAAGACTGCCAATATATCTTTACAACAACAGATTGAATAAGGTGGAAAGGGGTATGAAAACATTTAAATAAAGAAGGCTGTTATTGAAGGGCTTCCCTCTATTAAAATAAACTAAAAAATAGTTGCATCACCACAAATTCAAAGAGCACCGGTAGAAACAGCATTGATATTATGACATTTCTGGTAAACTGCTGGTGAACAAATCCTATCACACCAAGGTGTAGATTGATCAATATGTAGTATAGAAACACAGTGGGCCTCATACTGACCCTGCCGGTCCGGAAACAAGGGTGCCGGTAAATTTACTGGCACCGTTGTTTCCAGACCGACATATTACAGCTCAGTCTGCCGGAGCTGCCGTGCTAGACAGGTCTGACCCTACCAAGCACAGCGGCCACTGTAGGCAGACCCGTCACGGAAGCACGGACACCGTTAACAACGGTGCAGTGCTTCTGTGTACGCATTCCAATAGAGTTTTTTCTTTAGGACTCTATGGGAATGGAACAACATTTTACCGGCTCCTGACGTTCCGGGCCGCCAGGGTTGTAATCTCCCGGTGGCATCGGGAAGTCAGGAGCTGGTAAATATTTAAGGGTCAGGCGGCAACCCGCCGATAGCACCGGCACGGTTACCGCCGGACCCGTAATGAGGCCTAGTGTCTCGGATCTGGGACACCCAAATACGTATAATTGTTTTTTTTTTAAATAAAACGCCTAAAACGGGATCAGAATTCAAACCTGTGTTGCCTTGCTTTCAACACAAACCAGTTGCCCCTGAGCTACACTTCCTCACCAGATCAAGTGCAGGTTGTTGGTCAGCCGAGTACTGCCATGTCAAGCAAGGCACTGAGAACCAATTCCCTTGATCAAAATACGTGCACCCTAAGAAACCAAAAATCAGCTGGCCAGCACTATCAGACACCCAGTGTTACTACACATCAACTCCATCAGACAACCAAAGATCAACCGTTGTAGAAAGTCAAATCAAATGAAACTTTCAGATAAAGATCACCACACCCGACTAAGACCCAAAGAGCAATGAATACTATCACGCCCCTAAAAGACCATGGCTACCACCAGCCACCAAAGGAAATGACAGACAGCAACAGATGCTTAAAGATCAATGGATGCTATCAGACAGGCAGCTAGACACTCAAAATATACAGCCTCTATCTACCTCAGACACCCAGCCAATGACATGACATGATTGGTTATTTATAATGCGCTTAATACCCAGACCCGGGAGTCAAACCTGTGTTGCTCTGTGGCGTCTTACTTTCAAGGCGAGCATGTTGCCTCTGAGCTATCTTCCCGGGATGGCTAGACATGCTCGGACACCCAGAAACCAATGGAAACAGACAATTAAAGATGAATATATACTTATGTTAAAAATAAGGACGAGCAGATAGAGCAGCGACTCTCCAGTCAGGACATCTTCTGCCACTTGAAATGCTTGTTAAAATGACGACAAAGTCGGTTTGAAACGATTGAGGGACACAAATAAATCCATCGTTTGTCTTCTCCACAGCTTTGTGATATAAAGCAATACTTACTGGCTCTATTATTCCACAAAAGCTGGGAATGCGTGTGGGTTGTTATAGCTGTAAAACGACAGGTCTTTCTGGAACTTTCCCTCCAGCTCTCAATCCTCAGGGCTGCTCAGGGCTGGTGGGTCCTAGCTGGAAGAGCTGCGCGTCCAGGTTGGCGTTTTAACACACTGCTGGCTGGCACACCTGCCAAGGGAGTGTCTAGGTCGCAGCTATTCACACTGGCCCTGTTTCAGAGTTCACGCCCCCTAACTCAATAGCTGTGTCCACACTGTGATGGATTATTGCCAGTGTTCTGCCAACCGATCCCCAGTGTGATTTCTTTATCATAAAAGGCAGCACACCGAGCACTTTAGAGTGTAACTCAGTCAGAGGGAGGAGGTTGTTACGCACAAATGTCTTCCGAGTGTAAAGGGTAGCAATGTGTCTCAAACCAAGGTCTGTGAAGTCAAGGCAATGGCAAGGCAACGTTTAGTGAGTGTTCCAGGAGGCTGTGACGTGACGCATTCTGTTAAAAAAGGGGCCTTCATATTCGACCATACGAAAAAGGCAGTACACGGTATTTTGAATTCATTTATTTAGTTATATTTATGTACAGTGAAGACCAATGCTCTTTGATGGCAAAAAAATGTACAATAAATTAAATATCAGATTTGACTGGAATAAATACGCTAATTACAATGGTGTGTTTTAGAGTGATATTCTTACCAGGTTGTGGTAGGGAGAAAAAGCAACAGTCTCCGGTGGCAGTACATGGGTGAACTTACATAGATTAAGCACAATCAAAATTAGACATTTTTAAGAGCAGGTAGGTGGTACAGACATCTATGTTGGGGATGTGACAGTGTTGTAAGAAGGGTTGGAGTGGGGACAGAGAAAGGGACAGAGACAGGTTAGTGGTGAGGGAAAAATGGTAGCTCAAAGGCAGATGAGAGGTACGTTAAGAGGATAACTCAGAGGCAAGGAGTTAGGCTTTACATTTGGCTTGCAACAAATCGATGTGGACAGTTTCTTAGACATCCGGGGGAAGAGAATTTCATGCAACTGGAGCAAGAAGAGGGAAAGAGCGGAAGCGAGTAAGGAAGGGCGAGGCGCCACAAAGGTAGTCGAGGATTACGAGTAGGCTCGTAGAGTTGGATAGAGGTGAATAGATATGGTGGTGCCTTCCCATGGATACACTTTTGAACGAGGAGAAGAAATGTAAATCTGTCCCTGTTTTGCATCATCAGTCATCCAGCCAGGTGACGGAACGAGGCAGTAGGTGTGAAGTGAGGGAGTTCAAAGCGAGAAGAGGTAGAAAAGCTGCTAATCTTGTAGAGAGGACAGAAAACATAGTTGGGGAGATCAAAGAGTAGTCCAGTTTGGAGAAGACAAGATCTAGTAACTCCATACACCTGGTAGGCCCAAAGAATAAACGGATGAAAGGCCTTGGCAGGTCTTTCCAGTCACATGCAGCACGAGTATGGAATAAACTCCCAAAAGACCGGCGTGCGGATAGTAATCATGGTACGTTTAGGACATTTTTGAAAACAGTACTATTTGAATGAACTCCTGACTTGATCTGCTCTATACTTGATCTCATCTTCTCTCCTCGTTCTGCACCCTGATGCTAATACAAATGCATAAATACATGGTTAAGAGGTGCTTGGTGGTGTTGAACTAAAGGAGGTGCCTGAATCGCCTAATTGAGGTTTCTAACTGAAGACGAGCAATGGAGGGTGTCAGGTGGGGACTGTATAGGCGGGGGAGGAGATGAGAGAGAGTATTTGGCAGGGAGGAAGAGCACCTCTGCTTTTGAGTTTTTACATGAAGGAGGGGGAAGCCACCCCAATATTTAATAACATAGAGACAGTTAAAAATGCTGAAAAGATCAGAGGAGAGTTCAGGAACAGAGAAAAAGATGTGCATCTCTCACCTGAAGAGTTGGTGCAAGAACGCAAAGGAGGAGATTAGTGCCTTAGTGCCCGCCGAAGAGCAGACGTATAGAGCTTTTCCCTGCCTCCATCTGCACCGTGCAGGTCGCTGTATCCTCCTTGCTCCCCCACTTCAACCTTCAAACCAGTGGAGCCTCCTGCATCAAAGAATAGCTCGAGGGCTGTGTGGCGATTTCCTACTGGGGAAGGGACTGTGCGTGCAAACCGCACTTGGTGCCTGCTTTTATTATAAATATCGTGAACAGCTGAAGGAGTCGTTTCGGTTGCGCACCTCAACCCCAGTTACATATTTTCAGATATTTCACTGGCCTTCTCGTGCGGGTCTGCATTGCCTCATTGTCCACTTTGCAAACGGCCACCATCATCCTCGGCACCAGAGTGCCTCTGAGGGTTGCCATGGAGCTTTTCAAACAACTCTCCTGATTGGCCCATCAGTGCTTTAACTAGACTCGGTAGGTGAAAAATCTGTCCCCAAGCACAAGGACCTGCAAAAATGCTGCTGCCTGGCCCTGTCCAGGCCTGGGAGAGCTCGGAGGGCCCTCCCCCCCATCTCCTCCCGCAGCATCCCACGCTCCACCACCTCACACTTCATGTATCATCCCCTAGCATGCAGCCGGCCTCTCTGAGAACTTGGGACTCTCCTGGAGCCTTGTACTCCCATTGCAGAACACTTGTGAGTTATGTTCTATTACCTGATGACTTATCACTAACTGGCCAATGTTGAATTGAGCTGTGCCATAAGCCACATTTCTGCTTTTTCGCCTATGCCTTCCATACCTCCTTTATTTTACTTAATTTGTGTGCTGTTTGGGAAATTCAGAATCTCGGTGTGTTTAACAACTGTATACCCCCTACCCTCCCATTTTTGCATTGCATTTGTGTGCTGTTTGGGAAATTTCGAATCTCAGTGTGTTTAACAACTGTAAATTCGACTGCTTTGCACTGTGTAAATTCGATTTTAGCTGTGCCCAGTGTCTGCCTTGTGTTTCATCTTGCACTGTGTAAATTCGATCTTAGCTGTACCCAGTGGCTGCCTTGTGTTTCATCTTGCACTGTGTAAATTCTATTTTAGCTGTGCCCAGTGGCTGCCTTGTGTTTCATCTTGCACTATGTAAATTCGATCTTAGCTGTGCCCAGTGGCTGCCTTGTGTTTCATCTTGCACTGTGTAAATTCGATCTTAGCTGTGCCCAGTGGCTGCCTTGTGTTTCATCTTGCACTGTGTAAATTCGATCTTAGCGGTGCCCAGTGGCTAACTAGTGTTTCATCCTGTATTGTTAATTTTTTGAACTTTTTTGTGCCAAGTGACTGCATTCTGTCTCATTCTGTCCTACTGTACCTGTCGTTTCTCTTCTGCTTGCACCCCCCTTTGTTCTCCCCCAGTGTTTCCACCACCACCCATCCACTCCTCTCACTCCCACCCGCGCTCCCCTCACTCTCGCCCACCCTCCCCTCACTCTCACCCACCCTCCCCTCACTCTCCTCTATCCCTTCTCCACATCAACCATGGCTCTCTCTGTTTCTCCTATCTTCTCCAACTGTTTCACTATCGACTATCCCACCCTTCTCACTAAGTCTGGTGGGAAGAAATTCGAAAAGGAAATCCTGGTCTCCAACCCTGGCCTCCCTATCGCTGATGCCTACACCAGCGCTTCCTCTAGACAGACCCTCACCGACATCCTTTTTGTTGTTCCTTTGCCAGACCTATGAACTCTTCATATGGTCTCTGTACTCTCTCCTTTCTCCTCTTCTCCAATTAATGATGGCACCCGCTGGGAGGTCCTCCTGGCTTACTTCCACTCCTCCAAGATCATCATTAATTTTTACCTTAATGGCACCATCTTGGTCCAAGGCCCTCAGGCCAACCCCTTCCTCTTTGACCGACATTTCCCGCTACTTATCAATTTCCTTTCCGATCCTGCTGTGACCTCTACCCTTCTTCGCCTTCATTGTCTCCAACCTCTGCCACCTCCCTGGCACCCTCTTCCTCCTCTTCGGCTACCTTTCCCTCTCCTTCTACCTCCTCCCCCCTCCTCAGGTGCCTTCCTCACCTCTGCAGGGAGTACCTCTGATTTATACCCCTCCCTGGAAATCTTTCAAGGATGGCAACCTTCTCCACCTTGCCACTCTTAACTCTCTTTCAGCTGTCAAACATTCCTCTGACATCTGGCGTCTCCTGGAAGAACTGGACCTTGATGTCCTTGGTCTCACAGAGACATGGTTCACTGGCTTTGACACTCGCCTCCCTGATGGCTACAAGAGCCTCTTCGTGCCCAGATCCAAACATCCCGTTGGTGGTGTAGCCTTGATCTTTCCAGAGTGGAAGCCTGCCTCCATCATTACTATGCAGGCTTACTCCTCAGTTGAATGCCTTGTCTGTCGGCTTTCTCTCTCTCCTGGCCACTCCCTTAATGTGGCTACCATCTATCGGGCACCTGGTCAGATCTCCGCCTTCTGCTCTGAGTGGGCGGACCTCTCCTCTTCCCTCCTGGTCTCGACCACTCAACTCCTCCTTATTGGAGACGTTAACATCCACCTGGATGCTTCCTGTCCTTCCTCTGGACTCTTTCGCAACCTCTGCAACTCTCTCTCACTCTCAATCCTCCCCTCTGGCCCGACTCACTCTGCAGGGCACACTCTGGATGCCCTGACCTCTACAGACCTTCCCCTTTCTATCCCTTTCACCACTCCTCTCTCCTGGAGTGATCACTTTCTCCTTTCGCCCAGCTCTCTCTCTCCACCCCTCAGGCCAAGCCACTCCAGCACTGCCACCTACCTTCTCGGTCATCCGACCCATGAAGCGCATGTCCGTTGAGGCTTTTGCTGCCACTTTCTCACCCCCCCCAAGCCTCCTCGGCTGACTCACACCCTGATACAGCCCTATCTATGCTCCACTCAGCTATATCTGATACTCTTGATGTTTTTGCCCCTGTCATGAGGATCCGCTTGAAGTCCAAAGCCAAGTGCAACTCCTGGTGCGACTCAGATCTCGTCAACCTTAAATGCAAATGCAGGGTGATTGAGAGCAAATGGCATGCTTCCTGTACATCCTCTGACAAACTGGCCTGCTACCTGCTCCACAGGCAATACCAGCTCTCTGTTCACTCCGAGAAGAGAGCCCTCATTCAAGACGTCGTCTCTGCAGCATCCAACAATTCGGCTGAACACTTTAATATCTGGAAGGAGCTAGCCAATCCTGCTGCAGTTTTTACCTCTCCTGTCACCTCCCAGGCCCTCTGCATGGCCCTGGTTTCTCATTTTATCTCAAAAACCCAGGACATCCTGTCCGCTCTCTCTTCCTCTCTTCGTCCTCACTCTATTCCCCATTCTTCCTCTGGCCCCTCTTTCGCCACCTCTCATGCCTCCTTCTCTGCCTTTCCCTGTTCTCCCCTGAAGATACTGATAGACAAGTCTGATCTACGAAAGTCTCGTCAAAACAGGTTCACCCCTGTTCCTCTAAAACCATCAAGGAACACATTGACACGCTGGATCTTGCTTTGGATGACTTCTGCAACCACTCCTTCGCCACTGGAGTCTTCCCTTCCCCCTGAAACACTCCCTTGTGCACCTTCTTCTTAAGAAACCCTCAACCGACCCCTCATGCCCAGCTAACTACCGCCCAATCTCCAACACTTCTTTCCTGGGCAGACTCCTGAATAAACTGGACATCTTCCAGCTTAATCTTCACACTGAATCTGTTGGTTGTCTCCATGACCATCAGCCTGGCTTCAGAGCTGCCAGAAGCACGGAAACTGCTCTCCTGATCATCCTTGAAGACCTACCCTCCAACCTTGATTGTAATACCCTCTGGGTCCTCATCTTACTTGATCTCTCTTCTGCCTTTGACATGGTCAACCACGCCATCCTGCTCAACCATCTCTGTGATAACCTGGGTATCACCAATCAGGCCCTGGCTTGGCTGACCTCTTTCCTCTCTGATCAACCCTCCCAGGTCCAACTTGGATCCTTCCTCTCCTCTATCTCTATCTATACCTGTGGTGTTTCCCAGGGGTCTTACTTCTCTCCCTGGCTGTTCAACCAATACCTGGCACTCCTTTCCCACTGAATTGCCACTCTCTGCCCCAACTTTCAGTGCTATGTGGTTGACACTCAGATCATTTTCAGACTCCCTTCCGCCACCTCATCTCCTTCTCTCATCTCTGACTGTCTGTCCGCTATCGAGGAGTTGGGTGCCGCCAATGATCTCTCCTTAATGCCAGTAAGACTGAGATTCTCCTCAGCAGCACACCTGCTCCCTCCTTTCCTGTTGCTCTCTGGGTGGCCTGTCTTGGCCCTATTCCTTCTCCCACCTGTGAGGCTAAAAACCTCGGGGACATCTTTGACTCCACACTCTCCTTCTCTCCTCACATCTTGGATGTCTCTAAGAAGTCACACTATCAGGTGCACCTCCTCAGAGGTATTCTTTCTTTCCTCTCCTTCCCCCCACAAGCTCACTGTCTCCAGAGCTCTGGTTCTCTGTAGGCTGGACTACTGCAATAGCCTCTTTCTAAATCTGCCTGCTTCTACTCTGCACTCTGTGCAACTCATCCAGAACAGAACTGCGAGACTTGTCCTTGGCCTCAAGCACAAGGATCGTATCTCTCCAGGACTGAAATCTCTGCAATGGCTCCCAGTGGCTGCAAGGATTAAGTTCAAAACCCCCTGCATTGTCCACAAGGCCTTCTGGGGCCTGGGGCCTCAATACCTTCAACACTCTCTTCCTAATATCTTCCTTCTCCAGCTCTTCACTCATCCTCCTCCAACTCCCTCAGGGTCAGTCGCTTCTCCAAGCAACAAGTTGGTGGTAGATCTCTATCTTCATCTTGGGCCTCCCACTGGAACATCCTCCCTGCCTCCCTGAAACCTGAGGAGAACCATCTCCAGTTCCAGAAGCACCTCAATACCTTCCTCTTTGCTACTGCTTTCTCTCCTCCTCTCCCCTGCTGAACTCCTGACTGAAACTACACTGGTTCACCTGACTGCCCTCTGATCTCTGGCTAAGGTTGCCTCCCCCGCCAGTTGCATACCTGCACTGCCTCCTGGGCAACCCCTGCACTTAGGGGCTGTTTCTGTATCTCTACAGTCCCCTACCAGCTCTTGAAACTTGATGTCTGCACCTACCCCTGCTCTTGCCACTAGCGGCCGCACTTGTACCTACTGTTTTATTTTTTTTTTAAATATTATTTAGTGTCAATCCTATGTTTTGCACTGCAGCCTCCCCTCCTTCCTCCTGCACTTTTCCCTTTCCCCCTTTCCTGCACTTGCGCAATCTCAATGTCACCTGGCCTAGTAAGATTTTTGCCTTTGTCGTCCCTCTGTTCCCCCTCCCTTGCCTCGTCGTGCCTTGAAACACTTGTGTATAGGTGCGTTATAAATGCCATATCATATCATATCCTTAGAGATTCTTTGTAAATCAGTATTACTAATTCATCAGTACTATCAATAGCTCAGTATTATACTAGGATGTTGATCGATATTATCAGTGTTTCATTGTCTCCAATGGCTGAGTATCATCAGTGCATCATTAACCCGGGGCAATGTCCCCATAGAGGCAATCCAATGAGACAGCCTCTAGTGGCGCCAGAGCAAAAGCATCGGCAGGAAGCATGAACAGTGGGAGCAGATTGGATGTCCGGTTTCTATTAAACATTAAGGCCCTGATTCATGGAATTATTTGTGCTGAAAATAAGGAACTTGCGCGACAAACTCCGTGCTCATCCGCGTTTGTCGATTCATGGAATGGAATGTGCAGGATTTTTCCAGGACCTCTGTGGAGTTCATGCAAGCTTGACTCGTCTCTGCGAGTCGCCGAGCATCTTGACTGAGACAACATGCAGAGCGAGGGAGTGGCTTGTGCAGAGAACTGGAGAACTGTGGAGGGGGTGGAAAACAGAAAATGTGGAAGAATATGCGGCAAAAATTGGCGTTCTGAGGGACAGTGCACAGGCAGTCCCTTGCACGCCCGCTATTGTGCCAATACCCAGGACATCCTGTCCGCTCTCTCTTCCTCTCTTCGTCCTCACTCTATTCCCCATTCTTCCTCTGGCCCTTCTTTCGCCACCTCTCATGCCTCCTTCTCTGCCTTTCCCTGTTCTCCCCTGAAGAGGCTGATAGACAAGTCTGATCTACGAAAGTCTCGTCAAAACAGGTTCACCCCTGTTCCTCTAAAACCATCAAGGAACACATTGACACGCTGGATCTTGCTTTGGATGACTTCTGCAACCACTCCTTCGCCACTGGAGTCTTCCCTTCCCCCTGAAACACTCCCTTGTGCACCTTCTTCTTAAGAAATCCTCAACCGACCCCTCATGCCCAGCTAACTACCGCCCAATCTCCAACACTTCTTTCCTGGGCAGACTCCTGAATAAACTGGACATCTTCCAGCTTAATCTTCACACTGAATCTGTTGGTTGTCTCCATGACCATCAGCCTGGCTTCAGAGCTGCCAGAAGCACGGAAACTGCTCTCCTGAACATCCTTGAAGACCTACTCTCCAACCTTGATTGTAATACCCTCTGGGTCCTCATCCTACTTGATCTCTCTTCTGCCTTTGACATGGTCAACCACACCATCCTGCTCAACCATCTCTGTGATAACCTGGGTATCACCAATCAGGCCCTGGCTTGGCTGACCTCTTTCCTCTCCGATCAACCCTCCCAGGTCCAACTTGGATCCTTCCTCTCCTCTATCTCTATCTATACCTGTGGTGTTTCCCAGGGGTCTTACTTCTCTCCCTGGCTGTTCAACCAATACCTGGCACTCCTTTCCCACTGAATTGCCACTCTCTGCCCCAACTTTCAGTGCTATGTGGTTGACACTCAGATCATTTTCAGACTCCCTTCTGCCACCTCATCTCCTTCTCTCATCTATGACTGTCTGTCCGCTATCGAGGAGTTGGGTGTCGCCAATGATCTCTCCTTAATGCCAGTAAGACTGAGATTCTCCTCAGCAGCACACCTGCTCCCTCCTTTCCTGTTGCTCTCTGGGTGGCCTGTCTTGGCCCTATTCCTTCTCCCACCTGTGAGGCTAAAAACCTCGGGGACATCTTTGACTCTACACTCTCCTTCTCTCCTCACATCTTGGATGTCTCTAAGAAGTCACACTATCAGGTGCACCTCCTCAGAGGTATTCTTTATTTCCTCTCCTTCCCCCCACAAGCTCACTGTCTCCAGAGCTCTGGTTCTCTGTAGGCTGGACTACTGCAATAGCCTCTTTCTAAATCTGCCTGCTTCTACTCTGCACTCTGTGCAACTCATCCAGAACAGAACTGCGAGACTTGTCCTTGGCCTCAAGCACAGGGATCGTATCTCTCCAGGACTGAAATCTCTGCAATGGCTCCCAGTGGCTGCAAGGATTAAGTTCAAAACCCCCTGCATTGTCCACAAGGCCTTCTGGGGCCTGGGGCCTCAATACCTTCAACACTCTCTTCCTAATATCTTCCTTCTCCAGCTCTTCACTCATCCTCCTCCAACTCCCTCAGGGTCAGTCGCTTCTCCAAGCAACAAGTTGGTGGTAGATCTCTATCTTCATCTTGGGCCTCCCACTGGAACATCCTCCCTGCCTCCCTGAAACCTGAGGAGAACCATCTCCAGTTCCAGAAGCACCTCAATACCTTCCTCTTTGCTACTGCTTTCTCTCCTCCTCTCCCCTGCTGAACTCCTGACTGAAACTACACTGGTTCACCTGACTGCCCTCTGATCTCTGGCTAAGGTTGCCATCCTCCGCCAGTTGCATACCTGCACTGCCTCCTGGGCAACCCCTGCACTTAGGGGCTGTTTCTGTATCTCTACAGTCCCCTACCAGCTCTTGAAACTTGATGTCTGCACCTACCCCTGCTCTTGCCACTAGCGGCCGCACTTGTACCTACTGTTTTATTTGTTTTAAAAATATTTTTTAGTGTCAATCCTATGTTTTGCACTGCAGCCTCCCCTCCTTCCTCCTGCACTTTTCCCTTTCCCCCTCTCCTGCACTTGGGCAATCTCAATGTCACCTGGCCTGAACTCCTGACTGAAACTACACTGGTTCACCTGACTGCCCTCTGATCTCTGGCTAAGGTTGCCTCCCCCGCCGGTTGCATACCTGCACTGCCTCCTGGGCAACCCCTGCATTTAGGGGCTGTTTCTGTATCTCTACAGTCCCCTACCAGCTCTTGAAACTTGATGTCTGCACCTACCCCTGCTCTTGCCACTAGCGGCCGCACTTGTACCTACTGTTTTATTTGTTTTAAAAATATTTTTTAGTGTCAATCCTATGTTTTGCACTGCAGCCTCCCCTCCTTCCTCCTGCACTTTTCCCTTTCCCCCTCTCCTGCACTTGCGCAATCTCAATGTCACCTGGACTAGTAAGATTTTTGCCTTTGTCGTCCCTCTGTTCCCCCTCCCTTGCCTCGTCGTGCCTTGAAACACTTGTGTATAGGTGCGTTATAAATGCCATATCATATCATATCCTTAGAGATTCTTAGAGATATTATCAGTGTTTCATTGTCTCCAATGGCTGAGTATCATCAGTGCATCATTACCCCGGGGCAATGTCCCCATAGAGGCAAGCCAATGAGACAGCCTCTAGTGGCGCCAGAGCAAAAGCATCGGCAGGAAGCATGAACAGTGGGAGCAGATTGGATGTCCGGTTTCTATTAAACATTAAGGCCCTGATTCATGGAATTATTTGTGCTGAAAATAAGGAACTTGCGCAACAAACTCCATGCTCATCCGCGTTTGTCGATTCATGGAATGGAATGTGCAGGATTTTTCCAGGACCTCTGTGGAGTTCATGCAAGCTTGACTCGTCTCTGCGAGTCGCCGAGCATCTTGACTGAGACAACATGCAGAGCGAGGGAGTGGCTTGTGCAGAGAACTGTTGAGGGGGTGGAACACAGAAAATGTGGAAGAATATGCAGCAAAAATTGGCGTTCTGAGGGACAGTGCACAGGCAGTCCCTTGCACGCCCGCTATTGTGCCAAACCATACGTATTAATGGAACAACCCACGCTGCCTCTCGGCATAGAAATAGCCATGCAAATCCCTCGATCTCTATGCCACCCAAAAGCAGGCCTAAAGACACGCGCATAGGAATCGCAGCGCAGAGGTGGGTTTACATGTCAGATATAGGGGTGCGTGTACACAACCAGGGTTCCGATCTAACTTAGGGGTGTGCATACGCAGTGCAGGGGGGTGTCGAAATCGTTTACGTTGGTTTGCATGCAGATTTTTCAAGTTGAACACAAATTAAACATTTTCATATGCATGTTGTCGGGCAACAGTTACGGGGGACCCTGCGCAGGGTTCCTGAGATGCAGGCCTGCTTGCGGTGGACCCCACACTCTTTTTAAAGGGTGTGTCTATACGCGCCCGGGGGAACACGATAACATAATTGTTCTGGCTTTCCATGCTTTGACTGGGGTGTGTGTCAGGGGCGTCGCATATGCGACTTTGCAAATATGGTTACTTTGCACAGTACATTCCATGATTACATGTGGGGCACATTTTTTATTCTGCGTCCAGGCTCGGCAGTGCCGTTCTTAGCACGTGGCAATTGCGGGAGAAATGCACACTTTTCCATGAATCGGGCCCTACATATATTAAATAGAAGCACCATTATTTCTAGGATTCCTGAATTAGTGCCACAGGCTTAAAAATTGCAATTACTGGCAGTTAACAACCCTGACTCGTATTCAATAAAGCATTACTTGCATAAATCATAGACATTTAAAAATGCAGCCTTAGATAGCACTTCAGATAAGAACTTGCAGACAAAATTGGAGCAGCAGAAAAAGAAGAGGTAGAAGAGAGAGAGAGAGAGAGAGAGAGTTGAAGAGCCATTGCTCATGCCAGCCACATATCTTTCAGATGCAGAGGAAAAATGCTTGTGGATGCTGTGAGAGAGCCTGAAATATGATACTATGTTACCAGAACTCCCTGACAACCATATACCTTTATGAGCAATGCATATTTAAACAAGCATTGGCAATGCTGATAGTTTTGGCGTTTACTTTTTGTTCTTTGCATTTTGCATTTATAGGCACCAGGGTGCAAGGAGGAGAGCGCAAAGATTTAAAGGAGGATGCGAGAAGGGGTGCGAGTGTGCAATCAAATGAGAAGGGGAATAGAGCAACGGAGGATCGATGATGAGCAAGAGGAAATATGAGTGAGAAAGGGTGAGAGAGACAGAGAAAAAGTGAGTCTGAGAGGAAGGATGAGAGAAAAAGAAAGGGCTAAGCGCAAAGGTGAGAGATGCAGAAGACGGAATAAGATTTCTTCAAGAGTACCAGAGAGAGTGGCAGCACTTGAGGGGACAGAGAGGGCAGCGTGCGTTGAGAGGGGGGGCCCCGGGGGGAACGCAAAGCGTTTCCCCCCGGGGAGTTATTTGGCGCTGAACACGGCCAGCGAGTGGCCGTGGGGGGCAGAGCGCCTCCCTAGGGGTATTTAAGGGCTCAGGGAAGGTTCGGGAGGCAGGCGACAGTTAGGACTTGGTAATTGCATCAGTCCTGTCGCCCACTCCCGAGCCTTCCCTGAAGCTAGCTGGGCCTGTGGTGCTTCGGTGTAGAGTAGGTGAAGAGGGTTAGTTAGTTCCTCGGGGTGGGCAGGCAGTTAGGATTTATTTAGAAATAAAAAAAATAAAAAAAAAAAACAACTTTAGGTTGGCGGTTTTCGCCCAGTGGGAGTAGCGTAAATAAGCTACCCCCCCTCTCCCTCTCTCCTTACCTGAGCTGCCGTTTGGCGTTCCTTACGCGGTGGGGCGGCGGGATCGTGGGGGCGGGTTTTGTCTTCGGGCAGTTTTCGGGCCTCTGGGGAGAGGGGGTCGTTGCGAGGGAGAGGGATTTTCTGCTCGTCGGCACCTTCTTGGGCTTCTTCCTACGTCGAGCGGGAGGGGGAGGGAGTGCAGGCCTGGTTGGGCGGCACATTAGGCTTCCGCTGGGAGCCCCGGACATTTTCCTTTTTCTCCCCCCACGGCGCCGGGCCTTCCCTGCCCGTTTCCTCTGGTTCGCGGGGGTGTGGATCAGCAGAGCCCAGGCGGCCCTGTCTGTTTGGAGTTGCACAGGCGCGGTGACAGCCTCCTGTCAGAGGGGGCAGGGAAGGCGCCTTAAGGGGGCAGCGCTGTTTTTACTGAGCTGCTAATAGTGGGTGCAGCTTGTGGGCCACCAGGGGGCAGGGCGGGCGGTTCTAGAGTTTAGGGGAAGTAGAGGTGATCATCAGCAGCATTAGTGGGGGCTCCTGGGGGTGTGCAGTTAGCAGGGGTAGAAGTATAGGCAGGAGAGGGTTTTTTTTCTTTGGGGGAGGGGTATTTTTAGGTGGGGGGGCAAATAAAAAAAAAAATTCTTGAATAAAAAAGAAAAGAGAAGTGCTATTTTGGGGTTATTTAACCCTTTGTGTCATTAGGGTTATAGCGCAATTTCTGTTGGTTTTTCCCTCGGCTAGGAGTAATTTTCCACGGGTAGGTGCCGGCTCGGGGGCATATTTAGCTAGTGAGCGTCAGGGCGTGGTTTAGTGCGCTCTCAGATTAGTAGTGCACGATGGTGGGCCAAGGGGATAGCAAGGGGGGGCTGGTTGATGCTAGGGCTCTTAGGGAGGCCCTGGAAATCATCAGCAGGGCATCGAAGGCCCAGTTGGAGGGGGCGGTGGGGGAGGTCACGGGTGAGGGGGAGATAAGGGGCGGTAGACCGCAGCGTAGAGCGGCAGCTGATGGGGCGCTTGCGGCAGTGTTGGCTTGCACCCCTACGGCGGGGAGGGGGGAGGTTTGGGAATCCAGGGGCAGGAAAATGAGGAGGGAGATAGACAGGAGGGCGGATGAGGGAGTAAGGATGTCGGGGGGGGGCAGCCAGGGAGGGAGGGAATGATAGCCCTAGGGAAGATGGGAATGGTCAAGAGGGTGGGGCTCGAGGGAACAACAGTGGGGGCAGGGATGGGGCACAGAAAGGGGTGTCAGGGCAGAGGGGAAGAGGGGGTAAATACCTTCAGAAGAGTGCAGGTGGGAGAAGGAGGGAGAGGTCCCCTTCAATGGAGGAGGGTAGGGTGGGGCGCGGAACGCCCCCCCCGGGTAGGAGGAGTGAGGGCGGAGGGCGCTGCGCAGCCCCCGCTGTTCAGGTGGAGGTTGAGGGTTTCAGTACGGCCCCTCCTCGGTCAACGCAAGGAGAGCCTAGAGGGCGCAGCACTGCCCCTAGCAATGAGGATTCCAGGGTGGAGGTCGGAACGCCTCGCCCGAGAGAAGAGGACCAGGCAGGGGTTTCCACAACCCCGCCGAGAAGACGTCAAAGGAGTGGCGGGGCGGACGCCCCGGGCTCGCAAGAAGATCATCAACTCATCTCGGGCATGAGCTTGCATCCACAATGGTATTTAAGGGGTGATGAAGTTGGTCGGGAGGAATATGTGGGGCAATGGGAATGGGAAGATTACAGGGCGGAAAGGGAAAAGGGGGAGGAAAGAAGAAGTTCAAGGTGGGATAGGGAAAGGGAAGTGCATGGTGGACGGGGTGAAAGGGGTCAAGGGAACTATTGGCTGGGTGAGTGTGCTGACATGTTTTGTCCCCGCAGTAGGAGCCCTCTAAGAATGGAGAGGAGGAGCACCGGTGTGGACGCCAGACCGCAGGTGGCAGGTGTGGAAAGAGGTGAGCGGGAAAGGGAATGGTCATCTGCATGGCAGAGAGGGGTTACAAATAGGTGGTTAGGGGATGAACGGGCGGGTTTTCAAGGTGTAACGAAGGAAGTTGGCGTGCAGGCCATTGGAGCCGAGGGGTTTGAAAAGAGCATTTGCTCAGTGGAGGTCCAAACGGACAAAGTGGTGGAGCCATTGGGGCTCGAAGTGCAAGCTGGTAAAGATAAAGAGGTGGAAGTGAAAGGAAAGGAGAAAAAATTGCCATACATGGGGATAAGAAAACCATTGGGGGCGCACTTGATGGCAGCGACCAGGGAGAAGATCCAGGCAGGGGAATTTGTGGATGTCTTCAAATTGCTCCATAGGGAAGTGAGAGCGAAGGAGGGGACTAAGGAGGAAGAGAGGGAACTGGCTTCACGCCCGAGGGTCCCGGTGAACATTGAGAATTGGACGTCAGCGTTTATCATTTACGCCAGTGGGTATTGCGAAAAATTCCCGGAGCGTTGCGTGCCCTGCTGAAATATATGGATGTAATAAGGAAGGCTTTTACGAGCTTTGGGGGCTTTGCCTGGGTAAGGTATGATGAGGAATTTAGAGCGAGAATGGCAGAGGATAGTCAGGCGGTCTGGGGGGAGATAGATATGGATCTGTGGCTGCAATGGATGGCCCCAACGAGGCCGGCCCCGACATTACATACAGCGAGTGGGCTGCCTGTGCCTTTCCGGCCCTTTCTTGGTCGCCCCGCCCATGAGGGGGCGGGGGAAGGAGGCAGGGGCCAGTCCTCAGCAGCGTGCTGGGGGTACAATAAGGATAGCTGCGCAAGGACCCTGTGTAGGTTCAGGCACGAGTGTAGCAAGTGCGGTGGAAAACACCCTCTCACGCAGTGTTTCCAACAAGGAAACAGGGGGAGGGGGAGAGGTGCAGAAAAAGGGGTTGGGGGGAAAAGCTTTTACTCCAATTAAAGTGGGTGTGTTGGAAAAATGGTTGCAATTTTATCCGGATAGGGAAGGGGCTAAGATTTTGAGTGAGGGGTTTTGTCAGGGGTTCAGGTTAGGTTACCAGGGTCCAAGGGTGCGGCGGTGGGTGGAAAATTTGAAGTCGGCAAGAGAAAATGTTGAGGTGGTAAGACAAAAATTGAGCAAGGAAATAGCGGCAGGAAGGATAGTGGGCCCATTTGATGACGTACCGGGTGACTTAGTGATATCCCTATTGGGGGTGGTGCCCAAGAAAGCTCCGGGGGAGTTCAGACTGATTCATCATTTGTCATGGCCGGAGGGTATGTCAGTTAATGATTTCATTGCCCCGGAGGAATGTGGGGTTGTGTATGCAAGTGTTGACCAAGCGGTTGAGCTGATAAGGAAGGAAGGGCGAGGGGCCTTCATGGCCAAGTGCGATATCAAGGCGGCGTTTAGGTTATTGCCGGTGCACCCGGAGGACTTTTGGTTGTTAGGTTTGCAGTTTGAGGACAGCATATACATAGACAAAGCATTGCCAATGGAGTGCGCAATTTCCTGTGCTTTGTTTGAACGTTCAGCTCTTTTCTACAGTGGGTTTTCTCATTCAGCTCGGGGTGGGAGAGTGTGCTGCACTATCTGGATGATTTTCTGTTCATTAGCGGGGCAAAAAGAGAGGAGGATTGCAGAGAAATGCTAAAGTTGTTTCAGGAATTGATGGAGGAGCTGGGTGTACCATTAGCCGAAGACAAAACAGAAGGGCCGGCAGTGGTGTTAACATTTCTAGGAATTGAACTGGATTCAGTGGCCATGACCTCACGCTTGCCGCATGACAACATGAGCAAATTGGTGGGACTGTTGGAGAAAGCGGTGGGGGCCCAAAAAATGATGCTGGTGGAGATGCAAAGACTAGTGGGGCATCTGAATTTTGCATGTAAGGTGGTGGCCCCAGGGCGGACGTTTTGCAGGAACATGGCAAGGGCCATGGCAGGAGAAAAGTGCCCACATCATCGGATAAGAGTATCGGGGGCAGTGAGGGAGGATTGCAGAATTTGGCTGCGCTTCTTGGAGAGTTTCAATGGAATGTCAATGTGGTTGCAGGGAGACCCGGTGACATGGGAATTTCAGATACTCTCGGATGCAGCGGGGGCCGGTGGTTTTGGGGTGTTTTGGGGGGGGGGGAAATGGTGTGCGGAAAAGTGGCCAGAGAGATGGTTGAAGGAAGGGAGGAGTATAGCATTCCTTGAATTTTTTCCATTACTAGTAGCATTGGAGTTGTGGGGGAAGGAGTTGCAAAACAAGAAGGTGAACTTCAATGTCGACAACAAATGCGTGGTCCATGTGGTGAACAGACAGTCAGCTACGGATCAGAGGGTGGCAAGGCTGATGAGAGAATTTGTCCTGCGTTGTATGGAATGGAATGTGGTGTTTAAGGCAACACATGTGCCAGGAAAGGATAATGGCATCACTGATGCATTATCTCGTTTTCAATGGCAGAGATTCCGTGGATTGGCTCCAGATGCAGATCAGGAGGGGCAGCAGATTCCGGAGGAGCTGTGGAAGATAGGAAGCTGAGAGCGCTTGCTCTGGAGGAGGGTTCATTGGCCGCGGCATCTAAGAAGTCATACAGGAGGGCCTGGGAGGATTTTATTATTACTGCAATGGGAAGATGTGCGAATAACAGAAGAAGGTTTAGACATCAAGATTAGAAGGTCCAAGACGGATCAGAAGGGAAGGGGCGCTTGGGTCCTGCTGGGTCGAGGGAGCGAGGTTTTATGCCCAGTTCAGGCAGGTAAGGTGTGGAAGGAGCGCTGTGGGGGTAAGTCAGGTTTGGTTTTCCGGCATGCGGACGGATCGCCGGTTACAGCGGCACAGGTGCTGGGGGTATTGCGGAAGGCGCTGGCCACGGTGGGAGAAAAGGCTGAGGAGTTCGGGACTCATTCTTTTAGGATGGGCGCAGCATCTGAGGGTAACAGGCTGGGTTTTTCGGAAGATAAAGTGAAAAGTTTGGGGCGTTGGAGGTCGGGGAAATACAAGGGTTACGTCAGGGATTTTGGGAAAGGGGATTGTTGAAGAAAGATGGTGGAGGACTTTGGGGGCAAGATGTTGTTGTTGGAATAATTTGACTTGTCAGTAATTTTGTGATTTCTGTTTCAGATGCTGCGCAAAAGAAAGGGGAGTTGGCGCAAGTTTGGATTGTTGGCCATTCAATTGTGAAGTGGGCTGGTAAAGAGGCGGAGAAGAGGGTGTTTGGAAGGCAGTTGGGGTGCAGTTACAAGGAAGTGGTGGTGAGATGGCACGGTTTGGGGGGCCTGCGGTGGGATCAGCTGCTGCCCATATTGGCAGGGATGAGGGAACGCTATGGGGTTCCACGGGTGGTGTTGCTGCATGCTGGGGAGAATGACCTGGTGAGAGATACGGGGGTGGCTCTGCTAAGGAAAATGAAGAGGGACTTAGTGTGGATTAGGGATATGTGGCCTCAAGCGGTGGTGGTGTGGACTAAGTTGTTGCCGCGAAGAGTGTGGAGGGGAGCAAGAAGTGAGGGAGCAATAGAGCGGGCCAGGAAGGGGATAAACAGGGAAATGGAAAAATTTTGTGCCTCAGTGGCGGTGATGGTCATGGACCATAAGGAAATAACATATGAGGGTTTTCTTATCTTTAGGGAGGATGGGGTACACTTGTCCGTGTATGGGAATAATCACTACCTGGCGGACTTGGGTTCTTGGCTGGGAGACTGGGTAAAGAGTTTGAGGTAGGAAAGTAGGGGGGGGGGGGTTGGGGCAGAAAGAACTCCTCGGGGGAGGGTTTTTCTGGTGCCGGGGGCATGGCCCCTTTTGATGTGGGGGGAGGGAAGCACAATGGGGGAATGACACGGGAAAGGAGGGGGTGGCGCTGTTTGCACAAGCAGGTCACCCCGGGGGAACAGGTATTGAGCCTGGAGGGGCATGGCCCCTGGGAGAAAGCGGGATGCCTGGAAAAGGGGCAAGGAGACGGTAGGATCCAAGGGATCATTAGGGAGGAAATTGGTTATTTAATTATTTAATTGTTGGGGGGAAATGAAAATGAAAATGTTTAAGTTATTTAATTCATTGTTCAAACATCTCTTTAGCTTGTTAGGCCATGGAGCCAGTTAAGCGTTTTGATTGTAAGCTTTGGCCTGTCACATTAAAGCGACCTTTTCCACTTTTAAATGAGTCTGGGTTTTTGTGCAGTAAGCCAAAAAGAGAGCGTGACAGCGTGCACGGAGAGAGGACGACAGCGTGTGCAGAGAGAGTGAGAGAACAATGTGCTCCTTAATGTGTATGTGGCAATGTAATTTGGATATGTGTGTACTTGTAAAGCACCAACGAATAACTATGCTTTCTATCGTGTCTGGCCGTGAAGCAAAGCTGGACGGTGGAGTAAGAGCGATTAACACGCATCCGACCCATATGCACTTAAATCATTAAAAAGATCACAATTAAGGAAGGACACAATGAAAGAAAGGAAAGGGAGGGTGGACACAAGTAGGCAAGCAAAAAAGGAATAAATGAATAAAAGCAAGGGGATAGTGAAATATGGGATTGTATTTCTTCTTGTATGCAATTCCTGACAAGAAACATTTAACAGAATTCTTACCTACTATCTAGACCATTCGAATTTCTGTGAACTTGATTACACATTTTAAGAGCCCTCCCTTTCAGGTTTCGAAAACTCTACTAAATGCTTTCTAAAAGCGGGCATGATTTATTCGCATTTGTTTTAACGCTCACAGAAACTCTAGCTGGTTGATAGCACAGCAAGTAGAGTGCTCCCTTTGACATCTGTGCGGATTCGAATCCCGGCAGGGCCAAACTCAGCTTTTCATCCTTCCAAGGTAGATAAATGCGCACCACACACCGTGGGTAATAATAATGTCTGAGGGTTCGAAGTACTATAAATAAAATGCTAAATTATTATTATTAGTAGGAAGAATACCTCTCTCTACTAGGCCCAATAGACCCCAACACTTTCTGCATAATTTGTTATTCAATTTCTGTCATCAAAACTATAACAAATTATATTTCCCAGATAACAACCACACGAAAGCTTTTCAAAAGGTCCAGCATATGGCTGAGGGTCTTAAACACTTCCTGAAACATCGTAACATTGCTAATGTTTGTACATGTCATCAATATCCTGCAAAATGGCTATGAATAAGTTATCTTCCAAAAATCTTGTGGTAGTTCAATGTGCGTTTATGTGGAACACTGACAGTCATACGGTACCATACCCTTGGTACAGACTCGGCAAACACAAAGAAATTGAGTCTTTGACAAAAGCCGCATTACCCATATGGCATAACATATAATAATGATGGAGATTAATGGCTTACCAAACAAAGCATCATCCAGTGTGAAAGTGTTTTGCTCACTGTGATGTAGATGCCAGACCTGGTAACTCAATGGGTTTATCCGTGTGAGGAAGACATGGGAGAGTTGAGTTGACGCGCGTGCGTACCTAAGCAGTGTGTGATACTGACACCTTCCTCTAAAACAACTAGTACGTTAAGTGACAGCTATTACTACTGGCACCTACTAGTACAAAAAAGCAGACGGGCAGCAAATCACCAAATCATACACTCAAGAGCAATAAGCTTAAAGGCATATTTAGTTCAAATACACCAAGTATGGCGATATGTGCAATCTAGATTAAACACATTGAGGTTCCCTTATAAAAGAACACATTCCGAACTGAATCAGTCACACACATACATTTTACGAGTAAAAATCTAAATAGTGATAGGATTATGGATCACTCTGAACGATCACTTATAATGAACACGTCGCTCGCAGCGATAAGGCTGCATGGTATGATAACTAAGTCAGTCAGTGCTGGAAGTGTATGATGACACACATGTATTTCCGCCTGTCCTACTGACAGATTAAACAGACAAATATGACTTCTATGTACACATACTAATACGGAAACAATCTAATGTACCCCAAACGTACTAATATGTCTTAACCTAGAGTATGTACATTTAAGTGATCAATTCACAAAGGAGACCTAAACATAGCATGTGGCACACACCAATCTCGCTGTGTAATGCCCATAGATCTAGGCATGTAAATCAATCAAATGCTCAGTGGTAATCACATTAAGACATTCAATTCCATTTGGTTATTCAGACCAACCATATGCGTATGCAAGTTGTAAATCCAGATTTGTTCCTGGAGTGCCTAGCCTCTGCTCAAAGGAATCCCCCCTCTGGCGTCCAAACAAACCTTTTCTACGACCAACCATTTTAAATCTTCATGACTATGATGGGCTTCATTGAAGTGTGGAACCAAAGGCACTAAAGCCACATTGTTTCGAGTCCTAGACAATGTTCACATTTACCTATTAGAACAGGTTTTTTTGTTTTGCTAATATAGCACTCCTGGCGTGGCCCGGGAATGACATAGACTTGATTTGCAGTTAGTATGTTCTTTCAATAGCCAAACCTTACTGACATGATGGAATTCAGCAGTCTTAATTTAAAATTGTTGCACAGAACAATTTCCACATGGAAAGGGACCACCATTCAGTACTAGTCCTAGCTGATTGATTGTGAATATCCTGTTGTGTCCTATCATTCTTACTCATTGCGTGGACCAGTGACAGTCGCCCCTTTTTAAGTCAAACAGAGGCTTCGATAACTGCCGGTCATAAATGTGTAATATATGCCATAGGTAGTAACACAAACTAGCTGGGCTGGGAGGATAGCCCAAGGGCAATTGCAGATCCCCCGCTTAGAGCCTAGTCTCTGGTTTGAAGTGCGTAATTAAAGATGAATTAATTCATTAGCTTGTGTGTATTTGATCTATCCTTTTCGTTGGAGCAAACTTTGTCCTTTAGCCCTCTTCGAGGAGCCTTGAAAGTTGTTTAGAATAACCTCTCTAAAACAGACGTCTAAGGATGATGCCTGCTTGAATATAAAAATCATCTAATGAGGTACAGTTCCTTCTTGCCCTTAAGAATTGATTGACGGTTATGTTCTTATGGAGGCTGACTGGATGTTGGCCCTTATAGTGAAGAATGGTATTCCTGTCCGTTGGTTTACGGCACCACGTGACCTAATGTTTCCCCTCAATCTCTATTATCAACATTCCAGAAAGGTGATCTGTGTCTTACTATAGGTGACTGTACATTTAAGATTTTCTTTACACGTATTATCCCAAGCTAGAAATGCTCTCAACAGATCCAGATCACCCCACCACATGATCAAAATGTCATCAACATACCAATGGTATAAATAAATAAATAAAAAAATAAATGGCAAATCAATTTTGGCAACCTTCCAAACATGGCTGCAGTGCCCCAGAAACCTTATGTCGTTCCATATGTTTGTTCGGTTTTGAACAACAAGACTGTATCTAAACGGTTGCATGTACAAAAAGTTCTTTTTTTTTATTTATTTTTTTTTTTTTATTTTGATATAGCTGATTACATCAACTTTTCAAAATCAACAGTTATTATATATCATAACAAAATCAATACATAAGTTCAAGGAGGATACAAAAGGAGAAGAATTACAACTTTAAACATATAGATCAGAATGATAAAAGTGACATATGGAGCAGTTGAGTGTCTGCTTACATTAAAACAAGTATGAATAACTAAAATAGCCAGCATTTAAGAGAGAAGACCAATTGTTACTTACACAATTCTAGATTTGGAGACATTTATCTTAATACAGTGTCCTTTCAACATGCTTATAACAATATCTCATCAGATAGAATATTTTCTAGAAAATGAACAATGGCCTTCATAACTGAAAATCTGGTGCTCTTAAATAAAATACTCCAAATCTCATTTTCGTCCTTCTCCATGTACAAACTCAAAAGGTTTTTACAATGTTTCTCACGAATAGTATTCAGGTATGGACATGACACAATTAAGTGTTGGAGGGTTTCCTTTGTGCGTCGATTTTTACAAAAACGACAAAACCTTTCAACCCACTCTGAACCTATCCACTCCTGCCCACCTCAGGCTAGGTCCACCCTATCTGACTGTGCCCTCCTCCTCACACAGCTCCGCCCAGCGCACAATCATGCCCATAGCGTCCTGCAAGCTCAACGTGGCCACCACCACGCTGCTCACTCTCCTCGCAACATTCACTGCTCTCAAACTCTATACTCCCATCCATCCCCTCATACCCACACCACCAAGCCCACTCCCCTACCACAAGCATCTCGCTACCCCGGATACCACACTAACCATGCCACATCGCACACAATGTGTCGTAATTATGCATAGACTAGAAAGACTTAGAGCTCGCACACAGACCACAGAATTTAGCACACTACCCCTTCCCACAGAATACAGAAACTATAGACTGAGTTCGCGCACCACTTCCAAACGCTGCCCCCGCACAGGATACCCACTCTCCCACCCACTAACCCCGCCACACACCACAATACCACCTCACATAACATATCAGATACGACCACCACTCGCACTTCCACAAACAAACCTCTCACACATCACATCAAGTGTGCCCTCCTCAATGTCAGATCTCTCCCAGCTCATGCACCTGATATTCATGACCTCATAACCAACAATAACATTGACCTATTAGCCATCACTGAAACATGGTTACATGAAGCATCAGGCCCCGCCGTTGCACTTGCACTACCACCTGGCTTCACCATACTCAGACAAGATAGGCCAGATCGTATAGGAGGCGGAGTAGCCCTCATCTACAAGGAGAACCTCCAGTTCCGACCTGTCAGTCACGCCTCGACGAACAACTCTGACCTCCTTTCGGCCAAACTCACACTGTCACCCAACAGCACCATCAACATTCACCTACTATACCGTCCCCCAGGCACCACCACAGACTCCCAGGAAAACATCATTCACATCCTCAGCAATAATATCAAAAGCTCCACCAAAACCCTTCTACTAGGAGACCTCAATCTTGGATTCAACGACTCAAAGGACAAATTTGCAGCCACTCTCACCAAGGAACTCAATGACCTGGGCTTCACCCAAAAAGTAGAAAGTCCTACTCACATCAAAGGCCGCATTCTTGACTGGATTGCAGACCATAACTGCCTCACCACTATCACCTCTAACTCCTCACTGCCCTGGACTGACCACAACTGCATCGAGTTCTCTATTCCCATCACTAAAAACCACAAAACTCTGACCCTTGTCAGCGCTGCACAAGTCAGAAGCTCTAAAAAACTCATAGAGGAGAACCTGCGCCCATACCTCAATACCCCTGAGTTAGCTCCCCCATTCGCTAATGACCCCAATATCCTAGCAGACATCTACAAAGATGTCATCACCAAAGCTATCAATGAAATAGCACCACTCGATTGGAAAAAAGAGAAGAAATCCCTACACACCAACTCATGGTTTACTGAAGAACTGCACTCAATGCGATCCCACAAAAGAGCAGCACTAAAAAACTGGCAATCTGACCCCTGCACCAATACCAAAAACAAATTCAATTTAATCTCCCACCAATACAAGATAGCTATCACCGATGCCAAAGCCAATGCTTTCAACACACGTATATCCAATGCCAAATCACACTCCAAAGAGATCTTCGCCATTTTTAATGAGCTCATCTCCCCCCCTAATCCACCGGACGAAATAATCAAAGATGAAGCCTGGTGTACCAGCATTCAAGCTGCCATGCTACACAAAATTGACCTTCTCCAAAAGAAAATCAAAGACCACTGCAAAGCACCTCCGCAACAGACAGAAACTAAACCTACCAGCACCCCACCCACCTTGCCCAAGCCCACCATACCTGACTTCTCCTTCAGAGACGTCACTGAATCAGAAGTTATTAACCTACTAAAAAATCTCAAACCCTCCCCCTGTAAAGGCGACATTTGCCCACCAAAACTCGTCAAAGACTGCGCAGACTGCTTTGCGCCGCTCTTCACGGCATTCATCAACACGTCTTTTAAAACAGGCATCATCCCAGCTAACCTCAAAGAGGCCTGGGTCCGGCCTCTCTTAAAAAAACCTACTCTCGACCCCCTACAACCAAACAACTACAGACCAATAACCACGGTGCCATTTCTGCTGAAATTACTGGACAAAGCTGCTCACTGCCAAATCCAACACTTTCTGGAAACCCACTCCATCCTCGGGACCAGGCAATCAGGATTCCGGAAAGGACATGGCACAGAAACAGCTTTGGTAGATCTGAAGAATCAGATCACCCAAATCATGGACAAAGGCAAGCCTGCTCTTCTGCTCCTTTTAGATCTCTCAGCCGCTTTTGATCTGGTTGATCACAAGACTCTCACTTCACACCTCACACACTCAGCCAACTTCTCCAAAGAAGCAGCCCTCTGGATCACTTCCTTCCTAGAGGGAAGAGCCATGAAAGTCTTCTCGGACATCGCCAACGCCACTCCCACGACAATCCACTGCGGGGTCCCTCAAGGATCTTGCACTGCACCCACACTCTATAACTTGTTCACCAAGCCCCTCTTTGACAAACTTGACTCATACGGCATCACATACACTAATTACGCGGACGACACACAAGTACTTCTACCCCTCTCAGGATCATACAACGAAGACGCCAAGGCACTCCACACAATCTACTCTGTCATCAAGGAATGGATGGCAGTTAATGGCCTCTGCCTCAATGGTGACAAGACTGAAATCATGATATTAGGTCAACAGAACACCCTAGACAAACTTGACAAACTGTACGCCAACTTCTCCATTGACAACTCCATCATCCCTGTATCCACAGCCGTAAAGACACTGGGAGTATACCTTGACTCTTCACTATCTATGACTAGACAAGTCAGTGCAATCACTTCCGCATCCGCACACACCACCAAACTCATAAACGCCATTAAGCCCTACCTCTCTAAACCCAACTGCCTCTCTATAGCAAGGGCAACCATTGGAGCCAAACTGGACTACTGCAATGCACTCCTAGCAGGCACATCAGCCAAAAACATAAACAGACTACAAGTCACGCAGAACAATGCTCTCCGGGCCGCTCTTAGTATCCCAAGAAGAGAGCATATCACCCAGGCCAGGCACTCGGCCCAATGGCTCCCGGTCAAAGAACGGATCACTCTCAAAATCCTCACCCTCACTCACAAATGCCTCTCTCTCTCCGCCCCATCCTATCTATCAGAAACCATCCTCAAACCTTCCTCCTCCCGTCCCACCAGGACGCAATACTCCAACCTAATCTGCACCCCACGCATCAAAAAAGCCAAAGCCGGAGGTCTAAGTTTCCCCTACATTGCAGACAAGACCTGGAACGCTCTCCCTGCAGATATTAGAGCGGAAAACGCACTCCCCATTTTCCGCAGGAAACTGAAAACCTCATTCCTTGCAAAACAATTGGGAAACTCTCAGGAATCCATGTAAATATACTGCATTGCTAATGTATGCATGTCCACTGTAAATCCTGTATTGTATGTAATTACTGTATCCTATGTAACTAAGATATTGTCTGTAACAAGCGCCACGATGCCCACGGGCTGATGTGCGCTCTACAAATCTGAATAAAATAAAAAAAATAAAATAAAAAGTTAAGATCTGCATGAATAATTTTGCGCCTGACCAAGACCTCCCTCGTCAACCACAGGTTCAACCTCATTCGTAATAGTTTATTACGAATGTTTGCCGATGGGCATTTCAGGAGGTAGCCAGCCGCTTGTCCTAGGCGTTTAGACCCAAATAGGTTAGGATCGAAGTCTTTATATTTTGCGCACAACTCGTAATTTGTGATCCAATCCCAATATAGGAATTTTTTCTTTGCACAAATCGGGTTATCAATAAGGAATTGTAAGGAGATGCTGGCTCCGACTAATGTGTTTAATACAGATTTTCGCCATTTCATAGGAAAAGGCGCAGAGGACCCAGATAACTGTCGAGCTACTGTACTCAAGATGTTATTATTGGTGATTCCAAGCAGGCTTTTCCGAAAGAAGGCGCACATTCTCCATTTCACTCTGCTATGCAGAGAGTTCAAACCCAGTTCAAATCTTAATATGGGCAGGGGTACACAGTTTGGGAGTCGCAACACCCTCTTCCAGAAAGTAGCCTCAAGTCTGTCCCATGAGTTATCATTAGCGTATAATTTTGATTCAGCGCCATAGAGCAGAATTGGAACCACCTTTTGTTCATAGAACATCATAATATGTTTCAGCGTGAATTTCCCGTATTTGTATACAAGAATTTTGGCTTGCGATATCAGACTCAACAATTTTGTGTCCAGGATGTGTGTAGATGCGTCATCAGTGGCAGTGTTTTTAATAACAACACCCAAATACTTATATTCTGCAACAATTTCCATGATTTGATGTTGCAAGGACCACGACCCCTTATAAATTTTGGATCTTCCATGAGGCCTACAGACCATAATTTGAGATTTGGCCAGATTAATTGTAAGATGGTTTGACTCTGCATAGTGTGAAAGGGCAGTCAGCAAATTTTGCAAACCCTTCGGAGTCTGGGAGACCAGGACCAGATCGTCTGCATATAGCATCCATGGGATGCGTTGGCCACCCAACTCCGGAGCGTCGGCGATAATGCCAAGAAAGGATAGGCCCAAATCAGAAATGAAGAGATTAAACAACGTGGATGCCAATATACATCCCTGCTTAAGCCCTACAGACGTTGGAAAAGGTGCAGATAATAGGCCTTCACGTGTAAGTCGGACTCGCATGGAAGTGTTCGTATGAAGTTGTATAATTAGGGCCACAAGAGAACTAGGGCAGCCAAACGCTTTTAATTTATTAAAAAGGAGATTCCGATCTATAGAGTCAAAAGCTGACCGGAAATCTATGAATGCAAAATATAGATTTTGTTTCCTGGTTACATATTGGGATTTCAGCATGTTGATGGTAATGATATTGGGGATTGTCCCCAAACCACTGATAAAGCCCGATTGAAGAGGGTCCCGTCTAAAATGATTCTCTGTCCACTCATTTAGTTCTCGTAAAATGAGTCGACAAAAAATCTTTCCTGAAACATCCAATAATGAGATGGGTCTGTAGCTTGCCGGACATGCACGATCACCCGTTTTATAGATCGGAATGAGAATTGATTGCCTCCAGGACATGGGAATTTTTTGGGAGTTATTAACCGCTTCAAACATAAAAAATAATATGTCAGCCCAGATATCCGGGAATTGCTTTAGATGCATATTAGTTAGGCCATCCGGGCCAGGAGCCCTGGAATTACTGGCTCGTTTAATTAAATGCACAATGTCTTCTTTAGTAAAGCATAGATTGAATGCAGTGTCAAACTTTGTAAACGAAGCAGATAAGACTACTTGAGAGCTAGCAAATAAGTCAGAGTAATAACATACCCACGCATCCTCTGAGACATCATTTGTCTGAATGGCGACCTGGTGGCCAGATGTTGCTTGATTTATAATCTGCCACGATCGAGACAAATTTTTAGATGCCAAGGATAATAACATATTTTCCCCATCACTTTGATACAGTTTGGCTTTCATACCTCTTGTCCAATTTCTATAGGTCGTTTGTATCCGCAAGAGAGCAGCCTGACGTAATTCAGGAGACAGTTTGCAAGCCTTCCTTTTCTCAGCCCGAGCTATGGATTTTTTGAGTCTAATCTCATGATTGGGAATGTGCAAGTGCGGTGTTTGTTTTTGTTTATGCATGGTAGAACATGGTTGAAAGAGCTGCATTAAGTCATAATAGACACCATCAGACAAATAGTCACTCACAACACTACTTGTTAGTTGGGCATGATAACATGATCTGAAAGCTTTTAAGGAGTGTTCCGACCACATTAGACGATTTCTTGCCGGATTCACATCATAGGTCCCTTTAAGATAGATCGATTGCGACTTAGTGACTGTTTTATTAGTGCAACAAGTTGTGTGCAGAATATTGTGATCACTTGTGTTTGATTCTATTACACGAAAATCTAGGACCATATTTAACATTTGCGCATTGACATAGGTAAAATCGATAATCCCGGAACTACATGCCCGATGCCATGTAGGTCTTGGTGGGATATCTTGAGAAAAGGCCCCGTTTAGCATGTAGAGATTATGTGATTTAGTAAACATTAGCCACATGTCAAGGCGTTTTTGTTCGGATTTAGAGGAAGGCCCCAGACAATGTAGATTTAAATCACCTGCTAAGTAGATCATGTCAACAAGCCCATCCAACATGATTAAATCAAAAGCATGTGTCAGTGACTCAATGAAACTATCATCAGAAATACCCGCAGGATTCCAATATATGTTAATAACGGCGTATGCAAAGCCCTCTCCCTTCATTCTGGACATTTGTATAAACTCATTCGGACAAAACCACGGGGTTATTTTCAGACCAGAGGATTGTTTGACAGCGGTTAGCAAACCAGAAGTTGGGCGCCCCACACAATGTTTTACTGCAGGCGCCAAACAGACGTCATAGTTGTTCCAGGACGGGACGCTAGTCAGCCAAGATTCTTGAAGCAGAATCACATCATAATTCAGCACATGATGCGTATGATTATTGATTAGATGTCGATTCCCTCTCGAATTCCAACTGACAAAGGAAAGATTAGATGGCGCGAGAATTGAATGCTAACATTGATTGATCTGGCATTGACAGCTACATGATTGTACTGACCGATCTTGTGGTCTACTTCTTTGGTGGCTTAGAAGTGGCTCAACACGCATAGTAGAACTATGAAGTCCGTCTGGGGTTGGAAGCAGATTGAAACCAAGATCATTCATTTGGGATTTCACAGCCCAAATGGCATTGACCACCACCCTTGAGTTAATCCACAGATTTACCGAAGATTGATTGGAGGGGTCTGTAAATTCAACAAGTTCGATATCTATGGTTCATATGTCATCAAGGTCTGGGATTTCACGAAAGATCGAGAGTACAGACGCCCGATTTAAGTTATACTGTTTAGCAGGTAGAGGCTGACAGCTAAGAGTCAAGGCATGGATCGCCGGACGTTTAAAACGGGCAGCAGATGGTTTTTGTTTGACTGATGGTGGAGGTTGATTAGACCTTTTACACGCTCCATTGTCTGTGTTTGAACTAGAGACCATTTGGGGGGTAATGGAGACCTCCAAGAACTTAGTGAAGGTTGCCTGTAAAATGCGTTCCATATCACCAGAGAAAACTGGATTAGGACCAGACAGCTCTGTGCTGGCAGCATTTGCGGGATTCGCCTTCCCTAAGGTTTGCAGAGAATTAGTGGCGATAGCCTCCGACACTGTAGGCAAACTTGTTTTTTTTAATATCGAGACTACTGCTGGCACAGACACCTGCTCGACTGCAGGTGCAGCCTGCGGAAACATTAGATTTTTTGTGACAGTTTTCGAAGCCAAATATTCGTCAACGGCCCTACGTATTTCTTTACGACGCTGTTCGTCAACCCCTAAGTTCTGAGTCAAGGGGAGTTTAGAGGTAGAGCCAGTTGCTATTGGGCTAGGCCTGCCAAGATCATCTCTAGTCAACGTGCTCATGCTTGGTTTGGTAGATATGTTTTGCGAGAGCTGATCTGCCACAATAATCAGTTCATTTAGGGGACTGTATGCCAGGGCTGGATCAGAAGGAGCCGGCTGTATTTTTGCTTTTTTCATCTGATTTTGTACAGCATATTTTCTTACAATAGCTTTAGATGCCGATATTGTGGGAGTAGCTGGAACTGACATCTTGCTAATGAAGGCTTTGACTTGCGAGGATTGGCGAGTGCCCGCTTTGATATTTTTCGTTTTCTTTGTCTGGTTTTGCAAAGATGAATTTTTAGGGATGGGATTCCTCCCAAATAAAGCATACGTGGGAGTCTTCTGTGGATCAATTTTTGGCTCATGTTCAATTTCCACAGTATCCACTATAGGCTCAAGTATAAAAGGTATGGGCTGAAACTCCTGAACAGTAGGTTCAAATAACAATGAGGTTTGTGTACACACAGAATGTTTAACAATTGATGGTGCATTTAACTTACTCAAGTTTTCCAACCTATTGGAAATTACATGTTGGTTCGCGAATAACTGGTTAAACTGATTCGAATGAGCCTCCACCTTTAGAACCAGGACTTCGAACAGTTTGGCCAGGGCTAAAATAGCATTGTTCATAGATGTAAGTGCAATGCTTGTATTTACAGTTCGAGAGTCATTGTCACCCATGTCAGGTGGGGCTTTTCCAACTACCTTTCTAGGAGTGGGGATAGTAAAAGAAGGATTTGCAACTGAGTCAGCAACACTCACGTTTGTAAAAAGTGCAGGAGACTTGGACAGATTTTTTGAATTCGTGTGAGGGAATAAAACAGAGGAGTTAGTAACCGAGTCAATAACAGGAATATCCTGAGACACAGAATTCAGAGATGAAATAGAAATTGATGTATCACTTACAGCTATACCAGACGCATTACAAGCCTCGAGAGGAGGCGCCACAACACCCGTTAATACATTTGTGAGTATAACACTATCAGTAAGCGAAACATTTTCTTTGGCAAAAGTAACAGATGGACCAGACAATGCCATTGATTTGCAGGTCTCGCCAGTTCGACCTTCCCCCACATGATCCACAGACATTTCTTTGTCAGTTAGTTTTTTTTCACAAGTGTTGGTACTCACAAGGAGGCCGTGCGAAAAGATTTTTGGATCCATATGCTCTATAACAGGCTGTTGCAAAGGAATCACTACAGGATTTCCAAATGGTAGTATTGTGTGTCCAACACGACTTGTGTCCTTGCAAAAAGGGCGAATGTCCATTCCAAGAAGAAGCTCAGCACCACTCTGTATCGCGCCTCTGGCGCTTGTCCGCGGAGTGGAGCTGAGACAAGGTCTTTTTGTGTTGGAAAAAGAAGGAGATTTGGAACAACTGGGGCCATTAGTACTATGGAGTGCAGTTACCATTGGCATACCAGTCTTTAAGGAGTTTAAATTTCGTTTCATGGTTGGAAAAATGTGAGTTTAAAGAGTAAGTAACACAAAACGAAGAAAAAAATAAAAATAAAAAAAGAATCAAAATTGAGGATTGGCAGTAATTAAAAACAATATTCACCGCTTATCGCGGTGAACGCAGCGAAGCGGCAAAGCGGGACTTAGACCGGGACTTCGCCGGTGCGCGAGCGCGGTGCGCGCGCGATTCTCGTTATATAGGTCCGCCCACCAAAGTAAGCGAAGCAGTGCCTACAAGAAAAAGGCGTATTAAATAATAGTCCAGCAAATCCAGCAATAAGTCCAGCAAAGAGTATAGCGCTGTATGTAGTCACCTTCTGGTTGCCGTAGTGCTGAATCCAAATAAAGCACCGAGCACAGAAGCAATAGCAGCAGTTGCAGCAGTAGCAGCGTCCACCAGCGGCAAAGCGGGACTTAGACCGGGACTTCGCCGGTGCGCGCGCGATTCTCGTTATATAGGTCCGCCCACCAAAGTAAGCGAAGCAGTGCCTTCTGGTTGCCGTAGTGCTGAATCCAAATAAAGCACCGAGCACAGAAGCAATAGCAGCAGTTGCAGCAGTACAAATGCTAGCACCAAAGGTTCAAACACTAAAAGTTCGAACTTTTGGTGCTAGCATTGCAGGTACGTTTTAAAAAAAAAATGCGGGGGCTGCAGGGGTATCCCCTGCAACACCCTGCTCACTATACTGTGTGGTATAGTGAGCGGGGTGTTGCCGGGGACACCCCAGCAGCACACCCGTGAAAAAAAAAGAAACATGGGCTGCGGGGGTGACCCCCACAACACCCCGCTCACTATACTTAACAGTATAGTGAGCAGGGTTGTGGGGGAAACCCCTGCAGCCCACCGTAAAAGGAAAAAAAAAGAAAAGGACCCGGCCTGCAGCGCTGGTTCCCGATCACAGAAGTGAAAGAGAACTCTCGCCGCAGGAAACCAGAGTAAAGAAGAAGGTAACTAGGGTTTATTTTTGTTGGGGGTGCGGGTGGCGGTGTGTGGAGGGTGTGGGTGGGGGGGGGTGTCATGGGTGTGTTGTGGGTGTGGGTGGGAGTGTGGGTATGTACGTATGTGCGCGTGAGAAAGATGCAAACTTTTGGTAGTTCGCACCTTTCTCATGCAAACATTCCGGCCGCAGTAAATTCATCTGCGGTGGGATCACGTGGATTCGTTTGTTCACCTGGCCTGCTCTTCCCCAGTGTGTTGGGACCTGCCACCAGCACCCGCATGCATTAAAGGGTAAGCACTTGCCAACGCTCTACCCTTCGGCGTCCTCGGCTCTGCATTCTCCCTCCTCTGAGCCATTGCGCTCCCTCCCTGTCATATGCACATATGGTGAAGCTCATCCCTAAACCGTGCTGCAGCAGTCCACAGCTACTTCTCGTGCGCACTTGGCCTGCCTCCCTCTGTCTGCACACTGGCCTGTCGTGAGCTGCATCTTTATCAGGAAACCGTCTCTCTCCTCCTGCGCATTTCCATCGACTGACTTGGCCTGCTGAATCCTTCCCCTGCTCCATAATGCTGCCTTTTCGCATGTATGTCTCAATCAACAGTTGGGCGCTCTAATCGATGCTGCCCTGTCCAAAAACAGGCCTTTTTTCATTTCTGGTGAAATTCAAATCTTGGTGATTCTTATGTTCTGTTACCTTCTTGAACTTTTCATCTCTACTGCCCTTAGGATCCCCAAATCTGGGTGCTTTTAAAAATCTGCTACCCTGCTATTCTCCACTTCAAATCTAGGTGTTTTAATTTGGCTGCCTCTGTCTGGGACGTCATTTACTGGTCGCCAGAGGTCGAAACTGTGACCTCGGGCGTCTCCCTTGCGACCTCTGTAGTCTCCCTTGCGACCTCTGAAAAAAGAATTACAAAAAAAAAACTTTTTTTTTTATTGTAATGCAATCTCCTGGGCTGTGGCCAACACCATGTGGCTCTTTACTTCTGGAGTGGCTGCTTTTCTTTTTCAGGCCCCTTAAATAAAAGAAGAAAAATAAGAACAGGAGTGCCACAAGTCTAACACTTTAGCACTGACCCTAAATAAGAAAGAATAGGAATACCAAATAACGTGTCTTTCTGGAATTCTAGACCATAATTGCTAGACTCATTAAGGGTTTATTTCAGGCACACTTCAGGGGGTGAGTCACTGATTTAATCTGTTCTTAAACGCCTCCACTCAGCCTTTCATCCTTCTGAGGTCGATAAATGATTACCAACACAGGTTGGGTGATATTGGGTGTATATTTTTTCTATATAAAGCGCTTAAGCGTAAGTGCTATATAATAACACATCATTATCATTTGGTCATTGACGTCTGCTTGCATTCACAATAATTTGGTAATATGGGCCTATACACACTGATCTTAACGATACATATGGCGATCCATTCTTGTATGAAATGAATACATCACATTATAGTGATATCATAACCATAGTTTTCGTAGTGTACAATGCTATGTGATGCCTCATCCTGTTTTGTCAACGGGTGAAAGGTCGTGTTCCATCGCTTCCCACGATATCACTTCGGGGTGGGTCAAATGACATCACTTCCTGTGATGTCATGAAGGGGCAAGGGTTGTGGGATGTCACTTCCGCTACCCCTGGCATTTTGGTGAAATGACGTCCCTGGCCTCTGTTGAAGTGCTGCTTTCTCATGTATGTGTTAACCTCAATTCCAGCTGACTCTAAATGTGGATGCCTCAGTTGTATTGCTGCACTCCCCATGGATGCCTGACCCTCTAAACTAGGTGTTTCTAAATACTGCTTCCTTGATGAATTGCTCCATCTTCAGATATCCGTATATTGAAATTTGAATCTATGTTCTTCTAACTCTGCAGGATTTACTTAAAAATGGTTTGCTGTCAGTAATTCCTGAACATCGAATCCTGCTGCTCAAATCCTCTGCTTGTGCCAATTGCTACACTGGTTTAAAACCTGTTGCTCTGCTTAAATGCTGACATTTTTCAGGCATGTGCGAATTTCAAATCTGGGTGTATCGAATTGTCTGTTGCCTGCATTTTCCCTGCGTTTTTTTAAACTCCAATCCTGTGGGTATTTAAAACCTGTTGCCCTGTTTAAATGCTAGCATTTCTCATGTATGTTTGAACTTCAAAAATGAGAATTTTTAAATCTGCTGCCTTTGTTAGAATCTTGCTTAAATCACCTGCCTCATCAGTGTCTGCCTGGCTGCTAGCCTGCCTGGTGTGTTCTTTCGTGCACTGTGCTGCTCTCCATCTGTCTCCCACCCTATGCATCCCTCTGCTCCCCCCCCTCCCTATGGCTCCCTCCATCTCCCCAATCTATTCTAACTGTTATCCTCCCTCTCTTTCAAAGCGTGGAAAGAGAAAGTTTAAGAAGTGTCTCCTGGTCTCAAACAACTGTAAACCCCCAATGTTTGCATTGCATGTGTGTGCTGTTCGGGGAATTTCTAATCTTGGTGTGTTTAACAACTGTAGAACAGAAAACGTTCTTCACATATTGGCAGCGCCACCATAGAAAGAAAAAGTTCTGGAGCAGTTGTTATAAATAAATATTAGTGGTTTTAATATAACATGGTAGGCCTTGTTTGAGACACGTGTTTCGGCAATTGTTATGCCTTTTTCAATCAGGGCTGTTACACAATTCATTAGTGGTTTTGTAGTTACAACCATTAACACATGTACAAAGTCACAAATAACATGTTAAAAAGAAAGTCATTCACAAAAAAAAACAATAATTCCAAATTAGCAAAATCATTGGTTGCCACAGAGAATGGGAGGGGAGTGGGGTGGATGTTTAGGAAATGAAAAAGAAAAAAAAAAAGAGACGAAATAAGAAACCGGTAATGGGGAAAGAAATATACCAAAGGGTACACGTTAGTGTATTCTTAAACTGCTTCAAAAATTGTATCTCATAATATCACTTAATTGCAAGTAAAACGTTTTTGTTACCAATGTCAGCTTGTATTTCTGGTAAGATTATCTGTGGTCATGCAGGTATGTTGCACAGTTGTTAAGGGTTAAATACCTCCTATGGAACAATATAGTATCATTCAGAACCTTGGCTTGAGGAGCTTTTTGTGATATCACTGGGAAACCCCTGCAACCATTATTTTAATTTAGATTTATAGGTGTAGCATTGGTGTGTGAAAGACGGAGACTAAGAGATCCCCCACTCCGTTTGTTTGTAAGGAGATGTGTATTTTCCACACACTTTCTTGCTGCGCCACACTTATGTCTGAACAAAGTTCCAAAATCACATGTGTTGGTAGTCCAATTAGTTTTGTTTAATAGCCCTTACTGATTACACATTTAACCCTTAACAGCCGTGCAACCTAACTGCATGACCACATATAATCTTACCAGAAATACAAGCAGACAGTGTTAAGAAACCCGTTTTACTTGCAATTAAGTGATACTATGAGATAAACTTTTTGAAGCAGTTTAAGAATACAAACTGTACCCTTTGGTATATTTGTTTCCCCATTTCCGGTTTCTTATTTCTTCTTTTCTCTTTTTTTCTTTTTCATTTCCTAAACATCCACCCCACTCCCCATCCCATTCTCTGTGGCAACCAATGATTTTGCTAATTTAGATTTTTTTTTTGTGAATTACTTTCTTTTTAACATGTTATTTGTGACTTTGTACATGTGTTAATGGTTGTTACTAAAAAACCACTAATGAATTGTGTAACAGCCCTGATTGAAAAAGGCATAGCGATTGCTGAAACACGTGTCTCAAACAAGGGCTACCATGTTATATTAAAACCACTAATATTTATTTATAACAACTGCTCCAGAACTTTTTCTTTCTATTGTGGCGCTGCCAATATGTGAAGAAAGTTTTCTGTTCTATATATTATAACGGAGCAAGGGGAAAAAACTCAGTGGCCCTCATTACAAGTCAGGCGTTAAGGGTTTAACGGCGCCGTCGGCGCCGTTAACCCTTAACGCCTGATTCACACTTTAACGCCTGCTTTTTGCACGCGTTAAAGTCCAAGGCGCTAAGCGACCTTGGTGCTAATTACGGCACCGTAATTTACGGTGCCGTAATTAGCGCCTTCCCCATCCCCATTATGCCCTATGGGGCAAAAATGGGAATGGGGAAGGGCAAATGGTGAATGGGGAATTACCGCCCCACTCACCTTGGAATGGGGCGGTAATTCCGCCATCCACCATGGCGGAATCCGGCATGGACCATGGTGCTAATAGCACCATGGTCCAACGCCGGACTTGTAATGAGGGCCAGTATCTTCACGGGCAGGCGACGCACTTTCATAATTGGGGACAGGGAACTGTAAGTTTATATCTCAAGACCCCACTTTCGGAAAAACTGTGTTTAACAACTGTACAACCCCCCATTTGTGCATCACACCTGTGGGCTGTTTGGGGAATTTTTGATATGGGTGTATTTAACAACTGTACACCCATCATTTTTGCATTGCCTTTGTGTGTTGTTTGGGCAATTTCTAATCTACGTGTGAAACACTTGTGGATGAGCGCGATATAAATAAAACCTCAATTCAATTAACAACTGTACATCACCCCATTTTTGCATTGCACCTGTGTGTTCTTCGGCCAATTTCAAATCTTTTTTTTTATATTGAATTTAGATGAATTTAATCAACTTTTTTCAATGATAAAAAACCTATTTATACACAATATACAACACGTAAAAAACAATTAAAAAATAAAACCATAGAAAGAGATAAAACAATTGACAAATAATATTTGCTTCCTATTACAATTAACTAGACAGGGAGCTCAAATTATACATTAACATATGCAAATTAGAGTTCCATTCTGGAGCACAATAAGATTCAACTCCAAAGATGACAACAACATAAGAGCTAGTTGCTTAGGCTAGCTCATAGAGTTTTGAGGAGCAAAATTGCACTTAACAATACAGTAATACATGGAAGCGAGTTTGATTCAATGAATTCAAAGATTAAGCAGTAATTTTCAAAATGTACCCAGACTTAATTTGGTATTTCCCATTGGTCTAAATTTAATGCATGCAAAAAATTGATTGTTGCCATTCTTATACTCATGCTATTTGTTGCAAAAATAGCAATCCATCTATGTTCATGTCTCATCTGACTGAAATAAGTCAGGTGTATAATGAAATGAATTTGCCTTAAATACATGAGATCTGGGCAGTCAACTAGAATATGTTGTAAGGTTTCAACAATTGCCAGATTCTTACAGAAGCGACAACCTTTAACTTCAGGATCAATCAGCTTCTTTCGTGCTTGAACTTCTCGGGTCGCACATAAATTAAAGCGGAAGCGTAAGATTGCATTCCTGATAGAGGGAGAAGGAGCTTTGAGGAGATAAGAAGCCATTTGTCTGTATCCCTTAGGGGCAGACACAGATGAGTCAAAGGGCCTCATAACACGGTAGGCGGTAAACCATGGCGCTATTAGCGCCATGGTTCATGCCGGTAATTTACCGGTACCGCCTTGGAGGAAGGGAATTACCGCCCTATTCCAAGGTTGGGAAGGCGGTAATTCCTCCTTCCTCCATTGCCCTTCCCCATTCCCACTTTTGCCCCATAGGGCATAATGGGAATGGGGAAGGCGCTAATTACGGTACCGCAGATTGCGGTACCGTAATTAGCTCCCTGGTCCCTTTGCGGGTTGGATTTTTAACGACTGCAAAAAGCAGGCGTTAAATTCCCCAACCCGCAAAGGGACCTCGTAGTAAGGCGGTGAGGATTTACCGGTACCGGTAAAATACCGGTACCGGTAAACCCTTACCGCCTACCATGTAATGAGGCCCAAAGTCTTTATACTTCAGACATAATGATCTAGTGTCAATCCATCATATTAAGCTTTTTCTTTGCTCTGTCTGGGTTAGAAACAAGGGTCTCAATAGAGATTTCAGCATTTGACAATATGGACAAAATGTTTTTGAGCCAGGTTTTGGGGAACTCGTGGGCAGAAGTTAGCAAATAACTGGATACTGTGGCTAAGGTGGAATCATTTAAAACAGAGAGAAGACATTTCCTAAACAAGCTACACAAACGCCAGTTGTGCATAGCCATTAGTGATGTTAAGCCTAATTCATAACGAATCAGAACCCCAGGAGTTGAAGAATCGCACGCCAAAACCTTGTTTCCATTACATTCAAAAAGGCTGGGCGCATAACATTGTAAGTTTCTATGCCATATAATATAGTAGGGGTGACATTCTGAATCCAAAAAATAAGCGCTGATTTAATTGAAAATGTACCATATTTATACATGATAAGTTTGTTTGACATATGGCAGCAGATAGTTTGGATTCAATTTTAATTAATTGAGAGTGAAGGGATGCCTGACCATCAATGGTAAGGCCCAAATAAACATAATTTGGAACCACCTCCAGGCTTATATGTTCAATTTCCCACTTCATTCTTCATCTGTGCATGCCTTTTGGTGCGTACACAACAACTTGCGTTTTCGTGCTGTCTATCACCAACTCATTATCTCTGAAGTATGTACACAATGCTGTCAAGAGGTTTTGAAGCCCAATGGGCGTTTTTGAAATCAACACTAAGTCATCTGCATACCAAAGTGCTTTCACCTCAATGTTATTCAACTTGGGAGCATCCGCACAAACTTCATCAAAGATACTTCTGACATCGTTGATGAAGAAGTTGAATAAAACCGAGGCCAGGATGCATCCTTGCTTTAAGCCACGTTCCGTGGGCACTGCTGTTGACAATAGCCCTTCTGAATTCAATCTTATAAATACCGGGGTATTTGAATGTAAAGCAAAGATGATGTCACTTAAAGTCGAAGGGCAGTCTGCCCTTTGCAATTTATCCATGAGTAACGGTCTTGAGACTGAATCAAAGGCAGAATGCAGATCCACAAACACGAGATATATAGGTTGTTTGGTGCTTTGTGCATGATGTTTAATGGCATGCAGAGTGACTAAGTTGACCACAGTCCCCAAACCAGCTACAAATCCGGTTTGGGAGGGATCACGTTGATTTGCCTTAACTGTCCATTGAGTGAACTCTTCCAACACTAACCGATTGAAGATCTTACTAGGTGCGTCCAAAAGGGCAATTGGACGATAGCATTTAGGATCTTTACAATCTCCTTTTTTATATGTGGGTACTATTAATGATGTACACCATGATTTGGGTATTGTTTTTGTTAGTAAAATATGATGAAAGGTGTTATTTAATATAGTCGCCCTCTCTTTTGGATTTTGTTAGAACATATAGCTCGTGAGACCATCTGGTCCAGCAGCCCTAGAAGAAGACGATTTACTTATAAAGTCACGCACTCTGTCAGGGGAACAGTTCAAAAACCAACTTGCAGCTGTTCTATAGGGGTATTCAAAATCAATCATTTTGTTGTCTGTATATAATTTTGAGAAATGCGATACCCATTCAGCTTCTGACACCCCGTTTACTAAGACCTCCACTTGAGAAGTAGAATTACATCTATTCAAAAGTTGCCACACTTGTGCAGAATTTTTATTGTTACAAGCAGATAGGAATTTTTCACTGTCGATTTGGAAAAATTGGGCTTTTCGGGAACGCGTCCAATTTCTATAGACACATCTTGCTGTTTTAATGGCTTTAAATTGGTTAAGCAGAGGCAGTTTACGTAATCTGCGTATTTCTTGTCTTAAGGTAGTTTTACGTTTTTGTAACATAAGATCAAAGCCATGACTATGAGTGCGTGATGGCCCATTTTTTGATGGTAAGATGTTTCTAAATGTGTCCAGCACATCGACATATGATACAAGATCATTTGTTGTTTGCTGTTTCAAAATAGCATCATTTAAAGATGACAGGCTGTCGGGTGACCAACGAAAGCGATGTTTGCCATTATTAATTGACACAATTTGTTTAGACCACTTTTGGAGTGCAGTGCTGGTGGGATTTGAATTGGACCAATGCAAAGAGAGAAGATGGTGATCACTACAGCTTTGGGTGAGAATCTCAAATTTGCTAGCATTCACAAATATGCTGTCACACACATAGATATAATCGATTATGGAACCGGAATCACCCCTCTCCCATGTCTGTTTGGGTGGGATGTCACCCGTAATAGCCCCATTTACCATTTTTAAATTTAAATCTTCAGCGAACATATTCCATCTCTGACTTGCATTGCACACACCCTTATTACTCGTCGGCAGGCATCTAAGATTCAAATCACCAACCAACATCGTGCCCGAAATCTTATGCTGGGCAATTGTTTCAAAGACCAGAGATAGAGCACGATAAAAAGCATCATCAGTAATGCCAGGTGGGTTATGATAAAGATTGATAAGCGCATATATCCGCGATCCATGAGTGATCTTGACCAATTGAATGAATCTGTTCGGTGAGAGCCAATCACCAATTTGGAAGTCCCTACTGGACTTTACTGCCACTAAAAGTCCTGCTGTGGGTCTGCCTTTACCTGTCGTAACTGCAGGCAGCAGGATGAGGGCATGATCATCCCACGTAGGTGCTTGTAGCATCCACGTTTCCTGCAGAACTACAATGTCAAAACTGTTCAGTTGATCATTAGAGGCACATTGAAGATGCGAGAAGCCTCTTGTGTTCCAACTTGCCAGTGATACTGTCTCGGTTTTGTTATTTATTAGTGGTTATGATTGATCTTTTGAAATCACCATTCTCTGCGAATTGCTATCAACCGAGCAGAAAGGACAAGTGCACTCTATAACTGGCAGTGAAACCGAATTTGAAACCTGGTCACTGAACTCCTGAGTGCGCTGCCGGGCCGGGTCCAAGGCAAGCAGAAAGCCCATGTTGAAGAGCTCCATTTTCGCTTTCCATAATATGTTTGGAACCAGGCCTGATTTGATCCATAACCTTACTATTGTTAAGTTTTTATCACAGAGGAATTCAATTTGGTCAAAATCACTCGACGAGAGTTCTTCCAATGACTGTACATCAGCAAAAATATTCAAAACGTTCTCGACCGATACAAATCATATTTTGAAAAAGGTCCATCACGACACTTTAAAATCAATGTGTGAAAAGAGTTGAATCGTTGTATTTTAGGATCTATTTGACTACTCACCTGTTTTTTAGCATTTAGTGTAGCAGTAGCGTTGGGATTCGCCTTATTTTGACAAGAAAGATGGTGATTAGTAGTCATTTTGTCTGTAAGTGTATTTTTTGAGCAGACCATAGAATGTTCTCTAAAGGTGTGATCACCCTGCAACTTCGAGGCACTAATTATTTCATCAGACAAGGACTGAATTGGAGCTCGAGGAGCCACCGGGATGTCCTCCGACATTCTTTTTTTTTAGAAGATACACATCTATCGCTGATTTCAAAGAGGACAAGCGATCTTCAAGGCCCAGAGCAGCTACGGGAGCATGAAGTCTTGCACAGCTCCCACCCGCGGCTTGAGTTGGGAGGGACGAAAGACTTTAAACAGAGGCAAAATGATGCTGAGACACCCCCGACTAGAATCATGTTCAAGGAGCTCAACAAGTTCATTTAACGGTGTATAGCCACTGGAATGGGGTTGGGCCACGCTTGCAGCCAGTGGAACAATGGAAGGCATAACACTAGACTCTTCAGCTACCACAGAGTTTTGTGATGAAGCAACTGATGGTGCAGTTAAAGGCACAACATTAGCTTCTTCTGGTATCATAAGGTTTTGTGACAGAGCACTTTCTGTCAAGACTCCTGAGTGGTAGGAAGGAGGACCTGACAGATTGCTATTCAAGGTGGGGGTCGCTCCAAACAGATTTTTAGGTTGTGTAACTTTAATGTTTGGTTTACTAGTTTTAAATGTCGATGTTTTCGTTCTTTTTGCAGCCTTGGATTTTAGACCATTTTTTTGGGTTAATACAGTGTTCCCTTCACAAATAGTAACCTTCTTTGGAGCACTAAGTTCAGGTCTTTGAGGAGAATCAACGCTAATCCATGATTCATTTTTCTTCTGGTTTAGAACATTTGCACACTCCACAGGACGAATAATATTCAAAAATGTGGGTAAAGATGTCGTGGAGGAACCAAAACTCTGTGGGCAGACAACATGGTTTCGTTCTAATCCTGTCAATCTCTGTGCAATGTTAAAATGTTGCTGTGCTGCAGAGAGGGGACCAGAAGAGTTTATACTTTCTAGGGCAGTGAGTCTCAATATTATATTTTTGAGTGTTTCAGGGGAAAGCAGTTCATGGGATTCGCGTTTCATCCATTCACCAATCTCATCGATTTTTGATGATTGGAGAGCTATTTTACGGTCCAGTGCTTCAAAAAGTTTAAAAGACACTTTATAGTGGTGTTAACGGCCCCCAAGGTAATTTCTAGGAGCGGAAGATTCACAGGTGTCTCACCAGAGGTTTTTCAAGACAAGCAACGCTGCGGCGTCGGTTGTATAAAGGATTCAACGATTACATGTCTCGTAGAATCCATTGAGCATGGGAGATTGTAATCAGTAATGACCGACAGTCTGGAACTCTCCAGATCGATCTGGCTCGAGTGCGGCTGGGTATCAACCATTAGGGTCTCTTTAGCAGTTACATCAACAATTTCAATCACATCCTTGCATACAACATTTTCCTCAGTGACGTTAATGCTTTGGTGTTCGGGGGCCAGAGCTAGTTCTCCAACACATGCAGCTTCAGGAGCAACATGCACTTCTGCCACTGAGGAGTTCAAAATTTCTTCCTCTACTACCGAGACCAATTTTATACGCTGTATGATTTTATTAGCTGATTGTGAAATCGTGAGTAAGGTTTGATCAGAGATAATTACCAAAGGATTTAGAACACTAGAGTCCGAATAAGTTGAAATTGTAGACTCAAGTAATGGCTTATTTACAAGGTTGCTGATCTTTTCTATCAGAGCTGAGGTTTGAGTTACTGCTGAAGCAGCATTTACTTTTTCATAAAAGTTTCTGATGTGTCGATTCTGTGGAGTCGTTTTAATAACCGGAGTAAGCGTAATAGATTTTTAGTAATGCGAGACAAACGCTTTTTTTCCTCACTCAATCTAGATGTTTGCTTAATAATTGGAGTTTTACCTAAATCATTTGCTGAAATACAATGAGGCATGGTATTTCTGATTGGTGTAGCATTAATATTATTTTCAGAGTCGGTTTGGGCCGGTATTCCTGGCATATCCGACTTCAGAGTATACATAACTCGGGACATAGGGGCCCAGTTGTCAGACCTCTTATACTTGGGTCGGGGCCTGATTGGCAGATGTCACAGTGATTAATAACAATTCAACCAAGATAAAAGAGAGGCAATAAAGCAAAAAAAAAAAAAAAAAAAAAAAGTTGTAAGTGAACACCAAGAATCTGGGTAAATAACACGCGGAGTAACCACGACCCGATCCAGGGTGCCGCGGCGAAGAGGCAAAGCAGGACTCTGCGTGGACTCCACGTGTGCGCGCACGCTGTGCGCACGGGCTCCTGCTTATATAGCACGTCCCCTTGTAGGAGCTGTAAAGTGATAGAGCCTAAAGTGAAACAAAGTAGATATAAGTAAATGATCTACTATAATATAGTCCAATATAGTCCAATATAAAACAGAGCAAGTCTGCAACTTGTGGGGCACGTAGTTTGATCCAGTAACGAACGTCGAGCAGCTGATCATCCAGCGAAGCAGGGAAACAGCAGTCCTGGCAAAGACAAAGCGGGACTCTGCGTGGACTCCATGTGTGCGCGCGTGCTGTGCGCGCGGGTTCCTGCTTATATAGCATGCCCCCTTGTAGGAGCTGTAAAGTGATAGAGCCTAAAGTAAAACAAAGTAGATATAAGTAAATGATCTACTATAATATAGTCCAATATAGTCCAATATAAAACAGAGCAAGTCTGCACCTTGTGGGACACGTAGTTTGATCCAATAACGAACGTCGAGCAGCTGATCATCCAGCAAAGCGGGGAAACAGCAGTCCTGGCAAAGGCAAAGCGGGACTCTGCGTGGACTCCACGTGTGCGCGCGCGCTGTGCGCGCGGGCTCCTGCTTATATAGCACTCCCCCTTGTAGAAACTGTAAAGTGATAGAGCTTTGTGGGGCACGTAGTTTGATCCAGTAACAAACGTCAAACAGCTGATCATCCAGCGAAGCGGGGAAACAGCAGTCCTGGCAAAGGTAAAGTGGGACTCTGCATGGACTCCACGTGTGATTTCAAATCTAGGTGTGTTTAACAACAGTACAACCCCATTTTTGCATTGCATTTGTGTGCTGTTTGGGGAATTTCTAATTTCGGTGTGTTTAACAACTGTGCACCCCCCACTTTTGGATTGCCTTTGTGCGCTATTTCAGCAATTTCTAATCCAGGTGTGTTTAACAGCTGAACACCACCCCATTTGTGCACTGCACCTGTGTGCTATTTGAGCAATTTCGAATCTAGGTGTGTTTAACAATTGTACAACCCCCAACTTCATTTTTGCATTGCATTTGTGTGCTGTTTGGGGAATTTCTAATCTAGGTGTGTTTATCAACTGTACACCCCTGCCCCATTTTTGCATTGCATCTGTGTGCTGTTTGGGCAATTTCGAATCTAGGTGTGTTTAACAACTGTACACCCCCCATGTTTGCATTGCATGTGGGTGTTGATTGGGCAATTCCGAATCTAGGTGTGTTTAACAAGTATACCCTCCCCATGTTTGCAATGCATTTGTGTGCGGTTTGGGTAATTTCGAATCTAGGTGTGTAACAACTGTACACTCCCAATGTTGTAACCAAGAGTTTCTACTGTTTCTGTTTGCTCTCATTTTCAGCTACTAGGCCACCTGGTAAGTTTATGCTTGTGGCTTGCTGTCTCTCCTTCTATCCTCCATCCTTATCACTTCACCCCCCCTATGGTACTCACTATCTCACCGATCTATTCTAACTGCTTTACTATCACCTATCCTCCTTCTCTCAAGAATACTGGAAGGAACAAGTTTAAAAAAGAGTTTCTGGCCACCAACCCTGGTCTAGCCATGGCAGACACCTACATCAGCGCAGTTTTCACACAGAATTTCACTGATATCCTCTTTTCTGTCCTCTCTCCAGATCTCTGGACCCCTCATCTTATCTCTACTCTCTCTCCCTTCCTATCCTCACCCATTAATGGTGGCACCAGATGGGAAGTACTCTTGGGGGGCTTCTGATTATCCAGGTGTATCATTAATGTCTATTGCAATGGCACAATCATGGCTCAGGGTCCTCAACCCACCCACCTCCTTTTTGACCGATGCCTGCTGTCCCTCATCAACTTCCTTCCTGTGCCTGCTACTCCTTCCACCTCTCTCCCTGTACCTCGTCCCCATCGGAAAAACTTCAAAGGCAAAGACCTGCTTCATCTAGCCATGCTTAATGTTCGCTCTGCTATCAAACACTCTACTGACATCTGCCTCCTCCTTGGAGACATTGACCTTGATATCCTCACCCTTACCGAGAAGTGGTTCAATGCCATCTCAGTCACTACTCCTTGATGGCTACAAGATCATCCCTAAGCCTCACCCTAACCGTTCTGGTGGTGGGGTGTCAGAACTCTCCTTCAGACCTTTGACCCCACAGTGTAGAAGTAGCGTTCTTCCCACTAAAGTACCTCTCTGAATGTAGAAACAAACATGCAGAGGGATCAATTAATTGAAAGATGGGATCCAAACAAGACACTGATGGCTGCAAAGGAATGCAAGGTACAAGGTTACTTAATTGCAAACGAATCTGACAATAATAGAGACTCCAATAAGTCAAAACTGACCTGTGCCGATATGACGACTGTGTATATGAACCGAACTTCAAATGCGGGCACAGGAATGAATAATATCTGATAGTAGACTGAAATGTACATACAAGAGAGTTAGCTATAGAAGAATGAGATTGACAAAAAGTGTAGGTATAGTAACCAGGCTTACCGTGAAGAATCTGTGGTATTCTTAAGTCAATGGGGGTCATTACGACCTGGGCGCAAAGGGATACCGGGCACCGGTATTGACACTGGTGCGTGTAATACCTTTGCGCCCTATTCCGAGGTCCCTTTGCGGGTCCCTCCCTTAACGCCTGGGTTCACCAGGCGTTAAGGACGGGACCCAAAAAGGGATACTGAGGTCAATAACGGTACCGCAATTTGCAGTACCGTTATTGATGCATTCCCCCTTCCCATTTAGCTCAAATAGGAATGGGGAATGGCTTTTCAAATGGGGACTTACCAGTCCCGCCAAGGTCGGTGGCGGTACAGGTATTGGTGCAAGTCATGGCGCTAACAGTGCCATGACTAGCACCAACCTCGGAATGAGGGCCAATGTTCCTTAGTGTCACAATCTTGTAATCTGTTAAGCAGAAACCTGTGCAGTTCCCTCTGGGACCACTGCAAAAGATTTAAGAATACAGGTGTTGGCAGTAAACCCACTTGGTAGCAGTCTGTACCACACAGATTCACTGTGGTAGCTGTGGCTGAGCAGTCAGACTTCCCTCAAGAAGAGTTAGGCAGTATATAGAGGATACAGGATAGGTACAGAGGCACAGTAGTACAAGCAAACACTGACCAGAGCTAGGTGTAAAAGTATATACTTATTTATTTTAAAGGCACACTCATAAATTACACTAGCACAGAAAAAGGTAAGTAAGTCAAAACACCGTCACTATTACTTATATGTACATCCCTAGTCATTTGTTGGACAAGTCTAAGTTAACACCACTTATTTCTAAACAGAGGTGAGCGCTTAACGTCAGATGGCACTCCAACAAGTTATTAGAAAAGGGAGGGAAAAAGCAGAAGTAATGAAAGCAGCAAGGTAAAACACTTTTCACATAAGGTTAGAAAAGGCAGTCAATTGTGGAACAAGGAGAATTGGTTCGTGGCCCGCTTTAGAGAGAGCCAGGTGAAAATATGCCCAAGATCACACAATGTCACAAGTCTTTGCAGGTGAGTAGAAAAGGTTTTACTGAATTTAGAAAAAGTTTAGTTAGGGTGTCCCAGGCTTACCCAGGTTCGAGAGCCGAGGGCTAAATCTACCCCGTACAATCGGTGGCAAGGGAAGCCGGGCGGAACACAGTACCTTTAAAAGTGGAAAGGATCCTCCAGCGGTGGTAGTTGTTCCTGGTAGTGGGTGCAAGTCGCGGCGTCGTCCAGAGGAAGAGGTGATCTCGACGTGGAGGAAAGCTGAAGGTCGTTGCACTACCAGGGATGAGACCAGTCGTGGAGTTTTCCGGTCACAAAGGATTTTACCCCTCTTTCGCGGTTGAGGTAAAAAGTGGTATCCCAGTTGCCGGGGTGCTTGGCACAGGCAAGGCGGCCACGAGATGCTTCGGGACGGCGAAAAGAAGGCAGCAACTGGTTGTCCCCACCAGTTAAGGGAAGGAGACTCTCCGGCGGGAGATCTCCTCTGTCGTCGGAAAAAGTGGTGAGACGGTTCCGCAGGGCTCCACCGGTGGTGTCGTCTTGGCAGGTCGGCTCGTCTTCTCCCTCTTCGGCTTCTTAGGTCCTGTGGCGACTTCTGAAGAACCAGTCCCAAGAACCCTGCTTTTATGCAGCAAACCCCCATTCATACAGCCTAGCTGTCACTCAAACATGCTAAGTGATGAGCGGGGTGGCTCACCACTTGGGCCAATCACACCAGAGTGCGACATGAGTTGGCAAGGCAACTCAGTCCAGGGTGCCTAAACCCCCTCCCACACCCCCTGTGGTACCCAGACAGAATGGCACCACTGTGGAGGGCTTCTGTGCAGAAGCCCGCCAAAAGTGGAACAAAGGCTCGACTCGGGTTCAGGGTTACTGAAGTGAACCTAGACGCCATTTTGGCGGCGAGTTCTGGCAAAAAATCCCAACCGGTGAATTTATATTAAATAAATAAACCGGCGGTATCTTTAACATTGCACCAAAAAGTGGTGCATTAAAAAAAATGGAAAATCCCATTGGGAAATATTCCGGTGGAATATTTCCGTGGTATCCACTGCCACCAGCCAGAACTTGGCGAGGGGGGACGGGACAGTACCCCCTCGACAACAGACCCAGGGGCAATCTAATTGCCCCTACCAGTACTTCCACAGTAAGATGGTTTGTACTGGTTAAGTTCCTAAGTTAAGACTAGTAAAGTCAATGGTGACTTTACAGACCCAGGGAGACAGTAGTCAGTCCCAGGGTGTGGAGTGTATGTTTGGGGGTCTCTATGACACCCCTGTGTTACTGCACTGAGGGTGCTGTGTAACACACATTCAAAAACCAATGATAGCCTATGGGGAAAAATACCCCGTAGCCCATAAGCACATAGCAAGTCACAGAAACACTCAAGTCATGTCCAAGAGTGAGGGTAAAAGAGTCTCACTCTTGGCAGGAGAAAAATAAACCCCAAAAATCCAGCAAAGCTGCTGGGGGACTCACTAGGTTAGGAAATTCAGCCTAAATAGAGAATTCTCCCTAACACTCGCCCCCCCCAAACTAAGGGACAGGAGGATTTAATCCACTCCTGGATGAACCTCATACCTCTAGTCGATGACATACATCCTAGAGAGTCCATCAGCATTTTGATGGTGACACCCTGACCTGTACTCAATGGTGAAATCAAACCCTTGGAGGCAGATTGACCATCTCAATAGTTTTGGATTTTCCCCTTTCATTTGCATTAACCATCTCAAGGGTTGGTGGTCAGTCTGAATGACAAAAGTAGAACCATACAAGTATGGCCTAAACTTCTTCAGTGCCCACACAATAGCAAAGCATTCTCTTTCGATTGTTGCCCATCTTGTTTCAGGATCCTTCACTTTTCTACTGATGAAGCAAATGGGGTGTTCCCTACCCTTCTCATCCAGTTGGCTAAGAACTGCACCTATACCTACATTGGAAGCATCAGTTTGTACAATGAAAGTTTGGTGGTAGTCAGGAGCTCTGAGTACTGGAGCTTGGCAAAGAGCTTTCTTCAGGTTTTCAAAGGCCTGATTGCATTCCTCATTCCATTTGACCTTTTTAGGGAATTTTGGAGAGGAGATCACATTCAGAGGAGAAGCTATGGTCCCATAGTTCTCAATGAAATTCCTGTAGTAACCAGTGAGGCCTAAGAAGGCTCTCACCTGGGTCTGAGTAGTAGGTGTTGTCCAATTTTGCACAGCTTCAATCTTGCTGAGCAAAGGCCTTATTTCTCCACCTCCTACCTCATGTCCAAGGTAGACCACTTTACTCTGTCCAATTTGGCATTTGCTTGCCTTTATGGTCAGATTGGCCTGCTCAAGAGCCTGCAAAACATGTCCTAAGTGGGTCACATGTTCCTCCCAGGAGTGGCTGAAGACTGCAATGTCATCCAAGTATGCCATGCAGAAGTCCTCCATCCCAGCTAGAACTTGGTTCACCATCCTTTGGAATGTTGCAGGTGCATTTTTCAGTCCAAAAGACATAACCTTGAATTGGTATAGGCCAACTGGGGTAGAAAATGCAGTTTTCTCCTTGGCATGGTCTGTCAGGGCTATTTGCCAATAGCCTGACGTAAGGTCCAGTGTGCTGAGGTACTTGGCTGCACCAAGTTTATCCACCAACTCATCTGTCCTTGGCAAAGGGTGGGCATCAGTCTTGGTGACTGCATTAAGAGCTCTATAGTCCACACAGAATCTCAACTCTTTGGATCCTGCCTTTGGTACTAACACCACTGGGCTGGACCATGGACTAGTAGAGGGCTCTATTACCCCGAGATCAAGCATCTTCTTGACCTCACCTTTGATGTGGGTTCTGACATGTTCAGACATTCTATATCCTCTGCTTTTGACTGGCAGACAGTCACCAGTGAGTATATCATGCTGTCCCCAAGCGGTCAAGTCTGGTGAAAGTGAGAACAGGGGGGCAAACTGATTTAACATCGCTTTGCACTCCTCCTGTTGCTCAGGGGTCAGATCTGAAGAGAGATTAACTCCTTCAACCTTTTCGTCCAAAGGTAAGCCTCTCAGGAGGTCAGGTAGAGCTTCACTCTCCTCCTCCTCTTCTGATGAAGCTAGAAGCAAGGCTCCTACTTCTGGTCTAGAGACATAGGCTTTGAGGCGGTTGGTGTGGAAGACTCGGGGAGCTTCCCTGGGTTTGCCCAGATCCACCAGATAGTTGACCTCTCCAAGTTTTCCCACAACCTTGAAGGGTCCCATCCATTTGCCTTGCAAGGCCCTCTGCCTTGTTGGAAGCATAACTAGAACTAGCTGGTCTTGAGTAAACTCAACCATGTTAGCCTTCTGATCATGCCAATGTTTGATCAGAGCTTGGCCAGCTTTCAAGTTGTCACTTGCTTCTGCCATCATGTGTGACATTCTCCTTCGGAGACCTATCACATAGTCAGTCACTCTGACTGGCTTGGGGGAAGGAGCACTCTCCAACCCCTCCTTAATCAGGGCCAAGGGGCCTCTGACTGGATGGCCATAGAGAAGTTCAAAGGGAGAATAACCTACTCCCTCCCGAGGGACTTCCCTATAAGCAAATAGAAGGCATGGCAGTAGAAGGTCCCACTTCTTCTTAAGGGGTTCTTCTAAAGCACCTATCATGCTCTTCATAGTTCTGTTAAACCTTTCTACCAACCCGTTTGTCTGAGGGTGGCATGCGGTTGAGAACTTGTAGGTGACTCCGCAGGTTTTCCACATGGCTTTCATGTAGTTGGACATAAAATTTGACCCCCTGTCAGAGATCACCTCCTTAGGAAACCCAACCCTGGTAAAGATACCAAGGAGGGCCTTAGCCACAGCCTGAGCTGTAACAGTCCTCATAGGAATTGCCTCAGGGTACCTGTAGCATGGTCTACTACAACAAGGATAAACCTGTTGCCTGAGGAGGTTGGAGGATCAAGGAGACCAACAATGTCAATCCCTACCCTCTCAAATGGGACTCCCACAACTGGGAGAGGCACTAAAGGTGCCACATTCTTGAAACCAACCTTACCAGAAGTCTGGCAGGTATGGCAGCTCGTGCAATATCTATCTACTTCAGCCCCCATCTTTGGCCAATAAAAGTAGAGGGAGAGCCTTTCCTTGGTCCTCTTGAAACTCAAGTGACCAGCCAAAGGAATCTCGTGGGCTAGTTGCAAGAACTGTTGTCTGTTCTCTTGGGGCACTACCAGGCGTTGGTAGGCTCCAGGTTCAGATTCAGTGGGTTCACTGTAGAAGAGGCCATCTTCCCAGTGTAACCTATACTTCCCAAGTTCTTGCCCATCAGCCTGAGAAGCGGCCTGTTGGCGGAGACCCTCCAGAGTTGGACATTCTCTTTGTCCCTTACGAAAAGCTGTCCTGCTGGGTCCACCTTCTGCCAGTAAAGACTGCAGCTCAGGATGGTCAGCCGGGTCCAGGTCTCCAATAAGTTCTGGGCCTCCTACTAGCTCTTCTTCAGAGTCTAGTTCAACCAGACAGGGTTGTACCTCCCACTCAGCCTCAGCTGGAGGTGGAGTTACAGGTGTAACTTTGGACAACCTCAGGGAAGTTCTTGTTGGAAGCACTGGAGTGCTTGCTGTAGGCTTTTTCCTAGGAGTCTTGGGTTGCCCCTTTGCTCCTGATCTGGTAGTTACTGCAGTAAGTTGCTCCAGTTGGAGAGGAGTGATTTCTGTCATCATCTCCTGAGATAAACCTCGCAGGGTTTTCTCTCTTGCAGGTTTGGTGAGCTCCTGTAACCTTTTACTAGGAGGTCTGGGGGTATGTGACACAACTCCAAGAGCTTTCAGGTCATTTCCCAACAGAACCCTTCCTGGCACTTCACATTGTATACTGACAGGTATCTTCACAGCCATATCATTACACTGGATGAGAACTGGTAACTGGGGACACATCTGCACAGGCCCTCCAGCTAACTTGGTGAGGCATTTGGGTGCCTTAGCAACATCCTCTGCCTTGAAAAATGATTCATCCACCACAGTTATGCTGGCCCCAGTGTCCCTGATGGCAGGAGTCTCCTGACCATTCACGTGGACACTGTCCTTATAATACTCTTTAGTATTATCTGGGATAGAATTATACACATCTAAATTCTGTTGTTCCCACAAACCCAGAGAGACTAAAGAAACACTGGCTGAGACTCCAGTGGGTTCATCAGCCAGTAGTAGAAAGTTTCCACTTGCCATAGTGACTTCCTCCTCTGGAGCGAAGGCTAAGGAGACAAGCTGGACCCCTGAAGGTTTACCCTTACATCTGGGATCTCCTTTCACATGGTCAGTAGCCTTACAAACATAACAGCCCCCAAAGGTCCTTTGGAATGGAGGCTTGTTCTGACCTCCTTCTGGTTTAGCACCAGAAGGTATACTACTCTGCTGTGGTTTCCCGGGTGGCTTACCCTTATGGTTTGGTTTGGGGCCCTCTTTGGAATTAGAATTATTAGAATTCTCTTTGGAGTCTTTCTTAGGCTGCCTTCCCTCATCCTTCTTCTGAGTTACCCCAGAATCCTTGTGAGTAGCCCGGTTGGCAACCCACAAGTCAGCAGCCTTAGCTAGTTTCCTAGGATCTAATTCCCGTGAATCAGCCAAGTGCTGTCTGAGCTCAGGAGAGCAGGCATCATAAATTGACTCCATCATTACAAGATTCCTCATTCCTTCATAAGTGTTCACTTTGTAACCCTTAATCCATCCCTCTAAGTTTTTTAACCCTTCACACACCCAGGTAGCCCAAGGGGTACCATCATGCTTTTTGAGGCTCCTAAACCTCTTAAGATACTGGGAAGGGGTCTTCCCAAACCTAGCTATCAAAGCTAGTTTCACACATTCATACTCTTTCCTATCCTCCTCCCCCAACTCCATTACCGCATCAGTTGCAACAGGGGGAAGCCTAGAGAACAACCAGGTGAGTAACTCATTACCTGTGATGTTCTGGAGCCCATGATTATACTCAAACATAGACAACCAATCCAACACATCCAACTTAGGCTCATACATACCAATCAATTCCTTAGGCATCCGGGGTCTTTTAGGACTGGAACTTCTAGAGAAGCCAGAGAGAGAAGCATTCTCAACAGACAATTTTTTCATTTCTAGCTCATACTTGAGCTCCATTTCCCTTAGCCTTAGTTCTTTGTCAGTTTGAGCAATAAGTTTCTTGTACTCTAATTCAAGTTTCATTTTCTCCAGTTCAAAGTATTGAGGGTTAAATGTGGGACCTGGCAAAGGTCCAGTAGGTACAGCTGGTAGAGCAGACAGAGGCCTAGAGGGAACATCTACAACAGTTTCATCCTCCTCTTCTGGTTCTGACCCCAGATCATCAATACTTTGTTCAATATCAATATCATTGCTGTTCTCTACATTTGCTGGAGTGATAGGTTCCTCTGAACCATCATCCAGACTTTGGTTTTCTAACAACCTTTCTATTAGCTCCATTTTCTTTCCTTTAGTCATGAGATTCTTATGCTTACAGAGAAGTCTTAGACAATCAGCAGTTTTTGTAGCAAGGGATTCTTGACTATAACTTTCCATAGTAGACAGGTTAGAAAATGACTTTTTCTTTCTTGTGCTTAAGCTTTGTGGTTAGTTGCACTAAGGTATCTCAAAAGTACACTAAAGTGTATACTCAATACAAATCCCACCGCTGTACACCAGTGTTAAGCAGAAACCTGTGCAGTTCCCTCTGGGACCACTGCAAAAGATTTAAGATTACAGGTGTTGGCAGTAAACCCACTTGGTAGCAGTCTGTACCACACAGATTCACTGTGGTAGCTGTGGCTGAGCAGTCAGACTTCCCTCAAGAAGAGTTAGGCAGTATATAGAGGATACAGGATAGGTACAGAGGCACAGTAGTACAAGCAAACACTGACCAGAGCTAGGTGTAAAAGTATATACTTATTTATTTTAAAGGCACACTCATAAATTACAATAGCACAGAAAAAGGTAAGTAAGTCAAAACAAAGTCACTATTACTTATATGTACATCCCTAGTCATTTGTTGGACAAGTCTAAGTTAACACCACTTATTTCCAAACACAGGTGAGCGCTTAACGTCAGATGGCACTCCAACAAGTTATTAGAAAAGGGAGGGAAAAAGCAGAAGTAATGAAAGCAGCAAGGTAAAACACTTTTCACATAAGGTTAGAAAAGGCAGTCAATTGTGGAACAAGGAGAATTGGTTCGTGGCCCGCTTTAGAGAGAGCCAGGCGAAAATATGCCCAAGATCACACAATGTCACAAGTCTTTGCAGGTGAGTAGAAAAGGTTTTACTGAATTTAGAAAAAGTTTAGTTAGGGTGTCCCAGGCTTACCCAGGTTCGAGAGCCGAGGGCTAAATCTACCCCGTACAATCGGTGGCAAGGGAAGCCGGGCGGAACACAGTACCTTTAAAAGTGGAAAGGATCCTCCAGCGGTGGTAGTTGTTCCTGGTAGTGGGTGCAAGTCGTGGCGTCGTCCAGAGGAAGAGGTGATCTCGACGTGGAGGAAAGCTGAAGGTCGTTGCACTACCAGGGATGAGACCAGCCGTGGAGTTTTCCGGTCACAAAGGATTTTACCCCTCTTTCGCGGTTGAGGTAAAAAGTGGTATCCCGGTTGCCGGGGTGCTTGGCACAGGCAAGGCAGCCACGAGATGCCTTGGGACGGCGAAAAGAAGGCAGCAACTGGTTGTCCCCACCAGTTAAGGGAAGGAGACTCTCCGGCGGGAGATCTCCTCTGTCGTCGGAAAAAGTGGTGAGACGGTTCCGCAGGGCTCCACCGGTGGTGTCGTCTTGGCAGGTCGGCTCGGCTTCTCCCTCTTCGGCTTCTTAGGTCCTGTGGCGACTTCTGAAGAACCAGTCCCAAGAACCCTGCTTTTATGCAGCAAACCCCCATTCATACAGCCTAGCTGTCACTCAAACATGCTAAGTGGTGAGCGGGGTGGCTCACCACTTGGGCCAATCACACCAGAGTGCGACATGAGTTGGCAAGGCAACTCAGTCCAGGGTGCCTAAACCCCCTCCCACACCCCCTGTGGTACCCAGACAGAATGGCACCACTGTGGAGGGCTTCTGTGCAGAAGCCCGCCAAAAGTGGAACAAAGGCTCGACTCGGGTTCAGGGTTACTGAAGTGAACCTAGACGCCATTTTGGCGGCGAGTTCTGGCAAAAAAATCCAACCGGTGAATTTATATTAAATAAATAAACCGGCGGTATCTTTAACATTGCACCAAAAAGTGGTGCATTAAAAACAATGGGAAATCCCATTGGGAAATATTCCGGTGGAATATTTCCCTGGTATCCACTGCCACCAGCCAGAACTCGGCGAGGGGGGACGGGACAGTACCCCCTCGACAACAGACCCAGGGGCAATCTAATTGCCCCTACCAGTACTTCCACAGTAAGATGGTTTGTACTGGTTAAGTTCCTAAGTTAAGACTAGTAAAGTCAATGGTGACTTTACAGACCCAGGGAGACAGTAGTCAGTCCCAGGGTGTGGAGTCTATGTCTGGGGGTCTCTATGACACCCCTGTGTTACTGCACTGAGGGTGCTGTGTAACACACATTCAAAAACCAATGATAGCCTATGGGGAAAAAATACCCCCTAGCCCATAAGCACATAGCAAGTCACAGAAACACTCTCAAGTCATGTCCAAGAGTGAGGGTAAAAGAGTCTCACTCTTGGCAGGAGAAAGAATAAACCCCAAAAATCCAGCAAAGCTGCTGGGGTACTCACTAGGTTAGGAAATTCAGCCTAAACAGAGAATTCTCCCTAACATAATCCAACCCTAACCCGACAGCACGAGTACGCCTAATTTGTACTCTGCACAATCTTATTCCCGACGGCATGAGTACGCCTAAATTCAATAGCACACAAAGGCAGTCTCTAGTCCGTGTTTATATTGAACTAGAGAATAGTTCATTTGTAGAGGCGTCGATGGAAAGCAGCGGATGCGTAGAGCACGCTGGGATGGGTTACAGCCAGTAGTTGAGCCCTCGTACTGGCGATGTTGAGTGGTGACGAAGGTATCCGGAAGATGAATTCAGGGCCCGCCAGCAGCAGAGCAAACAGAAGAACAATAAGAAGTATCAATCCGTTGGACGTTCCATGTCAAGAGGAGATTGGGCGAAGGACAGGTACAAGGAGTAGGCAATGCAGTCCAATATGCGGTCAGGTCCTCAGAAGATCAAGCGTAGACAGAGACAAAGGAGTATGCATGGCAATCCAAGAGGCATTCCGAGTCAGCAGGAATGAAGGCAGGAAATGTAAGTACAAGGTAGGTTCGCACACAAGGCAAGGACAAGACAGTCAACAAAGACAAGAAATAAGCAAAAGCAGGTCAAAGAAAACAGAACAAAGTTGGCAACTTGATATGTAGTAGTGCAAAAACGCTCACTTGACTTGATTCAGAAGCAACAAACTTAGAGCGGGGAGGACTTTTAAAAGCCGTGTCACATGACGACTTTTCCCCGTTTCCTGTACAGAAGCGAAGCACTGATCAGGTGTAATGGATGCCACCGTTTCCATGGTAACTTCCAGCAAACACGGAATGGTAGTTGTAGTCTGCTCGTATTCTTGTTACTTTTGCTAGAACATGAGTCATTTTAGAAAGGGCAACAGACAAACGTGATTTGGACCGGCAAAATGCTGAATCATGCGTGAGTCTTTTTATCATACCCTTCATTCTGGGAAATGATAAGACACGATTTGTACCTCGAATCTTGACATGGGGTTGCCCTGATCTTCCCTGAGTGGGTTCTTTCAACCCTCAAACCCACCCAGCCATACTCCTCTTTCGAGAGCCCGGTCTGCTAGCTGGTCATCTCTCCTACCTCCTCCTGCCTGAATGGGCTGATTTCTCCTCCTCTCTCCTGACATCTTCCTCTAAACTCCTTCTACTGGTTGACTTCAACATCCACCTTGACTCCTCAAGCACTGCGTCCACTCTCTTCTGTGACCTCTGCACTTCCCTCTCCCTCTCCATCAGGGCTGGACTGGGAACCAAAAGTGGCCCTGGAAAAAGACGGCACTGAATCAGCCTTGATTGACCTGAAAACTCAGATGGAGACACTAAAGGACAACGGGAAGTTAGCTCTTCTCCTTCTCCTCGACCTCTCCGCGGCTTTCGATTTGGTCAACCACCAAATACTCTGCCAACACCTTAAATCTGCAGCCCACTTCGCTGACTCTGCCAATGCCTGGATCCATTCATTCCTGAGCAACAGATCCATGAGGGATTTCTCACCTACAGCATCAGCTGACCCCTACCCCATTCATTGTGGCGTTCCTCAAGGTTCGTGTGTATCCCCTATGTTGTATGACGTATTCACCAAGCCCCTCTTCGATGTGCTTGATTATCTGGGTGTCTCCTGCACCAACTACGCGGATGACACCCAGATACTCATCCCTATCACGGGAGATTACACAGCTGATACTAAAGCCCTTAACGATGTCTACTTGGTCATTCAGGCCTGGATGGCACATCACGAACTTTGCCTCAACGATTATAAGACCGAGCTATTACTTCTAGGATCAAACCATTGGCTTAACAAATTAGATCAAACCTACAAGTCCTTCACCATTGACGGCAACGATATTAAGGTATCCAAAGACACTAAGACTCTAGGCGTTTATCTCGACTCCACGCTCTCCTTGAACAGACAAACAAATGCAGTAAGGTCGGCATCTGCCTATACTTGTAAACTTATCACCGCCTGTAGACCCTTCCTAAACTCTACCAACTGCATCACCCTCGCCAGAACACTCGTCATGGCCAAAATCGACTACTGCAGTGCTCTCTACCTAGGGACCAGTCAGTCCAACCTCAATAAATTGCAAACTGTACAAAAGAATGCATTAAGGGCAGCCATAAACATCCCGAGACACTCCCATATCTCCTCCGTCAGATCGGACCTACGTTGACTCCCGGTAAAACAAAGAATTGCCCTGAAAACGCTAGCCTTGACTCACAAATGCCTGAACAATAATGCTGCACCCTACCTCTCCGCTCGCCTCACACTCCACACATCCTCTCGACACATTAGATCAGCCCAAACTCACAGCCTCACCTTGCCTAGATTTAAACTCCAAAAAGCGGGCGGGGTGAGCTTCCCTGTCCTAGCCTCCAAACTTTGGAACACCTTGCCTACTCCTATCAGAACTGAACCATCTTTCCAATCCTTCAAGAACAACGCCAAAACCTGGCTGTTCTCCCATGATCTATGAGACCCTCACTCAGTCCAGTTTCCATGTGTATTATGGGTCATGTATCATTATGTATTATAGATCATGTATACACCTCTCATTGTACTTGTATTATAATCTGCTAATGGTACTCTTTCGGTATATTGCTGTATATTTGTGGAAATTTACTGTGTACTTACTGTTTATTGTAACCTGTTCTCAAGAGTATGCGTCCGGTTGCCCCTGGGCCTGGTTTCTGCGCTTTATAAATAAATAAACTAAACTAAACTAAATGTTTTTCAAAGTGGCCCCAAATTATCATAGACTGGAAGATTTGTAAGACGTTCTTTATTTAACCCATTCAAAAGAGGACCACTGGGAAGTGTTGAGTTCCCTGTAGGCCAGTCCACCACTGGTAGTGAGCACTGACTCCCAAAGTATAAACGCTCAAACCTATACAGGGCAGGGCATATCCTGAGCTCTTATTGCAAACTACTCATTGAGTGCGGAACAGTATATACAAGTCAGAAGAAATGTCTGAAATAGGTGTTCGTGCCAATAGATCCTGACACATCAGCGAGAGCCAATTGCATCATAAGTTTCAGGGAATGATTAATATGTGTCGTTCGTGATCAAGCATTCTCTCTCTATCAATTGTTTTTACCCCCTCTGACTGCCGATAGGCCAGCGTTTGTGCTCTAAAAGTGGAATGAGTTGCCAGAACCTGCATGGCTTCGAATCAGTGGGCTGTGTTCATCCTGATCTGCCCATTCCTGCATGCATTCAATGCACACTGCCTTTGCACTGCTACAGCCACACTTTTTCCTATCGGAAAAAAAACTACTGTGTTTTTGGATAATGAAAGTGCAGTGATGACATGTCCTTGGTATAGTATCATGCATGTTTAAAGTTCAAGTCCAAATATTACATTTATTTAAAATTTAAAAAACAATTAAACTAATTTCAAACAATATCAGCATCATCGCAAAGCTACGAAACACATCAAGCCATTTTATCCTTTTGATTTTTTTTTAAATGCCAACAATCATACCTACAAAACGTGTAAAATACTTAAGCATTCATAAATATTTTTACACACTTCATTACTTTCATAGCTCAATATTATTATAGCTTTATTTAGTGCTTTAGGCCGGATTCTTCGTGCTTCTAAGCGCTTGTATGATCGCTGCTATTATTAGTTTAATCTGCCTCTTCATGCTGAAGGCCTGAGCCTATTTCAGTATGCCAAATTTAGCATGCATTGTGAGCACATTCTACCCTGTTTTGGAGTCTTGAGGAACGACAGTCTTTTGAATACTTAATTCGGAATGGTAGTGCCAGTACCTAGATGCGTACACTTGAATGTTTGAGGAAGTCCGTTGGACTCCAAGAGCATATGCATTGTACCCCAATAGAAGATTGTAAAGAGTTAGCTTAGATCGCAACATGCTGTCTTGAGCAAGTCCTGATCATTCACCCACAGTAAAAAAACGCTTTGCTTTCTGGAACCTGTAGTTTCGTTATTCCCTTTACAAGTATAGGCCTACAAGACCTGGGATATGATGGCATTTAAGGAGGACAAACATGGTAAACAATGCTTTTGCTGATCACCAAATGTTTTTTTTTTAAACTGCATGCTGAAAGACAGGAAGACGAAATGCCTTACAAATATTCAGATGCATGCAGCAACCAGTCCAGTCTAGCGTTTGTTAAATGTTCACTCATACTGAACTAGACAATATAGCAAGTAGTCAAAACACAGTTTAAACCCTGGAAAAATTGAGAAACACTTTTTTGCTAAAACACTGACTAACAGTGCCCTAACACATGGGTGCAATAAAGTGGATGGAGACACGGGTGCCGATACATAATTAGGGAAATAAACAGATTAGATGGATGCAGACATTCAGACAAATAGATGGAGGCATATAACAGAGAAACTAAGAGAAAGGACTGAGCAGACAGAGATAGAGAGATGCACGTAGAAGGAATGGGAAGAGTGACAGACAGAAGATCCAGAAGTAGAAGAGAGAGCATTATATGGTTTTAATTAATGAGCAAGCAGGCAGTGCATGCTATGCATTACACGAATAACTGAGGTAAAGAGAAATGGAGGCACACCTGCTGCAGGCACCCAGAGCTGCCTCTCGAAGCATGAACCTTCATGAGACAACCTGAGAGCTCTAACACGCAGCAGTCTCTCCAGAGCGCGGGCCTGAAGCAGCGCCAGAACATTGAGCTCTTACTCTCTTAGAGATAAATACACATGTAATTTGGGACATTTAGGGGTCACGTTATGGAAATGTTGCCTTTTGCTGCTGTGCTGCTCATATATCCTTGATGTAAGTTGACAGCATAACATGGGAGGTGTAGCATGTGTATGTGTATTGTTAGTCACACGGCTCCTCCATAGAGTTTGGTAGTTCACATTACAGTTTCAATTATGTCTCACATTCCTGCACCAGCTGCGGTTGCTTTGATGTTTAAAGTAGAAAGTCAAGTGCTTTTAGGAATCCCCCCCACACATGGGGCAGTGCCCCGGTAGCCTCATGCGGCCCTTCTTAGCAATGGACAGCGAGTATCAAGGACCAGGCACCACACCGTAGAGAATGCCCGGGAATTCGTGGGGATTAAGGGTGGTCAGTCTGGGCACACTAGACTAAACATGCATAAGTCGAAACACATATACATATAGAAATCGTCATTGGACATTATTTGCATATTTCTTTTTCACTCTGAAGAACGCCCAGGGCTGGATCATTGGGACTCGGCTCCAGGCCGTGATGTACATGGTGTGTATACACTGAGCAAGGCCCTCTTTTTATCAATAATTTGCTATTATAGCACATTTCCGCGCTTCGCAGCAACATGGCCGGTGGAAGGCATTTTACTGCTCCCACTCCCATCACACTGGCAATAATGTCAGCGTAGATTTCAATGGTTCCTACCTTGCACAGAGGAGAGTTCACACATCCAGGGGTGTAGCTGTCAGCCCCTAACACATTTTTAGTTTGACTTGTTCCAGCTGGAGAACCAGCAGGGGGATGAATTGCTTGCCTCTGCCACAGCTCACATCCAAACAAACTCTCTTAAGTTGCAGAACTTTTCCTGTCCAGCGCACTGGTTATTCCTTTGAGAGATTGAGCCACAGAAAAGGTAACAATAGCTACTTTTCCTTTGAATTTTGAAAAAAAGGAGTTTCACCTACTCCACTGGCCCAGAAGCCCAACCCTCTGCGAGGTGCTGCAGCCAGACTCACTCTGAGAATCCCCGTCCAGGGACACACCGACGTGCACCTCGCAGCATGAGCGTCCATGAGACAGCTTGATGAGAGGAGATCTCTTACATGCAGCTCTGCATAACTCTCTGCAGTGCGTGTACCTGAAGTGGCGCTAGAACGTCAGGCTCTCACTCTCCTCTCAGGACAGCATGAATATATTCATTTTGTAACTTCTCCCTCTCCCAGGGCAGGGCCGTGACCCCTCCTTTCCCATTATCAGTTAGCAAAGTAAAGAGGTCATGGGCAGCTGCGCAGGCAGGCCCATAAATTGTATGCATACTTTCCCCATGGAAAGAGGCCCTGTGTGCTCCCGGTGTCCCAGTGGGCCAGTCCAGGCCTGCTCTCCATTCTCCCTTCTGGTCCTGCCCACTCAACTTGACACACTCTTGATACCTTTATCCACACCGATGTTTCCATTCCACTCTGCTCTGCTGGTCAGACCACTCCCCTCTCTCCTCCCACCTGGGCCATCTCAACCCGCTGACCGCACCTTCCCCAGATCTGCCAACCTTGAAACACTTGTGTATAGGCGCGTTACAAAAGCCATATCATATCATAACCTCATTCACGGACATCCCCCCAAATAAACTAGTGTCAGTTGCTGCCTTTGCATCCACCTTCATCCCACCCTCCCCTCCCACTGCAGACTCTATCCCCGACTCTGCTCTCAGCAACCCCCATCTCGCCATCTCTACCATGCTCAACATTCTTGCCCCAGTCATGAGCATTCGCCTCAAACACACCACCAAGTGTAACACTTGGAACGACTCCGATCTAGCAGACATAAAGCACAAATGCAGAGCTGCAGAACCGAAGTGGCAGACCACAGGCTCATCCTCTGACAAACTGGCCTGCCAACTTCTCTAAAGGCAATTTCATCTCACCATTCAGTCTAAGAAGAGGGTCCATATCCAGGACCGAGTCTCTGGAGCATCGAACAACATAGCTGAACTCTTTAAAATCTACAAGGAACTAGCCAATCCTTCTGCAGTCTCCACCTCACTTCTTCCCTCTCAGACCCACTGCACTACACTGGCCACCCACTTCACTGAAAAAACTCTGGACATCCTGACCACTCTTTCTTCCTCCCCTTCTCCCCTCCTCCTCCCATCTCCCTGGCCTCCCCCGGCCTCCCCTATCCTTTCTCTCCTCCTTCTCTCCTATCACACTGGACGACATCACTAGGGTTGTCCGCTCTATGAAGGTCTTCTCCAAACAGGTCTCCCCTGTTCTTACAGAACTATTGAGGACAATATCAGCTGCCCTGTACTTGCTGATTTCTGCAATCACTCTCTTGCTACTGGGTCTTTCCCCTCTCCCCTCAAGCACTCTCTTGTGCGCACCCTCCTGAAAAAGCCTTCCGCCGACCCCTCGTGTCTGGCTACCTATCGCCCCATCTCTATCACTCACTTCCTTGGGAAACTCATGGAGAAGCTGGTCTTCCCCCAACTGGTCCAGCATACTAAACTTGTTGGTTGCCTACAAAACCATCAATCTGGATTCCGAACATCCAGAGGCATGGAAACTGCTCTTCTGAACACCCGTGAAGAACTGCTTGCATCTCTTGACACTAACTTGCCCGCTGTCAGCAATCTACTTGATCTCTCCTCTGCACTTGATAGGTCAACCACTCCATCCTCATAAAACGGCTCCATGATACCCTTAGTATCTCGGAGCGGCACTGGACTGGCTGATCTCCTTCCTCACTGACTGTCCCTCACAGGTCATCCTGGGCTCTTTCTCCTCTCCTACCTTTAGCTCCACCTGTGGCGTTGCTCAGGCTCTCACCTCTCACCCTGGCTCTTTAACATCTATCTCACTCTGCTTGCTCACCTTATCTCCACTTTCTCTGCTCACTTCAGCAGATGACACCCAACTCTTCCTCAAACGTCCCTCTGATGCTCTCCCTACTTCCTCTACCATTCCCCTTTGCCTATCTGATATCCAGTCATGGTGTGCCTCCAATGATCTCTGTCTCAAATCCAGCAAGACTGAGACCCTTCCTATTAGGACTCCCACACCCTCTTTCCTCCCTTCACTCTGGCCACCCTCTACGGGCTCTACCCCTTCTCCTGCATCTGAAGCTAGAAACCTTGGAGTCATCTTCGACTCCTCTCTCTCTTTCCTCCCTCACATCTTGGCCCTTACCAAGAAGGCCCATATTCAACTCCACCACATCAGAGGTATCCTTACATTCCTCACTTTCCCCAGAAGATCAATGGGCCACATGCTTTTTTCTGGTGCCTGGCAATGGGTAATCACTGGGGCATTACAGCCCCGGTGGTCCCTGAAGTCAGGCACCGGAAAAGGTAACTCCCCATTCCCATTCGAGTCCCATCGGACTCAATGGGAATGGGGAGGACGGATGCAGCGGCACTGTGTGCAACAGGGCCGTTGCATCTGTCAAAGTCTGCAGGCGGGCGCCTTTCAGGCCGCCAGGTCAGACCTGGCTGGCGGAAAGACACCTGCACGCAGAACTCAGAGTATGCCAGTCCGGTAACAACGGTGCCGGTAGCTTACCGGCACCGTTTTTACCAGACCGGCATACTCATAATGAGGCCCAATGTCTCTAGAGCTTTGGTACTCCCTAGGCTAGACTACTGCAACAGCATCTTCCTTAATCTACCCTCTTCCTCTCTCTGCTACCTCCAATTTGTTCAGAATAGGCATGGACATCATTTAGGGGTCGCCAGAGGTCGCAACTGCGACCTCTGAGGTCTCCCTTGCGACCTCTGTTGTCACCCTTGCGACCTCTAGAAAAAAAAAAGAAAAAAAAAGTTTTTTTTTTTTGTAATGCAAGCTCATGGGCTGTGGCCAGCACCATGTGGCTCTTTAGTTTTGGAGTGGCTGGCTTTCTTGTTAAAGCCCCTTAAAAAAAGAAGAAAAGGAGTGACACAAGTCTAACACTTTCAGCACTGACCCTAAATAAGAAAGATTAGGAATACCAAATAATGTGCCCTTCTGGAATTCTATACAATAATTGATAGACTTATTAAAGGTTTATTTCAGGCACACTTCAGGGGGTGAGTCACTGATTTAGTCTGTTCTTAAACGCCTCAACTCAGCCTTTCATCCTTCTGAGGTCGATAAATGAGTACCAACACAGGTTGGGTGATATTGGGTGTATATTTTTTCTATATAAAGTGCTTAAGCGTAGGTGCTATATTTGATCATGATTATATCATTTGATCATGGACGTCTGCTTGCATTCACAGTAATTTGGTAATATGGGCCTATATACACTGTTTTTAACAATACATATGGCGATCCATTCTTGTATGAAATGTACATCACATTATAGTGAAATCGTAACCATATTTTTTGTAGTGTGCAATGATATGTGATAGCACTTCTTGTTTTGTCAACGGGTGAAAGGTTGCGTGCCAACGCATCCCACGATATCACTTCGGGGTGGGATCAAATTACATCACTTCCCGTGATGTCACCAGGGGCCAAGGGTCGTGTGATGTCAGTTCCGCTACCCCTGGCATTTTGGTGAAATGAAGTCCCTGAGAATAGGGCTGCAAGACTTATCCTCTGCCTCAAGCCCAGGGACTCTATCTCTCCAGCCCTAAAATCCCTCCACTGGCTCCCGATTGCTGCAAGGATCAAATTCAAATCCCTCTACATCATCCATAAGGCTGTCTGGGGCTGACGATCAATATATCTATAACTTACTCTCACCAAATACCTTCCTTCAAGATCTTTACGCTTCTCCGGCTCCAACTCTCTGCGTGTCAGGTGTTTTTCTAAGCAGCGAGCTGGTAGCAGATCTCTCTTCTCGGCTGACTCCCTCCTCTGGAACAGCCTCCCCTTCCTTTACATCATGAGCTGTATCTCCTCAAATTCCAGAAGCTCTTCAAGACTTTCTTCTTCACCTCCTCCTTCCCTCTCTCGCTCCGGTGCTAATACCCCACAGCCGCTAAGATTGGTGGCCTGGGACCTTATGTGTCCTTCTGGGTCCCGGCCTTCCACCCAATCGCCAACAACCTTCAGCCCATCCCAGCACTTGCCTTTCGGGCACCCACTGGCTTGTGTTCTCACAGGCCTGCACTTATTATTGGCAGGTGATCACTCTGGACCAAGCGATCTCTGCCAGGAACGGACTCCTTGGCACTTCCCTCTGTGGAACTCCTATCACTTACCCACTTCCCTGTCCCTTCTCGCTCTCCCTGCACTTGCACGTTCTGAATGCTCACAGGCCTAGTCAGACCGCCCCTTTCCTGTTCATCAGTTTTTTCTATTCTCGTTTGTTCCCATGTTCCCTCCCATTTGCCCTGTGGGCGCTTTGAAACACACATTCTTGATGTATAAGCGCCTTATAAATGCACAATAAATAAATAAATGTCTGCCGAGTAGCTTGCAACTTGAACATTGTATATAAATATTATTTGAAAAACAATGGACGTAGTTAAGGTTAAATTAGCAAAAACTTAAGTCTACATGCATTAGAAATAACATTAAGCTGTACATTTATTCTGAGCATGCTTAATGTAAATACTTTACATGCCTGTGTACATTTTGGATACACACTGTGGAGTCATTCTGAACATGCACAGTGTGTATACTCTACATCTAGGTGTACATTTTGTATATAAGCTGTACATTAATTCTGAGCATACATAAAATTAATACTCTACATGCCTGTACATTTTGGATACAAGCTGTGGACTCATTCTGAAGGGGCATAGTGGACAGACTCTACATGTCTGTGTACATTTTGTATAGAAGCTGTACATTTACTCTGTGTGTGCTTAATGTGCATACTGTACATGTCAGTGTACACTTTGTATAAAAGTTAATATTCATAATAAGGGTGCATTATGTACATTCTCTACCTGTTCATGTACATTTTGTATGTAAGCTATATTTTCATTTTGAGCATGTGTAATATACATACACTATATGTCTCTGAACATTTTATATAGAGCTTGACATTCTTTCTGAGCATGTGTAATGTACATACTCTACATGTCTGTGTACATTTTGTATAGATACAGTATATTAATTCTGCGAGTGCATAATGCACTTATTGTACATGTCTGTGTACATTTTGTAGAGAAGCTGTACATTCATTTAGATATTAGCGAGCTAAGTGAAGTAGCTTTAACCACTGCCAGCACTACTTCTGCTGCTTTCACTACTAGCAAGGGCCATCAGTTGCGGGTGTATCAAGTCCCACCAGAACCGCAGGTCAGCAAATAGAGCAAACGGCGTTTTCAACTTGCCAGCAACAGCCACAGAACAACCAGCCTCAGAGGAGCTTCAAAGCGAACTTGCTTTTACTTTTTTATTTTCATGTCCGCCTTGTGAGAAAGTGATAAGCACCTGTACGCTTTGCAAATGGGGTGTAATATGTCTGGTCTTTAGCAGGTGCTAAACAGGGCTAGTTCCATGGGAATCCTTCTGTTTCATGCCAGATGAAAAAATGTCATGCAGGTGCAAAATGAAATGCACTGATTATTATTATTATTATTTGTTCAGATTTGTAGAGTGTGCGTCAGCCCGGGGGCATCGTGGCGCTTGTTACAGACATGTCTTAGTTACATAGAATACATAGTTCACACACAATAAGTTATTTACAGTGGTAGATATGAAATGTGTACTGATGAGGTCCTTGTCCGACTCCTCACTGCTTGAAAATGGGCTGGGGCATTAAAAAGAGGCGCCAAAGGAATAAACCTTGATTTTACACACCTCCCATTATAAAGTGATGGTGAAAGTGCACTTTTTGGAAATTATAACTAATTAAATTCGTTTTTTTATAACACAAAGAAGTTTCTAATCACAGACCGGTATTCGAACCTGCGTTCCTCTGCTCGGCCCTGCCTTGTTCCAAGAACAAGCACGTTGCCACTGAGCTATACTACCCGTGCTGTAATTCATACAGTGGCTTATAAAGTAGCACTTCAGGTATTTTATCAGTTATTGTGCAAATATATTATTTGATGAACAATCTCAAAAACTCTTCTTTCTAAAATCTATTTTGCTTTGACCAGAAAGATGCCAGCACGACGTGCTTTCAAAATCCACCATTCTGTTCTTATTTTTTATTTCAACGTTAGCTTTTTATAACATTTTATGAGAGCTATAACATGAGAGCATTTCAGGGCAAAGCATAGGCAAAAAAAAAAAAATGAGAAACAGTAATGAGAACACACATGCGCACAGTACACTTTAGGCCAAGGGGTGGCAAGCAGCAATAGTTAAACTAGCAGACTTTGTCAACAAAGCAATAGTTCACGTGCCTCCTAGGGCTCCGCTAACCACCTCAGCGTTGGTGGCTCGCGTGCCACTCCTGCGAATCGGCTGGTGAAATCAAAGAAGGGAGTCCAGGTACGCTGAAATTTACCCAGAGCTCCCAGCCGGACCTGATCACACATCTCCTCACGGCACCTAAGGTATCTCTGGCCCGCTTCTAGAAATCCCCTGACGGCCCGGCAGTCTCACTGTGGTGGGCGAAGTGCTGGGACATTGCTGCAGCGGAGAAGATTTCTGCTCTTATTTTATAAAGAAATTGTTGTGGAAAACCACTAACTCTACACTCACAGATGTCGTTACAAATGAAACTAGTATTGTCCATAGAGCATTTATATCAGGGCTAAACACAGTGCCCTCCAGGCCCCACTCACCACAATCACTAATGGCTTCCTACACATCCAGCAGCATAAGCCAGAACAATACAAAGCATAGCCACGATCTACACAATCCAGTGACTAGTATGGTGTAAACAAGCCAAAAGGTAACATTGAGCTATTGCCATGATTATTTGAAGAGAGGTAGGTGAATTAATGCATCTCTCTTGCTTTCCTCAGAGACAGGCCCGGTGAAGGGCAAAGCAGTGAATGGACTACAAGCACTCAGAGTTAGCACAGCTTTACCTACAGGTATAGACAAACAAAGAAAGAGAAGATTCAAGCTTTGAACCCTCCCGTCCCCTGCACACTGTAAATGTGTTGGATCTACCAACTCCTATAACCTAAAGGTACTGTTTACTGTAGGTAAACAAAAAATATTCAAACAAAGAAATTCGAACAAAACTAGTTTTTTGTAAAACACGTAGGTGTATATATTTTGTTTTTTAAATTGCAACTTTAAGTACAAAGACAAATACAAAAACAATCTCAATATTATTACAAAGAGCAAACACAAAATGTGAAGAAGTGTTGCCAGTAGTCTGCTTTTGAGTGGCGACGCGTTTCGAGGATGGACACCTCTTCTTCTTAGGCCTAAACAGACTATAAACAGAATGTGTATATTAAAAACAGGGATTTGTCAACATATATTTATACAGTAATACCTATAAGTTCAAAGGAGTTCCAGAAAGAGAGTTACCTTTTCTAAGGTTTCAACATTAACAGTGCTAGTATGTTCTCATCCACATTAGTTTTTTTGTTATTTGTTACCTCAAATTAACTCACTGAAATGCCATGATCAAATGACCAAAATGTACATTATATGAACTTGTCTGAAATTCGCTAAGTGCCCACGTGGGGAAAGGAACTACATGGCATTGCCCGTAGACTCTAATAAACATGGTTACCTGGTAGTGGAAGGTAGAGTGATATAGATTCAGTGTCTGACGTCCCTGAGACAGGGAGGGGTGGTGCACGCAAACGATGCCGGGATTGACTTCGAAAGTGAAGGTGCTGGTGATAACTCAAAATGTGCCTGGAATGAGCAAGCCTAAAGGGGCTAGTTCAAGCTGAAAGATATATGGGTAGAGGAAAGAGACTTGTGTCAAAAGGCGGTCATTTTAAGTAACACAATACTATAGATTAATTAACCGACAGATTATGCATAATTTACACTATACTTATGCTAGGTATAAAACCAGTTCAAGTGAACACTAGTCACTTAGCGACTGCCAGCGATGCTCCAGATAGCACGTAGAACGTAATTTCGCCCAATTGGAAACAATCTCTAAAGAAAACAGAATAGTAGAAAAAAGTTGAAAATACATAAGAGTACAGTGTCAATTTGTCAATACGTGGCTAAAGAACGGGAATATGCCGTAGAGATGACAAGAAGGTAAAAGAACTAAGAGAGAGATAATACTAATTTACGTACCCAAATAGTGGGGGAGACTGGGTATTAGTCCGATCGACAGACATCCTTGCATGGAGTCAGAGGGGCCATGGTTGAAAATATGCCAAGGACAGGCTCGGTCCTAGATCGATAATAGGTATCCAATTCTAAAGACAGGTAGCAAAGAATAAAATTTAGTCACGGAGTGCTCCCGACCTATTGCTAAGTTGAGAGTTCCTAATCTAAAGGTCTTTCTGGTTCTAATGCGCTTGTACTAACCTGTTGCTACAGGATCGGGAGTGCTGTGCCAAATGAGCGTGGAGGCATGGAGGTTAATTTAAGGAAACAAATAACAAAAAACTAACGTGGATGAGAACATACTAGCACTGTTAATGTTGAAACCTTAGAAAAGGTAACTCTCTTTCTGGAACTCCTTTGAACTTATAGGTATTGCTGTATAAATATATGTTGACAAATCCCTGTTTTTAATATGCACATTCTGTTTATAGTCTGTTTAGGCCTAAGAAGAAGAGGTGTCCATCCTCGAAACGCGTCGCCACTCAAAAGCAGACTACTGGCAACACTTCTTCACATTTTGTGTTTGCTCTTTGTAATAATATTGAGATTGTTTTTGTATTTGCCTTTGTACTTAAAGTTGCAATTTAAAAAACAAAATATATACACCTGCGTGTTTTACAAAAAACTAGTTTTGTTCGAATGTCTTTGTTTGAATATTTTTTGTTTACCTACAGTAAACAGTACCTTTAGGTTATAGTAGTTGGTAGATCCAACACATTTACAGTGTGCAGGGGACGGGAGGGTTCAAAGCTTGAATCTTCTCTTTCTCTGTTTGTTATTTGTAGAGGTCTTGTGCCAGGATCTCAGTTCCTCCCCCACACCTTAAAATTTAAATAATAATACTCCTTACCTCTCTTAAACATTTACCATACTAGGTAGTGCACCTATTTTTGGAATTACCTACAGGTATAGCCCAGCACATGGATTAGTCCACATGCTACCCTTTTACACCTGAGTAGAGGTAAGGATTTGGTCCAGAATGTACCTCTATATTTTATCAAGAAGACACAGCAAGGCAGAGGTGCGACCACAAAGAGTTGAATGCTGTTAGAATCCTGATACAAAGTCACAGGGAACAGTCAATGGTACACACAAAAGACTACAGGGAAGGTGCACTTATAAACTAGCATTGGCAAAGCCAATAGTTTTGATACTTGTAGTTTTTCATTGCATTTACATTTAGAAGTAAGAATGCACGATAATACCTGAATTATACCGGGCTCTCCTGAATAAGTAGGAAATTGCATTACATCCCTTCCACCCTGCTGCAGTCGGCATACATACAGACAGTGTGTCAGTCTGATTCCAGCCTCAAAGGGTTTCAGAAGCTCAGCCAGAGCAGCCTGCATACTAGCATTGATGTAGAATAGGCACATCTGTTCAACCGACTCCTCTCCTTGCACTCAAGACTGCCTTGTTCAAGCAGCAGCTCTGCCATTGGGGAGTGTCGGTCACTGTGTATAAATATTGACCGCAAGCGCTCAGCACCTAAAAGGGAAGAATACTGTGCGAAAGAAGCAGTCAGGGATACAAGTGTGCTCTCTCTTTCAATCTGATAGGCTGAGTTGTGAGATATAGAAAAGGGACTAAAAAAGACAATGCAATAGAACCCACCTGAACCTTAGGTTGCCAATGGCCCTGGTCATTTCTCCAGCACTAAACCACAAGAATATACTCCCCCGCCCTTGTTTTTTCCGCTGGTCTCCCCTCAGCTCCAGTGAAATCACAGGCACACAATGGCCCTCATTACGACCCTGGCGGAGAACCATGGTGCAATTTGCACCATGGTGCATGGCGCTAAGCTGCCAACTCCGCCATGGTGGTTGGCGGACTTACCGCCCCATTCCGACCTTGGCGGGGCGGTAAGTCCCCAATCCCCATTTACCCTTCCCCATTCCCATTTTTGCCCCATAGGGTATAATGGGAGTGGGGAAGGCGTTAATTACGCCACCGTAAATTACGGTGGCGTAATTAACAACAAGTCCCGTAGCGCCATGGATTTTTCCGCCTGCAAAAAGCAGGCGTAAAAATCACCATGGCGCTACGGGAACTCGTAGTTAGGCGGAAAGGTGCGCCATGGTTTACGCCGGCGTAAACCCCTTTCCGCAAGGGTCGTAATGAGGGCCAATGTATTTTAGTGGGTAGGCTGCCGCTGCTTAATTCATGAGGAGTTATCTCACAGGCGATCCCTACACAATAACATCACAGCTTCAGGTTTTCTATGATGAGCTAGATACTAGCTGCACCTAAAGTAAGGACTAAGTTAATATTCCTCACAAGGAGTCTCCCTTATCTAAAATTCCCTATGGTATCCCCTCTATACATCACTTTATTCTTGAGGTTTGACTTCACTTTTCCCTTTCAACTTTCAAGGGACTTCTATCACTTCTTTACTGGGATACTTCTGCTTCTATTTTCCACCCACACATCCAGGGACGGAAGTAGTTACAGGCTCCCCTACCTCCACCTTCAATGTTTTACTGCCAATCTGGGCAGTTGACTAAGCTATTGGATTTGTTCATGCTTGCGGTTCTCGCCAGCACTTCCTTATTGGATGTGCCCTGTAACTCTGCCAAGACTCTCTGGACCCCCTCTTCGGGTCCTTGTCTCATATGGTCCATCATTTCCCTGGTGCTTGTCATGTGGTGCGCAGCTAGCTTTATTATCGGGTAGGTGAATGTGTATGTTCAGCTCCATTGTGCCATCTACCCGTGTAAGACTAAGTAGTGCTACAGTTGAAGTGTCTTTGAGGATTCAGAAGGCAGTCAGAAGGGAGGTCCATGGAAACCCATTAGGAACTGGGGGTTCTACATTTTTGGCGTGGTATTCTGGCGTGGAAACACGTATCCTAACATTACACAATATGGCATAAGAAGGCATAAAAGCTGGCTAAATAGTTTACTCCTACGTCCCGTCCCCATTCCTCCACAATGTAAGGCCACCACAACGTGAGGCTGCACCTCAGGCAAGCTAACACAGACGTGATGCTCGCCGCAGCAAATGAAACTTTATGTAGGGAGATTGGAGACTTCCTACAGGATTTGCCTGGTGTTAGGCAGGCAGCATTTAAAGCAGGGCTAGCCGAGGCTAAGGTGATAGCGCAGGACCTCCTAGACTCATCAGCTGGGCATATTGCTCACTGAATCTGAAGGACTCATATCTTCATGTCCCCATTTCGCAATTGCACAGGAAAGTCCTTCATTTTACAGTGATGGGACAGCATTTCCTATACAAAGACCTCCCGTTTGGTCTCAATTCAACCCCTCGTGTATTCACAAAATTGATGAACACGATGGCAATACTACTGAGGAGCAAGAGAAGTCACCTGTATTCTTCCCTCGATCCTTAGCTCGATGACTGGTTGGTAAGAGACGCTTCCCCAGAGGGAGCTCTGCATTCTTGCCAGAGGCTTGCAGATGTTCTTCACCAGTTGGGTGTCTCATCTCATCCCAATACAGAATATAATGTTCTTGTGAGTCAGGTGGGACGCATTGAAGGGGCGAATGTTCCCCACAGAGGAGAGGGTGGGAATATTCGGAAGGCGTTAACCCAATTCTTGAACAGAGGCATGACATCAGCATGGTGGTTTCAGCATCTGTTGGGACTCCTAGCGTCATGCATCCTGACGGTCCCTCATGCCAGGCTGAGAATGTGGCGGGTGGAAATCCATCTGGTGACATACTGGGAACAGTAAACTGGATCACAGGCATACAAGTTATCCATTTCAGCCTCGCTCTATGAGGATCTTCACTGTTTGATAGAGGGCAGCAATGTGATGGCGGGTGCCCTGCTTTGGCAACCAGATTACCCGGGTTGTAGTGACAACCGACTCTTCTCTAGATTGCTGGAGGGCCATTCTGGAGAACAACTTCATACATGGCCTGCAGGGCAGGGCAGACTCCCTACTCCACATACTGGAAGTCAGAGATATCGGATTGGCCCTGAAATTCTTCCTTCCTAAGCTCCAGTTCAAGACAGTCCTGCTGAAGATGGACAGTTTGACAGCAATGTTTTATATACACAAACCGGGTGGGACTAGAACCACAATATTATGCATGATGGGGGTGGAGATCTGGCCGCGGTGTGTATACTTGCTGACAACATCCTTCTAAAGGCAGTTCAACTGTAGAGCGACAGCAGCACTGAGGCCGATAGGTTAAGCAGGATAGACAGAGTCACATATGAGTCGGAGCTGCAGAGGCACTCTCTCAGCCCAGTTTTTAAGGTCTGGGGTCACCCAGAAGTAGACCTGCTTGCGTCAGAGGACAACACGGGTGGGGCCTCATGGGCGGGCCAGGGAACAAACTCGCTGGGGGATGTATTTCAGATCTGCTGGGACAACCTATGGTGTTATGCATGTCCGCTGATTCCTCTCCTACAAAGGCTGATTTGCAAGTTCCGATCAACAGCAGCGGGGTGTGCGATGATTCTTATAGCTCCATGCTGGCCCACTCGAGTATGGTATTCCAACTTACTGCAGCTAGCAGTTCAGGGACCTTTCGTGCTTCCAAGAAATTCTCATTAGTTCCTGACTCAGCAGGGAGGAGCAGTGACTCACCCAGCTCTGCAATCTCTAGCTCTAGTGGCGTGGCTTGTCATCAGTTAAAGCCAGCCCACTGAGGATTTATTTGGATTTGTAGAGCCCACGTCAGCCCGGTGCCATTGTGGCGCTTGTTACAGACATATCTTAGTTGCATATACACAAGTAATACATAATTTACAGGAGCAGGTATGACATTTGTACAAATTTACAGTGCAGTATATTAACATAGGTTAGTGAGTGTCACACATTATTGTGCAAGGAAGGAGGTCTTAAGTTTCCTATGAAAAATCGTGAGTGAGTTCTCCTCTCTAATGTCTGCAGGTAGAGCGTTCCAGGTCTTGGCAGCAATGTAGGGGAAGTTTAGTCCACCGGCTTTGGCTTTTTTGATGCGTGGGATATGGAGAATCTACAGATTATTCAATGCGCAAGGAAGGACTCTACCAGAGCCCAATACAAGAGCAAATGGACTTGATTCTGCTGCTCAGCCAGGGTACAAGGGTTAGATCCTGTTGCCTGCCCTTTATATGATGTCTTATCTTTTTCAGTGCATCTAGCACAGTCAGGTGTGCAGGTGGACACTTACCACACTTACTTAGCAGCGATCGGAGCACATACAAATTAAGAGGAGGCCATCTTCTCTGCGGTCAATCCAGTTTTCAAGAAACACTTAGCAGGTGTCTCATTTTTTTGTTCCCTCCTGTACACCGATCTCACTGGGTTTGCGACTTAAATGTGGTGTTAAGAGACTTAGCAAATACAACTGTGGAACCCATGGCATCGATAGATATGAAGTGGGTTACGCTGAAGACTGTCTTGTTACTAGCAGTGACGTCAGCTCATAGAATAAGTGAGATTCAAGCTTTATCAGCCTGTTAGCCATTCACGGTTTTTCATTGGGACAAGGTCGTCCTTAGGACTCATTCTAAAATCCTTACTAAATCGTTTGTCCATTACAGATCAACCAGGAGATATGTTTAACGGTCTTTTTTCCTAATCCACAGTCGGAGGTGGAAAGGTCCCTACACTCACTTGATCTTCACACAGTTCTCAGTTCTACATCTCCTGTTCTGAGCACTTGGTTTGTCAAATTTTTCATCTTGTCCTCGCCTGCCTAAATTGTGCCTATGAAATTTCTTGATCTGCCCTCTTGGTGGGCTGATTGGCTGCATTGAACTCTCTCCACTCTGCCTGTATGGTACTGCCACCCTCTCATCTGTGTACTTGTAATCTGCTTGCTTGTTTCAGTAAAACTCTTCTCACTTCTATTTATATAATTAACCTGCCTGTTCGAAATTGTCCTGGTTTATATAAAGTCACAATTTGACTCTAAACTTGAAAATCACTTCTTGATGCTGTGTATTCTGCAGGCTCTCAATTAAATGATTCTGTCCAAGCTGTGTATTTGAAACTCGAATCTAGATGTTGCTCTGATTCTTCCGACTTTACTAAAAAGTTGTATGCTGTCCAAAACCAAATTCCTCTGCCTTTGCCAAATGCTTGCTAGTTTAAAACCTGCTGCCCTGTTTACATTCTGGCATTCTTCATGTGTATGTGAATTTCAAATCTGGGTGTATGGAAGTATTTGTTGCCAGTGCTGAATTGCTGCATTTTGCGCACCTTTGGAATTCCAAGTCTGGGTGTATTTAAACCCTGTTGCCCTGTTTAATTTGCTGGCATTTTCATGTTTCTGTGAATTTCAAATCTTGGCATTTTAATCTCAGATCCCTTGTTTGAATCTTGTTTAAAGCACCTGCTTCTTCTGTACCTACTTGGCTGCAAGGCCGCCTGGTGAGTTCTCTTGTGCACTGTGCAGCTCTCCATCTCTCCCCCACCTGGGCATTCCTCTGTCCCCACCTTTCCTATGGTGCTCTCCACCTCCCCTATCTATTCTAACTGCTACTCTATTACCGATTCTCCCTCTCTTTAGAAGCCTGGAAGGAAAATGTTTAAGAAGGGTCTCCTGGTCTCAAACCCAGGTCTGCCCATCGCTGAAAACTACGTCAGCGCTCTCTTCACGCATACTATTACTGACAGTCTGTTTGTCATTCCCTCTCGGACCAAAGGACGCCCCATATGATTTATGTCCTCTCCCCTTTCTCTTCTTCACCCATTAATGGTGGACCCAGATGGGAAGTGCTCTTGGCACACTTGCCGTCACGCAGGTGCATCTTCAATGCTTACTTGAATGGCACTATCATGGCCCAGTGCTCTCAGCCTAACCTCCTCCTTCTTGACAGGCGCCTTCCATCTCTGATTAACTTCCTCCCTTCTCCTGCCACTCCCCCTTCTTCCACCCCCTTCCTCCTCGCCCCTTCCAGCAGTGGTACCTCGTCTATGTCCCCTCCTCAGAAAACCTTTAATGGGGGCAACCAGCTTGATTTAGCTACCCTCAATTCTCACTCTGCTGTCAAACACTCCTCTGACATCTGTTACCTCCTTGAAGACGTTGACCTTGCTGTCCTCCCTCTCACTGAGAGGTGGTTGAATGCCAGCTCTGTCACTGCATTTGACAGTCTTCTTCCTGAGGGCTATACGATTGTATCCAAGTCCAGGCCTAACTGGTCTGGAGGCAGAGTGGCCCTTGTCTTCCCTAAATGGATCCCTGGCTCTTTCATACCCACTCAATCCTACGCCTCCTTTGAATGTCTTGTCTGTAAGCTGTGCATCTCTCCTACCCCTTAGATCACTCTCGCTACTATCTACAGGACAACTGGGATGGTCTCCCTCTTCCTATCGGAGTGAGCTGACCTCATCTCGTTTCTCCTGACTTCTACCTCTAAACATCTCCTCCTTGGTGACTTCAATATGCATCTTGACTCTCCTGATGTGGCCTTACCCTCCGCAACCTCTGCAACTCTTTTTCCCTCACCATTCTTCCCTCTCGCCCGACGCACTCAGCCGGGGACACTCTGGATGTGCTCATCTCAGCTAACCTCGCTCTCTCTAACCCTCTCAGTACACCTCTCTCTTGGTCTTATCATTCTCTCCTCTCATCTGGAGCTCCTGGGCTAAGCCTCTGCCCGCACTGCCAGCCACCTTCTCGGTCCTCCGACTGATGAAGCGAGTATCAGTAGCTGCCTTTGCTGCCTCTTTGATTCCCCCCACTCCTGATATTGACTCTCACTCTGACTCTTCCCTTGCTAACCTTCACCTTGCCATCTCCAATACCCTTGATATCCTTGCCCCTGCCATGAGGATATGCATGAAGCCTGCCTACAAGTGCAACAGTTTGCACGATTCCGACCTAGCTTTGCTCAAAAGCAAGTGGAACGGAAGTGGCTGGTTTCCTCTGACAAACTTGCCTGTCACCTGCTCCAAGGGCATTACAGACTCTCCATCCGGTCGAAGAATCAGGTCTATATTCTAGTCCGCATCTATGGGCCACTAACAGCACGGCTGAACCTTCTCATTGGAACTCCCCCTTCAGTTCCCTCCTCCTCTCTGGCCGCTATCCTGGGGCTCCCTCCCCTCACTCTCTTGTGAGGCAAAAAACTTGGGTGTCATCTTCAACTCCTCTCTCTCCTTCTCACCAGTAGCGCCATGGTTGCCGCCGGTATTTTACCGATTCCGCCTTGGTGAATGGGGGAATTACCGCCCTATTCCAAGGTTGGCGGGGCGGTAATTCCCCATTCACCAAGGCCCTTCCCCATTCCCATTTGAGCCCCCATAGGGCTCAATGGGAATGGGGAAGGAGCAAATAACGGTACCGCGATTAGCGGTACCGTTATTTGCCATGAAGTCCCTCAGCGTGTCCCTTCCTTAACGTGTGGTCTGGCCACACGTTAAGGACGGGACCCGCTGAGGGACCTCGTAGTATGGCGCTAAGGGATTACCAACCCCGGTGCTCTTACCGGTGCCGGTAATCCCATAGCACCATCCGTGTAATGAGGCCGAAAGTCTCTAGAGCTCTGATTCTCTCCAGGCTAGACTACTGCAACATTGTCTCCCTCAATCTGCCTCTTTCCTCAATCCACCCTCTTCAACTAATCCAGAATAGGACTGCAAGACTTATGCTTGGGCTCAAGACCAGGCACTGCATCCCCCCAGCCCTAAAATCTCTCCACTGGCTCCCAGTGTCTGCAAGGATCAAATTCAAAACCCTCTGCATTATCCACATGGCTTTCTGGGGCTTGGTACCCCGCTACATCCATCTTCTCTCCCTAAATACCTCCCTGCTAGAGTCCTTCAGTCCTCTAGTTCAAACTCTCTGAAGATGTTTCTCCAAGCAGAGAGTAGGGGGGTAGATCTCTTTCTTCGGCAGGAGACTCCCTCTGGGATGGCCTTGCCGCCCCTCTCAGACTTGAGCTCGATCTCATTAAGTTCCAGAAGGTTCTCAAGACCTTCCTCTTCTCCTCCTCCTTCCCTCTCCCCCTTCCTTTTTATTCCCCCCTGCTCCTGTGACTAGCAGCCTGGTCCCTTCTGAGTCATACAGGGGCCAGGCCCTCACTCGACTAGTCTGCCCAAGCACCCCCTTACCAGCACTTGCCTTTGGGTACCCTCCCTGACTAGACCACTGAGTCTGGTCCACCCCCTCCTCACACTTGACCCTTATCCCTTCCCCAACGCACTTGCCCTCCGTGCTCCCCTTAGCACTTACCCATCCCCTTGGGCCCCCTCCCTCCTTCATCCACCTCCTCGCACTTACCTGCCCCCCACCCTGGCATGCCCTCCCCGGCGCTTCCTGTTTGCTGCACTTGCATGATCCGAATGTCACAAGGTCTAGTAGGACCTTTTGTTGTTGTTATCCTCCTCTGTCCTCTACTCCCCCTTAATCGTGAGGCACCTGCAAACATGTTCTGCTGTATAGGCACCATACAAATGTGCAATAAATAAATAAATACATAAATAAATAAATAAATAAATAAATAAATAAATAAATAAATGGGCAGCCTATACTTTATCAACAGGGCCAGTTGATTCCCCAAGACAGTTCTTACAAACTTTGAAACTAGCATTTTTGAAATTCAATGTAAATTGTGATGTGCAAAAGCAAGTTTTTTCATGGATTATAAAAAGAAATTGTGCATCAGTTAGCCCGTGAATTTACTAGGGACAAAAGTTTGCATTGGATCTTAGATCAATCCACAAATATATGGGAGCTAATGTCACAGAATGATAATAAAAGCAAGGAGTCAAAGCTGAAGGCAGAAGAGACCGTCCCTGTGGTTATAGAAAACAGATCAGGAAAAAACATGGCGCTAGAAACAGCTCAGACAAGGAATGACACATTGAAGAATCAGAAGGGTGTGGCCACGCAGGGAAAGGTAGCACCTCAGACAGAAGTATTCCAATCCACAGATCCTAGTCGAAGGGACACTTACATTAGTCCCTGGTACCCTGGCAACTCACCACGAGTGGGGTTTCGGCACGACATGGCCGGATCCAATAACACCCAAAGTCAACTACATAATGGGCCATACCAAGCGCTGGGAGCACAGAGTAGATTTAACCCTACTACAATGAAATATGGCAATCAAACAGGGCCGAAATATGTAGCTAGGTTCCTTGAAAATGGAAATCAACAAAGGGAGCAGTAACAATCAAATGAGAGACATAATGTGACCTACAGCCCTCACTCCTATGTTCAGACCACCTCACAAGGGGATGATGGACAGAGCACGGCCCCACACTTCCCGCCTCCTCTGTATCAGGAGTTCAGGGGAAACACTAACTGGGGTCAGTCTCCTGAAAGAAACTAATATAGGACAGCCCAATGTGAATCCAACTAGTACCGGCCTAGGTCACAGAGATATTATTTTAGGGATCAGGAAAGATTCCAGTGTTTAGCTGCACAAGTGTAAATGTTAGCTGATCATATAGGAAGGCTGCGCACTGGGCAAAAGCAACAGCTGAGTGACAATGTAGAACATAAGAGTGAAATTGCACAGGTCGTTAACAAATTCCTAATCAGACAGACGTCGCACACTGAAGGCACGAGTGATCCACCATTGGCCAAACACAGTGAGCTGCATAGTGATTTAAAATTGAGAAAACCAAATGGTAATAACATAGGCAATAAAAACATTCACAAGAAAGGAGTGTGGTGTAATCTACAGTTAAACAAAACCATTTGCTCCATTCAGTTGTGTGAAGATAAGGAAAAAGATAGAAAAAATGCACAGGAGGAACCCAAACAGCAACAGGTTAAAAGACAATCTAAAAAGAACATGGCACATGGAAATGATGAGGAGCATACCATTGAACAATTGATAACCATTGAGCAAGTGGGCCATTGCATAGTTAATGGTACACTAAATGCATTAGAAATAAATGAAACAAAAGTATGTGAAATGACAAGTGAAACCTAAAAGGAGAAAGGCAGTTGAAAGGCTTTCATTACCTGATCATTTTAATCGTGCTCATATCTCCAGAGAGATAACAATTCTGTGAAGGACACTCGCAGGTGAGTTCTCACAGGAATATTTTGAGCCACAGAGGTTCCAAGAGGCAAAATTGACAGGTAAAATACAAGAGAGATCCAAGCACAAAATCTGACATAATCCCACATGAAGCTAATTAAGACACAAAGCAGTCGTGCATCAGAGAGGAGGTAAGTGAAGAGAATCAAAACGAATGTGGTGACAACTCAGGTGGCCTGCTATGCGAGGGGGCAATAAATAGCAAAGCTTCAAATGGATTCTCAGGACAGAAAAATAAACAGATGGAAAAAGGAGATGAGCAAAAAAGGGGGTAAAATATCATTTCACATGCCCCTTTGTTTAGCAAGAGGTCACGCAGCCATAAAGGAAATCAGTCGTGAGATTAGTAGCAATTCACATTGCCTATGTATACTTGAAGAATGTGAAGACAGATATTATGCCCTTTTACACTAGAAGAGCATTGCAATGTATTTGCAATGGTGGATTCAATTGCACAAGAGACTGAAATATCAAGGAAAATGCTGGATAGCATAAACGAAGGGAGACCCACACAAGACATTTTTAAATTAAGACAGATTGAAGGCTGTGTGCATATTTTTAATGAGGAAGAGATACCGTTGGCATGTGCCACTGAAGTTGACACCAAGGTAGGGAAACATTGAATGAGGCAAGACGTAGTGGTCACGCTCACTGAGGAGAGCCCATTCCAATTATGAACAAATTGTCTGAAGAGACTTTTGCCTCTGATTGATAGTGTAAATGGGGTTTTGTGGTCATTGGCCAGAAAGCCCCTGAAGCCTCAAAAAGTGGTGACCCAGGTTAGCAATGCAAAAGAATGTCACACCATCGCTAAGTCAGAGAGAGCAGTGGTGGTGTACCTTCAAAATGACTGTGCACCTAGTGTCACTGTAATTCTAACATGGCAGGATGAAATGTGAGGAGAAAAACAAAAGCAGTCATTGGAGATTCACTTGGATCCCTTGAAGAACTGGCAAACACAGATAGATGAAAACACATTTCAGTTCTATCTGTTGAAGAATGTGAATAATCTGATGTGTCAGATCAGGACAGGTATATTGAAAGTATTGCAGAAATACACATGACAGAAAGGCCAGGCACCCTCGATACCTATGCACATGACTGGGCATCCGGAAATTAGTGAGGCAATGTTGGCCCTGGAACGGGAGAGAAACTTCATTAATGAGAACTTGTTCAAACAAATGCTTGACATATCAAGTTTTGAAATAAAAAGTCAACAAATATTCTGATTAGATGGTCCTGATTTGGGACAAAGAATTGTGGCGAGATTTATGTTGAAAATAACAATAGGCTCTAAAAGCATTCATCACAAAATATGAATTGTAAGTGGAACCAAATCCAAATTCTTTGTGGGAAATGACATCATGCACAGAATGATAATGGTTTTAGATTTCTTGAATCAAAATGTTTGGGCCAGACTCAGTGAGGCAGCACCTGAATTTGAGGATAGAAGGCAAGCATACCATTGTGCACAAATAATGCCATATGTAGTTGAGCTTCACGTAAAAAAAGGATGTTACCATTCCTGAGGCAGCTTACGATAGGTTACGAAGTACAGGAAGGGACAGACAATTATGGAGCCCTATGCATGTGTGTGTCTCAATGAATCTATGAGACAGCAGTCCCTAGAGTGTGGATACACACCCTTAGTGGAAGTTGGGGATGGTCCCATCCGAATACTTGTGGATAACAAAGGATGTCAGGATATTTACTTGAAGGAAGGTACACCATTACGCATGGCAATGCACGGATCATACTACACTGCAGATTTAGATAAACCAGGTGTTGGGCATATTACTGAAAGCTATGTCACTTCACAGGATTAATTGTCTTTAGACTCCAAATCAAAGGGTATCTTCAGAATACAGTCGGTATATCCTTATGAACCAGCATTTGTGATTTGTCATCATCAGGATGATTGAATCCCATTTCAGGTGGATGAAAACGATACAGAAGAAAAGCTGCAAATTGAGATGATGCAGGAGTGCCAAGATACTTGAGAGTGGCATCTCTCCAAAAAGCTACTGCCACACAGTTAGAAGAAAGCACAGAGATTCCTCCTTCGGAGGATTTTCCTGAATTTTCTAAAATTGTTGAGGAACAAATCGAGGCTGCAGATGCATGCACAAATGAAGAGGCGAAAGACCAATTAAGAAAAATATTCATAGAATTGAAGGAGATTTTTGCTGAGGACGCCTATGATTGTGGGCATACTGAGCTGCATGCTGCTACACTGCCAGAAGTCTGTGGTAGGGGGTTATGGTACACAACTTGCATTTGTGCAACAATATAGATCACCCTTGGCCTGTTAAGAATCTTTGGCAGAAATAATTAAGCACTTTGGGTCGAGAGGAAGCATTAGACCAATTCAGAGTACCTCAAGCATGCCTATATTAGGCGTGTTGAAGCCCAGTGGTCAATGTTGCTTGTGTGCAGACTTAAAACAACTAAATGAGAGGGTGCCTGTGTCAAGGTGGCCCCTCCCATTCATTGACCAAGGCCTTGCAGAAATCCAAGGGTTGAAGGTTTTTGTATAGCAAAAAATGTACTAAATGTATTTGCCATTATGTACAAAGGGACCCAGTATGTGTTGAAACATACTCCCTTTGGGTTTATTAATAGTGGAAGCGAGTTTGGGATTTTTCTGAGCAAAGCACTACCGGATGCAGCCGAAAGTGGAACTGTGGTTTATGTGGATGATGTCCTGATTATAAATGAGGAAATAAAAATCCACTTCAGTGAAATTAGACATGGACTCTGCCACTTGCAAAAGGTTGGCGCAAAAGTATCATTGCAGAAGGCGCAGTGGTGCAGAAAAAGGGTACATTTCTTGGGACACGATGTTAAAGGACAGGGATTGAACCCACAAAGGAAAAAGGTAGAAGCCATCCAAAGTTAAAAGATACCATGAATCTGAAGGGCTTGTTAGGGATGACAATTTACAATAGGAAATTCATTGAAGAATACACATAAGATACACAGTCACTGACTAAATTACTGAAACAGGGAGTGCCCTGGAAATGGGGACAGGAACAACGTGAGGTGGTAGCCACATTGTAATATTGTCTAATAAAGGCACCTTGTTTGGCTTTTCCAAAAAAGAATCAGGATTTCTTTCTGGAGATACGGTTCACCGACGTGTGCATTTCAGCGAACTTGTATCAAAAGCATGATTGAAATCACAACACCATTGCATATGCTAGCAAAGTATTGTCACAGGTGGAAAAAAATGTAATGATTGTGAAAAAGCACTTCTGATGACTGTTTGGGCATTTCAACATTTCCGCCCCATTATTCACGGAGAATGGTTGATTGTTGAAACTAATCCTCAACCACTCCAATTTTTGCAGAATAAGAGAATCTGATCAGGAACCTTAGCCAAGTCAAGAATTACATCACAGACATTGTCATTTCGGGGATTCACTGTGGAAGTGGGATATGGGTAGAATAAAAAAGGTCCAGTAGCTCAAGGGCTAGCAGACTTGCATGACTGTGCAGCTGTATCTGCTACAGATGGTGAAGAATTGGAAACACATTTGATTGAATTTGAACTATTATAACACAAGGCCTTTGATGAAGAAGAGTGTACAAATGTCCCAACTGTATATGTGGATGGATGTGCATACCACATGGGTGGTAACCCTGAAAATAATTGGTGGCAGGAATCAGGAATGTGTGGGTCAAATGTGAAAGTATTCTATGAGTGAGCATGAGGATAGGTACCAGGAGTAGTCAGGTGGCAGAATTGCCTGTGATTTACAATGGAAGATCAACAGCGATAAAAAATAAATTAAAAGAAATAGCGTTGGTTACCAATTCCGATTATGCCTGGAATAGTTTTGTGGCATACTTACTGGGGTGGAAGCTGAAAGGGATGGTCACTTGTAACAAAAAAACACTCAGACATGGAAAACTGATTCAGGCCATCGACAATCTTGTTTCAGTGAATTAGATTCACCGGAGGAAGATATAAGGTCAATGCAGAACCCCAGGGGAAGATAAGGAACGGAATGAAAAGACTGATCAATTGACGAAAACTGGAGCAGTGATGTGGGAACAGCTTCCAAATGAACACTTGCTCATTGAGATCCAAGTGCATGTTGTAACATGTTCCAAATCTCAGGGAACAAGTAATCAACCAGTGGTGTAGTGGAGCTTTGACGGGGCCGATCAGGATTTGGTCAAAGCACAAAAAGAAGACCCATTCAAAGGTATGTTATGCGTGCATGTGTTAGATGCGGAGCAAAATCCTTTCACTGAGGAGGGTGCAAAGGAAGGGATCAATTGAGGTTGATTTTGTGGAATTAAAAACAGTTTTTAACTGCAAGATGGACTCTTGTTCTGAAATTCCTTTTACAGTCAGTTCCACTGGGTGATCGCTGTGTAATTTTGTGGGTCAATGCTAAATCACGCCCATGATGCAATAACAGCAGAGTATTGCGGTTCATAGAACACATAGCACACCATTGTTGAAGTGAGGCCTGACCCTTCTCTAGTCAGATTTGCAAATAGATTTCATTGGCCCAGTCCAAAGTTCATCCTGGGCAAACAGGTAAATGCTAACAGCTACCTGTTTGATGTCAACATTCTCCTGACTGTAGTGCACACACAGGAGCTACATTGTTAGTGAACCACATATTCTCTAGGTTTGGTTTACCTCAGAGAATAGCATATGACCATGGAAGCCATTTTACCAGTGCAGTAATGACCAAGATGTGGCAGATTCTGGGAGTATAAAGGGAGTTTCACATCTTCTACTGGCCATCTTGTAGTGGTGGAGTAGAAAGGTGCAATCGATCAATAATATATATTCTTAAAATGTTTGTAGAATAAGACCTAAATAAGCCAGGAACAATTAAGATCTTCAAGGACAGCTACAAAAACTGGCTGAAAAATCATAAGCACGTTCTGCTCCAAGACGCAGAAAAAATGTTGAAAGCCATTGCTAAAAAGAAAAAATAAGAGAGGTATGGAGCCTGATTAAATCAACTAAAGGTAGTCAAATGACTACCCAAACAAATGGCCTATCAGAGGGGGAATGGTCTAGACATTTCTGGAACCTGTACGCAGATCTACACTCGAATGAAAATTGACCACAGGAGCCAAGTTCAGTGTGGGCCATCCTGGCAGCCCACGACAACGTCCTAAAACTGCTAAAACAATCAAGCTCGTCAAGAGCGCCCTGCCCAGATGGCCTCAATAATGCAACATTAAAGCAAGATCCAGAGAAGTGGGCAACATTGATATGTTTAATTTTGGAAAACATTAAGACCGCCACGTCCATACCAAAATCTTGGAAAAGAGCAATTCTAGTGCCGATCTTCAAGAGTGGCAATAGGGATAATCCGAATAACTACCACCCTATCACACTCTTGGAGGTCTTGGGAAAAATATATGTGCCTATTCCCCTAAAGAGACTGGATAACTGGCCTAATTGAGAAGCCCGCCAGGACCCCCTACAAACAGATTTTGTTAGGGGTGTGTGGACTGCTTCTCCAAAATATCTCAGTCTGTGCTGAAGGATGAAGTGGTGGAAAAAAAGAAACACATATACCTAGCATTTGTGAACTTCGCAAAAGCATTTGACAGTATCAATAGACAAAGTCTGTGGCTTAAACTGTGAAAATGGGGCTCCCCGTAAGAGTTGCTTGAACAACTACAAGCCCTGCATTCAGAAACCTCTCTGAGAGTCTGACTCAATTAAGAAGGCCTGCTGACAATTGGGCTCCAGCAACAGCTAAATAGACTGAATGAATATGCTGTTGAAAATGACTTGGTCATAAATGAAAGAAAAACGAAGATTCTATTGGAAGACTCAAAATGCAGGAAAAAACAATCGCTCAAATGGCACTTGGGTACTAAAATAATCAAACAACCAGACACATTTAAATATCTAGGAACTCAGATTAGCCAAAGCAAAAACGAGGCTCATAATACTATAGCATTGAAGAGAAAAAATGTGATGTTGGCCAACCAAGCAGCTATCCTAAAAAGAACATTTTGCATATACTCACTGCTTCCAGTGATCGATTTTTACAAGGCAAAGGTGATGTCCTCTCTGACATATGGTTTGGAGGCTGTGCTCCTTCTACCAAAGAAAATCTGGAGACAGCTGCAAGGCATATTTTGGAAAAAGGTGCTATGCCCTCCAAGATGTACTCCAGTCTAGGTCATCAGACGAGAACACGACCTTCCATCAATGAAGGCCATGGTCCAATGGAAATCATTGGCTTACTTTGGTAAGTATACCTACGTTCCTACGGTGCCAATCCAGGTACTGCTATCAAGAGAGTTGGGAACTACCAGAGATATGCTGGGTGCTTAGCATGGACCTTCTTCTTTTTCTCTTTTTAAGGATAAATCTGCTAAAAGTTTGTGAAAAACTATAAATGCAATAAACAAAATGTGTGTGGCTGATGCAGGGTCTAGTTGGGATTTGCAACTCCTTTTGGTACTGATGGCCATTAGGGTGAGTCCATTGATGTCTACAAATCTCAATCCACATGAGATCATCACTGGCAGGAAAATTGTACTTCCCCAACATTTATTGAACAGAACCAATGAGCAAGTCTTGTTGAATGCATCCACAATATATGAGTATCTGGAAGAGTTGAGAAAGCATTTGCAGCATGCATGTGCAGTTACACGGCGAATTATTGAACAAGCAGCTCAGGGTGCTAAATCATACTATGACAGGAAGTAATCTGTTAGGGAGTATGCAATAGGTGACCTGCTGTATAAATTCAACTTCACGAAAGGCAAGAGTAGGAATGCCAAATTGATGGCCTCTTGGCATGGCCCATTCAAAATATGTTTTTGCCTGTGGTGTACAGAATAATGATAGCGGAATGGGATCTGGCTGTGGAACAGTTTGTCCACATTAATCAAATAAAACCATTTCACCTGAAACATGAAATACAGAGTATGGAGAAGTCTGTAGAAACCAGCTGGGAATGCAAGGTGGAATAGTCCCTTTAGAATCGAGGTAAGTAAGCCAATAAGGTGAGTAGCTCACAGAAGGGGTTCATCGGAACAAGTAAGTAGGTGTGTTTGGTGTATGCACAGGACACATGATTTCTAATCAGCTGGTGCTTCTGCAAAGACACCATGTTTAAGCAGTGCCCTCCGTTGAAAGGTAGGATATCTAAGGATCTATGCGCTAAAGAATCTGTGCAGCACATGCTATGTACTGTGTAGTGTAATACATGGGTTACCAACATGAATTACTAGCATAGATCACTAACAAGGAGGGTGACTGTAGCATTAGGAACTAAAAAGGGGGGTAATTTTGAACCAAACATATGATTTAGGGGTTAGATTTGTGGGCTGCATTCCTTAACGTACTAACATTGCAGCAAGTGCATGAACAAATATGTTGGCTATGGTGTGCCAGTTTCAGAGAATAAAGTGAAGAGTGAAAACTGCATTTGCAAGTGAGATTCTGAGCTTGTGCTGTGAGGATGCGGTGCAACAAGGGCTGGAAGATTCTCAAAAGCTCTGTCACATGTTGAAGTTAGGACTGACACAAGAAAGGGGCTGGAGTTTGAAGAAGATGATGGGTGACATTGCCAGATAGGTGGGTAAAAATGTTCTGAATCCATATGTGATATAGGAGAAAGGGTATCCAGTCATAATTTCGAATGCAATAATTTCGAAAGACAAAATGTCGAAAAAAAAATGTCGAAAACAAAAAAGTCGAATTACAAAAATGTCGAATTTTTTTTCGAATTGAAGTTAATACAAGGTAAGTGTTTAAATGTGTTTTATTATTATTTATTATTATTTCAAACATCTTTTATTTAGCTTTCTTTAATAGTAATAGCACTAAAAATCTTGAATAAAAATAGCAGTTACATAGCATGTACTATGTTATATTTTAAATAAAATAGTAGTTAAATAAATATATATTTAATGTAAACTGCAATTTTAAATAAATAATTAACAATTGCAAACTGTAACGTTAAACATTTAGTATATTTTTTCGTCAATAGATGGCGCTATTGTTTTACAAATGAGAGATTGTCCATTTGTTTACATATGGTAATAGCATGCTACGTGAGGTTGCGTTGCGCTACGTATACGTAGGCGCCATTTTTAAAGTTCATTCTCGCCGCGGTTTCATCGTGTTCGGGTCTCCCTGCGTTCCTGTGGATTTCTTTTTAGATCTTCGATTTTTTTTTACCCCTTCAAATGGATGCAACGTGGTTTTTCTGGATTCGATGGATGTTCTGCTTGGATCGAGGATTTTTTCGCAAGGATTTTCTTGGGACGTTTATACTTTTTTTCCTGGATTCGTTGGATGTTTTCGCTGGATCGTGGATTTTTTCGCAAGGACTTTCTTGGGACGTATATGTTTTACTTTCTGGATTCGATGGATGTTTCGGTCGGATCGTGGATTTTTTTTTGCAAGGATTTTCTTGGGACGTTTATACTTTTTTTCCTGGATTCGTTGGATGTTTTCGCTGGATCGTGGATTCTTTAGTAAGGACTTTCTTGGGACGTTTATATTTTACTTTCATGGATTTCACTCTTTTGGATCGCAATCATGGATTTATCGTTGGATGGTGTTTTTCATTGTGTTACTTTTTGCATTTTGGGTTCCTTGGATGTTGCTTCGTGGTGATTTTTACGGGTTTTTCCCTGGAATTCTCATGGTGCAGCGGATATTTCGCAAAAAACGTGAGTATTTTTAACATTTTAAATTGTAAGCTATTGAATCAAGGTAATTGTCTTTGTCATTTTCATTAAAATTTCGTACTAATTGCTCTAGGCGTTGTTCATAGTCTCTGTATTTTTTCTTTTTTAATCCTGTGCATGCTAGTGAAATTGCTTGAGAGATACGAAATTCCTGATGTGATTGTTCATGATTTAATTCCTTCAAAAAATGCCACAAATTGGGATTACTTGTGTTGAACGTTTTGTTAATACGGCTGTGCCATCCCTCAAGTGCATTGTTCGTCCTAGGTCGCCCTTCCAAGGTTGCCTTGTAACAATTCCACAAATTTATAGTGTATTTTGGTCTTCTTCTGGTTCCATTTCTTGTTAGTTGTCCAATCCATGTATTTTCCATGTAATCTAACAGGTCTGCATTTTCTTCTTCATGATTTTTAAAATAGTCAGTGTCAATCAAATGTTCATAGAAATTTATAACCTGATTTTCTTGCACAAATGCCAATCCGAATATTTTTTTTACGTGATGTTGAAATGTGCTGTCCTCTGTGTATTTGCTGCTTAGTCCAATTTTTTGTAGTTTTTTCCATATCGACTGAGTAAAATGAAAGAAGCAGCCTTGTATGTTAGAATCAGGGTAAATTGAAGAAAATGCCTTAATTTGCGCTAATTCAAAATCCATGATTATGTTTTTCGGTTTAGAATTGGGTACGGTGTCATTGATTTTGTTTAACATGATTCTGTAGGTGTCCTCATTTTTTTTGGGCATTAAAACATAAACAAGTGGAATCAGTTTATTATTTATTGTTCCATGTATCGAATATAATTGTTGGAAGGGGTTTGGGCAGGCTTTGAAAGTTGCATCACCTTGCCACTGGGCACTTTCACTCAGATGCTTTAAATTGGTTTCAGTAGAAAATATCAACATTTTTTCGTCTCGTATATCAACTGTGGAATGGTGGAACTTTTCTCCTTTAGCTGTCACTGCAAACACTTCTGGTATGTCTATTTCATTGTACGTTGTAGGTGCCGGTGGTAGATTTTCTTTTTGCTGCTTTGTGCGATTTACTGTGCGTTGCATATCTTTTTCGCTAGGCATCTGTGCAGATATGTGTGTGGGTAACGTGTCACATACCGTCGATATGACCAAACCGCTAGCTTGACCGGGGTTTTCTGTTGCCTTTCTTTTGAGCTCTTGGAGAGTCTGTTTTATTTCTATTTTTGTTTTGTCCGGTAGATGATTGTGTTCCCCCTTTATTTTCGTATTGGCACTGGCAACTATAACACGCGCGGCACATTTTGACCGCCCATATTCGATGCACTTCCAGTACGAGCGGTCATTCTTCTCCAATTCTTTATTATAAATGTATCCGTTCCATATCAGCTGTTTTCCGCCTTTTTGTGAGGCTATGTACTCAACCCTTTCTGTCATGGTCAATCTAAAGTAACAGAAAAAAACGATTTACTATCTTTTCCATACACTAATAATAATATATTTTACAATTTAAATATCGTGTCACATAATGTTTTTTTATTTTACCTTATTGTTTGCCTGACGTAGCCGAATCGAATATACTTCAGTTCACTCTGACTCTGGTTTTGTCAGCTAATGACAGTTGTCCACAACCGTCATCTGTCCCTTTGGTGTTTAGGTAAGGTTCTTTACTCGTGGGCGTTACACATTGGTTTAACCCCTATGACCCTCGATTCTATGTGGTATTCGTTAGTCATAGTGTACTTTATTTTCAGATTGGCAAACTGTTATGTTTGGTGGTGGAGAGGGTGGTGGGAGAGTTTCGGCGTAGAGGTAACGGGGGGTTGGGGGGGGGTAACCCCCCCCCATAAAAATGGACGATTAGTATCACCTCACTTCGTTCTGTTAGTATTATCGTTCGACTTTTTTTTCGACATTTTTGTTTCGACTATTTGACATTTTCTATTATATATATATAATTTCGACATTTTTGTTTTCGACATTTTTTTTTCGACATTTTTGTATTTCGGTATTATTTTTTCGACATTATGACTATGAACCAGGAGAAAGGGATGGTTCTGGAGAAGGGTTTATAATGGCCTGTCATCTAGAAGGAGGGGTTATTTTGGGCTCTTCCTGCTTTGGACTATTAGAGAGTCTGTGGTTTGTCTTGTGCTGGCTGAAACTTTAAAACTGGGCTGAGCTTTAACAAACTCCAACTTCTAGCAAGGCCTGGGGCTCTTGGTTGCCAGATTTTGAAAGAGATCAATGGCATATCAGAAAAATAACTCAGAGGATCTTGGAGGGAAGCGATGAGCTTCTGCCACCACTGTTTACATCAATTAAGAAAACCAAGCTAGCTTATTCGATATGCTGTTCCGAGGTCGATCGAAAGACTGAGGCGTTGAAACGGCCCTGAAACTTGCTGGTAGCCGTCTTTGAGCTGACAATATCTGGGTAGCTGACAACGCAACAAAGTTCAGAGCAGCACAGTGTCCTGGGATCCTCACCCGGAACGTGGGTATAGCTGCCGAGTGGATCCCAGACTACAGACAGGTGGGAAGAGCTGGGTTCACCAAACTCTCAAGTGAGGTAGAGTGAGTATTAATAGGGACATTACCTGTGAATCCCATGCAGGGATGATGTGGCAAGGTGTCAAATGGACCCCAAAAGGCATAACTCCCTTTATTTCTAAGCTACCCAGGGATAAATGTAGTTGCCTGAATCAAAGTCGGTTATTGAGGTTGTTCTGCTATGCAGGAGAGTCCATTATATCTAATCCCATACTAATCCGACCTTAGCTAAAGGGCAAGGGGTAAAATGGAGTTGAAGCTGTATCTATAGCGCATTTGCTTTCATAGTCAAAGTACTAACTGGGGTCTAAGGGCTGTGCTGAACCAAAGTACAAAGGGTTTTTGTTTTCCTTTCAAGTGTTCATTACCAATGTTTATTTCCACGGTTTCTATGCTCACCACTGTATCAGTTTTTAGGTAGTTTGATTGTCTGCATGTGCAAAGTACAAAAAGGTGAAACATGTAGTGGATATTATTGTGTCTGCTTTTATTGTGCCGCCTGCCCAATGCATAATGTATCATATGCCAGAACATGGTGTGTGTCTGGTGCAGTACCAAGTCTACTGGTGCATGGTCAAAGAACCTGTAATCGAATATGACTGTGATACCAGAGAAGTGTCAGAAGTATATCCTACAACACCATTCACCTCAAAATCAGTCTTGGGTGCAAGTCCTACACCTGGATCAAAAGGAATCCAAGGACAGTATTTGAGTAACAAGCTATCTCAATTGCATCATGAAGTAGTGACAGCTGACGTGTACACTTTAAACTCTGTGTTCCATATGACAGTATGGCAGTGAAAATAAATTGAAGTATTTCAGCATTGCTCCATAATTTGCAACTAGTATTTCCGATCATGACACAATGTATTACTTATGTGATTACTTGTTTCAGAATATGAGCGACTACGCATACAGTACTGCCTGGTAGCTATTTGCGGTGTTTTTACGTCTCTCCTTATTTATTCATCGCTGTTTGCATTTGCCTGAACAGCAATTCTCGGGCAGTGCGTGACACCTTGATCACTAGCCATGCTTTTTATGGGAGAAAGCAGACTATGCAATGCAAAACGCACCCCACAGCAATTGACTCTTTTAGTCAAAATGAAAACTGAATATTCACACCCGTGTTAGCGCTGTCCAATTTTGCAGAACATGCTGCACCATGTTTGGCACTGGTATTTGCTGTCAAACGAGGCAGGGGGGCAGGTGCCTTTTGTAAAGGATTGTGCTTGGCCCCATTCATACCTTGGAGACAAATGTGTATTCGTCCAATTATATATGTGAAGCACACATATAGCAATACCGGCAGTTTGGGCTTTTTAGTGTAACCCAATCAGCGCCCGAAATCAGCACTAAATGTATTTGAACACTTACGTGCAGACACCTTTACAAAATTGACATCTGTAGACCTTGTGAACAACTACGTTTTTGGTGTATTCAATACCTTTCATTTTTAATTGATATAAACGTTCTTTTGCAAATGGCCCATGAATGCTGAAAACTGTCTTTCTAAATCCTTACGATACATTTGGTGCTTGGGCTAATCAATTAACTGCCTCTATCAAAGACTACTATGTTTCTTTTGTTGTAAACATTCTAGAGCTTGATCCGTGCACAGAAATGTTGAGCGGTCACTCTTCTACTAAGGTAGCAGCAACTTGGACTGTCGGAAGCGGCCTCTGTAATTGCAGCAAAGCTGTGAGGTGCAGCTTGATGGTTTGACGCCACTCCATGCCTGTCTGGGTCTTTTCCTCGCAGCTTGTTTCAGGTTGTGTGGGAGCTGAGGTGAGACAGTGACAGAGAGACAGGGGATACAGTTTTTTCACCGAGTTTGGCAGTGGTAAGTCACCAGAAATGCCCCAGGGCCCGGGCTGTATGAAATACGGGCCGATAGAGGGCCTGGGAGTTTAGGCACGGGGTGGGAGGGGGAAACGGCGCAAAAGCCATAGGGAGGGGCATCCAAATGGCGCCCACAGAACAAAAGGCCCAGGAAGGGCAGGAAATGGCACCTGGGAAAGGTGCGAGGGGTAACAGCAGGGGGCCGGGGAAAGCCCGGCCCCCAAGGGAAGAACAAAAGGGCTTGGGGGTATAAGTAACCCCAGGAAGGAAGAGGCAGGACAAACCAGGTAAGGAGCTCACCTCTCTCGGGTAAGCTCCTAGGGCTTGGAAAAGGGGAAAGGAAAAACGTTTGTTCACTCTTGCGGGTTTACAAGCTTTTGCCTTCTCTCTCTTTGGTTCAGGACTTACTTTAATACAGCAGTCAGCCTCTCACTGACCAGCGGGGCCGTGCAGCGAAGACTTCCGAGTACGTGGAGGAGCGGGCTGCAGGTGGGAATTCGAGTCGAGAGACGGAGGTCTGCGTCGGAGGACCAGCCAAAATACACGCAAGAAGGATCCAGTGCCTGGGAAGGAACCGTGACGCGCGGTCAGCATCCACAGAGTGAGAAACCAGCCAAGCAGAAAGTCACCAGGAGAAGGGGGAAGCATCACGAAGACCGGGAAGGCGTCCGCTGATGCGAGGGAGTCCCAGGAAGGAGGGGCTGAATCACCCACGGCAGCAGGACCAGGAAGTGGGACGGCGCATCAGCGCTATCTGCAAAGGAAAGCCTGCGAACATGAAGAGCGGGTAAACAATAGGGCGCGGCAAAGGAGGCGTAGCCTAGTTACGGAAGGAGCGGCAAGGCTCGAAAGCTCCGGCCAAAGAGGGAAAGATTTTAAAGTGACATGAACAGTTTTATAATCGTGTCAGGACAAAGGAAAAAAGCTGTAATTTAAAGGAACATTTACGACACGCACAGGCTTATAATCATGCTCCGGACAAAGGAAAAGCTACAATTTAAAGGAACATTTACACTCAGAAAAAGCCAAGTGCAAGAGAAACGCAGTCAGAGGGAATAAGATAAGCTGAAAGCAAGTGCTAAACGAAAAGAGGTGAGAAGAATTCAAACAAGAAGAATGGCAGAAGGAAGAGCAAGAAGGGCCCAGGAGTTTAGCGAATGGGCAAAAAAGGCAGAAAAGGAGTATGGGGCACAATGGGTGCTGGAAGTGATGCAAAAGGAGGATAGGGCAAAGGCAGTGTCACCTTTGTTGTTTGTGGAGCCCAGCAGCAGTGAAGGAGAAGAGGAGGTGCCCCAGGGACAGAAGAGGAGGAGAGAAGAACCAATGAGATCGCAGATGCAGCCAGAGGCTCCCAGGAAGAAAAAGAAGAAGGAGAAAAACAAAGGTACTGTGAATATTGATGTGGGGGAAAAAATTGTCGAGATGTTGAAAACTTGTGACACGGGTACGGGTAAGTCACCCAGAACCAATGGCAGAAGGGGCAGAGGCAATAGGGGATCCAGGGAGAAACAGGCGTACTCTTCATCAGAGGAAGGGAGCAGCGAGGATGAAGAAAGGGATCACTTAAGGGCCTAGGTAAAGTGGAGGGGGGTTGTGAGCAAGGAGAAGCAGAGAGGGGTGGGAGGGGCAGGGGCGGAACCCATAGAAACCCTGGTCCCAGCACCGCAGGGGGCACCAATAGTACCAAATCCAGGTGGGGTACAGCAAGGGACCAATCCACAACCAGTGGCACCACTAGGGGCAACAGCAGTACCAGTGTTAGGGAACCCGCCGCAGGGGGTGGCACCACCAGTGGTTGCTGCTACAGTTACAACGGACATGGCAGGGGGCCCAATCATGACAAAGTATGGCAGACCAACGATGGGTAAAGATGCACAGGGCAGGTCCATGAAGGCGATGGCTTGATATATAAATGACAAAGTAAAGGAAAAGATATGGAGAAAAGGATTGATTGATATTTATACTTTGCTAGATTGTCAAAAAAGAGGGATGTATGTGGCACTGGAGGACATAAAGGAAGATGAGAAAGGCCTACTGAAAAGGGGACCAGTAGTAAGAAATTTTGACAACTGGATGGCAGCCTTTAATATAATGTCCACAATTATATTGCAGAAATTCCCAGACGACAGGGTAGCATTAGTCGCATATCAGCAGAGGGTGCTAAAAGTACACACAGCATTCGGGGGGGATGAATGGCAGGAATATGATCACGAGTTCAGAAAGGAGATGGACTGCTTTCCAGATATGGGATGGGATGAGGAAAATTTTAATCTCTTCATATTTAATGTACTAAAAGAAAAATGGAAAACCAAGGAGCGGAACTCAGGAGGGCAGCAGAAGAGGCAGTATTGGCAGAATGACTACAGAGCTGATTATAGATACAATAACAGAAGATATGAAAATAACTATGACAGAACAAGGGATCAAAGCTTTCGGAGCAGGAACTATGGTTCACAGAGAGGGTGGCAGAGCAGCTTGCCTCCAACCAAGCAGGGTGGAGGCAGTGGGAGCACGGGGGCAGCACGGGCAGAGCCAGGGCAATGTCGGAATTTTGAGAAAGGGGTACCATGCAGCTGGGGATGGAAGTGCAAGTTCAGCCACAAGTGCGAGAGATGTAAGGGCGACCACAGCAGCTCCAAGTGCACAAGGGCAGCAGCACCGAGCAGCAGGAGCAATGAGAAGCTGAACTAGGGGCTGGGACGAGAAGGGAGCCACACCGGTAAAAATTGAGAGGATGGAAGGGTGGCTCCAGAAATACCCAGACCAAGAAGCAGCAGAGGTGATCAGGCAAGGTTTTAGAGAAGGTTTTAACACCCCATTTACTGGGCAAGGAGCGCAGGACACCCCCAGAAACCTAAAATCTGCTACCGAGAACAAGGAAATAGTGACCAAAAAAATCCAAAAAGAGGTAGAACTGGGTAGGGCAGGGGGCCCTTTTTCCGTTTTGCCATTTAAAGAATTTATTTGCTCACCGCTGGAGCTAGTGCCAAAAAAGGAAGAAGGGGAGTACAGACTAATCCACCACCTATCTTGCCCCCCCCCGGGGCTTCAGTAAATGACGGCATTGCACAAAGCGAAGCAACAGTGACATACTCGGATTTTCAAGAGGCAGTAGAACTAGTCAGGAAAGCAGGAAGGGGAGCATGGATGGCAAAGGTGGACATGAAGTCAGCATTTCGGCTGTTGCCAGTCAACAGCAAATCTCAGAGGTGGTTGTGTATGCAGTGGGAAGGGGAATATTTCATTGACAAATGTCTTCCTATGGGTTGTGCCATCTCATGTGCATACTTTGAGAGGGTAAGATCATTTCTGCAATGGGCAGTCACAAAAGAGATGGGGGAGGCCAGGATAGTGAACTACTTGGACGACTTTTTGTTTGTGGGCCCAAAGGTTCAAAGCTATGCAAGGCAACCCTGGATGAATTTCTAGAGATAACAAGCGAGTGGGGTTTTCCACTGGCAGGGGAAAAGACAATGGGCCCAACACAGGTTATCCAATTACTAGGGATAGAAATTGACTCAAGCATGGGGGTATGCCGTATCCCAGAGGACAAAGTAACAGATCTACTGAAGACAATAAAAGAGCTAAAAGGAAGGAACAAGGCAACGGTGAGGGAATTGCAAGCACTAGCGGGAAAGCTAAACTTTGCGGGGAGGGTCATACCACAAGTGAAAGTGTTTGAAAGAAGCATTGAGCTGAGAACAGGAGGGGCCACGATGGGGCATCACCGAGTCAGGATAGGTGGAGGAATTAAGAGAGACAAGGAAGTGTGGGAAGAATTCCTGAGGTATTTGAATGGGTCAGTCATCTGGCGCTCACCCATAAATGATGAAGAGAAAAGGGTGTTGTTCACTGATGCAGCAGGTGGTTTTGGTTTTGGCGCAATATTGGGGAAAAGGTGGTGTGCAGAAAAATGGCCAAAAGCATGGCAATAGGCAGAATGGACAAAGAACATAACGCTACTGGAGCGCTTTCCAATCTGGGTAGCATTGTGTGCATGGGTGGAAAGGCTAAAAAACAAGGAGGTGGCAGTATGGTCGGATATCATGGCAGTGATGCACGTGTTAAATAACGGGAGTGCGTCATGCCCAATAGTGTTGGAATTGATGAGAGCAATCACACTGGAATGCCTAAAAATGAATGCATGCATAAGGGCGAGGCACATCGCAAGAGAAGCAAATGTGGTGGCTGATGCCTTATCTCGTTTTCAGAGGGAAAGGTTCAGGGAGCTGAGACCGGACGCCGATAGGGAAAGGACGCCCACGCCACAAAAGGCATAGGTCCCGTTGAAAGCATTGGAAAGGAAAGAACGGTTGGCTACAAGGTCGACTCTAAGGAAATTGGAGAACCACAGAGAACGGAACGGGTCATTGACAAACTGACCAGGAACGCCCTAACGTACAAGACAGGTAAGCAGTACGAAAAACATGTAAAAGATGTGTTGGTTGAAGCAGGAGTGCAAGATGTGGGGGAAATTTCAACAGAAAAAATGTGTGAATTTTTGGAAGGGACATTTGCCAAAGGAAAAAAGAAAAGCTGGGCGGTAGCACACCTAGCCGCAGTGGCATGCACCACAAAAGTAGCCGGCGTGCCGGATCAAACTGACAGCCCTAGAATAAAATATGCTATGAAAGGTTGGGCAAAATTGGAGGGGAAGAAACCAGACAGCAGAAGGCCACTGAACTTTGAGAAACTAGTGATTCTGTTAAAAGTATTACAAAATACATGCAGTAGCATATATGAAACAGCTTTGTTCAGGAGAGCATTCGCGCTGGCATATTATGGGGCCTTCAGGGTAGGGGAACTGGTGGCCAGTAACACGGTAGCAGGAGATGGCCTGGGAAGGAGCGATATTAGTATGGGAAGCAAGGGTATGTCTATAATGTTAAGGAAATCTAAGACGGACCAAGCGGGGAAGGGGAGAGCAATAGACCTCAATTGCATCAAAGAGAAGGACCACTGTCCCCGATGCATCACCCAAGAATTCCTAGATATCCGACCGAAGGTCGACGGGCAACTAGTAATACATAGGGACGGCAGCGCACTCAGCAGTTACCAGTTTCAGGCAGTATTAAAACAAGCAGTGTCCAAAGCAGGATGGGATCCAGCCGAATTTGGGACACATTCATTCAAGATAGGAGCTGCAACCTCCGCATGGGTGGGGGGCCTGGGAGCAAAAGGTGTGAAAAGGATTGGGGGTGGAAGTCTCAATGTTTTAAAAAATACATAAGGGTGGAACTGATATGAATGCTTATCTCCCCCATTTCCACAGAGACGGGCCCCTACAAATCGGCATGGATAGTGGGGCACTCTTTCGTGACACGAGCAGGCAGGTAGATTGAGGAAGTGAAGCAAGGACTACACTTCAAAAACGCAATTGCATAATGGTGGGGTCTCCCGGGAATGCACTGGGAGGACATCCACGACAGGCCGTCGGGCCTGATCGGATTTAGGGACCCCCCGAGTACCTGGTTATACACCTCGGGGGGAATGATTTGGTAAGCACGAATAGGGGAGAGTTACAGAGAAACATTTGCGAGTCCCTGCATAGCATAGCCCACAGTTGGTGGAAGACTGAAATCTTTATGTCCGAGGTAATAACATGAAGGGTCTGGTATGGGGCGCATCGGAGGCAGGCAATCGAGACAGCCAGAAAGAAGTTACATAGAGCAGTGGAGAAGTACTGCAAGAGCACAGGGCTCCACTTCAGAAAGCATGGACTCTCCCAGAACAATCCGGAAATGTTTCACCAGGATGGGGTGCACCTGTCAACCAAGGGGATGGGGGTTTTCTCTGACAACATTTTTAGGGCACTCCAGGAACGGAGATACAGGTAGAGTTGCTTTTGGGGGGGACCTGAGCGGGCGGGGTAACACCCACTCAGGTGTGGCGGCATGTGCCCAGGAACGGAGGCCCAAGGGTAACAAAGACTCGGGAGGAGCCTTGGGCAACTCCAAATCTGGACACAAGGTGCCCAAAAGCAAATGATTGTGTTATTGGTTTTTTGTTATGTATTTTCTGTAAGAAAATAAAATGCCTACGGCCTATAATTTTTCCACAAACAAAATTGCTCTGCTATGTTATTGCTAGGTAGGGATCAGGTAATGGGAGCAAAGGGAGCCCACACTATTCAGCCTAAAAGCAGAGCTGTGGAGCTACAGTCCCGCTGCCATTCCTACTCTTCACTGCATGGTGAGGTGAGGTGCTGTAAGCTGCTATTGTGGTAGCGCAGCTCTCTGGTGACTAGAGCTCCCATGTGACTGGAGCTGCGTTGCACGTTGTGCTATGCTGGAAGACTGTAGCACTTGGGGGGGGGTCTCTTTAAATTAACCTAAATTACTCTAGTCCTTAAACACCCCCATAAAACTCTTCTACCCCCCTTTTCTCCTCAGTGAGCTGTCAGTGGCGAGTGAGATGGGGTTAAGGAGTCTTTTGCATTACATCCATCCCTCACTCACTCTATATCTGGACAGTCTGAGGCACTATTGGACCTATTCAACCTAATTTTAACTTTCTTTTAACTTCCACTTATCCTCCCTTTTTCGTCCCTTGTTATTGGGAGGATGGCCCCAAAAACCGGCCCTACCCAATCAAAGAGGCTCTGTAAGGTGAGAAAGAGGCCAGGATCGAGTAAATCTATATCGTCACTCACTATTACTAATGGGAGCAATCTGTCACATATGACCCAATGCACTATTATTTGGGCTCTTATAAGCCAGCAAAGTCAACAGGGTCAGCTGGGTCTAGATCAACGTGTTATGATGCCCTCTAACCGCTCATGTCTTGGTAATGATAGCACTGACAATGAGTTTATTACCCATGCAGGGTCTCCAATGTTGAGGGACAGAGCTTTTGGAAGGGGGAAGTGTTAAATTATCCAAATGATTCAGGAGTCCCTTACTGGTTGATCTGATTGGTGCTAATCTTAATTCTGCTGCATTCTATATAAACGGGACTTGTACGATCGTACCGAAAAAAAAGGTCTGACTGTACAAAAAGTCTGAAAAAGTTTGAACCTTTGGTGGCTTGCATTGTAGGTAAGTAAAAAAAAAAAAAGGGTCTGCGGGGTTGTCCCCCGCAACACCCCGCTTACTATACTGTGTAAGTATACCCCGCAGCATACCCCAGAGAAAAAAAATAAAAAATGGGGGCTGCGGGGGTGTCCGTAGTTCAGCTTAGTGCAGCTGCCTGTAAAAAAAAAAAAAGGAAAAGGACCCTGCGGCACCGGTTGCCGATCATGGCAGTGAAAGGGAACAGGAGCTGCAGGGACAGAGCATCAAGAAAAGGTAAGTAGGGTTTGTTGGGGGGGTGGGTGGGGGTGTGTTGAGGGTGTGGGTGGGGGTTGTCATGGGTGTGTTGTGGGTGTGGGTGGGGGTGGGGGTGTGGGTATGTAGTGATTTGCAGTGTTTGTTCGCATGGGAAATGTACGAACCTTTGGTGGTGCGTACATTTCCCATGCAAACTTTTCTGTCACAGACTTTTCCGTGACAGAAAAATCACGCAGATCCCATAAACGATATAACTGTTCCCACATCCCGCTCATGTGATCCCGCCCCCACTGACAAAAAAATAATTGCAGCTTTGGAACGCTCCATAGACTGACTTTATTGGAAGCTAGGCCAGTTTGCAATATTGGAATCGACTCCAGCAAGGGTATGGAGGAGGTTAAGGAGGGTTTGGGTGAAAGTAATGCAGTCAGAGAATTTTCTTCTCAGGGGAGCATAGCGGCAGACCCCCCCCCATTACTAAGATAGCAGATTCTGTTTCAGATTTTTGTGGATTGGGATGAAATGGACCGTATTAAAAGTTGACTTGTGTTAGCTATATAATACTAATAATACAAAATAAAGAAATTGAAGGAATGTAGGAGTGTTGAGGAACTAAGATTAGCCAGACGAGAATACAGAATCCTATTGGTGGAGAAGAGGGAGATGTTAATGTTAAAGTACATTTATACCACACAGTATAACCACCGGACTGGTCCCCTGTCACTCTGGCAGCTCTGAAAGGCAAGGTGGTAGGGTAAGTTAGTAGGACATAGCGGGAGAAAGGGCAAGAAAGCTGTGATGTGCTGTTGGCAGCTTCAGTTCGGTTTTCACAGTTCGCTAAGCTAAGGTGTATTTTTCGGTTGCTAGCCTTCGTGTACTGTTGTGTGAGGCTATGTGTGGTTTGTTTCATTGTTGCAGTTTAGTGAAGTGTGTGCGGTTTGTTGTGGGTTGAAGATATGGTTGCGTTTAGTTCAGAGTTTGAAAGGTGGATGCGGAGGAATGGAGTTGGTTGTAGACATTACTATCTAGGTCTGCTGTGAGCTAGATGTTCACATTTCTATCTAGATGTGATGCAAGCTAACCTTCATGCTCATGTCCCGATGTGGGACAAGCTAATAATTACAATGTTGTCTAGATGTGACGCAAGCTAATAAGTACAATTCTGTCTAGATGTGATACAAGCCACAAGCTAATATTCACTTTTCTGTCTAGATGTGACGCAAGCTAATAATTACAATTCTGTCTAGATGTGACACAAGCTAAAAATTACAATTATGTCTGGATGTGACGCAAGCTAATATTCACATGTCTGTCTAGATGCGCACAAGCTAATAATTATAATTCTGTCTAGATGTGACGCAGGCTAATAATTATAATTCTATCAAGATGTGATGCAAGCTAATATTTACATTTCTGTCTAGATGTAACACGAGCAAATAATTATAACTGTCTAGATGTGACGCAGACTAATAATTATAATTCTGTCTAGATGTGATGCACGCTAATAATTACAATTCTGTCTAGATGTGACTGTTAGGGAGAATTCTCCAAAATGGCTAATTTCCCTTACCTATTGAGTCCCTCAGCAGCTCCGCTGGATTTCTAGGATTTATTTTTTTCACCTGGTAAGAGTGTGAGCCTTTTTTCCCACTCTTACATGTGTTTTGCTGTGTGTGTTTAACCTTTTTGTGTTCATTGACTGTGGAGCCTCACCTACTCTATAGGCATCATCTTTTTACTGTGTGTTACACAGCACCTTCAGTGCAGTGACACATGGTTGTCTTTTTAGACTTCCCAACTAAGACTCAATTTTCTGGGACTGACTACTGTCTCTCAGAACATGTTGCCATTGACTTGTTTAGTCTTTTTAAACTCACAGACAAAGCACAAACTATCTTACATAGAGTTCTGGAAAGGGTTAATGTTGATCCCTTTTTGTCTGTTTCTCATGGAACATTGTTTCGTTCCCTTTTCATTAAGATTGGGCTGGTGGCAGTGGTAAAGACCCTATTTTTCCTACCGCGGTTATTTTAAATAGCCTTGGTATTGTTTTAGGCTATCTTGGTAGCCTCGAACCTAAACCCGCTGGACCATGTTTACTTTTATACGGTTCCGGCTGGGTTTAGTCACCATTTCTTTTTGTAAAAGTATTTCTCGCGTTTTACTCTGCGCGCCAAACCATGTTTGGTTCCTTTGTTTGCCAACCTTTCGTGGGCTTCTGCACAGAAGCCCTCCTTAGGCGCCTGAATGCCTGAGGAGGACAGGGTGTGAGGGAGGGGTTTGAGACTCCCTGCACAGGGTCTCCTTGGAGACCCATGTCAGACTCTGGTATGATTGGCTTTGGTGACTGTCCCGGCGGGACAGCCACCCTGCTTTGTGATTGACAGCCAGGCTGGGTGAGTGCGGGAAAACTGCATAAAAAGCAGGTCTCTGGGACTGAGAAGGCAGAATTGCTACTGGATCGAGAGAACCGAAGAGAAGCTGACAGAAGAGGACCTCTACCACAACTGAACCTCCCAGTGAAGCTCTGCTTTATAGCATGTATTTTTAAATATTACGAGCCCTCACCTTGTCACAGAGTCGTGGCGAGGTGCTATTATAATCCCTGTTTTCAAAAAATGGGACAAGGGTGATCCTCAAAACTATCAATCCATTTCCTTAATGGATGTAGTCTCAAAGACCTTTTGGAAAATTATTTTAAAAATACTGGAGGACTACTTGATGTCTTTGAAAAATGTACTCTCAGATCTGCAGGCAGCTTTTTGACCGGGTATTGGTCCGGTTGATCACATTTTTAGGTTGTCTCTACTTAACGACAAATATATGAGACTTAGAAACCAAAATGTTTTTTTTTGTATTCATTGACGTGCAAGCATCCTTTGACTTAATCTCTAGATCAAGGCTATGGGTGTATCTGTCTCAATTGGGGGTTCCTGTTAAACTTTTAGCAGCATTCGCAGTCTGCATGTAGGCACCTATTCACGTGTGCAAACTCTCGTAGGTGAAAGACTGTCTGAACCTTCCCAGTATTTAAGGGTGTTAAGCAAGGTTGCATCATCGCTCCCACTCGTTTCAGCATATATATAAATCAGATATCCGTTGAGATTGAACAATGTGATATGGACGCCTCTATGTTGGGAGGGAGGAAAATGGGAATTCTCCTATGTACTGACGATATGGTTTTGATCAGCAAAACAAGAACAGGCATCCAGAAGGCATTGACTCTGTTTGACTCAATATCAGTTAGGCTGGGCCTTGAAATCGTTGGGGCTGTTGAGCTTGAGAGGATCGAATTCTATGACTATTTGGGGGTTCATCTTGATGAACGAGGTAATTGGGGGAAACATTGAAAAGTTCCTACTCAATTATACTAGGCAAGGGGCGGCTGTGCAGGGCTTCATGCATTACTACAGGGGAATGCAGTGCTTCCCACTTTGGAGGTTTTGAGGCCCTGTGCCAATTCGTCTGCCCTGTATGGAGCGGACATTTGGGGTCAATCTGATCTTGGGAGGATGGAGCAGAAGGGAAGGGCTATGTTGAAAGAGATGTTTTCTCTCTCAAGGAGTGCCCCATCTCCTCCTCTAAAATTAGGATGGAGTGGTCTATGATTCCAAGCTGCGCCCATTATTGGACTGTTATAAACTGTGTACTTCACCCGCTCTTGGAACCTACAAAGAAGCTCTTTAGGACGTGTTGGTACAAGATGGGGCTAGAGCATCTAATTTGAGTAGGAAACTTGGTTTTGCTCCACAGGTTTCTCTTCACAACCAAGACAGTTTCATAACGAAAGACTGCATCAAGAAAAATTACAAGGATTGGTACTTTGGGCAACATTTTTGGAGATTGGCTCGTAAGGTATACAAGCGAAATATCTTGAGCTGAACCACTCTTTTGGCCAGGAAAAATTCCTATCCTGTATCCAAGACAAGGGGGTATGTACTTTGTTTTTAAAAGCGAGGTTAAGGATACCCCAATTTGCAGGAGTTGTAAGCTCCTGGGACAGAGTTGATTAATGGCTGTGTATAATCTGTGCGAATGGAAATGAAGACCTTATGCACTTTCTATTCCTATGCCCCGTTTATAGGAGCTTGTGCCTCAATCTACAAAAAGCTAAATTTAAAAGGCACTAAAGATGCCCTAAAATTCTTTTTAATCACTTAAAATAATGCTGTGCTTCAACTGGATACACTGTCTGTACACTGTGGGCGCATGGACCTTTCTGGTTCCCTGGCCCAAACAGGGTCCGACTCAGCTTCTAGTTTCTAGTGGGACTTAGGTCCCCACTGTGCCATCCCTCTCCACACCCCCAGCCTGCCACAATATATAAGGATGGAACTGGCTGTGAAAGACCAACATCTTCACAAGTCTTCTGAATGCCTGATGGGAGGGGGCTGTCAGAGCACAGGGGTGGGGTGGCCACCCAGCAGAGGAAGGATCACTAGCTGCTTGAATAGGATAGAAACACGACTGGCACACTTACTGTAAAACGTTTCCTCGCTGGTTGAAATGGCCCCAGGACACAGAAATTGAGATTTCAAAATTAATTCCTGAGCATTTCTCATTACCATGGAAACCAGATACAGTGCTCTCAGATCCCATTTTTTTCTTTTTCTCTTTAATTAGCAATTTATTATTCTTATTTTATTTATTTGCATTTTTAAAGCACTCACACAGCTCGGGGGCATCGAGGCGCTGTTACAGGAATATGTCTTAGGTGCGTATTTATTAGGCTGAGTAGTGTGGGTTCACCTTGCTGCTCTTAACAGAACCCTACCTAATAATAAGTTACAGACAACTTTGTGTGTATGGAAAATTTGTAGGCCGTAGGCATTTTATTTTTCTTACAGAAAATCCATTATAACAAAACATTACATATACATATGCTTTTGGGCACATTGTGTCCAGTTCCGAAGCCGCTCAAGGCTCCTTCTGAGTCTTTGTTATCCCTGAGCCTTCGTTCCTGGGCACATGCAGCCTACGACGTTTCTTGAACCGTGTACCGAAAGAGTACTCGGCGTTCTTTCCTCTTGCTTATTCCTTCTTCCCTTGGACCGTGTACCGAAAGAGTACTTGGCGTTCTTTCTTCCACTTTTGCACCATCTTGTACCGTATACCGAAGGAGTACTCGGCGTCCTGGTTCCTGCCTGCACACCCCCACCTCTTCCGTTTCTTTTTGCAGGGTGGGTTGGGTGGCAACGTTTTTCCTTTCCCTTCTCCAGGTACCAAGAGCCTACCCGAGAGAGGTGAGCTCTTACCTGGTTTGTGCCGCCTCTCCTTTTCCAGGCTTACTTATACCCCCCCCGGCCTTTTGTCCCTTCCTGGGGGCGGCCGGGTTACCCCCTGACCTCCTGTTGTTATATTTCGCACCTACCCAGGTGCTGCTTCCTGCCCTTCCTGGGCCTTTGTTTCTTGTGGCGCCATTCGGACGCCCCTCCCTACGCTTCGCGCCGTTTTCCCCCCACCCTGCGCCTAAACTCCCAGACCCTCTATCGTTCCGCCTTTCATGCGGCCCGGGGCCTGGGTCAAACACCCTTAATAACCAGAGGTTTCTAAGTGCGGACCCGGGGCTCGATCCTGTGTTGTTTCGTGTCGTCTTGTCTTATTTCCAAGGCGAGCACGTTGCCGTTGAGCTATCCTCCCGGGACAATGTTTTGCCACATAGTTGGCTAGCACCACCAAATGTGCTGAAAACCCCAAAACTGCCCTGGAGGGAGATACTTGAGTGCGATGTAAAATGTGACCGCGGATTGTACAAAAGTGGAGAACAGAGTTGCCCCTATAATACTTGCCGCATGTTGAAACATGTTGTGAGAGACGCATGTATCACAATCTCACAAAGTAGATGTTGTCTTCATGAGTTTGGACTCATCATTAAGAACCAGTAGGAGCCACTGAAGCATACAACGTGAGTCTTTGTAATACTGGCTTAAACGATTTAATAATTGTAGCAATTGATAAATAATATCGAAATAATGCTGAATAGCAGGTGTCATGTAAACAAAAAAAGAAGTGTACCATCATAAAGAGATGCATCTAAAACGGTTTGGGTCTATATGAACTAAAACATTTGACCTATTCACATTAGATTGCATTTATTTGACCTATTTTTGGTCTAAAAAACTCGGGGTGAGACCCCCCCAACCTCCCGCAACCCTCCATTTCCCCTCAAGTTAATCTATACCCTTACCCACTCCCATATATGTATATACTTCAATAAATTTGACCGAGAAAAAGGTCAACAGAATGTGATCAAATGTTTTAGGTCAAATGTTTTTAGGTCAATTATGCTAATACCTCTAAAACAAGTATTCTAAGTTAGAACTCTTCATAGGGTATCGCTTACATGTAAGTATATTACACAGTGACCGGCAAGACGCCACACACCACTGCACAGCACAGTAAGAAACACGAGATTTCCCAACAATGGTCACACTGTATTATGCAGACATTGCTGATGTTCTAAAACAATTACCATTTGTGCAATAGGTCATGCACGTTTTCTGTGTTTTTTTCTCTGCAACGTGCCTACACAAACTTGACTTGAATTTGACATGCGCATGTTGCCAACTAAAAGCGAAGTTTGATCCACTTGTTTATGCGATCATATAAAGTCTTATAAAAGTTAATGTGCAACAATTTACAGATAAGAAAAAGTGGCATCGTCACCTGATGGCCTGTGGGTTAGTGGAGATCCTCAGCCATAAAAACTCATGCAGGCTGAACACTGTTAGTGAACTGTGCAATGCCCGCCACTCCCTACACTGCAGTCGAGATCCCGCTCTCACTTCCTGCTAAGCGTTTATTGGGCTGTTGTAAGATAGCCATTTTATGGATGCTACCCACATGCCAAATTTCAGGTCTGTAGCGTGTTCGGAAGTAGGCAGAACATTTCTAAAAAGCACACACACATATCCACATATGGCAGGGGTAAACATTGCAGACCTCTTAAAAAAATTATTTAAAAATGTATATTGTACACTTTTTACATTGGGCCTCATTCCGACCCTGGCGTTAACCAAGGCGCTATTAGCGCCTTGGTTGACGCCGTTATTTTTCCGACTCCGCCATGGTGAATGGCGGAATTACCGCCCCATTCCAAGGTTGGCGGGGTCGGTAATTCCCCATTCACCATGGGCCCTTCCCCATTCCCATTTTTGCCCCATAGGGCTCAATGGGAATGGGGAAGGCGCTAATTACGGCACTGTAAATTATGGTGCCGTAATTAGCTCCTAGGTCCCTTTGTGGGTTGGTTTTTTAATGCCTGCAAAAAGCAGGCGTTAAGTACCAACCCGCAAAGGGAACTCGGAATAGGGCGGTAAGGGTTTAACGGCACCGGTCTCGTTACCGGTGACCGTTAACCCTTACCGCCCTACTCGGAATGACCCCCATTGTCTACACCATGGAACCTACCAGACATGCCAAATCTCAGGTTTGTAGCATGTTGGGAAGTATTCTGAACATTTCGAACGGACACACACACATATCAACATATGGCAGGGGTTAGCATTGCAGACATAGGAGTCCCTAGAGGGCAGAATACGGGAGGAATTGCCCCCCACCCTATTACCTGCTTTACCCCCCTAATTGGTGACTTTCCCCCTCTGGCAAAGAACTCTTTCCGGGAGTCTTAAAGGTGCTCCTTTGCCTAGCTGTCATTTCCGCGTCTGCAGGCCCTTTTTGCCTAGCCTGTCTTTTTTCTTCTGCCCTGAAACGAACACCACGCAAATAAAAGGGCCATGAATAAACTGGGGCGGGGGCCATCACTGTTAAAATCAGGCTACCTGCATGGTGGGCAAACAAAAAAAACATTTCCATACTGAAACATGCTTCTTAAACTTACATTCACTAGTTTTCTTCAAAATGTGTTTCTTATTTTGTCTGACTGCGACACAATTACCCTGTGATTTGTGTGCCCCTTGCTTTGTGTTTTACCACAGGATATATTTCGAAAGTGTTTATGTGTTTGTCAAACTGTTTAATCACATATAAATTCTTCTATTGCGCGGACAGCAATTATTAGGAATTTAAACTGTTTGTTAATGTGTGCCAACTTTTGATTTTCACTATGGTATCAGGAATTAACCCACCCTTGCCACCCTTGCCTTGAATGTAAGCAAGTTACCAGTAACCCTATCTTTTGCCTAACACATTTTATAGCACATGTTCCAAAAAGTCATCCGAGTTACAGCCAGTTTTAAATATCTTAGCAACAGTCTCTCAACTGACTGGGCTGTCCTGGTAGCCTTCTACTGTTTACCCTGTGCACATGTTCATTGACAGTGTACCAGTGGCGGCATTTCCATTATGGGCGAGGGGGCGCCAACCCACTGGCACCTCAGCCATAATGGAGGAGCCAGCTTGAATTTAAACACTGAGCACCTCCTCAGCTGCTTTTTGCAGCTGAGGGAGCACACCTCGATTGGCTTGAACTGTCACGGTTTCCCTTTGACAGTTCTGTTCCCCAGTCTCACATATCCAATAAGCCATGCAAAGAGGGGGTGTTTTGCTTGCCCCACCTTGCATGGCCCATTGGGGATGTTGGCTGATGAACTGCATCTTTGTATGTGCGAGTGTGGCGCCCCTGCACCCTCCTCGCACATACAAATGGAACGGGGCACCTCATCAGCGCTCAGGCTCTTGCACGCATGTGTATGAACCACAAAGCGCTCTTTGCTTCCTGGTTCCTGTTTGTGCTACGCAGGAGCTGGAGCACTGGGAGAAACATCAGGATCAGGGCAGAAGGTACATTAACTTAAATGTGAATGTATATCTCTATGTTGGTGTTGTATGTAATGAGTGAGTGTATGATGATTGATGTGCGTGTGAATGAGCTAGTGCCTGCTGCGTGTGAAGGTTGTGTAAATGTGTGTGTGTGTGTGTGTGTGTGTTTGTACTGGGCTGTGGAGCTGATTTTGGTGAGAGAGGGGTTGCACAACCCCCCTCCCCACCAGTAAAAATCAGCTCCCTGTGTGGGGTCCTGGGGGGCAGGGGTCAGGTGTGGTATTTTCTTTATGGGGTATCCACGACAGATGACTAGCAAACAATACCATGCCTGCCCCTTGTGCACCCAGCGCCTCGCATGAACACAATCACATTGTGTGTGTGTGTGAGGTGCTTGGGGCCCAGAGGGCAGGCATGGTATTGTTTGCACTGGGCATTTATGATAAAGCAAGGATGATAAGTGTTATTATGTAAATAGATCTGCATTTTAATGCAGCCAGTCTAGCCATTTCTTACTGTGGCATGCCATTTCGTATTAGGCATCTTTGATAAAGCAAGCATGATCAGTGTAATTATGTAGCTAAACTGACTTTTTAATGCACCCAGTCTAGCCATTTCTTACTGTGGCATGATATTTTGTATTGGCCATCTTTAAAAAAGTAAGCATAAGAGATATTACATGCCTGGCCTGGCATTTGTATGCAGCCAGTTTAGCCATTTCTTATTGTGGTATGCCATTGCGTATTGGGCATCTGTGATAAAGCAAGCATTAAGTGATATTATGTATCTAGACTAGCATTTTGGTGCAGCTAGTCTAGCCACGTCTCCCTGTGGCATGACATTTGGTATTGGGTGTCTTTGATTAAGCAATCATGGTAAGTGTTTATGTGGCAAGACTGACATTTTGATGCAGCTGGTTTTTACATGTTTTCATACTGTAAGACTAAAGAAAGGAGAGCCCTCTGTAAACCCTAGTATCTGGGGTCAGGACTACATCAACAAAAAGGATACACGAGGATCAAAAAGACTATGGGCTTCATTATGAGGAAGGCGGTAGAGGGATAATGGTGCCGGTAGAGCTGCCGGCCCCGTTATCCCTCTACCGCCTCATTACGAGGTCTGTTCACGGGTCCCGCAGAGGATGTATGGTAAAACCGGGCATCTTTAGCGGAACCTGCTAGCAGACCAGGATGCTAACAACGGGCCCGTCATTAACGGGTCCCGGGAAAGGGAATTACCGGGTCCTCCAAGGTCGGAATGGCCCAGTATTTCCCCATTCCAGGAACCCGGACCTGGTACCCGGTATGGGGGTAGCCATGCCGCTAAAAGCGGCATGGCTATCTCCATACTCGTAATGAGGCCGAATGTCATACTAACACCTAAACAATAATACCTGTGCTACATAGTCGCACTATACACAATGGGCCTCATTACGAGATTTGCAGTAAAAACCAAACCTTACCGGCATGGAGGCAATACCGCGTCCAGGTAGCACTGATGCTGCTAACAGCGGCCAATTCCGAGAATGCGTGCACGCACGTAGCGGCATGCCGGTATTGTCTGTACCGGCATGCCGTAAATGACCCTAAAACCCCGTTAGCGGCATCATGCAAAGCGCTGACACCTCCTCCGCCTTCGTCCACCCCTAAATAATGGGCACCGGCAATAATGGGCACCAGCAATAACGGGTCCGGCAATACCGGGCCCGGCAATACCGGAACCGGAAGTAACGTCATCACGCCAGAACGGGAAATGCTACGGCAGCCATCTTGAAAAATGAAATCCATTGCAATCCTCGAGACACAGGACCTGGCTCCACACACCACCAGCTACATCTCCAGCTACACCTCCAGCACAATGCCAAAGGCCATTAAAAAAGGAGCAACCCGCCAGCGAAAGGAGCACTTCTCGGAGGACGAGTTAAACATGCTGGCAGACACTCTGGCCCAGAATGGAGACGTGGTCTTTGCATCAGACCGGAGGCGAGCTGCCCAGCTAAAAAAAAAAGAAATATGTGAGGAAGTGGCCCAGAAGGTCAGTGCGGTCGGCACCTGCCCCGAACAGTCAAGGATGACAAAAAGGGGTGGGATGACCTGCGCCTCCATGTGCACAATATCCTATCTGCAAATCGGAGCCAGGGTCGGCCTACAGGCGGCGGGTCCAACTCCCCCATAAAGCTCACCCGATGGGAAGAAACATGTGCCAGCACCATTGGCATGGAGGCCATTGAGGGAGTGGGAGACATGGAGCGGGAAGTGCCGTCATCGGCAGATGGAGGTGGGTGTCCACACAAACCACTGGAATGCAAAGTATGATGATGGGCCACTAATGTGACAGTGACATGAGCCAATGCATGGGCCATCACACACACATGGACACATCCCTGCCTAGATGCAGTCCCCAGCACCGTCACATCTACATGCGTGCAGCATGCCAATGCCATACCTGAGACACACCCCACAAACAGCGAAACGGCATGTGTCACACTGCACAAAGTCCACAATGGCATGTCACACAGCATACACCACCTTACACATGTGTCAAAAAGACTGATGCCTGAATAACCCCCCATACAGCAAGCAACCTGTATGTCACAACTCCAAGACAGCAAATTATCAAATGTGTACAACTGCACTAATACCAATGTATGCATGATGCATGTACAACCATCACTGATGCCGTCCCTCTCTCGGTCCCCCACAGGCTCAGATTCTGACAGCGATGCTGAGGACACAGCTGCACAGGCCACGACCCCATCACATCCACATCTAAGGGCCCAGGCAAGCAACACCAGCCACCGAAGGGGGCAGAGGCACGTTCCGTCGGATGCACATGTTTGCCATGATGATCTTGGCCACCTTCTCATGCCCGTACAGGAGTGCCCCACCCGACCTGCTGAGGCTGGGAAACTGTGCCTTCAACAGGCCAAAGGTCTGCTCGATCACCACATGGGTATGGGCCCGATTGTAGTCTTCTTTGTGCCTGTTCTGCGGGTTCCGGACAGGGGTGAGGAGCCACAGCTTCAAGGGATAGCCAGCATCACCTGCATGGGTGTAAAATAAGGTATGTGTGAGTCAATTCCTAACATGACACCTGTACTTATCACTCTCATGCCTGCAGATATTTGTTGTTCACATGCACATTTCCCAGGATGTATGCACACATTTTAACTTGCCACAATGTGTGCTGTTCTATGTTCTACAGGTGTGGGTTGCGTCGTCCAGATGATGCAGGGTGTCCACTTCCTTGCGGGTGTTCATGCACTGTGGATGCCTACCGCTGTATTTGCTATTATCTCTGTGATGTGGAGTGATTTGTATGTTTTTTTACTAACAGCATTGGCACAAGTCTCATCATGATTTGTCATTCAGCGCTTATTATTCCCATGGTGACATGCAGCGCTACTGTGGTGGTGGGCCAGTGACAAGCAGTGTATTCCCTTGGTGGGATTGATTTGTGTGCACTCATGGATGCATGTCCTTTGTTGTGTTTTGCTGCGGTCATTTACATTGTGCATACTCACAGTATGTTGCTGCATTGTGTTACAGAGGGTAAGGTCTGATGATGTGCAGTGGACGTGTTGTGGGATGTGGGCTGGTTGCAAGTCAGGCATATTGTCATTGGTGTGCAGCTTCCATCATTTCTATGAGGTCATTTTCAGTTTGGGATGCTTTGGAGCACAGTATTTTGCAGTATGGGCATTGTCCAGTCACCACCCCAATCACAACCGGGTGGTGTGTGCATCTCTCCCCCCCCATTACACTGCCATGTGCCTGTCATGCAACTTACCAAGCAACCAGGCACGTCGTCCAGCATGTTGCTCCATGTAGCGTGGTAGCGTGGAGTTCCGCAGGACCATTGAATCATGAGTTGATCCGGGATATCAGGCACAACAGTGGTATAGCTTACGATTGCGGTACGCCACCTCCATGGCATGTGGGTCCACCAATTCCACATGGGTGCAGTCAAGGGCACCAATACAATTTGGCATGCCTGCCAGTGCATGGAAGCCAATTTTTGTGTCAAAGAGCTCCTGGGCAGTCCGTGGTAGGGATATGTAGTCGCTTGAGTGCTTCAGGAGGGTATCCAGCACTTGGTTCAGCATGCGTGAAAAAAAAGGTTGTGATATGCCATGCATCTGCCCCACTGTGTGCTGGTAGGTGCCTGTGGCCAGGAAGTGGAGCACAGCCACTACCTTCAGTAGAGGGGGGATGGCGGTGCGTATTTCAATCAGGCTGACAATGTTGTTGTGTATCATGTCCACAATGGTGGTGATGGTGTCCCGGTACAGGCGGTACAGGGTGTGGATCTGCTCAGGGGTTAGGTTAAAGGACTGGCTCTGATGTGAGGGATTGGAGGCTGCCTGCGTGGTACCACTGGGTGCACTGGTGGGACTTGCTGCGCTTGTCTCACCGTCATTCTCCTCCTGCGTCTCCACTGTGGTGCCTGTTGTAGTTGTTGCTCATGGTGTAGCAATGCAAGCATGTCCTCCAGCCCCAATATCGCAACTGCAAGTGGGATCATTTTGGTGTGGTAAGGAGTTTGTTGTGTGTGGGTGTGCTCCTTTTGTGCTGGGCCACACTCAATTGCTTCCACATGTGCTGATTGGGTGCACCTGTGGCAGTTGGGAACACTGCACATTGCTGTTAGCGGATGATACGCGATGCCAGTGATGCCGGCATCACGGTATCCCTTATTACCGCCTTCGTGATGCCGGTAGTTGCATGTCCGCGTGACTTGTGATGTCCTCCTGTTAGCGGCATCCCGGTGTTGCCGGCCCAAAAGGCCGCGTGCCCACGCGCATGCCGGTACGGGGGAGCACAGTCTCAGCGGTGGCGCTGATACCGGGTTGTCGACGCATAATAGGCCAGAGCGGTATGCGGTGCCGGTATTCCCTTACCGGCATGGTTTTTCCATTACCGCGAATTTCGTGATGAGGCCCAATGTGTCAAAAGGACAATAAGTGGGCTGCTCGAAGTTGTATGGTTAACATCTGGCTTTTTATAATACAAAAAAAAGGAAATTTTCACCAACAAGTGTAAACATATAGCTTTCTTAATCAATCACTGGAGTAGTACTCCAGTATAAAATATGTATTAGCATATTAACAGTACATATGTTTTGATATTGTGGCATGTCATTTTTAATGGTAAAGCCAACTGGACTATGTTCTTACATGAGCATACTACCATATTTTGGTGCAGCAATTATGGACATGTTTTATTATAGTTTACTGGCATTATGCGCAAAGCAAAAAACTAGGTGTGCCCACACAGTAATACTCAGTGCTCTGAACTGGCTCGATTGAGCCGTAATTTTGATGGTTCTTGTACTGTTTTTCCACAACTGTGATAAGGTGCTGCAATTGTGTTATTTTCATACTCTTTTTATCCTTCACAAACTCATTAGGACGATTAAAATGATATTTTCATCCAACTTGGACCAATATTTTAATTGGTCTTCATGAGGCAAAAACAGTTCCTAAATCGCAATGTGGCTCATAAGCCTGATCTTCCCAAAGTGGATTCCTGCCTCTGTCATTCCTATGCAGGCCTACTCCTCCTTTGAATGCCTCACCTGCAGGCTCTCTCTCTCTCCTAGCCACTCCCTTATTGTGGCTACTATCTATCGGCCACCTGATCAGATCTCCACCTTCCTCTCTGAGTGGGCGGACCTCTCCTCTTCCCTCCTGGTCTTGACCACTCAACTCCTCTTTCTGGGTGACTTCAACATCGACCTGGATGCTTCCTGTCCTTCCTCAGGACTCTTTCGCAACCTCTGCGACTCTCTCTCACTCTCTATTCTCCCCTATGACCCGACTCACTCTGCAGTGCATACTCTGGATGTTCTGATCTCCTCAGACCTTCCCCTCTCTATCCCTCTCGCCACTCCTCTCCTGGAGTGATCACTTTCTCCTTTCCTCCCAGCTCACCCTGTCTACCCCTCAGGCAAAGCCGACTCCATCACTGCCCCCCACCTTCTCGGTCATTTGGCCCATGAAGCGCGTGTCTGTTGAGGCTTTCGCCACCACTTTCTCACCCCCCTCCCGCCTTTGGCTGACTCACACCCTGACACAACCCTTTCCATGCTCCATTCTGCTATATCTGACACTCTCGATGTTCTTGCCCCTGTCATGAGGATCCGTCTGAAGCCCAAAGCCAAGTGCAACTCCTAGTATGACTCAGACCTCTTCACCCTTAAGCGCAAGTGCAGAGTGGCTGAGATGAAATGGCGTGCTTCATTTTCATCCTGACAAACTGGCCTGCCGTCTGCTCCAAAGGCAATACCGGCTCTCTGTCCATACTAAGAAGAGAGCCCACATCCAAGCCTGCGTCTCTGTGGCATCCAACAACTCGGCTGAACTCTTTAAAATGTGCAAGGAACTGGCCAATCCTGCCGCAGTCTCTACCTCTCCTGTCCCTTCCCAGGCCCTCTGCACGGCACTGGCATCTCATTTCATCTCTAAAACTCAGGACATCCTGTTCTCTCTCTCCTCCTCTCCCCTTCCTTCTTCTACTCCCTGCTCTTCCTCTGCCCCTTCTTCGGCCTCCTCTCCTCCCCCCTTCTCAGCCTTTCCCCTGTTCTCCCCTGGCGAAGTTTCTAGACAAGTCTGATCTATGAAAGTCTTGTCAATACAGATGCACCCCTGTTCCTCCAAAACTATCAAGGACCACATTGACTCCCTGGCTCCTGCCCTGGCCGACTTCTGCAACCACCCTTTCACCACTGGAGTCTTCCCTTCCCCCCTGAAGCACTCCTTTGTGCACCCCCTTCTTAAGAAACCCTCTGCCGACCCATCCTGTCCGGCTAACTATCGCTCAATCTCCATTACTCCTTTCCTGGGCAAACTCCTGGAAAAGCTAGCCATCTCCCAGCTCAATCTTCACACTGAATCTGTTGGTTGTCTCCATGATCATCAGTCTGGCTTCAGATCTGCCAGGAGCATGGAAACTGCTCTCCTGAACATCCATGAAGACCTGCTCTCCAACCTTGATTCCAACACCCCATGTGTACTCATCTTACTTGATCTCTCCTCTGCCTTCGACACGGTCAACCATGCCATCCTGCTCAACCGTCTCTGTGATAACCTGGGGATCACCGGTCAGGCCTTGGCGTGGCTGACTTCTTTTTTCTCTGATCGACCCTCCCTGGTTCATCTTGGGTCTTTCCTCTGCACTATCTCTACCTGTGGTGTCCCCCATGGGTCTAACCTCTGTCCTTGGCTGTTCAACCAATACCTGGCACTTCTTGCCTACCGCATTGCTGTGCTCTGCCGCAACTTCCAGTGCTATGCGGATGACACTCAGCTCATTTTCAGGCTACCCTCAGCCACCTCTTCTCTCTCTCTCATATCTGACTGTCTTTCCGCCATCCAGGAGTGGTGTGCCGCCAATAATCTCTGCCTTAATTCCAGACCGAGATTCTCCTCATCGGCACCCCCACACCCTCCTTTCCTGTCACTCTCTGGCTGGCCTCTCTTGGCCCTCTTCCTCCTCCCACCTGTAGGCAAAAAACCTCGGGGTCATGTTCAACTCCACACTATCGTTCTCTCCTCACATCTCTCACGTCTCTAAAAAGTCACACTACCAGCTGCACCTCCTCAGGGGTATTCATCCTTTCCTCTCCTTCCCCCAGAAGCTCACTGTCTCTAGAGCTCTGGTTCTCTCTAGGCTGGACTATTGCAACAGCCTTTTTCTAAATCTGCCTGCTTCCACCCTCCGCCCTCTGCAACTCATCCAGAACAGGACTGCAAGACTTGTCCTTGGTCTCAAGCCCAGGGATCGTATCTCTCCAGGACTGAAATCTCTGCACTGGCTCCCAGTGGCTGCAAGGATTAAGTTCAAAACTCTCTGCATTGTCCACAAGGCCTGGGGCCTCAATACCTTCAACTCTCTCTTCCTAAATATCTTCCCTCTCAAGCTCTTCGCTCTTCCGCCTCCAACTCCCTCAGGATCAGTCGCTTCTCCAAGCAACGAGTTGGTGGTAGATCTCTTTCTTCGGCTAGGGCCTGCCTCTGGAACAGCCTTCCTGTCCCCCTGAAACTTGAGGAGAACCATCTCCGGTTCCGGAAGCACCACAAAACCTTTCTCTTTGCTTCTGCTTTCTCTCTTCCTCTCGCCGGCTGATTTCCTGGCTGAAACTGACTTTGCACTGGCTACCTGGCCACCCTCTGATCTCGGGCCCAGGTCCCCTCCCACACCAGTTGCACACCTGCACTGCCTTCCATGCAACCCGCACTTGGGCACTGTTTTTTTTCTGTATCCCTACAGTCCCTTTACCAGCACTTGACACTTGATGCCTGCACTTACCCTTTACCCTTGCACTTGCCAGCTGCTGGCCGTACTTTACTTATTGTAATTTATTCTATTATCCTTTTACTGCACTGTCCCCTCCCGCTTCCCCTCGCACCTTCCCCTTCCCCCTTCCTATGCACTTGCACGATCTGAATGACACCTGGCCTACTAGGATCATTGTCTGTCTTCCCTCTGTTCCCCCTCCCTTGCATCGTTGCGCCTTGAAACATTTGTTTATTGGCGCCTTATAAATGCCATATCACATATCATATCATATCCGAGCAGGACTACTATTACAAACCAAGTTCATGTGCAGAAAACGTAAAATTCTATACATTCTCCTAATATGAAGTTTCTGTGAGCACATTCAGGATTGTACATTACATGATGTAATAGACACAAAAAATGGACACAATATGAGAGTCCCAACGCGATCTGTTGTGCAATATGCTTCAGAAAAAACATGCAAAATTAAGTTCTTCATTCAACCCTTTCGGTGTAAGGGTCCCAAGGCGGTCTATCCAAAAGGATTCCCTCTGGTCCATTCTCTTTTGTGTATTCTCGTGTGGGTCATATTTGGAATTGACTTCCAGAATTTGAAAGCATGTCTGTGCCAGGTTGTGATGTTTTTCTTGCCAGTACCTGGCCACCGCTGAATTCACATTTGTGTTCCTTATACAGGATGAAAGTTCGTTCCATCTAACTTTTGCCTTCCTCTTTGATTGGCCAACATAATAGAGACGACACGGGCACTTCATTGCGTATATAGTACTCTGTGTTCGAATAACTTTACCACAAAGCCAGTCCCAGGAGGACATGGCCACTTTAACCCCATGTTTTGTCCCTCATGGTGTTGGCCAGTAGCCAAATTGTCCAGATCATTACCTTATTATATGACCCGGACAATGTGTCCGCTGCCCATGGCCACAGGCTACACCTCAGTCACCAAAGGTATATCACTAATTTTTGTACCTACATTATGACACTGGTCAAAAAATAAAACACGGGCACATGGGCAAACATTGCTTTTAGGTCCTTCTCAATGCTCCTTACACAAGTTTGCTGGAAATCCACCCATGTTTTATTTTTTCAAAAGTGTCAAATATATGCACAAACAATCGTCATATAACCTAGCCCCCACTTGACAAAATCCATTCAGACTTTACGAAAACATTTATATCTAGATCTATAATCTTTTTGCAAACCTTTTTGTAGATTTGTCAAATGGCACCACATTAATAAGCCTTTACAATATTTTGGGACCCCCCCTCTAATTTTGCCCCTCTTGACAAAATCCCACCAAACTTCCAAAATCATTTATATCTATAGGTATTATCATTTTCCCAAATTAAGTGTAGATTCGTCAAATGGCACTTCATTTATAAGCTTTTACATAATTTTGGGACCCCCCCTCTAGTTTTGCCCCTCTTGACAGAATCCTACCAAACTTTGCTAAGAGCGGGTGAAGTAGTTGTGCGCGTGCACGGTTTTCGTTTGCTCGTGTCACTAACTCTGCTGCGGTCTTATCTGATATGTGTTTCTTCCAACGCGTGTGCACAAACTTATCTACTGTGTGAAATCTCCTATGCGCATGCGCTTTGCAACGTGAACTATTCTATGCGTGAGCGTGGTCTACACCGCTACGTGCTTTCTTCAACCCGTGTGCGCGGTCTTCGCAGCTACGTGTTTTCCACAACGCGTGTGTGTTGTCTTCACAGCTATGTGTTATCTACAGCGCGTGTGTGCAGTTTTCACTGCTACGTGTTTTCCGTTAATGCCTGTGCGCGGTCCTCATTTCTGCGTGTTTTTCTTCAACGTGTGTGCATGTTCGGATGAGGCGCGAGTGAGCTCGGATTCATCTGTTAAGAGCGCGTGTACAAGTTTGAAAAAGATACACCGATACGTGCTTCATTCAATGCATGTGCGCGGTCTTCTCAGCTACGTGTCATCTACAGTGCATGTGCGTGGTCTTCGCAGCTACGTGTTATCTACAGCACGTGTGTGCAGTCTTCGCAGCTACATGTTTTCTACAACGCATGTGCGTGGTCTTCGCAGCTACGTGTTATCTACAGCGTGTGTATGCGGTCTTCGCAACAATGTGTTTTCTACAACGCGTGTGCGTGGTCTTCGCAGCTACATGTTTTCTACAACACGTGTGCATGCTCTTCGCAGCTACGTGTTATCTACAGCGCATGTGAGCGGTCTTCACAGCTACGTGTTTTCTACAGCGCGTGTGCGTGTTCGAATGAGGTGCGTGGGAGCTCAGATTCATCTAATTTCTGTGTGTTTTTCTTCAATGCGTGTGCGTGTTCGGATAAGGCGCGTGTGAGCTCAGATTCATCTGTTAGGAGCGCACGTGCGAGTTTCAAAAAGATACACTGCTACGTGCTTCCTTCAACACGTGTGTGCGGTCTTCTCAGCTACGTGTTATCTACAGCGCGTGTGCGTGGTCTTTTCAGCTACATGTTATCTACATCACATGTGTGTGGTCTTCGCAGCTACATGTTTTCTACAACGCGTGTGCGTGGTCTTTGCAGCTACGTGTTATCTACAGCGCGTGTGTGCGGTCTTCGCAGCTATGTGTTTTCTACAGCACGTGTGCACGTTCTTCACTGCTACGTGTTTTCCGTTAACTCCTGTGCGCGGTCATCATTTCTGCGTGTTTTCTTCACCGCGTGTCCGTGTTCGGATGAGGCGCGCGTGCGAGTTTAAAAAAGAAAGTGTCTGCGCGTTTTGACTGGCACGGTATATGTCAAGAGCGGGTGAAGTAGTTGTGCGCGTGCGCTTTACCACGTGAACTCTTCTATGCGTCAGCGTGGTCTACACCGCTATGTGCTTTCTTTGTGTTCGGATGTTTTTTAGTTAACACGTTTTTTTGCTTCTTGCAGCCATATTCCATCCTATCCTCATCACCCCTCACCTCCCCAAAGATTATTTGCTAAGTTTGACGAGTGCAATGTTGTGTTTTTTTTTTTATATGTTTTACCGCGATGTTTGCGGATGCTGTACGCGAATCCAAGATGGCGGGCGTCTCAAAAAATCTGACGCACTTCACACTTCACCCCAGCCAATCAGAGAGCACATCACATGTCCGCGGACATGACGCAGCCGCTTGGCCAATCCGTGTCCTGTCCGCGGAGCGAACAGGGAAGTGTGTCCGCGGAGCGGACATAGATATCACAAATTTTTTTGCCTTACATTTTGGTCATTTTAAAAAAACCTACTGGACGGATTTACACCAAATTAACAAGCCGCTGCTCCTGCCGCAAATTTGGTGAAAATCCATCCAGCGGTTTGGGCTGTAGCCATGAGCAAAGTTTTTTCCCATTATGTCTATGGGAAAAACAGAAGTTTTGGGACACCCCCTATAATTTTGCCCCCCCTAGACCAAACCTCACCAAACTTTGCAAAGAAATTCAGAGTGGGCCATATACTTTTTTTGCAAGGTTTGGTGAGGTTTGGTCCAGGGGGGGCAAAGTTATAGGAGGGGTCCCAAAACGTTTTTTTTTCCCATAGACTGAATGGGAAAACATTTTTGCTCGCGCCTACAGCCCATACCGCTGGACGGAGTTTCACCAAATTTGGACCAGGAGCAGCGGATTGGTCCCGAAAGCGTGCTTTTGCAAATATGGTGAAAATCCGTCCAGTAGTTTTTTTTTAAATGACCAAAAAGTAGGTCAGAAAAAATTAGTGATATCTGTGTTCGCTTCGCGGACACACTTCCCTGTTCGCTCCGCGGACAGGACAGTGATTGGGCAAGCAGCTTGCGTGATGTCCGCGGACATCTGACGTGCTTTTCTATTGGCTGCTGTGAAGCGTGCAGTGCGTCTATTTTCAGAGACGCCCGCCATCTTTGTTTATCGGAGCGGGATCTGCTGCCTGCACAGTGTAGATGTGGGCTGTGTCGGCTCTGCATCGGCCCTGCATCGGCCACGAAAAGGCAGGGAGGCACAGGCCCTCGTGTCTCTCTCTTGTTCCCACCCACCCCACGCTCATGGTCTGTGTCTCCCATGTTCCCCCCCTCGCTGATTCTCTGTGTGTTCCTCCCACCCCCCGCTCATGCTCTGTTTCTCTTTCCCGTTCCCCCCGCTCATGTCCCATGTCTCGCTCCCCCCCACCCCCAACTCATGCCCCGTGTCTTCCTACTGTTCCTCCCACCCCCGGCACATGCCCCGTGTGTCTCTCCCCTTCCCCCCCACCCCCCGCTCATTCCCCGTGTCTCTCTCCCCTTCCCCCCCACCCCCCGCTCATGCCCCGTGTGTCTCTCCCCTTCCCCCCACCCCCCACTCATACCCCGTGTCTACCTACTGTTCCCCCCACCCCCGCTCATGCCCTGTGTATCTCTCCCCTTCCCCCCCACCCCCGCTCATGCCCCGTGTGTCTCTCCCCTTCCCCCCACCTACCGCTCATGCCCCGTGTCTCTCTCCCCTTCCCCCCCACCCCCGCTCATGCCCCGTGTCTCCATCCTTTCCCCCAACCCCCCTGCTCATGCCCCGTGTGTCTCTCCCCTCCCCCTTACCCCCCGCTAATGCCCCGTGTCTCTCCCCTTCCCCCCCACCCCCTGCTCATGCCCCGTGTCTCTCTCCCCTTCCCCCCACCCCCCGCTCATGCCCCATGTGTCTCTCCCCTTCCCCCCCACCCCCCGCTCATGCCCTGTGTGTCTCACCCCTTCCCCCAACCCCCACTCATGCCCTGTGTCTCTCTCCCCGTCCCCCCACCCCCCGCTCATGCCCCGTGTGTCTCTCCCCTTCCCCCCACCCCCGCTCATGCCCCGTGTGTCTATCCCCTTCCCCCCCACCCCCCGCTCATGCCCCGTGTCTCTCTCCCCTTCCCCCCACCCCCGCTCATGCCCCGTGTGTCTCTCCCCTTCCCCCCACCCCCCTCATGCCGCATGTCTCCCTCCTTTCGCCCCACCACCGCTCATGCCCCGTGTGTCTCTCCCCTCCCCCCACCCACTGCTCATGCCCTGTGTGTCTCTCCCCTTCCCCCCACCCCCTGCTCATGCCCTGTGTGTCTCTCCCCGTCCCCCCCACCCCCCGCTCATGCCCTGTGTCTCCCTACTGTTCCCCCCACCCCCCGCTCATGCCCCGTGTGTCTCTTCCCTTCCTCCCACTCCCCGCTCATGTCCTGTGTCTCCCTACTGTTCCCCCCACCCCCTGCTCATGCCCCGTGTCTCTCCCCTTTCCCCCCACCCCCCGCTCATGCCCCGTGTCTCCCTCCTTTCCCCCCACACCCCACTCATGCCCCGTGTGTCTCTCCCCTTCCCCCCACCCCCGCTCATGCCCCGTGTGTCTCTCCCCTTCCCCCCACCCCCCGCTCATGCCCCATGTGTCTCTCTCCCCTTCCCCCATCCCCCGCTCATGCCCGTGTCTCTCTCCCCTTCCCCGCCACCCCCGCTCATGCCCGTGTCTCCCTACTGTTCCCCCCACCCCCCGCTCATGCCCCGTGTCTCTCTCCCCTTCCCCACCCCCAGCTCATGCCCCGTGTCTCTCTCCCCTTCCCCCAACCCCCTGCTCATGCCCCGAGTCTCTCTCCCCTTCCCCCCACCCCCTGCTCATGCCCTGTGTCTCTCTCCCCCGCTCATGCCTCGTGTGTCTCTCCCCTTCTCCCCACCCCCCGCTCATGCCCCGTGTGTCTCTCCCCTTCCCCCCACCCACCGCTAATGCCCCGTGTCTCTCTCCCCTTCCCTCCCACCCCCGCTCATGCCCCGTGTCTCCATCCTTTACCCCACCCCCCTGCTCATGCCCCGTGTGTCTCTCCCCTCCCCCTTACCCCCCGCTAATGCCCCGTGTCTCTCCCCTTCCCCCCCACCCCCTGCTCATGCCCCGTGTCTCTCTCCCCTTCCCCCCACCCCCCGCTCATGCCCCATGTGTCTCTCCCCTTCCCCCCCACCCCCCGCTCATGCCCTGTGTGTCTCACCCCTTCCCCCCAACCCCCACTCATGCCCTGTGTCTCTCTCCCCGTCCCCCCACCCCCCGCTCATGCCCCATGTGTCTCTCCCCTTCCCCCCACCCCCGCTCATGCCCCGTGTGTCTATCCCCTTCCCCCCACCCCCCGCTCATGCCCGTGTCTCTCTCCCCTTCCCCCCACCCCCGCTCATGCTCCGTGTGTCTCTCCCCTTCCCCCCACCCCCTCATGCCGCATGTCTCCCTCCTTTCGCCCCACCACCGCTCATGCCCCGTGTGTCTCTCCCCTCCCCCCACCCACTGCTCATGCCCTGTGTGTCTCTCCCCTTCCCCCATCCCCTGCTCATGCCCTGTGTGTCTCTCCCCGTCCCCCCCACCCCCGCTAATGCCCTGTGTCTCCCTACTGTTCCCCCCACCCCCCGCTCATGCCCCGTGTGTCTCTCCCCTTCCTCCCACCCCCCGCTCATGTCCTGTGTCTCCCTACTGTTCCCCCCACCCCCTGCTCAAGCCCCGTGTTTCCCTTGTGTTACCCCCCACCCCCCGCTCATGCCCCGTGTCTCTCCCCTTTCCCCCCACCCCCCGCTCATGCCCCGTGTCTCCCTCCTTTCCCCCCACACCCCACTCATGCCCCGTGTGTCTCTCCCCTTCCCCCCACCCCCGCTCATGCCCCGTGTGTCTCTCCCCTTCCCCCCACCCCCCTCATGCCGCATGTCTCCCTCCTTTCGCCCCACCACCGCTCATGCCCCGTGTGTCTCTCCCCTCCCCCCCACCTACTGCTCATGCCCTGTGTGTCTCTCCCCTTCCCCCCACCCCCTGCTCATGCCCTGTGTGTCTCTCCCCATCCCCCCCACCCCCCGCTCATGCCCTGTGTCTCCCTACTGTTCCCCCCACCCCCCGCTCATGCCCCGTGTGTCTCTCCCCTTCCTCCCACCCCCCGCTCATGTCCTGTGTCTCCCTACTGTTCCCCCCACCCCCTGCTCATGCCCCGTGTTTCCCTTGTGTTACCCCCCACCCCCCGCTCATGCCCCGTGTCTCTCCCCTTTCCCCCCACCCCCCGCTCATGCCCCATGTCTCCCTCCTTTCCCCCCACACCCCACTCATGCCCCGTGTGTCTCTCCCCTTCCCCCCACCCCCGCTCATGCCCCGTGTGTCTCTCCCCTTCCCCCCACCCCCCGCTCATGCCCCATGTGTCTCTCTCCCCTTCCCCCCACCCCCCGCTCATGCCCGTGTCTCTCTCCCCTTCCCCCATCCCCCGCTCATGCCCGTGTCTCTCTCCCCTTCCCCCCCACCCCCGCTCATGCCCGTGTCTCCCTACTGTTCCCCCCACCCCCCGCTCATGCCCCGTGTCTCTCTCCCCTTCCCCACCCCCAGCTCATGCCCCGTGTCTCTCTCCCCTTCCCCCACCCCCTGCTCATGCCCCGTGTCTCTCTCCTCTTCCCCCCACCCCCTGCTCATGCCCTGTGTCTCTCTCCCCCTCACCCCCGCTCATGCCCCGTGTGTCTCTCCCCTTCCCCCCACCCCCCGCTCATGCCCCGTGTCTCTCTCCCCTTCCCCCACCCCCCGCTCATGCCCCGTGTCTCCCTCCTTTCCCCCCACCCCCCGCTCATGCCCCGTGTGTCTCTCCCCTTCCGCCCACCCCCCACACATGCCCCGTGTGTCTCTCCCCTTCCCCCCCGCCCCCCGCTCATGCCCTGTGTGTCTCTCCCCTTCCCCCCACCCCCCGCTCATGCCCCGTGTGTCTCTCCCCTTCCCCCCAAGCCCTGCTCATGCCCCGTGTGTCTCACCCCTTACCCCCCACGCCCCGCTCATGCCCAGTGTCTCTCCCCTTCCCAGTCAAGCCCCGCTCATGCCCCGTGTCTCCCTACTGTTCCCCCCACCCCCCGCTCATGCCCCGTGTCTCTCTCCCCTCCCCCCCACCCCCTGCTCATGCCCCGTGTGTGTCTCCCCATCCCCCCACCCCCGCTCATGCCCTGTGTGTCTCTCCCCTTCCCCCCACCCCCCGCTCATGCCCCGTGTGTCTCTCCCCTTCCCCCCACCCCCGCTCATGCCCCGTGTCTCCCTCCTTTCCCCCCACACCCCACTCATGCCCCGTGTGTCTCTCCCCTTCCCCCCACCCCCACTCATGCCCCGTGTGTCTCTCCCCTTCCCCCCACCCCCCTCATGCCGCATGTCTCCCTCCTTTTGCCCCACCACCGCTCATGCCCCGTGTGTCTCTCCCCTCCCCCCCACCCACTGCTCATGCCCTGTGTGTCTCTCCCCTTCCCCCCACCCCCTGCTCATGCCCTGTGTGTCTCTCCCCATCCCCCCCGCTCATGCCCTGTGTCTCCCTACTGTTCCCCCCACCCCCCGCTCATGCCCCGTGTGTCTCTCCCCTTCCTCCCACCCCCCGCTCATGTCCTGTGTCTCCCTACTGTTCCCCCCACCCCCTGCTCATGCCCCGTGTTTCCCTTGTGTTACCCCCCACCCCCCGCTCATGCCCCGTGTCTCTCCCCTTTCCCCCCACCCCCCGCTCATGCCCCGTGTCTCCCTCCTTTCCCCCCACACCCCACTCATGCCCCGTGTGTCTCTCCCCTTCCCCCCACCCCCGCTCATGCCCCGTGTGTCTCTCCCCTTCCCCCCACCCCCCGCTCATGCCCCATGTGTCTCTCTCCCCTTCCCCCCACCCCCGCTCATGCCCGTGTCTCTCTCCCCTTCCCCCCATCCCCCGCTCATGCCCGTGTCTCTCTCCCCTTCCCCCCCACCCCCGCTCATGCCCGTGTCTCCCTACTGTTCCCCCCACCCCCCGCTCATGCCCCGTGCCTCTCTCCCCTTCCCCACCCCCAGCTCATGTCCTGTGTCTCCCTACTGTTCCCCCCACCCCCTGCTCATGCCCCGTGTCTCTCCCCTTTCCCCCCACCCCCCGCTCATGCCCCGTGTCTCCCTCCTTTCCCCCCACACCCCACTCATGCCCCGTGTGTCTCTCCCCTTCCCCCCACCCCCGCTCATGCCCCGTGTGTCTCTCCCCTTCCCCCCACCCCCCGCTCATGCCCCATGTGTCTCTCTCCCCTTCCCCCCACCCCCCGCTCATGCCCGTGTCTCTCTCCCCTTCCCCCCATCCCCCGCTCATGCCCGTGTCTCTCTCCCCTTCCCCCCCGCCCCCGCTCATGCCCGTGTCTCCCTACTGTTCCCCCCACCCCCCGCTCATGCCCCGTGCCTCTCTCCCCTTCCCCACCCCCAGCTCATGCCCCGTGTCTCTCTCCCCTTCCCCCACCCCCTGCTCATGCCCCATGTCTCTCTCCTCTTCCCCCCACCCCCTGCTCATGCCCTGTGTCTCTCTCCCCCTCACCCCCGCTCATGCCCTGTGTGTCTCTCCCCTTCCCCCCACCCCCCGCTCATGCCCCGTGTCTCTCTCCCCTTCCCCCACCCCCCGCTCATGCCCCGTGTCTCCCTCCTTTCCCCCCACCCCCCGCTCATGCCCCGTGTGTCTCTCCCCTTCCGCCCACCCCCCACACATGCCCCGTGTGTCTCTCCCCTTCCCCCCCACCCCCCGCTCATGCCCTGTGTGTCTCTCCCCTTCCCCCCACCCATGCCCCGTGTGTCTCTCCCCTTCCCCCCAAGCCCTGCTCATGCCCCGGGTGTCTCACCCCTTACCCCCCACCCCCCGCTCATGCCCCGTGTCTCTCCCCTTCCCACTCACCCCCCGCTCATGCCCCGTGTCTCCCTACTGTTCCCCCCACCCCCCGCTCATGCCCCGTGTCTCTCTCCCTTCCCCCCCACCCCCTGCTCATGCCCCGTGTGTCTCTCCCCTTCCCCCCACCCCCCGCTCATGCCCCGTGTCTCCCTCCTTTCCCCCCACACCCCACTCATGCCCCGTGTGTCTCTCCCCTTCCCCCCACCCCCGCTCATGCCCCGTGTGTCTCTCCCCTTCCCCCCACCCCCCGCTCATGCCCCATGTGTCTCTCTCCCCTTCCCCCCACACCCCGCTCATGCCCGTGTCTCTCTCCCCTTCCCCCCCACCCCCCGTTCATGCCCGTGTCTCTCTCCCCTTCCCCCCAACCCCCGCTCATGCCCGTGTCTCCCTACTGTTCCCCCCACCCCCGCTCATGCCCCGTGTCTCTCTCCCCTTCCCCACCCCCCGCTCATGCCCCGTGTCTCTCTCCCCTTCCGCCCACCCCCTGCTCATGCCCCGTGTCTCTCTCCCCTTCCCCCCACCCCCTGCTCATGCCCTGTGTCTCTCTCCCCCTCACCCCCGCTCATGCCCCGTGTGTCTCTCCCCTTCCCCCCACCCCCCGCTCATGCCCCGTGTCTCTCTCCCCTTCCCCCACCCCCCGCTCATGCCCCGTGTCTCCCTCCTTTCCCCCCACCCCCGCTCATGCCCCGTGTGTCTCTCCCCTTCCCCCCACCCCCCCACACATGCCCCGTGTGTCTCTCCCCTTACCCCCCCACCCCCCGCTCATGCCCTGTGTGTCTCTCCCTTTCCCCCCACCCCCCGCTCATGCCCCGTGTGTCTCTCCCCTAACCCCCAAGCCCTGCTCATGCCCCGTGTGTCTCACCCCTTACCCCCCGCTCATGCCCTGTGTCTCCCTACTGTTCCCCCCACCCCCCGCTCATGCCCCGTGGCTCTCTCCCCTCCCCCCCACCCCCTGCTCATGCCCCGTGTGTGTCTCCCCTTCCCCCCACCCCCGCTCATGCCCTGTGTCTCTCCCCTTCCCCCCAACCCCCGCTCATGCCCCGTGTGTCTCTCCCCTTCCCCCCACCCCCCGCTCATGCCCCGTGTCTCCCTTGTGTTACCCCCCACCCCCAGCTCATGCCCCGTGTCTCCCTTGTGTTACCCCCCCACCTCCCGCTCATGCCCCGTGTCTCCCTTGTGTTACCCCCCACCCCGCTCATGCACCGTGTCTGTCCCCTACCCCCCACCCCCCGCTAATGCCCCGTGTCTCTCCCCTTCCCCCCCACCCCCCGCTCATGCCCCGTGTCTCTCTCCCCTTCCCCCCCACCTCCCGCTCATGCCCCGTGTGTCTCTCCCCTTCCCCCCAAGCCCTGCTCATGCCCTGTGTGTCTCACCCCTTCCCCCCACCCCCCGCTCATGCCCCGTGTCTCTCCCCTTCCCACCCACCCCCCGCTCATGCCCCGTGTCTCCCTACTGTTCCTCCCATCCCCCGCTCATGCCCCGTGTCTCTCTCCCCTTCCACCCACCCCCCGCTCATGCCCCGTGTGTGTCTCCCCTTCCCCCCACCACCCGCTCATGCCCTGTGTGTCTCTCCCCTTCCCCCCACCCCCCACTCATGCCCCTTGTGTCTCTCCCCTTCCCCCCACCCCCCGCTCATGCCCCGTGTCTCCCTCCTTTCCCCCCACCCCCCGCTCATGCCCCGTGTCTCCCTACTGTTCTCCCCACCCCCCGCTCATGCCCCGTGTGTCTCTCCCCTTCCCCCCACCCCCCACTCATGTCCCGTGTCTCCCTACTGTTCCCCCCACCCCCGCTCACGCCCCGTGTCTCTCTCCACTTCCCCTCCACCCCCCGCTCATGCCCCGTGTCTCCCCTGTTCCCCCCCACCCCCCACTCATGACCTGTCTCCCCTGTTACCCCCCACCCCCCACTCATGCCCTGTGTCTCCCTTGTGTTACCCCCCACCCCCAGCTCATGCCCCGTGTCTCCCTTGTGTTACCCCCCCACCCCCCGCTCATGCCCCGTGTCTCCCTTGTGTTACCCCCCACCCCCCGCTCATGCCCCGTGTCTCCCTCATGTTACCCCCCACCCCCCGCTCATGCCCCTTGTCTCCCTTGTGTTACCCCCCACCCATGCCCTGTCTCCCCTGTTACCCCCCACCCCCCGCTCATGCCCCGTGTCTCTCCCCTTTCCCCCCACCCCCGCTCATGCCCCGTGTGTCTCTCCCCTCCCCCCCACCCCCCCCTCATGCCCCATGTGTCTCTCCACTCCCCCCACTCCCCGCTCACGCCCCGTGTGTCTCTCCCCTTCCCCCCCACCCCCCGCTCATGCCCTGTGTGTCTCTCCCCTTCCCCCCGCCCCCACCCCCGCTCATGCCCGTGTCTCTCTCCCCTTCCCCCCACCCCCGCTCATGCCCCATGTCTCCCTACTGTTCCCCCCTTCCCCCGCTAATGCCCCGTGTCTCTCTCCCCTTCCCCCACCCCTGCTCATGCCCCGTGTCTCTCTCCCCTTAGCCCCAACCCCCACTCATGCCCCGTGTCTCTCTCCCCTTCAACCCCACCCCCCGCTCATGCCCTGTGTCTCTCTCCCCTTCCTCCCGACCCCCGCTCATGCCCCATCTCTCCCTACTGTTCCCCCCTTCCCTCGCTCATGCCCCGTGTCTCTCTCCCCTTCCCCCCACCTCTGCTCATGCCCCGTGTCTCTCTCCCCTTACCCCAACCCCCACTCATGCCCCGTGTCTCTCTCCCCTTCACCCCCACCCCCCGCTCATGCCCCGTGTCTCTCTCCCCTTCCCGCCACCCCCCGCTCATGCCCCGTGTCTCTCTCCCCTTCCCCCCCACCCCCTGCTCATGCCCCGTGTTTCTCTCCCCTTCCCCCCACCCCCCGCTCATGCCCCATGTCTCCCTCCTTTCCCCCACCCCCCGCTCATGCCCAGTGTGTCTCTCCCCTTCCCCCCACCGCCCTCACATGGCCCGTGTGTCTCTCCCCTTCCCCCCTACCCCCTGCTCATGCCCCGTGTGTCTCTCCCCTTCCTCCCCACCCCCCGCTCATACCCTGTGTGTCTCTCCCCTTCCCCCCCACCCCCCGCTCATGCCCAGTGTGTCTCTCCCCTTCCCCCCCACCCCCCGCTCATGCCCGTGTCTCTCTCCCCTTCCCCCCCACCCCCGCTCATGCCCGTGTCTCCCTACTGTTCCCCCCACCCCCCGCTCATGCCCCGTGTCTCTCTCCCCTTCCCCACCCCCCGCTCATGCCCCATGTCTCTCTCCCCTTCCCCCACCCCCTGCTCATGCCCCGTGCCTCTCTCCCCTTCCCCCTCACCCCCGCTCATGCCCCATGTGTGTCTCCCCTTTCCCCCACCCCCCGCTCATGCCCCGTGTCTCTCTCCCCTTCCCCCACCCCCGCTCATGCCCCGTGTGTCTCTCCCCTTCCCCCCAACCCCCACACATGCCCCGTGTGTCTCTCCCCTTCCCCCCCACCCCCCTCATGCCCTGTGTGTCTCTCCCCTTCCCCCCACACCCCGCTCATGCCCCGTGTGTCTCTCCCCTTCCCCCCAAGCCCTGCTCATGCCCCGTGTGTCTCACCCCTTATCCCCCAGCCCCCGCTCATGCCCCGTGTCTCTCCCCTTCCCACTCACCCCCCGCTCATGCCTCGTGTCGCCCTATTGTTCCCCCACCCCCGCTCATGCCCCGTGTCTCTCTCCCCTCCCCCCCACCCCCTGCTCATGCCCCGTGTGTGTCTCCCCTTCCCCCCACCCCCGCTCATGCCCTGTGTGTCTCTCCCCTTCCCCCCACCCCCGCTCATGCCCTGTGTGTCTCTCCCCTTCCCCCCACCCCCCGCTCATGCCCCGTGTCTCCCTTGTGTTACCCCCCACCCCCAGCTCATGCCCCGTGTCTCCCTTGTGTTACCCTCCCACTGTCATGATGCCTACCTCTAAGGAGCCAGGCCGGGCCCAGCAACCCCAGAGGCAGACATCCTTTTCCCCAGGGAAGTCTCAGCGGGCCCAAGTCGGGGCCCTTTGGACTCAGTCCTGGCGCCTTAGGCGCCAGGCTCATAGCGGACCCCAGTCCTGGAGCCTTAGGCGCCAGGCTCATAGAAGAGGATATGTGTTTAAGTGCTTGGGTGCACACCTACCTGATGCAGACCTTGCTGCTTCATCCAGGCCCTCTTGAGGCCTGAATGGGACTACTTAACCTGTAGGACTACTTCACCACCCGGGTGTGGTCAGGGAAGGATACATACCTGATTGGTGGAAGGATACATACCAGGAACTTCTTCCAAGGCTATTTAAACCCCACCCGAACAGCCACACATGCTTCGCGTTGTTCTGCACCTAGCAGCTGGACGCTCACCGTGTCAGCTCCTGCATCCTGACTTCAGCCACGCCTGCCAGCACCCTGGAACACCTGCAAGGGGAGAAAGGAAGAGAATAGGATAAGAAAAGCCCTTATCTGCTAAATCTGCATCCCGGAGTCATTTCTCCAAGGGCCCTGAAAAGGAAGACATCATTTTAAAGGCATTTCGTTTCGATCGCTGCAGCGCTGCATTTTACTCACCTTTGCAAGGCGCTTCCATCTTCAGCAGCGATCTTCCGGATTCAGCTACGCCCCGGCGCCTAGAGGAAAAAAGACAAGAACAAAGGTGAGAGGGAGAAAAGGAATAAGGAAAGCTCAGTTTCCTTTTAAGTCTTACCTGTTGGATTATTCCCACTGCATTTCGGGTCCTGCCGCTTCCTGGCATCTCCGGACCCCGGCCCCTATGGGGAAAAAAGACAAAGACATTGAATGAGCGAATGCAAAGACATTACCTGAGCGCTCATCCAGAACTGTTTCACTTCGGGTCGGCGCCATATCTCCGGCACTCCGAACCCCGGCCCCTAAGGGGAAAAAGACATAAGCATTAGCGCTTGCTGCAATTAGACAACGAACATTATTATTAAGCTTGAACTTTTGAACAGAACTTTTACAGCGCCTTACCTGAACAGTCAAGCTTACCTGAACTCCCATCAATCCTCAATCCAGTGAAGTAACTGGGTTTCAACGCGCCCCTGCATCAGAAGCAGGATGGAGAGCTCATCCTTCCAAACCCTAAGGTGAGGCTTCACGGGGAATCGTGGAGGAGGTATCGTGGAGGGTTGGAAGGGAGTGGGAGGCTTGAGCATTGTTCCACAGTTGGTAATACTCCCTTTTCACGCACAGGAGGGTATCCAACGAGCCAGGGAAGCCAGAATAGAGGGGCTCTTCCTGTCCATCTTCAGAGTTCTGCGCCTTCGACGCCGCGCCTCTGTGGGAACCAGGTGAGCGTTACAGAACGCGAAGCCTCACCACAATTTCCCACCTGGGCGCTATGGAGACTTCCGAGACAGATCAGCTGGCCCATCTTTTAGGGGAATTACGGGCAGAAGTGCACTCAGCCCGCCAGGAGACTAATGCTCTCAGAAGGGAACTAATCCTATCCAAGGAAAGAACTGATGATCTGGCCAAAAGGTTATTGCAGGGCCAGGCAGAGCACACTCCTTTACCTGTTTCCGGAGATATTTCTACAACAATGGGTTCGAATAACCCGGTACAAATCAATCTACCTGGACACATGCCTTTGGCCCCGCAGGAACGTTTTGCGGGGGATCCCAAGAAATATGCCGTTTTTATGAACCAATGCCGTTTACACTTTTTATGCAGGCCCGGGGCCTTCCCCAACGACCAGACCAAAGTAGCCTTTGTACTATCTTACCTCAGTGGCTGTGCTGCCGATTGGTCTATTCCATTGGTAAATCAGGATGATCCCATTCTCCGGGATTTCCAGGGCTTCCAGGCCAGCATGGAAAGATTGTTCGCTCGACACTCGCAGGGACAGGCCCTTGACAACGAACTGCTATCCTTACGACAAGGTAATCAGGATCTTTTGTCCTATATCGCCACCTTTAATAGACTAGTTGTGGAAACCGGATGGCCTGAAAATAAAAGGATCACATTGTTTCATCGAGGCCTGCGCGGAGAGCTTAAAGATGTTATAGCTCAGATAGTAGATCCACCCCAGGCCTGCGCAGACTACATAGACTTAGTGGTTCAACTTGATCACAGACTTCAAAATAGAAAAGCAGATCGGCTCAAGTATGAAACCAGAGTACCTATCAAGACCCACGTTAACTCCAAGAGTACTGACGTTTCCGAACCTATGCAAATTGGCAGTGTTAAAGGACCATTAACGCAGAAGGAACGAGAGAGAAGGCGACAAATGCAACTTTGTCTGTATTGCGGAACTTCCGGTCACTTTCTTCAAAGTTGTCCAGTTAAACCACCCAAGAAGGTGGTTGGAGCCACTGATAACGAGTTATTGACACCTGGTTCGGGAAACGACCTAGCCCGACAAGCGTAGGGGTCCGCTTGCCGAGCTTGAAAACAAACTCTTTGACCTCGCATTTTGTCATGCCAATGGTGCTTGTGAACCCAAAACAGCCTCAGCAGTTGCATGCTATAAAAGCATACATAGACAGTGGAGCTATTGGAAATTACATAGACCGTGAATTGGCTTCCAGGATTAAGCTTCCTCTCCGCCCGAAAGTAGCCCAAGATGTAATTACTACAGTTGATGGAACCGAAATAGCCTCAGGGCCTGTAACGCATTCCACAGTTGAAATCACTCTGGTGGGTCAGGACGGACATCGGGAAGCAATCGTGTTTGATGTGATCAAGGCCCCACAATTTCAAGTACTTCTTGGAATCCCTTGGTTAGAAACACATAATCCGAGAATAGACTGGCGAGCAAAGAAGATAACTTTTCCTGATTGTGAACCAACCTGTTACCCAAGGAATCCAGCTATGGGTCTAGCCTCTGTAACTTCCACCCCTGTACAGCTACCATCTGAATACCAAGAATTCCAAGACGTTTTTCAGAAAGAGCAGGCTAACACCTTACCTCCCCATCGATCTTACGATTGCCAAATCGACTTGGTACCCAATGCACAACTACCTTGTAGTAGGATTTATGCTCTTACTGAACCTGAGAACCTGCATTTGCGCCAGTATTTGGATCAATACCTGGCCAATGGTTTCATTCGCCCATCAAAGTCACCAGTCTCTTCCGCTTTGTTCTTCGTACCTAAAAAGGAAGGAGACCTTAGGGCCTGTATTGACTACCACGCCCTAAATCAGATAACGATTAAGAATCGTTACCCTTTGCCCCTGATACCTGAGCTTATCGACCAAGTATAAGATGCTCGTGTGTACACCAAGCTAGATCTCCGAGGAGCTTACCACCTGGTACGTATAAAAGAGGGCGACGAGTGGAAGACTGCATTCCGCACCAAATTTGGGCTCTTCGAATATCAAGTAATGCCCTTCGGTTTGTGCAACGCACCTGCCGCCTTTCAGTACTTCATGAATGATGTTCTTCGGGAACTTATCGATGTTTGTGTCATCGTTTATATTGACGACATCCTGGTGTATTCCTCCTCAGAATCTGATCACAGAAACCATGTTAGGGCAGTTCTTGAGAAATTGCGCCAGCACAAATTATTTGCCAAGCTCGAAAAATGCGTTTTTCATACCACAGAAGTGGAGTTTCTCGGATTCATCCTGACACCTCAAGGAATCCGAATGGACTCGCGGAAAGTGGACGCCATTCTCAAATGGCCATCTCCTAGCTCTGTGAAGGCAGTGCAAAGCATGCTTGGCTTTGCCAATTTCTATTGAAGGTTCATCCCGGAATTTTCTCAAACTGTTCAACCCATCACAGCTCTCCTAAAGAAAAACAAACGCTTTGAATGGACTCTTGAGGCTGAACAAGCCTTTCAGGACCTGAAAACCAAATTCACCTCTGCACCTGTATTGAAGCACCCGCGCCCAGATCTCCCTTACATCGTGGAAACCGATGCATCCAGTTCGGTAATGGGAGCTGTCCTGTCGCAAAGAGACCCAGAAACTAACCAACTACACCCTGTAGCCTTTTGGTCCAGAAAATTCTCTCCACCTGAACTCAATTACGCAATTACCGACAAAGAACTACTGGCTATGAAATCAGCTTTCAAGGCTTGGCGTCACTATCTTCTCGGTGCAAGACACACCATCACCGTAATTACGGACCACAGAAATTTGCAGTATTTAAAGACGGCCAAAGCTCAATCTTCGCGACAACTCCGATGGGCTTTATTCTTTGCGGAATTTGATTTTGTAATTACCTATCGCCCTGGCTGCAAGAATGGTAAGGCAGATGCCTTATCCCGGATAGGCATGGAAGAGCCCAATTCGAGTTTAGAACCTGTGCCAATCATACCGGAACAAAGAATTCTGGGCTTGACTTCATTGCAAACCATTGAGGACATCCAAGCTCAAGTAAAACAGCTTTTTGACTCTTCTGCCTTACTGGAATGGAGTCAAAAGGGTCCTCACTACACCGTTAAGGATGATTTACCCTACTTCCAAGAGCGGTTATTTCTGCCAAGTAAAGAATTGCAGGAACTTGTCATTACCCGTCATCATGAATCATTAATGGAAGGACTCCCCGGTATCGCGAAAACAGAAGAAAAGATCAAACGCCACTTCTGGTGGCCTTCTTGGAGAAAAGACATAAAGTCATTTGTGTTGTCTTGCGGAATCTGTGCCCAAAATAAGAGTCAAAAGAAAAGGCCAGCCGGCCTACTTCAACCTTTGGACATTCCACCAGCACCTTGGCACACCTTGTCAATGGACTTTATAACTGACCTGCATCCTTGTGGTGGTTACAACACGATTCTCGTAATAGTGGATCTATTCTCCAAAATGGCCCATTTTATCCCTTTAAAAGGATTGCCGTCAGCTTCCACCTTGGCCAAGGAATTTATGGAAAATATAGTGCGGTTACATGGTTTCCCTTCCATATTAGTCTCAGACCGTGGAAGTCAATTTATCTCCCACTTTTGGAAGAAATGTTGCCAACTAGCACAAATAGACGTGCGGTTATCCACCAGCCACCACCCCCAGACCGACGGACAAACCGAGAGAACCAATCAGACTCTCGAGCAATATCTGCGGTGCATGTTACACCAATCCGAGTTGAATTGGAAGGACATCCTTTGGATTGCAGAATATGCATACAACAATTCAGTGCATTCTGGAACCGGACAGACTCCTTTTTATACCCTGTATGGTCACCATCCTCGGACCTCTGACCTAGATCCACCTCTGACCCTGGAGATGCCTGCAGTAAATCACCTACATTCCACAATAACCCAAGCCTTCAAAGAAGCTACAACCCACTTACAGCAAGCCAAGAAAAAGTATAAAGAAAACGCTGATTTGCACCGAAGTAAAACTCCTCCTTACCAAGTAGGAGATCAGGTATGGCTAGCAACTAAACATCTACCCCTCAAGGGTCAGCGAACTTTTAATCCCAGATTCATTGGGCCTTACCCCATCAAAGCTATTATCAACCCAGTGGCCTTTAAACTCGATTTACCATCCAACATGCGGATTCATCCCGTTTTTCACGCATCTCTTCTAAAACCAGTACAACCTGGAACCAGACTGTCTGAGCCCCCAGGCCCTGTCCAAATTGATGGAGAATTAGAATTCGATGTGAAAGACATTTTAGATTCCAAGATAGTTAAGTCGAAACTCTTCTATCTTGTTGATTGGAAAGGATATGGACCTCAGGAAAGATCTTGGGAACCCAGTAACTATGTTCACGCACCACGATTAATTCAAAGATTCCATCGAAGATTCCCGCACAAACCAAAACCCCCGGAGGAAAAGACCTTGGGAGGGGCCTTGAGGGGGGGTACTGTCATGATGCCTACCTCTAAGGAGCCAGGCCGGGCCCAGCAACCCCAGAGGCAGACATCATTTTCCCCAGGGAAGTCTCAGCGGGCCCAAGTCGAGGCCCTTTGGACTCAGTCCTGGCACCTTAGGCGCCAGGCTCATAGAGGACCCCAGTCCTGGCGCCTTAGGCGCCAGGCTCATAGAAGAGGATATGTGTTTAAGTGCTTGGGTGCACACCTACCTGATGCAGACCTTGCTGCTTCATCCAGGCCCTCTTGAGGCCTGAATGGGACTACTTAACCTGTAGGACTACTCCACCACCCGGGTGTGGTCGGGGAAGGATACATACCTGATTGGTGGAAGGATACATACCAGGAACTTCTTCCAAGGCTATTTAAACCCCACCCGAACAGCCACACATGCTTCGCGTTGTTCTGCACCTAGCAGCTGGACGCTCACCGTGTCAGCTCCTGCATCCTGACTTCAGCCACGCCTGCCAGCACCCTGGAACACCTGCAAGGGGAGAAAGGAAGAGAATAGGAGAAGAAAAGCCCTTATCTGCTAAATCTGCATCCCGGAGTCATTTCTCCAAGGGCCCTGAAAAGGAAGACATCATTTTAAAGGCATTTCGTTTCGATTGCTGCAGCGCTGCATTTTACTCACCTTTGCAAGGCGCTTCCATCTTCAGCAGCGATCTTCCGGATTCAGCTACGCCCCGGCGCCTAGAGGAAAAAAGACAAGAACAAAGGTGAGAGGGAGAAAAGGAATAAGGAAAGCTCAGTTTCCTTTTAAGTCTTACCTGTTGGATTATTCCCACTGCATTTCGGGTCCTGCCGCTTCCTGGCATCTCCGGACCCCGGCCCCTATGGGGAAAAAAGACAAAGACATTGAATGAGCGAATGCAAAGACATTACCTGAGCGCTCATCCAGAACTGTTTCACTTCAGGTCGGCGCCATATCTCCGGCACTCCGAACCCCGGCCCCTAAGGGGAAAAAGACATAAGCATTAGCGTTTGCTGCAATTAGACAACGAATATTATTATTAAGCTTGAACTTTTGAACAGAACTTTTACAGCGCCTTACCTGAACAGTCAAGCTTACCTGAACTCCCATCAATCCTCAATCCAGTGAAGTAACTGGGTTTCAACGCGCCCCTGCATCAGAAGCAGGATGGAGAGCTCATCCTTCCAAACCCTAAGGTGAGGCTTCACGGGGAATCGTGGAGGAGGTATCGTGGAGGGTTGGAAGGGAGTGGGAGGCTTGAGCATTGTTCCACAGTTGGTAATTGTCAGGTACTGTCAGGATACAGTGACATATTCTGAATTACATTAGGTATGGGGAAAATCAGTATAGAAAGGTTTTTGGAAGTTATGATGAGTTTAATTTTAAAACAGCCAATTTTGCCCTTAACATTCATTGCAGTCTATGGAGAATGCCCCAAGCCAAGATGGAGGTCCTCAGTCTAAGTTCTGATTGGCTGGTGATTGTTTATAGGGAAGACAGTGAACATTCTAAACTGCCTTTCATCGTCTTTGCCCAGCTGAGAGGTCATGTACTAAGCTGCTCCTGCTTAACTTGTTCAGGGGTTTCAAGTTTCAAGCAGTCGAGCGGCTTCTTTGGAAAAGTAAACAGGAATCTTACGGAGCTTCATTTTGTCACTGAACAGGAGTAAGAAGATTTCGAGTTATCCAAGAAAATAAGTTTCCAAGACTCTTCACAAGATAAGTTCTTTTAAAACTCAAGACTCTTTTTATAATGTCATTGTAGAAGAGTTAAACTGATTTTCAAGTTCATATGAAAACATTAATTAAGAACTATATTGCTGTCGTATGTTTGGCTTTGCTACGCTGCGTTATCTATCAAGCGCGTGGTTTTTCCATTAACAGAAGCCTGCGCGTGAAAGTCTTGGCTGGAGAATCTAGCGCGAGCTCTTTGGTGTTGCGTAATACTATTGTGCGTGTGTTTTTTCTACCTGCGGTTGGTTTTCTGCGCGTGTAAGTTTACTCGCATCTTGGACTAAGCGCGTGTGGATTTTTCCCGCGGTTTCGACTTCAGCGCGTGTGCGTGTGCTCGCATCTTGGACTAAGCGCGTGTGGATTTTTCCCGCGGTTTCGACTTCAGCGCGTGTGCGTGTGCTCGCATCTTGGACTAAGCGCCTGTGGATTTTTCCCGCGGTTTCGACTTCAGCGCGTGTGCGTGTTCTCTCATCTTGGACTAATCGCGTGTGGTTTTTCCCGCGGTTTATATTTTAGCGCGTGTGCGTATACTCACATCTTGGACAAAGCGCGTGTGGATTTTTCCCGCGGTTTCGATTTCAGCGCGTGTGAGTTTTCTCGCTCCTTGGATAAGCGCGTGTGGTTTTTCCCGCGGTTTAGTCTTCAGCGCATCTACGTTCTTCACTCAGTTTGGATTCTTATGCATGTTAAAGATATTTCCCTGTGAGATTTTTTGTTGCAAGTTTCAAGAACAGTTTTTATTAAGTAAAGACACTCTAAAAATAATAAGAAGAAATATAAGTTCTTTCCAGAAACACTAGAACTTCCATTTACTTTTAATGAACTTAAGACTTTGTTCAAGCTTCTTGAGTTTAAAGAAGATTACCTGCAAAGTTAATTTCACATTCATGGACCTACTAAGAAGGCTGAATGATCGTTGAGATTCAAGTCAACTAGTAAGGAAGTCTAGTCAGCTTATCACTTCTCTGGGCATTTTGTTGAGAAGTTCCAGGTATGGTTTTTACTTTATTTGGTAAAGGATATTGATAATTAAGGTTAGTATAGTACTCCATGAATACCAAGGTGTATTATATGTTTATGTTTTCCTACAGGTGAAGAGACAGCTAGCCTTTAGCTTCCAGCCTGGTGTTTGTTAATTTGTCCCTTCCCCCTTTCCCCTGGAAGTGAGGTAAACTGAGCAGCTTATAGTATCAGCTCAGAGTGCCACATTTTGGGTGGATTGTCGGGGGCTCAGCAGCTTCTGCAGACACCAGGATCTCAGCCTGACAGAATGAAAGGCCTCCTCATAGACCGTTTGACTGTAGGATAGATTTGGAGCCTGGAGCTATTTTACCTAGCAGTAGGGTTTATGCCCTGACAGAAAAAGAGAATGACTATTTGAAAGAATATTTAAAGGAAAATTTGGCTAAGGGTTTTATTCGGCACTCTCAATCGCCGGCTGCCTCACCATTGTTCTTTGTGCCAAAATCTGACGGTTCCCTCAGAACTTGTATAGATTATAGGGCGGTAAATAGAATGACAGTAAAAAATAGGTATCCGCTCCCTCTCATCTCTGAGATGTTAAATCAAATCCAAGGTGCCACCATTTTTTCTAAATTGGATTTAAGGGGAGCTTATCATCTTGTACGAGTTCAAGAGGGGGATGAGTGGAAGACGGCATTTAAGACCAGATTTGGCCTGTACGAGTACCAAGTGATGCCATTCGGTCTTTGCAATGCCCCAGCGGCTTTTCAATTTTTTATCGATGAGGTTCTCGGGGAATTTCTTGATATTTTTGTTATCGTTTATATTGACGATATTTTGATTTTTTCCCAAAGTTTGGAGAAACACAAAATTCACGTTCGACAGGTCTTGAGAAAATTGAGAGAGAATAATCTTTACGCTAAATTGGAGAAGAGTCAGTTCCATACGAATTCGGTGGAATTTTTAGGTTTTGTGATCACTCCTAGTGGTCTGGAAATGAATCCGAAAAAGGTGGAAGCGGTTCGTGATTGGCCTACTCCAACGAAGGTGAAGGAGATCCAGAGTTTTTTGGGATTTGCCAACTTTTACCGAAGATTCATTGAAGGCTTCTCAGTTTAGTAACTCCAATTACTCGACTTTTGAAGAAAGGAGTTCCTTTGGTTTGGGACGTTAAGGCTAATGAGGCTTTTCAAAAATTGAAGGAGAAATTCATAACTACTCCTATCTTGATTCATCCTGATACTTCCAAGCCATTTTTTGTAGAGGCTGATGCTTCCAATGTGGCAATGGGAGCAGTGTTGTCGCAGAGGTATAATGTTACTGGACAATTGCATCCAGTGACCTACTTTTCTAAGAGGTTCTCACCAGCGGAAGAAAATTACACCATTTCAGATCGCGAGCTTCTTGCTATCAAAACAGCATTTGAAGAATGGCGACATTTTTTAAAAGGAGCACGTCATACGGTGACAGTATTAACTGATCACCGAAATTTACTTTTTTTGAAGACAGCAAGAACTCTGACACCTCGACAACTAAGGTGGTCTTTATTTTTTGCAGATTATGATTTTATAGTTAGTTTTAAGCCAGGAAATCAAAATAAGAAAGCAGATGCTCTGTCACGGCAATTTCCAGAAAGTGAAGTTAAGTCGGTCTGTGAGTCACTTCCTCTGATCGCTCCAGAACGTTTTGTTCTTGCTGGAATTGAGAAAGAAAACGAAATCTTCAAACAAGTATGAAAATCCATTTCTGAGACACAACTTGAACATTGGGTTCGTTTGGATCCAGCTCGCAAGATTAAAGATGGTTTGCCTTATCTAGACGACAGACTCTATTTACCATCTATTGAACTTAGAGAAAAGATTTTGAAGGAATGTCACAATTCAGTTCTGGCAGGACATCCAGGATATCGGAAAACACTAGAGTTGGTCAGAAGACATTTTTGGTGGGAAAAAATTCGACAAGATACTCTTAATTTTGTTAAGACCTGTGAAGTTTGTGCTAGATCCAAGAACCTCATCGGAAAGCCTTCTGGGCTATTGGAACCGTTGCCTGTGCCACCGCGGCCTTGGTACTCAGTGTCTTTAGATTTCATCACGGATCTACCACTAGATAAGGGGTGTACATCAGTATTGGTTGTAGTTGATTTACTCACTAAAGAAGCACATTTCATTCCAATGAAGGGAGAGGTTACCGCCGATAGTTTAGCTCACAGTTTCTTGCAAGAAGTAGTAAAACTGCATGGAATTCCCAGTCAGGTCATCTCAGACAGAGGGTCTCAATTTATTTTTAAGTTTTGGAGAGCTTTTTGTAAGAGATTGGGAGTTGAGGTATGTCTATCATCCGGTTACCATCCCGAAACCAATGGGCAAGTGGAAAGGATAAATCAGGAGTTGGAGAAATATTTGAGGTGTTATCTACAGACAGGGGAAGAGTGGGTAGATATGTTGTGGGTGGCAGAATTTGCATATAACAACTGTAGTAAGGATGCCACCTCAATGTCTCCATTTTATTTGGGACGAGGTTTTCATCCTCGTTTTCTTAGTATAGAGATCAATAATGATGCTGGAAACCCGGAAGTGGAAAAGAGACTAGAAGTCATGAAAAGAAATTTGGAGAAGGCAAAAGGGGTGTTGGTGGAGAGTAAACAAAAATATAAAAGATTTGCGGACCTTAAAAGAAAGACTAGTCCCCAGTATAGGGAGGGAGATTTGGTATGGTTATCAACCAAATTTTTGAGAATTAAAGGAAGAAATAAGTTTTGCCCTCGTTTTGTAGGACCGTTTGTTGTTGAAAGGGTGATAAATCCTGTGGCTGTTCGCCTTAGATTACCAAGACATATGAAAACTCATCCAACTTTTCATGTTAGCTTGTTGAAACCTGTGGTTAAAGGAACTAGATTGACACCTACTCCTTCAGCAGTTGTATTTGAGGAAGATGATTCAGAAGAATTTGTAGTTAAGAAAATTCTGGACTCTAGAATAGTGAGAGGAAAGCTACAGTATCTCATTGATTGGGAGGGTTTTGGTCCTGAAGAACGCACTTGGGAAAAAGCAAGTGATGTACATGCTCCTCATTTGGTTGAAAGATTCCATAAGAAATTTCCATTGAAAAAAGGCCCAGGGACTGGGCGTTAGAAGGGGGTACTGTCAGGTACTGTCAGGATACAGTGACATATTCTGAATTACATTAGGTATGGGGAAAATCAGTATAGAAAGGTTTTTGGAAGTTATGATGAGTTTAATTTTAAAACAGCCAATTTTGCCCTTAACATTCATTGCAGTCTATGGAGAATGCCCCAAGCCAAGATGGAGGTCCTCAGTCTAAGTTCTGATTGGCTGGTGATTGTTTATAGGGAAGACAGTGAACATTCTAAACTGCCTTTCATCGTCTTTGCCCAGCTGAGAGGTCGTGTACTAAGCTGCTCCTGCTTAACTTGTTCAGGGGTTTCAAGTTTCAAGCAGTCGAGCGGCTTCTTTGGAAAAGTAAACAGGAATCTTACGGAGCTTCATTTTGTCACTGAACAGGAGTAAGAAGATTTCGAGTTATCCAAGAAAATAAGTTTCCAAGACTCTTCACAAGATAAGTTCTTTTAAAACTCAAGACTCTTTTTATAATGTCATTGTAGAAGAGTTAAACTGATTTTCAAGTTCATATGAAAACATTAATTAAGAACTATATTGCTGTCGTATGTTTGGCTTTGCTACGCTACGTTATCTATCAAGCGTGTGGTTTTTCCATTAACAGAAGCCTGCGCGTGAAAGTCTTGGCTTGAGAATCTAGCGCGAGCTCTTTGGTGTCGCGTAATACTATTGTGCGTGTGTTTTTTCTACCCGCGGTTGGTTTTCTGCGCGTGTAAGTTTACTCGCATCTTGGAGTAAGCGCGTGTGGATTTTTCCCGCGGTTTCGACTTCAGCGCGTGTGCGTGTGCTCGCATCTTGGACTAAGCGCGTGTGGATTTTTCCTGCGGTTTCGACTTCAGCGCGTGTGCGCGTGCTCGCATCTTGGACTAAGCGCGTGTGGATTTTTCCCGCGGTTTCGACTTCAGCGCGTGTGCGTGTTCTCTCATCTTGGACTAATCGCGTGTGGTTTTTCCCGCGGTTTATATTTTAGCGCGTGTGCGTATACTCGCATCTTGGACAAAGCGCATGTGGATTTTTCCCGCGGTTTCCATTTCAGCGCGTGTGAGTTTTCTCGCTCCTTGGATAAGCGCGTGTGGTTTTTCCCGCGGTTTAGTCTTCAGCGCATCTACGTTCTTCACTCAGTTTGGATTCTTATGCATGTTAAAGATATTTCCACGTGAGATTTTTTGTTGCAAGTTTCAAGAACAGTTTTTATTAAGTAAAGACACTCTAAAAATAATAAGAAGAAATATAAGTTCTTTCCAGAAACACTAGAACTTCCATTTACTTTTAATGAACTTAAGACTTTTTTCAAGCTTCTTGAGTTTAAAGAAGATTACCTGCAAAGTTAATTTCACATTCATGGACCTACTAAGAAGGCTGAATGATCGTTGAGATTCAAGTCAACTAGTAAGGAAGTCTAGTCAGCTTATCACTTCTCTGGGCATTTTGTTGAGAAGTTCCAGGTATGGTTTTTACTTTATTTGGTAAAGGATATTGATAATTAAGGTTAGTATAGTACTCCATGAATAACAAGGTGTATTATATGTTTATGTTTTCCTACAGGTGAAGAGACAGCTAGCCTTTAGCTTCCAGCCTGGTGTTTGTTAATTTGTCCCTTCCCCCTTTCCCCTGGAAGTGAGGTAAACTGAGCAGTTTATAGTATCAGCTCAGAGTGCCACATTTTGGGTGGATTGTCGGGGGCTCAGCAGCTTCTGCAGATACCAGGATCTCAGCCTGACAGTAATACTCCCTTTTCACGCACAGGAGGGTATCCAACGAGCCAGGGAAGCCAGAATAGAGGGGCCCTTCCTGTCCATCTTCAGAGTTCTGCGCCTTTGACGCCGCGCCTCCGTGGGAACCAGGTGAGCGTTACACCCACCCCCGCTCATGCCCCGTGTCTCTCCCCTCCCCTCCACCCCCCGCTAATGCCCCGTGTCTCTCCCCTTCCCCCCCACCCCCCGCTCATGCCCGTGTCTCTCTCCCCTTCCCCCCACCTCCCGCTCATGCCCCGTGTGTCTCTCTCCTTCCCCCCCAAGCCCTGCTCATGCCCCGTGTCTCACCCCTTCCCCCCATCCCCCACTCATGCCCCGTGTCTCTCCCCTTCCCACTCACCCCCCGCTCATGCCCCGTGTCTCCCTACTTTTCCTCCCACCCCCCGCTCATGCCCCGTGTCTCTCTCCCCTTCCCCCCACCCCCCGCTCATGCCCCGTGTGTGTCTCCCCTTCCCCCCACCCCCCGCTCATGCCCTGTGTGTCTCTCCCCTTCCCCCCACCCCCCACTCATGCCCCGTGTGTCTCTCCCCTTCTTCCCACCCCCACTCATGCCCCGTGTCTCTCTCCCCTTCCCCCCCACCCCCCACTCATGCCCCGTGTGTCTCTCCCCTTCCCCCCACGCCCGCTCATGCCCCGTGTCTCCCTCCTTCCCCCCCACCCCCCGCTCATGCCCCGTGTCTCCCTCCTTTCCCCCCACCCCCCGCTCATGCCCCGTGTGTCTCTCCCCTTACCCCCCACCCCCTGCTCATGCCCCGTGTCTCCCTACTGTTCCCCCCACCCCCGCTCATGCCCCGTGTGTCTCTCCCCTTCCCCCCACCTCCCGCTCATGTCCCGTGTCTCCCTACTGTTCCCCCCACCCCCGCTCATGCCCCGTGTCTCTCTCCACTTCCCCTCCACCCCCCGCTCATGCCCCGTGTCTCCCCTGTTCCCCCCCACCCCCCACTCATGACCTGTCTCCCCTGTTACCCCCCACCACCCACTCATGCCCTGTGTCTCCCTTGTGTTACCCCCCACCCCCAGCTCATGCCCCGTGTCTCCCTTGTGTTACCCCCCGACCTCCCGCTCATGCCCCGTGTCTCCCTTGTGTTACCCCCCACCCCCCGCTCATGTCCCGTGTCTCCCTCGTGTTACCCCCACCCCCCGCTCATGCCCCTTGTCTCCCTTGTGTTACCCCCCACCCATGCCCTGTCTCCCCTGTTACCCCCCACCCCCCGCTCATGCCCCGTGTCTCTCCCCTTTCCCCCCACCCCCCGCTCATGCCCCGTGTGTCTCTCCCCTCCCCCCCACCCCCCGCTCATGCCCCGTGTGTCTCTCCACTCCCCCCCTCCCCGCTCATGCCCCGTGTGTCTCTCCCCTTCCCCCCCACCCCCCGCTCATGCCCTGTGTGTCTCTCCCCTTCCCCCCGCCCCCACCCCCGCTCATGCCCGTGTCTCTCTCCCCTTCCCCCCCACCCCCGCTCATGCCCCATGTCTCCCTACTGTTCCCCCCTTCCCCCGCTAATGCCCCGTGTCTCTCTCCCCTTCCCCCCACCCCTGCTCATGCCCCGTGTCTCTCTCCCCTTACCCCCAACCCCCACTCATGCCCCGTGTCTCTCTCCCCTTCACCCCCACCCCCCGCTCATGCCCCGTGTCTCTCTCCCCTTCCTCCCGACCCCCGCTCATGCCCCATGTCTCCCTACTGTTCCCCCCTTCCCTCGCTCATGCCCCGTGTCTCTCTCCCCTTCCCCCCACCTCTGCTCATGCCCCGTGTCTCTCTCCCCTTACCCCAACCCCCACTCATGCCCCGTGTCTCTCTCCCCTTCACCCCCACCCCCCGTTCATGCCCCGTGTCTCTCTCCCCTCCCCCCCCACCCCCTGCTCATGCCCTGCTTTTCTCTCCCCTTCCCCCCACCCCCGCTCATGCCCCATGTCTCCCTCCTTTCCCCTCACCCACCGCTCATGCCCCGTGTGTCTCTCCCCTTCCCCCCACCGCCCGCACATGGCCCGTGTGTCTCTCCCCTTCCCCCCGACCCCTGCTCATGCCCCGTGTGTCTCTCCCCTTCCCCCCACCCCCTGCTCATGCCCTGTGTGTCTCTCCCCTTCCACCCCACCCCCCGCTCATGCCCAGTGTGTCTCTCGCCTTCCCCCCACCCCCTGCTCATGCCCCATGTGTCTCTCCCCTTCCCCCACCCCCTGCTCATGCCCCGTGTCTCCCTACTGTTCCCCCCACCCCCGCTCATGCCCCATGTGTCTCTCCCCTTCCCCCCACCCCCCGCTCATGCCCCGTGTCTCCCTACTGTTCCCCCCACCCCCGCTCATGCCCCGTGTCTCTCTCCACTTCCCCCCCACCCCCGCTCATGCCCCGTGTCCCCCTCCTTCCCCCCCACCCCCCGCTCAGGCCCCGCGTCCCCCTCCTTCCCCCTACCCCCGCTCATGCCCCGTGTCTCCCTTGTGTTACCCCCCACCCCCCACTCATGCCCCGTGTGTCTCCCCTGTTCCCCCCACCCCCGCTCATGACCCGTGTCTCCCTCCTTTCCCCCCACCCCCGCTCATGCCCCGTGTCTCCCTTGTGTTACCCCCCACCCCCCGCTCATGCCCCGTGTCTCCCTTGTGTTACCCCCACCCCCCGCTCATGCCCCATGTCTCCCCTGTTCCTCCCACACCCCCCGTTCATGCCCAGTGTTTCCCTCGTGTACCCCCCACCCCCTGCTTGTGCCCCGTGTCTCCTGTTGCCCCCCCATCCTCCGGTCATGTCCCGTGTCTCCCTCCTGTACCCCCACCCCCCGCTCATGCTCTGTGTTTCCCTAGTGTTCCCCGCACCCCCCTGCTCATGCCCCGTGTTACCCCCCCACCCCGCGCTCATGCCCCGTGTCTCCCTCGTGTTACCCCACCCCCGCTCATGCCCCGTGTTTCCCATGTGTTACCCCCCACCCCCTCCCGCTCATGCCCCGTGTCCCCCTCGTGTTCCCCCCACCACCCGCACATGCCCCGTGTCTCTCTCCTTTCCCCCCAACCCCCGCTCATGCCCCGTGTGTGCGCCCTGTTCCCCCACCCCCGCTCATGACCCGTGTATGCCCTGTTCCCCCACCCCGCTCATGCCCCGCGTGCGCCCTGCTCCCCCACCCCCGCTCATGCCCCATGTGCCCTGTTCCTCCCATCCCCGCTCATGTCCCGTGTCTCCCTCGTGTTCCCCCACCCCCCGCTCATGCCCCGTGTCTCCCTCGTGTACCCCCTCACCCCCCGCTAATGCCCCGTGTGTCTCCTGTTTCCCCCACCCCCCGCTCATGCCCCGTGTGTCTCCTGTTGCCCTCACCCCCCGCTCATGCCTCGTGTGTCTCCTGTTCCCCCACCCCCCACTCATGCCCTGTATCTCCCTCGTGTGCCCCCTCACCCCCCGCTCATGCCCCGTGTGTCTCCCGTTGCCCCCCGCTCATGCCCCCTGTCTCCCTCGTGTTCCCCCCACCCCCCGCTCATGCCCCGTGTTTCCCTCGTGTTACCCCCCACCCCCACGCTCATGCCCCGTGTCTCCCTCGTGTACCCCCTCACCCCCCGCTCATGCCCCGTGTGTCTCCTGTTGCCCCCGCCCCCCGCTCATGCCCCGTGTCTCCCTCGTGTTCCCCCCACCTCCCGCTCATGCCCCTTGTCTCTCTCCTTTCCCCCCACCCCCGCTCATGCCCCGTGTGTGCCCTATTCCCCCACCCCCTGCTCATGCCCCGTGTGTGCCCTGTTCCCCCCAACCCCCGCTCATGCCCCGTTTGTGCCCTGTTCCCCCCACCCCCCGTTCATGCCCCATGTGTGCCCTGTTTCCCCCAACCCCCGCTCATGCCCCGTGTCTCCCTCGTGTTCCTCCCCACCCCCTGCTCATGCCCCGTGTCTCCCTCGTGTTCCTTCTCACCCCCCGCTCATGCCCCGTGTCTCCCTCGTGTTCCTCCTCACCCCCCGCTCATGCCCCGTGTCTCTCTCGTGTTCCCCCACCCCCGCTCATGCTCAGTGTTTCCTTCCTTTTCCCCCCACCCCCTGCTCATGCCCCGTTTGTGCCCTTTTCCCCCCCACCCCTTGTGTTCTCTTTATACACCCCGCCTTCCCTTTCCATGGTGGCCATCTTGGTAAAAGATTTTCCTTCCTACACAGGCGTCCCGGTGTAGGAAGGAAAATCTTTTTTTTTTACCACCCGGGGTTCCCACTTTGAGGACCTAAGATGCTAGTGGTCTTCATCTATTTAAAAGGATGTTATGGTGACGTTGCACTAATAAAAACCTATAAAATTCAGTAAAAAAAAAATGTGTTACAGGGATGTTATGGTTAAGTTGCACTAATAAAAACCTATGAAATTCAATGAAAAAAGTTTGTTAAAGGGACGTTATGGTTAAGTTGCGCTACTAAAAACCTATGAAATTCAGTGAAAAATCTTTGTTAAAGGGACGTTATGGTTAAGTTGCGCTACTAAAAACCTATGAAATTCAGTGAAAAAACTTTGTCAAAGGGACGTTATGGTTCCAAGTAAAACCGAAAAACCCTTGAAATTCGCCAGTTATGGTAAGCTAAGCAACCATAACTCGCGCCACCACCGTGCACTGCTAAGACTAACACCCAGGACATCAAAGATGACATCACAAATGTCATTGATGACATCACTGATGACATCACATGTCTGGCCCACTCTTTTTTCTTTTGCTGACATATCTAGGCCACATGGTTTTCTTCAGTAACAGTCAGAAACTAAAAATTTTATTTTATTTGTAGACGTATCCTTCAAGTAGGTTCTTACAGTAATTCCCTTAGAGTCCAGTCACATCATATGAAACATATACATACAGGAAGACACAAGCTTGAAAGACAGCAATCGTTTTTGTGCATAAAGATAATCAATAGACTTATGAGCACTTTCTGATAGTTCTGTTTTCTTTTTTATGGCTGTACTTTCCCTGAATATGGTCATATTTGTATACATTGTACTCACACTACTCACACTACTTTCCTTGGGGTCCAATCACATCAAGTGATACATATACATAGGGTAAATAGCAGCTTTGAAACAGAGCAATCATTTATTTGCATGAAAATAATCAGTTAAGTTATGAATTGTTTCTGCTACTACTTGTGCTTTTTTGCTAACTTCACTTTCCCTGTATATCCCCATATTGGTATGTGTTCTTGTGTCTTTGTGTTTTGTCTATAGTAATGCAAATATGTAATACATGTGTTTTTTTAGCTACGTATTACATATTTCACAGTACACAAAAATCTATTAAGAAAACAATTATCATTTCATTATTCAACATATTAACATTACGAATATTATACCTTCATCTTGTACGCTGCACACAATGTTATGTTTCTGTATGAGTAGCTTAGTATACTAGACAGAACCCCATAATAGAATGCTATTTATATCAATGCATCGTTCAATGCTCTAATTAGGGTATGATATTTATTGCAATGATCCTTGACACTTTTTTCGCAACATTATAAGAATCCCTTGTACACATATTTCATGGAAAGTACATACACATGTGATGTCATCAGTGATGTCATCAATGGCATTTGTGATGTCATCTTTGATGTCCTGGGTGTTAGTCTTAGCAGTGCACGGTGGTGGTGCGAGTTATGGTTTCTTAGCTTACCATAACTGGCGAATTTCAAGGGTTTTTCGGTTTTACTTGGAACCATAACGTCCCTTTGACAAAGTTATTTCACTGAATTTCATAGGTTTTTAGTAGCGCAACATAACCATAACGTCCCTTTAACAAAGTTTTTCATTGAATATATATATATATATCACTGACAAAAACTTCATTGAGTTTTTTCATTGAATATATATGTATGTATATATATATCACTGAAAAAACTTTGTTAAAGGGACATTATGGTTAAGTTGGGCTAATAAAAACCTATGAAATGCAAAGAAAAAACTTTGTTAAACGGACGTTATGGTTCCAAGTAAAACCGAAAAAAAACCTGAAACTCGCCAGTTATGGTAAGCTAAGCAACCATAACTCGCGCCACCACCGTGCACTGCTAAGACTAACACCCAGGAAATCAAAGATGACATAACAGATGTATATATATATAGTAGCTGATACACCCAGCATTGCCCGGTCTTACAGTTAATTGTGCAAAATTTCTTGCAGATTGGTGAAACGGTGTGGAATTGTACAAGGAACAACGCTTCGCCAACCCACAAACTTGCACACACATTTTGATTTTTGCTGAAATCCTGGGAAAGGGGTGGGGTGTCCATATGTCATGTAGCCAGTAATGTTCGAAGGGTCCTAAGAGATGACTGTGCAAAATTTGGTGCAGATTGGTGAAACAGTGCGGAATTGTACAAGGAGCAACGCTTCGCCATTCCCACAATCTCACAATTTTTGACTTTTGCTAAAATCCTGGGAAAGGGTTGGGGTGTCCAAATGTCATATAGCCAGTAATGTCCAGAGGGTCCTAACAGGTGACTGTGCAAAATGTGGTGCAGATTAGTGAAACAGTATGGAATTGTATAGGGAAAATATGTGAAGCCACAAACCCACACCCATATTTTCACTTTTTCTGAAATCCGGGGAATGGGGTGGGTGTCCAGATGTCATGTAGCCAGTAATGACCAGAGGATCCTAACAGGTGATTGTGCAAAATTTGGTGCAGATTAGTGAAACAGTGTAGAATTGTATAGGGAACATACACAAAGCCACAAACCCACACATATTTTGACTTTTATATATACAGATATGATCTGCAATTCTTACCCATACCATATGGCGTTCTGAGCAGTAGTTCTTCCTTACTATAGCTTTATAGACCTGCAGCAATGGCCCTACCGGGCGTTATGTACCCTGAAGACCGAGTTAATGGCCTGAGCAACGCGATGGCCTTTAACGAGGTATGAGGGCCCATAACATCGGTACAGCACGAGGACATGGTCTATAAAGCTATTAGGACCCATGGGCAAACACACAAAAAGTTTATGTAAAAATATATTTTTTTTTTAAATATTCGTGTTTTTTGGGGGGAGTTTAAATATTCCACGTGGAATATTTAAGTTTATAAAAACATGAAAAATAACATGACAAAAAACATTTAGAACCCATGTTTAAAGAGAAAAGAGTTCATTTAAAAATATATATTTTTTTACAATTAGATTGTTTTTTTTTGGGGACTTCAATTCTTATTTATAGTTAGCAATTTGTTGAATTCATCCTGGATCCTGGAGCTCATGAGAGGTGGGAGGGTGAGAGAGAAAGGGAGTGTGGGGAGACAGTGGGGATTAAGTGGGCACAGAAAGAGGTGAGTGAGGTGGTGGGAGAGGGCACACAGAGTGAGCAGTGGGTGGGCGCATAGAGGAGCGAGTCAGCGAAGAAGCGAGTCAGGTGATGAGAGAGTGGATACTCAGTGAGTAGTGAGTGGGCACACAGAGGTCTCAGTAAAGGGGCACAGTAGGAGGGTTGGAAACATGCCTCAGAGTGAAGAGTTATCAGGTGTGAGTGTGCGACAAAGCACAGGGAGGGTTGACCGGAGGAGTACAGGGAAGGCAAGCGAGAACCACGGAAGAGTGAGGGATAACAGAGGAAAGTTAGTTGAGGGGAGTGAGTGAGTGCACATTGAGGAGGGAGGGGGCAGAGGGAAGGTAAGTGAGGGAACACAGCCTGAGGTAAGTGCTCAGGTTCACGGAATGGGGGAGTGAGGGACAAGCAAAGGGGTTCCTCTCTGATTTCACTGCGACCCCCAGCCGTCATGCATTTCAACAATATGAAAAAAGCATGGTATTTGCAGGCAAATGTTATTCTAAAGAAGGCCACTAGAGGTGGGTGAAGCACTGTTAGTGCTCGACTTTCCGAGCTTTAAGAAAGCAAAGGGCAAATTTGCAGGCTATAATGAAACTGCGAGCTATACCGCTTATAGCACGCAAATTGACCAATAGGAAAGGGGTATTCACCAGCCCAGGGTTCTAATTCTATGTAAACCTCAGCAGTTCCTTATTCCTAAATTTCCACACTATCAGCATTCTAGCTGACATTAGGGGCCATCACTTCTGAAGTCATGCGGGTGACAAAACATTGTGCTTTTGTAGTGCATTTCAGTGGTGTCCGCAATGATGTTGTCCGTCTTATCGTGGCAAATCTCTCATGATAATTACAGGAACTTCATTTCTCATGGAAGTTGATGTATGTATGACATTTCAACGGTATGAAGCTAACATGCTTCAGCCATACAACTATGGATATGGTACTCCAAGCTTACACGCTACCGCCCTACACGTACGGCACTTATGTTGAGGTTGCTGCTACCTCGGCTGTAGATCGGGACACCAATTATGTTGCTGCGCAATCTCAATGCTCTGAAGTAGGAATTACTGTGCGAAGCACGGGTCCAACTGCTGGTAGTTTATAAGAATATCTAGTCCTATATGAGACTCAGCCTAGAATCTTTTGGAAAAATTGCATAAATCTGATAAAAACTCTGTTCATATTTCCTCATCTGACTAATGAATTAATTGATCCGCCAATACTATAGTAAAGTGTGAGTGCTGTAATAAAAAAAAACTATTTACCTGCCTCCAAAAACATTCCCGTGGGACCACCCTGTTACCTCTTATCAGTCGTGGACTCAGATTTATTTATTTTATTTATTTATTTGCATTTATAAAGCACACATCGGCCCTAGGGCATTGTGGCACTGTTACAGAGTACTTAGCTTGGAACAGTGACAGACAGAAGTGCAGACATATGCAATTAACAGAGGAGAAACAGAGGAAACATGCGTACGTTATGCTGTTGCTAGGGTTACAGTTGAACAGCAAATTTATGAAGGTTGGTTAGATCACCTAGCAGAAGAGGGACGTTTTTAACATTTTGCAGAAGATAGAGTAGGATCTTTCATTCCTTAGTGTGGTAGGCAGGGCATTCCAGTTTGGCTAGGCTCTGATTGTTTGGCTTTCCCACATCTTTTACTCGGCCTCTCTTTGGATTGAGTTGCGGTATTGGCCGTGATGAAGGCCGGGCATCATTTTAGAAAAATGCTTTGTCAATAGCAGGAGCTGGACTGGTTTCTGTGGAGCTCCACATCCAGCGTTCTGAGTGGGCATTGTTCAACTGCACATGAAAGACCTCAAAATAAGGATTTCAAAATGATTGGTTGCCAGAGCAAAGTGTTCACACATGGGTATAGACACACGTATAAGGCCACAGGAAAAACTCAATGGTAAGGATCAACCCACATTGACATTGTTGTATCACACAGAGGGAAGACTCCCATAATTAAAACACAGTGCTTGTGTTAGAACTGCCCTGTCCCTGTGGTTGTCTACTAGCCCTAAGAAGCAGTGGGGTGCCGGCTATCTACAAACGGGATAGGAAAGAGATTGTAGTTCACAGAGCTGAGATTCCCTGCTTGTGACCACCGCTCATATTGTTGTAGGGCAATACTTATAAAGTGGGGTCAATCCCAATTCTGCTTATAATTTTGTTGTACCCTGGTTTGACCCAAACACAGGGTGACGACATATTCTTAAAATTAATTTTAAAAAGTGCTACTGGCAGAGCTGCATTCAAATGGTGATTTTTCCATTTTATTTTAACCACAACTGGATATGCCGCTGATCCATTCTATTCCAACTATTGCTTGATTAGTTAAGACAAGGAATATCCTTTATGGTGTGAGATACCCTAAGTAATTGAATAATGACTTACATAATCAAGCTTCTTTAAGAATATTTCTTATCCTGTTGTTGGGAAGGGGGACGATCGTCCCCCAAGCGGTTACGGATGAGGCAGAGGCCTGGAAGCGCTGGGGAGGGCACAGGGGGTGGCAACAGGGGCTATTGTGCACGTATTGTAGTGCATGTCATGGGTTTAAAGTGCCCTGGAAATCGAACGCCAACTTAGATAATAGCAGCCATATTGAAATCAAGGCCTAGTGCTGCACTGCAGCCAGGACTGGAGGCCCAGGCCACAAACATGGAAATAAGTGTATGCATGCGAAAATAGGTTTTATCATGGACACGAGTGAGAAAGGCCACAGCTGTAGAGATTCATAGACCTTTCATTGTCTCATGTTGCCATCATTTTGTATCCCAGGAGGAATGCGCCCTGCAAGGCCATGAGGTGGTTGAGAGCTCCCTGCAAAAAGCGTTCCAACGAGGAAGGCACAAGCCTCTGATCTTCACCTGTCCCAGCTCTAAGTAATAGCACCCCGATGCCCCCCACCCCAAGACCGCAGCATTCCAAGGTACGGGTCATTTCCAGACCACTGACCATAAAGCTGTTAGACCCCCCCCCAATCGATCAGAAAATATCAGAAAACAAGGACAGGCTGCCTTCACCAATTGTCACATGATTTGTAACAATGACCATGAAGTATCCTCTTAGCCCTTGTCTGCAGTACCAGGTGCACATTGGGTTAGAGATAAAGAATGTATTGTTTTTTGTTTTATAATGAGCAATTCATTGTAGCTTTGTGTCTCATGACGAGCCCACATGGAGGAAGATGGACAGAGGGGGCTGGTACCAATGGTCTGGCATCCGCTACGGCGCAGGTAAACTATGTCTAGGGTTATGCCAACCAGCCATTCGGATTTGAACCTTATGTATCTTACGTCACTGATGACACCGCATACCTTTTTAATGTTTTGCTTGTACTAATTTTGCCAGGACATTCCGTGGCACCAGAATGCTCCGCTGGCACATTTCTATTTTTCTGGAAATAAACCTTGTTCTCCTTGCAAGAGGTGTGCTGTGCCTTTTTTCCCTAGTGGGTTGTATTTTTTTTGGTGTGACAGTTGAGGGGCTTCTCTACATTTTTGGTGACCCCGATGTGATCCTACGACCACCGCAAAGACGGAGGCTTCCAGGCTGCATCTCTGGAGGGGCAGTGCCCACCTGCAGTGACCAGTCCCAAGCGCGCAACCCGCAGTCGAGTACAGGAGCTCTTTTAACAGAATTCCTGTCTGCTTTTTGGGGCGGCGCGTGGCCCCTAGGAGGGTGCAGGCTGTTATTGGGACCATGTGACGGAGGAGCTCGGGTGAACACACAGATGTAGGTACACCTCTTGCAAGAACAACAACGGTAGCAAGAGTGAGTGGGGGAGACATAGAATTAGTGTGTGAAGGGAGGGCGTGAGAGGCCACGTGGCGTTTTTTGCATTTTTTTATTATTATCCTTATTATTGAAAAGATAACGAGGAGCAAAACAGCAGTGTGGGATCCTTTCCGAGTAAGGGAAGAAGGTGGTACCATATTGTTAATGTGATAAGGGGATACAAAAAGTAGGAGGTCTGTATAATTAGAGAGCTCGGATTCCTGTGCCCAATATATTTTGGGTGGGGGAAGGAGACAAGGTAGTGGTTATTTTAGCTTATTGTTTTAGTTTATTGTTTTACTGTGTTGAAATATTATTGTATAGTAGGTGGAGGCCAAGAGGGGGCCTGCAGAGGTAGTGTGGGTGTTGGACATGAGAAGTGAGTGAGAGTGTGGGAGGGCAGGGGTGCAGACCGGGGGAGACGGGGAGGTAGGAACGGAGGACTGGTAGTGATGTTGTGTGCGACACATAAACATTTCTTTTGAGTATAGCGATTGTCAACATGGGGTAATAACTCCCCTGGAGTATATGTATTAGTGCATTGCCATTGTACAAGGTCAAGATAGAGAAGTATCACCAAAAGTGGTTGGCAGAGAGGTGGGGGGGAGACCATGGATGAGTTTGAGGATGAGGAAGGGGACGCATAGGAGGCACGGAAGTATCACTGAGAGTAGAGAGCTTGTGGGGGCTGTGATTGAGGAGCAAGTTTGGGCGGGTAGCAGTGGCAAGGAAAAAGGGAAGTGATTGACGGAAAGCGAGGCGAGGAGTGGTCCTGCAGCTGCCACTGTTTCATAAAGGACCTGGGAGGGCACATTATGTGCCTTTGGCTCAGATGGATAAGAATAATGTGATCAAAATGCCCCCACCCCTTATTACTGGGGCTGCGAAGTGGATACATGCATTTGAAAAGCAGACAGCAAGAATTCCGTTGGCAGTGGGAGAAATGAAAAGTTGCAACTGTTGGAGATCAGGCTGGGTACGTGTGGATTAAGGCAGGGTATCCAGGAGTGAAGCTAGATGAGGATGAGCATGATGGAGCCCTTTTTAACAATATCAGAGTGCAAGTGAGGGACGCGATGTGGCAGTGTACCCTGACACACTGGGCTCGGAGTCCATAATGCAGTACACCATTTATTTATGGCATTTATGTAACGCCCAAAGTCAGGGTTATCACAGCACTGAATTTGTTGTAAGATCGTTCATTTCTAATGGAAGAGGGTAGAGAGTTCCAGAGAGTGGGAGTGGAAACCGCAAAGCTGGAGCCTCCTGCTTTTTTGCTGTTGTAGCAGGGAGTGGCAAGAGAAATGTTGACACTAGATAGTAGGGTGTGATAAAGTATTTTCCGTATAATACAGTCATTGAGATAAGGTGAAGCTTAAAGAGTGCATCAGATGTGAAGAGCAGAGACAGGTGACCAGCGGGACCGATCAGTTCCTCTTTTCTTACTTTGTCATTAAGAGGGGATTGCCCAAGGAAGCACAGAAGGCGCTCAACAGATAGTGGGTATAGTGATGAAGTGGTGGGCCAAGATTCAGACTATAATTATACACAACTGTAAATGATTAAAGAACGAGAAATGAAAACGGCTCAGAGACTCAAAACTGGTGACGAAAAATGAACTAAAATAATATTGGAAGGGTCGGTAATGGTAAATGCCGAGACAGACACAGCGGAGCAGGCGGCAGCGCATGCAGATGTGAGCATAGCAGCCTTTTGGCCAGGTGGAGGACAGGGCACTGGGGCAGCGGACCTCTGCATCAGTATCCTGAATGGAAACATGGAGGTCAGCAGCAGGGAAAAGGAGGTTATGAAGGGGACATATCGGGCACAGGGAGATTCAGTGGAATAGGACCCAGAGGAGAGATGGGACCTTCTCCGTGTTGGAGCTGTGGGAAATGGGGACATTTTGCGAGAGACTGTAGAAGTAGGCAGGGAGCGGGGTACAACCTATACCATCAACCTGCCCCTGCACCACCACAGCCATATTCCTTCCTGCCCCCATGGCCCCTTCCATACCCTATGAAATACACCAGGCCTATGCCCAGTTACCACCAAGACCCCCACACATGCAGGCCCAAACACTGCCTAATGCCCAACCACCAGCGGCTCAGTAGAACCCCTCGTATGGAGGTCAGATGTCCACAATTAATGCAGTGTCAAACCGAACAGTGGTGCCTTATCAAAGGGTCAGTGTAATGGGGGAAACCCTTAACCCTTTCCCTTTTTTAATTTTGTTATTGTTAATTTATAATATGCTTAATACCAACGAGTGGTTTTGAAGCACGGGATCTGGATTCAAACCTGTGTTGCACTGTGTTGTCTTGCTTCCAAGACAAACACGTTGCCCCTGAGCTATCCCCAGGCACTAATATGTACTCCAATTAGGACAGCTCACAAAGAGTTCCTGCTTGCCCACTCCTGTCCATGACTACCCACCCTGACGAGGAACCCTTGATGGGCGCTCCGATAGCTAATAAACAATTAATCTTTATGGTCGACACGGGTGTCACTAAATCATACATCAGCGAGGCAGACTTTCCATTATCAGGTGAAACTCTTGTTATGCAGGGCTTCTCTGGGGCTGTTGCTATGGTTCCCTACAAAGAAGAGGTAGCAATAAAAATAGGAGGAAAAGTGGGGCGTGCACCCTTACTGTATTCAGAGGCCTGCCCAATTAATTTGTTATGGCGGGATTTGTTGAGCAAACTGAACATGACTATCTCCTTAATGGACCATGGGGTGGTTTGTGCCAACCTCAGGCATGTGTGCTTTGAGGGCAATGGTCATCATACAGGTGAAATGGTGGAGGTGGTGGTTTGCGGTATCCCAGTGGACCCTTACATGTTTGTATATGCGATCATAACACTGCTTGATGCAGTGCCCCGGATTGGTAAGGCATGTCGGCGGGTGCCATCTGACTTCATCTTTCAACCCGTGTTGACCCCAGAGCTTGTGGCAGGAACAATACTTTCCCTGGATTTACAGGGCCTGCTTGTGTCAGCTAAAAGGACTGTTGTAGTTGGGACAGACCCTAATGGGTGCGAGTGGCATACCGTGTTATGTATTTATCCAACAGTCCCCCTTAAAGAAGTAACAGATGCAGACCTGTTTGAGCATCGGGTTGATCACAGTGAAATTGTGTTAGCAATCTGTATCCCTTGTGAGATTATTGTACAATACCGTAGGGTGCAATGTTCTTTAATGGCCCTTGTCACTCCACCCTCCTTCACTGAGAAAGACCTAGAGCAGGTCCCTGAGAGATTGTGGAAAACCAGTGCCCATGATTTAGGGCTTCTGCAGGGAGTGGCACCCACATGAATCACACTCAATCCAGGTGTACTGCTGTCCTATGTGAAACAATATCCACGGTCCAAAGAAGCAGAAGACGGAATACGAGATAACATTTTCCATTCTCAGAACAAGAGATTATTGTGCTCTCCAATTCCCCACGCAGCACAGCTATATACCCGATACAAAAGGCAAAAGGGGCCAGTTGGAGAATGATCCAGAATCTCTGCCCTCTGAATGACATTGTCCAGGCAGAATTTCCTGTAGTTCCGAACCCTGCAACAATTCTGTGCAGGATCCCTAAAGAGGGGATCCACTTCACTGTGGTGGATCTCAAAAACACTTTCTTTTCCATACCTCTGCACCCCGACTCGCAGTACCTCACTGCATTTACACATGGAGGGATGCACTTTGAGCACCCGAGATTGCTTCAGGGCTACTGTGAACCCCCCAGTATTTTCAACAGAATATTATATGCTGACTCAGGGAACATCCAGATGCCCAGTACCATCATTCAGTATGTCGATGACCAGCTGGTGTGTAGTGATAGTGAGCAAAAGTGTAGGAAGGACTCTGTCACACTTCTGCACCTTCTAGTGAGCTTAAGGCCCTTTACAGGTAGTGCATCATGCAGTAGATAGGATGCAAAGTAACTCTTTACACCAATTAATCAAACCAACTCAGGAAGATGCCAAAGCTTGTTGACTGTTTTAATATCAATTGTCTAAAACAGGGAGTTACAATGGACATCAACGGATGCCGCACAACATTATCTCTCTTGAAGCATTTCATAAAAAACAATACTTTTATAGTAAAAACTTGTCATACGTGACATCATACTACATGGCAAATAAGCGAAAACCTATGGGGGATTGTGGTTGGCTCAAGTGGAACATCTAAGTATACTTTCTATAAGGGATTGGGTTGTGATTGGGTCTCTACAGTCAGGTGTACAACTCATGCCCACCCCTAGTGCAAGCCATTTTCAACAGTTATTAGAAACATGGTACACTATTGGCTCTCAAACTATAAGGCCGTTTGTTATATGGCCCTCTACAATTGGTTTGCACGCTCGTGCCCTTCTGGAATATTCAATACACTAGCAGCATGTAAGCTCATACTCTTGGTGTCAGGAGGTGGACTTGACTGGACCTCTCCACCCAATTAGCCCACCATCTCTCATCACCCATGCCGTCTGCCATGAAGATTGTCTTTGAACTTGGCCTTGCAATGTATTCTCGTCTCTGGGAATATAAGGGAGTGTGGGCAGATGCTTATCATAGTTCTGGACTGGATGCCCAACTTCTATTTCCATCCTTGGCTCACGTGACAGGAGACCGCAATTTGGCCCATTTGGCAGCATTTAATTGTATTAAATGAAAAACTTGGCACTCATAGTGTTCTTTCTTTGCACATTAACAAGGGATGATTCAGCTTCTCATGTTCACTGTTCTTCAAGGATAGATAACCAGTCTTTGGAAGCTTTCAGTCTTTACACCTGGCCAGACAGCCCTTCTCGATTCTTTCATGCTCTCAGCTACTTGTTTGCTGCGACACAACTTCAGCCTTCTTCTTCATGGGCTTGAACTTACTAGAATTGTGACACTGATGTCCAGCTTCTAAATAATGGCAGCTCCTCCTGCAATCTATTCACTACGTACAGCTAGCTTCTATGATCACTTGATCTACTTGCGTTGATGTATCTGTAAAGTTATTGAACTAATTGCATTTTCTGCTGTGCTCTTGACACATGCAATCTTCTCTTGCATATGAAAGTTTACTCGATTCTTTAATTCGTCATCTGTTTTTATAAGGTCCATACATTCTCTTCTTCAGCCAGTCTTCTCAGTGCATCATGCTCTCTTCTTGTGACGTCACCAATTTCTCTTTCTCTTATTTTCATATTCCTTCTGGGATCTCCTCCAAGAGACTGTCATCTCTTCGGGAATCCATTTGATAAGGTTTTCTTAGTGGATACCTTTTCTCGAAGGTTCGACGCAGAATAGTCATAACTACTGGTGCTAACAATGGCACGATTTCAGGCTTCCAGCATACAGGTAGTAGGGGGGCAGGACTTCTTGCAGGGGCAGTTGGCTGCTCTTTTACACTAGCATACAAGGGTTACAAGGTAGACAAGCTCCAATATTGCCTTCAAGAAGTGCTTTACTTGGGCAAACTGATATCTGTCCATGGGAAGAAGATAACACCAGATTGTGCTGCATCAGTGCACAGTAACCACCAGCCCAAGACTGTCAAAGAAAGGCAGATGTTCTTAGGATTGTATAACTACTGCAGAGCATGGATTTCATACTACTTGGCATGCACCAGGGCCCTGTTGCAGGGCCTCACAGAGGCTCCGAAAAATGACCACAAGCTTGCATGAACATGGAACATGCTCACCAGCTACAATGACCTCAAAGACATCATTTCCACTGCCCCTTTACTAGCTAACCCTGATTACACACAATAGTTTGATTTGTTTTCCCATTCCAATGGCCAACTGATGACTGCAGTACTCACACAAAATAGCACAATGGGCCACAAGCCAATGGCCTACTACAGTGGACTGTTAGATCCAGTGATGCAGAGCCAGTTTCAATGCAAACAGGTGCTTGCTGCTGCTGCATTTGCGATTGAGCAAAGCTCCACAATTGTCATGGGGTGTTCTGTAACACTATATATAGAGCATGTAGTGTTTGCCATCATGGACTGATTCAAATAGTTTCTAACTACACCATGAGCATCCGCCTATGAGATCATCCTGTCCAGATCAAACATTCACATAGTGAGGTGTAAAATAGTACATCCTGCCACTTTTCTGACATGATTGTGCACGGACAAAGACCTTGCAAAACATGACAGTGTGACATTTGAAGGGGAAGAAGACAACATTCCAAAAGGAAGAGACAATCCGCTTGAGGGGGAGTTTCTTTTCATTGATGGATCAGCAACCATTGACCAGGGAACTGGGTTGAGGCAAACTGGGGTGACAGTATTCTCCCTAGTTGATGCGGTTCTATGAGCTATTGGTGCGAAAAAGATTACCCAGGCACTATTCGGCCAAGGCAGTCAAACATGTAGTGCTTATTGAAGCACTAATAGTGTCTCGATGGTGCCACATGACCATCTATTCTGATTCAGCCTATGACACCACCATGGTGCAAGCAGGACTGGCACAATGGAAGAGAAGGGGATTTAGGTGCTGACGGGTCCCCGGTACAGCATGCAGCGCTGTTAGATACACTGTTTGATGCACTGCCTCAACCCTCCTTGACGGCAGTGGTGAAATGCACCGCCCATACTAACAACACCAACAAGGTCACACTCTGTAATGCTGTTGTGGACATGGCGGCTAAGCAAGCGGCGTATCTCCCTGTGCCAAATGTGTCTGAGTATCCAGTGGTAGAGCAGAGTAGAGAACATCTGCCAAAATCCTACAATTCCCTACCAATTGCACAACGGATTTAGTTGCAGGGCTGGGCAATACAGGAAGAAAAAGATCTATGGTTGAAAAGGAGATGCAAGCAGTCACCTACAGATTTACTGTTGCGACAGGAGACAACAGGCAAAGCGGTCATGCCATACTAATTGTTGCTTGTTGCATTCAACCAGCAGCATCATCCATCCCATGTGTCAAAGCAGCTGCAGATATACAGGAGGACTGGGTTATTAATTGTACTATGTGTCAAACCTACAGCACTGGTCTTACCCTAAGGACAATTAGAGGTATCATGCCCTGCCCTACCGGGCCGTTCTGTGAATTACACATCGACTACGAGGACGTGGGGGAAATGTTGTGTGTCCTTTTTCATAGCGGGTGGAGGATGGTCCTGGTGCACACCCAAATTCTAAATGTGTGTGCACGTGTTTGGCCAAGGAGGTAGTCCCTCGTTGGGCCGTGTCTGATGTATTAAGACCTGATAATGGCACATACTTTTTCAAGGAGCTCTTTAAAGAGATAACAGCATTACTGGGCATCAAGCATCGCATTTGCACTATTTACCACCCTCAGGCCAACGGGAGTGTGGAGAGGTTCAACAGGCTATTAAAAAGTAATTTGTCCAAGCTCTGTACCACGTTAAAGAAAATTGGGTGCACTCCTTGCACTGTTTAGCTTGCGCACATAGCCCTGCAAGGGTCACCATTTATTGCCCCACAAGGTGGTAATGGGACAGCAAATGCATACGCCCCTGTCTCCAATCCAGAGAGCAACTGATGCACATAGGGCTGCATCTGTATTCAGTGAAGAATTCAAAAGTTATCTGTTTTCTCTAGCAAAAGCCATAAAATGTATTTCTCATCAAATAGAGCCACCAAGTACTGAAGACTCGATTAGCGCTGCATCTGACACACCAGTAACATCATCTTCTCTCCAGCTATTCCCAGGCAACCTTGGGCACATAAGGAAGTTTGTCTGCCGGTCGAGTGACCATAGATATAACCCGCCCTTTGAGGTCATTTATGCCACTCCCCTTGCAGTAAAGGTTTGAGAGCTGCTATATTGGGTGCATCTGTCTGATGTTAGAAAAGCACCCCAGGCCACACCCCCACCCAAGTTCAGTAAACAACCAAGGGGTAAAACAAGTCCTGCAAACTGATCCCTTCACCATATTCACATTCTTGAAGAAGTATGTGCAACTGCATCTTGAATACATGTCCTCTCTTATCATTCAGGTATCCTGCAACTGATCTACCGTGTTGATAAGTAAAAACGCTGCTACACATCATTTGCACGAAACAGTGCTCTCCCTCTCTCTCTCTCTCTCCCGATTTGCATTGGATATACATGGTCCAACCACTCTATTTACAAAAAGAATCATCTTCCCGGGAATCCTCTCATATAACAGTGTTTTCCTCCATGTATACCTGTGTTATACACTCTGTAGCTGGTTTTTATATATATATATATTTAGGATGTAGTTTTATATGGGGTGCTCATATAAAAAGGGGGGATTAGACATGCAAGCATTACTAATGGTTTTTTAAAATATGACAATGTTGCAAATGTATCCCCAGCAAACAAAATAACTGAAATTAATAATACTGCAGCCACGGTCCTTTATACAGAGCCTAATGCAACTGCTAATCATACAATTGTCACCAAGCAACACTTGCGGAAGCGTGCAAATTTACTTATATTATCGTTGTTTCCTAATGTGTTTTCTGACATAATTATAAATGTTAGTTTCTCTTCTAATGTCCCATATGCTACTGATTTGAAACGTTTTAAACAACAAGTTAGAAGACCCAAGTACGATCAGTATCGAGGACTCAGGTTAGATACAATAGAAGATGTGCACCATGCAGAGTTAAGTCATAGTTGGCACGCAGACATGAGCTCAGTTTGGAAAATGAAGGTTAATGGTAGCGTTTATGCCTGTTCCTGTCCTTGATACCAAACGCGTCTGGAGCCAAAGCGTGTTACTCGAAATAATGGATCCAGATCATCTGCATTGTTCCCAAATCCCCAAAAGTGTGCAGTGTTTGAAAAGACTGTGCCTAAAGCTGGAAGGCGTGAAGTTGGTGGCAAGCAGATGGCAAGTAACTACAATGAGCTGCATGGCAGGAGGACTCATATGATTCAGAGAAGAAGTGATCCAAAAGGTGAATTCTGTGTGCAGTGGGTACTGTAATGAGCATATCGCAAAACTCATGTGGGTCGAGACAATGGAGAAACCAGTGAAGGTGCAAAAGCAAGAAGAATATGAACTGTATTTTTAAAATGAAGGCAGCATCTTTGTGGGGACCAACAGCAGGTGCAATAAGACATTATACATCCCAGACCTCTATAAAGGGATGGCAGCCGTGATGGATAGGTATTGGATGTGCGTCCAGCAGGCATTTTTGCACCTCCCGCCATTATGGAGGGGCACCTGCCCACTGGCCCCATTGCACTCGACACTCCTGGTGGCCCCTCTAGAATACTTGATAGCGGGACAAGGTGGCTTGTCGGCCCCAACACCAACTCCGGTGTCCGATGGCCCCACCACTGTGCCACTGCAGCGTCCAATATTCCGTATCCTTCCAGAAAAGGAGCAAAAAGAAAAATTGCGGAGAAGGAGAAGGTCCAATTATCTACCCCAAGATTCCTCACAAATACCAGATCAATACAGACTATACAGCAAGAAAGAAACATTTTTTGCATCGTTACTGTTCCCAGGAGTGCAAACCACCACAAATGCCGAAAGGCTTCAGAAGGGGTACAGTTGTCCAACGACAATGAACAAGGCCTCGATGTGACCAAGATGGAGATGCGCGGGGTCCTGCTGATGATGTTGCAGAACAGCTATGGGCTGGACCTCCTGACGGCCATGCAAGGGGGGTCTGCAAGAAAATTGGCAATTCCCTTTGCACCCAAGCCCAGCTCCAGCAATTATTATCTGGGTGGGCCAGGTTTGTGATCAGGGGGGCCCAATTTCCATTTGGGTGTTGGCTAGGAGTACCCTAAGCAAAGTGCTGGCAATAATCAAGATTTCCCAGATTTGTGATCCAGCAAAACAGTTCTTACTAGATCCGGAAAGATACATTTGCACTGCTCTATTAAAAAAACAGTACAGTACAGAGGAAAAGGGAAATGAGGAATATTGTGTTACAACATCAATCTACCTATCTTCCCTTGGCATCTGCTCCTCTCACTTCTATTATATCCACTTCTCCTTCACCTTTCACCCCCAGTCACCCTCCATCAACTCCCCCTAACTACCATTCACATATACCTCCACTCCAACCTACCCCCTAAAACAGGGATGTCGTTTCACCAACATGCCAGGGGTAGCGGAAGTGATATCAAATGACGCTTGACCTCTGATGACCTCACAGGAAGTGATGTAATTTGACCCCACCCCGAAGTGACATCACAGGAAGCGATGAAACACAACCTTTCATCCCTTGACAAAACCGGAAGTGGCATTGCATAGATTTTTCCATAAAGTGCACTACAAAATATATGGTTATAATATCACTAATATGATATACATTTCATACAAGAATGGGTCACCAATATGCATCGTTAATATCAGTGTGTATAGGCCCATATTACGTGAATGCAAGCAGACATCCAAGGCCAAATGATAATGATGTGTTATTATAGAGCACTTACGCTTAAGCTCTTTATGTAGAACAAATATACATATAATATCACCCAACCTGTGTTGGTACTCTTTATCGACCTCAGAAGGATGAAAGGCTGAGCTGGTCTTGCCGGGATTCGAACCTGCAAATCACACACACACACACACACTGCGCAACAGTGAGCGCTCAACCCACTGAGCTATCTTACTGACTATAGTAAAATGAGCAATTACATGTCTGAATGTTCTCAAAGTCAGAAAGCAAATTACACTGTGTAGTAGATACCAGAAACTGATAACTGAGATTTAACAGCAGGCCAGTTAATCTGCAGGCCTGGTGCAAAGTTGGCTGCATGTCAATCCTGCGTTGATCTACTTTTCAGGCTTTAGAGGTTGGCAAAATAGGAAAAGCAGCGCACTCACACAACATCCCATACTCTGATCACTCTTCACCTCAGACATGCAAACAAACATCCTGAACAGCATGCCAGAGAGATAGGAAGATAGGCACTTTACAAAAAAGCATTAATTGTGGCACAATGAAACTATTGGCCACTTGATGTGCTATGGTCAAACATGTCTACACTGTACACAAGCTTTTAGGCACAAGGATTTTGCCAAGTGAGCGAGGACACTGAGATGGAATGCCTTATGATGATCGTAACAAAGACAACAGCAGAAAAATAAACATGCTATAAATGCAACTTATGAAAAGCAAAATGCATAGTCCGAAATGGACGCAAATGCTTTTTAGAAGCTTTTGTCTGCATTGTGAATTTAAGGTGTTTAAGAACAAAGTCAGTCAGTGAGTCAGTGACTCATCCTCTGAAGTGTGCCTGATAAATAAACCTTTAATGAGTCTAGCAATTATTTTATAGAATTCCAGAAAGACACATTTTTTGTTATTCTTATTCTTTCTTATTTAGGGTCACTGCTCAAAGTGTTACACTTGTGGTACTCCCTGTTTTTTTAAGAGGCCTGAAAAAGAATGCCAGCCACCCCAGAATCAAAGAGGCACATGGTGCTGGCCACAGCCCAGGAGCTTCCATAAAACATTTTTTTTTAAACTTGTATTTTTGACATTTCTTTTTATATGTAGCAAGGGAGACCTCAGGGGTCGCATTTGCAACCCCTGGTGAACCCCAAATGACATCCATACCCCAAAAGCCCCCACCATATCTTTCTTGGCCAGGCTGAGGAGAATCGAGGCTGATGCTTCCTGATCCTCTGCGAGGGCTGAGCAGCAAGGTCCCCAGGCGTTGTTGCATCTCAGATGGTGTGCGCTTAACAATGCCACCATGAACACTGTGGCTACTCCGGAGGAGGTGTTTGTGGCCCCACCATCTTGGTGTGAAATACAGCCCCACCTTACAAAATGACATTTTAAGCACAACATTTTATTTTTTATTGCATTTTTTCAGAAAATGTTAATTGGGTTGAGTGCACGAGAGAGTAACAGCTCGGACAACGCTACTTACGAAGTAGAAGCTAACCTACTTAACAAAAAATTACAACAAAGAGGGTACCCGAAAAAGTTGGTTAAACGTGCAGCTAAACGTGCGTTTAACAATAACAAAGAGGCCTTATTGGAAGGGAAACCCAAGAAGCCTACAGATGAGAGAATCGTATGTCTAAACACCTTCACAGACCAGAGTCTGAAAATCAAAAGCATCATCAGGAAACATTGGAAAATATTTGCTACATCTGTAATTCCGCTACCTACACCCATCTTTGAGTATAAAAAAAGTACCAACATTGGCAACAGAGTTAGTAGCAGTAAACTTAAATCCAACTGTTTGCATGCTACGAAGTTGACGACCGCCTGGGGACTACTGCCCGTGACTGGCCTCTATCCTTGTGGGAAATGCAGCATCTGTTAATTGACTACTAAAAGCAAGGAGCTACATTTGGGACTTGCAAACCATGGACACAAAGAAGCCTGACAAACTGTAACACCAACCATGTGGTGTACCAAATTAAATGCAACTGTGGACTTCTATATGTGGGTAAAACTATCCGCAAAGTAAAAACACGTATCATGGTACATCGTAGTTGTCTGAAAAATAAGACTGAAAATGCTGCTATGGTCAAACATTTTTGTGAGCTGAAACATGGACATGATGAGTTCACCTGGACAGTACTTCTAGCTCTAAAAGGTGGCAACCCTCAAACACTGGCTAACAGACTTGTAGGCTAACAACAAATGATTTATATGTTACTAAATGTGATTCCAGGGGGATGAATGACTCAGTGGAGTGGCACAAAATTAAGCACTAAAACCCAAGAGGTTTCACATCCAAATTATCTCGTTATATAAGACCAAGCTTATTACCACTATTCAAGACATGGGGGAGTATTTTGCTCTATTTCAGATAATGTAGTGTCTATTTAAGAGAGGGCAGTCCAAGCACATTGATTTATGAGAACTTTGTAATATATGTACTAGACAATCCAAATGTTGTTTCATGTATACATGAACATATTTTCGAGATGTCACAACCTAATAATAATATGACTAAGGACAGAAGGTTTATATGCTTGTGCGTGTATGTAATTTTACACTCTAGAGCCTATGGTTGACATGTGGTTCTAACTTGGCCCTTAATTCCCCCCTCATAATAATAAATATAGACACTAAGGAGTCTTGCGGATCAACCGAAGAATCAGACCTATGTTCCACTTCTGAACTGTACAATACGAGTGAAAAAGCTAAAGCACTCAAATCTACAGACAAAGAAGTACAATCCCTAAAACATCTAGCGTGAAAACTAGTCGGTTCAAACAACAAGTCACTAAAGGAATCAAAAGGAAACCAGGACAAACAACGAAGATGTGACAACATAGAATTAATAATACATCCAGCAGACACAGTAAACTAAATGAGTACAACAGAGGAAAAATTGGAACTAGAATCCAATATGATTTCAAAAGAGATCAATGATGACGTCCTCAACACCATTCCGGATGAAGTTTGGGAAGCAGAGATTCCAATTAACCCAACATCAATTGAGGACGAAAATAATGTTTCAACACACAAAAAGCCACAAAGAGATTCGATTGCAGTAGCTGATCAGCTAATAAGAGATCTGATGAAACTAAATGAAATATTTGCAAATCCCGCTGCATTATCAAAAGAAGGAAAAAAAGGAATGGAAGGAAAGGAAATGACAAGATCATTAATACACTTGAGGTAGAAATATCGAATAACGGCGAAAACAAACAGAGCAATGATATTGAGGAACGTGATGCGGCCGGAGCAAAGACTCCTGAATATATAAGTCTATTGGAGAAGCGTAGAAGAACGGGTAGAAGTTCTGAGAGTGACTTTCACTACTCCCAAAAAAAGATTGAGGAGAGCGACCCCTGAACCTTGCAGTGTAATAGAAAAAGTGGCCGAAGTGACATGAAGAAGTCAGGACATAATGACAGAATCCTAGGTTTAAACCTAGCATCTTCGGAATCATCCTCGTCAGACATAGAGTCGACGCTGAAGAAGAAAGGAAAGTCAAACCAAAACTTGTCAGAAAACGACCTGAAGAAGAACGGTTGGAAAACACACAGACATATGGAATAATAACAAAAGTGATCAATGAACTCCGACCTAGCTTGATGTCTGCAACATCAATTGCAATAAGTCCACTAATGAAATTATATGAACAGCTATACGACAACTCTAAAGATCAAACGGCACTGCTATCAGGTCTAAATGTGAAAATTGAATTGCTCAAAAGGAACATGAATGAAATGATGACACAAAATACAGTTGCATGGAATAAGAACGAATCAGCGATATTAGTCCTAAAAGAGGCCCTAAAAAACAACAGAGAGGACAAAACACTTTTAGCTAAAGTGGCCAGAGAAGCAGTAGCCATTCTAGCAAAAGAGAGCGACTCAAGAGTCAGCACGGAGGAAAGGATTCTGGAATCCCTAAGTGGGATGGAACCCAAGATTCATCATGGCCAACTAGAATGTTGTTGTTGTTCCATAAATGGACAAAGGGCAGATCAAAAAGATAAAATGCACCTGGTGAATCTTGAAACTACAAAGGGAAATGCATTCAGAATACCGAAAATTCCGAGTGAAAAGGAAGCAAATGAAAGTAAGACCAAAGTGAACAAAAGATCGGGAGATACAATAGGCGAAGTCACACCTAACCCAGAAACAGGTAACAATGCTCCTCAAATGGAGATAAATTCCATGTTACATGAGGACGCCTGCCAAAGTTACGAACGGGTTAGCTCTATATTCCAGGTGCAACAAAACGAAAAAAGATTTGTCGAAGGAGAACCAAGTTCGTCCCAAACTATATTTGGGTCGCGCAATGAAAATAAAGCAATGGAGGGGAATGAAACAATAACACCAACAAAAGAGATCATACAACCAATAAAACCCTCAGCAAAAGAGTTAGAAAGCGAAAAAACAATGGAAATTGTAAGCAGAGACCGTCCTCCAATAAAAGACACAGAATGGTACGATATATTTGAAAAACAACCGGTGCCACGAAAAGCAGCGAGTCCGACAAAGTCTACAAAAGAAACAAAGAAACAAGGTAAATGCAAAAAAAAAGACTACGAATATGGTCGCTCTGAAGAGGAATGCAAAAACCGTGTCAAATTTCTTCAGAAACCTCAAATCACTGAATGTGACGTTCAATAATAAAATTACGGACCAATTTGATGAGAATATGGCTGAAAGAAAGCTGACAAATGAAAGAAGTGGATCTCAAGATAGACATACATGCACAGCAAAAACAAACTCATGCATAAGCATTGTTGAATCTGATGAAAGTAACACAGAATTAATGAATCTTTCCACCTACAGTACCCCGGATGATGACCACCAAGAAAGAAATAACCCTCAAGACATAAAAGTTACATCAGAGGAAAACGTGGAGGAACAGAGAAAGAGATTGAAATCAAACTAAAAAAAAAAGATGAAACAATAAAACCAAAGGCAGGAAAAGTGGACAACTCAAAACCTATTGAGAAAGAACTAGAAATTAGAGGAAAAAACGATGAGTTGTCGGAAGCAGACCGGATAAAAGACACTGTGAAAAATCATAAAGTGAGAGCAAGACGAGTAGAAATGATGCTTTCACCAACGAAAAAGAGTGAGTGTGAAGTGGAGGATGAAGTGGTACTAAGTCCAAAGAAGGATTTTTACACAATGGAAGAAAAATTGAAAAAAACGTTAGCGAAGAAGATGAGTGAAGAACATGTTCACGCAGAATCATTTAAACGAGAGGGAGGTGCCAAGAAAACCAAAAACGAGTACAATAGCTAAAAGTGTATATCGCGCTCAATGCCTGACTTACAAACCCCACAATCTACGCCTTATGATAGATGCGGGAAAGCAGAAGATGGTGAAAGAAATTCTGGATATGTTGAAAGAAACAACATATTCAGATTCTTGGTCGAACGAATTGAGAAAAAGACGAAAAATTCCACTTTTAATCGAAATGTGTTAATGCAAATCTTCCAATTTATTCCAGCCCTGAGAGCCACCAAAAGTACTGATATAACAAGAGTCGAAATCCTGGATGACTTGAAATATGACAGAATAATTGTGCACATTGAATCACTCCAAATAGCACAAACAGTGCTGATGTGCGAGAGGCAATTACTAGAGGCAGGATTTCAGATCTATGAACTTGACAGTCTTCTAAGCTGTAACTCCACAGGAGAAGCAAATAAGAAAAATACGAATGTTGCTTCATTGAAACAAAAAGAAGGAATCCGGACCACATCTGTAAGTGGTAATAAGGATGAAGGTTGTAGAACTCAAAAGAAGGACCAGCTCAGTTCAATACACGAAGAGAACATTTTTGTGAGTAAAGAAAATGAGACACTGGAACCGCTGTGGCTAAAGAAAATAAAAATTACAGTAGAAAATGATGAAGAGATCACACCGGGCTTATCCTCAACCGAAGATTTGTCCAAAAAATGTGAAGATGCGAATCGATGGAGCTGGGTAGCGCGCTCATTGAATGAGCCTTGCTCAAGCTAATGCAACGAGGATCCTGATCAGATTACTATAGGATCCTGGAACTCACGTGACTACATTCATCTATTGGGTTCTGCTACTAAAGAGCTAAAAAACCTAGATGTCATATGCCTGCAGGAGACATGGTTGGCAATATGCCCATGCATTGATGGATTCGAATTAGCTCTGAACCCTGCAATCAAAAAAAGTAAAGGTAGACCAATGTCAGGATTGCTGATATTAATTAATAGGAAAAGCGGACTTTCGATTAAATCAACATCCAACCATACGCCATATGGTACATATTTTATGAGCATAAAAGTGGAGTCAGCAAATGGCCAGAGTAGAAGAAAGAAAGAGTTTCATTTATTAAATGTATACCTAAACCACAAAGCAACTCCATGCGATACACTTCTCCAAAGCGTACTGACTGTAATAGACGACATAATGGTATCTGAGAAGAACCCAGATATCATCTTATGTGGCGATTTAAACATCAAGTTAATAGAAGAAAAGAAACAACTAAGCAGTACAGCCAAATTAAGTGAAAAAAGTAAAACAACTCAAAAAGTCCTGGCTGGAAGAAATGGACTATAGATCCACGAACTTGATGAATGGAAACATAAGGGGTGATATACCTGCACAAGAAACTTGGGAGAGAGGTCCACAAAAGTCCATAATTGATTACTTTTTTGTGTCGGAATCCATGGCCGATGAGATCACAGCCTTAAAAGTAATCAGAACTACAAGAAGTGACCATAATATACTAATTCTAACGTGGAAAAGAGAAAACAAAAGACAGAGTGAGCAATGCAAATGTAATGTGATATTAGAACCAAATTGTAAGCGCCTGAGACTCCATCAAGAAGACATCAGAGAGATAACAGGATTCATGAATACCACAAAAAATAAGTGGGAATCAAAAAGTACACATATAAGAAACATAACTACGACCCAGAGGTCGCGAAAAGAAAGAAACAACTTAGAAAAGAGATCCGTAAGCTGAAGTGGAGTTCAAATGTGAACTATGAAGAGAACAAGAGAAAACTGAAAACAAATTACAGAAATTGGATAACCTCACACAAAAAAATACTCGAGCAAAGAGATGCAGAAGAAATACTGAAGATGATCAACAAAAGAAATGCAAGAGGTTTCTGGACGCTAATTAATGAGATCGAAAATCCTCAGAGAGCATCCATAACAAACATGGTTTCAGATGCTCAATGGTCAAAACATTACACTAGGCTGTTTGCCAAACGAGGAGACACAATCCAGAGTGACACTCCACTTCTTGAAGCATGGGACATTACAATCGAAAAAAGATGACATCAGAACAGCAATAGATAACTGCAGCTCGTCTAGAGCTGCAGGCCCAGATGGATTATTGAACCAAATGCTTAAAAATAATCCCGATGAATGGACCGATCTTTGCGAAGTACTATTCAAAAAAATCATCCAGGGAAAACGCATACCTACGTTGTGGAAAACAGCAATTATAGTGCCATTTTTTAAAAAGGGTTGTCGCACTGAACCATCAAACTATCTTCCCGTAGCGCTCCTGGACGTGATTGGGAAAATATTCGCACAATCATCCTAGCGCAGCTAAACCAATGGATCCAGAAGAACAACAAGTACGACGTAAGACAGTCGGGATTCATTAAGAATGTTGGATGTGGGCTGAATCTCTTCATCATCAATCTCCTGAAGATGGAGACGATTAAAAACCACCAGAAGGTTTATGTGGCTTTCGTAGACATAGCTCACGCCTTCGATGGGATAGAGCGAGAGCGACTGTGGACAAAATTGACCGAGCATGGATGCCCCCCTGATTTAATAGCAGCAATAAAAGAACTGTACTCGGATACAGAGATACGGATAAGATTAGAACAAGAAGGCCACCTCTCAAACCCAATACAAACTGCCAGAGGGGTAAAGCAGGGGTGTCCCCTGGGTGCTACACTGTTCAGTTTCTACATATTCGAGACTGGCAAAGCAATAGATGAGGTTGTGTCCTATCCACCTAAGATTAATGGAAAACTCATTGGATGGGCACTATACGCTGATGACATAGTACTTATAGATCGAACCCCTATAGGCTTGCAAAGGAAGTTGAACGCCCTCAAAGCCCACATTGATGAGATTGGGCTAGAAATGAATGGAGGAAAACCCGAGATTCTCGTGCTAAAAAGCTTGAAGGGTGCACAAAAGACACATGAAAAATTCAAATGGAGACTCAGTAATGAACATCTAAAACTGGTACAATGCAGCAAATATCTGGGAACAAATATCGTACAGTGCCAAGGTGTTCCACATAATTCTCACATTTAAAGTGGATATACTCAGTTCGTATAGTACTGAGACGACCGTGAAGCGAAATCAACATAAATGCATGAAAAATAGACCCATAGAAGCAAGAGGTCTTAATATCCATTCAAAATACCTTGAAGTATTTCCTTGTAAGCATCTCAGAAAAATATACATGAGATTCAGATTAAACCTACTAGAGACCAAGGAGATCCTGAAATTAAGGCATGCATCCGGGATTGAAGACGATCAATGTCGTTTCTGCACCGACTCTGAGGAGACACTGAAACATCTTGTATTAGAATGTCCCGAGATGAAAGACCTAAGAACAAAATGTCTAGGAGAAGAACTGGCAAAATTCACTACATATAGCTCAGATGAATGGTGGATTAAATTCCACAACAATGACTCACAGAGACACACAGTAACCCTGGCTCGCTACCTAGAAAAACTACAGAAACTATTGACAGAAGACAATGGTAGTCATTGACCATAACGATTGTAAGAATCTGTAGAGAAAGAAAATTGTATGAAAGAGAAGACACGGAACATTGAGAAGAATCCAAAAAACCCTGTAGAGCAAACCGAGCGCTCATTATAAAAATAGGAAATATGTATGTAAGAAGCTGTTACTTTAGTCTAAAGAAGAAAATAAAAATAAAATTATAATGGGCGCTCGTGAGGACAGAATGAACGGAAAACAAAAAAAGGATGGGTTCTATCTCATATTGTTCTTTTTTTTCTTTTTAACTTTTAAAAAGTCTGTTCCCTTTTAAAAAGTTTGTTTCAAACTGTATTAAAATAAAAAAAATAAAAAATAAAAAGTTTTTTCACTCAAAATTCCCCCCTGTCCCTCTGGTCCACTACACAAATTTGAACGCCCTCTGGAGATAGAGTTTGACATTCTAACTTGTATATCCAGGCACCATTGCTGGTGTTTAGTAGTCTACAGATAGCCATCTGGTAAAAGGCCCGATTGAGACATCTACCCATCTCTCTCTCTCTCTCTCGCCTGCTGTTTACGGTGCACCATCTAAGGTGCCATCTGCTTTTGTGGCCGAGCCTAGCGACCTTGAAGGTCCCCTCCAGGAGCCAAGTTGTAGACACACGTGCGCCGCAGTGAGAAGAGTTAATTGCATACTTTTTTACTTTTTTTCATATTTAGAATGCGATTTCTTTATATAAAAATACATTTTCCAGATCAGGGACCGGTCTCTGAGGAGTCTAATTGCAGTCATTTGCTCACCGTTACACGGATCGCGCAAACGTATCTCGATTTGTTTGTTGGATTTTCTTGCACTGTAATGTACATTTTACTACTCTAAGATGGCGGACATGCTTCAGTCCCATTAGAAGGTCTGTAAACCGTAGGTTAGGACTAGGTTACCATGGTAACTCATATATACACACTGAGAGGTGCGAGTACACGATTGGAGACACAAATCAGATGAGACTCATACTTTCACTGATCCAGACAGGCACGGCCGCATCTAATTGAATTCTGTACCGCCACTCTGCTTTACTAAACAAGCATCTGGTAAGTGCAGCCCCCCCCGCCCCCTTTTTATGGCATACCACGGTGGTGAAAGTAATAGATTACATACATTAGGCCAGCCACTATGAGTAATTCCTTCAGTTCGAACTCTATTTACAGAACGCTCAGAGTCTGAAAAAGAGTAGCTGTAGACACACTCCGACATCTGAATAGGGTGATTTAAAATTAGAGACAACGTCAGTGCCTGCTTCCCAGGTAATGGACCATAACAATATTATTGCATATTTTACCCTGCACATTTTTTCCACTATGTGATTAACACGGTGCGGGTTGACCCGCAGGGATCCGAATCCCATTATCATTTGGATTTATTCCCATTCTGTTACAGTTATGAGGACCTCTCCAGCCTAAAAACCTTGCTTAATTACTACAGGGACAGTGTTTTAGAAGGAAGGCCACTACCACCTCTACTCCACAACCTAAGAAGGTACTTACCTGATTCTATCTTGAAGCTCCTTATTTAGATAGCTTTAGTAGCTTTAATAGTATTGTCTCTATAGTCTGGGTATAGATCTGACTAGGCCCTTGACCATTTTCCTTTTAGGGCTTTCTCAGCGACTTCTATGTTAGTGTGTGCCAATATACAACAACAAGGAGTTCTAGGGACTTGTCCCACCACCTCCCCAGTGGCAGACCACTTCTATGCTAACTTGGCTGCACCCAACTTCAGGTGAGAGCTACATTATTCTCGTAGCCTTCCGAATCTTGATGATATTTTACCTTATGATAATGTTATCCATGGTTTTTTGTTCTTTTATAAAGGGCTATAACTAGCTTTTTTTTGTATTAGACACACAGCTGACTCGATTCACCATCTTTGTGTTTGCATTCATGCAACTACAACAAAGATATCTAGCTACTAAGAGCTGACACTTTGTCCTTTCTTTTATTGACACCCCACATGTTGCACCCTATCCAGCTTTCTTTTATCAGACTTTTGTTGAGTGTACTAGGATCTTCGCAATTTTTCTTCTCCTGATGAATGTTCAAGACTAGGCTGCTTAAGAACAGAAACATGTTGAGATAATCCGCTGGATTGAAACAGGGATTAAAAACTAAATTGTTGTATCAGATTAAGAAAAAATTAAGAAAATAAGTACACAAGGGACTTGTATTGCATACACCAATACCAATTTGTAATGATTATACATTGTATGTAATTTAAGATGTCCCATGTTTTATGTGTCTCACTTTGATGTATATGTTGGTTTTTGTAAACCAGTACATTTAATAACTTTTTAATGAGTATTTTTGATTCAAATGAATTGTTCTTTTTTTATGATGGTTTTTAGTTACTGTCAGTAAGTGTTGTGGTGCACTTTGTGGGTTGAGCTTTGTCTTCTATATATCGAAGTCTTCACGCTCCCCGGGTTCAGACAGAGTAGACACATCTCCCACGTCCCTATGGGATTGTTTTTACAGGGATTCCTCCTTTATAGAAACATACTGGTTGCATACTGGTTAGAATATGCAATTGTCCATGGTATTGAAATTCCCACCTGAATAAATGTGGCCTGATATTTGCAAAGAAAGGTGTGTGTATGTTCTTGGCAGGTCCTGACATATGTGCTGCCCGTCTATTAAACCATGAGTGAGGCTTTTTTGAAATAGCTTATACTGTGACCTGAATCACTTCTAAGGGCACCTAATTTTGGCTGATAAACTACAGTGTGATTGTATGGTTTACCTAGGATCACACACTTTAAGTGGGAAAGCCAACATTTAAGCCTAGGCTGAAATTTATATACTTGATCATATATCTTCCAAGCTCAAGTTGGCACAAATATGTGTTGGAGTTTGGTTTTGAATACCTAAACTAATACTCAATTGTATTCAAATGCTTTAAAAAGTCACATGATAAATTAACTTTACAATGTATATATCACTGGTGAAACGTGTTGATGAAAAAGAGTAAAAAAGTAATTCTGTTTTGAATCCTAAATTGCATAGAGGGACAACTCCTGTTTGCAGTTATTTGCAAAAGCCCCCTCTGTGCAGAGTAAAAAAATTGTAAATATCGCCTTTAATCTTCATTTTTCCAATACGTGTCTGGAAAAGTGTAAATCCATCCCACAATTAAACATTTTTGGGAATCATCCACAAGGGTTTCTGTTGGCATCTGCCTGCTTTTACCAGGGTGTAAAAGTCAGGCGTATTCCTTAGGAATCCATTGGTTTTCCACCAACATACAAATACATGCTAGTGGAAAACCTATCGGATTCGGCAGAGGGACCTGCAACAGCAGACAAACTTGTTAAATCCGATCTGCTTTCCAACTTTGACCGCCAAATCATACAAAATCCTGCAGCACAGACAAAGTGGTGATAAATGCTTTTATCGACACTTTTTCCACTCTGCTTGACTTGGAAAATGACCCCCTATGATTGTAGCTTTATTATCCCTGTCATGAATGGCAGCCTACAAGATCCAGATTAGAAATGAATGAGAATTTACAAAAAATATCATAAGACACAAAGGTAAATGAAATGAACGGCAAGGTCATTGTTTCACACAGCTTGTTCTGCATCCATTTAATTTCTAATCACCCAACAATCACACCCAATATAATTCAAAGGAAAAAGAGCCACAGAAATGGTCACTGCCCTTCTTGCACATCTCTAATTACTTCCTGTTGTAAATAATCTGCTTCTGAGACACATTAAAAAGATAAGACCTCACTGGGAGGGCCTGTGCAGCCCTGGCTGTTTGTGTTTGAGGGGAGGGAGGCAAAGCAGGGGAAGGGGGCATGGGCATTTGTCCCTTGTCCAAATTTTAAATCCACCTCTGATTGCACTCTCCAGGAAAAATGTAAATACTGTTTTTTAGTTTTAAAAGATGTACACCATTTATACTTGGCCCGCAACATCAAAGACAACACTCTTCACATATGCTGTTTTCCAGGTGTTCATAATTAATATTCTGAGAGGTAAATGTTTTTTGGGTGGTGGGAACAATACTCCCATCCCGCCCCCTCCCCATCTCTGGTGGGGTCCCACAGCAAATCATTTCAATTTCAGGCACTGCCTACACACCCAGCACCAAGGATGTCCATTATACTTTCCAAACAGGACCCACAATACACATGCTGTATACTGTTTGAATGCAAACAGTGTTAAGTTACTCAAACCGTATGAGGCTACCAATTCAGTAATTATCAGTTGGAATCGCAAAAGGTCCAGGCTTCCACACAGGCAAAGATATATTCTATTTAGTTTGGAACCCCACTGCCAAGTACACATGAGAAGAAGATCTGAAACTGGTCCATACCCATCATCCTTGCCGTGTCATTTTCAGGTAGGGACTTGTTGGATCAACTCAGTGAGGTGCAGCTTGATTCCCTGGGCATAGCAAACAAGGCACCCACATCTAGGTATGTACACTTTCACTTAGGGAGACAAACTGAAACCAACAGCTTGGGTCTTTGACTAGGCATGGGTAGGCATTTGCCAGGCACTGCCATAATGGTATCACTTTGCCATAAGATGTACCCACCTGCCCCTATGTACCTCCTAATGATGCAGACAACGGGTCCCTCACAAACTTAATAGGGTCCCTGCATACCCTCGGCACTCACATGCAAACAGAAGCTAGCATACAGAAGAGTGACTGGTTCAACAACCTTTTTTCCTGGGCACCATCCTGGATGGGGGCGATTGTGAAGCTTCTGCTTCCTATGATCTTGTTCATGCTGGTGATCTTCTGTACCTGCCAGCTGGGGTTCCGATGCTGTTCTAAAGCAGTGCCGAGCAACGCAATGATGATGTTCTCAATTGGGGAACAGGGTGCACCTTGCGGTACAAACAATAGCGCAGTTCAAACTGATGACCCAGACAAGCCACGCATGGTTGATATAGAACAATGACTTCAACCCCATGCACCACCACAATTTCCGCACCAGACCCTGAAAATTATGTAGAACACTGGGTAGAATTAGCAGGGGATGGAGGATGTATATATATGATTTGTATCCCCGAGCAATATGCATAAGCAGGGGAAAGTTTACGGTCTGTATGCAGAGCATGGGTACCGAAGGAAGGGTCAACGCCATATTTGGAAGCAGAACGATTGGAAATGGAAAGAATGGAGAAGGAGGACCAGAAGCTCACCTGGGAGTTTGTTAATGTGGTGTTAATGAAAGGAGGGAATGTTGGGAAGGTGGGACGATCGTCCCAGGAACCCTAGCGGTTTCGTTTGGGGCAAAGGCCTTTAAGCATACAGTAGGTGCCTGGTGAGAGTACATCGGGATGGCAGTGGCAAAGGGGGCTATTGTGAGGGGAGGGTAGTACATGTCATGGGTTTAGAGCGCACTGGAAATCCATCACCATCTTAGAAAATAGCAGCCATATTGAAATCGAGTCCTAACGCTATGCTGCACCGGGCTGCAGGCCCAGGTCACAAATATGGAAATAACTGTATGCATGTGAAAATAGGTTGTATCATGGACACTGGTGAGAAAGGCCACAGCTGCAGAGATTCTTAGACCTTTTATTGTATCATGTTGCCGGCATTTTGTATCCCAGGAGGAATGCGCCTTGCAAGGCCCTGAGGGGGTTGAGAGCTCCCTGAAAAAAGCGATCCCATGAGAAGGAGGGCGTGAGCTTCTGACCTTCCCCATCCAAGCTCTAGGCAATAGTGACCTGATGCCTCCCACCCCAAGACCCCAGCAGTCCAAGATACCAGTCAGTTCCAGACCACCGGCCATAAAGCAGTTAGACCCCCCAATCAATCAGAAAAGATCAGAAAGCGAGGACAGGCTGCCTTCCCCAAGGGTCACGTGATTTGTGCTGCGAGGTGCCGGCAGGGGGAAAACAACAAACCTAAAGCGAGGGTGGAAAGCTTTGGAAGGGTGCCGACGTGTCTGGAATTGAGTTGGGTGTTGTTAGTTACAATGACCTCAAAGTATCCTCTTAGCCCTTGCCTGCAAGACCAGGTGCACATTAGGTTAGAGATAAAGAATGACTTGTTTTTCTTTATATAATGAGCAATTAATTGCCGTTTAGTGTCTGATGACGTGCGAGGAGGAGCCACGTGGAAGAAGATGGACAGAAGTGGCTGGGACCAATGGCCTGGCATCCCCTATGGGGCAGGTAGCCTATGTATAGGGTTGCGCCAACCAACCATTCAGATTTGTACCATATGTAACTTATGACACTGTGTGCCTTTTTAACGTGTTGTTTGAACTCATTTTGCCACAATGTTGCATGGCAACAGAGTGCCATGCCGGCGCATTTCTCTTTTTGTGGAAATAAACCTTGTTCTCCTTGCAAGAGGTGTGCTGGGCTTTTTCCACCTTTTCCCCCAAGTGGGTTGTATATTTTCTTGTGTGAGCATTGAGGGGCTTCTCTACGCTGTTTTGGGTCAAACCAGGGCAGATCACAATTATAAAAATAAGCGGAATTGTCCCCACTTCGTGAGTATTTCCCAACAACAATATGAGTGGTGGTAGCAAGCAGGGAATCTCAGCTCTGTGAACTGATAGTGAGAGGGCAATCTCTGTTATATCCATTTTAGATAGGCAGCACCCCACCACTTTCTAGGGCTAGTATACAGCCACAGTTAAAACATCAGTACTTTCACTATGACAATGAGTTTCCCGGGATCAAAAGAGATCTGTAACCTTTCTATCTTTATGGGTAGGACTTGGTTAATATTTCTTTCTGAGGCACTACAGCATTACCTTGCCCAGGGTTTATGGAGGACACCTCTGAGCGGGTGGGGGTCCCATGGCTCCAATATGTTGTGATTTTTGGGAACACTTTACCACAAGAGTTCTTGTGGTATGAGGGTTCAACCCACACTTAGTTTCCCTTAAGTAGGGAAGGGCATGTTGCTGCCCAACATGACAAGACCCTTCCAAAATAACAGGACACTGTTTAGTAGATCAGGGGGTCCCATGCAAACCTCCTCTTGGCCCAGCATTATGCAGGGGGTGCTGGCACCAGTCTCTGTGGCCACCCGACCCTATACCTCAAGGTACAGGCAGGGAATGTAATCACAGTCCACACTTAATCCTTGGCAGAATTGCAGAGTCTCTTTTGGCTTATTCAGGCTTGGCTAGGTATTTCGTTGTTCAGCATGGTCTGGTGCAAAAAACCTTGTGCCGCCAAACGTGGGGCCATGCGTCATCTAAATGGGGTTTAGGCATCAGACTCTTGACCGTTGAATCCCAACAATATTGGGTGCCCCTTTCGCCCTTGGCCCTTACCACATCTGGCACAGTAGGACTTTCCAAGCCTTCAACAAATGGCCAAGCAATTTCCCCTGCTGAATGAAATGATACAGTATGTAATGAAGCTCCCTCCCACTTTTCACCTCCTTCCCCTTCCTTCCTCAATCCTTTCCTCATCCTTCTCAGGTTTCCACCTTCCTTCTCTAGAGCCCCTTCACTGACGTGCCATGCAGCTAATTCCTCAGTCTCATTACTTTTCACCTTAACTCTTCTTATCCTTCTCTATGCTCCTCTCTCAACCTTTGTTTACCTCCTTTCTTATTTTCACCTACTCTCTGCCTATTATTAGCAGCTCTCTCCTTCCCTCCTATGTTCTGGTTTATACCTCCTTTGTCACCTTCCTTCTCCACTGTCCACCCTCCTTGGTTCTTTTTCTTCCTCCCTCTTCTCCACACTCCCCTCTATGTTCCTCCTTCCACCTTCTTTCTCTACTCTTCGATCTGTGTTGCTGCCTTTTCTACTTTGCCACACCACCTAGTTCAGAACACCTTTATCTGTACTCATAATTCCTACACTGTTCCCCTGCGCCTGGCCACTTTTATTTCCCCTCACCAAGGGCCAGAGAACATCTAATGGTGTCTAGGCTTTCCCGGTATGATGAATTTTAAAAACCAGACACAGAGATTGTATTCAAGGCCCATGAACTACAGGTTTGCCAGCTGAACATAATAGGCCAGCAGTTTACCTAGCAACTCCACCACCCAAGGCTATTTCAGCCTCATCTGTCATCTTGGATCTGGCAGCAGACTGTGATCATCGCTACCAGCCTAGAGAAAGGGTTTCTCTCTCCCCTCCAAATTTGCTATTGTTTGGAGTTTCCTATCATCTTACAGTTGCGCAAATTTAAGCAAGCATGGTTACCCTTGTGGTGAGGCTTTGCTTTGCGGATGTCCATGCTAAGGAGTCCAAAGGCCACATGAGTTTCTCCTCCCATCCATTTACTGTGGTATGTTATGTGATGTTATTTGAGTTTTACAAAGAGTGCATATCTCCTGAAGGCATCATGGCACTATCGTAGCAGAGCACTGTCTGGTTATTGACTACTATTGCTTCCATACCCTTCCCTTCAGATGCCTGGTGATCATCAAGTCATCAGGCTCTGGCCATAGATCTCTAGGCAGCTTGTTGCATTTGAGTGCAGCCTGGAATGCAAACAATCTACCACTACCCGTAGACTTATTCAACTTAGGCATTGCAATTTGACAATCATATTGAAATTTATTAGGTTTTTTGGAGTGAAAAAGGTTGAGTTAGGATAGATCTTTTGCCACCAAGGATTGAATTGTTTCTAGGCATAGGCATTTGAAAAAAAAACCTCTTCCTGACTGGAAGCCAGTGGAAGGATGCCAGTCCATGCATTATATGCTCCGATGTCTCAATTTCCAGCAGGAGCATTGTTGCAGCATTTCAGACCTTCTGCAGGCATTCTATTTGTTTCAGGGAGTCCCAAACATATTCTATTCTTGAGGACCTATGGACAAATTGGAATCCATAATAATGGCAAGAGTCTTCATAGTTTTAGAGGGGAGAGAACAATCCCCAAAAGAGGTCGGTCCGAACATAGAGTCCTTTGAATGGGGTTAGTTTTAGGGAGGTTTTATCCATCCAACTTTTGATGTTTGTTAGGATGTTTGATGTTTGTTAGGAGCTCTTTGAGCTTACGTGATAAAAAAAGGCTCTATTTCCTGAGAGGCTCATCCTATTCTATGTATCGTAAGCATAGTAAAAGAAAATAACCTACTTGGTTGTATCAATTCAACTAGTGGTTTCAGTTAAAGCCTGAACAAAGCTGGTGGTAGGGATGCATCCTGAGGGACGCCACATGTCCTGGGACGAGGGGGAGGAAATGGGTCTCATGTTTACCGAAAGTGTATGCAGAGAGAGGAATTAAACTATCTAATCAAGGGCAAAACGGGCGGATAGGTCCTTAATATCAGAAGCCCAGTGCAATAAAGATCCACTTCTTCTCCATTATGGTCAAGCATTGTTGGTGTAATGTCTTATGTACTACATCCATGCATAAATCCATGTTGTTGTGGATTCAAAAGTCTATTTAGCTCTGCATAGCATGTGAGTTATTTAATCACAATTTGTTCCAGCTCTTTTGGAAGTTAGGGTAACTACGCAAAAACATTCTAAAGGCATCCGTATCCAAAGATGTCTCTTCCAGAAGCAGTCAATTATTCATTTTTTTCAACCTGCTCATACAAAGTTCGCAGTCAGCGAGGAATTACACAATTTGGGCCTCATTACAACCCTGGCGTTGGACCATGGTGCTATTAGCACCATGGTCCATGCCGGATTCCGCCATGGTGGATGGTGGATTTACCGCCCCATTCCAAGGTTGGCGGGGCGGTAAATCCCCATTCACCATGGTCCCTTCCCCATTCCCATTTTTGGTCCATAGGGCTCAATGGGAATGGGGAAGGCGCTAATTAAGGCACCGTAAATTACGGTGCCGTAATTAGCACCAAGGTCCCTTAGCGGGTTGGACTTTAACATCTGTAAAAAGTAGGCGTTAAAGTGTGAATAGGGCGTTAAGGGTTTAACGGCGCCGCAGCCTTTTACGGCGCCGTTAAACCCTTAACGCCAGGGTTGTAATGAGGCCCAATGTATTGATTGTGTTTTGAAATACTGAACAAATATCCTTGCCTGTTTTTATTGGGAGTAAATGAAAAAGCCATCTGGAGCGCTGTGCTGATTTAATCAGGTGATTCTCTTCTTCAGAGGACAAGATCTGGAAGTTGTACCAAGTCATATTAGGGTTGGAAAATTGAATATCTGTGTGTCTGGGTAAGTGACACTTTTGGATAATTTCTAATCTTCTCAATTATATTACGAAAGTAGGTGGATAAACCATCTGTCAGACACCGAGATGGGGCAATGACAGAAAAGGAGGACAGTGCGTTAGCCAAATGATTTAGAGTGGAAAAGGTTTTTCAGGGGAGATTGGGTGCTTTTTATATCTATTTTGTGAGACAAAAAGGCTTTATTTGTTTTCATCATGATCTGTACAATATCTTCACTGTAGGATCAGATGTTTGTCTCTGTTTCCTTTTCCAGATTTCTTGTTTTGCCCCAAGCTATGTTAGTTTCCCGTGAAAAACAGTCAGACCTCATTTTACCTTTCTTGACTAAAACTGTCCTCAAAGGTGGCGGGCAAGATAGCCCCGAGGCAACACGCTTTTCTTAGCAGCAAGACAACGCTGCAAAGCACAGGTTCAAATCGGGCGCACATTAGAGGCTGGTCCCCAGTATTAAGCGTGATATACAAGATTAATTAACATACATATGTCATCAAACAAGTTTAGCCAAATGATCCTGAAACACTTAAAGAACTGCCTGCATGCCAGTAGGAGCTACACCATCTAATAAAATGGGCGCAGCTTGTGTTTTCTATTGCATCGTTGGCTATGAGCTTCCAAGGTCTTATTCCACAGTTGTGTTTTTTTCTCAACATTTGTGTGAAGCGACTGGTTCAGGGCAGACAAGAGGATCACAGGATGGTTTGATCAGATTCCGGGAGTGGACCAAGGGTTGTGAACTCCAAAAATATGCAAATATCCTAAAGTCCTAAATCTTCGTGGAAGAATAAGTGCTCAGTATCTGAATCCAGAATATTATCAAATCAGCAATTTAGGTCTCCCCAGAACACCAATCTGTGATTGGATAATAATAAATTCTGCATCTGCCTCGGGTAAATTGTCAGCAATTGTTATTTCTTTTTAATTAGGGTGTGTGTCGATTATCAGTAGTATTTTCTGACAAAGGTAATCTTACCAATAGTGTTTCTGTTCATGGAACAATATCGGGCGGACAGCTTTGTAATTCTCAGGTCTTGATTAAAAATAATTCCTACACCTCTGCCCATTTACCTGACTGTGAGTGTATTCGAGTTTGGTGGTTGGATGGCATCATATCCATGATTAATGGTTGGTTAGTGGCTAGTTCAGTCAGGCACAAAATATCTAGATAGTCTTCTAAAATTAGATCATGGATGTAGATACAATTTCCTGCTGCTGATATCTCATTCAGTAGAGTGCATACCAAGCTTTTTGCAGAGGGTGCTGTATAGACTTTTCTATTCGTCAGCCCCTTAAAAAGGGGGAATGTAAGCATTACAGCAGACCTGGATTTCCCAGAAAGATTTTATGTGGTGAAGAATCCACAAGCAATGTCTCCCAGGGAAGCGCCTCATCCAGGGGATATACGGGCATAGGGTATGGACCGAGCCTCAAGCCAGACACAGACATGTACAGGTGGGTTTCCTTTTTGTGAAATGCTGTCACAACCACTGCATACAACCACTGCACAACGTTACCATCTACTTCTCAAAATTCCCTTATTGGGGTCCACGTCATCTAGGTGACTCCTAACAGCAAGAAAGCTCTAGTGAACAACAGAGGTGCCATTGAGACTAACAGAGAGTAGTGGATAATTACTTTGCCCTTGCCCACAAAAGATAGGGACAGACTCTCCCTGTGAGGTCTATTCACATGTAAGACATTTCCAGAAATAGTATTGAGAACCACCTGCAATGTATTCAAATGTTATGAAAGTCAAGTGCAAAATATAACAAGCATTTGCAATGCCAACAGTTTTGCCTTTTGTGCAGGCATGGGAAAGGCATTTGCCAGGCACTGTTGCAGTGGTATTAAGTCGACGATAAATGGAGTGGCTCAAGGCAGATCTGGTTCAGACATTTTATATTTCACCGTAGCCCTGTTTGCAGCTCTAATTACGTCATTAACACTCAGAAGACTGATTTCAAAAACACTCGCAGGCACTTCAAGGACACAGTTAGATGGTAAGTCTTGCTAAGGTAGCTCAAAGAGATCCCAGGAGGTGTTTTGGGGCTGGGAGGGGCAGGAAGTGTGTCAAATGGCCATAGGGATTAGCATTGCCGTGGGCAGTCAATTCATGGGTAAATCACCAAACAACACCTACATGCTTTGTGTTCCTCCTCATATGCCTTTTCTTCCCAGCTGTACTCTAATGCAATAGTTTCAGCATATAGGTGACGCTTTAGCACCACGTAATAGCCAAAACTAGAAACAGTTAAACAACAGTTCTTTCACTGGCAGGGCTTCTTCATGCATCGGTTGCACTATGCTATCATTCTCACTCTGAAACCCCCACATCTGTGGGTGTGTCTCACAGGTGCCTAGAAACACCAAGAAAGGACAAGTTGCACAACGGAAGTGCCATTGCCACATCTAGGCTGATGTGACCAGTGTTGGTGAGTCAGTGCAAATTAACTTGCCTGTGCTACAAAGGCCAAGGGCAGTGTCTCCCCTTTTCAGATATTTCCATAAATAATATTGAGAAACACTTTCAGTGTATCAAAGTGGTATAAAGGTTGAGTGCAAAATGTACAATTGGCTAAACTAACAGTACCTTTACAAGCAGTGCTTCTATCTTCATCTGAAAGGTTCTTATCCTGCTTGGGGTGTTTGTGAACATCATGGAGGGGCATACAGGCAAGGCTTGGGGTGAGCTGGGATGCCTGGGGAATCCACCATATACCCCCACAAGGGTCTAAATCTAGGAGTTGGTTGTGGTCCCTGGTCCACCCTCTAGCCTTACACATGGGAGGCTGCCAGAATCCTTTCCCTTTCAAGATGGCCCCCCTGTTTTTTTCAAGAGGATGGTGCCTCAGTAAGTTGGTATTAGCCTTCAAGCACTTCTCTAGTGTTTGATAATGAACGGGTAAACTTGGAGCATGATAACCCACCTCATAATAAGGGTGTTGGATTTGCTGTATCAGGTGCATTGTCTGGAACCAGTTGAATATTTTTGGCATGTAGCCCTTAGTTGAGTTCTTCCACTCCTCACTTAATGGCAAGACATTCTGGATCCATGGAGGCAATCATTAATTTCAAGAGGGAGGAGGTTTCTGCTGATGTACAAAATGGGGTATTTACTATGTCTCTGTTCCTGGGAAAGAAGGGCCCCCAACTGTCCTTGAAAAGTGCACCCATAAGACTTACAGGTGAGAGACTTCAGACATGATGAGTAGAGGAGAATGGCATAGGAAACCCTTCATCTCCTCAAAAGTATCCTAACTCTGAATAGTCCATCATAGCTGATATACTTGTGATGATCTCAGATGCTTGGTGAATGACACCACGATACTGGGAAACCATGAATAAACCTCTTTTAATGCACAACCAGACACAGGAAAGCTTATACTTCTTTTCTTAGTGCTTAGTAGGCAGAGCTTCTGAACCACTTCCACGTTCCCCTCCTGCGACTGTCCCAGCAATTTCTGGTCCTGGAATCCTAAGTACAGGACGGTTGGCAATGAAAGATGCCAATTTGCAGGTTTAGTCCTTAGTTCAGGCGTTTGCAACCTGTGGCTCTCCAGATGTTTTGGGCGATGACTCTCATGAACCCTGACCATTGACTATGCTGGTTAGGACTGGTGGGATTTGTAGTCTAAAACACCTGAAGAGACAAAGGTTGTACAATCTTGCTTTAGTTGTACCTTCTGCAAGGCTTGGATAATGTAATAGACATGTTCCTTGTCCTCAGTCCAAGCATTTCTGATGAAATGGAACCTGTAGGATCCTCTGTTTAAGTCATCTGGTCCATACATCATGGAGCAGTTGGTGGTACCTGGCCCATGGCTTCCCCAGTCCCATCTAAACATGAGATTTTGTTGCAGTCCACCTATAAATGAAGGGGCAGATCCTCTGGCAAATGAAGATTAGGAAAATACTGTCTTTTCAACACCAGAAGGTCAGTGTTAGTTCACTGTGCTTCAGTTTGGCTACCATAGAGCACCACAGACATTTCAACGGTAAACGGATCAGGTGTTAAGACCACATTAGGCTAATGAATGAGAATTGATATTTTGAGTTAGTAAATAGAACAGGAGAATCGATAGTGGAAATGGGTAAAGCATTCCAGCCACCTATGACCGGTACAGCTGTTTGGTACAGCATGAGTCAAGCAGACATAGCTGATCTAATAAGAAAGGCAAAACCATCTAGATCATCAGGACCCAATAGCCCATGCAATATTGTTATGAAGCAGGACCCAGAGATATGTGCGGCACTATTTCTAGAACAGTTCTTGCATATCTGTGAAGAAGCCTCAATACCTCTCTCATGGCAAGAATCGATATGGATCCCCATTCATAAGTGCGGCCCACATTCTATACCAGACAATTTACGCTTACTTGCGATGTTACATTGTGGCTCTAAATTATTCGCTAGTGTCTGGCTAACATTGCTAACAGATTGGGTAACCTCCAAAGGATTACAGCACTGTGCTCAAACTGGCTTCAGAAAAGGGTTTGGCACCACACACTCCATCTGGGTCCTCTCGACTTTAATGGCTGACACTTATGCTTAACCTGGAACCGGCCTCTATGTATGCTGGGAGGACTATAGCTCCGCATTTGATACCGTCATTCGGACCAAATTATGGGAGAATTGGCAGAGTGGGGAATTGATCACTCCCTCCTGTACTTTATAAAACTTTTATATGGTGACACAAATGTGCGGGTTAGATTATTGGAAGAGGGTCTGCAGTTGCAACCTTTGAACACTAATATTGGGCTTAAACAAGGCTGTGCCCCTGCCCCTCTGCTGTTTAATTTATATATTTCAGATATTTTTGAGGTTTTATCTGTTGTTAACAATCACCCCCCTCACTATGGAAAGATAGATACCCCTTGTTTAACTTATGCCGGTGATACAGTGTTACCAGACAGAACCCCCCTGGGACTACAAGGCACAATAAATGTCTTACAAGAATATGCCCAAATAAATGGGCTGCAGATAAATTTGTCAAACACCAAAATTATGACGATTGGGGAAAAAATAGCAAAAACCAGGACTTTTCAGTGGATGTCCAGCGCTCTTATTTGATAATCCCGGCGTTGATTCACTTCATTGCTTGTGTTTGTTTTCGATATATTACCCGTCTTGGCAAATACTGGGGCCTGGAAGGGTACCCCTAGGGCATGTGTTTATGTCGCCTATGCAACTCACAGGTTGAGACAGTTAGACATATTTTGACGCGATGCACATTTCTCGATCATCTTTAATGTAAAGGACACAACAGATTTGAGCCCTGGGGATCGGACCAATTTTGGTCCATGATATTTAGCGCAGAATCTTTGGTGATTACGGCTGCGGCACATCACATTTGGTTAAGGGCAAAGACCACATTAGAAGAAATTCACTTAAAATAATTTGTCAAATGAAAACCTTAAATAGAACACTGACAGAAGTAAAGTGTAAGGTTGAAGGAAATAGCCAAATGGGACTGGGCAAATTAAAGGGGAGTGAGTCTCTTTTTTATCTTAGCACAGATTTTAAATAAAAATTGTTTAGGTGTGGATTTGAAATTCTTGCTTCACTCCCCTCCCCACAGACTTACCTGAATAGGTTGGACATGAGAGGAACGGTGCCGCTCCTCTCATGTCCGCTGGCCGCTATGGAAATGGAAGAGGTTCTCCGATTGGAGCCTCACTTCCATTTCCATAGTGGCCATGTTAGACTACTGTTTCTAACGTTAATTTTTTCCAAAGCAATAAATGCCTGTAAGAACCCTGGGATGTAAACACGGGTTGCTAATAGTCATAATGACGAGTTGCCTTTGACGTGCGGAGTGATAACGTCCGAGGGCCATCGCCATCATTACTATTAACTCGTGCTGTTAACCCCGGTATGGCATGGGGAACTCGTCATTACGGCCATAATATTGTCAAATCGTTATCCCTTACACTTTATTGGGAGTCAAAAAATGTGCTGCGTTTACAAATTGTACCTAGATTATTTATACTGGTCACTATACATCGAATTTAGGTTTGATATTCCTTGCTTAAAAAGTCTCCTTAATGTCTGGGATTCTTTAACATCTGACATGCAGCCTTTCTGTGTATTGTTGAGGAAAAGATTTGTTTTTCTTTTACTATGCCCATCGTATAATAGACTCAGGAGATTGTACTTTAGGCCTATATTTGTTAAATGCAATAGTCGTTCTACATCAGATGCCAATTTACAATGTAAAAGAACAGATGGTCCAGCGCAAGCAAGAACTATCTAGATTTGTTTCCCTGAACTTAATGTTCTTTAGGTTTTAATGTGCTCTTTAAATGTTTTTATAGCTAGTTCCCATTAATCAATGAGCCTTTTTTTTCACTTGAAATATGATTTTGTTTCAGTTTACAGTTTCCTTTTACTTGATTTTAGCAACATTTAGGTTTTATTTTGTCGTTTATGAATATTGCATTATGTCTTATATCATAGTTTTAACCTATTGTATATTAGCTGTTTTTATATATACCGAAATTATTTCATATCGAATTAAGGTATTTTGACTGACTGACATATGTAAGAGCAAAGCATGGAGAAGAAGGAATGTGGAGACTGGTGCCTCATAGCTCTGTCCGGAAGCGTAACGTGCACCCCGCCATGTTCCTCTCGTAGTCTTCGTCAAAACTCTCGTTCTGGGCTAAAGTGAAGTGGTTCTTCCAGTCCCCAGAAATTCCTGTGTAGAGATAAATAAATGAATATGATTCAGATGCATCGAAATTCATCAGAAATGGGCAAGGCGTATTTCTCCCGGTTCAGAAGGGACTTATGGTCCTGGAATAGCGGCGCTAGTTTGGGAACATCTAGTCTCAGCATCCCACTAATGACTTGCTGCGGGCAATCGCTGTGCACATGGGAAACTCTTAGCTATAACAACTGAGTGTTGGGCATTAGGGAAAGGGAAGGGGCATTGGTAGCAGTCCCTGCAAGCAATGTATTTGTAGAAAGAAAATTGGTCCTAACTGATCTTTTCTGACCGATGAAGTTTAACAATGAACCGTAATGCGCCCCTTCTTTGAACGCAAGCTGTTCCTCTTTAGAATGTCCTACTGTGTGGAGATGTGACTGTAGTACGCTGTGGCCCTCTAGGTAAGGTCTTTTGATATGTTCATTATTACAAAGATGCAGGTCTTTTTTTGGTTACGTCCCCATGACTTCTCATGCTGAATAAACACTGTTATGTTGCAGCTAAAGGTATGACAAGTAACCAGTATGGAAACTTGGAAGGAATGTAAATAATACATGGAAGCACCACCCTTAGTACACTACATTTGATTAAGGGTTACCAGAGTGTATTTAGTGCACAGCAGTAAACCACACTTGCACAAATGTGGGACTATACTGCAACTATCAAACCTTTTTTGATGAGACAGCATCTTGATTCTAATATATAGAAGGCTACAGCAACTAAGCTAATACTTTTCTGACAGATTGGTCCATTTTCAGGGGCTGAATCTTGTTGCTGAACTTAGAACAGAATTGGTGTCTCCACTGGTATTGCCCATTGTCCAGTGCACTGGCTTTGTTGCTTCTGCCTTCTGTTAATGATACTGGGCCTCATTACGAGCCTGGTGGTCGGTAAATAAGGGTGCCGGTAGCAGCTGTGAGAAACCTGACAGTGTCTCCCTAGCTAGACCCCAGAGATCTGTCATCCAGGTGGCCAGGACACGGCCATCGCTATCGGATCCAGTTCCTGGGGTGGACCAATGATGGAGATGGAGGATCTCCTGAATGGGGGGGTCCTTGGGGAGTGGGACCCTTCTTTCAACACCTTTTCCCCATCCTACCACATAGGATATTCCATAACACTGCCCCCCTCCCTTTTTCCACACAAACACTTTCGTACAACACGAAAGACAACAGACTAACACCAGTGTGTCAGACAATTGATCAGAATCACCCACACCTGACAGCCCTTTCCCTTCCCCACAGGGATAAAAGGTGGACCACGACAGCACACTACGAGCAAGGCAGACAGCATGACGTAAAAGATAACTCAGTTTGGCATTTCAAGAGGAATAGAAAGACGGACCAGTCCGAGAGGGTGACAAGGAGAGAATCGGCCTTGCCCTTTCCGACCAAGGCCCGTGAAGCCTGCGCCGAGGGAACGATAAGCCTGCAAAAAATAGCCAGAATGTATTGCATCAGATGTCAACGGTACACAAGACCCTCCTCCACTTGTCTCTTGTGGTACCAACATTGACTCTGAGGCAAAGGAAAGCGAAGCCATTCATCAAAGCCGGTGAGTCGAGGGGAGTGTCGACAAGAAACCGTACTGTTTTGAATGAAAAGTAGTCAACAGCTAAGTTGAACTTTGAAAGGCAAAAGGATACTATTAACAAAGGAGGGGGAAAACCAGATGCATAGGAGTCCGGCACCACATGGATGCTCTCGTAGGAAATGGGATGATTACCGAACGGTAAAGACTACCGTAACAAGAAGGCCTTGGAAAAGGCAAAGGACGGTCAAAGTGGTCATACGGGGGGCTTGTAAAATCCTCTGTACCGTCAAAAGTCTTTGACCGAGAGAGAATTGTGAAGCTAAGGGAAGTGAATCCTGCATGTTGAAAATTAGCACATGAATTGTGTTTCGTGAAGATTAACAAGAGTGAACCCGACCCAGTGAAATGGAGGGAAGTCTAAAAGTCCTGTGAGGAATTGTTGGTAAAGGCTGCCAAGCGTGAGCCCGGCAGAGTGAAGCTGACAATCCAGGGTAGTGTGTGGAACGCAGTGAACCCGACCAAGGGGTGTGTACATGAATAGTGTGTTACAAAAGTCGACAAGAGTGAACCTGGCAGAGGGAAGCTGACAACCGAAAATCATCGAGAGTGAACCCGGCAGAGGGAAGCCATGTCACAAATGGGTTCTAATGTAAGCAAGAAAACACAATATTCAGGTTCATTCCACCTTGCACTAAACTGTATCCGCAGCAGAGAGGTTGCTGAAAAGGGATTTCCCCAAGAGATCTGCAACTCCCTTCCGGATGGTACCGAAATGGGAAGAGCAGAACCCGCAGGGAAACCCTCTGAGGAAGAAAACCATGTCTGGAAACGTATTTGTGGCAATGGATGACTAGATGCTTAATTCTCGGTGCCTGTAAGGTTGGCGTGTGCTCTATTGGAACTTGGGTTGCCTTGCTGTAAGAGAAACAGAGTATGTTAACCTACACTTAAATCAAAACTTGCCGGTCTAAACGTAATGCGATTTGTTGTTACCATATGGTTATGTTGAGGAGGTTACATCTGAGTGTGTGTAATGGTAGGATTCTGTGACTTGTTGCTTGTCTGTGAGATGTGTTGACTCGCGGGTGACAGCACAATAGTAGAAGGCTAGAATACGAGAGACGGAAGAGCATTAATAATGGCGGAGAGTTGCCGGGAAGCTTTTCCAGATAAGAAACCTACCTCCGTGATCGTGGAGCTGTGAGCATGGGTGAATCAGTAAGGATTGCAAATGGCAGTGGCTGCAGTGAAAGAAATGGACTGCCGAGGAAAAAAACAATTCATTAAGGAGTCAGAGTTTTCTAGGAAAGGCTGTATGCGAAGAGAGGACAGAAATGTTTACTGACCGTTGCTAGGCAACTGTCGAGTATTGGCATGGAGGGCTGATTTCTTGTGAAGGCGCATATGAGGGAGATTGCACTGGGACTGCAGATCGCTAAAGACAAAAAAGGCAGAGAGTTATGAGCTGAACCAGGAAGGACAGTATAGTTTGATAGAAAGTCTGCACAGACGTACGGAGCGTTCGCTAATAGGAGTAGCAAAGTGCAGGACTGCATACTGCAGCTCCTGATAACATCATCCTCTAGCAGGAGGGGGCAGAGCCAAGAACGAGGAGCCAGAAAGGTCTGCACCGCAGCTAGCATGAACAGGCGCCATCTTGGGGGAACCATGGAGCACGGCATACAAACGCTTCCACCAATGCCAAAGGAACCAGTGCCCCCTGGGGCGCATGACAAGCCGACAATCAGGGGCAAAAGCTGATAAGCTTTTTTAAAAAGGCACTAAGAGTTGCGAAAGCACAAAGCATTGCAAGACAAGGGGAAGGAAAGTGTCCCCCTTGTCATCTGAGGACCGAGCCTGGCCGAGGGGGATCCAAAGGTGGAAAGTTATCACCCAAAGTTCACTGAGAAAGGAGCTATCTTGTTAATTTGTTAAATACGACTTCTGAGGGGTCTGCACCCAGAAGAGGGGGACCCAGGAGTGAAGCCATCACCCAAAGTGTTCGTAGAACAGAACTTTGTGTTTGTTGAGAGCATCAGTCCTCGAAGACAAGAGACTTTTTATTATAACGAGACTTAACCATCGATGAACCTGATAGCTGATACAGAACTGTTAGCTCGTGCTGGGAAGGCTCAATCGTGTGCTGTGCTCCAAGTCCCACCTTGTCCCCGTGCTAAAACCATGGGGAAGGGAGAACGCAGGGCAATCACATCCTGACTTATTATTTGTGAACACTTTCTTCTTTATTTTGAATACCTTACCCCAAACTCTGTAAATAGTTTTAAGGAATTGCCAATAGTATTTTTAGTATAGGCCTTTTTTTTTACAAGAGGCCACAAGGACTGCCTTATTTTTCATTTGATGCTCGATATTTGCTCCCATCTTAGATTTAGGTTTAGCTTAGGCGTTTTTCCACCCTGCATTTACAGTTTACTAAACACCCTTGAACTGTGATCACTTGTGTCTGTCTTTTATAGTGTCACCATGAGTTCCTTACATAGCGTACAAGTATGCCTGCAGGGGCGGTTGCTCCCGGTCGGTCTGATCTGCTTTGGGCACCGGTACCTTCAGGCCCCTGCAGGCCTGATTAGCAAAAGTTCTGGTGCTTCTGTGTCCTATTGGACTCCACAGGAATGGGGACTTACATTTTCTGCCGCCTGATATCCGGGACGCTGTGACTTGTAATGTCCCGGCGGCAGCGGGATATCAGGTGGCCGAACAGTGTTACGAGTTTGCAGAAACCAGTCGGTAGCACCTGCGGGTTACTTCCAAACTCATAACGAGGCCCATAGTCTCCATTAAAAATGTGTCATAATCTTGTTTGTCAATTATATTGATTGTACTTGTTGTTTACTTTCATGTTAGAAAGCTAATGCAGGTATTTTAACTACGAGGGTCGACCTAGACTCGAGGAAAGGTATTTCTTGTTTTCTTAGTAACAGGAGTAACGCTACATCTTTTCCTGGGACAATATGTTGGGAATGGAAGCTACTCACCCTTCCTCATGAATGGGGACACTGAATGGTCCATGAACGTGGCTGGAAAGCTTCTATAGTTGGTCATCATGTTCTGCTTCATCTCATTGAATGATGTTTTGTGGACAATCTTGTCCAAGACTTCTTCTGCCAGGTCCTTCTCGAGGAACTTGAGAATCTTCTGGATTTCACGCTTCAGGTCCTACAGGCAGGGGAGACAGATAGGGAGGTGTAGATGCAAAATTGTCAGATCACACCAAAGTTTAGAAATGGAAATGCAATGGTGAGGTTCCCCAAAGTAGATACCCCAGCATCATTTTGGGTTCCCTCAAGCTCTCACCTCCTTCATGTCCTCATAGAATAGGTACAAGATGCGGTGCTCGTTAGCCTTCTTCCACCAGCCCTTCACATGGTCATACCAGGACCCGAAACTAACTGATAGAAAAGCAAACACTAGAAGTTACCCAAGCACAAACAGCAGCTTGTTCAATGTACTTCTATGGCAATGTCTACTTTACTTGGTTTCATTACCACTCCTGTACACCGCCTTTTGCCCTACACATTTGCACTCTGCTGTGCAAAGTATGTAAAAGCTGCTTGCCATGCACCCATGGTAAGCAACATTCACAATTACAATTAAACACTGCCTGACACATTGTAATTGTAAACACTGCTTACTATGTTTGCATTGTAAGCAGCGTTCCTAATGGATCCCTTTGGGGTCTGCAGGCTTTTTTGCCGGTGCTGGGGCATTTGCATGGTGAAGAGGAAGGAGGGCGGTGGAAACGCAAGCTGCGTTCCAGCCTTCCTTTCTGCTATATGAATGATTGAAAAAAAAAACGAAGACCCTAATATAACTCATTTGATAGGCATTTTGTGTTTTATAGCATAAATGGGATTTAACTGTTTAGAATAATCCAGTCGCACTTTGTCTGGGCGTTTAACCTAGAAGTTCTCCACTCATGGACATGGTGAAATGCTCGTTCATAGTGAAATCATGTGTAGGTTGAGGTTTCTTGTGTGTCGCCGTATTCTTGGAGTTTTCGTTAAATTCTCTCATGTGCATTTTTCAATTTTTGCTCCGTAAACTTTACTTTGTTTTAATTGCTATGTAAGCAAAGCGCCCCATATATTAAAACCGACTGCAACTTTTTACAATTAGCATGCAGCTCTGGTGCAAATCTTTTTGCATTTCAGTTTTGCAACTTCTCAACTGGATACTTTACAGAGACCTTCGATTGATCACCCACGCGGTGCCGGTCCTCTCTGTCAAAAGTATCGTAACTATTCCTTTCAAAGTTCAAACACTCATTAGCAGTTCAACTTTACTTGCATCTTTTATCACATGCATTTGAACAATGTTCATTCCAGCCCTCGCCATACAATGTTGCTGCTTTCAACCTTGGCTTCAACACAGACCGGTCTTGTATCGTTCTCCCCAACTCACCGGCTTTGTTGATTTCACTGATGCTGCTTTGTTCTTGGAGCCAAGGTCGGTACCACAGAGGCTGCTGCTTCTCCCCACCTTGAATAATTATGCAGGTGGGCCCCGGATATATCCGACACACAATGCAGGATTCTTCAGCCTGGTTTCGTAGTCTTACGCTTTCTACTTTTAAGGGGTCATGAAAGTAACAGTTCCTTGTCAGAAAGGTCAAGGGAATGTCCCTCCTTGCGATCCCCTCCTGTTTTGCCATCTTTCTTCTGTCATCCAGCTGCTGTCTCGAAACTGCTATTTCCTTGTATGCTTTCCTCGCTCAGAGTGTGCTCTCGTGCTCCGCCTTTTATCCATGTCGGGAAGTTTAATGGAAGTCAGGTGTGAGTAGTTGTCAGTAATTCCCTGTCCTAGTTTAATGGAAGTCAGGTGTGAGTAGTTGTCAGTAATTGCCTGTCCTCGCCTGGCCAATGCATTGGGACATGTCAGGTACAAGGCTTAGTGTTAGTCTGTTTTCTCCCATAGAGGGCTTTGGGTGTGAAAGTGTTCGTATTGTAAGGGGGTGGGGTAGCGTTCCTAAGTATCCAACCTGGTAGGATGGGGTAAAGGTGTTACAGGGAAGGAGATACTGCATCTCACCACCCAGTGTCCCACTCCCCAAACACCCCTCACCTAGGTGATCCTCCCGCACTGGTCCACCCCCATATACTGGATCCAAAAGCGATGGCAGTGTCCTGGCCACCTGGATGACAGATCCTCGGGCAATAGTGTGTGAGACACCTTCTGGTTTATCGGTCCTCCTGCCCTGTTGAGTGTGGTGCACAACTGGCCAACTAGTGGGAGGGGTTTTCTGCTTCCATAAGCATAGAGTTGTGTGTTGGTGGATTTCGCGTTGGTCGGGGATCAATTGTGCATAGGGTATCAAGGGGCATTACATTTACTGAGGGCATGTATCAACTGTCATTGTGATTTCCTGTTCCCCTACTGTTGGGAAGGAGAGAGGGTCTTCCCACCCCCTAGATGATTCAGAATGAGAAACAAACAATAGACCGCACTTCGAGAGAGCAGGAGGGAGGTATGCACACAAGAGAGTGCACGATCGCGTTAGTGCATGCATTAGGAGCTATGTTATAGAGGCAAGTGTAAACGCCATCTTAGTCATTGGCAGCCATTTTGGAACATAGGTCCAAGTGCATTGAAAGCTCCAAACGTGTTATTATTAGGCCTGCAGTATTAGCACAGATATAACCCACACCACGAGTGAGCTCTGGGGAGTTATAAACCTTTCATTGGGCCTCATTACAACCCAGGCGGTAAGTTCCTGCTAAAAGCAGGCGTTAAAATGGTAATCAGGCGTTAAGGGTTAACGGCGTTGGCGCCGTTAAACCCTTAACGCCTGGGTTGTAATGAGGCCCATTGTCTCAGAGGCTGTAGGCTTTTGCTCCCTGGGAAGAATGTGCTCTGCAAGGTCATGAGAAGGGGACAGAGCTCCTCTTGGCAGTTACCGTCCCACAATACAGATAGCATGGCCCCTCAGCCCCAACACCCCACTGTGCCAGAGTTACAGCCCTCCTATACCTTGATCCCAAAACCTCCACATACCACAGTGAGCTTAGGGCCCTTCAGGAACGTGAATATGTAATGGATGGGATCATACAGAATAATTCTGAGTCCAAATAAACGAACCAATTCAGGAAAATGGCAAAGTACTGTTTTGTTTGTTTGTTTGTTTGTTTTACTTGTATAGCGCACCAGACCCAGGGGTATCTGGGCGCTCAAAATAAGAAGACGTTACAGAGTACAAAGAGAAGCATAATAGTACGTACAAACATAGCAGAGCATTCGTACATGGATAACAGCGTAGGTTTAAGTCTCATAATCGGATACATGAAGAACAGAATCAGGTTAGTTCTTGCTGAGTAGCCAGGAGATGACACTTCTCCTGAAGTTGGCAAATACTTGGATAGATTTAATGTTGGACGGGAGGGTGTTCCATAGTTGGGAGGCCATAAACGGGAAACTGGAACCGCCTGCTCTTTTTAGATTATATCTAGGGACTAGTAGACAGGCGGTGTTGGAGGATCTGGTGATTCGTGCAGCGGATCTCAGTATGAATTTGTCTGTGAGATATGGAGGGGGTGCCTGGTTAGTGCTTTATGGGTGAGGCATAAGGTTTTGAGTTTGATCTTTTCTTATATGGAGAGCCATTTGCAATGTTTTCTGGTCGCTGAGATATGTTCTCGTCTTGATATATTTAAGGCAGCTTCAAGAGCATTATTCTGCATTATCTTTAGTTTGTTGAGCACAGTCTTGTTGGCACCTAAGTAGAGACCATTACAGTAGTGCAGTTTGGACTGTATGAGTGCTCTGGCTAGTATGAGGCAGCTTTCTGTAGACGGCAGGGTTCTGCAGGCCTTAATCAGCTTGCCAGTGTAGGTGGTAGCTGAGGCGGTCATGTTCACTTGTTTAGTTAGGTTGGAGGTAGCGTTGAGGTAAAAGCCAAGGGTTTTTACCTCTTTGGTGATGTGGATATTGTTCCCATCTATGTTAATCGTGTTGTAGTTGGGGCTTAGTTTGTTTAAATTGATCGGTGAGCCAACCAGAAGGAGTTCTGTTTTGTCATCCTTCAGGCAGAGGCCGTGGACGGCCATCCATGCCTGAATGATGGTGTAGATTTCGTTCACACGAATTACATCAATGTCATAGGTGCCAGACAGAGGTAGGAGTATCTGGGTGTCATCTGCGTAGTTTGTGTAGGTGACATCCAGACGGTCCAGTTTATCAAACAGCGGCTTTGTAAAGATATTATACAAAGTGGGTGAAACGCATGAGCCTTGGGGCACGCCACATGTGATGGGTATCGGGTCCGCAGCAGCAGAGGGTGAGAAGACCCGCATGGTCCTGTTATTGATGAACAATTGAATCCAGGTGATGGCGGTCCTGGAGAAGTGAGCTGCCGTGGCGAGATGATCAGAAAGTACCTTGTGGTTGACAAGGTCAAATGCCACCGACAGGTCAAGGAGTAGTAGGATGGCAAGGCTTCCCTTATCTTTAAGTTCGTCAATCTGGCTTTTAAGGTCGACGAGGGCGATTTCAGTCCCATGTTGATGTCTTTAGCCAGATTGCCGTGTTCCCAGGAGTTTATTCGTCTCTAAATAGTCCTGGATTTGCAAATATGCAACCCTATCCAAGATTTTTAACATGAATGGGATGGTGGTGATGGGTCTGTAATTGGTGGGAATCGTGGGGTCTAGTGTTCGTTTTTTGAGTAAAGGGAATACCCATGATTCCTTAAGGTTACACGGTATAGTGCTGCTCGAGGAAGAGGCGTTAATTAATTTAGTAATGAATGGAGCCAGGTCTCTGGCCGCGTCCTTGATGATCTGCCGTAGCCAGCTGTCGCCCTGGCAGTAGGATTGTTTCAATGAAGCTATCATTTTTTGTACCTCTGATACATTGGTGAATTTAAAGCCAATGGGCGGTTGCGATGAGGTGGTAGGTGGGGGTGTGGTTGAAGCAGGCTTAGATAGTTGACGCTGTTTGTCTGCTATTTTAGTCTGAAGACCGGCAATTTTGTTGGTGAGCGCGTTTTGGATGCTGGTGCACCAGAGTTTGTCTTTTATGCAAGTATCAGTGGGTGGCTTAGGGTTCTCCAGCTCTCTCAGTATGTTGAAGAGTTCTTTAGTGCTGGATCCTGCTTGGTTTATTCTCTTATTGAAGGTATCTCGCTTAGTGCGGATGATCTCCTCTTTGTATTTCGTAGTAATATTAGCTAGATTAGTTTTGTTCTCTGCTGGCGGGGTGTTTTTACAGAGAGTTTCAAGTTTCCTTTTTTCAGTTCGTAGTGTTTTTAGTTCGGGGGTGAACCAACAATTCATATGCGGTCTAGGTTTCCCTTTACGCATTTTGAGCGGTGCAACTATATCTATAGCTTTGGCCATAGATTCATTGTAGACGTCTACTAATAGGTTGGGGTCATTAGAATAAGGTAGTGCACTTAGTGCAGGGAGTACTAGTGGTAAAATTGCCTCTGCAGTGATGTTGCGTTTGTTTCTAGTAAGACACGGTGGTGCCATTGGGCACGTTTTCTTTAGTAGATTATCAATGCTAAGCTCAAAGGAGAGAAGGTGGTAGTCGGTCCAAGATTGGGGTATAATCTCGTTCATTGTGATATTACAATTCAGATCTGCTACCCAATCGAGTGTCCTTCCTTTTGCCACGAGTAAGTTGGGCGATTTTTTGTATAAGTCCATAAGGCTTGTGCAGTCTGCAGCAGTCTCTCTACTCTTTTCCTTGTGGGAGGACCCACTTATACCTGGTATACACCGCGGAGCGGTGAGCGGAGCCGTGTGCTGAGGCTTGTGCAGTCTGCAGCAGTCTCTCTACTCTTTTCCTTGTGGGAGGACCCACTTATACCTGGTATACACCGCGGAGCGGTGAGCGGAGCCGTGTGCTGAGGCTTGTGCAGTCTGCAGCAGTCTCTCTACTCTTTTCCTTGTGGGAGGACCCACTTATACCTGGTATACACCGCGGAGCGGTGAGCGGAGCCGTGTGCTGAGGCTTGTGCAGTCTGCAGCAGTCTCTCTACTCTTTTCCTTGTGGGAGGACCCACTTATACCTGGTATACACCGCGGAGCGGTGAGCGGAGCCGTGTGCTGAGGCTTGTGCAGTCTGCAGCAGTCCGCAGCTGTCTGCGTGCCTGTCCATATGGAGCCTACGGAGCCTGTCGAAACTACAAACTCATTTCCTGAGTTCTCCGACCTGACGACTCCTGCTGAATCAGTTTTGGAAGTACGAAGACTTAGGAGCAACCGCAAGGTTTTGGAACCCCACGTACTCCTTGCACAGAAGTCTTTAACCAGAAAGGTGAAGGAGATAAGGACTGGTATCAACCCGCCTTCCACTATAAACATTTCACCAAACAAAGCGACAGAAATGGTAAGACCACAGTTTGACTTTGAAAACCCTTTCGATATTACTCGGCGCTCCCCATTTCTGTCCCCCATTAATTCCTCCATCGATCCGACCATGCCCCCGATCCTTCCCATTTCACCTGTATCGCGGGCCGTGGCGCTGGAGGCGTTGGAGACGTGCCCCTCCCCCGGGGGAGCATGCGAGCCGCGCCTGAATCCTGCGGCGCCGATTCTCTCTTCCTCCCCCTGTGCGACCTCTCCCGCCCAGCTTCGGCGCCAGCCCTCCGGGGTGGCGAGTGGAGCGGAGGCCGTGACTGTCGGAGGACGGCCGGCCGCCGCCCTTGAGCTGGTCTCCGAGCTGGTCGCCCTGTCGGGGGAGCGACGTGACATCACGGCTGCCGGAGTACAAGTCTCGGGCCCGGAACCAACGAAGACCAGCGGTTGGAGGGCTCCGCCAAGGGAGGTGGATCTCCCCTCCCCCGCTGCAACTAAACCTAATCACCCCCACCAGCTACAAACCATGAAGGACTTGACTGAAGGCTTACAAAGCCGTCGCCAAAACGTCTCTCCTACCAGCAGTACTAACGTGGGACAAGTAAGCACGATGGTTACAGCACAAATCCATGTATCTAGAAGTCCCAGTACGGACTCGCAAAAGCAGAACAACGAAGGCCTGCAGATCGAAATCGAAAACATGGGCAACAATACACCATCGGGGAAGTCTTTGACCCCATCTCTGGAACCACATAGAAACAAGGAAATAAATGTCCACAATGTGCTAATACTCAAAGAGGTGCCTTCTACCAGACAACTATCGACAGAAAAAGAATCAAGCGATAATATAGAAGTAGATTGTTCGGTGATACAAAACATCAAAACTCCCAAAAAACAAAAGTTAAAAAAACTACCCTCTTGTGACAAAGTCGACAAAGCAGTAAAATCATCGCGTCAAAAATCGTCAAAAGAACTCAGTTTGAGTTCACAGAATAAACAAACTTCAAAACTCAAAAAAAAACCATTAACAAAAAAAACCCTCCCACAACCGCTTCTTTCAGTTGCACTTAAAGACTTCTTTAAAAATCAATGTAAAAGAAAACTGGACCAAGTACACGAACTTTCGGACGCCGAGATCCTCGAAGCCATCCAAGATCTCCCCCCAGTGTCCAAAGTAAGGAAAGTGAGAGAAACAACAAAAGAAAAGTCATTTGGTTCATGCATAAACGAAAAACCTACATTGGAAAAAACGCTGGACTCTAAAGGAGTTTCAAGACCTTTGGACGCTCAAAACTCGTCCATAGTTAACCTTTCTAGAGAGACGATGGAATATGATTCACCAATAAAAACGATTCCAGGAGGATCGCCCAAAACAAATCTAACACAACCAGAATTGCAATCACAAACACTCAGTAGTATTAAAGCCACAGCAGACCAAGTCTTGAATGGTTCTGTGCAATCCCGAGCCGTGGAGAGCACATCAAAAGATACATCATCCTCAAGAGCAACTTTGGTATTGTTGCCACCCGCCATTCACCATCGACCTCCTGGCTGTCCATTTACTGACCACTCGGATCCTGATAAATCTATGCCACAACCAACATACTTGAAAAAAGCAGTTCAGACAGATGAATGTTTTGAAATATCTATGCCATCATCACCGCTCAGATTAAGGGATCGGTCACCACCTAAAAATAGGAGGCTTAGCGAAATATCTACGCCTTGTACTAAGGAAGCAACTCCGAAAAAACCTGACCTTACAACTATCATGTCCGCTATAACAATAGCATTGGCACCTTTTGGGAAACTGTACGAGAATATTAGCGATTCTTTAAAAGACCACATTACAGTTACAGCAATGATGCACACTAAATTGAGCTTTGTCGAAGGCTTTATAACTGCCCTGGACCAAAGGAACAAGATACATAGCGACACCTGGGACTTAAAACTGGCCATGCTAGACGAACAGATTAACTTTTTAAAATCTATTACCAGAGCTAAAAAAAGCTCGATTAATAAAGAAACCCAGACAACGCTGCTCCCTACACCCATAGAACTCGCGCCGGTGTTTGCAAGACTAATTGACAAACACCCGCGCACACCAAATAAAGCACCTAATCTTGCTCCACCCAGTGAAGGGCCCCAAAAAGCGACACCCGTAGGGGAACATCATCCTGTGCTGAAACTTGCTCTGGGTGCCCAACAAGATAATTCCCATCTGAAAACAGTGTCTGCTCTTGACCTAGTGTTAGCATCAAAAAAATCGCCAAAAAACAAACGAAAAACGCTAGATGGAAACCTGGCTACACTACATCGGAGTGAAAACAACGCCAACATAGAGCCTGATTCTATGCCGTCCCCCAGGACCTGTGAGGAATTTATGTCTCGAAGTCCTCTGATCGATCTAACGCAACATTGGGATACAATAGAAAACATAGAACAACAAGTAGAAAGTGTACCAAATTCTAAGAACGAAATATCAAATGCACTCCCTGGCTCTAAGAATGACAAATCCACGATGACATCAACTAATCTCAATTCGGAGAGTAGAGCTAAAATCACAACAGCATTCCCCTTACCTTCTCCGAACCTACACCAAAAGGAGATCTCAAAACACGGGGAAATCTTTTCTGAGCAAGGATACACAAAAAAACAAAAACTGTCAACTACAAAACTAGAGACGCTCCAAAGTTCCCATGTTTCCGTAACTAGAGCTACCCGCCTATTCAAAATTGAACAAAAAACCACAGACGACCGCTATATGATTTTGAATAGAAGAACAGTACTTAAGATCCTAAAACAAGTTGCAACTCTCCGGTCCTTAAAATCAGATGACTTCATCTTAATTGAGCCGTATCACAGGTCCAAGCAAGCAAAAGCATACCTCCACATTAAGTCATCGGCAATTCGTGAAATTTCAGAAGGTGTCTACACGGAGCTAGAACAGTCGGGATTTATACTTACTGAGATCCCGGTCCAGAACTCAAGTAATAAGGATGAAGAAAACTCCAAGATCTCACCCAGTAAAAAAAACAGATTTAAATCCCGCACGGAGGACTTATATGGCTCAGCAGGACGGAGAAAAACCTCACCCCATCGGAGAGAATTCAACTACAACCTTACTAGACCAAATAGGGATCGATCTAGTACTTGGGATAAGCCTAGACATGATGAATCGGAAAACGAAAGAACAAAAACTAAAAGAGAGCCTAGAAGCCATAATGACTATGGGAGGTTCCAAACTCGCCGATACTCCCCTAGAGTACGACACCAAGATCGTCGACTCTCTCCACTCCAAGAAACTGAAAGCAGGAAAAACCCATCACACTCTTTGACAACTAACCTGGACAGTGTGCCAAAAAAGGGTCGCTGGTCTTGGATACGAGACGTCTTAACATCAGGACTCAAAAAATAGCAGCAAACGGGGGGGGCCACTCCATCTCTTCAACCCCCCCGGCTGAGCCAAAAGGATCTCCAAAACTCACTTTTGTCCATAGCATCATGGAACACCAGAGGCCACATGCACTTAACTGAACACGACAGCTACAACCTGGGAACCCACGACATCATTTGTCTTCAGGAAACCTGGCTATTGGACAAACCGGCTCTGGATGGTTACATCATAGAGATCTCTCCGGCCCATAAAGGCCCCCTCGGCCGCCCATCATCTGGCCTACTTACAGCCGTCCGTATAGGCTCAGGGATACATATCTCTAAGAAAATAGAAGCATCTTACGGACTGCTGGTAATTCTGGCTACATGGCCGGAGAAATCCTTGCCAAGAGGTAAAATCTCCTCTGAACCGCTCGCCATTATTAACACATACTGGAACCCCCAAAAAACATCACCAGAAACCTTTTGTGATGCCGCCTCTAACATCATCGATGAAATTAGAATTAAGCATCAGACTTCGAATATCGTTATCTGTGGGGACCTAAATGCAAACTGCGTGGCTTCAAATGTGCCAAAAACAAACACACTATCCAGTACTATGGCAGAGAGAAGAGGTAAAATCTGGCTAACATTAATGAGCTCTAGAAATTTCCACAATGCTGCCAATGTAACACAGAGCCAAAATTTGATCCCTACTTGGGAACGCGACAACTCATCGGCCACCCTTGATTATATCTTTGTTTCTGAACAAATCTACCAGCGCATAACCACCTTTGAAATAATTAGAACCAAGGCGAGTGACCATAACCTTTTGAATCTTTTGTGCAAAACCGCTGCTCATGATCAGCAATTCTACAAACAATCGATCGAGACAAATTCCCAGGCAACCCGCCTTTGTATGTCTACCAAGGACATTAAATCATTGACTGCTAACTATAAAATGTTAACCTCCGCCATCGATATTGATGACGTCACTTTTAGAGACAGCTATATCCCACTACTTCTACCGTTCAAAAAACCACGGAAATTTCCTAATGATTCTGCGCTTCAATACAACCACGTCTACAATACTAATTTGGTAATTAAACGTAGGACGCTAAGGAAAGCAAAGAAAAAAGCCGCTGCTTTAAATACAACTACCTCATGGGAAATTTATCTTACAGAAAAGAGGAATTATAAACAATGGCTGAGACATGTTCGGAGTTCTCTCTATCAGTCTGATGCAGAAAATATGCTCAAGGTGTTAGCTTCGAAAAAATCGCGGGATTTCTGGACTATGATAAATCAAACAAACCATCATCCGAAAGCTGCTATGACCAACTCAGTCACAGAAAAAAATTGGGTCAAACACTTCTCTGTCCTTTTTGAGCCACCCCCAACAACCATCACTCTTCCAAAGCAATCATCAGCGAGAAACTGGGTGGACCTTTCTGACGAAGATGTGATAAAAAAAAACATCACAAGATTAAAATTATCCCGAGCCCCAGGTCCGGACGGGCTAGCAAACTCGGACCTTAAACAAAACCCCGACGAGTGGGCAGCAGTAATGAGCTTAATCTTCAAAGACTGCAGAGATCAAAAGATAATACCAGACTCCTGGACTCAGGGGGTCATTGTTCCAATTTTTAAAAAGGGCATCAGGAAGGACCCCTCGAACTATCGTCCTATAGCCTTGTTGGACGTTATAGGCAAGGTCTTCGCTACTTTGCTTTTGAATTGCTTCCAGAGCTGGGTAAGGCTATCCCCCTCGGCAGACCCACTGCAAAGTGGCTTTCAAAAAAACGCAAGTACGGCAGCTAACATAATGATCTTGAGCATCATCAAAGACAAAGTCTTGTCGGGAGCACCAAGAGTCTTCCTAGCTTTTGTTGACCTTTCCCAGGCGTTCGACCGAGTCGACAGGTCGAAATTGTGGAAAAAATTGAAAGCGTGGAAATGTCCCGAAGACATCCTGGACCCTATAATCGCCCTTCATTCGAACACCAGGGTGGCCGTCCGCCTGAACAACCAAGGACTCCTATCAGATCAAATTCCCTCTCATCGTGGGGTGAAACAGGGATGTCCGCTGGCCCCCGCACTCTTTATATCCTTCTTAGGCGACTTTAAAGATTCCCAGGATGCGATCAGGTCATTTCCACCTAAAGTCGGCAATGTAGGGGTCAGCCGGCTCCTATACGCCGACGATCTGATAATTTTGGACCACACGCAGGTTGGACTCCAGCGACAACTCGACAACCTTGCCCAATACACAAAGGATAATAACCTGGAGATAAACAAATCAAAAACTAAAATCCTGATCTTCCAAAAACAGGGGACTAAAAAAAAGAAAGAAAATCTCCAGTGGTTCCTTCACCAGACAAAAATTGAAGTTGTAACAACATTCAAATACTTGGGAGTTGAAATTGACAGTTCTAAGAACGCTAACACAATGCAACAAACTCTATGGACAAAGGCGAAACATCTAACATCTCAGCTTCGGGCAGTTCATAGAAAATATGGCAAATTCAGCCTCCTACCTGCTATCCATTTCTATAAAGCTAAAGTAATCCCGTCTCTAACATACGGTATGGACGCAACACCAACTATCCCGTCGACCCTCTGGACCAAACTAGAAGGCCATATCTGGCGAACAGTACTTGGACTTCCTAAATCTACATCTTCTGCAGCAATAAGACGCGAACTAGGTCTGCTCTCTATAGCTGCAGTGGTGGCACAAAGTAGGATTCAGTTATTCAGAAAAATAAGACACCCAGAGAGCCTTCAAATATACCGTATGATCAACGAAGAAATCAGCAAGGGAAACAACAAGCTACTTAAAAACTGGGTTGAAACTCAGCAACAATCCCTGCAGGCGATAGCCTGCTCAGAAGATGAACTAATCGAGAATCCGTTAAGAATAAAATCAAAAATGGAGTGGTTAGATTGGACAAATACGAATGAAAAAGCAACATCAAACAAGCTGCTAACCCATCTACCACCCATCTTTAACAAACGTAAAGAGCCTATGGAATACTGTAAAAAATATCCCAGTAAGCTGTCAATGAAAACTCTACTGAAAGCTCGTCTTAATTTGTTTCCTACAAAAGAAATTCTAGCTATCCGAGCTGCTACTAATGAGAAATCATGTCGTCTCTGTAAAAATTCTGAAATTACAGAATCCATAAGACATCTCCTGATGGTTTGCCCTGCGATCGCACAGGAAAGGGACGTTTTTTTTGGTCCCTTGTTTACAAACTCTTATATCAACGATGAAGATATGTGGTGGAACCGCCTAATTACAGGAGGCCAAACTAGATGGCTAATCCCGACGACAAAACTACTGAACATCATTATGGAAAAGATTAGCCATCTCTGAAATTTCTGACATCTAACGAGAAAAGCCAATTAATCTTGATAAATTTTGGATGGTGTAAACACTAACACTAACAATCTTCTAAAACTTCTATTAGTACGTAACTTTCAACACTTTAACATTTCCTATGTCAGGGATACGAGAACTCCTTTTGTAAAAATCTAATATAGATTATATACAAAAAATAAAAAAAAAAAAAAAAAAAAAAAATAAGTCCATATTCAATCAGGGCATTAGCTAAGGAGATGGCTGGGAGATCATTGGGATAGTTGTAGCCTAACTTAAAATCTCCTAGGATTATGTTTTGCGAGGTGGGCTTAGTGTTGTCAGCAAGTAGTGACATGATGTCTTCCTCGAAAAAGCCTATGGGCCCAGGAGGCCTATATATTAGGTGGATTGTAATAGTGCTTTTATGCGACGTCTGGAGTTTAGCTGATAGACATTTTCATGACGGGAGGGGAGCTGAGGGAACTATTCTCATGTCGAGTGTGGATCTGAAGATAATAGCAGTACCTCCTCCTCTAGAGTTGAGTCTGTCCGCTCTGATAATGGAATAATTATCGGGGACTGCTAGTACAAGTGATGGGCCTGCCGCAGCATGCAGCTAGGATTCAGTTACTGCGAGGACGTCTAGGTTATTGACAAGGATGGTATCAGCAATTTCAGTAGCATGGGCTACGAGGGACCTAGCGTTTATTAAGGCTCCTTTGATGGATTGCTTCTGATTGTTGTGTGGGCTAATACTAGCTATGGGTTGTTTCTGGTGAAAGTGTTGGCTGGTTTGGGTAGGTTTAGTGTCTGTGCGTCCCTTGGGGGGTTATTAGCTGTTTTCTAACTAAATTTCGCATGTTGGCTGTGGAGTGCAACCTGGTGGTGCAGAGGAAGCCTAGAGCGGGGTCTGAGGTTTCTGTCAGTGGAATTAGGGCAGGTGGTTAGTAGGCCTGAAGTGGGGTTTAGTATGCTCTTATTGGTAGTGCTGATGGGTGGTGTGCTCTCGTTGTTCCATGGTGAGACTGGGAGTAGGTTGGGTAAGAATAAGGTCGGTCTGATTGCGGTATCTCAGCTGGGGATGTTTAGTGCTGGTAAGAAGGGGGTGACCTTGATCCTGGAGCCTAGGGCTGTAGTGGGGATCAGGTTTGGGCACTGTTGTTGCTCCATCTGGGCAGGGTAAGGTGGTTGCCTAATGTTGGTCCTGGCAATAACGAGTAGAAATGGGATAGTGCAGAGTATATTATGCATGATGTAATTAATTACTTGCAGGTACATTGTGGAGGACAGGTTGGAAACATTACGTGGGCCTAACAGGTTGTAAAGTGGGTATTCCCAGTTCGCAGTACATGCACTTTGTTATACAATATTGGTAGTAAGTCCTGTGCACAATATGGAGACAGCAGTAAAGTTTCACTTTAGCGCAATGCAAGAACTACAATGCCAGTAAGAGCAGAAAATTGTGCTATTATGCAATATGATCAATACAGTACACAATGTAGATACTAAAGTAAAGTAGGGTTCGGTTAAGTAAGACTTTATTCAGTAGTAATCAGAGCAATCAATAGGAAGCATACATTGCTTAGACGGTATGCAGATTGGTTACTATGCACGATGCTAGCATCTTGGGTCATTACGCGAGCATAGTGAGTGATACAAAAGCGTGCTCAGAACTAGATGGAAACCTTGGAAATGAACAATTTGTTCATTAACAATTATCCAAAACAGAGTTTTACAACGAACATCAATGGGCGTGCACTCAGTCTCTCAGCGATCTTTACACAAAGCATAGATTTTATACCGAAAATACGTCAGAGGTGACGTCATACTATGTGGCAATAATGAAAAACCTATCAAGGTTTGGGATTGGCTAAGGGGAACATCTAAGTATACTTTTCTATAGGGACTAGGATTGTGATTGGCTGTCCACTATCAAGTGGTCAATATATGCCTACATCTAAAACATGTAATCTTCAGAAACAATAGATGCACAGTTTCTCATTGGTCTTCAAACTATAAGGTCCTTTGTTATATGGACTGATGCAATTGGTTGGCACGCTTGTGCCAGGACTGGAACATTCAGTTCACTTAGCAGCACGTAAGCCCAGACCCAGGTGCAAGGAGAAGGGGCATGACACAACCCCACCACACAATTAGCCCAGCATCTCTCATCACCCATGCCTTCTGCCATGAATATTGTCTTTGAACTTGGCCTTGCAGAGTATCCTTGTCTTTCAGAATACACGGGATTGAGAGCACTCACTATCGTGTTCTGGGACTCCAGGTTCAAATTCTATTTTCATCCTTGGCTCACGTGACAGGAGACCACGATTTGGCCCATTTTACATGATTTGAATGCTCTAAATGAATTAAACTTGGCACTCTTGGTGTTCTTTCTTTGCACCTTGACAAGGGATGATTCATCCTCCGCACGTTCATTCATTTCCAGAATAGATAGCTGACTTTGGCTGCTTCAGTCTTGACTCCAGGCCAGATAGTCTCGTCTTGTAACTTCACAATTCTGCTTATTCTTGCTGCGATACAGTTTTCTTTTCCCGCTTCATGGGTCCTGGCTTACTGAATTCATGATACTGATGTCCAGCTTCTATATAATGGCTACTTCGCCTGTGTCTATTCAATACGTAATATAGACACTCAGCACTTTTTTTGTCAGCATTTATGCACTGATTTAGCACTTTATGATACTCAGCACTTTTGTTACCAGCATCTATGCATTGAGGTAGCACTGAATTAATAATCAGAGAGAAATATAGAAACAAAACATATGAGAAATAGGTACAATATGGGTAGTCTGGCAGTTATGATGATGGCAATCTACTACCCACTTTTGAGGGTCATTCACATAGGAAAATTCTCCTATCACATAGATTATACATTGCTTATCCATGCAATATCAAATTGTAATGCTTTTAGAACTTTCATATGCCTGTATACATTTTATGATTAATCTTTTGTCTATTTTTATGCAATTGTGTGTATTATATCAAAATATGAATATTTAATTACTATTACTCACCGAGCTTACCCTCTCCTTCATCTATAAGAGTCTATCGTATATACATTTAAATTGTTGGTTGTTCCGTGTGACTATTTCACCTGGTTCTTCATTCAATACGTATAGCCAGCTTCTATGGTGACTTGGTCTACCTTGCATTTCAGCACCTGTACATTTATTAAAAAGTTGATTTTCTGCAGCACTTTGTGCACTTGTAATCTTCTATTTCGTATTTTAAAGTTCACTTGATTTTTTACTTCGCCATCAGTTTTTCAGATCTATATATCCTCTTCAGCCAGTATCTCAGGACGTCGTGCATACTTTTTGTGATGTCACTAGCTTCTTTTCTTTACTCTTTCTCATATTCGTTCAGGGAGTTCCTCCCTTAGGTTGTCATCACTTTGGGGATACATTCGGTAGAGTTCTCTCAATGGGTATCTTTTTTCAAACACACATTGCGGTATTGGCACAATGATTGGTGTCAAACACGGCAATGTCTCACGTCTCCAACATATGGGAGGAAGGGGGGCAGGGTTTCCTGCAGAGGTATGCAGTTGCTCCTCTACAACAGTGCCAGCGAAGCACAGACCACCGACCATAAAACTGTTAGACCTCCGATCTATCGAAAAGACCAGAAAGCAAGGCAATCTTGCCTTCACAATTGGGTCACGTGTTTTGTGCAGCAAGGTGCCAGGGAGGGATGAAATTATAGCTCAAAGCGAGGGGGGAAGACCTTGGAAGGTTGCTGGCCTCTCTGAAAAGGAGTGAAGTGTGCAAGTTGGTATGACCTCGGCTCACCACCTGCGCCCCGTATCCGTGTTTGCCAGATGCACTGTTACAATGATAGAGTAGTGTTTTTTTCAGAAGTAACTAATTGCTTATTAGGCCCTGTTCTATTGCGGATGACGAGCCCAGCAGCGCTAACGTGGACGAAGACGGACGGGAAGGCTGAGACCAATGGCCTGGCATCACCTATGGAGTGGGACGCCCATGTATATGGTCTCGCCAACCAGCCACGCAGGTTTTCACTGTATGTAAATGATGACACTGATGATGCCAGGCATCCTTTTAGGTTACTGCACACCCCCAATTTGGCAGAATGTTCTGCGGCAGCAGAGCTCTTTGCTGGTGCACTTCTATTTTGTGGGAATAAAAACGTGTTATCCTTGCAAGTGTTGTCTTTGGTCTTTTTGCCTAGCGGCTTGTATTTTCTTTTTCTTGTGTGAGCGTGCAAGAGCTTGCCTCCACTACCATCATTTTGCATCAGGGTCTCTTTTTTTCTTTTTTTCTCTTTGATTTCCTTGCACTAGTGCCGCGATTAGCTGCACCTTCCCCTTCTTCTTCTTAGTCTAGTGTGCTGCGATAGTTGCCATTGTCTGGTCCTCTTGTCTTCCGACTCTGCTAATGAGTTGTTTTTTTGATATCGACTTGGTGCGCCTTTGCTTGCTTTCTGTCACTGGGGGCGGTTTACCAGTGGGAGGGCGTTGGCCAATAGGGTTGCCAGAGGATCGGCAGAACTTTGCGTAGTGGGGCAGACGGCCACATGCCCTGTGTTAGGGAGAATTCTCATTCTATGGCTAATTTCCCTAACCTATAGAGTCCCCCAGCAGCTTTGCTGGATTTGAAGGGTTTGTTTCTTTTCTCCTGCTAAGAGTGAGACTCTTTTTCCCACTCTTAGGCATTTTGTTATGTGTGTTCTAGGCTATTTTTGTGTTTAATGTCTATGGGGTTTTTCTCACCTCCATAGGAACCATCCTTATTCACATGTGTTACACAGCCCCCTCCGTGCAGTGACACAGGGGTGTCATAGCGACCCCCAAACACAGACTCCATACCCTGGGACTGACTACTGTCTCCCAGGGCATGTAAAGTCCCCATTGACTTTACTGGTCAATTTTTATGACCTAAACCAGTACAAACCATCTTACTATAGAGGTACTGGAAAGGGTTAATAGTTTTTCCCTTATGTTCATTTTCAAGAGGGTACCGTACAGTCCCTCTCTCAAAAGTTTCTGGCTGGTGGCAGTGGTTACTACCGTAAATATTCGACCACAAATATTTTCCTATGGGATTTTCCCATTGTTCGAGGCTAACACATTTTCTAACATACCACCGGTTTATTTTTATATTAACTTTACTCCAGTAGGTTTTATTTTCCAGAACTTAAATATAAATTCTTTCTCGTGTCTTTCTCTAAACTCCTAACCCAGGTCGGGGATCCTTTGTTCATCCGTTTGGCGGGCTTCCACCAAGAAGTCCTCCTTTCGGCGCCACTGAGTCTGGGGTGGGTCCATTGTGTGGGAGGGGGAGTAGGACCCCTGGACATGGTTGCCTCAGCAACCCATGTCTCACTCTATCCTGATAGGCTGGAGGGTCTCCCGCCAAGATGACCACTCCACTCTGTGAGAGACAGCTAGGCTGTATGAATGGGGCTCTTTTTGCATAAAAGCAGGGTCCTGAGGACTGGAAGAGCAAGACGTCGCCACTGGAACTAAGAAGCCGATGAGGAGAGAAGCCAAAGACATCTGCAACAACTGAACCACCGGTGAAGCCCTGCTGCAGCGTCTCACCACTTTTCTCCACACGACGAGAGAAGATCTTCATCTGCAAGAGCCTTCTTCCCTTGAGCTGGTGGGGCCAACCAGTTTGCCAATCGCCTTCCTAGACCTGCCTTGGTCGAATCGCCAGCACCGCCTCTGGTTTCATCCCTGGGTAGTGCAGTCACTTAATCCTTCCTCCACGACGAGAGCCTCTCTTCCTCTGCTGGATCCCCCGAACTGCAGGAACTACCAGGAACAACCGCCACTGCAGGAGCCACTTCTTCATTTTAAAGGTACATTGTTCCGCCAGGCCGCCCTTTCTTCGCGGTAGCACTAAAGGTGTTTTAAATCCTTTACCTACCTGTTGGGTTGGCCGCCCCTCTCTCTTAACATTGTCTTTCACCTTCTGCATCCACCTTTTCAAAATCGTTAACCAAAGACTTAACTGTAGCTACAAGAACATTTTGCTCCTGGGCCCTTGCCCTGTACCACTGACTCTGGCACAGGCTTACTGACTCTGGCTACATTTGTTAGACCTGCCTTCTTTAGATTGATTCTCAACTAGAACTGTGTTGGTGCACCTACTTCTGCTAACCACCCTTTTCTTCCCCTTTCTAAACATTGTGAAATGCCATTTTGCTCAGTTTTCATTTAAGTATTGCCTATACTGATGTACTGTCTCGCTTAAACTTGGTTCTCAATCTTAGGGAAAGTGTTGCTAGGGTGTGTAAGAAGCTATTTCTATATAACTTGTGCTTTCCCTCCCTTGTGAGAAATTGCTAGAGTATCCCTTGTGTGTGGTTTTCACTGTGCCGTTTTGCTCAGTTTTCACTCTGGTTCACTTGGTCTCCAATTTAACTAGGGAGTGTGTATATGTTTCTCTGACTTATTTTTAACTTGTGATAAATGTGTTTTACTAGAAGTGTATAAAATAAATATATATCTACTTTTTAATACAAAGCTTTGGTCAGTGTTTCCTTGTGCCATAGTACTGAAGGCCTATTGTGTAAACCCTGAATACTGCTCATCTCCCTCTTGAGATAAGTCTGACTGCTCAGCTACAGCTACCAACTAAATCTTTGTGGTACAGACTGATACCAAAGGGGACTTATTGCTCTCACCTGTAGTCTTAATCTTCTGTAGTGCTCCCTAAGGGAACTGCACAGAATTCTGCCTAACACCCTGCATGTGGTACCTTGTGCTCGGCAGTTGCTCCTTCTGGTCATTGTCCACACCACCCGCAGTCGTTGGGGCCAGGGATCCTGGGTCACCATCTGGGAGTGCAGCTGGAGCCATGGCCTTCTCCCTGTGTTGATGGTCGATCAGTAACTGCTGCAGTTGTCAAAGCTGGTGATAGTTGTAGCCTTTGGAGCATTGTGTTCATGTGTTCGGCTCAGTTGTGCAAGAGTTCTCTGTCGGCCATATTCTAGGATGCGGGATAGAGCAATGCTTTTCTTGCTCAGTATAATTCTCCTTAGTTTTCTGAAAGCATTCCATTGATGATTTGCTATCTGATTTCTTTGTCGACATTCTCAAACTCGCATCACAGGGCTAACCGCTGCAGTCGAGTATGATATGCATCAAGCGTTTTTGCCTCACCTTGGACTGAAAATGTCATAGTCGGGGTTGAGTTGGGGCATGAAATGATGCGTGAGATCATCGTTTGCCGATATGTACATGTCCTCCGTGTCTGGAGCATGTGGGAGTGAGTTGAAGATGTGTAGTGTATCATCTCCAACACTCAACAACAGGTGAGCGTGGTTACATCTGCACACCAGACACACAGGATTCAGGGTTCTTGGGTGTCTGAGCATTATTTAAAGTTTAGCTTACTTCCTCTCATTGGAATTTCTCCTTTTTTTCTCCAGTATTTTCAAACTGTTTACCTTGTCTACTTCTACAACTTCCAAAGGGTATCTTCTATGAAGTGTCTAACAAAGTTATATTTATTTTAATCTACTGCAACTGTTAAGAAAACAAAATGCAGATCACACTTTCACCCTTGAAACCTTCAGCAGAAGCTACAAAGCATTCTCACCTTAGATTTGATGTCACCTAGGAGTGCATTCTGGGAAACTGGCACACCTGGCAACCTTTTGATTAACCAAATCCAAAATTCTCTGTATGTGATTACATCTGTGGTGGGCCAGGTTTCAGCCTGCATGCTGGCCCCCGGGTGGATGCACTGTTCACTCCCTCTACTGGCAAGCATGTAGAGCCCCCAAAAAACCTCATGCCCATCCATCTTCCTTGCATGCCCCACTTCCCATTGCTCCTGCAGTGTTCCCACAAGTGGCTCCTTTTGGTTGTATGGTGAGTTGTTTTACATGTTTGCACAAACGTGGCTATGCCCGCCCTGCCCGCATCGCCCCTGCATCTTCTTTCAGCTGATGGTCACCTATGGCCCTGTCCAGCTTGGTGCTGGTTGGACCACTCCTCTACCCCTTCCTGATTCCTGTTAACAAGAAACAGCAGGAGTTCACTGAAGGAACAAGAGAAACCCATTGAGAAATCCTTTTGAAGACTTTCCACAAGGAAGAGGACAGGGTGTGAACAGTGAAGGACCCCTGGAGTCTGAAAGCTTTCCTCACTTGTGTATGAGCGAAATATAAATAAAATATCAATTCAATACATAGAACAATAGTATTAAACTCTCAAAAGATAAAGTAAACCACAGCGAACAGTAGTATGATATGATATGATATTTTATTTGTATCGCGCCCATACACAGGTGTTTCAGAGCGCGACAAGGCCAGGGAGGAGTACAAGGGGGAGGACAAAAACAACGATCTTACTAGGCCCCGAAAGATAGCCAGCAGGTGTGAGAACTTATGGACCAAGCCCACACCTCTAGTACATCTACTTGACACTTAGACAAAATATCACATCAACCCCTTCGCTATCTTCTCTGTTCTGGCCCTCTTGCACTGCATAATCCGTAACATGACACACTCAAAGGGGGAACTTAAACATTTAGGCGTGCAGTGTGAGAGATGCAAGAAGCTCAGTGTAGCATGAGAACCAGCAGTTGCTACAAAGGTGAATAAAGCTATAGGATTTCTTGTCACTTGATTTACATCTCGAGAGCGAATCACTGCAAACTCCGTCGGAGGCTATCCTCTCACCTTTTCCAGCCATGTAGAGTTCCAGAAAGTTGTCCCAAGTGCCAGGTTTCGGGTGCGTTTTGGCCATCTGATAGAAGAAGTAATAGGAGACTGCCACATCCTTGGCATTCCGTGCCACGTAGATAACCTGCAGGAGGCGGGGGCAGAATGGATGTCAGAGGTCATTTTGATTCTAAACCTGATATTATGTCTTCTATACCTGGACACCAATTGAGAACCTGAAACATCAACATTGACAGAAACACAGGAGAACCCAACCTGTGGCTTAGTTCAGAGTGACATTTCCTTTAACAGAAATGGGAAGCCCTTACACATGTCCTGCCAGTTATGGAGACAACAGCCTCTGTCTTCCAATTGTGGCAATCCCACAAGCATCTGTATCCCTATACCAACTACCTTCCCCTATAGGTGACAGGTTTTCATCTCTGTGCCACTCCTCGGCCCTCCCATCCATCCTGATGACAGGCTCTGCCCCTTCATGCCAGCCTCTGAGTCCACCTGGTTCTACTGTTGAAAATCCTTGTCTCCTTGTGTCAATTCCCGGCGCTGCAAGTGGCCGGTTCTCTATCAATGTACTAATCTGTTGCCCAGCAGGACATCTAGATAGTGATCACAGAGATCCAGGAGGACTGGATGGGTGAATAGATTATCATAGATAGGCACGCCAAGTCTGCAACCTCTGGGGAAATATGGGTGCAGGAGATAAACACAGGGGATCAGAGCTTGCTACCCCTAGGACTGCATGAGATCAGGGGACCTGGACAGAGAGCCAGAGCCTGTCACCTGGATGTCCTTCTGGGCCACAGATTAGGGATCTATGCGATCACTGCAAAATTAAAATCCTGAAAATGAAAAAGTCTATTTTTTTTTTTGCAAATGCATTTCACTGAATATATATGAGGGGAAGACCCCCGCCACCAATGCCCCGTACTCACCCCATATTTCAACCCACCACACCCACATATATTTGCAGCAAAATACTCAAAATACTCAAGATTTTCTGATTCAGTATTTTGGTACGATACCGTCCTCCCCACTCCGTCAGCCCCATGCCTGGTACCTTGCAGCTGTTCTCCCAGAAGGTCTTCGGCATCAGCTGCACAGGTAGGTGGGTCTTGATTAACCTGGGAGATGGGGCGTCCACCAAGAGCTCAATCCCTGGCAAATGAGAGGCACAGAGTGTAAAACAGTGCAATGTGTAAATGTGCCTTGTACAGATATTTGTGGTTAATTTGCATGTTTCAGGTTCTCCTCGTAGTAAGACAGTTCAAGGGGTTAATTTGTTTGCTTTAGGCACCTGTGAGCAAACCTGCAGATTTAAGGTCCCATTTACAGTGATATACTTGAGCGGCTCAATGCAGACACTGCAGAGATCTGTGGGCCCCCTGATTCCAATCTCGTTGGAAAAACAAAGCAACTTTTTTTGTTTCTTTTCGTGTTAACAGAACATAATAAAAATACATTTGCGTGCTTAGTTTTCTGATCATGGTTCAAAGGCCCTGTTTCCTGTATTCCCGGCACAGCAGCAGAAACAAAAATCAGCAAAGCAATTTCACTCCAAAATGGATTTGGGCAAAACCAGTTTGAGTTATCCCATCTTACACAAAAAGTAAAAATAGTGCTAATGATGTGCTTGGTTGTACACATACAATGTTTTTTCAGTTAATTTCATGGGTTTTTACCAGTGTACGCTAATTTCCTACAACTTACTAATATCATACTTACCCCAATATAGCAACATATTTGTCCAATTTACAAAGTTCCACCTTAACACTCTGCCACTTCCCACCTTCTAGCATCATTTCTAACACATCGATACACTTTAAACTTTTTCCACTGTTTTTGCGCTTGTCAACGTCCGCGAACGTCTGACGTCCTCGTGGACTATCTGGACAGTGTCATGTGACTACGCGCGCGCAGCATGATGATGTGTTCGTGAACACGTCTGCACCTCGCGATCGGGTCCGTGTTCCGCGGACAGTTCAGGACTGCATTTTCTCCTCATCTAGGAACTTTCAAGCTCAAAATGGACCCTTGCACAGCTGCTACACCTATTCTTACTCATTATACATTAACCATCTGGCACAAAACACATACTTGAAAGAATATTAGCAAAACTGAGCAAGTACTAGGCTGTCATCCTCCACCTCATCTTCCTTAACCAATACTGTAACCACACACACTACCTCTGTGGGACACAAAATCCCACCAGCTACCTTGCAAGTGAGAAAAAAGGCTGTTGACCCATATCTTTTGAAGACAACAGTACTCTGCATATACTGCAACACACCACTCTGCAGGGGGGAGCAATTTCGAAGTGCTTTTGAAGCGGTAATCAAGGAGCATGAGAAAGATTGCACCCTACCTTAGATGTAACACATGCGCAACATCTTCCCATGTCCACCTGCCCCTCCATATTAGTGGTTGGTGCCTCTTCCCTCATTTCGCCTCCCCACCTTACTTTCTGACCTCTCCTGAAAAATAAATACAAATAAAAAAAAGGTTCCTGTAGGAACCACCTTTCAGTTAAAAATAAAACTAAAAGAAATAATCTCAAAGACTCAATCTACTTTACATTTCTCAATAAAGTAGATAGAGTCAATAAGATTCTCCAACATTCCCATTAGCATTTTGTGTTATGCTAATGGAAATAATGTGGTGTTTATCCCCCATTCCAGAGGCTGAAACAGGGCATAACGGCCCGGCAGACCAAGTTATCGGCCCAAGTGAAGCAAGGGCTCAAGGTCGTTATCCCCTGTTCCAGCCCCTCCAACGGGGGATGAAAGCCATTAGCACCACCGGGTTGCCAAAGTGGTAAACCGGAGTGCTAAAAAAAAGGATGGCTGCCATGGAAAGGGAAGGTGGAGCCCCTCTTCCCTTTCCATGGGGGCCTGCGGGAGGCGGAGAGAAGGAGCCCCCCCCCTGCACGAAACCTCACGAAACTTTGCAGCGTCAAAGTGACGGGCCATATGCAAAGTTTTGTGAGGATTCATCCGGGGGGGTGTATAAGCAGCCCAAAAAGTGCTCTTCCTATGGATTGAGCAACTTAACCATAACTACACGGCCTCTACTGCAGGCCGTGTAATATACACACATATTACACGGCCCACGGTAGCGGGCGTGTAGTTATGGTTAAGTTGCTCAACCCATAGGAAGACCACTTTTTGGCAGGCTTATAACTTTGCTCCACCTGGACGAATTCTCATCAAACTTTGCAAAAAAAAGTATATGAGCCACTCTGAATTTTTTGGGGAAGTTGGGTGAGGTTTCATGAGGGGGGGACAAAGTTAAAGGGGGGGTCCCAAAACATTTTTTTTCTTCCATAGACTAAATGGACAAAAACTTTGCGCATGCCTAAGGCCAAACCACTGGACGAATTTTTAACAAACTTGTGGCAGGAGTGGAGGCTTGGTTCAGAAATGTATTTATTTATTTATTTATTTATATTTATATAGCGCGCAAGAAGCCCAGGGGCATTGAGGCGCTGTTACTTGCAATAACTTAGTTGCATGGTACAGGCATGAAAGCGATTGATAACACATTATGAATACTACAATATATCATACTGTTGTTACAGATATTGCATTGGGACGTATATTACAACATATATGATAAGTATTCGTGCTGGTGTGTCGGGTCTTATGTGAAGAGGGTAGTTTTCAGAGTTTTGCGGAAGGTGGTGAGGGAGGCCTCCCCTCGGATAGTGGGAGGTAGGGCATTCCAGTGAGTGGGCGCTAGATAGGGGAAGCTGGATCCGCCCGCTTTTACTCTTTTTACTAGTGGCACCGAGAGCATGTTGGTGTATGGTGATCTGTGTGTACTGCGCCATTTCGCGGGTACCTGTGGTGAATGCAGATCAGAATGCAGAAAGCGTGCCTTTTTTGGTGGAAATCCGACCAGTACTTTTTTTGCAAAGAACTGAAATGTACGTTTAAAAAAATTTCTGATATCTGGCTCCGCTCCGCGGATCCATTTCCCTGTTCGCTCTGCGGTCCAAAGTAACATTGGCTTGGAGTATGCCGTGATGTCGACGAACATTGGACACGGCCGGTGGTTGTCTGGAGAGAAGCGTGCTGTGCGTCATATTTTTGAGTCACGCCGCCATGTTCTATCCGAAGACAGTGCAGCGCTGAAAGGGCCTGGAAAACATACTTTACGGCATGTGGTGGTGGGAAGAATGGATGGAAAGGGTGGAGGAGTGAGAAGTGGGTCATCTGATATATCTCATTAGGTGGAAGAAGACAGTGGTGTGCCAGCAGTATCTGTGTGTACTGCGCCATTTCGCGGGTACCTGTGGTGAATGCAGGCAGCCTTCATTACGGCACGATAGCTTATGCAGCAAACTCTTTCCGTGGTGACTGCTGGCAGGTCAATTGCAGAAGGAGACTGCATTACACATGACATGAACATGTTAACATAGCCTGTACTATGGTGTGTTGCGAGTGGTAAGCCTGTGACCCCTTGCATGCATGGCTGGAGGCCTTGCACCGACAACTATGTGCCCTGGTTGCAAGTAGGTTTGACATTGTTGCCTTGTGTGTGTGGTTTGTCAGCATTGCATACATTGCTGGTTCCATGGGTGTGGTGATTGTTAGCACATCCTACAGTGTTTAGTCCATGACTGGGGCTGATGGAGTGAACACTCCTGCAGTGTGTCAACTGGGTGCAATGTTCAAATACTGTGTGCATAGAAGTGGATAGGGGTCAACTGCATATTTTATTGGCTGGGGTGGTGTCCATTGCGCGGAGTGCTGACTATTATTATTATTTTATTATTACTGTACTGCACTATGAAGTATTGGTTTTGTGCACTCAATAGAGTGCTGGGAGCAGGGCCACTTTTGTGAAGATTCTGTGGTTCGGTTGGCAGTAACACCATAGTATGTGAACTAAAGTGGGTAGGGGTGCCGGAGGCTGTGTTATGTTTGTAGATTCTGCTAACTGTAGCATGTTTCCATGCATAGCTGTATTACAGTGCAGAGGTTGGGTAGGAGTGCTGGTGGCTGTGGTACGTTTGTGGATTGTGGTACTTGGTCACATGTTCGCATGCATGGCTGCATTACGTTGTGGTGGGTGTGGCCAAGGCCTAGACTCTTGGGTGCAAGGCCAAAAGCCGTAGGCCGTAGTCCATGCACCCAGTAGCCTAGGCCTTGATCACATCCACCGCAGCCATGCAGCTTTCACTCTGCATCTCTCAGAGTGTGGTGACCTTTAAAGAATGGTTGTGTAGCACATTTTAGACTTGGTAGAGCACCAGAAGTGAGCTGACATGCGTATATTGTTGGTTCCATGGGTGTGGTGATTGTTAGATCATCCTACAGGTTTTGTGTATGGCTGGAGATCCTGCAGTGACACGTCCTGCAGTGTGCCCACTGAGTGCAGTGGTGGAATACTGTTAGTATAAAAGAGGGTAGGGTTCAACTGGATCTTCTTTGTGCTTGGGTACTGTCCTTTGTGCAGATTTCTGGGAGTAGGCCCAATGTTGTGAAGATTTTGTGGTGTGGTTGGCAGTGACACAATACTTTGTGAATGGAAGTGGGTAGGGGTGCCGGAGGCTGTGTTATGTTTGTGGATTCTGCTAACTGTTACATGTTTCCATGCATTGCTACGTTATGGTGCAGGGGTGGGTAGATGTGCCGCTAGGTATGTTACGTTTTCGGATTGTGGTACCTGGCCACATGTTTGCATGCATGGCTCCATTATGTTGTGCTGGGTGTGGGTAAGGACTAGACTCTTGGGTGCATGGTCAAAGTCGTGATGGGTGCCGCTCTGGATGATTTTGGATGCAGAAATCATGGATTCATTTGCAGAACATTCTACTGGAGGTGCTTTGAAAGCACATGCAATGTGTACTCTGAGTGTTTAACGGTACATATGGAGTACTGTATAGAAACTATAGTGTTGGGGGCAGAGGTATTGGATGTGATTGGTGTATGCGTGTGTGAATATTTCACAGTACCCAATGAGAGAGTGCTGAAAAAAGAACAGTGGAGAGGGAAGAAGGACTCTCCCTGCTTTACTGGGGTGCGGCCCTTGCTGTAGTTGGGAAAGCGCACTTGCCACATCCTGCGCTTCTGAGCATGGTGGGCATAGAAAATGAACTGTGGGGATTATCCAATCAGGTGTTCAGGTTGTGGTTCACAGTTCACAATTCAGTGCTCAGAGGCACCAGTACCCCATAATTTTTTTTAATTTTTTTTTTTTATTGAAAGTTGTTTTAATCAAGTAAAACTTGATTTTTCAACATAAAATATACATAACATATTTGGATTTAAAAGAAAAATTAACACAAATCAAAACCATATACAAAATTGCCTAATTAATTTGCAAAATAGATATATACATATACTTATTCATGCTTTAAAACAGGACAAATACATACCCATCAAAATACAATCGATAGGGTGTACACTGAATCTAAAATGTATGTAGTGATCTCCTTAGATACGACTTAAAATACTGTCTTTACCTTTTAGTCCCAAACTATACAGAAAATTCAATATGGCATACCTAATAACTTTCAAATGACTATGAAATAGCAGATTCCAGCAGTATGTTTTAGACATGGTCATATACCCAGAAAACAGATGTTCAAAATAAACAATTCTTTTCGCTTGCAAGCTTTGACATTCAATACATAAATGCTGCATTGTTTCAACGGCAAGGTTGCAAAACCGACATTGAACATCATTTTCTAAAATGATTCTGCGGTCACACAGAAATTCCTTTATGGGCCAAATATTGAGTCGAAACCTTAGGTAATCATCCCGTTGTCGGGAATGAGGAAACAGAATTAAATAACTTTGTTTCCCCATACCGTTTTAAGGCAAAAGGATTAATCTTAAAGTTTTTGTATTGGAGACATGCTGACCGTGTTTTTATCCAGTCATCCTCCCATATACGTTTTTTCGCCTTATCAGGGTTTCTTAGCAGTAATGCTAATGAAAAACCGATATTAATGATGATTTTTTCAGCGTGACTTCTCCAAGAAACCGCGAATGCATCGTCAGATCTTAAGAGGTACACTGCAATCATACCTAATAACCCTGGTTGGTTGACACTTAGTATACACTTATGATATAACGAGCATAACCTCCATTTATAGATGGCATAAAGAGACAGAAGTCCTAGCTCGTGTCGCAAGATACAAATGGGTTCAGACAAGGGGAGATTTAAAGCACGCTTCCAATAACAACCCTCTAGTATGGCCCAGTATTGGTAGGATTTTCTCAAGACAGCCTCAGAACCATAGAGAATTACCGGGGTAAATTTCTGTCTATAATAGACCAATAATGGTGTTATAGAGAATTTGCAGTATTTGCTTCTTATTAGTCTACTTTGTGATATTGCAGTCGTTAAGCGCTGCTTTAGATGTTGATGGTTAGCATGCTTATCTGGAGAATTACTTGTATAGACCCCCAAATAGATATAAAAGAAGACTGATGAGAGGTTAACATCTTGTAAAGGCCATTTATATGTGGCTTTCCTTTGCTTGCTTTTACCAAACTGCATAACCTTTGTTTTACTTAAATTGAAGGTAATACAGTTCTTTTTGGTGTATATATCCAACGCACACAGAAGTGCACGTAACACTTTGGGGGTCTTTGAGAATAACACCATATCATCAGCATAGAGTAGATAATTTACATTAATGCCATTGATTTTGGGTGGATCAGCCACAATTTTACTAAAATCTACACCAATATCTGAGATGAAGAAGGTAAATAAAGCTGAAGCTAATAAGCAGCCTTGTTTCAACCCACATGCAGTCTTAATTGGATCGGACAGGAGACCATCACCGGATAGTTTGATTTGTATTGAGGTATCTGTATGCAAGTCAATAAGCCACTTGACAATTGACCATGGACATTTTTTATCCATCAGTTTTTTAAAAAGGAGTTCACGAGGTACAGCGTCAAACGCCATTTTAAAATCTATAAAGGCTGTATAGAGTGGCTGTTGTTGTTGGGATGCCTTTTGAATGATACTTGTAAGAGTAATGATGTTTACAGTCGTCCCATTTTCAGGCAAAAACCCTGTTTGAAACATGTCTCGATACTTATTTGCATCCAGCCAAATGGTAAATCTATTCAAGACTAATCGTGCAAAAAATGTTCCCGGGTCTTGGATGTGATTGGTGTATGCGTGTGTGAATATTTCACAGTACCCAATGAGAGTGCTGAAAAAGAACAGTGGAGAGGGAAGAAGGACTCTCCCTGCTTTACTGGGGTGCGGCCCTTGCTGTAGTTGGGAAAGCGCACTTGCCACATCCTGCGCTTCTGAGCATGGTGGGCATAGAAATGGAACTGTGGGGATTATCCAATCAGGTGTTCAGGTTGTGGTTCACAGGATGTCACAATTCAGTGCTCAGAGGCACCAGTACCCCATAATGTAGTGGGAGCCTTTAAACATTTCCTAGGCCCCACTCTGAACAGATCGTGCTGTGCACCAAAAGGAGTCAACTGGGTTCAGTCCTGGCGCCTTTGGCACCAGGCTCATATGGAACAGGAAGTGCTCCTCTCTTATTCCAAGATGGAGGGTTGGTGAGTTACAGCTTCTGCCTGCCAGCAGTGTATGCAGACTAGTCTTTTGGGAGTGGCAGGGTGTGGTCGAGTGTTTTAGCTCCACCCCTGCTGAAATCCATGCTTCGCGTTACATTGCTCCCAAGCAGTGTGACGCTCACCGTGACCAGCTCTCAGTTTCTGCAGCATCAGGACTCGCTTTGGCTCCAACGACATCCAGCTCCAGCTGCAAGAGAAGAAGGCAAAACAAACCCTATTAGAACAACACTTACCTGTCTCCGGATGCCGTCGTAGAATTCCATCAGCGGCTGCCTAATCTTCGATCCTCAGAACCAGAGCTACTCGGCACCTGGAAGAAAGAACAAGAAAGACAACCGGTCAGTTATGGAAAACTAAAGACTTACGCGCACCCTGCCACTTAAACGCCGCGCAGCCACACTTACCGGGTTGCGGTGCGCAACGCTCCATCTCTTCGCGCGCTCATCCAAAGCAGAGTAGGTCTGAGCATTTTGCCCCGCGGACACCAACTTCATTTCGGCACTTGCGGAGGAAGGAAAAGAAACGTGAGAGAAAGAACAGCACGTTGTCAGTCCAGAAAAAGTAGATACCCCTCAATAATGGAGGCAATGTATTTTGTTGGCCGAAGACCAACCGCCACATGTGTTTGGTATCAGAAATACAGATCCATAAGCTTGACTAAAGTGCGGCCATTTTGATATGACTGAAATATCCATTTTGTTTTAACTTTCGCTTCTTGTCTTCTGTTGAAACTGCTTTGCTGAAAGCTTATTCTGCTCCACTATTACATTATTATTCATGCATAGTGCAAGGCCGCGAGATACTTGTTGAAACATAACGCAGGCGACCCAGACAGAAATGCCCGGTCTCCTCCCTCACAAATCCTTGGAAGTAAGCAGCAAGGCATTTAATCATTACACAGGTGCCAGCCAGTCTCGCTCATGCGGTAGAAATGGTAGTAACGAACAATTAATGGCTTGAATTATGCTCTTCTTTGCGGCCCCCCTTCCCCGAGCCCTGTAGAGCCCTGGAGAGCGAGTTGACCCCTAGTACACGAATAGAAACTAGAAGATAGCGAGGCCTGGAATGTGTCTCTCCCCTGCACGCAACTTGCTTGCAAGAACAGGAGCAATGTGTTCTCTAAAACAAAGAATTGTGTCTGCAGGCTCACGAAATTGCAAACTGTTGCTAAATGTATGTTTGAAGGTGTCATATTTGTCTCAATTGTCAATCGTCGAACCCAATTCAAAGGAAATACATTATGGGCGGTATTGAATGTGTCACTGCTGATTGTAAGATGCTTGCTTGTATATATGTAACTGTTGTAAAATGCTCGCTCTCTTGCGTCCCTCGGGTTGGCCAACTGAGACTATTTGCTTTGCAATAAACCCTAGCTTTTGGGAATACAACCTTGTGTCTGGTGTATCAGTTCGTGTGTGGTGATTGTGCCTTGTTTCCATACGCGAGGGTCCCCTAGGGGCCACATCAACGTAAAAAGTAATTCTAACAGCAAGGACAATGCTAAAACACCTTAAAAGGGAGTAAGCAAGGCAACAAGAAAGGAGACTCAGTAAAACAACGGGAAAAGTCAAGAGAAAGACAATTAACATGTAGGAGACAAGGAAAGACTTACCTTGGCAGATCAAGGCAGGCTAGTCTTAGCCACGTCCGGACTGGGCAAGCAGACCAGTGAAGTAACTTGGTCCATCAGAGCCTGTGCCCTGCAGTAGCGCCCCTGCAATGAATAGCAACTCGAAAAGTTGCACTCAATGGTGTATGGGCCTAGGTATCTTGGCCGGAATGCTCTGGGCCCTTTCAAGGGTATGTGCCGAGAGGCTAACCACACAGCGTCTCCGACTTGGTAGATGGGTGCCTTTTTCTGATGTTGATCTGCAAATTTTTTCTGTCTTTCTTTGGCCTTGGCCAGTTGTTCTGCTGCCTTCTTCAGAACACCAGTGATGGTGTTATGCAAAGTTGTTACTTCCGGCATTCCCAGTTCTTCAGGTGGATCGAAAATGGAGGTGTGTGGGTGTTGCCCATACATTGTATAGAAAGGACTTTGTCCGGTACGGATATGGATGGAGTTAGTATAAGCATACTCAGCTATCCACAGCATGTCCTTCCAGGTGTCTTTAGTTTGGTGGAGCATGCACCTCAGGAATTGCTCCAAGGTCTGGTTTGTCCTCTCAGTTTGGCCGTCAGTCTGGGGATGGTGGCTTGTGGATAGCCGAACATTGATTTGTGCAAGTTCGCAACTCTTTCTCCAGAAGCTCGAAACAAATTGGCTGCCACGGTCAGATATCAGGACCGATGGGAATCTGTGTAAGCGGATAACTTGCTCCAGGAATACCTTTGCCAGGGTGATGTCAGTTGGGAGGCCTTTCAAAGGAATGAAGTGGGCCATCTTTGAGAACAAGTCTACCACAACCAGAATGGTGTTGAAGCCTCGACAGGGGGGAAGATCTGATGAAATCAAGGGATAATGTGTGCCAGGGTGTTGGAGGGATTTCTAGAGGCCGTAAGAGAGCTGCAGGCTTTGTATTTTGTGATTTGTTCTGTGCACAGATCCCGCAAGTTGATACAAACTGGAACACGTCCTTCCGCCAGGCGGCCATCAGTAACTTCTCTTGATTTTGGCTAGTGTTTTGGTCACACCCGGGTGTCCCTCAATTAGTGAGTCATAACTTGCAAAGACCTGGTTCTGTAAGTCCTTATTTGGAATATAAAGATGCTCTTGATAATATGGCAAACTGTTCGTGACCGTGTGTTTTTTCCCCTTTGAAAGCGACGCCTGTTTCGCCTCTATGTTCATGTGACGTTGGACCTCAAGTCTTAAGTCCTCCAGAGGTGAAGTTACGGTAAGTGCCCCCATAATTCTTTCTTCTGGGATGATAGCCACTGCATCCGGTGTTGCATATGCATCTTCTCCTTCACCCATACGGGACAGAGCATCAGCCTTGCCATTATGTACCCCCGGGCGGTAGGTGATCACGTAGTCATACTCACCAAAATAAAAGGGCCCACCGCAGCTGACGAGATGACTGCGCTCTTGCGGTCTTTAGATATTGGTAGTGCCTCCAAGCCTTGAATGCTGCCTTAATTAAATGCCAGAAGTTCTTTATCGGTAATGGCGTAGTTCAATTCTGGGGCTGAGAATTTACATGACCAAAATGCCACAGGATGGCGTTGACCAGTGTCTGGGTTTCTTTGCGAAAGGACTGCTCCCATAGCTATGTTGGAGGCATCAGTCTGGACCACGTATGGGAGATCAGGCCGGGGATGTTGTAAAATTGAGACTGAGGTGAACTGCCGTTTCAGATTCTGGAAAGCTTCTTCCGCTTCTGTGGACCATTGGGAATGCTTGTTCTTTCGTAACAATGAAGTGATTGGATGGACAATCTGTGAGAATCCTGGAATGAATCGCAGATAAAAGTTCACAAACCCAAGAACCCTCTGGACTCCCTTTACTGATGATGGTGAAGGCCAGTTGAGGATGGCGTCTACCTTCCGTGTATCCGTACGAATGCCCTGTGGTGTGAGGATAAAACCTAAGAACTCGACTTCCGTTACGTCGAAGGAGCATTTTTCAAGCTTGGCGTATAGATGATGTTGCCTGAGTGTCTCGAGCACAGCCCGGAAATGTTTGATATGATCTTCCTTGGTAGCCGAATAGATCAGGGTGTCGTCAATGTAGACAAGTGTGCAGACATCAAGTAACTCCCGGAGTACGTTGTTCATGTAGAACTGAAACGCTGCAGGGGCGTTACAAACCCCTTGGGCACGACCTGGTACTCGCACAAGCCATATTTAGTATGAAAGGCGGTCTTCGTCGCCCTTCTTAGCTCGTACCAGGTGATAGGCCCCTCAAAGATCCAGTATGGTGTAAATCTGGGCATCCTTGACTTGGTCCAGGAGTTCTGGGATGAGTGGCAAAGGGTAGCAGTTCTTAACTGTTATCTGATCAATGAACGGTAATCGATACATGTCCTCAGATCCCCCTCCTTCTTGAGGATGAAGAAGAGGGGTGATGCTGCAGGTGACTTTGACGGGCGGATGAAACCGTTTGCTAGGTATTGGTCGAGGTAGGTTTTCAAGTGGAGATTCTCCTGTTCGGTGAGTGCATAGATCCGACTGCAGGGAATCTGGTCTCCCGGTATAAGGTCTATCTGGCAGTCGTAGGGCATGTGCGGAGGTAGAGTATTTGCCTAATCCTTCCGGAAAACATCCTGGTAATCCGTGTATTCGGATGGCAACGTGCCCGTTAGGCCCAGCATCTTCCCTTCTATTGGGAGAGTTCTTACTTGTGCCCCTGGAAGGGACTTCGCCTGGTAACAAGAACCCGCACATTGTTTCAAGAAGGTTAAGACCCTTGCACGGCAGTTGATTTGAGGGTTGTGGGCTTCCAGCCAGTGCATCCCCAGAATCATCTGTAATTGCGGTGCGCTGATAAGGTCAAAAATGATATCTTCCCGGTCTTGATGAAAGCAGAGTTACTTCTTCCATACATTGTGTTACAGGGCCAGAAGATAGCTGGGTGCCATCGACAGCTGTGACATGTTCCGTTGTTGTCTTTTTACGAAGGGGAAGACCCATCTTGTCCGCAAAATCGTGGTCCATATAGTTCCCAATTGCTCCACAATCTATGTATGCTTCCAAAGCGTGCATTCTAGATGGTTGTTTATGGCCGATTAGGATCACTGGTATAACTAGGTGCGAGGTCTGTGAAGGTTCCTTTGCAATGCTCGACAAGCGGACCTCTACGCTTGCCGGGCGTTGGGGTTTTCCGAGTCGGGTTCAGCATCCCCTCTATCCGTGGCTCCCACCGTCTTCCTTGGTGGTTTTACTGGACACTCTCGGAGGAAGTGGCCCGCCTTTTCACAGCACAGGCATAGTTGTTGCTGTCTCCTTTTTTCCCTCTCTGCCTTGGTTAGTGGGCTCTGCAAGCCTCCGATCTGCATAGGTTCAGGATGGCTCTCGGGTTGCCGGGACTGAGCTTCTCTAGCTCGGACGTACACTGTGTGCCCCTCGGACCGGGCACGATCACACTTGCGATCCTGCAGCCTGTTGTCAAGTTGCACGGCTAAGTCAATGTACTCCGCACATCTGTCGGGGGGATTCACTACCTGAGCCAGAATGTCTTTCAGCTCTCCCCGCAGACCTCTGTAAAAAAGCATGGTTCTCTTTTCTTCCGGCCAGTTTGATTCGGCCACTAGCCGGTTAAAAGTGGCTATATATGTCAATAGATCTGCCGGAGCGACAATAGTTAGTTGTCCAGGGCCTGGCCTCTTGTGTGCCGAGCGAATATCTTTTCGAGCAGACCCCGAGCAGACTATATCTCCCAAGATATTGTGCCCAGCAGTCCAGACGGCTGTCCTTCCAACAACGCCCGAAGTCCCCGCGGAGACCAGGTGAGCGTAACACAGGAAGGAGCAGTACTATTTTTCCCCAATACGCTGTGTTGTGAGTTTGGCAGAGATGGAAAGATGCACATTGCTGATCGTGGGTGATACCTTTCTGCAAGATATGCACAGGTATGCCGTGCAAAGAGGCATTGCTGCTAATTTTCAGGTAGGAAGGAGTGGAGGCTTTGTGGGGCAGTCTCTATGAGTGCAATTTCGGCGGTATGGTTTACCTTTGCAGATATGTGGCCTCTGTCTCTACTGTTCAACTTGTCGTGGTGCATTATGGAGGTCTACATTTGGGCTACATGTCGTGTGGACGTTTGCTCCGTCACCTGAAGAAGTTGATGAATGCAGTGATGGAGATTTTTCCCACTGCCAAGGTGGTTTTCTCATGCATACCACCAAGAGCAGTATAGGACCATGCCGGTGTAATTTGTCCCCAGCCAATGCTAGTGCATTTATGTGCACTAATGGGATGTTCTTCACCCACTATGAGACCATGAATTCTCAACATATGCACTGTTTACATGCAAATGGCATTTCTTTGACCGCCATTAGCAATGCTATTTTCTTTTACACTTTACACTATGCAAGAAGCGTTGACCAGAATTCGGTAAAAATGTAAGGAGGAGAAGAAAACAGAAAGTCATATAAAGAGAAAAAACAAAAAGGGGTCTTTGCAAGCATGTGAAAAAAAAACCTCTTTTCAGGGCCAGCACTAAAGACGAAATCCCCTACCCTGTTTCAAATGTCTTCCCCCCCCATCCCGTTCCTAGCACGATAACCCTGAAGACTCTGCGATAGTTTCAGGATTACACGTGCCACATCCAGGCCTTTTCAGGATGGCAGGCAAGGAAATGGGACTGTGTAGGCTAAGGCATAGCATAATAAGGTTTCTGGTTGTGATCTGTATGCAAAAACTGTGGCAGAAGGACTATTTGTACAGAGACATGCAGAAACCTATGGTTGAAGTGTGCAAGGAAAGTGGCAGGCATCCTGTTTGCATGCATGCACTGTATGTACTTGTTTTAAGTTCCTAAAATACATTCAGTGCTACTTTTGTGCAATAGTTTTACGAATTTTGTAGGAAATGGGTTAGTGTGGGAAAACATTCTGGGAAGTGTGCAAGGTAAGTGGCAGGCATCCTGTTTTTTATGCATGCTATGTGTGTACTTGGTTTACGTTGCTATGATACATTTAGTGCTGCTTTTGTGTGATATTTTTACAAATTATGTAGGCGATGGGTTAGTGCGGAAAAAAGCTCATAGCATTGTCGGAAGGAAAGAAGAGAGTTCCTGTTTGGATATTACAATGGCTGATATGGGTAAATGAAAATGTTGAAAGCATATACCATTGCAGTGGCACTTGATGGTAGGTGATGGGAGAAAAACCAGTATGTTTTTTAAGTACGTTATGGACGTCCAGTGGCAGATACCGTGCTCAGAGGCACTTACTACAGAGTTGTACACATACTCCAGAAAAAGTATTCAAACCTGCACTTTGTGGTGATGGGTGTCCATGTGGATGAATAAGGTTGCACAAATCTTGGACAGTTTTAGTGAACTTTCTACTGGAGGTGCTTTGGAATCACACAACACTTGCAGTCTGAATGTGTAACGGTACATATGAAGTGTTGTACAGAATTTACAGTGTTAGATGCTGACATCTTGGATGTGATATGTGGATGCGTGTGTGACTATTTAACAGTACCTAATGAGGTAGTGCTGGACAAAAAATAGTGGAAAGGGAAGAAGGACTGCTCCTGCTTTACTGGGGCGCCGCCCTCGCGTTACTTGGGAAAGTGCACATACTACATTCTGTGCTTCTGAGCATGCTGGCAAATGGGAATGGGACTATGGGGATTATCCAATCCGGTCCTGAGGGTGTGGTTCACAGGATGGGGCGGTAATACTGTTTTTCATTGCTCTACGTAGAGAGGCGGGCTGACATGGAGAGACGCACTGTGTGGATTTTGGGTGATGCCTTTGTGCTATATCTGCATACGTATGCCCAGGAAAGAAACTTTGATGGCGATTTCAGTTTGGAAGCAGTGGAAGCATTGTGGTGCGCTGTCGATGTCTGCAGTTTCAGCTCTATGCTTGCACTTTGCATAGAAGTGCCCAGTTTCGCTACACCTCATGTTATCGTTGTGCACTATGGTGGCATGCATTTGGGTTATGTGGCTTGTTCACGTTTGTTCCATGAACTGAAGAAGTTGATGAATGCAGTGAAGAGGCTTTTTCCCACTGCCCAGGTGGTTTTCTCAGTCATACCACCAAGAAGAGTATGGGACTATCCTAATGTATGTTGTACCCAGCCAGAGGCTGGAAGGTGTCTCATCAACAGAAGCATGTCTGATTTTTTTGTGCGCTCGTGGGATGTTCTTCTGTAACAATGACATCATTAATTCTTTTTTTTTTTTTTATTTGCATTTAATCAAAAAGATTTTTACAAAAACAGTCTTTTAAAATTCTTTTCATGAACAGTTTTTAAGAAGACGACTTGACACACCGCTCTCCGTTTCTTTCTTTCTTTCAAAAGTCACAAGTCATTCCGTGGGCGGGTTTTGCCCTATCATCGTCCGACTGGACTGAACTCGTTTAGCCTGTCAAGTAATTTTCCAGGTTTGCCTTTTTTAAAGCAATGTCCAGTAGTTTAGCGGCAGCCCTCGACCATCTGGCGGAATCGCCAGAAATTAGTCTACACCAGCCCACCTCTTCAGTTAATGTCGATGTATGGGATAATAGCGGTGTCAAGTACGTCACTCTTTCTAAAGACATCGCTGGACAAGACGTCAGAAGGTGTCTGACAGTTTCCAATTGGTCAGGATTTTCACATAGTCGGCATGAGGCTGTAAGGGATTTTGATCCAATATATAAGATTTCCCTTGTATGAAGAGTGTTTAACCGAGCTCGCATGAACATTTTTCTTAAAGCTTTTTCCGGAAATTTTTCGCAGTATTTCAGTGGAATTTTTGGTTTATTGTGGCCAGGTGGAAGGTCTTTCAACAGTTTGTATGATGAGATTTTTTCGTTTGTCCGAATCCAATCTTGCTGCAATAATTTTTCTTTTACTCTGCTTGAGTTAGCAATCAGGAGTTCTTCCGTGCAGGTTATCTCTTCCAATTTATCTTTCCGTTTCCTGACCCAGGCAGTTAGAGGCTTACACCCACCTCTTTGAATTTCATCTGCTACCACTCGAAATATTGGGAGGGCGTTTGGGCATACAATTTTTCTGAAAAGTTGAAGAGCACCATGCTCCACTGATGCTTCAAGGGACGTAAGGCCGAGGTCTCGTCGAATCGCCGCCATCGGTGCTGATTTTGGGAGACCCAATACCGACTTCCATACAAAGCCTTCCAATCTTTGCCATAATTCTTCTGGAAGGCTTAGGTTTGCACACATTCCGTATGTTAAAGCCGGCACTATTTTTGCCTTGTAGAAATTCAGAGCCGGTATCCATGAACATTTTCCAAACTTTCTGTCTACAGCTTTTAATTGAGCTGTCAGGTTTCTGGCTTTGTCCCACAGAGCTTCCATAGTGGTATTTTCTTTCAGGGAATTGTCTATCCATACCCCAAGGTATTTATATTCATTGACCACTTCCAATTTTCTGTTTTCCAAAAACCAAGCCGATGATGTTTTTCGGTTAGTTGACGATTTGGTAAAAATCAAGATTTTGGTTTTCTGAACGTTAATTTCTAAATTATTTTTACTCATGTAGGCATAAAGGTTTGATAATTGCCGCTGGAGACCAATTTTTGTCTGGTCCATCAAAATTAGGTCATCCGCATACCATAGTCTGGACACTTGTGACAATCCCACTTTTGGTGGAAATGAGCGAATTTTTCCCTCAGTATACTGAAAATCTCCTATAAAGGCGATGAATAAAGCCGGTGCTAGAGGGCAGCCTTGCTTAACCCTACGATTTGTAGGGATTTTGTGTGATAAATGGCCTTGCTGTCTTAGTCGGACCCGCATTGATGTTTGAGTATGTAAAGCCATAATTGGATCCAAAATTTGCGCCAGACAATTCCAGGCTCTCAGTTTGGCCCACAGTTTTTCACGATCCACAGTATCAAAGGCCTTTGACAGGTCCACCAGAGCCAGATGGACTTTAGGAGAGCCGGATTTCACCCTTGCTTTAATGATATTTAAGATAAAGATGTTGATTATCGTCCCTGTACCCTTCTGAAATCCCGTCTGAAAGTGGTCGGCCGCTGGGGAAACCTTAACCCACTTCTGAAAGTGGGTTAATAGAGAGTCGCAAATATTTTCCCCAGGATGTCCAATAGTGCAATAGGCCTATAATTAGAAGGATTTTCTTTAGGGCCTTTTTTATAAATAGGTACCACCACTGCTTCTGTCCAAGATACTGGAATTTGTTTTATTTTGTGACAGTGAATGAAAATTTCCCTTAATACTGCGGCCCATTCATCCGGATGTTGTTTAATGTCAATATTGGACAGTCCGTCAGGGCCTGGGGCTCTTGAGGTTTTTAGTTGTGATATTACTCTCAGTATATCCTCCATATTTGTCAGCGGGATCCAATCATCATCCGAGGACTGGGTTTTTCTGTCTACAGTCATTGAAGGTGATTGAAAAAGTGCAGTGAAGTGCTCTAACCAATTTTGTTCCGAGACTGCATTTGCTATAGAGGGAGCACTTTGACCGTTGGTAGTTTTTAATAAATTCCAAAAATCTCTTGTATTTTTTGATGCAAGAGACCTTTGCATCGCTTCAGCGTCCTTCTGGTACAAACTCGCCACATGATGTTTTATCCATGATTTGTAGTGGGATGTGCCCTCATAATAATCAGCCCATGCCTCCACTGTTTGGTGTCTTACAGCCAAGTTCTTCAGATTCCTTACTTCTCGCCTCTTTAGAACCACCAACCGATCATAGGTGTGATTATGTACAGATTTTTATTTTCTTTTTTTCCCTTACCTCTTGAAAAGGCCACCCTGTAAGGAAGCAATAGAGGAATGTAATCTGGCCTTTTAGCAATAGAGCTTGTTGTACTGCGTTGACGATCCGTACTCAGCCTTTCTTTAATAGTTCTTATATTTTCCACCGTGAGGCGCAATCTGGATTGTTGTTCATTTGACTCTACTTCCGCTGTATATATAGACCTTTCCGGAACCGTCGATCTCCAAGTTAACTCTAACAAATTGTGATCACTTTCTAAAGTTTTCACAACTCTGAACGATGAGACGTAGGGGATCAAGCTTTCAGTTACATAGATGTAGTCTAAGGTAGCGGAAGAATTATCTCTTTCCCACGTTGGAATCTGGGATCCCTGATCTTTTAATGTAGCAGCATTAAAGAGATTTCTTGATTTCATCAACTTAGACCATGCACACCCTCTTTTATCAGCAGAAGAGTAAGTCTGTAATGCTTTTTCAGATGTTACTTCCGTTTTGCATTTAGCGTTTAAATCTCCGCAAATTATGAGGTTCTCGATGTTACCATCTGCGAAGATGATATCAATAACTTCCGTTACTTTGTCACAGAAGTATCTTATTGTTGTTCTCTCCGGGTTCCAATATAGATTTAAAATTGCAAGGTCTGTTGTAATCCATTTAGCTGATTCGGGATCATAGCGCTGCCATGAGGTAAGGGTACCAAGCATACCATAGGCTTCCATGATTTTAGTCTTTGGTGTAATACCTGAGCCAATGCGAATAGCTGTTAATAGACCCGCAGATGGTCTACCCAATAGCGATCTGCAAGCTGGTGAGATTTCAATTGTAAATCCGTCTAATGCTGGACAGTCTACTAACCATGTTTCCTGTAGACATAAGATGTCAAAACTTCCTAAATTAATGTCGCTTGGGCGAGTCAGGTGATTAAAACCTCTGGTATTCCAGGATGCCATTATCAGATCTTTCTTGGTCAAATTTAGGGCCAGTTTCACACTAGACGCCGGAGACTCTTGGAAGGGACTTTCTGGTCGCTGCTATTTTTTATGGGAGCGTCCAAATGTTTCAACCAGCCACTTCCACGGTCCTTCGGCGCCTTTTTGCTTCTGATGGCACGTTTGGCATTTCCTTGGATCTTCCCATCTGTCAGTAGAGTTGATTCTATCTTTTCTTGTCCACGTAGATTTGTAGTTGTTTCGGTAATGCGGAGTCCGATTTGTGTTTTCCCATTTTGATGAATATTCAAATTATTTTTCCTCTTTTTTCCCATCGACATGGTCATTGCAATTGCTCAGTACCCTTAATCGAGGGATTTTACTCCTGTCCGAGTCGTGTCTACGGTTTTGAGTATGATCAGCCCTTGTCGAAGTGAGCCTCCTCCAGATTTCTTTCTCTGGTGCTTTATGTGCTTGTTTAGATACTAGGGTCAGGTTGAATCCTAGTTTGTGTAGATCTTTGGAAGTTTCTTTAGGGATTTCTGCCAGAACTTCGTTTCTTATGTAGATAAGGGCTTTTGCTCTGTGCTCCCTATGATATGGTTCAACTAATTCAATATTGTTTGTCGTCAGATGTTGTAGTTTCTTGATTTTTGCTACGATTTTAAGAATCATTTTTCTATTTAGAACCATATAGTCCTCTTTTGATGATATTTGTTCGATTTTATATACTGTAGTTCCTTCAAGTTTTTCATCGAGATTCCTAGTTCCCGTTTTCTTCCTTAGGTTTCCTATAAATTTCCATGGTCTACGGGCGATCTCGCATTGTTCAGGATGTTTTTCTGAAATCATCACCTTATTTTGTCTTTGATCTCCCAAACTCATTTTACTTTTTTCTTTGGGTTCTATATGCACCTTGACATTCTCTTCTCTTTGGGCCCTCTGTTTAGGGGCTTCTTTAGAGTCTTCCACCTCTTCGGTTTCCGATTGGGATGATGTTACCGTAACTTGGGAATCTTCCAAATTTGCATGATGTTGAGACAAATTCATTAGTTCGCTATCTTCTAGAAATTCTTCAATCGTTTTTGGGGACGTAAGCGAAGGTTTATGGACTAGTTTGACAGATGGTGTATTCTGGAAAGATTCCGTCTTCCTTACTTTACTCTCTTCGAGTTTGTTCCCTTTTGTCCCAAGACCCAAGACCAACAGTGGTTGAGAAGACTTTTCCTCAGTCGTCTTCGGTTTATGTATCAGTACATCTTTTCCTTGGATCATTTGTGTTGATTTCATTTTTTGGGACTCTGTCTCTGTCTGCTCGTTTTTCTTTGTTCTCAGTTCCGATATTACAGTTGGAGTGCCTGATGATTTTTTTCCAAAAATAGGTGCCAAGTCCATATGAGTAGGTCCTTCACCAGTCTGTGAGCCAGTAGACGTTTTAGGAGATGGCAAATGAACAACGATTTGTTTTTCCGACAGCTGCGCTTCTAGCTTGGCGATTTTTTTTTTCCATTTTCGCCTGTGTTAGCGTGTTTTTTGTCTCGAGAGCTGTTATAAAGCCTTCATTAACGTCAATTTTTCCAACATTGCTGATGACAAAGAGGTGTTGTCTTTAAGAGTTTCGTTAATGGACTCGTAGAGCTTAGTAAAAGGATTTAGCGCAATTGTAAATGATGACATTATTTGTAGCAGATCAGTCTTTTTGCTAGGAGAGTCTTTCTGAGCCGGCATCGATATTTCACTAAGCCTCCTGCTAGTGACTGGTGTATGGAAACCTTTGTCACCCATGTGGGCAGATGATCTGTCCATACTTCTTCTGTCTATAGACTGTAGTAAATCATCAGTACGGCTCTCAGTCATAGCTTTATGACCTTTAGTGTAACGCGATGATTCCGCTGTGTGTGCTCTTGTTCTTACATTTCGGTCTTCTCCTGAGCCCACTATCGATTTTGGGGAGCGCCTGGCTTCTAGAAGAATAATTGATCCTTGAGGACTGACTTCTTCCTCAGTTCGAGGAGCCATCGACGTTTCCTTTATTTCGATTTCGGATCGCCTTTCATTTATGCTGCCGGGATTTGACGGAATCGATAGCTGAGTGGGCGGCTATACACGACAATCCTGCAATGCTGCACTTGTCATTTTTTCCGCAATCACCTCCTTTTGGACTGGCGCTTTTAAGTTTGATTCCACCCTTTGTGCGCTTTGTTCAGTCTTTCTTGTTTTATTTGCAGGTAGTGGATCTTGCACCGCCTCCAAGATCTCTGCGTGGGAGAGTTCTGCATCATGATCTAACTTTCTTTTATGTTGATTCAAAAAGTAGTCCCTTAGAGAGGATGATATTAACGGAGCTGGAAGGCATTTTGCACTGTCTTGATTTCTGAGTCCAGATTTCTTTTGTTTTTTCGTATATATTTTGTTTGGAGTTGACTTTGCTTTCAATGATCCTTTGGTGTTTTGCTCCGTTGTTGTCAAGCCAACGGGTTAATTGCCGACTTGTTTACCACTTCCCTGGTTCACTTTGGAGGCTGGTTCCAAAGTTAAGTTTTTGTCTCTAAAGTTGGTCACACACGGCGAATCTTTATGTTTCTGGCTCTGATTCGCCGTCCTAAGAGACATCGATGGTTGATCCAAGGGATTTTCATTCTTTGATGATTCTGCTTCCGACTCGTCCTTGTCAGAAATTCTAGGCCCCTCAATTATAGATAAGTCTTCTTGATCCGAAGTCAAGGAGACACTTGAGGTAATTCTTGAGAAGGAGTTTGATAAAGAGTGTGAGCTTTGCTTTCCAGTGTTCTGATTTGAACATCTGTGGATTTGTACGGTTATTAAAGCGTTTGTTCGTTGGAGTACCGGATTGTCAGAATCCTTTATTTTATTTTCGATTTCATTCTCTACGGGCAAGGGACTTTGGAGTGGATGTGACTGAGCGGCGTCTAGGGCGCGGGCCATATTTTCGGTTCCCCTCCGTTGAGGTTCTTGCCGAAGCCGTCCTCCGACAGCCTCAGGCAAAGAACCGCTCGTCAATACGGTAATACCGGTGGGGGACCGCATAGTTATTTGGCCAGACGTTCGTTCTTTTTCCTTAGAGTCCGTTTGGTTTTCACTTTTTTGCTTGTCCCCCTTCTCGTAGTTTAACTGACCAGCTTCAGTGAAAAGCAAGGAGTTTTCCTGCTGCAGCTGGGTCAGTCCTGACAATGGTACTAGCCCCATTTGTCCCGTTTGTGCTTCGCATAGAGTAGATATTTGGGGCTCTTTGCCGGCATTAACGGTTTCTGAGCCAGCATGATCCTAGAGGTGTCCGAAGTCGAACTCATTTCCCGATCTTCAGAAGAGGCAGTTTTTAATGCAGACGATAAGAAATGTTCGCCTCCAAGTTCTTTTGACAGGGTGCTACTTCGAAGCCATCGTTTTTCAGTAGTCGGTTCAGATGGAGTAGACAGGGTCATTTAGGTCTAACAAGGCCGGAGAGAAGGGAAACACTAAACCCCGGGATAGGTGGATTAGGGCTCCCAAGCACCACAAACTATTATGGCGCCCTCCGCTATACGCGGTATAGAACAAACAAAGAAGTGAAAGAAGCAGAAGTTTTAAATGGCGTGGAAGGAATAATAGGGGAAGGGGGCAGAATAAACTTCCACTACCAATTCCAACTACCCCCACTATCTCTTACCGCGTCTTACCGCGTTTCGGGCTCGGCCCCAGCAGGACACCACCCACAGCTGGAGCCAAGCTTGGGCTAGAGTGCCGCCAACAGCGTGATATCCACGGCTCACGGCTCGTACACACGCGTCTTGTTTGGGCCCCCGCAGTGGGCTCCATAGCCGCTCGCTTGGAGCTGCTTCCACCCGTCGGTCACCAGAACACCGACACAGCTCCTCCGCTCCTCACCCCCACGCAGTAGCGCCGTCGCCGGCTGCAGCTCCCGAACTTCCGTACTGAGGAAAGGACCCTCACACAGCCGATACGCCGATACGCCGACAAGCCGTCAAGCCGTCAAGCCGCACCAGTCTCGTAACACGCTCGTCACACGCTACTGGCCGCTTCCGACAGCAATCATCATTAATTCTCAATGCTGAGTTTTCCCATGCAAATGGCATTTCTTTGTCGAGCATTGGTGATGCTCTTTTTGTTTGCCCATCTACAGGATGCGTTGAAGAGTTTACTGTAAAATTGTGAGGAGGAGAAGAAAACACAAAACCCTATAAAAACCGAAAAGGTGTTTCTCTAGAAGTACCTAAAAAAATAATTTAAAATAAGGCTTTTTTCAGAGCCACCACTAAAGACGAAATCCCCTACCCTGGTTGCAATGTATTCCTCCATGCCCGCACACAGCAGCAAAGCCACATATGTGGCTTTTGAGGATGGCGGGCATGGAAATGGGACTGTGGAGGCTAAGGGCTTATGCAGTAACGTTTCTGGGTGTGGAGTCTACACAGAAGAATGTTGTTCAGAACTGATAATGTTACATGGAGAGTTCTTTAATGTGATTGGTGGATGCATGTGTGACTATTTAACAGTACCCAATCAGGGGGTGCTGGAAAGAAGGATTGTTCCTGCTTTACTGGGGCACAGCCCTCGCAGTACTTGGGAAGGGGCACGCGCTACATACTACCGTTTTCAGCATGCTGCCCATGGGAATGTGACAGTGAGGATTATCGGTGCCGAGGGGGTGGTTCACAGGAAGGGGTGTTAATACTTTGTTCCATTACTGTGCGTAGTCAGCCAGGCTGACATGGTTGCCATTACTTGCAAAAGTAATGTAGCATAGCAGAATTGGTCCGAAATCAATTACAGCTCTAAGCTATGTGGGCCGCTACTCTGTTCTGAAAAGCTACAAACAGAATGCAGAGAAGTTCTGAGGCGTGGCCTTTTGTAGGGCTGCTGTGGAGACCTTGCAACCGGCAAAGAGGCCTACATCGTGGAACTAAAAACATGCATGTGCAATGGCACATTGTGGGGTATTTGTAAGTGTGTATTTTCCCAATAACATTCCATACATTGCAGAACACTTTTCCACTGTCTGAGGGTCCGGATTGTGTCTGCGATATAAGCACCCACGCACAGCGTGGGCGTGGTCGCATGGTGATGTCGCGGATGTTCTCGATTGGGACGGCTGTGTGCAGGACACGTTTTGGGCAGAATACTTTGTGCGCATGTGCATAGGTGTCCTATGCACACCGTTGGGATCTCTGGACTGATTAATAGTGCGACACACGTGCGCCGACCATTTTGGGACAATCTGGGTGTTTGTAGGGTATAGCAGGTGGGATGTTTATGTGTACAGTTACCTGTAGGACGTGGGTGGGCGCCTAGAACTACTTAAAGTTCATCACAAGTTTCTTTGCATATGCTGGACCGGGGCGGTGTTACCAGGATTCAGAGGAAGAGATACGCATGTGCGTACTTGTGCAATGGGCAAATGTCACACAACTAGTTATAGGTGGTTCCCAAGATGCCGACATGAAGTTCGTACTGGCATGGTACGGATGCCTCCATTCTGATTGCGGATAGGCCGGGCAGGTGCAGTGTCCGTAGGACACCTCCCTTTTGTTTAATTGCGGTCATTCCCACAAGTACTGTGCGGGAGGAGGAGGAGCTGAGTCATAACGGGATTTTAAAAACAAAGCAAAAGCCACATATTGTCATCCGCAATCGCTACCGCGGGTGGCGGCTCCTTCCACGTTGGAGGCTATCCGGCAGGTAGAGCGTTTTAGTCCCCTCTTTGTGTCTGGTATCAATTCATGGCCAATCACAGCACTGCCGGGGGTTTATCTGCCTTTCAAGCCCGGCAGTCGCTGCGTTTCAACCTATTGCTGGTTCTCGCTCCAGCGGCTCTGGTTTTTGCGCTCCCCCAGCGTTTGCCCTCTGCTCGCCTCGCCGTGCGGCGGATCTGCTCTGCTTGCTCGTCCCTTCCCTTTGGGATTAGAGTTCTTTCTACATACCTGTCAGCCGTTGTGTTTCAGCGGCGGCCTTTCTTTCTGCAGCCTCTTCCTTGCCGATCGCTCGGCACTTCTTCACTTTCTCTTTCTAGTCTCGCCGCTCCGGCGGCGGGCGTTTTTTCTCCCTCTTTGCCGCTTTTTTCACTCGCGGCTCTCCAGTTTTCCCTTTTTTCTCTGTCCGTTGTTTTCTCTCCTTAATTTCTCTCTTTTCTTACTGCGCCTGTCATTTCCTTGGCCCGGTAGTTGCTTGGTTTCCTCCACCTCCCTTTGGTGTGGTATTGGACCTCCCTCCTGTGTTTATACCCTGCGGACCACGCATCTGCTTCCAGTCCGACTGTTTTCAAGTTTGGATCGACACTTACCTCATTGCCAGAAGTAACCTAAGGGTTTTTCCCCACTTGTGGGTTTTTTTCCCTTTTGTCCGGCCTGTTCCCGGTAAAGGGGCCCCAGGACGGCTGTCAAGTCAGCTGTCACTGTGGCTTCTCACCGAGACAGGCAAGTGCTACCCAAAAAAGAACGGGACTATCTGAGCCGGCGGAATCTACAGAACGCAGGCAACTCTGAGGACTCAGGTGAGGAGAGTGTGGAGGGAAGGGAAGACGAAGGAGTTCTACAGCTTTCACAGTCACAGATTGAAACGCCATTAAGGACCAAGATGTCAGCCGAAGAACAAGTTCAGGAATTATGGAAGGCTTTTCAGGCCATGTCACTGGAATTACAGGGGGTCAAGACGGAGAATGCCCTTCTAAAACAGATGGTAGCGGTCCGGGAACCCTCACATCCCCCGGAATTACCTCCCATGGCTCTTTCGTCAGGAAGATTTGATGGCTCACCAAAGAGGGTGAAGGAATTCCTGGAGGCCTGCAATGTGTACTTCACCTTCAGACCACACACCTTCTCCACGGACCAAGCCAGAGTAGGGTTTATGATCTCAAATTTGACGGGGAATGCTTTAGCCTGGGCTACTCCGCTAGTTACCAACAGTAATGCTATTCTACAGGATTTCTCAGGGTTCCAGAACCTACTGAAACAGACTTTCGAGCGACCCGAACTATCTTTTACGGCAGGTGAGGACCTGCTGGATGCACGACAGGGTGCTCTGGATGTGCTGTCATACATCTCATCCTTTAAGACACTGGCAGCAGGAGCAGGATGGTCCGAACAAGCACAATATGCTGTATTCCGGAGATGGTTGAGAGAGGAGATCAAGGATGAGCTAGCCAGATCTCCACGCTCTCCCACATTTCCGGACTTACTTGCTGCAGCACTCCACATCGAGTACCGTCTCCAAGAGAGAAGGACAGAACGCAGGAAGCAAAGAGGACCAGGAAATCCCATGAACCCTCCTTCACACTCTCCTTCTGGACGTTTCTCCTCTACTCAGAGCGAAGAACCGATGCAAATCGGAGCTACCAAAGCACCTCTGTCGTCAGCGGAGAGAAGACGAAGAAGAGAAAAAGGGTTGTGCGCCTATTGTGGTTCCGATCAACATGTACTGAAGGATTGCTCTGAGGTACCGGAGAGGAAGGCGGGAAACGACTACCCTCGGCGTCAATAGGGACGGGCAGCCGGGGGTACTCAGATCTTTTTCAGCGTCCCTATGTCACACTTTCGGTGTCGGCTTCAGAATCCCAAGAGGATTCCAGACTGATGGTACTATCTGTTACCTTGAATCTAAATGGAAGACTGGTGGAAACGTTAGCCTTATTGGATTGTGGAGCGGCCGGGAACTTTGTGGACACTCTGTGGGCAGACAAGATGGGGCTCACGCGGATAGTTCGGAAGGTGGGTCAGAAGGTGGAAGGAGTGGACGGTACACCTTTGTCGTCTGGATTAATCACTCATACCACTGAACAACTCTCCGTGGTCATCAACCAACACACAGAGGCCCTGCAGTTCGACATCATTAGAGCCGCACATTTCCCCATAATCCTAGGCATTCCTTGGCTGCGCAGGCATAACCCGTATATCAACTGGACGGAAAATCGACTAAGCTTTTGTTCCACGTACTGTTCAGTCAACTGTCTTCCTCCCGATACCAGGGAAGATCAACAGTCAGTTAGAGTTCTCTCCAAGGATCATGTAGGTATTCACGCGCTTCCTGATTTTTGTGCAAAATTCTCCGGGGTATTCCAAGAAGACCTTCACGCGCAGCTACCTCCTCATCGGCCAGAGGACTGTTCAATCGATCTCGAACCTAATGCACTGGTTCCATTTGGGCGCATATTCTCTCTCTCTCAGGCCGAAAAGAAGGTATTAAGAGTTTATCTGGATACCAACTTGGAGAATGGTCTTATTCGACCTTCGAAGTCACCAGCTGGCGCCTCCCTGTTCTTCATCAAGAAAAAAGACACGACTGATCTCAGACCCTGTATCGATTACCGGGGCCTCAATAAGGTTACAATCCGTGATCGGTATCCCATGCCACTCATAACCGACATAATTGAGGCGGTACAAGGGGCTCGGATCTTCACCAAATTGGATCTCAGAAACGCATATCAATTGCTCCGCATCACTGAAGGGGACGAATGGAAGACGGCCTTTCGAACTCCATACGGTCTTTTTGAGTACAGAGTGATGCCGTTCGGCTTAGTGAACGCACCGGCTGCATTCCAGAGATTCATGGATAGGCTATTTTCTGATCTGCTGTCGGTCTCGGTTATAATATATCTCGATGACATTCTGATTTTCTCCTCTAACAGGGAGGAACATATTCAACACGTCACACAGGTTCTGTCTCGCCTTCAGGTAAATCAGTTGCTGGTCAAGGGCGGGAAGTGCAAATTTGCAGTATCCTCGGTTCACTATCTCGGATTCATTCTTTCCGAAGAAGGGGTGGCCATGGACCAAACCAAGGTTGATGCCATTCTTGATTGGCCAACTCCTACTTCAGTCCGAGAAGTCCAGAGATTCTTGGGATTAGCGAATTACTACCGCAGATTTATCTCAAACTTTTCGGAGGTAGTATACCCGATTATGCGCCTACTCAAGAAAGAGGCTGTTCCATTTTTTTGGTCTGATGAGGCAGAGAAAGGTTTCAATTTTCTCAAGAGATTGTTCTGTACTGCCCCCATTCTCCAGCATCCTGATCAATCACAACCATTTGTTCTGGAAACCGACGCTTCTGCGGTAGCTGTAGGAGCGGTATTGCTCCAGCTCACCCAAGGAGTGGAACACCCCGTAGCCTACATGTCAAAGACTCTTTCTCCTAGCCAGCTCAACTATTCGGTACTGGAGAAAGAACTTCTGGCCATGAAACTAGCCTGTGAAGAGTGGCGCCATCTCCTACTAGGAGCCAGACATCCATTTCTGATTAGGACCGACCATAAGAACCTCAAGGTACTACAAGAATTGGAGTGTTCAAATTCCAGGCAGGCCAGGTGGGCCCATCATTTTGCACAGTTTGAATTCCAAGTCCCGTATATCCCGGGATCACAGAATAGTCTGGCGGATGCTTTATCCCGCAAAGACTCCACCAAGGAACACCTGGAAATAAAGAGGGAGTCCATGTTCAAACGCAACCAGATCCTGGCCTTTGTTGGTTCTTTCCTTAAAGAGGTGAAAACTGCCCTCATTCAGGAAAAGCCCCAACTACCCCTACGTAATACCTCTCCTTTTCAACAAAAAGGGGACTGGCTTTTCTACAAACAGAAATTGTACATTCCCAAAGGTCCTCTTCGTTCTAGAATCCTGAAGTGGAGTCACGACTCTCGCTCGGCCGGCCATAGAGGGCCCGAGAATACCCTTGAGCTTCTCTCTAGAACGTTTCTTTGGCCAAACGCTAGAAAGGAGACATACGAGTATGTCAACGCTTGTCCAATTTGCGCCAGAGCCAAATATCGCCTGGGAAAACCATTGGGTCTGCTCACTCAGGTCGAACTTCCAACGCGCCCCTGGGGTCTCATATCTACCGATTTCATAGTTGATCTGCCGGTATCGGAATCCTGTACCTGCATTATGGTCACGGTAGACGCCTTTTCTAAGTTGGCACATTTTTCTCCCCTTCCAGGTCTGCCCACGGCGGCGAAGATGGCGGAGGTTTTCTCTCGATATATATTCAAGCTACATGGTCTCCCCGATAAGATAATCTCGGATCGGGGAAGTCAGTATATCTCGAAGTTTTGGACTGCCTTCTGCAACCGTTTGGGCATTGAAAGAGCTCTGTCTTCAGGGTTTCACCCGGAGACCAATGGTCAGACGGAACGCCTAAATGCGACCCTGGAACAATACCTAAGGTGTTATATATCTCAACATCAAGACAACTGGGTCTCGCTGCTTCCCACGGCAGAATTCTCGTACAACAATACTAGACATTCCGCCACAGGACTCTCTCCTTTCTACTGCACTTACAGGGTTCATCCTCGTGCCGTATTTCCGGAGGTTCCCAGCTATACCAACTCCCCGACAGTGGAAGAGGTATTAGGAAATATTAAGGAAGCTCAGACTTCAGCTATGCGGAGTTTAGAGGTCAGCAGAAGACGGACAAAATCCTGTGCCGATCAACATCGGAAAGAATGTCCAGTTTGGAAGCCAGGGGATCAGGTGTGGTTATCCACCCGGTTTCTGCCAAGATGGACAAGGCCTTCTAAACTGTCTCCTCGTTTTCTGGGACCTTTCGCTATTCTCTCTAAAGTCAATCCTGTAACTTTTCGCCTTCGGCTTCCCTCCTCTCTTCACCGCATTCACCCGGTTTTTCATTCCTCTCTTCTCAAACCTTACTACCCCGACCTTCACCATAGAACCATTCCCAGGTCTATCCTAACACGGTCCTCGGAGCCTGATGAGTATGAGGTATCTAAGGTCCGTGATTCCAGGTATTATCGCGGACGTCTTGAGTAACTTCTGTCCTGGAAGGGATACCCTGAGTCGGAGGACTCATGGGAACCGGCTTCTCAGGTTCATGCACCAAGGTTGTTGGCTACTTTTCACCGCCGCTATCCAGGGAAGCCTGGGGCGGTTAGGTGGGGAGGGGGTCATACTGTCATCCGCAATCGCTACCGTGGGTGGCGGCTCCTTCCACGTTGGAGGCTATCCGGCAGGTAGAGCGTTTTAGTCCCCTCTTTGTGTCTGGTATCAATTCATGGCCAATCACAGCACTGCCGGGGGTTTATCTGCCTTTCAAGCCCGGCAGTCGCTGCGTTTCAACCTATTGCTGGTTCTCGCTCCAGCGGCTCTGGTTTTTGCGCTCCCCCAGCGTTTGCCCTCTGCTCGCCTCGCCGTGCGGCGGGTCTGCTCTGCTTGCTCGTCCCTTCCCTTTGGGATTAGAGTTCTTTCTACGTACCTGTCAGCCGTTGTGTTTCAGCGGCGGCCTTTCTTTCTGCAGCCTCTTCCTTGCCGATCGCTCGGCACTTCTTCACTTTCTCTTTCTAGTCTCGCCGCTCCGGCGGCGGGCGTTTTTTCTCCCTCTTTGCCGCTTTTTTCACTCGCGGCTCTCCAGTTTTCCCTTTTTTCTCTGTCCGTTGTTTTCTCTCCTTAATTTCTCTCTTTTCTTACTGCGCCTGTCATTTCCTTGGCCCGGTAGTTGCTTGGTTTCCTCCACCTCCCTTTGGTGTGGTATTGGACCTCCCTCCTGTGTTTATACCCTGCGGACCACGCATCTGCTTCCAGTCCGACTGTTTTCAAGTTTGGATCGACACTTACCTCATTGCCAGAAGTAACCTGAGGGTTTTTCCCCACTTGTGGGTTTTTTTCCCTTTTGTCCGGCCTGTTCCCGGTAAAGGGGCCCCAGGACGGCTGTCAAGTCAGCTGTCACTGTGGCTTCTCACCGAGACAGGCAAGTGCTACCCAAAAAAGAACGGGACTATCCGAGCCGGCGGAATCTACAGAACGCAGGCAACTCTGAGGACTCAGGTGAGGAGAGTGTGGAGGGAAGGGAAGACGAAGGAGTTCTACAGCTTTCACAGTCACACATATACACTGAGGAACAATTTACATATCAACCTTCATTTCCACACATTCATAGATACTATTAGGAAAGGAAAGGGGTAGCAGAAACGGATCAATATTGTGGGGAATTGGGGATTTGTTAGTTGGTTGTGAGGGGAGGAAGGGATTGAGCTATCATCGTAACGTCTCTGATCAGACAGATTTTGAGGGGATCGCGGCCTGTGAAATGGGGAAGGGGTACACGTGCAGGTCGGGCAGTTGTATTTTATTTCGTCCACAATACATCCTTGTACGTAATCTTTTAAGGCAGCAACATTGTCCACCAATTTTTCCACTTTGGCTTCTAGGCTGTCCAGTTTGCTATTTACAGAGTTTCTTTCCTTTCCTGTGTCTGTATGCTGTTGTGGAAGGGGTGCCGCTTGTGCTGCATTAATTTCCTTTCCAATATGTTCTCTTAAAGAAAAAAAAAATCTGTTAGTTGTACATGAAGCAATAGATATTAAATATTTCACATTTCAGACTGCGGTGCATACCAATGGGGTTACTATCGTAAGTCATTTCGTCATGAGGGAAATTCTCTTCCAGCCACTCTAAGGTGCTTGCCATTGCTGCATACAAAAAGAAACCTTATGCTTATCTACCATTGTATGCTGCGCCACCTGTGCAATTATCAGACAAACCTTAGTGTGCTTGCTACATTGTAGTGACGTTCTGGTCTTAGTACTTTCCAGTCCTTGCTGTGGCCGTTCGATCTTTGTTCCTATGTAAAGCAGCAGTGCGGTAAGATTGTTGAAGGCATACGTCACTTCTCTTATTCGTTCATTCCGTTATGGTGCACTCCCTATGCCTTTGTTCTGTTTCTTTCATAAGTACACAGTTTGCAGACCTACTCTATTTTCCCTTGCAATTCATGTACATGGTGCTGTTTGTATATGTTCCTTGTGTTTGCTGAATGGTACCACTATGTACGAGAACCTGTGGCTTTCTAAGCAGGTTGGATGCCACCCAATGTCCGCGACCAGACGCATACTCTGCGACTCCTGTGCGCATCAACATGGTGCCAGCGGGTTCAGTATGTTGTACGGTGCATGTTTACAAACCAAGGGTATCCTGGTAAAAACCTATGAAATTCAGTGAAGAAACGTTATTGAAGGGATGTTATGGTTAAGTTGCACTACTAAAAAGCTATCAATTTCAGTGAAAAATTTTGTTAAAGGGACGTTATGGTTCAGTTGCCCTAAGAAAAACCTATCAAATTCTGTGCAAAAAGTTTTTTAAAGGGACATTGCAGTTACTCTGTAGTAATACTAACCTGTCCATATTATGGATAGTAATGGTCCTCCAAATATTTTGGAGTCAGAGTCCATCAGGGCCACTGGCCTGTAGTTCTCTGGAGCCTCCTGGTCTCCTTTCTTATAAATGGGGACTATATGCGCTTCCTTCCAAGATTCTGGTGCACTTTTATTTTCAATGATTGACTGAACATGGTTATATAGGATATTTTCCCAAAGTTCGGGAGATTCCTTCATTACTTTGTTACTGAGACCATTAGGCCCCGGAGCCCTGGAGTTGCTTCTGCTGCAGATCATTACTTCAATATCCTCAGCATAAAATGCCAGGGACCAGTCTTCATTATCTAAACTATCCCAATTCTTTACAGCCTCCTGCGGGCGATTATACAAACGCGAAAAGTGAGAGGATGAAGCCCGTTCAGTAATAGGGTTTGCTTGGACTATGTTCTGGAAGTTTTTCCCCTGCTTCACCAGTTTCAATTAATTGACATCGCTTTTCGCAACTAAGCAGGTAAGCATCCTCTCGCCTTCCCTCTGGTAATTTGCTGCTGTGATGGTCTTCAGATTATGCCTTTAGGTGTGTCTAAGTCATCTCATTTCAATATCAAGCAGAGGGCCGGGTCAATCTCACAAATAACTCTTCTTAGGTTTCCTCTTAATTCCCTCTTTATTTGTTGAATGAGAGGGTTATAATTGGGCCTATTGTTCTCCTGCCTAAATTTCCTGGGGCACAAGAGGTTTTCAAAAAGTCCTGTCAGGTTTTGCACAGAACATATATGACTGTTGAACTCTCCCTGGGATGTAATGAGGTTTGTCTCAAATTTCTTATTGAACTCGAGAACATCGTTCTGGGCCCAAATGTTTCTATTTTTGCCACCTGATACCATGACTTTATTCATTTTCATTGATATACCCGTCTTTAAGTCAAACATTAGAGCTACTGACAGTATTGCATGATCGCTGGGTAAACTACATTTCACTTCAAAATTAGTACTCTTAGCTTCCCATTCTTAAGATATGAAAATAAAGTCAATAAGGGAAGCCGTGGCACCATTACCCCAAGTATTCCAATTAGACATCTCTTGTTCAATTGCCCCCCTCACCGCCAACAGACTCAATTCCAACCGTCCAGGAAGTTGCACCATTTCTTACCCTTAGGGTCCTGGGACGGTTTCTCTCAAAGGCTACGCAAAAATCACCATATTTCAGGGGGCATAGGCAGTTAGTGTTGAAATCGCCTGCAATTAGGATGAGGCCAGCAGGCCATCTCTCATTCCACTCCATTAAGATTTCATCGATATGGTCAATTATTCTGGATTGCGCATGCTCTGCATAATTGCAGTACACGTTGAGAATTAATGCTGGAGACTTTTTGTCTCTTAATGTTACTGAAAATTAACAAGGGGGTCCTGGGTGTCTTACTGAGACCGCCAAAATGCCATAGAGTAAGTCATCTACCACTTTGAGGTAAAACATGTGTTTGTTTCTACATCCAATCAATGGGCCACCCTTCGGTCCGCCTTCGGTCCGCCTGCTTTCCCACAAACAGCCATTTGTTGGCAAATTGAATAGGCACCCATAGACACCTGTTTGGTAAGGAAGGTTTCCTGCAGTATTACCAAATCATATAGAGCCAACTTCACTTGAGACTCCCCCGACCCGAAAAGATGATAATGGGCCCTCGTGTTCCATGAACAAATGCTAAAAATATGAACTAGCTCTTTGGTCCATCGTTGGGGCCTTTCCCGTGGGTTGTGCCAGCCAGAGCCAGTCTTTATGGTGCATTCCTTTGTTTTTTTCCAGCCCTTCTCTCCTTCTTTCCCGTTCGTCTGCCGTATTTTTTTCTTTTACGACTCCCTTGGGATCTTGATGCTTAGGCGGGCCTGTTTTCCAGTTCTGGGTGTGTTCTTGACGATTAAAATTAGGGTGTACAGTATTATAGACGTTAAAGCCTCTCTGACGGATTTCATCAATCGCAAGGAGGATACTTTCTCTGATTAACCTTGAGGTGATCGTGACAGTCGCCGCGTCCCATCTCTCTAAATCGCAGATTCAATACGGTCGATGTCGCCTGAAGAAATCCTTTCTAGAACTGGAGTATCAATTAGTATAGCTAAGATTCTGTGCCTGTTTAAGAACTGAATATCAGGATCTGCAAATACTGCCTCCATAATAAATAAATCTGACAGCTCCTCGCTGGTTTTCGTGTCTCTGACATAAGGGTAGGGCAAGGTGCCCTCATTTGTGCATTGTAACAGACTGATGAGATTTTTATTGTACACTTTCTGAGGAGAGCCACTGAATCCCCCCCGCCTCACATCTACAGGTGACTGCGCTCCAATCATCTCTGCCAAAGTGAAGCCTCTTTCTGGCGTCTTGTCACCCGTTACCCTTGTCATAACCATATGACCTTCATCATTAAAGGCCTTTGATTTCTGTAGGCCTATAACAGTTCCTTGCTCAAGAAGGGTGGCTTAGACTGAGATGTCCTGATTACCCTGACTTGGAGGATCTAGTGCAATAGATTGAGAGGCAGGGATAATCTGGGTCAATAAGTCTTCATTCAGAGGAGAGATAGACCTCTTATTCTTCTGTTTCACGAGCCATTTACTCAGTCTCGGCGAGGAGTCTTCTCTTCCACACTTCGCAAGGACCTCAGCTGAGGATGAGATACAGTTATTATTCTTAGCTTTCTTAGAGGGGATATCTCCTAGGTGTGACCGTACAGAGTCCTTCGGTAGGCCTTCTGTCTGAGTGGTCGTAGGCCTTTTTATGCTGCTCGAGGGAATTTCCTTATCTAAGTGGAAAAGGTGGTTTCCCTCTATGTCATTTAAGGAGTATTCAGAAGCAGATTCACAGAGGTCCTTATTTTCCAGGTTGCTACCTTGTTTCAAAAATATCGGGGCCATCTTCAGGCTCTCTTTGGGTTTCGTGCTCTTCTTTAATGTTTAGGAGGAGATTATTTCTGAATGAGCAGCCAGGGCTTTTACAGACCCTCTGGATGCATTTCTTCTTACCTTTTTGGTTTTCTGTTTCTTACTTTTTTTCTCCATCCATACTGCTTTTTTAAAATTTCTTTTTCCTTTATATTTTTTACCATGGATAGTTTCCTTTTCCTGATTTGCTCAATCCGTTTGTGGAGACTCATACACTATTACTGATTGATCATTTGTGTCAAGACTATTTCAGAAGCTCCCAAATCTGTTTCAATAGGCCGCAGCCTTAGGAGTTCCCCAATGGTCTCCATATTCGGAGGGGAGTCCCAAAAAAGTGAAAGATCCAAACCTACTTCATTCGGGAGACAGATTTCACGTTCCTCCATAGACCCCAATGATCATTCAGTGATTAGATCTATCTCATTCACTTGCTGAGCTACTCACTTGTTTATAGCCTCTCCAGAGGACTTTGCTTCTCGGTAGGTCAAAGACTTAGCCTTGCTAATGATTTGATTTTGAATGTCCTCTATTTTTGTTGCTGAGTCGAGGACTTTTGTATGGCAGGGTAATAATGTGAATTCTTTCTGTATGTCCACTATTGTTGTGACAATTGCTTTGACTTCGTTTTTGAAGAAGCATTTAACCTCTTCTGTTTTAGGCAATGACTCCATAAGATCAAATAATGTATTAATTGAATCTGTATTTTTCTTACTATCCTGTTTGAGCATGTCAAAGACTTTTACCAGAGAGGAGAGTACAAAATTCAATGCTGAGAGAGTGTTTAAATCTAGTGGTGGAGTCTGAGGATTGGAATAACTTGAGGAATTCAATTGATTAGTTCATTCGCAAGTGTCCAGTGGCAGAATCTCTGCTTGGGTACTAAACATTTTGGGGGTATTAGACAAGGAGTCATATTCAGGGATGTTCAAAGATAGCCCATTACTTTGTTGCGGCCTTACATCAGTTGCTTCTTCATCTTCAGCCGTGCCCCGTTCGAGGGCTCCTATGGGCCAAGATTCAGTCTGTCGAGGTTCAACAGAATGGGTTGATAGGATACAAGGGAAGTGTTTCCCAATTTCATTTTGAATGATGTCACTGCTAAGTGTGTCGTCCAAATGCACTCCCCTCAGGGCACTTTTCTTGTTCATGTGATAGGCTCTTAGGCTCAGGGATCGAGGCAATAGAGGTTGATTGAAGAGGGACAAAATCAAAGGCATTGCACACTTGTTCCAGTTCAGATTTTGGAATAGTGAGCGGGGAGGTCTGTGAATTAACCCCTGGAGGAATCCTACCATGGCTCCGAAGGTTCATAATTTGATCACACTTGACTAAAAAAAGAAGAATCACCAAACCTTCTGCACGGACCAAATAAGGTCCAAGCATGTATTCAGTTCCGTTAGGTTCTATGGCTATGCATTACTGATGCCACAGAACAAGAAAAATAGCTACCTTTCCCAATACAATTTGTTTGTGGCTCAAAGTGCCATGCCCCGCAGTCACCACAAGACAAGGAAATTGACATGTTTCACAATGTAGTTAATTGTGGCTCAAAGGGCTTTTCCCCGCAGTCACCACAAAACAAGGAGTGAACACCTTTCACAATGCAGTAGGAGATGAACACCTTTCACAATGCAGTACGTTTTGGGCTCTAAGGGCTTTGCCCAACAGTCACCACAAAACAATTGAGGGCACCCTTCAGAAAGGGTAGTTGTGCTTCAGAGGGTTTTTACCCTGGAGTCACCACCGCAGGAAGAAATATATGCCTTTGAGCAGTTCCAGCTGTAGCTCAAAGAAACTCTGCTCTGCCGTCTGGAGCCTTGGCCCTCAATCAGTATATCTCTACACAAAGGGCTGATTCACAACTTTCCAGATACACACTTGGTCCAGTTAGTACATCATGCTGCCACAACGGTCCAATCCATCATGAGCATTTATTGCTGGCACTAGGTAGGGAGGTTTAAATGTAACGGGTAGAATTGTAAAGTCTCTCGGATGCTCCAGTGAGTTTGACAATTTCTTGGGATGAGGGAAGGGACCCAAGTATGTGGAAGTTGGTTTGTAGGGGTCAACCATCTCCAGGAGCTACTAAGCACTGGACAGTTTGTTTCAAAGAAAAGGAGGACGGGGAAGGATGTGAATCTCCCCGGCAAGAGTTTGGGACCCAGCATAGCGCGGCAGAAGTAGGACCTTCAGTTTACAAAAAGTTCACTTTTCAAAAATGCTTTCTTGTGTCTCACCTTAAAGACCAGGGAGGCTGGGTTACCAGAATTATCATGTCGATGGTATGTGCGCACTGTTTTCCAAGATTACAGTAACTTCTCCAGGAAATGTTAGCCAGCTGCAAGAGTTTGTGACCGCTATCCCGCAGTCCCAGCAAAACACAGCACAACACTCCTGCCTCACTCTGCGCTGCTATGCGAGTGGGCTGGGCTTTTATTTGATCTTTTCTTCCAGCACAGATGTAAATAAGCAGTGAATAAAGACCCTGCTTGTTCAGATTACTCAGTCTCAGCGTCTCAGTGTCCCAACACAGCACAACACTACTGCCTCACTCTGCGTCGCTCCACAAGTGGCAGGGCTTTTATCTTATCTTTTCTTCTGGCACAGATGTAAATAAGCAGTGAAGAAAGGCTCTGCTTGTTCAGATTACTCGGTCTCAGGGTCTCAGCGTCTCAGCATCCCAACACAGCACAACACTCCTGCCTCACTATGCGTCGCTCCGAGTGAGCAGGGCTTTTATCTGATCTTTTCTTCTGGCACAGATGTAAATAAGCAGTGAAGAAAGACTCTGCTTTTTCAGATTACTCAGTCTCAGCGTCCCAACACAGCACAACACTCCTGCCTCACTCTGCATCGCTCCACGAGTGGGCAGGGCTTTTATCTGATCTTTTCTTCCAGCACAGATGTAAATAAGCAGTGAAGAAAGACTCTGCTTGCTCAGATTACTTGGTCTCAGCATCCCAGCGTCCCAACACAGCACAACACTCCTGAATCACTCACTGCTATTTGTATATAATAGAATACTTACGTCCCTTCAAACAAGATAAAATAAATCATCTTAGTTCAGTATTGGAAGTGGTAATCTACTAGCAATCAATTGCCAAATATGGAAAGCCGCCGCCATTAACACGAGCAACTCTGCCTCATAAATTGTGCTCCAAGTTGATCTGAGGTGGTAAGTGCAAATTTACTGTACGCTTTACTTAACCCGAGCTAAGTGCCTGACACAGTGTCAAAACATGTTGTACGGTTTCAACCTCCTTGGTACAAAGTCTACATAATCTGGATTTGCAAGGGATTCCCACCCAAGCCACCTGTTCTCTAAGACCGCAAAAAGCCTATAAACGGACAGATAAAATAAATCTGCATAAGGCTTGCTGACATATTATATATGACTTTGGATGGCCCAGAGTGAACGATTGATATGAATAGGTCAGAAACATTCGTAGGCCTGATAAATGGGCCAGGGAGTGTCCCACGTCGTAGCACCTAGATTTTTCTTGTACCCTTGTGAGATGGAATTCCAGCCAGTATTCCAGAAAACTAAAACCCCTATCTCTGTCAGGTAGGACTTCACCGTTAGCTCCAAGTCTTTATATCATATACTCTTAGCAAACATCATAGAGTTGGTGGTAGTCCGGCTCAATAGGGAGTCCACCTCCACAACTCCATAATGGATTTTGGCCCAAAAAGTACACACCGCAAGATGCCACATTGACATTAGGGAGGGGAGGCCCAATTCAAGCCTGATGGCCTCCACCGGAGCTCCAGCAGTAAGATTAAGAAATGACTGTAATATTTTTCCCTCTAGTTTCGGCAACCAGGCAACTGCCCTTTTTGGAAACACCTCTAGGGCATATAATATTATTAGGATAATTGATGACCTGTAGGCAATACAATAATTTGTGCCTCTATAGAGCGGCCGCATTTACATCACCTATTCTTCGAAGTAAAAACCACCTCGACCAGACCTTCTATGAAATACCGTCAACCAAATATTGATATGGCAAAGTAGGTCTGATGGAAATACCCAGATAATTATATTCCCAGACATGTTCAAGCTTGACACCCCCCAACTGCCAACTAAACAAAGGAGCACCATAGGCCCCCACTACCACACACCATTATCTTGGTCTTGGAAGGAATGGGACTGAGACCGAGGTCACTGGCAAGGGAATATATATATAATTAATTAATTATATATAATTAAATTAAATAATATGTAATATTATTAAAAGAACGGCCTGACATAACCTTCCACAAAAGTATGTCCATCAAAGATCAAGTAGTACAAAGCTATATGGTCTCAGACAACATTCACAAAGGCAGCAACTGGCTCTCAGGGGGACGAGATGGCTTTTTTAAGCGCAGTAAATGCAAAGTTTATAAATATGCTTTTAATTGTAGCAGCTATACTCATCCCATCCTCAAGACAACTATGCAAATTCAGGGTAAAATCTCTTGTGAGTCTGAGTTAGTTGTTTATGTCCTGATGTGCCCATGCCTCAAGTGGTATGTTGGCATTACCAAATGTAAATTAAAAGTATGAATTTTACAACACATCAGAGCTATTGTCAAAAAGGACCATAAGTATCCCATGGCCAAACATTTTTCGGAGTTTCACAATGGCGACCCTAAGACTCTCCATAAAGTTGTAACGGGCCCAAGAGGAGGTGACAAAGAAAAACATTTGCTACAAAAAGAAACAAAATATATTATTGATTTTGAAAGTAAAAACCCGACAGGCCACAACATAGACAAGGAACTGTATACTTTCCTAGGGGTCTAGGCAATTTATGCTTTTTTCTCGCTTCTTTCTCTTCCGTCCTTCCTGTTCTGAGATTTTTTCTTTGTAATTTTCAGTTGAATTTTCATTCCATTCTTTTCTTCCCTTTCCTTCTTTCCTCCTTGCTGTCTCCTGCTGAGGGTTTCTATGTTATTTATGTTTTTCACTTTTAATACAATTTGGTGACACATACCAATATAGATATCTGTGACCTGGGGCAAAATATATAACATACTATCATGCCGGCTCACCGTGTGTGAATACACATAGGCTGCTTATAGGGCCGTGTAATCAAGCAGTGAGCGAGCATTGAGTTATTGTCTTGTAGACAGTGCTATTTGATTAATATGTATTGAACAGTTATTATCACTGTGTTGATCTACTGTACAGATTGCATTAGCACTTTATCATTGGTTATGGAGATAGTGTGCGTATGACTATCATTGGTATATAAGGCACTTGCACTTTATTATGATGGCTGCACCTATTTTCAGCCAAATGATAATGCTGCTCATTTTGTGCACAACGTACTGTCACTTTATGAACAGACTGTGCTATTTGATCCACATGCTTTGGACAGTTAATATTACTGTGTTGATCCGCTGTACAGATTGCATTAGTACTTCACCATTGGTTATGTATATTATGTGTACGACTATCTTTGTTGTTTAAGGCACTTGCACTTTATTACATGATGGATGCAGATGTATCCAGCTGAACAATAATGCTGCTTATTATGTTTGCTCTATGCATTGTCACTTTAACAATATTGTATGCAACGTATTAAGGTATGTCAGTACGTGAGCATGGCCACAGCATTAGTTACACAATAGCATTGAAGAGATGCAAAAGCAATGGAAAACAAATCAGGGCGTACATGTGTACTTGACGACAGCTATACAAGGTGCATTACTCATTGCATTGTTTTCCGATTCGGATCAAAATCAATTGCGGATGAAAAAATGAAAATAGGTGTATTTTTCATAATTAGTGGCGGAGCCTTTTGCATTGGTGTTCAGAAAATATGTGGGACAAATGTATTTGATAATTGTACATGCTGGATTAACTCTAAACACACAGACAATATAATGCTCATATATGTTGTGAGATTCACAAGCCCTTTCAAAAATGTCTGACAGAAATAACAGTAGTTAGCCTAAGTCACCTTTTCACTGTTTGTTAATGTATGTATGTGTTAAAATGGGCTCCCATTACAGGGAGGAGTTGCTGTGGGCAAGTCACAGGAGTGTGGCGAAACAAGTCAGTCAGCCTCTTTGGCATTGGGAAGGTTTTTTAAAACTGCAATTCTTTAATAAAGCTTTTTACTTTTGACGATGTTGCTGGGCAGTTTTTCATGGTTCCCAACTTCTGGTCCTTTTCGGCAATTCGGCAATTGCCATACATTGGTGGAATCCAATCCTGATGGGAGTGCAGCTTCAAAGAATAAAGGCTTTGCAGCCTTTCTTTTGGGAAATATACATAGAAAATACTGTTGTTGCAGGGACGTTAAGGTGAGAACGTAATGCAAGAAAAGTACAAAACCCCCACAATTCTGCTACAGCACCTTAACTTCGTTCCCTCGTTGAACAGCCTATGACCACACTTATGACATCACAGATCACGAAATAAGAACCTTGGCTGTTCAGCCAACGGTGTGGGCTGCACACCCTAATGTCCACAAAGTGGTTTCATAGTTGCAAGAGATAGTAGTGTGACTTGCAAAGGTAACCACAAATATTAGTTAATTCACTAGCAAAGGTAACCTTAATTAACAGAATGTTGGTGTTTTAGAAGCAGATATACATTGGGAATATGCATTTCGGGCTGTTGATGTCCTTCATCAGGGCCTGTATAATCATCTTAGTGAGTTAAAAATGATCATATCAATACACCAATATAGTTTATCACCACAGTGTAGTACAACAGTGAAATGGAAACACAATATGAATATAAGTGTTGGTAAATTATATATTACCAGCAACAAGCGTAGAACAAGCAAGTAACACATTCACATACCGTTCCAGGGAGAGTGAAAAGAGAGAAGAAAAGATAATAAAGAAAAACTAAGATAATAGTATTAGCTTATGGGTACTGTCGATTTGCAAATATTGACTAAAATTAAAGAGTGTGCTGACCTGGTGGTGCATTCAAAAACAAACGTTCTATGTTAGAGATGAAGCGTTCTGCAATAGAAGAGAAAAGAAATGGTGCCCGAATTCATAGTTCAAACTGCAATTGTACTCTCAGTAAACACACAGTAATTCAAGATGCGATCCTCTCTAAATATCTGTCTTACCAAAAATGCTGAAGCTCAGTTCTTCAAACAAGCTCAGTAGTTTGTATCAGCGCTGTCGTGTGTGAAGCAAGACACTGGGCCTCATTACGAGTCAGCCGGTCCAGAAATAACGGTGGCGGTAAACCCGCCGCCACCGTTGTTTCCAGACCAGCTGATCTCGAGTTCTGCAGGCAGGAGGTGTCACTCCCGCCAGGTCTGACCTGGCGGGTTTAACACCACCCACCTGCAGGCGGACGTGGAAACACCGGCACCATTACAGCATGGTGCCGGTATTTCCACTCCCCCATTCCCATGGAGTCCTATGGGACCAGTCTTGCACACTGTCAAGGTGGTATGTCCCTTGTCTGCGTCGTTGAGTGTGACATCTATGGGCCTCATCACGAGTTGAGCAGTAACGCTGGCGCTAATAGCGCTACCGCCAAACCCACCGACACTATTAGCTCTGGATCACGGGTTTGGCGGAACGGGAAATCCCCATTCCCCATTGAGCCCATTCGGGTATTCCCCAATCCCCATTGGGCTCAATGGGGAAATTTTGCGCTTTTGCCTCCGGCGGATTTCGTGCCGGCGGTAAACGTGCGGAAAATTGTCAAAATCTCGGTGGATTTCCCCCAGCTCAGATTTACCGCTGGATTTAAGAGCTACCGCCAAACTCATGATGAGGCCCTATGTGTTGTTGCTGGTCTTGAAACAGTGGGTGCATTAGTGCAGATATTGCCAGACAGAAAATTGTCTTGTTTCTTTAGGTTGTGGGTCAAGGAAATCCTTCCAAGTGGGTAGAAGCTGTAGTTCAGGAAGCCGTTGTGGAAAAAGTACTGGGCCTCGGCAACAACTGTTTTTTTCCGTATGTTGCCTGAAGTGGATGAGTCCACTAAATGAAGATGAGACATCAAATAGCGTGGTGTCTTGCGAGCGGCGAGTCGATGCTGCAGAGACGCGGGCTTGGATATGGGCTCTCTTCTTATTGTGACCAAGGAGCCAGTATTGCCTTTGGAGCAGGCGGCAGGCCAGTTTGTCAAAGGATGCACAAGAAGCCTGCCATTTCCGCTCAGCCACCCTACACTTGCGTTTAAGGGTGACTAGGCCAAGAGTTGCACTTGACTTTGGGCTTCAAGCGGATCCTCAGGACCGGGGCAAGAACATCAAGAGTATCAGAGATAGAGAGTAGAGCATGGAAAGGGCTGTGTCAGGATGTGAGTCAGCCCGAGGAAGAGGAGGGCGAGAGAAAGTGGTAGAAAAAGCCTCAACTGACACACGCTTCATGGGTCAGATGACCGAGACGGTAGATGGAAGTATTGGAATAGGCTTGGCCTGAGGGGTAATGAAGGAGAGATGGGAGGAAAGGAGAGAGTGATCACTCCAGGAGAAAGGAGTGATCAAAGGGATAGAGAGGGGGAGGTCTGAGGCGATCAGAGCATCGAGAGTGTATCCTGCAGAATGAGTCAGGCCAGAGGGGAGAATGGAAAGAGAGAGAGAGAGTCGCAGAGGTCACGAAAGAGTCTGGATGAGGGACAGGAAGCATCCAGATGTATGTTGAAGTCTCCAAGAAGGAGAAGTTGAGTGGTCGATGCCAGGAGGGAGGAGGAGAAGTCTGTCCACTCAGAGAGGAAGGAGGAGATATGACCAGGTGGCTGATAGATAGTAGCCACGGTAAGAGAGTGGCCAGGAGAGAGAGCATGCCTACAGACAAGGCGTTCAAAAGAGGAGTAAGCCTGCATAGGAATAACAGAGGCAGGAATCCACTCCGGGAAGATCAAGGCTACATCCCCTCCGGAACGGTTGGGTCTGGGTGCGGAGAGGATCTTGTAGCCATCAGGGAGGAGAGTGTCAAAGCTTGTGACAGAGCTGGCCGTGAACCATGTCTCCGTGAGACCAAGGACATTGAGGTCAAGTTCTTCAAGGAGGCGGCACATGTCAGAAGAGTGTTTGGCAGCTGAGCGAGAATTCAGAGTGGCAATATGGAGAAGGTTGCCATCCTTGAAGGACTTTCGGGGAGGGGTACAAATCAGAGGTACACCCTGCAGAGGTGCAGAAGGAACCGAAGGGGGGGCAGAAGAAGAAGAGGGTAAGGTAGCCAAAGAGGAGGCAGAGGGGGGAAGCAATGAGGCAGAAGAAGGGAGAGATGGGTCAGCAGGAGAAGAAAGGAAATTGATGAGGTGTGGGAAGTGTCTGTCAAAGAGGAGAAGGTTGGCTTGAGGACCTTGGACCATGACAGTGCTATTCAGGTAGACATTAATGATGACTTTAGATAAGTGAAAGGGGTCCAGGAGGGCTTCCCACCGGGTGCCACCATTAAAGGGTGAGGAAGAGAAAGGAGAGAGCGCAGAGATACCATATGAGGAGTCCAAAGGTCCAGGGAAGGTACGACAAAGAGGATGTCGGTGCGGGTCTGTCTGGAGGAAGCAGTGGAGTAGGTGTGAGCGATAGGGAGACCAGGATTAGAGATCAAGACATTCCTTTTTAACTTCTTCCTGCCAAACTTAGTGAAAAGGGTAGCATAGTCAATGGAGAAACAGAGAAAATGGGATAGACAGAGAGTGCCATAGGTGTCGTGGAGGAGGGGGAAGAAAGAGATAGTAGCACGGGGTAGTCACTGTATGTTACTAACAGCTAAGTTCAAAACAGCAGCAAATGTTACCAATAGCTAAGTTCAAAACAGCAGCAAATGTTACTAACAGTTAAGTTCAAAACAGCAGCAAATGTTACCAACAGCTAAATTCAAAACAGCAGAAATTGTTACTAACAGCTAAGTTAAAAACAGCAGCAATTGTTACCAACAGCTAAATTCAAAACAGCCACAAATGTTACTAACAGCTATGTTCAAAGCAGTTATAGAGTTCAAGTTATAGAGCCTAACAATGAAAATAGAAGAGAAATATTGTACACAGTATTTGTCCATGGTTACAGTGCATAGAATGTAAGGTTTCGGAAATAACATTGATGAACCCAAAGGAATCACTTTGGTTTCTGTTCTTATTTTAAATTTGGCCTGATCATAAGAAACAAATAAGGTCCCATTCTTCATTCATCCCACCTGGGGTGACGGAGTCAAGTCTTTCGGTCTAAAAGGCTTCTCGTTCAGCCCTTTTTTTCTTTGCATCAATGTGTGACCCCTTTTCTTGTACAATTTCAAGCACTTGGAATCTAAGTTTTGACACTGAGTTACCCTTTTAGACGAAGTTTCTTGACACTGCTGATGTTGGGTTGTTGTTTCTAATGCAGGACTTGTATTCATTCATCCTTATTCTCACTTTTCTTGCCGTTTCTCTGACATAGTAAATTCCACAGGGGCATTTGATACTGTAGATTGTATTCTCTGAAGAGCATGAAGCATAATGTTTAAGTTTGATTTTTTTCACCTGTTCTCAGATGGAACACAATTGGTCCTTTGATAACATTATTGCAATTTCTGCAATTTAAGCAAGGATGAGTTCCTGGATGTTTATCAGGACTGTTTTTCTTTGTCGTACGTTTGGTGTTCACGAACATGTTCCGGAGGTTGTTACTTTTTGGATATGCGAAAATAGTTGGTTGTGGAAATAAGTCCTTTTTTCGCTCGTCGTTTGTTAGAATGTTTCAACGATTGCTTATGCTTTGTCTGATGTGTCTGCTCTGTATAGAGTATTTTGGGACAAATACGATATCTGGACCTGCTCGTTTCTGCATTTTCTGCAAAAGGTCTTTGCGTTGCTTGCTGTTGATTTTGAGTAATGCTTTTTGAAGGTCTTCCTCTGGGTATTCTATGTGTCGTAGTTTTTGTTGCAGCATGACTAGTTGCTCTTCACATTCTTCGGGATCACTGACTATCCTCTTTATCCTGAGCATGTGCCCATATGGTAAATTACTTAAGATGTTGGGTGGATGGAAACAATCTGTGAAGTAAATTGTTCCTATCTGTATGTTTGGTGAATTGAGTAGTTGTTATTTTGGATTCCTTTATTTTATTTTGAACATCTAGGTAGTGAACATCTTGATTACCAATCTCCATAGTGAACTGTATCGGAGCATCAACACTGTTCAGATATGTTAAGAATTCTTTCAAATCATTTGACCCTCCACTCCAAACTCCAAAGATATCATTGATGTATCAAACCCATTTTTTTTATATGTTTCTTCCACTTTTGATGTTCAAGAATGTGTGTCAGTTCGAACTGATACATGAAGGCGTTAGCATAAACTGGTGCCATAGTGGCTCCGATTGCAGTTCCAGATGTTTGGAGATAAACTTTTGATTGTATTCAAAGCAAGAATTAAGCAAGATAAAATTAAGAAGAATCATAAGATTCTTTGGAGGCTCCTATTGATTCTTCTTGCAGTAGTATCCATTCAATTGCCTCTTGTCCAAGGTTGTCCGGGATGCTGGTGTATAAGCTGTTCACATCAATTGTAAAGAGAATATCATTCTCTGTCAGTTTAATCTGATTAAGAATCTGCAAAAAATGGGTAGTGTCTATTACATAAGTCGAAGTCTTTTGTATAATTGGGTGCAGGAAAAAGTTGACGTAAATTCTGAGGGGGTGTAAGATTCCTCCTGTTGCTGCGACTGTAGATCTTCCTGGGGGATTCTGCAGCCTTTTGTGAAATGTTGGTAATATGTATAGATGTGGCATTTTAGGATGAGATGTTAGAAGGAAGGATTTGGTTTTGTGTGTTATCCATTCCATCCCTTCTGCTAGGGTCAAACAAGTTTGGCGTAGTATTGCTATGTGCCACTTGTTGTTGGCATTTGTTGTTGTAATCCTCTGTGTCCAGGATCACAATGGCCCCTCCTTTGTCTGCGAGTCTGATGGTAATGGATGAGTCTGAGAACAGTGTTTTTATTTGTGAAAGTTCACCTCTGTTCAGATTTTAAACCTTGGGACGTCCGAATTGGAATTTCTTGATGTCTGCTAGTACCATCTTGTGAAATATTTCGATTTCTGGTACACTAATTGGAGTAGAGGATGTACTTTTGGGTTTGAATTCTATATATTCTTTATTTAGTTTCTTAGGTTCCACTGTTAATGGTAATTCTGAAAAAATACTTTGAATTTTAATTTTTCCATTAGTTTGTGTATTTCAACTTTCATGTTGAACATATTAGTACTCTAAATTGGTACGAATTTCAAGCCTTTATCTAAAGTTCTTATTTCATGCTGGGTTAGAATTCTTTTGGATACATTTACAACTAGGTCCGTTGAGTTTGGAGCATATCTTGGTTACTTTCTTTTCCCCCTCCTCGTCCTTTTCCTCTTTGGCCTAGATCTAAAAAAGTGTCACTTGTTGTGTAGTTGGTAGAGATGGTTTGTTGGTTCCCTATAAATGAAGTGCTGGCTGTCTGAATGTTTCTTGATTGGTTCTCACCTGATTCTGTTGTTTCTGACTCTGAACTGCTATTGTCAGTTGATGCCGAGGGCTTTGGAACTGGTATTTATTAGCCCGGGTATAGACTTCGTTGTTGAGTTAGTCGTAGGTGTTGCGTTTAAATTTCCTCACTTTCTGTGCCTCTAGATCGGATTTGTAACCTTGTAGTCTGGTGTTAATACCTAGTAGGATTTCGGCAAAGGATTCATCATCGGTTATATCTGTAATTTCTTTGGATAGGATGTCGATTTCTTTTTCTAATTGTTCGATGTTTCCTGATAGTTCCTTAATTGTCAGCAAGATCAGGACGAGGGAGCACTTATGATATGATAAGGCATTTTTTGCACGCCTAAGTGTTTTCAAGGTGCAACAAGGCAAGGAAGGGGGAACAGAGGGAGGACAGAGACAACGATCTTACTAGGCCAAGTGAGATTGAGATCGCGCAAGTGCAGGGGAGGGGGAGGGGATGTGCTAGGGGAAAAGGGAGAAGGCAGTGCCTGTACATGGGATCAAAACAAGAAGTGAGGCCAGCAGGTGGCAGGAGCAAGGGTAAGAGCAGACAGCAGGTGTCCAAAAGTGCAGGTAGGGGGACTGTAGGGTATAGATACAGCCCCACGTGCAAAGGTTGACTGGTGGCGTGCGGGAGTGCAACTGGGCGGGTGGGGATCTGGACCCGAAATCAGAGGGTAAACAGGTGACCCGTGCAGTATCAGACAGGAAATCAGCAGGGGAGAGGGAGAAAGAAGGCAGAAGCAAACAGGAAGGTCTTGAGGTGCTTCTGGAACCAGAGATGGTTCTCCTCGAGTTCAGAGAGGCAGGGAGGCTGTTCCAGAGGGAGGCCCCAGACGAAGAAAGAGATTGTTGATAGTTTGACTTCTTAAAGACATCAGAGATTTGAGGAAAAAAGGAGAGTGTGGAGTCGAAGATGACCCTGAGGTTCTTAGCCTCACAGGTGGGAGCAGGAAGTGGGCCAAGGGAGGCCGGCCAGAGAGTGACAGGAAAGGAGGGTGCAGGTGTGCCAATGAGGAGAATCTTTGTCTTAGTGGCAATAAGGCAGAGAATGTTGGTGGCATACCACTCCTGGATAGAAGACAGACGGTCAGAGATGAGAGAAGGAGAAGAGGTGGCAGAGGGGAGCCTGAAAATGAGCTGAGTGTCATCCGCATAGCACTGAGAGTTGGAGCAGAGAGCGGCAATGCGGTGGGCGAGAGGTGCCAGGTATTGGTTGAACAGCCAGGGAGAGAGGTTAGACCCCTGGGGAACACCACAGGTAGAGAGTGAGATCGAGGAAAGGAAGGACCCAAGTTGGACCTGGGAGGGTCGATCAGAGAGGAACGAGGTTAGCTAGGCCAGGGCCTGATCAGTGATACTCAGTTCATCACGTAGACAATTGAGCAGGATGGCATGGTTAACTGTGTCAAAGGCAGAAGAGAGATTGAGTAAGATGAAGACAGAGGGGAAATTAGAATCAAGGTTAGAGAGCAGGTCTTCACCGATGTTCAGGAGAGCAGTTTCCGTGCTTCTGGCTGCTCTGAAGCCAGACTGATGGTCATGGAGACAGCCAACAGATTCAGTGTGATGATTAAGCTGGGAGATGGCCAGCTTTTCCAAGAGTTTGGAAAATGAGCTGAGTGTCATCCACATAGCACTGAGAGTTGGAGCAGAGAGCGGCAATGCGGTGGGCGATAGGTGCCAGGTATTGGTTGAACAGCCAGGGAGAGGGGTTAGACCCCTGGGGAACACCACAGGTAGAGAGTGAGATCGATGAAAGGAAGGACCCAAGTTGGACTTGGGAGGGTCGATCAGAGAGGAACGAGGTCAGCTAGGACAGGGCCTGATCAGTGATACCCAGTTCATCACGTAGACAATTGAGCAGGATGGCATGGTTGACTGTGTCAAAGGCAGGAGAGAGATTGAGTAAGATGAAGACAGAGGGGAAATTAGAATCAAGGTTAGAGAGCAGGTCTTCACAGATGTTCAGGAGAGCAGTTTCCGTGCTTCTGGCTGCTCTGAAGCCAGACTGATGGTCATGGAGACAGCCAACAGATTCAGTGTGAAGATTAAGCTAGGAGATGGCCAGCTTTTCCAAGAGTTTGCCCAGGAAAGGAGTGATGGAGATCGGGCGATAGTCAGCTGGGCAGGAGGGGTCGGCAGAGGGTTTCTTGAGAAGAAGGTGCACAAGAGAGTGCTTCAGGTGGGAAGGTAAGGCTCCAGTGGTGAAGGAGTCGTTGCAGAAGTCAGCCAGGGCAGGAGCGAGGGAGTCAATGTGGTCCTTGATGGTTTTGGAAGAACAGGGAAGAACCTGTTTTGACAAGACTTTCACAGATCGTACTTGTCTAGAAACCTTGTCAGGGGAGAACAGAGGCAAGGAAGAGAAAGAGGGAGGAGAGGTGGTCACATGGGGTCCAGAGGTAGAGGAGAGAGTAGAGGGAGAAGGAGGAGAGGGCGAGAAGGTGAGCAGGATGTCCTGGGTTTAAGAGATGAAATGAGAAGCCAGGGCCGTGCAGAGGGCCTGGGAGGGGACAGGAGATATAAAGACTGCAGAAGGATTAGCCCGCTCCTTGCAGATTTTAAAGAGTTTGGCCAAGTTGTTAGATGCCGCAGAGTCGCGGGCTTGGAAGTGCGCTCTCTTCTTAGTGCAGACGGAGAGCCGGTATTGCCTTTGGAGCAGGGGGCAGGCCAATTTGTCAGAGGATGTGCTGGAAGCTAGGCATTTCCTCTCAGACACCCTGCACTTGCTTTTAAGGGTGACAAGATCAGAGTCATACCAGGAGTTTCACTTGGCTTTGGGCTTCAAGCGGATCCTCATGACAAGGGCAAGAACATCAAGAGTATCAGAGACAGATGAGTGGAGCATGGAAAGGGCTGTGTCAGGATGTGAGTTAGCCAGAGGAGGAGGAGGGGGAGAGAAAGTGGTGGCGAAAGCCCCAATTCACACATGCTTCATGGGCAGATGACCGAGAATATAGGTGGCAGTGCTGGAGTTGGCTGGAGTTATTAAAAATGTGCTCCCGTTTTGTCACAAAGTCTTTGATTTCCTTGCACAATGTGGGTCGAAGTGGTACTCTCAGACCTTTTGGGATCCTTTGTGCTTTGTAGTATCTAATCTGTGTAACCGCATGTCATTTTCTGTTGATTGCCTTTCTGATGGCATATTCCAATTGTTTGATTTTGTTTTGTGGGTCTGTATTGGTGATGGATTGTGTTGTTTCCTTAATTAGACCTAACATGGCGTCTGCTTCTTTGGTGGAAAATCCGAGTGTGATAGCTCTGTTGTCTGTCAGGTGATCGATTTCTTCGTATGACATTGTTGATGTGCAAACACTCAAGTTGTACACAGATGTGGAATTAACAAAATTGAGAGCAGTGAGTGTGCACAGCTGTTATATTTATATTCTTATGCTTCTGATTAGGTAAAGAGTTCAATCTCTGAGTGGAGTGCAAACCCAATTGAAGGTGCCTCCGTGCTGGGCACTCATAAATCAGATGAAACAAGAACCTTGGCTGTTCAGCCAACAGTGTGGGCTGCACACCCTAATGTCCACAAATACTTATAGTTGTAAGAGATAGTAGTGTGACTTGCAAAGGTAAGCACACATATTAGTTTATTCACTAGTAAAGATAATCTTAGTCAATAGAATGTTGGTGTTTTAGAAGCAGATATACATTGGGCCTATGCATTTCAGACTGTATAGGTCCTTCGTCAGGGCCTGTATAATCATCTCAGTGAGTTCAAAATTATCATGTCAGTACACCAATATAGTTTATCACTGCAGTGTAGTACAACAGTGAAATGCAAACACAATATGAATATAAGTGTTGGCGCCATATATTACCTGTAACTAGCGTAAAACAAGCAAGTAACAAATACACATACCGTTCAAGGGAGAGTGAAAAGAGAGAAGAAAAAATAATAAAGGAAAAATAAGATAATAGTATTAGCTTATGGTTACTGTCAAATTGCAAATATTGACTAAAATTAAAGCGTGGGCTGACCTGGCGGTGCATTCAAAAAATGAACTTCCTATGTTGGAGATGGAGCGTTCTGTAATCGAAGCAGATTTCAATACATACGCCAAACTTGACAACGATCCCACGATGGAAATTAAGATAGATCTTGAAATAATTTTGACTGTAGCAGAGGAGATGGAATGGATAACACACAAAACCAAATCCTTCCTTCTAACATCTCATCCTAAAATGCCACATCTATACATATTAACAAAAATTCACAAAAGGCTACAGAATCCCCCAGGAAGACCTATAGTCGCAGCAACAGGAGGAATCTTACAACCCCTCAGAACTTACATCGACTTTTTCCTGCAGTCAATTATACAAAAGACTTCAACTTAAGAAACTACCCATTTTTTTGCAGATTCTTAATGAGATTGAACTGACAGAGAATGATATCCTTTTTACAATCGATGTGAATAGTCTATACACCAGCATCATGCACAAACTTGGACAAGAGGCAGTAGAATGTATACTACTGGAAGAAGAATCTATAGGAGCCTCCAAAGAATTTCTTATGATTATTCTTAGTTTTATCCTGCTTAATTCTTGCTTTGAATACAATCAAACATTTTATCTCCAAACCTCTGGAACTGCAATGGGAGCCACTATGGCACCAGCTTCTTATTTTGTTTTATTTCTATTTTTTTTATTTGTTTGTGGTTCAATAAAACCTTTACAAAATCAGAAGTTATCATAAGTAAATATATACATTACACATGTAAGTTTCAGAATCAAGTTACAATAAAAAAGCTTTGTTATATCTTAAGACATTTTGCTATTCCAACAGAATACCTACTTGCAATTTGTACTGTATGCAGTGAGACATTTCATGTGGTTTAAAATACACAGCTCTGTGACAATGTAATTGCGTAAAACTAAAGTGCATTTTGCAAGTCCTAAAATGTTTACACTCAAAATAAGATTTTTAAGAACCAATCGGTTTTCATTCATGTAATATTTATATCATTATATCATACATCCAAACTCATGTTGAGGTTTCCAGTTCTTGTTTTAGTAACCAGACTAGTACAAATATCAACGGTCTGTGTTTACCAATCATCACCCTTGCCCATAATGAGCCCATACAGTCATCAAAATCAGTATTGGCAAATTTCTGTAAAAGGCTTGTTCTGCCAACTTTAAAATGCCCGCATTCTAAAACAAGCTGTTTTAAGGTTTCAATTTGTTGAGTAAAAAGTGAAAAACGATATTGCAAGACAAGTTTGTAATTTTTTTGACTTTTCCAGTGCCGTGTCCTTTCTCTTGTATGAAACAAGTTATGCTTAAATCTCATATAGTAACTGCATGTGATGTTACAAGGAAATATCTCCAAGTAGGTACAACGAGGCACCCTTTTCCTGAAGCATTTGGAATAATCAGTGTATGTACTGGAAGTTTTCATTTATTTAATTGTTATCGCCCAGTCCTGTTAGAACATTTCTTTTTTTTTTACATGTAGAGGTCTAGTACATAAGTCTGTTACTGTAAGGTCCAGTTCTTTAAGGACCTCTGTCAATTTTAACCTGGAACATTTTAAAAGAACTAGTATGGTTGGCCAATAACATATACTGAAGATCTTGATATAGAGAATTGATTGGTGGATCTTTCATTTTGATGTAGTTGTTCAGTTCACACCATGTTCCATGTTCTTCTGAGAGAAAGCGATATAAATCCAAGCTAATGTCGTATTATGCAGAGTTGCTAAGGTTAAGTGTGATGCAGATTTGAGTAGTCTCCCTCGAAGTATGCCAAGGGTTTTGTTCATGTCTAAAAAGCATATGTCCAAGGTATAGAGGAGAACAGATTCTACCTTAAGGTTGAAAAAGTCCAATAGCGGCACTAAAGAGAATTTGAAATATTTCTTGATCACCTTTACCTGAGAGTGTAGCAGTCTCGCTTTTAAGTTTAGTTGGTTCGACCATAATTTAATTGAGTACGTATTGCTAGTATAATCGCCCAAGTAGATAGTATCAGAGACATGAGGAAGTGCTACGTTCACAATCTCCCATCTGTACTGCTTCCCTTTTTTCTTTGTGTCGAATGTCACTGTACAAGTTTTAGCAGAGGTAGGCCTAAGATTATGAGCCTTAGCGAACTGTTCAAAGAGGCGCAGTTTCATTTGAAGTCCTGCCGGGGTAGGATCGAGAATAATAACGTCGTTGGCAAAGGCTAACCACTGAATATGTAGTGATCCCAATTTTATTGAAAACAGATTTTTTTCCTGCCAAAGCTGGTCAAGATCACTCAGGTAGAGATTAAAGAGCGTAGCAGCTAGGTTACATCCTTGCTTAAGGCCTAGATGTGTTCTTATCGGTTCAGTTGTGTCACCTTCACGTGTAATCCTAATCTTGTATGCTGTACCTGTATGGAGTAGGATTATCCAGGATATTCGTGCAGGTGGAATGCCCAGTTTCTTCAATTTACTCCATAGCAGATTCCTAACAACACTATCGAATGCCGCTGATATGTCTATAAATGCCATGAATATCGGACAGGCGCCCTTGATCTTTGCTCACGCAAGTACATGAGACATGACAGTTGCGCTTATTTTTTTATTTTTTTTAATTTAAAATATCGTTTTTAACAAAACTTTTCATTTTACATTTGTTTTCATACATATTCAAAATCAATGTTATAAGAAATCCATAAGAAAGGAATAAGTTGCAAAAAAGTGATTTCTAACACAGGGTTGTCCCACAACCCATTACATAGTTTTGCTTTTTATCTGATTTGATTCCAGAACTGGATAGTGTTAGGGCCTCATTACGACCCAGGCGGTAAGGGGTTTACGGCAGCGTAAACAGCGCCGACCCTTACCGCCTGATTACGAGGTCCCTTAGCGCCATGGAGGTTTTAACACCTGCTTTTAGCAGGTAGGTGTTAAAATCCATGGCGCTAAGGGACCTTGGTGTTAATTACGCCACCGTAATTTACGGTGGCGTAATTAACGCCTTCCCCACTCCCATTATGCCCTATGGGGCAAAAATGGAATGGGGAAGGGTAAATGGGGATTGGGGACTTACCGCCCCGCCAACCTCGGAATGGGGCGGTAAGTCCGCCAACCACCATGGCGTAAACATAGTTTACGCCTGGTGGTAAAGTCACGGCCCAGGCGGTAACTTACCGCCTGGGTCGTAATGAGGCCCTTAGACTTCTATTATGTCCTGATAGTATGAGGTTCTATCTATCATGGGAAGACAGCTCGGAACCATTCGTAGAAATCATTCCTCTGAACGGAGCTCTTTTGTCTCTAGCGCAGGCCAGATCATAATTTGGCCTGCGCCATCCACACATGAAAAGGAGTCTCAAGGGATTGTTTATCTTCGCAGAATCGACAAAGCTTCCACATTCGGGATCTGCCTATTTTTTGCCATGAGTTCACGTGTTGGTAGTTGGTTTAAACGCAATCTAGTAAAGTGATCTCGAATTGACCGGTCCGTTTATTGTTTCAAATATGATGGCAATTCATTAAGGGCACGGATGTCTAACTCACAGTTCAGATTCATCTGGTACTGGGATTTCTTTGCTATAGTGCAAATGCAGTTGCTTAGTTGTATTCTTTTTTTTGCACATTGATGCCAGTTTATTAACATCTCTTGTGTTATGTTGTTTGCTAACATAAGGCCCTTAACTGTATTTTTCCTTTTGGTCAACGCAATGTTGGTGTCATGATCACTGCTTCCAAGGAGCCAGGACCAGCCCAACGTCCTTGGAAGCAGGCCCCTAACCTTAATCCTAGGCACCAGCCGGTCCCCACTGGGACCTTTTGGACCTTGTCCTGGCGCCGGTGGCGCCAGGCTCATCAATGCCATCGGTCCCGCCACTGGAAGCGCCGGGCTCATAATATATATGAAGATGCTTGGGTGGACTTACCTGCAGCAGACCATGCTGCTTACTTACCAGCTGCATAGGAATCCTCAGTAAGCCGGAACTACTTTCTTACCTGGGTGGGGCAAGCTCCACTCCCTGGATACAACACTGGAACTCTTCTGGAACAGGAACTCTTTTCTTACCTAGGCGGGTCGTGGAGGAAGATGCCTCAGCACTCCAAGGCTATTTAAACCACACCCGATTGATGAAACGTGCTTCGCGTTATTCTGCATCTGCAGCAGAACGCTCACCGAGTCTGTTCCAGCTTTTCTTATATCCGGTCCCGAACCTGCAAGAACAATACTTACCATTCCTGCATCCAGTCTTCAGCAGAACCTGCAAGAACAATACTTACCATCCCCGCATCCAGTCTTCAGCAGCACCTGCAAAATAAGAAACTACAGGTTAGCACGGCAACCTTCATACGAAGCGCATTATTCACCTGATCCATCGGCAGCGACCATTTCATCACGCTGCATCTCCGCCTGTGAAAACAAAAGCATAGTTATTTCTTACCGGCACTCTGTGAATTCCGGATGTCTCCAACGCTGCAACCCGGCACCTGAAAGACAAAAGGAGAGACATTAGACAGGTATTTACTTACGCCCATCGCGCTCGCCATAATAGGACGCCTGCAAATACTCCGGCGTTTTCCAGCATCTCTTCAGCATGAACCCGCAGCTGCAAGAGAAAAGAGACAGTTAGAGCGCTTGCATTTACTCACGCATTTCCAAGCGCTTCATTCCAAGGCTCTGGCTCCAGCTTCGGCTCCCTTCACACCATCTTCTATCTCCAGAGCCCTGCAAAACAAATAGGAGAGAGCATTATACCAAGCCCTGATCTACATAAACGTGCCCTCGCACCTAAAGACTTTAAGGACTAAAAAGTGTCCGGAAACTCACCGCTTGTGCAGTCAACGGCGGTAGCGATCCTCTGATGTCAAGAGGCCTACGTTTTACCCAGTGAAGGAACTGGCAACGGCACCCTGCACCAGACGCAGATGGAGAGCCCAGCATTCACCTATCTAAGGTGAGCACGTTGACCTGGGGGATTCTACGGGGAAGCTGGGAAGAGAGAAAGAGAGAGAGAGAGACACTCAACTGCCCAGATCATTAACCCCCATATTCTCTCACCTGCAGAAATCTCACCCTTCGAGTTCGACACGCAGTGCGAAGAGGCTCAGCCCCAGAAGCCAACCGAGTCCTGCACATCACCTTTCGAGTCACAGACACCTTCCTGCCTAGACCAGCGCCTCCGTGGGAATCAGGTGAGCGTTACAGTTGGCCACTGCGTTCTTTGCCTCTTGAAAAATGTTGTAAGCTGGTATGTCATCATCATTGGTCATTTTCCTATATAGGTCCATTTTTTTTCCAATCGACTATGGATCGTAAAGATTGGAGCGCAAGCTCATGTCTGATTCTTTTTATCGAGAATGAATTCGGGAGTGCCAAGATTTTCCGCCAGAATAGGCCTTCCAAGAGATCCCATATATTCTGGTCTAGATTTATCAACGACTCACTCCCGTAGCTGAGGTTGGCAGACACTTTTTTGTCAGTAAAAGAAGATTATGGGTTTCATTGAGAATTTACCATATTTTCGATGTAAAATTAGCCCTTGTCTGGCCCATGAGGATATTTTCGCTCTTAGTTGACTTTGCTATTCCGCTTCTACTTTGGTCTGATTCACTATAATTCCCAGATATTTGATAGAAGTCTCTTGCATTCGTTTTTTGCCATTCAGGTGGAATTAGAAGGCTTTGTTTTTTTAGGTTGTTTTTTAGGTTGTCTCACCGTCGTCAAAGCCATGATTTTCGTTTTGGTGGTGTTTATCTTCAAGTCGCTTTGTAGCATGTAGACTTCCAAGTCCCTGAGGCTTCGTTGTAACCCCATCTGGGTTTTGTCCAGAATGACGATGTCATCTGCATACATGAGATGCAATATCTTTGAGTTGTTTAATTTGGGAGGATTTGCTGCCTGAAACCACAGAGGGTCTGGTACATCTGAGGTGTAGAACTTGAAGTGTTGCTGCCAAAGGACATCCCTGTTTAAGGCCATCATCCGCGTTTATGGGTCGAGATAATTGTCCCTGTTCTAATTCTCAATGTTGTATTACTATATAGTTGTTTAATTGGTTCCAGTTTCATCATGGGACAATTCAATTTTTTCATTTTTTCCGAGAGTGTAGCTCTGTTCACCAGATCAAAGGCCATATGCAGGTCTATGAATGCTGCATAAATATTGTATTTGTTAATCAGCGCTTCATGTTTCAGTAGATTCAGGATCATGAGGTTCACACGAGTACCAGTGTTCTTTGTGAATCCTGTCTGTCTTATATCAAATTTCATGCTTTCTTTGATCCATGTGGTGAGTTTATTTAGCAGAAGTGATGCGAAAATGTTCCGAAGCAGGTCTAATAGTGCGATGGGTCTGTAGTTCGATGGTAGTTGCCTATCACCAGCCTTGTAAATTGGGATCAGAATGGCTTTAGTCCACGTTATAGGAATTTGTTTGAGTTTTTCAATGGAAGCAAACAGCTGGAAACATAGTTTGGCCCATTCCTCTGGGTATTTTTTGATTAGTGCACTGCTCAGGCCATCTGGTCCAGGGGCTCTCGATGTATTGAGTTTCTTTACAATAGTTAAGATGGAATCATAACTCCAGGAGTTATTCCACGGGGCCAGATCTGTAATCTCTCCATTTAGAGGTTGTTCTCTCGTGGTTTGATTAAAGATGGTCTCGTAATGTGTTTATCCAAGCGGATTTGGTAATCCCTTGCATTTGTTTATGTTGATTGTCAGTTTTCGAGTTTAGTAAGTTCCTGTCATTATACCTTCCCCCGGGGAACCAGACCAGGTCCAGCAACCCCGGATGCAGGCATCAAGTTATTTTGAGCAAGCCCAAAAACCCCTGCTAGGGGCTGTTTGGGTGCGGTCCTATGGCGCCAGGTTCATATGGAGAGTCAGTCCTGGCGCCATAGGCGCCAGGCTCATAGAGTAGAACTTACCTGATGCAGACCATGCTGCAAGCTTACCTGATGCAGACCATGCTGCAGAGCTCCAAGCCAAATGAGGCTTGGAAGGGACTATTTTACCTAGGGACTATTTTTTACTCGGGTGGGGCTGGGGAGGGACTACTTTGGAGGCTATTTAAACCACGCCCGAAGAGCAGCACACGCTTCGCGTTATTCTGCATCCAGCAGCGTAACGCTCACCGTGTCTGCAAGCCTGCATCCAGTCTTCTGCCACGCCCGCCTCGAGTCTGCAGCTCCTAGAAAAAGGGAGGAACAGAAGGAGAAAAGATTAGATTGAGAGCAAAACCTTCGATCCTTACCTGAATTCCGGATCCACCGCGCCTTCGAGTGGGAAGAAAGAAGCATTACACGCGCGCCGCATCGCCTGCTACATCGCTGCGCTGAACTCACCGGCCTTCGCAGCATCCTCACGATCCACCGCATCCTTCTGCACGTTCCCGCCGCACTCTGGCACCTAAGGGGAACACAAGAACAGCAAAGGTGAGCCAAGGGAATGAACAGAGGCAATAGTAACTACCCCCATAGACTTACCTGATTACCGCCGGGGGTACTATTCCTCTTCACGAGTCGGCGAAGTCTCCATTGCATCCTCACCGTACCCCGGCCCCTAAGGGGAACAAAGGGACAACAAGGTGAGACAAAGGGATAAACAAGGGGAACTCTTCTCACCGCAATAGACTTACCTAATTTTACCGCCAGAGGCATTATTCCCCGAACTTCATATTTTCTCTCCACACCTGAATAAGGGAGCAAGCAACAGGTTACATTCTGGCCTTATTTTATTGAACTGTGTAGGATAAGCCAAATCCTTACCTGAACTTTGTCAGCTACCTCGAGGAACTCTTCGCTGGGGTCAAGCTGCAAACTGCAAGGAATCGGACAAGAGTAAAAGTCAGACATGTGAACTCTTACGAACTACATACTTTTCGGAGTCAATATTGTTCTGGAACTCACCAATTCCTTCGAGCCAGTGAAGCAACTGGTTATCAACGCGCCCCTGCGCTCAATGCAGGATGGAGAGCTCATCTTTTCAAACCATCAGGTGAGACTATAAGAGGGGACATCAAAGGTGATCTGTGGGGAGAACAGCGGGAGTGGGGGGATTTACGCTCAACTCCACGGGTGGTTAATTCCCTTTCTCCATTTGCAGAAGAATATTCCTACGGGCCAAACAAACGAAGCTAGGTGGGCCAGTCCAGTCCGTCATCTCGGCCCTACGCATCACATTGCTGGAGACCGCAGCTGTCCAGTTCAAATCGACACCTCTGTGGGAGCCAGGTGAGCATAACAGAACGCGAAGCCTACCCACGAATTCCCACCCGGGCGTTATGGATACCTCAGAGACTGACCAATTGGCCCAATTACTAGGGGAACTGAGGGCTGAAGTGCATTCCGCCCGTCAAGAAACCAATGCTCTTAGGAGAGAACTGATTTTGTCAAAGGAGCAAACTGATGACCTTGCTAGGCAACTATTGCAAAGCCAGGCTGGACAAGCACCCCTACCTGGTTCCGGGGGAAATCCAGCTCCTGTGTTATTGAGTAACCCTGTGCAAATAAACCTACCAGGAAATATTCCATTAGCTCCAACCGAACGCTTTGCCGGAGATCCCAAAAGGTTCGCCGTGTTTATGAACCAATGCCGCTTGCACTTTTTATGCAGTCCGGGAGCCTTCCCAAACGATCAAGCTAAGGTAGCCTTTGTATTGTCATATGTCAGCGGCAGTGCAGCTGATTGGTCAATTCCACTAGTTACTCAGGATGACCCAATTCTTCAGGATTTTCAGGGCTTTCAAACTAGCATGGAAAGACTATTTGCCCGGCACTCCCAAGGACAGGCCCTGGACAACGAACTTTTGTCCCTACGACAGGGCAACCAGGACCTTCTATCCTACATTGCTACCTTTAATAGGTTGATAGTGGAAACTGGGTGGCCTGAGGTAAAACGAATCACGTTGTTTCATCGAGGGCTTCGAGAAGAACTCAAGGAGGTCTTGGCTCAAGTCGTGAACCCACCTCAAGACTGCGCTGAATATATAGACTTAGTGGTCCAATTAGATCACCGACTTCAGAACAGAAAGGCTGATCGAACCAAGTTTGAGAATCGGGTGTTGGTCAAAACCCACGCTAACTCAAAAGGAGCAGATGCTTCATAACCCATGCAAATCAGAGGGGTTAAAGGACCCTTAACCCAGAAGGAAAGAGAAAGGAGACGGCAAATGCAATTGTGTCTATATTGTGGAACTTCTGGGCATTTTCTACGGGATTGCTCTGTAAAACCACCCAAGAAGGTGGTAGAAGCTGCTGATAAAAGCCATATGGAGTCAGACTCGGGAAACGACCACGTCCGACAAGCGTAGAGGTCCGCTTGCCGAGCTTGAAGAAGGATACTCAGACCTCGCATTTCATCATACCAATGGTCCTCGTAGATCCAGGGCAGCCATCGCGTATGCACGCAGTAAGGGCATACATTGATAGCGGGGCCATAGGAAACTACGTGGACTATGAATTGGCTTCCAGGATGAATCTACCTCTCTGCCGAAAAACCACCTCAGATGTCATCACCACAGTCGATGGAACTGAAATTGCCTCTGGGCCTGTAACTCATTCCACCGCAGAGATGACACTATTGGGTCAGGATGGGCATTGCGAGACTATTGTGTTTGATCTAATCAAAGCCCCACAGTTCCAAATAATACTGGGGATACCTTGGTTGGAAACACATAATCCTTGTATTGATTGGCGAGAGAAGAGAATAACCTTCCCGGATTGTGTGCAAACCTGTTACCCAAAGAAAAATCAGAATGCAGGCCTGGCCACAGTAACCACAGCAGTCATGCAACTACCTCCAGAATACCAAGAATTCCAGGATGTCTTCAAAAAGGAACAGGCAAACACCTTACCTCCTCACAGATTGTACAATTGTCAAATCGATCTCATACCCGATGCACAAACCCTTGTAGCAGGATCTATGCCCTTACGGAACCTGAGAACCTTCACCTATGACAATACTTAGACCAGTACCTTGCCAATGGCTTTATTCGCCCATCCAAGTCCCCTGTATCTTCAGCTTTATTCTTCATGCCCAAAAAGGAAGGTGACCTCAGAACGTGCATAGACTACCGTGCATTGAACCAGATAACTGTTAAGAACCGATACCCATTGCCTCTGATCCCTGAACTACTAGACCAAGTGAAGGACGCTTGTATATGCACTAAATTAGATCTTCGGGGGGCATACCATCTGGTATGTGTAAAAGAGGGCGACGAATGGAAGACTGCTTTCCGCACTAAGCATGGGTTATTCGAATACCAGGTGATGCCTTTCGGGTTGTGCAATGCACCAGCAGCCTTCCAATACTTCATGAACGATGTCCTTCGTGAACTCATTGACGTTTGTGTTGTCGTGTATATCGATGATATTCTAGTATACTCCTCTTCAGAATCTGACCATGTGAAGCACGTCCGAGCAGTCCTTGAGAAATTGCGCCAGCACAAACTATATGCAAAACTAGAAAAATGCGTTTTTCATGCCACAGAAGTTGAATTCCTTGGGTTTATCCTGACCCCAAAGGGAGTCCGAATGGACTCACGAAAGGTGGACGCAATCCTTAAGTGCCCATCACCAAGTTCAGTTAAAGGAGTACAAAGCATGCTCGGCTTTGCCAATTTCTACCGCAGATTCATCCCAGATTTTTCACATGTCGTACATCCCATTACAGCACTCTTGCGAAAAAATAAACGCTTTATATGGACTGAAGAAGCTGAAAAAGCCTTCCAAGAGCTGAAAGCGAAATTCACGTCTGCACCTGTGTTAAAGCACCCGCGCCCTGAACTTCCATACATAGTGGAAACTGATGCATCCAGTCTAGCCATGGGAGCTGTCCTGTCTCAAAAGGACCCTGAAACTGGCCAACTTCACCCAGTAGCATTTTGGTCCAGAAAGTTCTCGGCACCCGAGTTAAACTATGCGGTTACCGACAAGGACTTATTAGCCATTAAATCCGCCTGCAAGGCTTGGCGGCACTATCTTCTCGGTGCCAGGCATAACATTACTGTGATCACCGATCACCAAAACTTACAGTGTTTAAAAACAGCCAAGGCCCAATCGTCACGTCAACTCCGATGGGCATTGTTCTTTGCCGAGTTTGATTTCGTGATAACCTATCGACCAGGTTGTAAGAATGGTAAAGCAGACGCCTTATCCCGAATAGGGATGGGAGAGGGAGAAGTGAACCCAGAACCAGTACCTATAATTTCCGAACAAAGGATTCTTGGCATGACTACTCTACAGACACTAGAGGACATTCATGTAAAGATCCAGCAACTCTTTGATCCTACAGCCCTGCAGGACTGGGTAAAGAAAGGCACGGACTACTCTGTCGCCGATGATCTGCCTTATTACCAAGGGCGACTATTTCTGCCACACAAGGAACTACAAGAGCTAGTCATTTCCCGTTATCATGATACCCTAATGGAGGGGCACCCAGGTATTGCAAAAACTGAAGCTAAAATTAAAAGACAATTCTGGTGGCCCACCTGGCGAAAGGATATTAAATCATTTGTGATGTCTTGCGTCATCTGCGCCCAAAACAACAGTCAAAAGAAAAAAACAGCTGGACTCTTACAACCTTTAGATATTCCGCCTACACCATGGCACACCTTATCGTTAGACTTTATTACTGATCTACCTCCTTGTAATGGGTTTAACACCATTCTAGTTATTGTGGATCTTTTTTCCAAGATGGCCCACTTTATTCCTTTAAAAGGACTACCTTCAGCCCCAATCCTGGCCAAAGAATTCCTCGAAAACATTGTTCGCATACATGGATTTCCGTCCGTGTTGGTCTCTGACTGGGGCAGTCAATTCATTTCACATTTTTGGAAGAAATGTCAATTGGCGCAAATCGACGTGAGATTATCGACCAGTCACCACCCCCAGACCGATGGTCAAACGGAGAGGACCAACCAGACTCTTGAACAATATGTATGTTACATCAAACTGAGAGTAATTGGAAGGACATTCTTTGGATCGCCGAATATGCATACAATAATTCAGTACATTCTGGAACTGGACAAAGTCCCTTTTATACCCTATATGGACACCACCCTCGAATCTCAGACCTTGACTCACCCCAACACTTAGAAATGCCCGCAGTGGACCATCTACACGCTACGATTACACAAGCCTTTATGGAGGCAACTGCACCTTTAAAACAGGCGAAGGAGAAATATAAGAAAGATGCTGATAGGCATAGAAGTGATACTCCACAGTACCAGATAGGGGACCCAGTATGGTTGGCCACAAAACACATACCTCTCAAGGGAACGCGGACCTTTAACCCTAGATATTTGGGACCTTACTCTATTAAGGCCATTATCAACCCGGTGGCCGTCAAGTTGAACTTACCTGCTAATATGCAAATTCATCCCATCTTTCATGTGTCACTTTTGAAGGCAGTGCAACCAGGGACAAGACTAACCAAGCCACCAGACCCCGTCCTTATAGACGGCGAACCCGAATTTGAAGTTAAGAACATCCTGGACTGGTGAAGTCAAAACTTTTTTATTTAATCGACTGGAAAGGTTACAGACCACAGGAAAGGTCTTGGGAACCTAGTGACCACATGCATGCACCTCGATTGGTGAAAAGATTCCACCGAAATTTCCCAGACAAACCAAAACCACAGGGAAGAATGACTTTAGGAGGGGCCTTGGGGGGGAGTGCTGTCATGATGCCTACCCCCAGGGAACCAGACCAGGTCCAGCAACCCCGGAAGCAGGCATCAAGTTATTTTGAGCAAGCCCAAAAACCCCTGCTAGGAGCTGTTTGGGTGCGGTCCTGGCGCCTATGGTGCCAGGCTCATATGGAGAGTAAGTACTGGCGCCATAGGGGCCAGGCTCATAGAGCAGAACTTACCTGATGCAGACCATGCTGCAAGCTTACCTGATGCAGACCATGCTGCAGAGCTCCAAGCCAAATGAGGCTTGGAAGGGACTATTTTACCTAGGGACTATTTTTTACTCGGGTGGGACTGGGGAGGAATACTAACCTGGGACTACTTTGGAGGCTATTTAAACCACGCCCGAAGAGCAGCACACGCTTTGCGTTATTCTGCCTCCAGCAGCGTAACGCTCACCGTGTCTGCAAGCCTGCATCCAGTCTTCTGCCATGCCCGCCTCGAGTCTGCAGCTCCTAGAAAAAGGGAGGAACAGAAGGAGAAACGATTAGAATGAGAGCAAAACCTTCGATCCTTACCTGAATTCCGGATCTACCGCGCCTTTGAGCTGGAAGAAAGAAGCATTTCACAGGCGCCGACTCGCCTGCTACAGCGCTGCGCTGAACTCACCGGCCTTCGCAGCATCCTCACGATCCACTGCATCCTTCTGCACGTTCCCGCCGCACTCTGGCACCTAAGGCGAACACAAGAACAGCAAAGGTGAGCCAAGGGAATAAACAGAGGCAATAGTAACTACCCCTTAGACTTACCTGATTACCGCCGGGGGTACTATTCCTCTTCACGGGTCGGCGCAGTCTCCATTGCATCCTCGCCGTACCCCGGCCCCTAAGGGGAACAAAGGGACAACAAGGTGAGACAAAGGGACAAACAAGGGGAACTCTTCTCACCGCAATAGACTTACCTAATTTTACCGCTAGAGGCATTATTCCCCAAACTTCATATTTTCTCTCCACACCTGAATAAGGGAGCAAGCAACAGGTTACATTCTGGCCTTATTTTATTGAACTGTGTAGGATAAGCCAAATCCTTACCTGAACTTTGTCAGCTACCACGAGGAACTCTTCGCTGGGCTCAAGCTGCAAATTGTAAGGAATAGGACAAGAGTGAAAGTCAGACATGTGAACTCTTACGAACTACATACTTTTCGGAGTCAATATTGTTCTGGAACTCACCAATTCCTTCGAGCCAGTGAATCAACTGGTTATCAACGCGCCCCAGCGCTCAATGCAGGATGGAGAGCTGATCTTTTCAAACCATCAGGTGAGACTATAAGAGGGGACATCAAAGGTGATCTGTGGGGAGAACAGCGAGGGTGGGGGGATTTACGCTCAACTCCACGAGTGGTTAATTCCCTTTCTCCATTTGCAGAAGAATATTCCTACGGGCCAAGCAAAACGAAGCTAGGTGGGCCAGTCCGGTCCGTCATTTCGGCCCTACGTGTCACATTGGTGGAGACCGCAGCTGTCCAGTTCAGATCGACGCCTCTGTCGGAGCCAGGTGAGCGTAACAGTTCCACAATCCTCTAGTATTGTTGGATTTCAATAGGGCTAAGATCGATTGTGCATCGTGTTGTAGCAGCAATGCTTTGGCATTTTCTGTATGTTTGCTTTGCTTTTCAGCTATCCCTCATCACATTATTCTGTCTTTTTAGTTCAGTGATCTTTCTCCTGAGTTCTTTTTTCTTTTTAACTAGCTGTTTGTTACAAGCATGAGTGTGCATTTTCTTCATAGTGACTTGTTTGTGTGTATTTTGTAGGAAAGGTCCGAGTATCCATTCATAATTTACTTGATTCATGCCAGTCCTGTTGGTATTAGTATAGATGCTAGTTAGCTGTTTAATTCGATTATTATTAATACGTAATCTGGTGACTGCAGAATTTATTTACATCTGTGGTAAGAGAAGGATATCAGCTGTAGTGTGAGTGTGGTTCCATTTGATACTGATAATACGGTGGTCACTATTTTACAAACTCGTATTGTCTAAAAATGTTACCTTAGAAGTAAGAGTTGGGGACGTATAGATGTAATCTAGTGTTGCTGCCTGCTTTCCATCTGTCCATGTTGTGGATATATGGTTAGGTTTGGTGGCATTGGTACAATTAAGGTGCCTAATTGCTGTTTCTTCATTACACGTTTTTGCACTTCTTGCAAGTTTGGTTTTGTCTTAAAGAGCACCTTGGCTATCAAATAGATGAATATTTAAGTCTCCATATATAATTATTTCAATCTCATCAGTTTCAATGTTTAATTTGTCTATAGCAGAGAAGAGGGAGTCAATAAATTCATCAGTTTGAATCGCCACCGGGTTCCAATACAAATTGACTATTGCCAATCTCTCTGCGGTCTCTGGCCTGCGGTGACGTCTTTCGCCTTTATGGTTTTGATTTCCAATATCGTCATTTGGATCCAAGGAGAAATGTTAATGGATTCCAGCACACGTATGCTGTCTTCTATTTTGATAAGTGTAAGGAGCCCTGCTGAGGGTCGTCCTTTCTGGCGTTGTATTGCAGGGTTCATTACAATAGTATATCCGTCGCATCCAGGCATTGATGCAAGCCAAGTTTCTTGCAGCTTACAAAATTGAATTTCCCAAGATTATCTGTGTTAATTGGAAAGAGATGAGAGAAGCCTCTAGTGTTCCAAGAGCAGAGGCTCAGGGTTTTGTCTATCTTTTTCATTGATGGTTATGCGTCACAATATCCGGTTGACGTTGTCATCGAACTTGATCTTTCTAAGTCTCGCCAGAACGGAGTGTTGGTGAGGTTGTTTCGAGTATATTGGCTGATCACTCTTTCTGCTGATTTAGTCACTCTGGAGTTTGGAGACCTCCAAGTGGAGTAGTAATCATCGGGGTCATGTTTCTCTAGCTTGATAGTTTTACTGTCCTGTTGACTTTTGTCACACCTTGGTTTTCTCTTATTTGTTGTTATGGAGGAGCATTTGAAACCCAAGTCTAGGAAATGGGATGCTTCAGTTGTTATCTTTTCTAGGGTCTCTGTAGTGTGAAACTGGACATGGATCACATCTAGTTTCCTTTTGTCAGAGAACTCCACTAATTTGATATGTCCTGTAATGACACATCGAAGGGCAGGGATTGCGTGTATCAATCGTAAGCTATTTGGTCGATTCATGTTTGTCATACATTTTTCAATTTTTTATTTTTTGTTTTGAAGTTCTTCCTGAGGATTGATAAACACCCGAGGCAGTAATTGGGTTATAGAGTCTGTATATGAACTGTTTGCTCGATTTGATCTAGTGGTTGTGTAAGTTCTATCTGAGTATTGCAGAGAAGATTCTTCACTGTCGGACATAAACTCCACGCTTTCCTTATATCGAGATATCCAGCTCTATATCAGAGATAGCTTCACATGTTAGATCCATGTGGATAATTTCTACGGTTTGCCCTTCTTCGTAGCAATCCACGATTATTAGTGACTGATCACTGGGTAGCATTTGTAGAATCTGAATTGAGTCCTGATCTTCTATAGACTAGGTTGATAAGTTTAGGAGTGCAGCTTGTGTGAGACAGTCCTGAAGCTGAATGTCTTTAATATCGGTTTGTTTCTCGATATCATTTGTAGAATTCTCTATTTCTATTGTCTCCACATTATGCGTACGATGGTGATCATGCTTTGCATTGGGCTGCACAGGTTGTATCTTCTCTTGTTGTGCTAGTTTGATCGCTTTCGGGGTTGCGTAGAAATGCTCTCGAATCATTTGGTTTCCTTTCTTGTTGTTTTATTTTTATTCTGTGTCTGTTGAGGCGTTTTCAAGTTGTTCTTTGTGCTATCAAATATAGCAAAGTTTTCTGGTTGTTTTTCAGGTAGAGGAGGCAGGTCTTTTTCGTCTCAGTTAGTGAGTCCTCTCTGGTTGCTTGGCTCAATGGTTGCATTCTCCGCTCTACTTTTCATATTATCTCCTAGTGGGGAGATATGTGGTTGTGAGGTTACATTTTCATTTCCATTATTATTTTGGGATTTCGGGATAGACTTCTGGTGTCCCCTCACAATAATTTCCATCATACCTGCTGTCAATGTTGCTTTTTCTTCACGGTCTGATCTTGCAATTTCAAAGAGCCTTGCTTGCCATTGTGCGCTGGTGTCTGCCTCTTGGTTGAGTCGATTATGTATGGTGTTAATGAAGGCCTCCAAGAAAATGTGTTTAGAGTGAATTAAGGCCAGGAGTGTTGCTTGGTCCTTTTGCGCTTTTCCGTTACTTTCTAATAGTTTCATAAACGGAGTCATTGCCTGTGAGGTTACTGCTAACAATACATTTTGAAGGTCTAACATTGTGGTGGGTATGGCTTCTATTGTTTTTGGTGGGATTCCATTCTGATGACATTGGCAGAAGCGATTATTACTCAGGAGGTGTCCAGATGTTGATGTGGTATCATTGGGTATCCCGCTATGATTTCATGTCGGTAGCGGTAGGCCCCTGAATTCCCTCGTGGGGGGACCTGATGTTTGTGGCATTGAAGCTGATCAACTCGGCTCTCCCTTAATTTTGGTCTGGAACTGAAATGTGGCGTTCCTTTTTTACTGGTTGGTCAGCAAGTCCTCAATTTCTGTAATGACTAACAATAGACTGTCTTGTCGTATTTTGGTTGGATCTGAGCTCCTGTGTCTGGCGGCATCTGTCATTTTTACTGATGTGTAGATCTGTTCCCAGAGTTTTTTTGCCATAATTGCTTTTTCTTTTTGTGGTAAAAGGGGGTGCAACGGCTCACCCTGAATTTTCTGTCGGTGGTCTGGAGACACTTTTAAAGGTGCCAGATTATTTTCTTGTAATTCTGTATCGCTGCGGGGTTCAATCAGTTGATTGTTTTCTTGGTTTTTGGGGGAAGGGTTGACAATGAGGATGTCTGTCAAGTGTTGCGTACAATCTGCCACGGGCTTAGTTTCTATTATTGCAGACTCCATGTTGATGGTCATGTTCAAGGTATTAGCTCCGCTGGGTTCACCCTTGGGTTACAGGGTAGTTGGATTCCGGGCTCCCACGGGAGTCTTTCCAAGCAGACTTTCTGATGGTACTGTCTCAGAAAGACGTCTAGTTCTGAGGGGGAAAGTGTCAGTTGAAGGCAAGATCTTGTTTTTGGATCTTGTTGCAGGAACGTTAGATATGGCCATCGATGAGCTATACACTGTTATCTGGATGTTTCAATTCCTCAAGCAGAAAAGATGGTCGCTGCGGAAAGGCGGTAAGGCAGAGCTCACACTTCCCTGCAGTCCCGACTCAGATGCGATACAAGTAAATTACTAGGGGATTTTGGGCATGTATCTAGGTCAACAGCTCTGGCCCCATTGGGGATAAGAGTTAGTCTGAAAGAGGAAATCAGTTTATTGTGCCACTGCTGTACCCTGCAGCGGTTAAGACCAATACACAAGCTGTGAAGCTCCACGTTTCCTGTAATGGCTCCTTAGATAGATCAATGTGCTTTGTACCCTTGTTGAAAAATTATTTGAGGGTGCTCAACCTCAAGGGGACAAAGGATCAAAGGACCACACCCCCTCAGTGCCCCAAAAAGAGTAAATGCGGAGTAAATACAGAGCAGATGATACAAGTAACCATAACAAATATCAAAAATAATAACAATGGCGATGGCAGTGAAACTCTCGTAGCATTACCTCGCTACCTCGCAGCTGCTTTGATCAGACCCGAGAGGGTGACACCTGGACACATACAGTCCCCAACCCCGAGTTGACGGTCAGCTCTGCGGTCGGCTCCGCTGCTCCAGTGCACACAGCACTCAGCATGCAAGAACACACAACGAATCCTGTGTAACCGCGGCACACAGCGCTCCTCGATCGTGTTGCTGGTTACTCGTCGCTCCTTGGCTTCTTGCCTCCGAGGAAAGGACCTAGCCGGCCAAGCCACACCTCCTCTTCTCACAACTGCAATACCAACAGAGATCGCTTCCGACGTGACGGATTCCAAATGCAAGTGTGTAATTCTGGTTACAACACTTTGTGTTGTGTTTAATGTCGTGCTCAATCCTTTTCTAAAGCCAGTTTGGTATTTTTAGTATAAGTTATGTCGGAAGATGTAACTGTCTAACTCCTGTAGTAGTAGGATAGCAAATATTTTGGCTTCCATCTATAAGGGGGTCAATAATACTCTGGCTTCGATGGATCAGCCTTTCTATATATCGAAACGATAATGGAAGTGACCCAAGATTGAGAATTATTGCCAGAATGAATAATTGCATCGAATTTTATCTTCAGTAAAGTGGCCCATAATGCTGGTTCAGCCTTGTATACACAAGGAGGTAAACCATCTGGGCCCGGCAGATTTTGAAAAGGTAAGCTTAGTTATTGGCCATTCAATGTCCTTATGGGACCAGGTTGGTTTTTGGATTGCATTCGAGGCGACTGCCTGAAATCTACAATTTTTAAAACATTCAAGAGATGTGTATTTTACAGTAATATATGCACGCCATGTCTCAGCGGAAATGATATTCATAGACATCATCTTAGTTTCGTGAGTAGGTTGCTTGATAGCTTGTCATATAGCTTTTGAGTGGTGCTTGCAAATTGATTTTATGAGGGCACAGTTGATTTTGTTGTGATTTAGTATACGAGCACCTCTAAATTGATTTTAAAATTTCTGCATGATCAAGTTACGTGCGTGCTGGTAATCAGAGTTCATGAGATAGTCACTTTTTAAACTTCTGATTTTTGCATTTTTTTCTCTTTTTAGCATTTTACATATAGGATCGAATTGGTGCAAACCTACTATGCCTTGTGAGTATTCAGAACGTGAAAGAGAGTGAAGGGGGTAGGTGCTGGAGTGTCTGGGCTTGTGCGTGGTATGATGAGTGCTACAAGGCCAGAGCTGTGTTAGGTGAAAGTGCAAACAGGAGCTGGGCAATTGGGTGTGTGGGGTCAGGGGCCAGAGGATGCATACGGACCCAGAACACCAATCACAGTAACTGTGAGATTAGCTGAGGAGAGTGGAAGGGAAGGAGCAGGTAAAGAGGAAGGTATTGGCGATGCATCACACTTGGATGGGCAGTTAGGGATGGGAAGTGCACAGCACAGAGCTGGAGTGTTGGGGCAGGGGTGTGCCAGACTTGGATGGGCAGTTGGGAGTGGGGGATGTGTTGCACTTGGATGGGCTGCCGGGGTGAGAAATGCATTCAACTCTGAAAAAAAATGAGCTCACATGTCTATAGAAAAAGGGTCCATGATGAACCCCTTCTTTGGCAGAATGCATATGGAAGACTTTAGAAACATAAGTAGAAATAGATGAAATGATGGATACATTCATAAAAATTAGAGTTCTTTAGAAAGAACATCAAACTATGTAGCACTTCACACTAAAGTATTTTGAAAAAAAGATGTCGAATGTATTACAAAGTATGAAGATTAGTTTAGAAATTATTGGCAGTGTACTTCAGAAAAGTATGCACAACGGTTTAGAAAAGTGTCCAGGATTCTTAAGCAAAGTTTTGAAGTATTATTTAGAAAGCTTCCATGTATCATCAGCAGAGAATTGCGGGGTCTTCAACCAGGTTCAGGACCTACCTGTTGGCATCCCTGGGATCGCAAACTCCAGGAAAGGGACACGCATGTAGATGGCATCTCGACTGGCTTTTTCCAAATCACCATCATTAAGAATCAAATCCACTATTTCACTGGTCCAAGTGGTGCCTGTAAGGAAAGCAAAGCATAGATATCAGATCTGTAAATGTAGAGAGCCAGCAGTATATCCTCTTCTGGAAATTAAACCCTTACTGGAACCCTGGTGCATAGAAAGACACCCGAAAATAACACCAATTAAAAGTAAGGCCATCTGATCAACTATTGCAACATATGCATTGGAGTAACCACATGCTGATGGGAAAGACAGAGCTGAAGACTACAAAATGTGATGGCGAATGGGAGGAGTTACTATATCTGCAAATCTTTATTTTATTTAAAGTTTATATTTCTACATTTTTTTCCCCATGTGCTCAAGAGTGTCCTTTCAGTACCCACTATGGCTAACCACTGTGAATGTTCCACTGATCAAGATTCAAGTTTATTGAAATAGATTGCTATACAGTTTATGCAAACCACACACTGTAATTACTCTAAGAAGATAAATATGTTAACACACAAAATACTCATATAGGCAATAATTTAAAAATATGAAATGAGCTAAATGCATAACATATAAAAACATGTATAGTACCATGCAGTACACACTGCAATAATCACTGAAATTATGATTATTGCACATGTTACACTGACTCCATTCATTTAAAACTAAAATGCCAATTTGCACATAAACTACATTATTACCCCATGCAGTTCACACATAGTAAACAAAATAACAATATTAGTTTAACCCAAAATTCAATCAGTTGTAACCCAAATTATAAACAAGGTCGGCAAAGCCAAACATTTTGGTTTTTGTGTAATCGTTTGCAAGGCACAGCGATAATAGTGCTACAGGGCCATGAGATGACACATGGTGTGAGTACCTGGCATATGATGGCAGCACCTGAAAAATGTCAATGTTGTTGCCTTTGGCAGTGCTTGTTTTAACAGGAATTCAGTGCAAGGACCAGATCTGATGTCGCATGTATTAAAACACCCAAAAATAGCCAAGTACAGCAGGAAATCAGAGTATCTGCACACATTGTTTTTCACCAATCCCACATTGGCTGTTCCTACTGGGAGGGCAAACAACCTTCCTACTTCATGGGAATACTATATACTGCACAAACCAAAGGAAGGTATAGTAGTGGGTGTCAATTGTTATTTCCTCATTAATTTCCCAGGGGTGGTCTTAAATAAATAATAGACCTACCATCCACCACCAATGTATCAATAATATTTCTCAAATTTATTACAAAAATAATTAATTTTAGTTACACACATTAATAATAGCATAAGACACAAAAATGCATGCATAAAACCTGAACATCAAGTACACAACGTGTACAAAATTGCACAAAAATACACAATGAACCTAATTTTTTCCAGTATCTCAGTGAGCTGGTTAATACTAGTGTGGATTTACTAACACAATCATCACGCTGTGCTTATAGCACAACTTATACAAGTTTCTGTCCTTTTGAGGCTTGAATCTGCTGGACATTCATTAGGGGCACAATTAATCCACTTGTGTGTATTGTACGGAACTCAGGGTGGCAACAGTAAAGACAGACACAAGTGATCACATTTCAAGGGTGTTTACTAAAATGTAAAGGTAAGTTGGAAAAAGGCCTAATCTAAACCCAAATCTAAGATAGGAGCAAACTTCGACCATCAAATAATAATAAGGCAGTCCTAGTGGCGTTGTGTCAAATAAAAGGGCCTATACTAAGAAAAACATATTGCCAATCCTTACACTAAATACAAAAAAAAGTGTGGGATAATGTTCTTAAGAAAGAAGGAAGTGTTCACAAATAATAGGTCAGGATGCAGTACTTAAGGTCTCCCTTCCACACGTTTTCAGCATGGAACAAGGTAGGACTTTGGAGCACAGCACACGCTCGAGCTTTCCCAGCTCGAGCTAACAGTTCTGCTGTCAGCAATCAGGGCATTCAGTGGTTAAGTCTCTTTTCTATCAAAAAGTCTCTTGGCACCGTGACCTGATGTATTCAAATAATGAACAAAGAGTTCCTTTTCATATATACATTGGGTGATGTCTTTTTCCACCCGTGAGTCGCTCTCTTCTGGGCTCTGACCCTTCTCAATTTTCAGCCTCCCTCCGCCAGGTTCACTATCACTTTCAACTGAATTTTCTTTCTGACATTCACAAATCTTAATGTCTTTTTCAACAGTTCACTGTGGACATCCCTCGGCCAGGTTCACTCTTGTCAACACAATGTATTTCGGGACTTTAGACTTTGTCCCCTCTTTATCCGCATCCCTTGTTCGGGTTCACATTTGCCAATCTGTCAATCGCACCTTTTCTCATCCAACTCTCATGATGCAGGATTCACTTCCCTTAGCTTCACGATCATCTCCCGGTCAAAGTCTTCCTACTGTACAGAGGATTTTACAAGACCCCTGTATGACCACTTTGACCCTTCTTCTCGCCTTTCCCAAGGCCTTCTGGTTTTGGTAGTTTCAATTATCGGATAATTGCCCAGAGTTTCCTGAGTGAGCACCCACATGGTGCCGGACTCCTCTGCTGCTAGCTTTCCCCCTTTCACATCAATCTCAAATTATGCTTTCAAAGTTCAATTAGCCGTTTGATACTTTTCATTCAACACAGTTCGGTTTCTTATCGTCTCTCCCCTCGACTCACTGGCTGTGATGAACCGCTTGGCTTTCTTTCTGGTTGGAGTCAAGGCTGGTACCACAGAGACAAGTGCCTCTCCCCGGCTTGGTTATCAGCAGAGGAGGGTCTCGTGTACCATTGACATCTGCTGCAACACATGCTGGCTATTGTTTGCGGTCTTACGATTCCTTCTGCAGAGGTTTCACAGGCCTTGGTCGGAAAGGGAAAGGTTGCTTCTTTCCTTGTCACCTTCTCGGTATGTGCCATCTTTCTCCTCCTCTTGAACTGCCGAGTTAGCTCCCTGGATGTGCGGTCTGCCTTGCTCGTATTGTGCTCTTGTTCTCCACCATTTATCCCCGTGGGGAAGGGACAGGGCCGTCAGGTGTGTGTGGTTCTGGACAATTGTCTGACTTTGCCTAACCCTGGTGTTTGGACATGTCAGGCTCGAGTGTTAGTCCGTCGTCCTTCGTAATATGTGAAGTGTTTATGTCGGAAAAGGGAGGGGGGTAAAGTGCTTGTGTATCTATCCTACGTGGTAGATTGGGGAAAAGTTGTTGGAAGAAGGGGGATACCGCGTCCCACCGGTCGGTATCCCACTTCCGCTCCCCAAGGACCCCCCATTCAGGTGATCCTCCCTCACTGGTCCACCCCCAGGAACTGGCTCCAATAGCGATGAGCGTGTCCTGGTCATTTGTATTACAGACCCCAGGGGACTAGTCAGGAAGACACCTTCAGGTTTCTCACATGCCCTTCATCCATGCGATGTAGCCACATGTGTTTCACAGGGGAACCGGGAAAGAAAATCTACATTTCCCTGGATTTTTCTTTTTGTTGCTCCACTGTGAAACAATAGGGTTGTAGGTTTAGCAACTGAAGGCACAGACCTCGATATGCACACACCAGAGTAAATACAACCCATTAGGGAAATAGGCCAAGAGATAGCTTTGCAAGGATAACAAGGGTTACTTGTACAAAATACAAATGCCAGCAAAGCACTCTGCTGCTCGAGAGCGCTCTGGTCTTAAATTCGAATACAATGGGTTATAAACACAGAAAGTGTCATTCACCTACATAACAATTTGGTGCTCCTGATTGGAGGCACCCTACACATGGGCCTGCTCCATAGGGGATGCCAGGCAGTAATTGGCTGGTTCTCCTCCATTGATATGGCTCCAAGTGGGTCAGCTGGGCTCATCCTGCGGTGAAGGTCAGGGCGCACATAAAGCACAATGTTTCTTATCTAAACTAAATAAATTAGAGACTATTATTTCATTATGGCAGGGTCTTGGGTGGCACAGGAAAGGGGTGCCAGGGAGAGGGGAGAGTAAAATACAGTCATGCCGACCCACACATTCAGGGCTCAATTGATACCATAGTCCCTGCATCTAATGTCTCCCCTTTGGGGATTGAACTTTGATTTACCCTTCTTGGTATCTCACGTTACTGGAGACGCATGTTATTGCTGGAGAGAAATACAGTCATGGGGCTTTAAATCTGTGGTCAGCAGTTTATGGAAGGTAGGACCTGGGGGTCAGAGGCTTATCAGAACGCAGAGGGAGTGGGAGTCGGGGTAGTGATGTGTGTCCAACCTTAGACTGGCTGGGTGGGGGTCAGAGGCTCAATGGCAGTTTAGTGGAGATGAATAGACACACCACAGAGCTTGCTCACGCTCTGTGCTGGGCACATTCCTAAAGGCGATACTGGGTATTCGCAACACTGCAAGGACAAGATGGAAGTGGATGGAAGTGGGAACAAGGCAAGGCTCAAACGTAGTCAACAGGCTGTGTCGAAATTGGGCTCTGTGAACGGGGACCGTGAGCAGCATAGGTCTGTGGTTTAGCTCATTTGGGGCCCATTAAAAAATGGTGTTGCAGGGTACAGGCTTTTCTAATGTTGAACATCCATTTCTATGCGCTATGAGGCCTCTATTTGGCACTGGGTGATGCAGACTATGCCCCTCTTGTAGGTTACATTGCCTCATATGGGGTTCGCCTTATTTGGAAGCACCTAGGGGGGTGGGATAGGCTCATTTTCATCCCAACATTCCTCCCTTTCATTACTTCTACAGTAACAAAGTCACCCTCCCACCCCATATTTCTGCACATTTGCCCTTCTTTCTGCTTCCTCCCAGGCAGATGTCCCTTTTATGGGCATCCATGCTCTACAAACATGTCTAAGGCTCTCTCCACTGTGTGCATATTGTCCTGGTGTGCAGGTCATGTATATGCATCCCCTATCCCCTGCTAAATCCACCCAAACTTCCTTGTAATTTTCGGGGTCTGGTGGGGGTGCAATGGTTGTGTGATACAGAGTGCATACATCATCCCTGTGCACTTGATACACAGCGACCATAAGGTATTTAGGGTCATTGTTTTGCTCTGTCTGGATTTCTACTTCCTGTGTATCATGAGGGGATCTACACTGATTGTTTCCAATTGTCAACATCATCATTGCACTATTAGGTACTGCTTTGGCACAACAACAGAGTCCTCAGTGGAATGTGCAGAAAATCACCAAAATAAACACAATGATAGGGACCAACATCTTAATCGTTTTTCCAAGCCATGATGGGACCCGGCCGAATGCCATGTTCACCCAGTCCTCCTCCTGGATCCCTTCTTCCTTCTTAATTTTTACCCCAAGTTCATGCACCACTGCAATGACATGTGAAAGTGTCTTATTCCCAGCGTCTGCGGAAGGTACGAATGTGTAACATGAACTCCCAATCTTTTTTGCGAACCCCACCCTCCATGGCTGTCAAGAGGTTGAGGATGTAGCGGTTCTGCATTGTCATTAGTCTCAGCGCTCGTAGTTCCATCTTGATGACATTGAACCCCTCTTCAGTACCGTTTGCCAGCTGGCGTTGGCTATAGTCTGGACGCTGGGCACAAGGGATGCAAAGAATGTCTCATTGGAATTTTACAATCTATATTCGTCATGTATTTGCGCGAGTTGATCTGAGGAGTCTTGAGACAAGTAGTCAGAGGATCACTTCTTCCATTGCAGTTGATCATGGCGTTTACTGTTGGGAGGTGAAATAGTGAGTGGTATTACTGCGGTTTCAGACAGTGCTGGTTCTTCTTCTCGAAAGGGTGCCTCCTTTAGGTGTTCTTCGTGTACTACAAACAGGGCTGAATGCAGCGTAGGAAGCAAACAGTAGCGCCTCCAGGATGATGGGAGGTGCAAGTACGCTTTTTGGCCACATACCCAGTAGTAGTCCATCAATGCCCCCATGCCTTTTCAGCTATCTGGAATAAGCACTGTTCGATTGCACCGTTTGTTGGATACCACCAAAATAGTTCCTTTGTAGTAGAAACAAAGTTCATAGTTTTCTTCTTGGTGTACCTTCACTGGTTTGTCAATTGCTGTGACCCATGTTAGTTTTGCGACATGTTCTGTCCATATTCATGCACATGTTTGCTCAACTAGGGCTAGTGTCTTTTCTGAATAACCAACAATTCCTTCTGCTTTGCACATGAATGTCGCTTTTTGCCACTTATTGTCCATATACTTTGTCCCTTGTATAGCGAGGAATGCTTCCTTGAAACAGTTGGGGTTGGTGGAGCTGGTTTTGCATTTTTTAGTATCTGGCTCGAGGAGTTGCAGGTGAACACTGCGTGCCTGGAAAGTGCCTTTTACCCTACATATTGCAGACATTGTGTTTCATTTAATGGTGCCTCTATTGGCATTAATGCTTTGGGGGGCCCAGAGGCATATATGAAACTAGAAATGTTGCACTGGGATTTCTATGTAAACACAACTAGAGCAGAATCACAAAGACACAGAAATCGGTTCATTCAAAGCATAATGCATTTTATTCTGTGCATTGCAAAATGTCACTAATCACTATACAAGCCAGCAATTAGAACTCTCTAGCCTATGAGTGCTTTTAGCTACCCCAATCCTCCCAGCTTAATGCTGTCTCCCACACAGCCCACAGCCAGTTCTCAAGGACTGTGCTCTGAGTCTGTCTCAACCCTTCTGATGAGACAGCTTCCTTCCCTCTAGCTAGCTCTCTCTAACTCCAGCCGCACAACCAACCAACGCTTCCGCATGGATTAAAACTTTCCTATCCAACCGCACTACTAGAGTCTTCTCTCCCTCTGCCACTGCAGCTCCTATCCCCATCCTCTGTGGGGTTCCCCAGGGATCCTGTACATCCCCAACCCTATATAACATCTTTACGAAGCTCCTATTCGACCGCCTTGACAACATGGGTGTCATCTACAAAAAACTATGCAGATGACACCCAGGTCCTCATCACTCTATCAGGACACAACGCCAATGATACCAAACTAACAACATCTATTTGGAAATCCAGGCATGGATGGCAACACATAGCCTATGCCTTAATGATGAAAAAACCGAGCTCCTGATCGTAGGCACTCAATCTCGTCTCAACAAACTTGACCACAGTACTCGTCCTTCATCACTGATGGTAATACAATCAAAGTTGCAAAAGAAATAAAGACGCTAAGCGTCTACCTCAACTCCACCTTACCTCTAAAAAAACAAGTCAGCATACATGCCAACATTCTGTGACCAAAAATCTGTAGGAATCTTAAAGTTTTAAAAAATAGTCAGGCGAGGAGGTAATGATAGGAATAGGGCGCGTAAGCAGCCCATTGTCATTGAATGAGCCCGCCGCCGCGGGTGCATTCAATAACAATGAGGCGCCTGCCACGCCTTCTGCCATCACGCCAGCTCGGGGGAGCCCTTGAAAGACTCACAGGAGTTGACGTGGTGGGGGGCTAATGGCGCCTTTTGTGAAAGGTACTCGCGGCGGAGGGGCGCCCTTAGCCCACCGCCGTGGGCGCCTTTTACATCAAAGGCCTGCATGCTGCGCCTTCTCCCGCTACGTCAGCTCGGGGAAGTCCTTGAAAGACTCCCCCGAGCTGGCGTGGTGGGGGGCTAATAGCGCCTTTGGCCAAAAGGCACCCGCGGTGGAGGGGCGCTTTTAGCCCACCGCCATGGGTGCCTTTGACATTAAAAGCCTGCATGCTGTGCCTTCTCCCACTACGCCAGCTCGGGGAAGTCCTTGAAGACTCCCCCGAGTTGGCGTGGTGGGGGGCTAATGGCGCCTTTTGCCAAAGGCACCCGCGGCGGAGGGGCGCTTTTAGCCCACTGCCGTGGGTGCCTTTGACATTAACAGCCTGCATGCCGCGCCTTCTCCCGCTACACCAGCACGGGGAAGTCCTTGAAAGACTCCCCAAAGTTGGCGTGGTGGGGGGCTAATGGCGCCTTTTGCCAAAGGCACCTGCGGCAGAGGGGCGCTTTTAGCCCACCGCCGTGGGTGCCTTTGACATTAACAGCCTGCATGCCACGCCGTCTCCCGCTACACCAGCTCGGGGAAGTCCTTGAAAGACTCCCCCAAGCTGGCGTGGTGGGGGGCTAATGGCGCCTTTTGCCAAAGGCACCCGCGGCGGAGGGGTGCTTTTAGCCCACTGCCGTGGGTGCCTTTGACATTAAAAGCCTGCATGCCGGGTATTCTCCCGGTACGCCAGATCGGGGGAGCCCTTGAAAGACTCCCCCGACCTGGCGTGGGCAACAAAATAAAAAATGTAAAAAAGAATAAAAATTATTATTTTTTTTTTACAAAAAAAATCGGTATTTGGTGTCAAAAAATCGGTAGGCGGTAGGACTGCTTAAAAAGTGGTATCCTACCGCCTAAATCGGTAGGGTTGACAAGTATGAGTCAGTGCCATCGCCTCATCAACAGGTTACACAAACAAGCTAATCAATGCCTGTAAATCCTACCTATCTGCCACCAGTTGCATGACATTAGCCAGAGCCCTAGCAGTATCCAAAATAGATTACTGCAACACACTGTTCTCAGGAACCTCTGAAATGAATCTCAATAGACTCCAGGTATTACAAAATATTTCCTTAAGATCCGCATTAAACATCCCAAGATCCAACCACATCTCCAGCCACAGACAAAATTCTAACTGGCTCCCAGTGCGCGACAGAATCTCACTCCGCACCTTGGCAATCAACTACAAATGTATCTCACACACCACACCTAAATACCTCTCAGACAAGTTCTCCCTACACCATGCCACCCGTACCACCAGATCATCCGACACTCACCTCCTCACAGTCCCCAGATTCAACCTCAAACCGCAGGAGGAGCAAGCTTCCCCAGCTACAAACCTCTGGAATTAGCTACCCCCCTCCATCAGATTAGAACCATCCTTCAATGCCTTCAAAACCAGCGTCAAACTCTGGCTTACTGATAAATCCACCAATTACTGAGCCCAAATGATCCTGCATCTCAGTGATCCTGCATCACAGCCCTTTGTTTGGCCTAAGTATCCCTCCTCATCTCATCTGTACTTATCTTAATGGTCAGACCAATATGTAACCTAAGTCGACTTGCTCACCATTATTGTGCATATTTGAGGGATTTGAGGGTACTTACTTGAAGGTCCAACCAATATGTAAACTGTAACCTTGGTCGACCCTTCTGCCACTACTAGGCTCTTTCCTTTATGTAAATATGTAAATATGTATGTACCTATGCTTTTTGTCTGTAACATGCTAAGTTTTCCAGGGCCCAGTTACCTCAGGGTTAGGTGCGCGATACAAATAAATAAAAATAAAAAGAAATACACACTCTCACCTACTCTGTCTCTCAAGAGTCTAACGAGTCTCACACGAGTGCACCCAACCTACTAAATTCTACTCATCAGAACAGCACAGTTATACATTACAATGATGCATTCATTGTGCAATTGTGTGTGTAGAAAGCATTCAATTTCAAACTGCGTGCATACAATATTATGTGGTTACTACATACATTTCAGCCAGCAAGCATATATTGGAACATATTGACATGACATGTCTCTGATTCTAAGAACAGAACAAGCTACCGCTAACATTCTTTCTTGCTTCGAAACTTTCATTTGCAAAACCCAAAACAAAGCATTCTCCACACTCAGCAAGGTACTTTCTCTGTGCCAAGGAGTAGCTGACTGTCTGCCAAAGGGCAGTTGTTATGAAAACATTTTACACTGTGTGTTCCCTTGCAAAAGCAATTCCCTCTCCGTGCTCAGAATGAAGCATACAATACAAAGCAGACCATATCTAGCGCCTAAACGCACACTATGTTGTGCTATAAATGACAAGTGTACATAATTACATGGCTCTCAGCATATATTGAACCATTATAGCTTAGAGCAAAACTATTGTGCTCAAACATATCCTATTCTAGATGAATTCAAAATGAATACATGTATGAATGAATGACTAATGAATTAGTGGATGGATTAATCTCATGCTAAACCATCATAGATACAATGCAGTTTCACAAACAATCCTTTTTATCATGGGATAATCCATCTTAAGAATACTAATACTTGACAAGTGTTTATCAAGGAATATGACAGATGTCAAAACATGGAAAATGCAATTTCACACATGGGGTATTAGAGAACAAACATAGCAACTCCCATTAGTCTTTCACCTTCCCATTTCACTCATGTCAGAGTACCGCCAGTTAATATGCTCGGGATGTTGAAGGTCTTCCAATGCGTCTAATCCTAGGCTATGACATGAATCATGCTTCTGCTGGCGTGTTTATCGTTTCCTTCTATTACTGCGCAGGGGGAACCTTCTCCCCCCTAGTACTGCTGTGTGAGTAATACGAGTGTTACACAAGGAACATTGTACACATGGTTTTATTAGCTGGAACAGTAAACTATTGCAAAGCATTGACTGGGAGCTGTTACATGTGTTATTTGTAGGATTAGGCACTGTGCTGTTTGTTACTGCAGTGGTTTGTTCAATTCTCCTTGCACGGGAACTTTTATTCTTTTTTTTCACTCGGGAGCAAGAAGCGGTAAAAACCTATAATCATGTTAGGGGCTGGGTAGACAACATGTTAAATATTGAGGTAGATGATTGGGAGTTAAGTACTACAGAGGGTAGACGTGGCATTTGGTCCCTTATCAGTTACATTTCTGGTTGGCATAATAATGCTTGGGACCTTTCTTGTCGTATTTCGATACAAAGTGGTGAGGTTTATAGACATATTTCCACTCCAGGTCCACTTGTGTCCATCCCATGTCCATTTTCCCTCTTCTCCCCCTTTTTTTATATGGTCATCCCAGATAAAAGACATTCCCCAGTAAACGCCCATTGCCAACATTAATACAGTAAATAAAATAGCTACGAAATTCCATCCACAATCATAGCTATACGTTCTCAAAAAATGTATTTTATGTCTACTACTATCTACATTTGACGTGTCTTGCAGCAGCGTCATCTCCATGATCGTTTCAGAGAGGGAAAGAACGGGGTGGGTTTAGAAGGGAGAGAGAGAGAGAGAGAGAGAGAGAGAGAGAGAGAGAGAGACATTTTTCTTTTCATTTCTCGTTCCCATGCTCTAGCAGCAATGCATGTTTTTAGCACATTACGCATGCACACAAAGTCGGAGTAGGGCTACTTAAGTTGAGGTAGTTATGTTGTTCTCAGTCGCTGTGTTTTGGGTTGTGCTGCCTGGTGCTTTGCGAACATCTGAGAGGTTTATCCAATATTTTAGCCCCTTTATTTTTACTGCAAGCGGGTTGGAAAACACCACCTCATATGGTCAGTGGAACCTGGGTGTGTTCCACTTCCGAATGAAGCTCCAGTTGAATTGTGTTGTTATCAGCCTGACACGTGTTTCGGGCTATGTGCCCTTCTTCTGAGGCTTCCAAGGCTCCTCGTAAATACATATTTGTCGACTATTTGTGCTGGTATTACCGTAATATCTTTAATTTCTTATGTCTATATCAACCTCGCAAGTGCGGAATGGACTGCACTGGCCTTTCAGCACTATCCGCCATTGTCAAGTTTTGCATGAGATATTGTTTGAATTCTTCTCCTAAAATAGTGGCAGCTCTGTGGGTGTCTGATGCTCTTCGTACTGGTGACAGCAGCGTTTGCATGCGTTGACCAGTTACTATTTTGTGAGGAGACAGGTGGTTGTCCTTGCTGGGCTGTGTACGCAAATGGAATAACACCAGGGGTAAGCAGTACACCCAGTTTTTCTTGAGGGTGTTGCATAGTTTAGACAGTCTACTTTTGAGGAGGGCGTTTATTTTCTCCAACACTCCATCCACCTGTGGGTGGTAAATTGAAAACATTTTGTGTTTGATCCCTAAGAATGTTGTCTCCTCCTTGAACAGTTCATTGAAAAAGTGTGTTGCATTGTCTGATAGCAGGACATCACACACTCCCCATCAATGGAAAATTCCCTAACAAGGAATTATGCGGTGCACTTGGCGTCAGGGTAGGCACATGGGACTACTTCCACCCATCGAGAAAAAGGACACACCACCACGATCAAATATCGTGCTCCATTGCACCTTTCTCCCATGTCTGCATAGTCAATATGCAGTTCTCGGGAAGGGCCCACAGGGCGAAGCAATGCACCCCGTAAAGTTCTCAATGTCATCCCTGTGCTGAACACTTGACAGGTGGTACATTGGACCACCATTTGTGTCAAGTGCTCCTGTACATTCGGAATGAACCAATCTTCCTGGAGATCGGCAGCAATGTGTTGTTTGGAACTGTGGGATAGGAAGTGCAGCTGTTCGAATGCTGTGTATAGTAGTTTGACAGGCATCACAACTTTTCCTGTTGCTTCCTGTTGCCAAAGGAGACCCATGGGTGACTGTATACACCCACGTTTGAGCCAGAGCTCCAGCTCTTCTTTGGGTGCTCGACATTGCAACTCGATTATCTGTGCTATGGGGAGCACTGTGTAGGCATCTGTGTTGGCGGGCGGTGTCGTACTGGCTAGGATGCATTCTGCACCCATGTGTACTGAAAGGTAAGCTGCTTTTTTCACTGCTGCACCTGCTGTAGCGGTCCCCAAATAAATGTGGTCTGTGTTCTGGGTATGAGCTAAGCATTTGACCACTGCTACTAGAGAGGGTTCTGTGAGGGCATTGATCAATGGGTTCAGTAATTCTGTGCGTTGCACTGGGGACCCATCTGCCCTTCTGAACCCTCTTCTTCTCCACCGGGACAGACCTGTGTGCACCGTGGAGGTGGCGTTTGCAGAGTTTGAATAAATTGTAACACAACACCCTTTTGATGCTCTTAGGCCCTCGATCAGCACTACAAGCTCTGCTGCTTGTGCGGAAAAATGTTGTGGTAATCTTTCCATGATGAGCGCTCCATATTCCCCTTCCTCCAGTCTCACCACGGCTGCCCCAACATGTTTTCACCTGTCTCTGGGTCAACTGATGCTGACCCGTCAACAAAAAATATTTCCCCTTCTGCTAGGGCGCTGTCTTGTGCTTTGGGAATGTCGTCCCCTTCTCCTTCATATGTTGCACAATCATGCTGGTGCATGCCCTCATCGATGAAAGGTTCTGTCAGGAATGTTGCTGGGTTTACTGTTCTGCATCGTACCACATAGATATTTGAGCAAGACAAAATCATTCCGTATGCAAACGCTATCTGTGTGGTTAAGGTGGATTTGGAGCGTTACAGTATTGCAAACAGTGAGTGTTCAACACACAATGTTACTGAGCATCCCATCAGGATAGTGGAACTCTTTTCAATGGCGAAGGTGGCAGTTGTAAGGGCATGTTCGAAAGCGATCTCTCCCTGCATGACAGAATCAAGTGTACCGCTGTAGTATGCCAAAGGCTTGTGCTCTTTTGTGTCAGTACTGCAGTCATGAGGGTGCCACTGGAGTGCGAGAACAGGTAGAATTCTTGTGTATACTCTGGGGCTGTGGAAATTGCATCTTTTAGGCCATTAAAGGCAGCCATCATTTATGCTAGCCATTGGATAGGAGTTCCCTCTTTCTGTGCCTCTTTGAGGCCTTGCAGCAGTGGCCTTGTATATGTTGCATAGTCTAGAATCCATGCTCGGCAATAATTGCAGAGCCCTAAGAACTTTTGCATTTCTTTTACTGTAATTGGTTGAAGACTTGCACGCACTGTGGCAGCTCTATCAGGTATTATTCTTTTGCCATTGTTGGAGATGAGCTGCCCTAGGTAGAGCACTTCTTGCAAACAGTACTGGAGCTTCTTTTTATCTACCTTGTATCCTTTCTGAGCCAGCAACTTGAGTAAGGCAATGGAGTCCCTGCGACAACTATGCTCGCTGTCACTGCGGACCAGTGAGTTCTCTCAACAGTATATTAGGGTCAATACATAACCGTGTGCGCCATTGGCACCCATGAATATCTGTTCCCAGGACCACAATTCTCTTTGCAGACACCTGTAACCCCTCCAAGTTTAAGGACAAGATAGTACCTGCAACCACTTCAGGGAGTGTTACAGGTCGGAAAACCAAATCAGCAGGTACTCTCCACTCTTTCCTAGTAATCTGGGGCACTGTTCTGGCAAGCACTCTAATGCCGTAAATGACCATATCTGGGTTCACAGGTATCCACCTTACCACCATCTCATTAGCCATTGCATGTATCACCAGCATGGGCCGGAGGGAGCACATGCCTGGAGTTTCGCATACAATTCCACTGTCTGTAAATTATATTGTCATGTTTAGTTTGCGATGCAAGTCTCAACCCAGTAAGTTAACAGGGGAGCTGTCGTAGTAGAGGAGTGGTGCTCGGACAATTTTCCCTCCAATTTTGACATCTTAATCTTCAGTATAAGAAACCGTTACTACACTACAGCTTGGATCACATCCTTTCTCCAAGAAAGAGTTATAAAAGTTTTCTCTGACCAAGCATGCGCCCACCCTAATCTTATCAATTGCGGAGTCCCACAGGGCTCTTGCATTTCACTGACCCTTTACAACCTGTTCATGGGGCCACTATTCAACTTTCTGGACGCGCTAGGCATCACATATACGAACTATGCTGATGACACGCAGTTCCTCATCCCCCTCAACAGCGACTATGAGTCCGACAAGGAAACCCTCAACTCCATTTACTCCACGATTCAAACATGGATGGCAGAAAACTGGTTGTGCCTTACCGGAGACAAAACCAAACTACTACTTATTGGATCACCTGCAACCCTAAAGAAACTTGTCAAACAGTACAGCTCTTTCACCATCGATAACACTCAAATCCCTGACTCCCAGGCAGTCGAAACCTTGGGGGACTACTTAGACTCCAACCTTTCAATGTTAACGCCATAGCATCTGCTGCGGCCTACCACTCGAAATTTATCAATGCAGCTAAACCTTTCCTGTCAGAGCAGAACTGCCTTACCATAGCGAGAGCAATAATCCGGTCTCGGCTTGATTACTGCAACACCCTCCTAGTAGGCACCTCTGCTAAAAATATAAGAAAACTCCAGACTATCCAAAACAATGCCCTCAGGGCTATCACCGGCATATCCAAAAGGGACCACATTTCAGCAACTAGGAAACTCGTCCACTGGCTCACATCAAGGAACGCATCATATTCAAAACTCTCACCCTCACTCACAAATGTATCCATAACACTGCCACCCTGTACCTATCACAGAGAATTGCAAATCCTACCACAGACAGACCCACCAGGACCGCATACTCCAACCGAATCACCATTCCTAAGACCCTGAAGACTCGCGCAGGAGGCTCTAGCTTCCCCGTCATGGCCGCGTCCCACTGGAACTCCCTACCACCCCACCTCAGAAGCATTGACTCGCACATAGCCTTCGGGAAAGCTATCAAAACTCTGTTTGTATAAACGAGGCCCGACTGGCCTCGCTGCTTTGCCAGTGCTGTATGTTACTTCTCTCCATGCTGTGTAACCTGCACTATTGATGTATGCTATACGCTCTCTGTAATCCTGAGCAAAGCATTCTTCCTTGTAACTAAGACACTTTCTTGCAACAGTGCCTCAATGCCCCAGTGCTGTTAGTGTGCTTTACAAATCTAAAAAGTCCACCATGAAGATTAATTGCTTATTTCCTATCTCTGCACCACCAGTGGTTCCTCTTCTGGATGCAAGGTCATTGATATTACTGGGCATGCAAGTGCTCCCTGTGGGCTGTCTTGTGGTCTGTCCTAGTCAGGGTAAGTGTCTGGAGATTAGAAGGGGTTCCCTCCTACAACTGTTGCTCTTTGGTAGGGGGCCGCGGCACCGTTGGGTGCTGTGGCCAAAGGGTGTCTGCTTCCCTTGGCCTGTGCATTGGGGCAGTACTGATGTTGTTGCAAGTCCTGCTGTTGTTGTGGCAGGCGATATGGGCCAGGGACCTGGGGAGGTAAATGAGTGTATGCTTGGTGTATTTCGTATGGAAACATGGTTGACCCTTGGACAGGCCCCTGTGGGCTCCTCGGGTGGGGACCTCCGTAGGGCGGTTGATTAGAGCCGTAGTTCCCATCCGGCCTACTGTGGCATTCCTGGCAAAGTGACACCACCTTCCGCATGACTACCATTGTCCCTGCCCACCGCCTCGCTCTCCTTGTCCCCCGAATCACCCTCCTCTTGGCCCTCAGAACCCACCTCATCCTCTTGATTGCCCTCCTTGCAATTGGTGTCCCACGTATTGTTGATTTCCTCCCCACTGTCCTAGCTCGTTGTCCGGCCATATTGCTGCCATCCTCACTTGTGTAGCGACAGTGGCGCACCCTTCCTCTCCCGCTTGTTCTCGGGGCGGTGCTACTGACACCACTGCTACTTTCACCAGTTTATTTTGAACTAGTTTTGCTTCTTCTGCCTGGTGTCTTTGAATAGTTTCCTGTTCACGCTCTTTGATCCTTCTACAATGGTGTACTATGATACTTTGAATTTCTGGCCAGCCTTTTGCTTCCACCCCCGCTTTCTTATCCAATGCCTTCTGTACTTCCTTTGGGAGTCCCCGCTTCACAATAAAGTAAACAAAGACATTGATTGGTCCCAAGAGCTGCCCGTCAACACCCTCCACATCTCCTGAACCCGAAGAATGTACTGTGCAGCACCTTCCTCATCCCCATTGTGCATTGCATTATTGATTGTAAATCAGGAGCATCAGGGAAGGTTATTTATTTATGTATTTATTTGTTTGTAAGGTGCCGAAAGCCTGCAGGCATCAAGGCGCCACATAAAGACATTGGGCCTCATTACGACCCGGGCGGTAAGAGATTACCGGTACCGGTAAGGGCACCGGTACCGGTAATCCCTTACCGCCCTACTACAAGTTCCCTTTGCGGGTCCTCCCTTAACGCCTGGTTTTACCAGGCGTTAAGGACAGGAGCCGCAAAGGGACCTTAGAGCTAATAACGGTACCGCAATTTGCGGTACCGTTATTAGCGCCTTCCCCATTCCCATTGAGCCCTATGGGGGCTCAAATGGGAATGGGGAAGGGCCCTGGTGAATGGGGAATTACCGCCCCCGCCAACCTACCTTGGAATGGGGCGGAAATAGCTCCATTCACCAGGGCGGAGTCGGTGAGGTTTTGGAGGCAGCCATGGCGCTAATAGCACCATGGTTACCTCCAACCTCGTAATGACCCCCATTGATTTACACATAACATGTTGACTAAAAGGAACAGACCACAAGACGCTTGGAATGCCAAGACACAGAAGAGGTTAAATACTACTCAGGGATGTCTGGTTCATTTGAATAGGAAGGTTTTTAATTGCTTTCAGAATCTGAGGAGGTTGGATTCCGCTCTCAAGTACAATGGCAATTTAATCCATTGCTGAGCTGACCGGTCAGGGAAGGCTTTGCCTAAACCATTTGTTTTCCTATGAAGAGTAGTTGTGATAAGCCCTTGCATCTCAGATCTGAGTGTTCGGGTTGGGGTGTAGCCCACAATCTTGGACTTCAGGTACGCCGGAGCTTTACCGTATAGGCACTTATGTGTGAGTGTCATAGATTTAAAAATTAAACAGTCTTCGACCCTAAGCCAGTGTAGATCCTTTCGTGCTTCACTGATATGGTCGGTTTTAGCCTTCCGCTTAATTATCCGAACAGCGTGGTTCTGAATGTGCTGGAATTTTGTCAGGCATTGTTTACTGGTCCCTAGTAGTAAGGCATTGCCATAGTCCAGTCTAGACAGGATGGTCGCTCTGGCAATGGAAGCACAGTTTGATTCACTCAGAACAAGTCTGATGGCTTTTAGCAGTCTTAAGCAGTATGAGCAATTTTTGCTGCCGTAGGAAGCTTGAGCATCTGAGCTCAGGGAGGCTTCTAGAGTCATGCCCATGGTTTTTACGCTAGTCACTACTTGGATGTTGGACTCTTTTATCATGAACGAGTCATAGCTGAATGATAGTTTAGCCCTGGCTTGTTTGGACCCGAAAACCATTAATTCAGTTTTTTTCCCGTTCAAACACATCCAGTTATGATCCATCCATTGTTCGATGATGTTGTAGAGTTCATTTACCATTTTATTGTCTTTTACATGGTCTGTGCTCAGTTCCACTACTAGCTGAGTGTCGTCAGCATAGTACATGAAAAAGGCATTGATGTTGTCTAAAACCTCACACATGAGGCGTAGATATAAGTTGAAAAGAAGTGGCGAGAGACTGGCTCCCTGGGGTACACAACAGAAGATGTTAGACTCATTTGAGAATTTGTCACCCCAGTGAACTCTGGCAATTCTGTCTGCTAAGAATGACGATAGCCAGCCTATAGCTTCACTAGAGCAGTTGGCAATTTTCTCCAGTGCATCTGTAGTAGTTGGTGGTCTAGTAAATCGAACACAGTACTTAGGTCTAGCAGAATCAGCAAACCAGTGTTGCCTCAGTTCTCCGCAGTGCATCCCAGACACGTGCTCTGATGTTATTGAACGATGCCCCATCATGGGAATCATTGCTCAGTGTTACTCCCAGGTACCCCGTCTTCACCCAAACTGATTCTGCCTGTTCTCCCACTGTCGATACCAACAGACATTTATGTCTCCTATTGTGATGGGCACCCCAGCTGTGTGCTTCTCGAATGCGTAGATCCATTTCCCCCGCCCATGCAGTGAGTGGGGGAGGGACTTCAGTAGGTTGTTCCTGTCCATTTGTGCCCACGGAACATAATGGGGGCACCCTGCACCTTTGTGAATTAAAGGTATCTGCAACTTTGTTTTTCTTTTTCTCGTTTTCAGCCCACTTCCCTTCTTTTTTGCTAACACTATTCTCCCAAACCATTCTCTCAACCTTCCGTCCCACAAGCTTTCGACCCTTTGTGTGGTGGGGGTGCTCCCCCAGACCCACCCATTGCCCCTTCCTCAGTGTCATCAAAGTCGCTCCTATATTCCTCATCCCCCCTTGCCGATCCTACATTCTTGTACCCCAGGCTGTCTGTCTCCCCTTCTCTCTCTATGTGCACAACTCTTATGGGGGCGCTGTCAATCCTGAACAAAAAATCCCCAGATTTCCACTCCTCCCCAAGAGGTATGGGCAGAGTGCCTTGGGGAAACATCAGGACTTCTGCTGTCCTGGCTGTTTCACATGCTGTACGCATCCTAGCTACTTCTGTGCATGTAGTGGATAATGCTACTTTGAGGTCTGGTCTCTAGCGCTCAGGCCCATGTGAGTGGATACCGCCGGGGGTGCAGCGTATGGAGGGGCCAGGGCTGTACCTGTGTATGATAACATCGTTCCCCCAGAGACATAGGTTGGGTTTGTGTACCCTTCCGCTGGTTTAGTCACTAATGGATAAAGTTTCTTCAGTTGTTCTCCCCCTTCTCGCCCTCCCCATGTCAGTCACTGTCTCCTTGTCTTGAGTTACCCCTCCCATTTCTGAGCCGTCTGCTTCCTAAAACATCCTCCACAAGTCCAATATCTCTCGTCGGTACTGTAATGACCTCCCCTTGTATTTGGCAGTCAAGTATGTTGACATATGGTCTAATGCACACTTATTGAAGGTTCCCCCCTATGGCCAGGAGTGGGGCATTCCCTCCCCTTTAGTTTCTATCACCCACTGATTGTGATATTTCTTGACCTTGTCACTGTGTAGGGGGCCCTTACATATGTGGATTAGGGGTGTGTCTGTCCCCATGGACATCGTCTGGCTACAGTCTGTATCACCATTATGTTGCACAATGTTTTCTCCATCAGCCCACGCCTTTAAGTCATGTTAATACCCCCTATTGCATGCACGTTACAGTTATCTCTATCTGGTCAATCAAAATTGTCAAAATTATTCTTATATCAAAAAGCATACACCTTCAATTTTTCCCCCTCCCCTTAGAGCATCCCCATTCACTCCCTCCACATTCTTCTTACTCACTTCCTATTCAAACCATACCCGCCCCTCCTGGGCCTCCTCCCTACAGATGAAAAAAGTACACTGAAAATAACAAACTAAAATAACAAGCTAAAACAACAACCACTACTTTTCTCTGAGCCCTCTCCTTATACAGGGCTCGTAAATTTCTCCTTATTTTTATTCTCCTGCACTGGTTGGGACAGTGTACTGTGGCTGCCGCCTTCCCTCCGCAGACGGAGAGGCTCCCCTTCCATCCTCTTTTATATTCTCCATATAACTTAAAACTTCAAAAGGAAAAAATTAATTAAAAAATGGCCATAAGACTGCCAACAATCAAAAAATCAATCTATCAATCCACTTTCACTCATTGCGTGTTCCCCTCTACCATACTGCTCCATACCCCTCCCCAGACATTGTTATTCCTTGCAATCTATACTCACGTGTCCACATTCTTCCGACAGCTTCTGTTCACAGGGAATCCACAACAGGTATGGGCCTCTGCCTGGGGCCATACCCGGTTGCAACAAGCAGGCGGGATTTCTGCAAAGATGACTATCACAAGGACCACTTCTGCTGCATATGCGTTTTGGGGGACTGGTCACTGTAGGTGGGCACGGCCCTTCCGGAGTGGCCACCTGGATGTCGCTGCAAGTACGGGGGCTGAGGAATCACATCGGGGTCACCAAATGAAGGCACAGACCTCGATACACACATACCAGAGTAAATACAACCGACTAGGGAAATAGGCCAAGAGATAGCTTTGCAAGGATAACAAGGTTTACTTGTACAAAATACAAAGGCCAGCAAAGAACTCTGCTGCTTGAGAGCGCTCTGGTCCTACATTCGAATACAAGGGGTTATAAACGCACAAAGAGTCATTCGCCTACATAACATTTTGGTGCCCCTGATTGGAGGCACCCTACACATGGGCCTGCTCCAGAGGTGATGCCAGGAAATAATTGGATGGTTCTCCTCCATCGATATGGCTCCAAGTGGGTCAGCTGGGCTCATTCTGCACTGAAGGTAAGGGCGCACATAAACCACAATGTTTCTTATCTAAACTAAACAACTAAAACAAACCATTAATTCATTATGGCAGGCACCAGGGTGGCACAGGAAAGGGGTGCCAAGGAGAGGGGAGAGTAAAATACAGTCATGCCGACCCACACATTCAGGGCTCCATTGATACCATAGTCCCTGCATCTAATATCTCCCCTCTGGGGATTGATCTTTGATTTACCCTTCTTGGTATCTCACGTTACTGGAGACGCATGTTGTTGCTGGAGAGAAATACAGTCATGGGGAATTTAGATCTGTGGTCGGCACTTTATGGAAGGTAGGACCTGGGGGTCAGAGGCTTATCAGAACGCAGAGGGAGTGGGGGTCGGGGTAGTGATGTGCGTCTACCGCTGGACTGGCTGAGTGGGAGTCAGAGGCTCATTGGCAGTTTAGTGGAGATGAATAGACACATCCCGGAGCCTGGTACTGTCTCACCTTTGTACCGGGCACATTCCTAAAGGCGATACTGGGTATTCGCAACACTGCAGGGACAAGAGGGAAGTGGACTTTTGTAGGAACAAGGCTCAAGCTGAGCCAACATGCAGCGTAGAAATTGGGCTCTGTGAACGGGGAATGTGAGCAGCATGGGTCTGTGGTTTAGCTTGTTTGGGGCCTATTATAAAATGGAGTTGCAGGGTGCAGGCATTTCTAGTGTTAAACATCCATTTCTATGCGCTATGAGATCTCGTTGTGGCACCAGGTGATACAGACTATTCCCCCCTTGTAGGTTACATTGCCTCATATGGGGTTTGCCTTATTTGGAAGCGCGTAGGGAGGTGCAATAGGCTCATTTCCATCCCAACAAAACCATTGCATGACCCGAGGGTTAAACTCTTTACATTGGCTAATCCAAACTAGGGGTGAGTGATCTGAAACAAGTGTACATTTTCATCCTAAAAGGTAGTATCTAAGATGGATTATGGCCCATTTGATGGCTAGTGCCTCTAGTTCTAACACAGAATCATTTGTTTCCTGTGGAAACAGTTTGCGGCTGGTGAATAGTATGGGATGTTCTAAACCATCACAAACCTGGAATAGGACTCTTCCTAATCCTGTAAGGGAGGCATCAGTTTGTAAAATTAACTCTTTAGAAAGGTCAACTACCTTTGGGATTGGGTTTTGGCACAGAATTTGTTTCAGGGTGTTGTGCTTATCTCATCCTCTTCGTTCCACTGAAGTTTCTGCGGTTCCGCATTGTTAAGTTTACCTGTTAACCTGGCTGTTTTATCTGAAAAGTTGGGAATAAACCTACGGTAATATCCTATTAACCTGAGAAAAGCTCTAAGATCTCTTTTGGTCTTAGGGGTTGGTGTATTTAAGACAGATTTTTCCTTGTCATGTTGGGGCTGTACATTCCCTTTTCTTATGAAGAAGCCTTGGTATTTCACGGCTGATTGGGCCAATCGGCACTTAGCTGGGTTTGCAGTTAGGCCAGCTTTTCTTAGGACTTTCATGATGGTATAAAGATGGAAGAGATGGTCCTCCCAGGTCTTACTATAAAAGATGATATCGTCAATATAAGTTCCACAGAAATCAGAGTAGGGTTATAAAATTTGATCCATGAGGCGTTGAACGCTGGCTGGCGCACTGTGTAAGACAAAAGGCAGGACTTTCAATTAAAATAGTCCTAGAGACGTTGAGAACGCATTTTTCCTTATCTGGCCCGTAAACAGGGACTTCCCAGTACCCTTTGGTTAAATCTAGGCTAGATGAAAGGTGGCTGCTCCGAGTTTATCAATTAGGTAATCGATGCAGGGCATGGGATATGCATCGAAGTCCGAGATGGCATTAACTTGACGGATGTCTATTCAGAATCTCCAGGAACCGTCAGGTTTAGGGAACAATACGATACGAGAGAACCATGGGCTTAAAGATGGTTCACTAATATTGGCTTTTAACATTTTGTTAATTTCCTAAATCATTATCTGCTTACAGGCTTCTGGGAGTTGATATGGCTTTACATGAACCACTTTACCTTTAGGTGTGCTAATATAGTGGTATGTGCTGTTTACTCGTCCTGGTTTTTCTGAGAATACATCAGGAAATGAGTCTACCACGTCTTTTAAATCTTCTTGTTGTTGGATAGATAGCTTGGGAGGGATTCATTCAAAGTTATCTATCTCTTCGGGAACCAAACAGACTAGTACTTTGGCATGGGTGGCTTATGGGTTCTCTTTCCACTCTTTCAAGAGATGTATGTGATATAGATGGATTTTAAATTTTCTTTCCGGTTGGGCTACTTTGTAAGTACAGGTTCCCGTTCTCTCTATAATTTCCTACGGTCTGTGCCACTTGCAGACAAGTTTGTTTTCTGACGTGGGTAAGAGGACTAGTACTTTCTGTCCTATGGAAAATTATTTTAAGTTCACTTTTTTGTCATAAGTGGCTTTCTGTTGGCTCTAGGCTTTTTCCATGTGTTTACAAAGCAAGTCTCAGACCAATTTCACGTGTTCTTGCATTGTGGTGGCGATTTGCGAGATGGGAAGGAAAGCCTCCTCACGTTCTTCCCAGGTCTCAAGGAGCATGTCTAGGACGTCTCTGGGCTCTCTACCATAGAGCAATTTGAAGGGAGAGGAGAATCCAGTGGAAGCTTGGGGTGGGGGGGCTACCTCATTGCAAATAGTGCCCATGGGATCGTTGGAGCCCAGTCTTTCCCGTCCTTCTCTACCAATTTCCTTAAAATCATTTTTAAGGTCTTATTGAATCTTTCTACCAGGCCATCAGTTTGGGGATGGTACACTGAAGTTCGTAGAATGGTAATGTGGATTAGCTCTTTGACTTCAGCTATAAGCTTACTCATAAAATGTGAACCCTGGTCTGGTAGTATTTCCTTTAGAAAACCAACTCTCGAGAAATATGATAGTAGATGTTTGAGGATATGCTGTGTGGTATTGTTTTGCAACAGGAGGCCTCGGGATATCTGGTTGCATAATACACAATCACAAGGACATACCTATTGCCTTATCGGGATGTTTCTAGCGGACCAATTATGTCCATGACGATTCTCGAAAAGGGGGTTTCGATTATTGGTAATAGGTTTAAAAGGGATGGTAATGGGATGTGGGTGCTGTCTTTTGACAGATTTTGCATGTTTGGATGAATGTTTTGATATCTGTGTGGATCCCTGGCCAGTAAAATGTCCCACTAATATGCGCCTGGTTTTTACATTGTCCTAAATGCCCCCCAGTAAGGTCGGAATGCACAATCTCCAGTACAACCTTTCGGTGGCTCTTGGGTATTACCAATTGTGTTTTTGCTATACCTCCGTGTATGTTTCTCTTCTATAAAGTAATCCTTGTTTTAAGAAAAAAAACTGGATTTCCTTTAACTAAGCCGTCTTCTTCTGGGATTGCTTGTAGAAAAGTTTCAGCGAGAGCTGGATCATTTCTCTTGGTGAAGGCTAGGTCGGGATAGATGGTGGGCTCTTGTCCCTTTTTCTGTTCGATATTAAGAGATTTATCAGCTTCCCCAAAGCCTAAATTTCCTCTTTCTGTTTTATCTGGTTCACTTTCTTTAAAGTGAGGGAACAACGCCCTTTCTAAAATGCCCTGGGCAATCTGATCTCCTCAAAATACCTCGAGAGGGATCTCACTATGATGGTAATGGTATGGTAATGTTTATTTATAAAGCACCTATACACAAGCAAGTGTTTCAAAGTGCTCAGGGAGGGAGGTAACAAGGGGGAAAAACACCAGTTATTCAGACCCCCTGAATTTCTGAACGATACAGGTCTGCACAGGCAGAGTAAGTGCATATAATACAATTAACAGTGTAGATAAAAGCAAATAGGTCTGACAATGATTCTGCAGTTTTTCCAAGTGCATTGAGGCACCACCATGCAAGGAGGGGGGGGACAAGTGAAGACAGATAGGCAAATCTTAAAGCCATGGTACGTTCAGATCGTGCAAGTGCACAAACGGTGCAAGAGAGGGTAGGGGTAAGGGGGACTACAAGTGCAGGGGCGGGTGGAGTGGTCCAAGTGCACCCAGTCAGTCAGAAGCTGGGGTAAGTGCTGAGAGATGCTACTTACAAGTACAGTAACAATGAGGCAAGTGTAAGGCCTGGAGGCAAGTGCAAGAGGACTGGCACAGGTGCCAGGGACCTGTGAGACTCTGAGGTACACCCCGGCAGCCAGTCAGCAAATGTGCAGAAAAGGAGGGAGAGTGGGATAGAGCAGAGAGAGAGGTTAGCAGGGTAGAGGGAGAGAGAGGGAAGAGGAGAAGAGGCATGTCTTAAGGAGTTTCCGGAACTTAAGGAGATCAGGCTTAAGATGGAGGGCAGAAGGGAGGCTATTCCATAGGGAAGCCCCTGCTGGGGATAACTGGCTCACTCGCAGAAGGTTGGTGGTAGAAGAGCCGGGGGCTCGGGAAGGACAGTATATAGGTAGGCATTGCTGCAGATAGGTAGGTCCCAGGCCCCAGAAAGCCCTGTGTACAATGCAGAGGGTCTTGAACTTTATCCTTGCAGCCACAGGGAGCCAGTGGAGGGATTTCAGCCTGGAGAGGTGCGGTGCCTGGGTTTAAGGCCAAGGATAAGTCTTGCGGTTCTGTTCTGGATGAGTTGCAGAGGGCGCAGAACAGAGGCAGGGAGGTTGAGAAAGAGTCTGTTGCAGTATCCAGCCTTGAGAGAACCAGGGCTCTGGAGACAGTGAACCACTGGGGGAAGGTGAGAAAAGGAAGAGTACCTCTGAGGAGGTGCAGCTGGTTGTTGGACTTTTTAGAGATGTCCGAAATGTGAGTGGAGAAGGAGAGAGAGGAGTCAAAGATGACGTCAAGGTTTTTTGCCTCACAGGTGGGTGCCGGTGCATGGCCAAGGGAGGCCAGCCAGAGTGTGAGTGAGAATGTGGGAGCAGGGGTCCCAATGCAAACGATCTCAATCTTACTGGCGTTGAGGCAGAGGTTGTTTGCAGCACACCATCAATGAATTGCAGACGGACAGTCAGATATGAGTGAGGTAGAGGAGGTGGCTGAGGGCAGCCTGAAGGAGAGTTGCACGTTATCCGCATAACAATGGAGGTTATAGAGGAAGTGGCAATCACGCGTGCCAGGGCAGCCATGTAGATGTTGAAGAACCAGGGGGACAGGTTAGAGCCCTGGGGGATACCACAGGATGAAAGAGTGGTAATAGAGAGAAAGGATCCTGGTTCCATGCCAGAGCCTGACCTGTGATTCCCAGGGTGTCATGGAGATGTACAATCAGGATGTTGTGGTTTACTCTGTCAAAGGCAGAGGAGAGGTCAAGAAGAATTAGGACAGAGGGGGTGTTAGTGTTGAGATTTGAGAGAAGGTCTTCATGGGTGATCAGAAGAGCAGTTTCCGTGCCTCTGGATGCTCTAAAGCCAGACTGATGGTTGTGGAGACAACCAGCAGATTCAGTGTGGAGGGTGAGCTGAGAGATAGCCAGCTTCTGGAGGAGTTTGCCCCGGAAAGGGGTGATAGAGATAGGGCAGTAGTTTGCCAGAATGGAGGGTTCAGCATAGGGTTTCTTAAGCAGAGGGTGCACAAGGGAGTGCTTAAGATAGGTAGGGAAAACTCCAGTGGCAAAGGAGAGATTGCAGAGATCAGCCAAGGCAAGTCAATGTTTTCCTTAATGGTTTTAGAGCGGCAGGAGTCCACCTGTTTGGATAAAGCCTTCATAGACCGGCCTTGTCTGGGGACCTCATCAGGCGTGACAGGAGTGAGAGAAGAGAGAAGAAGTGTTGGAGGGACAAAAGGAGGCTCCAGAGGTGTTGGTGTATGATGTGGTGTGGAAGTGAGAGAGGAAAGGATGTCTTGGGTTTTTGCAGGGGAGTGAGCAGCCAGGACCGAGCAAAGGTCCTGGGTGGGTGTGACAGAAGAGGAGGCTGCTGCAGGATTGGCTAGGGCCTTACAGACTTTGAAAAGTTTGGCTGTGTTGTTTGATGCCACGGAGATGCAGACTTGAATAAAGACTCTTTTCTTGGTGTGGATGCAGAGTCGATATTGCCTATGCAGGAAGCGGAAGGCCAGTTTGTCAGAGGGTGCGCCTGATGAATTCCATTTCTGCTCAGCTGCCCTACACTTGCGTTTAAGCGCAGCCAGATCAGAGTCATACTAAGAGTTGAACTTTTTGGAAGGCTTCAGTCGGACTCTCAAGAGAGGGGCAAGGCTATCAAGGGTGTTAGATATAGAGAGATTGAAGTTAGCGAGGGATCTGTCAGGGTGAGAGTCAGCCGTAGGAGTAGGAGGCGGAGAGTAGGTGGAGGAAAAGGCAGCCACTTTCACTCTTTTCATGGGTCTGGTGACTTTGAAACCGAGTGGCCGCACCGGGTGTGCCGATGCAAGGGGAGAGGAGAGCTTCAAGTGTGAAGAGAGAAGAGAGTGGTCCGTCCAAGAGAGAGAGGTAGTTAGAGGGCTAGAAAGAGGGATGTCGGTGGAGATGAGAGCTTCCAAAGTGTGGCCCGCTATGTGCGTGGAGCCAGAGGGTAAGATAGAGATAGAGATAGAGATAGAGAGAATTGCATAGGTTGCAGAAAGGTCCTGATGAGTCGGGAGAGTCCAGATGGATGTTGAGGTCAAACGGCAGGAGGAGTTGAGAGGAGGAGGAGATTAGAGAGGAGGCCAGGCCATCCCATTCAGAGAAGAAGAGAGTGGACTGTCCTGGTGGCCGATAGAAGGAGGCCATAAGGAGAGAAGATTTAGGAGAGAGTATGAGCCTGCAGACTAGGCACTCGAAGGATGAGTAGGCCTGAGTGGGGATGATGGACACACAATCCTGTAAGAGAACCTTCACATCTCCCTGGAAGTCAGGATCAATAACGCCTGCTAAGACGTCTATCCCGAACTTCCACGCTAGGCCAGATTTTGGGGCCAATCGTATGTAGCACCCTGGAGGGGGTATCAAGACCAAGTATCAGGACCAAGTCCATAGGAACTCCAGCAGACCGCGAAAGACACGTGGCGAAGACCAGATCCCACAAGTGAAGATTGCATTGTGTTTCAAGGACGCCAGCGACCCTCCAGGTTGAACGGCATGATTGGGGAGGTGAGGTCAAACCTTTGGTATTAAGCTTGACTCAAAAATTGGAAAACGCAAAATAAGAAAGAAGCACACACAGCTGGTGAGTTGGCAAGTAACCTGAGAGACCGGTGTGTGTTGAAGTGAATGAAGTAGCAATATCATATTGTCACGCGCATAAGGCGCCTGCCTTCATGGAGGCTGTGGAGGACTTGGCCGTTTTCTGTCCATTAAGCGGTGCTATTTCTTTCTCTCACTTCCGGGTGCAGCGTTCTAGCTGTTTGTCTGTGTTTATTTTCCCTGCCTTTAAATCACGCCCCTTTCCACGATGCTTCGCGTTGCAACCCTATCGCTTCCGAATCTGGGTGCTCACGCTGTGTTTTCTCTCGCTCTGTTCGTACTATCTGTGCCGGTTCCTTTACCTGCTGTTTTCTTGTCTTTCTTGGCCTTCGCGGTTCCGCCCGCTGCCTACCTTTGTTTTGCCCGTTCCCTTTTCTATCTTCCTTTCGCCTCCGCTTTCCTTGGCGGTCTCCTCTTTCCTTCCCTTTCCCTTTGCCGGTCGGGGTTTGTTCCATCCCCCGTTCCCTTTCATTTTTCCTTTCATTGCTTACCTTCTTTGCCTTCTTCCCGGCGTTCTTCTTTCCTGGGGCTCCGGTCTCCATGGTGTGCTTCTTTCTTCCGCTCTGGAGATATTGGAGCTTTCTTCAATCCAAAGTACCTGCAAGGGAATTTTGAAATCCATCAAGAGGTCGGTTCGCCCCCGCATCCGACCACTAGAGAAGTTACTTAGCAGCATACCCACCGGTCATTAGGGACTGCCTTCCAAACTCCACGAGAGGTTTTTTCTGCCAAATTGGCTTTTTCCTCTCTGAGGGCTCTCTCGGAACGGGGTCCATTGCTGCCTCCTTTACGAAGGCATCATTGTGGCTTCGCTCCGGGGAAGACCATACCTCTTCAAAAAGAAAAGAAGAGATCGAAGACAGAAAAATCAACGTCAAGAGATTTTGTCTGAAGAAGCAGGTGAGGAGGAGGAGGTGTTTGGAGACAGTGATACACAAGAAGTAGAGAAGAACTTTGATAAATCTGACAGTTTGCAACGCCAACAAAACTCCAACATGGTAACCCCCGAACAATTCCAGGAGATGGCCAATGCCATTCAAGGGCTAACACAGCAAGTTCAAGCACTTAAGGTGGAGAATACCAATCTCCATCAAATGATTACAACCAGAGACCAACAGCGTTCAGAACTACCCCCCCCCCTGCCTCTCACCTCAGGAAAATATGATGGTTCGCCCCACAAGTTCAAGGACTTTATGGAAGCATGTATAATGCATTTCACATTCCGGCCCCAAACGTATGCATCTGACCAGTCTCGTATTGGCTACCTTATTTCCAACCTGACTGGAAACGCTTTGGCATGGGCCACGCCATTGGTAACCAGTGCCAGCCCGTTACTACAAGACTACAGCGCCTTTACAGTACAGTTTAAAAAACATTTGAGAGTCAAGCCTCCGCCCAGGTCGCCAGTGAAGAACTGTTGGACTTACGACAAGGTTCTTCAGACCTATTAATTTATATCTCCAACTTCAAAAGAGTAGCTGCAGAGACCGGCTGGCCTGACGCAGCTCAATATACTATCTTTCGGCGAGGGCTTCGAGAGGAACTGAAGGATGAACTGGCCCGAGCCCCACGTCCTGGCACTTTTTCGGATCTTCTGTCGACTATCCTCCAGATTGATTTCCGTTTATCCGAGAGACATTCCGAAAGAAGAAAGAACAAAGGTCCTCCACTTCAGCTAGATGTGCCTGCTTCATCATCCTCCTCACCGTGCTTACCAAGGGACGAACCGATGCAAATCGAGGTAACACGAGGTCCTCTAACCCCCAAGGAACGCAGACGACTTCAAGAAAACAACCTCTGTATGTACTGTGGTTAAGATAAGCATCTATTGAGAGACTGCCCTCATGTACCACCCTGTCAGCTGGGAAAAGACCGTCCTCGGAACTGAAAGGGACGAGTATCCGAGGTGAAGTTGTTAGTACCTTTGTTACAATGTCAGTTGCTTCAACTACAGTTACAGAAGACAACCAATTAATGGTAGTGGCAGTTCAAATTCTTATCAACACCCAATCTGTAGAAGCATCGACTGTGGAGCAGCAGGCTGCTTCATGGATTTGTTTTGGGAGAACTGGAGAAGGAAGAACTGGAGAAGAAAGAGGATCAGAAGGTGGAGGGTGTTGATGGACAGCCTCTGAGCTCTGGTATGATAACACATACTACGGTGTCACTACCAATGTCCATTCACCAGCATACTGAATGTCTTCAATTCGATCTGATCAGGGCAGCCCATTTTCCTATAATCTTAGGGGTAAACTGGCTGCGCAAACATAATCCCGCCATAGACTGGAAGAACAATCAACTTGCCTTCACTTCTAGTTAGTGTCTCAAGTCATGCTTGCCGGAACCTGGTGTAGCCACTATCAAGACCGTTTCAGAACCATTAACCTCCCATGCCACTCTTGGTGTACACTCCATCCCAGCCGGACCACAGGAGTACAGTGTGGTTTTCCTCGACCAAGATCCTCAAGAACTTCCACCACACCGACCTGAAGGCTGCGCCATACATCTGCAGCCTGATGCACTCATCCCTTTTGGTCACATGTACTCTTTGTCAATGAACGAAAAGGCAGTTCTCCGGAAATATTTGGATTCCAATTTACGCAATGGCCTTATTCAACCCTCACATTCTCCCGCAGGAGCTTCATTATTCTTTGTGCCTAAGAAGGATACTCAAGAATTGAGGCCTTGTATAGATTACAGGCGTCTTAACAGAGTAACGATCCGGGATCGTTATCCTATGCCCCTCATCAAGGACATTGGAGGCTGTGAAAGGGGCGGTGATATTTTCTAAACTAGATCTCCGACGAGCATATCACCTGCTTCGAGTTCGAACGGGTGACGAATGGAAAACAGATTTTCGAACCCCGTTCGGGCACTATGAGTATCGGGTAATGCCCTTTGGTTTGGTGAATGCACCCTCTATCTTTCAGAGATTTGTGGACCGTATTTTTTCTGACCTCATTCTACAGTGTGCCATAGTCTATCTGGATGATATCCTGGTGTATTCTTCATCCGTAGCCTTACATAATCAACATCTGCATCAAGTGCTACAATGCCTCAAAGAAAATCATTTGCTAGTTAACCCGGAGAAATGTGTTTTTCATGCAACTACTGTCCCATATTTGGGGTTCATCCTCTCAGAAGCCGGCATTGAAATGGACCATAGGAAAGTTGAGGCCTATTCTTAAGTGGCCCTCACCAGTCTCCGTGAAGGAAGTCCAGAAGCTCTTAGGGTTGGCCAACTTCTACCGAAGGTTTATTACCAAGTTTTCTGAGACAGTACTTCCCATCACTTCTCTGTTAAAGAAATCTTCTTTACCTTTCTTCTGGTCCTCTGAAGCAGAAAAGGCATTCCAGAAGCTTAAGGAAAGGTTCTCTTCGGCTCCCATACTGCGCCAGCCGGATCAGGAATGACCTTTCATCGTCGAAGCTGATGCCTCCTCCGCAGCATTAGATGCGGCCCTGATTCAGGAATCCAATGGAACAGAGTACCCAGTGGCCTACCTTTCTAAAATACTCACTCCCAGTCAAGCAAACTATTCCGTAATCGAAAAAGAATTACTCGCCATGAAAGCCACCTGTGATGAGTGGCGCCATCTATTTCAGGGGGCTGCTCACCCATTCATTCTCCAAACTAACCATAAGAACCTGAAGGTCATCCAGCAGATGGAGTGCATAAATTCTCATCAGGCCAGATGAGCCCATTTCTTCTCTCAGTATGATTTCACCCTCACATACTTACCAGGTACCAAGAACATACTGGCAGATTCATTATCTCGCATTCCCATTCCTGAGACTGTGACGAGGTCTTACCAGAAAGGATGTTACCGCAAAAGAAGGTTTTTTGTCTTCTCTCCACATTCCTTCAAGGGGTCTGAGATGCGACTGACATCACCCGGTTGCCATGTAAGATCAACCTGTTAAACACCCGACTCTCTCATGATGGTTTACTCTTTGTGGACTACAAGTTGTACCTACCAGATGCCACTTCCAGACGATACGCTCTTAAATGGTGTCATGACAGCGTCGGGACTGGCCATCAAGGAGTGTTAAATACTAAAGAGCTATTACAATGTCAGTTCTGGTGGCCTGAGATGGCCTTGGACGTTGATCAATATGTCTGTATGTGTTCTGTTTGTAATCAGGCCAAACAAAATAAGCAGAAGCCGGTGGGTTATCTTCAACAGGACACACCACCCACAAGACCCTGGGGTAATATCTCCACTGATTTTGTGGTGGAGCTTCCTCCATCTGAAGGGTGCACATGTATAATGGTTACGATAGACTCCTTCACTAAGCTTCAGTTCTGCCCGCTGCCTACCTTTGTTTTGCCCATTCCGTTTTCTTTCTTCCTTTCGCCTCTGCTTTCCTTAGCGGTCTCCTCTTTCCTTCCCTTTCCCTTTGCCGGTCGGGGTTTGTTCCATCCTCGGTTCCCTTTCCTTTTTTCCTTTTTCCTTTTTTTGCTTACCTTCTTTGCCTTCTTCCCGGCGTTCTTCTTTCCTGCAGCTCCGGTCTCCACGGTGTGCTTCTTTCTTCCACTCTGGAGATATTGGAGCTTTCTTCAATCCAAAGTACCTGCAAGGGAATTTTGAAATCCATCAGGAGGTTCGGTTCACCCCCCGCATCCGACCACTAGAGACGTTACTTACCAGCATACCCACCGGTCATCGGGGACTGCCTTCCAAACTCCACGAGAGGTTTTTTCTGCCTAATTGGCTTTTTCCTCTCTAAGGGCTCTCTCACCGGGGTCCATTGCTGCCTCCGTTATGAAGGCATCATTGTGGCTTCGCTACAGGGAAGACCATACCTCTTCAAAAAGAAAAGAAGAGATCGAAGAAAGAAAGATCAACGTCAAGAAGTTTGTCTGAAGAAGCAGGTGAGGAGGAGGGGTTGTTTGGAGACAGTGATACACAAGAAGTAGAGGAGAACTTTGATAAATCTGACACATATCAAAAGTGAAGGCTGCACGCGTGTGGATGAAACGCAAAGAAAGGCAGACCTGTGAATGAACTTTAAAGTAAAATACAGCTGCCAGATTAGCGATACTAAGTAAGGGAGTGGTCCGGAGAAAGGAAGTAGCCCATCGAAAGTCTCCATGAAAGGTACATTGTATGAAGCAAAAAGGTGAACAAACAACAAGAGTGAAAGTAAATAGTAAACGCTGAGTCAAAGTGGTCCTGGAGTGGTCTGTAACCAAAAGCCATGCACATTCGAAAGACTTTTACATCCAAAAGTGGTCCGAGCCCGATTGAGAGAGGCCCGAAGTGTATTAAGCTTGTGGAAGGGAGCCCCCTTGAAACTTTGTGTAAATGACATCGTTATAGGTCTGAACCCGGCAGAGGGGGACATGCAAGAACTGTGTGGTGAAAGGTCTGAGCTCGGCAGAGGAGAACCTTGTGAACGTTTTGGTTGAAACATTATTTTGAAATTTAAAGAAAGGAACTTTAAACGTGGAAGGCCAGGTGGGCCTTGATCCACGGCTTTGAACTGTGTACTGTTTTGAAAGCTGAGCCAGAGTGTGTCATCATGCCTACAAGGATCGCCTTGCCTCGTGAGGCCTAATGTGGGGAGGAGAGCTGGTTCAGCAACATTATCATTTGAACACTGACCTTTCCTTTTTGCATACATTTTCTAATTTTTACACTTTTTGTACAAGAGAGAAGGCAGGCATTAGGATTTTGTTAGTATAGGCCATTTTGGTTTGACAGATTCCACTAGGAATGTTTTGTTTATTATCTGATGGTCAAGACTACTCCCATCTTAGTTATAGGGCAGAATAGTAGTTTCTCCAACCCTAATGTTTTCAATACATGTTTAACAAATTGTATCCATTGTGTCAGTGTCAATACTTGTAATACCATGCCTTGACTACATGACCGAATGTACATAGGCACCAACTATAAAACAATAAGAAATAGCTGAAGTAGTATTGTGCCACATCTAATATAGCCACAATCTCTCTTCTCATCAAAATCAAAAATAACTAATATCACTTACTTGGGGGAATTCCTTCATCCCCAGAGAATATTCCACAGTACTGCACTGGACTTGCACTCTTGGTAGGTATTGTTACTTTTAAATGTATCTTGCTAGACCCTGGAAGCAATCTCAATGATAGAGTTATTCTGTGTATCTATTCAGCGGGGCTTAGATAACTCCACCAATAGGACAAGGTACCAATATTTAGCAGCTCTTACCTTGCTCTGAAGTCTTTTAGTTCAGTAACGACTACACAGGTGAAGCCAAGATGGCCGCCACGTTAAGAACACGTGGTGAGATCATCACATGGTGTGATGACATCATCAGTGTCACACAGACGTACTGGTAAATAAACATACCCGTGGCCCCCATAAAGTATATCTAAATGCAACGAGGGTCCAACATCGGATAAAAGCTCATTCCAATATCCCTGATATGAAAGAACTCTTCTCTGCCTAATGATAAGGAGAAATGCCCCCCTGTAAACACTAAACTCTAATAAATACACATAGATTCTCCACATGAATGAATGTCATGACACGTGCCCTACATGATTGATTAAAATCTAAAGCCTATAATTCCTTATCAATGAGGAAGTGTCCCTAAACATTTTATAATTATAAAATGTGAGCCAATTTCCAGAGTCAGTATAACAGACAATACCATTAGAGGGATGGCATATGTACATTACTACAGTAACGGCATAGGGTAAGGGTGACACCTCACCACATAGCACAAATGTGTGCTCTAAGTGCTTATCACTCTCTTCCCAGCAATTGCCCTCAAATATGTGCTATTTACATAGAGAGGCTGAGAATACTCCATAGTCAAATATAGGCAAACAATTGGCATAATATGTACATCAAGCACATTGGCATTGTATTTGATGTACATACTATGCCAATTTTTCCAATATTTGTCTTTGGAAAATTTTCAGGAAGAATTTCTGTAAAAATAATACATATTTGAGGGTAAGTGCTCAGAAGAGTGTTGCAGGTGGTTAGAACACACATTTGTGAGATGTTACCCTCACTCAGTGCCTCTCTTGTAGTATTGTACAACTGGCCTTCCTGAAATGGGATATAATAATATCCACTTGAAGACAATTTCCCTAACATTAAGATTGTACTACTGTGATACCATAGAGGGCTAAGTTTAAATGCTTCCACATGGTTTTCTGGAAATGGGCTTACAATTTACAATGATGTTATTGCAGTTGCATTTGTATTAATGAAACGTTATGTGGTTGATGTACATATTATGCCAATGTTTTGCCTGTATTTCACTGTGGAGTATTCTCAGCCTTTCTATGTAAATAGCATATATTTGAGGGCAATTGCTGGGAAGAGAGTGATAAGCACTTGGGGGACACATTTGTGTTATGTGGTGAGGTGTCACCCTTACAACCTTACACTATGCCTTTATTGTGCCTTTATTGTAGTAATGTACATATAACATCCCTCTAATGGTATTGTCCATTATACTGACTCTGGAAATGGGCTCACATTTTACAATTATAGCAGTGTATAGGGAAGCTTCCTCATTGATAAGGAATTATAGGCCTTAGACTTTACTCCTGTAGGGCACACAACATGACATGCATTCACGTAGAGACTCTATGGGCCTCATTACGAGGTTGGAGGCAGCCATGGAGCTATTAGCTGCATGGCTGCCTCCAAAACCCTTCCGACTCCGCCCTGGAGAATGGAGTAATTACCGGTCCATTCCGAGGTCGAAGGGACCGGTAATTCCCCATTCACCAGGGCCATTCCCCATTCCCATTTGAGCCCCCATAGGGCTCAATGGGAATTGGGAAGGCGCTAATAACGGTACTGCAAATTGCGGTACCATTATTAGCTCTAGAGTCCCTTTGCGGGTCCAGTCCTTAACGCCTGCAAAAACCAGGCATTAAGGAAGGACCCACAAAGGGAACTCGTAGTAGGGAGGTAAGGGATTACCGGCACCGGTGCCCTTACCGGTGCCGGTAATCCCTTACCTCCCACCTCGTAATAAGGCCCAATGTGTATTTATTAGAGTTTAGTGTTTACAGGGGGGCATTTCTCCTTACCATTAAGCAGAGAAGAGTTCTTTCATATCAGGGATATTGGAATGAGCTTTTATCTGATCTTGGACCTCCGTTGCATTTAGATATACTTTATGGGGGCCACAGATATTTTCAGTTACATGTACGTCCGTGCGACACTGATGAGGTCATCTTGCCAGGTGATGATGTCACCACATGTTTTTAATGTGGCTGCCAGCGTTGTTTTGCCCGCGAGGCCGTTATGAACTAAGACTTCAGAGCAAGGTAAGAGCTGATAAATATTAGGGTTCCATGATCTTTCATCACCTGCAATTATAACGGCAGGTATTAGAACGTGTACATTCTAACGAAAACGTTCACGTTCATCGAAATTCTTTTTTTTTTGTTGCTCCCCCTCCCATCTTTATCTATTCCCTAACCCCCAACCCCTTATCTGCCCTTTCCCACCCCCCCTAAAAAATGTGATGAACATTTTCATTATAATATACACTTTGAAATGCCTGGTGTTGCAATTGCAGGCGATGAAAGGGCGTTGTACCAAATATTTGTACCTTGTCCTATTGGTGAAGTTATCTAAGCCCTCCTGAATAGATACACCGAATAACTCGATCATCGGGATTCCTTACAGGGTCTTCCAGGACACATTTAAAAGTAACAATACCTACCAAGAGTGCAAGTCCAGTGCAGTACTGTGGAATATCCTCTGGGGCTGAAAGAATTCTCCCCAAGTAAGTGATATTAGTTATTTTTGATTTTGATGAGAAGAGAGATTGTGGCTGTATTAGATGTGGCACAATACTACTTCAGCTATTTCTTATTGTTTTATAGTTGGTGCCTATGTACAATCGGTAGTCAGCTAAAAAGCCCATACTTTGGTTTGAAAGAATTCACATTATAGAGGAGGATTTCTCTGATTCCACAAGTGAGTGCCACTTTTTACTGTTCCAAAAATATCAGGACAGAGATAGCAATATCGGGGACACATTAGTACTTCGGGTGTTTCTGATTATTGTTTTCTTATTATTGTTTGTAGCCAGTGCTGGTGCACTGTTGAGAGATTAATTACTTTTGAGACGCAAAGTGCAGTATCATAGCGACAGCTCCAGCTACCCGTAGAGGTAAGAGTAGAGCGCATACGAGAGAGATAGTGGGTCTTACATGAATTGGCAACTATTAAGGTTATTTTTTTCTTCTAGGATAGCAGGAGGAAGATAGGCTAAAGTCAGGAAATCAGTAAGCAGCAACACAAATGGTTGCAGGTGGACCTTGGACGTCTATTCAACAAGACCACCCAGGTATATTATGATTGAGTATACCTGACTACCCTTGAGGAAAGGGTAAAATGTAAGGTATAGTAATAAGACCAGGATAGTGTACTAAAAATGTGTGGGCCTCATTACACGGTAGGCGGTGGACCAAGGTGCTATTAGCACCTTGGTCCATGCCGGTAAAATACTGGCACCGCCTTGGAGGAAAAGGGAATTACCGCCCTATTCCAAGGTTGGCGGGGCGGTAATTCCCCCTTCCCCCATTGCCCTTCCCCATTCACATTTTTGCCCCATAGGGCATAATGGGAATGGGGAAGGTGCTAATTACGGTACTGCAAATTGCGGTACCGTAATTAGCACTCTGGTCCCTTTGCGGGTTGGTTTTTAACGCCTGCTAAAAAGCAGGCGTTAAAGTACCAACCCGCAAAGGGACCTCGTAATCAGGCGGTAAGGGTTAACGGTCACCGGTACCATTACCGGTGACCGTTAACCCTTACCGCCTTCCGTGTAATGAGGCCCTGTGTCTTTATCCCAGTAGGGATCCTCAGCAAGTCCAGGGTGATGAAGGGTTGCAATCAGCGGCCAGCCACCGTACGATACACAAAAGTGGATTACTTGTGCCCCTGATGGATGAATGGCAGATTTAAGCCTCAAAAGGACAGCAACTTTTCTAAGTTGGGCTATAAGCACAGCGTGATGATTGTGTTTAGTAAATCCACGCTAGTGTTAACCAGATCACTGAGATGCTGGAAAAAATTATGTTTATTGTGTATTTTTGTGTCATTGTGTACGCGTTGTTTTCAGGTTATATGCATGCATGTCAGTGTTTCATGCTATTATTATTGTGTGTAGATAAAATGAATTATTTTTGTAATAAAATTGAGAAATATTATTGATACATTGTTGGAGGATGGTAGGTCTATTATTTGTTTAAGACCACCCAGGGAAATGTATAAGGAAATAACAATTGACACCCACTACTATTCCTTCCTTTGGTTTGTACAGCACATTGTTTTTCCCAAAAGATTGTAGTATTAAGTAGCCCAATTGTTTGTGGGTGTTTGTGTCTGTGTGTATGTCACTACTACTGCACTACTATTTCAGATAACCAAATTAACTGCATCCAACTCCTGCAGGAATGAGACATTATGAAAGGTATGATTTTCAGATTTTCAGGTGCACAGAGATCTCTACAGTAGGTGCATCAAGCACTGATAATAGGATTCAGCCTTAGGCTTTTTAAAGAGTCACTTGAGGGAAGTGTGACATATCTGATAGGATTCTCCCTAGAAACCTGGTCCCAGACCCACCTCATCCAGCCAGGAAAGGCAGGCACTTTTTGATCCTGACCCTGGGGGTGGGTCACTGCGGGAGGATCATATGGGAGATGTGGACCCATCTGGTAAACCACAAACAGAGATTGTAGTACAAACAAGTCATAAAGACATTGTACTGGAGATGGCTCATGCTTATCTGACTGGGGGACATTTAGGAATCCACAAAACCCAAGCACAAATTGGGAATATGTTCTATTAGCCCAGTGTCTATACTGACATTAAAACATGTATAAACACCAGTGACCCTTGTCAAAAGACTAGTACAAAAGAAACTCCTCCTGTTCCCTAGCAATCATTACCGATTATTGATGTTCTTTTTTCACGAATTGAAATGGATATAGTAGGACCTTTGGAACCCTCAAAATTAGGTAGTAAATATATTCTAGTGATTCTAGAGTATGCTACCAAATTTCCTGAAGTGTTTGCTTTAACAAATAAAACGTCTCATCAAATATTGAAGCATTTACTACCGTCTTTCTCTCGGACTAATTTCCCAAAAGAAATTCTAACTGACCAAGGTTCCACTTTTATGAGTAAAGGCTTTTCTGACGGAAAAGACATTCTTCAGATTAAAACCCTCAGAACCTCCATTTATCATCCCCAGACAGATGGGTTAGTTAAAAGGTTCACCCATACTCTAAAACATATTATGAAAACGTTGGGTGAAGTAGATGGGGAAAACTGGGATGTTATGATACCTTTGACCTTGTTTGTCACCCAGAAAACTCCTCAGTCATCTACCAGAGTTTCCCCCTGTGAATTGTTGTATGGAAGGGAATCCAGAGACGTACTAGATATGTTAAGAGAGACATGGTAAGAGAAGGAGAGAGCCACCTTTCCCTTATCCAAAACTGCTAAAAAATTGAAAGAACAGATGGCAGCAGTAAGGAAAATAGTTCACTTAAATATGGTAAATGCATACAAACAACAAAAACAATGTTATGATCAGAAAGCAGTGATGGCATCTTTTTCCACTGGGCAAAAAGTACTAGTACTTCTTCCTTCATCTGACAATAAGATGTTGTCCAGGTGGCATGGACCGTATGAAGTCCTTGAACAGATGAAACCTTTTATTTATTGAGCATTTCTTAGGCACCTATACAACAAGGTGGTGTTTTCCAGGTGCCACAAAGGAAAGTGGGGACGGGAACAAGGGGAGTAAAAGGTAATGCAAAAACAGTCAATATACAATCGTGGTCATACTATGCCTTGAGACATTTGGACATGCAAATGCAGTGAGGAGAAGTGCAGGAGATGGGGAAGGGACAGGAGAGCAGGTGTGAGCAGTGCAGGACGGAGCCTGGGTAGGAAGTGCTGAGGGGTTCCAGGGGGAAGTTGCTGGCTAAGTGCTCAGGCAGAGGAATTGCAAGGGTGGGATGCACAGCCGCAGGTAGAGGACACAATGGCCAGTGCTATAGGGGGGTGCTGGTGTAGACTGGGCAGGGGCCTGGAGCGTGCGAGGTACATGGAGGTCCAGGCCACCAATCTCAGTGGCAGTGGGGTAATTAGCAGGGGAGTGAGGAGGGGAAAGAAGTAGAGAAAAGCAGGGTTTTGAGAAGTTTATGGAATTTAAGGAGGTCCGGCCCAAGTCTGAGAGGGGCAGTGAGGCTGTTCCAGAGGGAGGCACCAGCCAAATAGAGAGCTCTTCCCCCCACTCTCTGCTTGGAGAAGCGTTTGACAAGCAGAGAGTTGGAGTTAGAGAAGCAGAGGGCTCTATAAGGGAAGTATTTATGTAGGGAAAGTTGGAGACAGCGTGGTCCAAGGCCCCAGAAAGCCTTATGGATGAGGGCCTTGAATTTGATTGTTGCTGCCACTAGGAGCCAGTGGAGAGGTCTTAGGGCTGGAGAGATACCGTTCCTGGGCTTGAGGCCGAGGATAAGTCGGCCAGCCCTATTCTTGATTAGCTGAAGGGACCGTATGGAGGAAAGGGCAACATTGAGGAAGAGGCTGTTGCAATTGTCCAGCCTGTAAAGGAGGAGGGTTCAGGAAGCATTGAGCTTCTGGGGGAAGGTGAGGAAAGGGAGAATGCCTCTAAGGAGGTAAAGATGGAGTGGGCCTTCTTGGCAAGGTCCAAGATGTGAGGGATGAAGGAGAAAGATGGCCCCAAGGTTTTCACCCTCACAGAATGGTGAGGGTAGAGTACCCAAGGAGGGCGGCCAGAGGGTATGAGGGAAACGAGGTGCAGGTGCCCCAATAAGAAGAATTTCTGTCTTGCTGGCATAGAGACAGGGGTCATTAGCTGCATACCATGCCTGGATAGCGGTCAGACAATAGGGGATTAGAGAGGAGGAAGAACAGTAAGAGAGGGAAGTTTGATGAGAAGCTGTGTGAAATGTGGAGAGTAGTAGATGATCACGTGTGCAAGAGGGGCGAGATAGATATTGAAGAGCCAAGGGAATAGGATAACGCCGTGGGGGATGCCACAGGTAGAGAGAGAGAGGTGGTAGAGGAGAAAGGGTCCAACTGCAACTGTGAAGGACGGTTAGTGTGAAAAGAGGTCAGCCAGTCCAGTGCCCAGTCCGTGATGCTGAGGGTATCACAGAGCCATTTTATGAGGATAGAATGGTTGACCGTGTCAAAGGCAAAAGAGAGATCGAGGAGAATGAGAACAGCCAGAGAGTTACAATCAAGATTTGCAAGCATGTCTTCACTGGTGTTCAGGAGAGCAGTTTCCATGGCTCTGGATGCCTAGAATCCAGATTGATGGTCATGGAGGCAGCCAACAAGTTCAGTATGAAGGATCAGTTTAGGGAGGACCAACTTCTCTGAGAGTTTACCCAGGAAGCGGGTGGTAGAGGTAGGGCGATAGTTAGCCAGGCAGGAGGGGTCAGCAGATGGCTTTTTTAGGAGAGGGTGCACAAGGCAGTGCTTGAGGGATAGAGGCAAAGAGCCAGTGATGAGGGGGTGGTTGCAGAAATCAGCAAGAGCTAGGGGAGAGCAGAGATATTGTACTTAACAGTTCCAGAAGACCAGGGGAGCACCTGTTTGGATGAGACATTCATAGAGCAGACAACTTTAGAGACCTCATCAGGAGATACAGAGAGGAAAGCAGAGAGTGCGGAGGATGGGGGGCCAATTGAGGCAGGGGAGCATGAGTGGGGGTGGTGAAGAGTGAGGACAGAATGTCCTGAATTTTAGATGTGAAATGGGAGGCCAGGGTGGTGCAGAGAGCCTAGGAAGGAAGGAGAGAGGTGGAGACTGCATTTGGATTGGCGAGTTCCTTACAGATTTTGAAAAGTTCAGCCATGTTGTTAATGGCTTCAGAGAGGCAGGCTTGGATGTGGGCCCTCTTCTTGGAGCGGATAGCAAAGCGATATTGCCTTTGGAGAAAGCGACAGGCCAGTTTGTCAAGGGATGAGCCAGAGGTCTGCCACTTCCGTTCAGCAACTCTGTACTTATGTTTCAGAGATGCTAGATCGGAGTAATATCAGCTGTTGCCCTTGGAGGCAGGCTTCAGGCAGATCCTTATGACAGGGGCAAGGATATGGAGGGTGTTAGAGATGGAGAGGTGAAGGTTAGCAAGGACTGAGTCAGAGGTTGAGTCAGAAGAAGGGAGAGGGATGAAGGTGGAAGCATAGGCAGCAACTGACACTCGCTTCATCGGTAAAATGATGGCGAAGGAGGCTGGCAGCTCCGGGGGTGGCTCAGACAATTATAATCTACAATCTCACAGCATGATAGGAAAATCAAAACACATATCATATCAATCTTCTCAAAGAATGGAAAGAACCTATATGTAAAAACACTTCCATCATGCTCAATAGCTTATTATCAGAAGAAAATCAGGAGAATCAGTTAATATCCCCTGAGTTAACTCAAAATCAAAAACAAAATGTATTGGATTTATTAATACAATTTCCTGATGTGTTTAGACCAGAACCATGGAGAGTAAAAGGGGATGTACTATTATGTACGCACTCCTTAAGGATAGCTTGTACATCAAAAACCTTATCAAATTACAGAAAGTAGAAAACAAACCATTCAAGAAGAAGTAGAAGCCATGTTAAAGTCTAATGTAATTGAACCTTCACAAAGCCCATGGTCCGCCCCAATTGTCTTAGTAGCCAAACTAGATAACTTGTGGAGGTTCTGCATAGATTTTCGAAAGGTAAATTAAGTATCTCAGTTTGATAGCTATCCAATGCCCAGAATAGATGATCTAATTGATAAATTAGGTGATGCCAAATTCCTTTCTACCCTTGATCTCACAAAGAGTATTGGCAGATTAATGATAATTCAGCTGATAAACCCAACACTGCTTTTTCTACATCTTTTGGATTATTCCAATTTATAGTATTGCTTTTTGGCTTACGTGGGCATCCTGCTACTTTTAAGAGGTTGATGGATCATGTCCTTAGACCTTTATCATCCTTCTGTGGGGCCTATATTGCTGACAGCAAAGACAGGTTATGCTGGTGTCAGTAAGAAAGACAGGAAGAGGCAAAGAGGCTGCCCTCTTCTTATAGCATAGGAAATAAGAGTGCCGTGCCTACCTGTGGAGGTCGAAGAGTGTTGTCATTAAAAAGCCTATGCATCCTGCATTATACAGTTAAAGCAGAAGTACCTGAACTATAGTTGTGTATCTGTTGGTTGAAGTAGTAGCATACTGTAGAGTCAAGGAGCCTGTTTCCACAATAACAATAGTAGAGGGGTAGTTTTCAAGAGCCCTAAGAAGAAGCACCCTGATAATTATTCCAAAGACACTGGAAAGAGGATATCCAGGATTAGCATTGGTTCTATTTTCTTGACTGGAATTACAAGGGGAACCTATTAACAGAAAGCTGAAAAACTGTTACCAGTGAATTTTTGTTTGGTGAACTTTTATTGGATTTTGAACTTACAAGTGCTAGTTCAAGACTTTTCTTTTTGAACATTTGGCGAAATTGACTTTGAATCATTCTGGGGAAGTGATTTACCCTGGACAGGTGAAGGTCATCCAAATTACTGACTATTGGTTATTCACTCATTTGTGTTTTTTAGGATTTGCTTTGAATGTTTTTTGTTGTTTAGTGTGAGGGCCAGTTTTGTTTATGCTAGGTGTAATCCCCTTAGTTCTTGGACTAGGTCGCAAACTCCCTGATAGAGTAGTTTTAGTGAGGATTTATTTGCACTTTTTATTGTTAATAAAAATGTTTAATTCTGAGACAAACACAAACAGTTTTCCACCTCACAATACTGATTCCTCACAGTAAAGAGAGCTGGGACTAGACAATGAAGAGCATAAGAACCAGTAAGCAAGTGTTACTTCGGAAATAAGTGATTGAATGTGATGGCGGTCGAAAAAAGGGAAGATGAGAAGTTGGAATTTGAGATGGTGATACAGGTTGGAAGTGAATATAGGGGTGAGGAAGGATAGGGGTTTGAGATGGCAGGAAACTACAGAAAAAGGGTAGAGATAAAGCTGAATGGGAACAAGAGGGTGAGGGACCCAGAAGTGGAACGTGAGGTTATTGATAGGGCGTTGGGATTAAGAAAAGATAAATTGCGGGTGGAGAGTGTGTTCAGAGGTTAGGACAAGGAATGAGATGAGTGTGAGGGGAGAAGAACTGAAAAAAGCCAAGTTGGCTATAAACAGGTTGGAGAGGTTGATTGGACAAGGTCAAGGTAGAGAAATGGAAAAACCTTGTGCATTTTCTATTTGTATATTGGATTGGTTAGTATTTCAATTTGTATACCATGCTACTAGTGTAGGGAGGTCGGGTTGTCGCCATGTGTACAGCCTTTGAAGCCAATTAAGAGAGGCGAAGCTGGTTACCGTAGCATCTGTATAGCTCTACTGTTTATTTTGGGGATGGCGTTCTAATCGCTGTACAGTCTCTTGCACGTGTGGTATAGATAAGATGCCATCAGCAGCCAATGTACACCAGGTGCTGTATATGGTGCTAGTTGTATCTTGGATAAGTCATATACTTATCATGGAAATCGCATGTACGGTATAGCAGTGTCCTCAAATGTAGAGATCCCACTAGATTCCCACTATAGTACTGCACCCCATGGTATTCAGCAGAGTCCACTGAGAATATGTGTTTGAGCTGTCACATAGGGCCTCTTCACGAGTTGGGCAGTAACGCTGGCGCTATTAGCCCTGCCACCAAACCGCCCAGCGCTATTAGCGCCGGATCACAGGTTTGGCGGAACGGTTAGTGCCCATTCCCCATTGGGCACATTCAGGAATTCCTCATTCCCCATTTGGCCCAATGGGGAAAATTCGCGCTACTACCGCCTGCGGATTTCCCACCGGCGGTAATAGCGCCGAAAGTTGGCACATTTGCACAGATTTCCCCCCAGCTGAGAGCTGGGGGGAAATCCGCCAAGGCCATGATCTGGCGAACCCTTAAATGCGCCGGTAATAGCGCTACCGCCGCATTTAAGGGTTACCGCCAGACTCGTGATGAGGCCCATATTCTCTATCATCTTCAATACACTTCTGCCTCTTCCCTCTCCACTTTTCGATTTCCAACTTCTCTAGAAATGTCTGCTTGTTGGGAATTTTGCAGCTTAGATGGTTCTTTGCCAAGTAGTTCCTCTACACAATTAGGTGGTTTGGCACTGTGGCAAAAAGTAGTAGTGATGGGAGTCGAAGCCATCTGCATACAACTGAAAAAAGGTTTCAGGAGAATTTGTATAATAAATATATAGACACACTAACCAGTGTTTAATTTGTGCCGGTGTTTGCCGTTAGGCAACACCAGCACTCTTTTTTGGGCACTGGCACAACAGAACGTTTTCTTTGTTTTTGATTTCTCTGCTTGCAGGCAGTTTGCAATGCAGGTGCATGGCTGGCTGGGCCTAGGCCTGACTACAGGGGTGCGCGCACGTGACGCGTCCCACACCATGCAGTTTTCTGTTTGCATGTAGCTTGTAGCTCCGCGAGTCACTTGTTTACCTTTCATGTAAGTTACAACAAGACAAGAGCCTGGCGGGAGGCAAGAGCGGTGGCCCCGTCCCGCTGGTATAAATCTATATTGTTTGCGCAAACAGCGCAGTGAACAGCCAATGAAAACTATACATTCTGTATTACTATGCAGTATATTTGAAATTCTGTATAGTAACACAGAATGTACAGTTTTCATTGGCTGTTTGCCAGCCAATTAACAGGGTAATTCATAGAATTTCGCAGAAAAGTGTCGCAAGCGGCTGGCGCAGAGTGTCCGCGTGCGATTGTCTGCGCCAGGCACGTGCGCTAAAACCGATTTCCGTGCACAGCGTATTCATGGATTTTAGGCTCCCAAACCAGCCGTGGCGCAGAGTATCGCAGCGACCCTGCAGCAGCGCCAGTAACACCCCCAAGAACGCCCTCGCGCAAGGAAAAGCCATCAAAATCGCTAAATCATCGCAAAGGGCTGCGCTAACCCTGGACCAGTTTACAGGGCTGCCAAACAAGGAACGCAAAGCGGGTAACGTTCATATCAGGGGTACGCGGGAAGTTTTACACGCGATTAGCCAGGGTACTTGTATTACAGGGGTACGCGGGAAGTTTAACACGCGATTGGCCATGGTACGTGTATTAGAGGGGTACGCGTGAAGTTTTACACGCGATTAGCCAGGGCACGTGTATTACAGGGGTACGCGGGAATTATCACACGCGATTTTGCTGGGTAGGTGTATTACAGGGGTACACGGGAAGTTTTACACGCGATTTGGCTGGGTACGTGTATTACAGGGGTGCGCTGGAATTATCACACGCGATTTGGCCAGGTACGTGTATTACAGGGGTGCGCGGGAATTATCACACGCGATTTGGCTGGGTACGTGTATTACAGGGGTGCGCGGGAATTATCACGCGCGATTTGGCTGGGTACGTGTATTACAGGGGTGCGTGGGAAGTTACACACGCGATTAGGCTGGGTGGGTCCTCACAGGTGTTCCCTGTACACCCTCCACGGCCCCTGCAGGCAGCCCACAAAACAGGGGACTACCCTGCACACCTGCTCATGTCCCCCTGCACCCCCACCCCCCAGCCACCAGGGGCAGCCTCCACCAGGCCCCCACTCATGTCTCCCACCACCCCCACCCCCCAGCCACCAGGGTCACCCTCCACCAGGCCCCCACTCATGTCTCCCACCACCCCCACACCCCAGCAGTGCAGGCTCACCCTCCACCAGGCCCCCACTCATGTCACCCACCACCCCCACACCCCAGCAGTGCAGGGTCACCCTCCACCAGGCCCCCACTCATGTCTCCCACCACCCCCACACCCCAGCAGTGCAGGGTCACCCTCCACCAGGCCCCCACTCATGTCACCCACCACCCCCACACCCCAGCAGTGCAGGGTCACCCTCCACCAGGCCCCCACCCATGTCTCCCACCACCCCCACCCCGCAGCAGTGCAGGGGCAGCCCCCACCAGGCCCCCACTCATGTCCCCTATCACCCCCACCCCCCCAGTCACCAGGGGCAGCCCCCACCAGGCCCCCACTCATGTCTCCCACCACCCCCAAACCCCAGCAGTGCAGGGTCACCCTCCACCAGGCCCCCACTCATGTCACCCACCACCCCCACCCCCCAGCCACCAGGGGCACCCTCCACCAGGCCCCCACTCATGTCTCCCACCACCCCCACCCCCCAGCCACCAGGGTCACCCTCCACCAGGCCCCCACCCATGTCACCCACCACCCCCACCCCCCGGCAGTGCAGGGGCAGCCCCCACCAGGCCCCCACTCATGTCCCCTATCACCCCCACCCCCCCATTCACCAGGGGCAGCCCCCACCAGGCCCCCACTCATGTCCCCTATCACCCCCACCCCCCCAGTCACCAGGGGCAGCCCCCACCAGGCCCCCACTCATGTCTCCCACCACCCCCAAACCCCAGCAGTGCAGGGTCACCCTCCACCAGGCCCCCACTCATGTCACCCACCACCCCCACCCCCCAGCCACCAGGGGCACCCTCCACCAGGCCCCCACTCATGTCTCCCACCACCCCCACCCCCCAGCCACCAGGGGCAGCCTCCAGCAGGCCCCCACTCATGTCCCCTATCACCCCCACCCCCCCATTCACCAGGGGCAGCCCCCACCAGGCCCCCACTCATGTCCCCTATCACCCCCACCCCCCCAGTCACCAGGGGCAGCCCCCACCAGGCCCCCACTCATGTCTCCCACCACCCCCAAACCCCAGCAGTGCAGGGTCACCCTACACCAGGCCCCCACTCATGTCACCCACCACCCCCACCCCCCAGCCACCAGGGGCACCCTCCACCAGGCCCCCACTCATGTCTCCACCACCCCCACTCCCCAGCCACCAGGGGCAGCCTCCACCAGGCCCCCACTCATGTCTCCCACCACCCCCACCCCCCAGCAGTGCAGGGGCAGCCTCCACCAGGCCCCCACCCATGTCTCCCACCACCCCACCCCGCAGCAGTGCAGGGGCAGCCCCCACCAGGCCCCCACTCATGTCACCCACCACCCCCACCCCCCAGCCACCAGGGGCACCCTCCACCAGGCCCCCACTCATGTCTCCCACCACCCCCAAACCCCAGCAGTGCAGGGGCAGCCCCCACCAGGCCCCCACTCATGTCACCCACCACCCCCACCCCCCAGCCACCAGGGGCAGCCTCCACCAGGCCCCCACTCATGTCTCCCACCACCCCCACCCCCCAGCAGTGCAGGGGCAGCCTCCACCAGGCCCCCACCCATGTCTCCCACCACCCCCACCCCGCAGCAGTGCAGGGGCAGCCCCCACCAGGCCCCCACTCATGTCCCCTATCACCCCCACCCCCCCAGTCACCAGGGGCAGCCCCCACCAGGCCCCCACTCATGTCTCCCACCACCCCCAAACCCCAGCAGTGCAGGGTCACCCTCCACCAGGCCCCCACTCATGTCACCCACCACCCCCACCCCCCAGCCACCAGGGGCACCCTCCACCAGGCCCCCACTCATGTCTCCCACCACCCCCACCCCCCAGCCACCAGGGTCACCCTCCACCAGGCCCCCACCCATGTCTCCCACCACCCCCACCCCCCAGCAGTGCAGGGGCAGCCCCCACCAGGCCCCCACCCATGTCTTCCACCACCCCCACCCCCCAGCAGTGCAGGGTCACCCTCCACCAGGCCCCCACTCATGTCACCCACCACCCCCACCCCCCAGCCACCAGGGGCAGCCTCCACCAGGCCCCCACTCATGTCTCCCACCACCCCCACCCCCCAGCCACCAGGGGCAGCCTCCACCAGGCCCCCACTCATGTCTCCCACCACCCCCACCCCCCAGCAGTGCAGGGTCACCCTCCACCAGGCCCCCACCCATGTCTCCCACCACCCCCACCCCCCAGCCACCAGGGGCAGCCCCCACCAGGCCCCCACTCATGTCTCCCACCACCCCCAAACCCCAGCAGTGCAGGGTCACCCTACACCAGGCCCCCACTCATGTCTCCCACCACCCCCACCCCCCAGCCACCAGGGGCAGCCTCCACCAGGCCCCCACTCATGTCTCCCACCACCCCCACCCCCCAGCCACCAGGGGCAGCCTCCACCAGGCCCCCACTCATGTCTCCCACCACCCCCACCCCCCAGCAGTGCAGGGGCAGCCTCCACCAGGCCCCCACCCATGTCTCCCACCACCCCCACCCCCCAGCAGTGCAGGGGCAGCCCCCACCAGGCCCCCACCCATGTCTCCCACCACCCCCACCCCCCAGCAGTGCAGGGTCACCCTCCACCAGGCCCCCACTCATGTCACCCACCACCCCCACCCCCCAGCCACCAGGGGCAGCCTCCACCAGGCCCCCACTCATGTCTCCCACCACCCCCACCCCCCAGCAGTGCAGGGGCACCCTCCACCAGGCCCCCACCCATGTCTCCCACCACCCCCACCCCCCAGCAGTGCAGGGGCAGCCCCCACCAGGCCCCCACCCATGTCTCCCACCACCCCCACCCCCCAGCAGTGCAGGGTCACCCTCCACCAGGCCCCCACTCATGTCACCCACCACCCCCACCCCCCAGCCACCAGGGGCAGCCTCCACCAGGCCCCCACTCATGTCTCCCACCACCCCCACCCCCCAGCCACCAGGGGCAGCCTCCACCAGGCCCCCACTCATGTCTCCCACCACCCCCACCCCCCAGCAGTGCAGGGTCACCCTCCACCAGGCCCCCACCCATGTCTCCCACCACCCCCACCCCCCAGCCACCAGGGGCAGCCCCCACCAGGCCCCCACTCATGTCTCCCACCACCCCCAAACCCCAGCAGTGCAGGGTCACCCTACACCAGGCCCCCATTCATGTCTCCCACCACCCCCACCCCCCAGCCACCAGGGGCAGCCTCCACCAGGCCCCCACTCATGTCTCCCACCACCCCCACCCCCCAGCAGTGCAGGGGCAGCCTCCACCAGGCCCCCACCCATGTCTCCCACCACCCCACCCCGCAGCAGTGCAGGGGCAGCCCCCACCAGGCCCCCACTCATGTCACCCACCACCCCCACCCCCCAGCCACCAGGGGCACCCTCCACCAGGCCCCCACTCATGTCTCCCACCACCCCCAAACCCCAGCAGTGCAGGGGCAGCCCCCACCAGGCCCCCACTCATGTCACCCACCACCCCCACCCCCCAGCCACCAGGGGCAGCCTCCACCAGGCCCCCACTCATGTCTCCCACCACCCCCACCCCCCAGCAGTGCAGGGGCAGCCTCCACCAGGCCCCCACCCATGTCTCCCACCACCCCCACCCCGCAGCAGTGCAGGGGCAGCCCCCACCAGGCCCCCACTCATGTCCCCTATCACCCCCACCCCCCCAGTCACCAGGGGCAGCCCCCACCAGGCCCCCACTCATGTCTCCCACCACCCCCAAACCCCAGCAGTGCAGGGTCACCCTCCACCAGGCCCCCACTCATGTCACCCACCACCCCCACCCCCCAGCCACCAGGGGCACCCTCCACCAGGCCCCCACTCATGTCTCCCACCACCCCCCCCCCCAGCCACCAGGGTCACCCTCCACCAGGCCCCCACCCATGTCTCCCACCACCCCCACCCCCCAGCAGTGCAGGGGCAGCCCCCACCAGGCCCCCACCCATGTCTCCCACCACCCCCACCCCCCAGCAGTGCAGGGTCACCCTCCACCAGGCCCCCACTCATGTCACCCACCACCCCCACCCCCCAGCCACCAGGGGCAGCCTCCACCAGGCCCCCACTCATGTCTCCCACCACCCCCACCCCCCAGCCACCAGGGGCAGCCTCCACCAGGCCCCCACTCAGGTCTCCCCCACCCCCCACCCCCAGCAGTGCAGGGTCACCCTCCACCAGGCCCCCACCCATGTCTCCCACCACCCCCACCCCCCAGCCACCAGGGGCAGCCTCCACCAGGCCCCCACTCATGTCTCCCACCACCCCCACCCCCCAGCCACCAGGGGCAGCCTCCACCAGGCCCCACTCATGTCTCCCACCACCCCCACCCCCAGCAGTGCAGGGGCAGCCTCCACCAGGCCCCCACCCAGGTCTCCCACCACCCCCACCCCGCAGCAGTGCAGGGGCAGCCCCACCAGGCCCCCACTCATGTCCCTATCACCCCCACCCCCCCAGTCACCAGGAGCAGCCCCCACCAGGCCCCACCCATGTCTCCCACCACCCCCACCCCCCAGCAGTGCAGGGGCAGCCCCACCAGGCCCCCACTCATGTCCCCTATCACCCCCACCCCAGCCACCAGGGGCAGCCCTCCACCAGGCCCCCACCCATGTCTCCCACCACCCCCACCCCGCAGCAGTGCAGGGGCAGCCCCCACCAGGCCCCCACTCATGTCACCCACCACCCCCACCCCCAGCCACCAGGGGCACCCTCCACCAGGCCCCCACTCATGTCTCCCACCACCCCCACCCCCCAGCCACCAGAGGCAGCCTCACCACGCCCCCACTCATGTCCCCTATCACCCCCACCCCCCCATTCACCAGGGGCAGCCCCCACCAGGCCCCCACTCATGGTCTCCCACCACCCCCACCCCCCAGCAGTGCAGGGTCACCCTCCACCAGGCCCCCCACCCATGTCTCCCACCACCCCCACCCCCCAGCCACCAGGGGCAGCCTCCACCAGGCCCCCACTCATGTCTCCCACCACCCCCACCCCCAAGCCACCAGGGCAGCCTCCACCAGGCCCCCACCCATGTCTCCCACCACCCCCACCCCCCAGCAGTGCAGGGGCAGCAGGCAGTCAGGCAGCAGCAGGTGGGAGCGTGCTCGGGCTCTGGGGGGCAGTAGTTCAGCCTTCCGGGCAGGAGCGTGGTATTCCGTGTGCGTACGCGTGGCCAGCTTGGTAGGGAGTTGATTTTGCACGTGAAAATCCTGCACGTCAGCGTGAAAACTGAGGAAAGGCCCTCAGCGCGTAAGCGCGTCTGTGACGTGACCCGCACAGGTGTTTCCCACACAGCACGTGATGACAGAGCACACATGGAAAGACTGCACGTCAGAGTGTAATTGCGTGTGATTGGTGGAAATGGCCCTACACGCAGAAGTGACAAAGCGTGTGATTGGTGGAAATGGCCCTACACGCAGAAGTGACAAAGCGTGTGATTGGTGGAAATGGCCCTACACGCAGAAGTGACAAAGCGTGTAATTGGTGGAAATGGCCCTACATGCAGAAGTGACAAAGCATGGAATAGGTGGAAATGGCCCTAGCGCGTACACGCCGCGTAAGTGACGCTGGACGTGTGGGCCTGTATAAAAGGTACGTGTAGAACATGTTTTCCTTGTACGTGCTTTTCGTGGAGAGCGAGTGGGTGAATTCTGTACTTCTTGTCGTTTCACACGCAATTTACTTCACGGCGTTTCAAGTTCGTATTCCCTGTTACCTCTGACAGCTTTTTCTCTTTTTCCTCTTTTACTGGTTTACCTGGGCCTGTTCCCTCAAACAGTGTTCCCTTCTACTGTTGTCCTGTCTCCTCAGACAGCGGACAAATCTTCTTTTGGCGGGGGTGTTGCCAACCAAACGTGCTCCTTTTACACCCTCGTTTACCAGGCAGACGGTGAGTCACGCACGTATCTAACATCTGTGCTTGCCCCGTGTGTAGCCTACCCCTTCAGAGGTCATTCTAGGCTGCGTGTGACACGCATACGTTCATTCTTGTGTTACTGGGTGCCACAGCGTAGTGCAGGTTTTTCTTTCTGCACACGTGGTCTAGGAGGGGTTGCGTGCACGTCATCTCCCTTTTTTGGGCCTCCTGTGCGTTGCGTGACCCGTCATCTTTCCCCAGGGGTCACATTCAGCCTTGCTAGAGCACTAGGGTACAATTACCATCTGGTACCCAACCCCTTTGACCCCCAATTGCCCAGGACAATAGTCTACATCCACTCCCATACGCACATTAACATCAGTGCCATGGCTGGGAGGCGAGGATTCCGTAAGGGTGGCAAAGGTGGAAGAGCCACAAGTGGTGGCCGTGGTGGATCCGGTAGGGGACGTGGTCGTAACTTGCAGGGTGAGCCTGTCCCCCCATGTGTGGAGGACCAGTCACGGGCACCCACAATCCCCTCCCCCCTTCCCCCCCTCCCATTGAGGCTGATGTGGCTGACACCATCCATGCTCAGCCCTTGTTGGACCAGCCCATTGTGGCACCAGACCTGGCTGACTCCATGGCTGACTTCCAGGTCAGCAGGGCTACGACACGTGCGCTGGTGCACGTTGATGCCATCATGCCACGTGGATCTGGGGCAGCAAGGTCATCTGCTGCACCAAGGAGGCAGGGCGGAGAGGCTGCAGGGGCAGCTGCGGCTCCATCCACCCCAGCCCTCACACACCCAGCCAGGACAGTGTCGGTCCTAGTCCATGCTGCTGACATTCCCCCTGACACCATCACACTAGAGCCAATGCCTGCACCAACTCCCATGCTGAGTGTGCAATCCCACACTCCTGATACAGAGTCCACCAGGGCTCCTGCCCCTAGTGTCCAGAGCGGCGCAGGACACTCAGGATCACCACCACCTTCCAAGCGGAAGAGGAAGAGTGCTCGTCCGGCACAGGCTGATGCCCCAGACACGGCTACACAGTCCGGCCCGTCCAGGAAGCCCAGCTTCACGGATGACGAACTGAATGCACTTGTCGAGTATGTGTCCGGACATGACAACGAGATGGTCATTGTTGCAGGATCCAAGACCACACCTGCACAACGCCAGGCACACTGGCAGACCGTTGCGGACATCGTAAGTGCCCTTGGAATCGTGAGGCGCACAGCCAATGATTGCTATAAGCGCTGGAATGACCTAAAGCGCAGGGCAAAGAGTAAGCTGGCCTCAAGTCATGCCGCAACTCTAGTGACTGGAGGTGGGTCTCCAGTAGTAGACATGGAACTCACTCCACATGAGTCAGTCGCTGGGACCTACGTCATGGAGGAACAGATCCAAGGCGTGGGAGATCTGGCTGATTACGAGGCATTGTCCGGTGAGTGCACATGCATGTGTGTGTCATCCATGTGCATGGTGTGTGTGTGAGGGCTTCTGTTCGGGTGCCAGGTGAGAGTGTGTGCGCCTGAGTCGTATGGGTCAGCCATGTGCTTCATGCAATCCTTCCTGCGCAGCTGCATTTGGCCATAGCAGTATCCCTTCTGCCAACAGTAGACATCTAGCACAACTGCACGCCAGTTGCCCTTGAAGTGTCACCTTGACACAACATATTTGCTTCTTTTTCACTGTTCATTCAGTCAGTTTGTTTGCATTCCACCACTTTCACTAGGCATGTCGCTGTCCACTAGTCACATGTCTGACATGGGTATGGTAAAGTGGAGTGACTTTGTTACCTGGATATCTTTTGTACACACATGTCCCTGTGCAATTTGACCATTTCAGACTGGCAGCTCCAGGTGAAAAATCTGACCTGTTAGAATTAGAAAAGCAATTACATGCAGGAACTGGACTGAATGAATAGGTGCTGCCCTCCTCTCCATCTTCACTCAATAGCAATGGTACATGCCATCTGTGTGATGGCATGTGTGTTTCACCTGCCAATCACAGGCCAATGTGTGATGCCACTGCCAGGCAGCATGCAGAAAATGTGTTCATCTTCCATCTTGGTGTCATCAGTGTGTGCCATTTGCCTGCACTTCATACGCAGTGAGGGTGCATGCATGGGAGGGTTTTAGTCATGTGGGACATGTGTCAATCAAGTAATGGTTCTCTTGCTTCTCAGCCCTCAATGTGTGCCATGGTGCTAATGCCTGTTTCCATTTCTTTGTTTTCATGTCTTTGCAGGGGAAGACGCACCTGATACTGCTGGGGTTGTGGAGATGGTGCAGACCCAGGAGGTGTCCCAGGGCCGACCAACCACCAGTGAGGGACGTGGTGTGGTGGTGGGGGAGAACCCACAAGTGCTGCAGGTCGTGCTCTCAAGGGGTGTCTCTGGCTGCACCTCCCCCGAGCTGTACTCAGGTGTTGATTCGGATGAGACCTACGTGCCGTCGCAGGTGAGTGTTCCAGGGAGGGATTCTGTTCTGTCTCACCCACCTGCACCAGGGTCAGTACCCTCCATGGGGATGTCAGTGTTGGCAGCTACGCCTTCGGTGGTTACGGATGCAGGGTCACACTCCGCGACATCTGATCCTGTTCCTGGGCCAGCAGATCAGAGGGGGAATGCAGTCCTGCAGCCTCAGGCAGTGCCGGCACAGCAAGGCGCAGTTCGCCTTGCCCCAGACAGGTGTGGTGCCCGCCGACGTGGTGGCCCTACGCCACCCGGCAATACCGCATGGGAGCAATCCATTTACGGTATGGCTACCCAACAGGCTGCATCATCCGAGATGATGGCTCAGGCCATGGATAGGGTGGCCACTTCCATTGTCCCCCCAGAAAGGCTGATGGAGCGACTAGAGCAGGCAACCGACTCCATCTGCCAGTCACACAGGGAGGACATGTTGGGGTCCAACAGGGACAGGCGGGCGGCACTGGCGACTCTGCAGGAGGCCATCTCCATTGAGTCCCAGGGCCACAGGGAAGCCCTGAGGCAGGAGCTCCTTCACCTCAGGACGACTCTTGTTGAGCTTGAGGCTTCAACACACCAAAGGACAGAACAGCAGCTGGAGCGTCTCACCCGTACGCTCTCAGCTGAGATGCAGGCAACGAGGGCGGAGGTCCGGGCATCCCGTGAGTTGTTGCATGGGGACCTCCGCACACTCATCCTCCAGAACCAGACCTACCACACCCGCATGCTTGCAGCCATGGAGGAGCAGACTAGGGCCTTGCGTGGGCTGCCTCCCATAGTGCAACCACCTCCGGATGCAGCTGCACAGGGTGATAATAGCGACAGCAGTGATACTCCCACAATAGGGTAGCCGTGTGGGCCATGAGCCCATGGAGGTGTTTTATCTTCCCAGGATCCACGCAGGTGGGTTCTGGTGTGCATCCTGTCCTCGGACCTCCTGGGTGGCCTCCCCAACCCCCCCGGCCCATCAATGGCCATTTTTGATTGTTTCTTATTTTTATTTTTATTTTGATTTCTTTTATTCCCAATTTTTTTGGGACGATCTGTTGGCTTCCGTGGTTCCTGTGGGCATACGCTGCATTGTGGCTGGGCACATGCAGGCTTGTAATGTATTTGGTTCAGATGCTTGGGTTTGAGTCACACACACCCCTCCTGCTTCCCGTTTCCATGGGCTTGCAAAGGGTGTGCCCAAGTGACAGTGAATTACACAGTGACGTTGGACTCCCATGAGCTGTGTGGGCAGTCTGTAGTCAATACTGTGTATACATTCCTAGTGCATATTGCTGTTGTGTTGTACACTGCATGTTGCATTGATGTGTAACTCTTCTTCTGTGTCTACCTCCCAATTTGCAGGTCCCTTCCTCATGTCCACACAAGGACCTCTAGTCTGGAGATGGGGTCCATGTTGGCAGCAGTGCACCTACAACTCTACATGGCGACAACACTGCACAGTTGGTAGTGGTGGGAGTGCAGGCATTTCCAGGTGGTGAGACTACTAATATGTAACATTTGTGATGTCATGTTAATGGTACTACGTGCTCAAGTATGTTGTTGGTCCGGCATTGCTGTGAGCATTTCAGGTGTTGCAGGTTTCTAATAGTGCCACTGTACATAGTGAGACTGATGTCATGTTGTGGGGATTACTTTGTTTACCTGCAATTAGCATGACATGGCACGGTGTGTCGTGTGGCGGTGCTGGGGTTGGGTTGGCTGACATGGCACTGTCCTCTTGTTGCATTTTGCAAGTGGGTATTCATTTTAGCTGCTTCAATGTGTAACTTCACAAAACTGCATTGCTGGTGTCTGTGTGGGTAGGGATGCACACATTGTGACACTTCCAGGTGAACAATCTCAGGCTGACATGGTATTCCCGGTTCATTCTCCAGACATTCCGGATCAGTGTCAGGTTGAGTCATCATTGATTGTCAGATGGAATGTGCCAGGGCAGTGTGCACTCCACAGGGGTGTGATTTCTATGTGAAGTAATTAGCCACTAGCGGTGTACGGGCTGCCTCCCCCCGTGCCCTTTCCCCTCCCATGCGCAGCGGCTGTGCATGTGGTTGGGGATGTGGGGCCACCACCATGTCCACGGCCAGGCCCCGGCGTGTTGCAACGTTGTGCAGGACACATGCTGCCACTATGATCCTGCACACTACTGGGGGAGCGTATAACAGCTGCCCGCCAGAACGGTCAAGGGAGCGAAAGCGTGACTTTAGCACTCCGAATGTGCGCTCCACTATGCCCCTGGTTGTAATGTGGGCTGTGTTATATCTTACCTGGGGTGGCGTGGTGGGGTTCCGAATTGGCGTCATCATGTGGGGGCTGAGAGGGTAGGCACTGTCCCCTGTGGAGGTGGTGATTGGTATCATTGGTGGGGTTGTGACCTTGCTCAGTATCCAACATGCATGCATGTGCAGTGGCATACATACTCACCAAGCAGCCATGTATCACCATGCCGCCCAGCTTCTAGGTCCCGGCTTAGGGTGGACATTCGGTAAATGAAGCTGTCGTGGGTGGAGCCGGGATAGTTGGCATATACTGAGGTGATGATTCCCTTGGCATTACATGCTACCTGCACGTTGATGGAATGCCAGTGCTTGCGGTTCCTATAGATGTGCTCAGATGCCCTGGGGGGACGTAGAGCCACATGGGTGCAGTCGATGGCACCTAGCACTTTGGGGAATCGTGCCACAGCGTAAAAATCCAGGGCGGCAGCATGCCTTTCTGCAGGTGTTCTGGGCAGGTATATGTGCCTGCGGACTGATGGGCGTGCAGTGATGATGTTCAAGACCTTGTGTAGGCAGCGTGACTGGGTGGCCTGTGACACCCCACCCACTATGGCACTTGTCCGCTGAAATGATCCAGTGGCTAAGAAGTGCAGTACATTGAGGACCTTCTCCAGGGGGCTGAGTGCTTGGGAGCACAGGGTGGGTGATGTGAGGTCATCCTCCCACTCACTCACCAGGTCCAGCATGATGTGTGGTGGAAACCTGTACCTCCCATACACCTGGTCATCAGGCATCCCGAAAAGGCTGGTTCTGGGTGTGAATATTCTGGCCCTGACTATCCTCCTCCTCCTCCTTTGGTAGCCCACTGCCACTGCTGCTAGGAACGGTATGTTCATCCTGGCGTATGAGCTTGTTATTGTTAAAGTCCGCAAATTTATGCTTTGCGCGTGTTCTAGGCGAGCGTGTGACCCGCGCACCCCTGGAATCCAGTTCCCAGTCCAATAGCGTGTGGAAATTCACACGCACCACGGGATACAGGTTCGCTGACGTACTTGCGTGTGTAAGTGCCCGCGCACCCATTAAATACACGTACATAGGCCAATCGCGTGTACGCGCACTTTTGTCCAATTACACGGGATGACACTCTGACGTGCAGTATCTCCACGTGCGCCCCGTCATCGCGTGCTGAGTGGGGAACACCCGTGCGGGTCACGTCACAGACGCGCTTACGCGCTGAGGGACTCTGGTCCAATAGAATCGCGTATGCGTGCTGACGCGCTTACGCGCTAAGGGCCTTTCCTCGGATTTCACGCTGACGTGCAGGATTTTCACGTGCCAAATCACTCCGTATCAAGCTGGCCACGCGAAAACACACGGAAGACCACGCTCTTGCCCAGAAGGCCGAGTTACTGCCCCCCAGTGCCCCGAGCAGCCTCCCACGTGCCATCTGCTGCTGCCTGCCTGCCTGCCTGCTGCCACCGTGCCCTGCCATTTGGTGCCTGCACATCAGCGATCTGCAGGGGTCCAGTTGCTGTGTCCACCCCTGCTGGAACTGAAGACTCCTGACTGGGATTACATCGCTCCACAGCCCAGCCCCAGGACCCAGTTGCCCACCCACACCTGCCTCTGGGGTTGCCATGTCGGGCACTTCCACATCTGGCACCAGTGGCAACCCCAGGCCAGAGGGGCAGAGGGGCACCAGCTTCACTGTCACCGAAGTTGGTGTCCTGGTGGAGCATGTCCTGGGGCAGTATGATGCCCTCTTTGGATCGTCCCGCGCCAGCAAGGAAGGACGGCAGAGGATCTGGGCCGACTGTGTGGTTGCCATCAACGCGGAGGGGGTGGCAACCCGCGACGTCCTGAAGATCAAGAAGCGCTGGGAGGACTTGAGGTCCAGGACCCTTGTGAAGGCCCGGCGCCTCGTGGAGGGGGGCCGGGGCCGCATGAGTTCCATCCAGATGAGGGTCCTGGAACGCGTACGCCCAGCGCTCCACGCCCAGATCCTTGAGAGGGAGGCCCGTCTGGAGTTGAGCGGTAAGTGTCCATGCATTACTGTGTGAGACAGGGCATGTTGCGGTGTGCTGGTTCTATGATACTTGCCTGTATGTGTGCCATAGGCCATGTATGCATGTTTGTGTGCAGGGACATCATGGTAATGCATGTGCGACCAGTGATGTGTTGAAATGCCGCATGGGGATCCCTATGCAGATTTTGAACATGAGAGCATGCCAGTCTCTGTACCTGGACATGGGTGGGGGTGAGGGATGGGTGCTGATGCCAGGTACATATATGGTAGCCATGTCTGTGTGCCTGACCTGCGTGTCTGTGACTTGTGCATGCCATGGATGCATGACACATGTGTGTGACAATGCACAGATTCAGTAAAGCAGCCAAATTACCCTTGTATCCGCTGTGTTTGGTGTGTTTGGGGCCAGATGGATGTGACTGAGGTGAAGTGTGTCCATGTGATAGGCATGAGCCATGATGCATGTGAGTTACATATCATTGAATGTTTCAAGAGTCCATTGGACATGCATGGAAATGTCCATGGCATGCACCATGCCTGTTACTGTGTGTGTTTTGCCTGGACTGACCCATGTGTTGTGGAGGGACATGATGGAAGTGTACTTTGACAGTGGTGCTCATCTGCTATTGCTTCCTGTCTAGGGGACCATTGTACAGTGCCCTGATGCTTGTGTTCTTTGTCTCCCTCTACGCAGCGGCTAGTGAAGAAGAGGGTGGAGACGGCGCTGTGGAGCAAGGCGGCGGGGATGCCCCCACGGCTGCAGCGGAAGGGGTGGGTGAGCCCCCACAGGGGCCTGCTACGGTGGGAGACGGTGAGGAGCCATCCAGGTTGGTGGTTTGCACAGAGGAGGAGGAGGCCGCCACTGGGGCACACATGGGGCCTGGTGGGGGCATCCCTGCTGGTGCAAGTGGTGCAGTCCAGGGCCAGGGGCAGGAGGCAGCACAGGTCACCGTGGAGGGGCCTGTGCATGTCGCTGTCCCTGAGCCTGTGAGTGCACCACCATGCACCAGCAGGGATGCCCCGTCCCAGGCCTGTCTGCAGGTAGAGGGGATGTCCATGTCACCTGACTCCCCTCCACCTGCGGACGTGGGAACCCCTGGCCGTGCGGAGAAGGTCCTGATTGGGGTCGCGATGCGCACAGCTGTGATTCGTGATGCCGTGCGTGCTTCCCGGGAGGAGCACGCACGTCATCATGAAGTGCACCGTGCCGACGTGGCCCAATTGGGATCGACCATGTTCGGGGGTTTCCTGCATGTGTTGGCCAATGTGGCGGCCCTCTCCTCCTCTGTGCAGGCTATCCACCAGTCGTTCTCCTTGCCGTCTTCCAGCCCAGATGCCACCAGGGCCCCCTGTGGACCTGCCCCAACCAATGCAGCCAGCTCGGTGGGGATCCCATCCCTGCCACAGTCGGGAGTCAGAGATCCAGCAGGGGTGGACACCAGAGAAACTGGACCCCAGCAGATGGAGGATGTGACGGCATCATCGGGCAGGGCACGTGCACGACGGCGTCGGTGGTTTCCATCAGCCTAGATGCCGTCGTGCTGGCACAGGCAGTTGCGTCTGAGGCAGCAGCAGGCTCAACGTGGGAGGCATCATGGCTCGGGGCCATCAACATCAGGGGTGCAGGCATCGGCCGGAGGGCAGGAGAACCCTGGAATGGGAGTGGCTTCCGTGTGGGAGCGGTTGTGCCAGCGGATAGGTGCGGAGCGGCAGCGGGCAGAGGAGGAACGGCTCACGATGGTCAGGGCGGAGGACTCCATGCGGAGGGCGCTGAGGCGGGCTGAGTGCCTCGAGGGTCTTCGCAGGGAGTTTGAGCTTGACACTGCGTTATCCCTGCGGGACCTCGGGGCCAGGGAACATGCCCGCCTCCAAGCCATTGACCAGGAGTTCGATGATGCCCTGGCCCATGACAACAACCAGTGAGCCGTCCGAATAGCCCGCTGCCTTTGTATATAGTTGTATAGTTAGGGTTAGGTTTCCTTTGTTTTTTTGAAATTTTTTTGGTTGCGATTGGACAATGCACCACTTTTTTGTATATAGTTCAGTTTTTAGTTAGTAGTCATAGTTAGGTTTAATTTGGTTGGGCTCATGGACCCAGGATGATCTTCTTCATGGTTCTTCATTGGCTTATTTTATTTTTTCAGATTATTTTCTTGGACATTCATCTTGTTTTGTTTGATTTGCTTTGTGTTTTTTCTTATTTCTTTTCCATTCTACTTGCTCTTCAATACATATTATTTTTTTAATCTTCAATGTGTCGTATCATCTCATTGCTTTCAGGCATGTCATGTTGGGTGTTTTGTCATTCACTTGCAGCCATTGTGTGTGACAGACATGTGTTCAATTGCATTATTTAAATTGGGGGTGTAACATGTAATTGCCTTTGATATGTGGGTGGGTGTGATAGTTGGTTGGGCCTTTTGGCAGGGGAGGATGGGCATTACGGACATGATTGGGGAATGTTGGGACCCAGGTGCAGGGGGGCATGGATTGGACATGGGTGGGGGCCTGCTGGCAGGTGCCCCACAGTGCTGGGGGGGTGGGGGTGGTGGGTGACATGAGTGGGGGCCTGGTGGAGGGTGACCCTGCACTGCTGGGGTTTGGGGATGGTGGGAGACATGAGTGGGGGCCTGGTGGAGGGTGCCCCTGGTGGCTGGGGGGTGGGGGTGGTGGGTGACATGAGTGGGGGCCTGGTGGAGGGTGACCCTGCACTGCTGGGGTGTGGGGGTGGTGGGAGACATGAGTGGGGGCCTGGTGGAGGGTGCCCCTGGTGGCTGGGGGGTGGGGGTGGTGGGAGACATGAGTGGGGGCCTGGTGGAGGGTGACCCTGCACTGCTGGGGTTTGGGGGTGGTGGGAGACATGAGTGGGGGCCTGGTGGAGGGTGCCCCTGGTGGCTGGGGGGTGGGGGTGGTGGGTGACATGAGTGGGGGCCTGGTGGAGGGTGACCCTGCACTGCTGGGGTGTGGGGGTGGTGGGTGACATGAGTGGGGGCCTGGTGGAGGGTGACCCTGCACTGCTGGGGTGTGGGGGTGGTGGGTGACATGAGTGGGGGCCTGGTGGAGGGTGCCCCTGGTGGCTGGGGGGTGGGGGTGGTGGGAGACATGAGTGGGGGCCTGGTGGAGGGTGACCCTGCACTGCTGGGGTGTGGGGGTGGTGGGTGACATGAGTGGGGGCCTGGTGGAGGGTGCCCCTGGTGGCTGGGGGGTGGGGGTGGTGGGAGACATGAGTGGGGGCCTGGTGGAGGGTGACCCTGCACTGCTGGGGTGTGGGGGTGGTGGGAGACATGAGTGGGGGCCTGGTGGAGGGTGCCCCTGGTGGCTGGGGGGTGGGGGTGGTGGGTGACATGAGTGGGGGCCTGGTGGAGGGTGACCCTGCACTGCTGGGGTGTGGGGGTGGTGGGTGACATGAGTGGGGGCCTGGTGGAGGGTGACCCTGCACTGCTGGGGTGTGGGGGTGGTGGGAGACATGAGTGGGGGCCTGGTGGAGGGTGCCCCTGGTGGCTGGGGGGTGGGGGTGGTGGGTGACATGAGTGGGGGCCTGGTGGAGGGTGCCCCTGGTGGCTGGGGGGTGGGGGTGGTGGGAGACATGAGTGGGGGCCTGGTGGAGGGTGCCCCTGGTGGCTGGGGGGTGGGGGTGGTGGGAGACATGAGTGGGGGCCTGGTGGAGGGTGCCCCTGGTGGCTGGGGGGTGGGGGTGGTGGGTGACATGAGTGGGGGCCTGGTGGAGGGTGCCCCTGGTGGCTGGGGGGTGGGGGTGGTGGGAGACATGAGTGGGGGCCTGGTGGAGGGTGACCCTGCACTGCTGGGGTGTGGGGGTGGTGGGAGACATGAGTGGGGGCCTGGTGGAGGGTGCCCCTGGTGGCTGGGGGGTGGGGGTGGTGGGTGACATGAGTGGGGGCCTGGTGGAGGGTGACCCTGCACTGCTGGGGTGTGGGGGTGGTGGGTGACATGAGTGGGGGCCTGGTGGAGGGTGACCCTGCACTGCTGGGGTGTGGGGGTGGTGGGAGACATGAGTGGGGGCCTGGTGGAGGGTGCCCCTGGTGGCTGGGGGGTGGGGGTGGTGGGTGACATGAGTGGGGGCCTGGTGGAGGGTGACCCTGCACTGCTGGGGTGTGGGGGTGGTGGGAGACATGAGTGGGGGCCTGGTGGAGGGTGCCCCTGGTGGCTGGGGGGTGGGGGTGGTGGGTGACATGAGTGGGGGCCTGGTGGAGGGTGACCCTGCACTGCTGGGGTGTGGGGGTGGTGGGAGACATGAGTGGGGGCCTGGTGGAGGGTGCCCCTGGTGGCTGGGGGGTGGGGGTGGTGGGTGACATGAGTGGGGGCCTGGTGGAGGGTGACCCTGCACTGCTGGGGTGTGGGGGTGGTGGGTGACATGAGTGGGGGCCTGGTGGATGGTGCCCCTGGTGGCTGGGGGGTGGGGGTGGTGGGTGATATGAGTGGGGGCCTGGTGGAGGGTGACCCTGCACTGCTGGGGTGTGGGGGTGGTGGGTGACATGAGTGGGGGCCTGGTGGAGGGTGACCCTGCACTGCTGGGGTGTGGGGGTGGTGGGAGACATGAGTGGGGGCCTGGTGGAGGGTGCCCCTGGTGGCTGGGGGGTGGGGGTGGTGGGTGACATGAGTGGGGGCCTGGTGGAGGGTGACCCTGCACTGCTGGGGTGTGGGGGTGGTGGGTGACATGAGTGGGGGCCTGGTGGAGGGTGCCCCTGGTGGCTGGGGTGTGGGGGTGGTGGGTGACATGAGTGGGGGCCTGGTGGAGGGTGACCCTGCACTGCTGGGGTGTGGGGGTGGTGGGTGACATGAGTGGGGGCCTGGTGGAGGGTGACCCTGCACTGCTGGGGTGTGGGGGTGCTGGGAGACATGAGTGGGGGCCTGGTGGAGGGTGCCCCTGGTGGCTGGGGGGTGGGGGTGGTGGGTGACATGAGTGGGGGCCTGGTGGAGGGTGACCCTGCACTGCTGGGGTGTGGGGGTGGTGGGTGACATGAGTGGGGGCCTGGTGGAGGGTGCCCCTGGTGGCTGTGGTGTGGGGGTGGTGGGTGACATGAGTGGGGGCCTGGTGGAGGGTGACCCTGCACTGCTGGGGTGTGGGGGTGGTGGGAGACATGAGTGGGGGCCTGGTGGAGGGTGCCCCTGGTGGCTGGGGGGTGGGGGTGGTGGGTGACATGAGTGGGGGCCTGGTGGAGGGTGACCCTGCACTGCTGGGGTGTGGGGGTGGTGGGTGACATGAGTGGGGGCCTGGTGGATGGTGCCCCTGGTGGCTGGGGGCTGGGGGTGGTGGGTGACATGAGTGGGGGCCTGGTGGAGGGTGACCCTGCACTGCTGGGGTGTGGGGGTGGTGGGTGACATGAGTGGGGGCCTGGTGGAGGGTGGCCCTGCACTGCTGGGGTGTGGGGGTGGTGGGAGACATGAGTGGGGGCCTGGTGGAGGGTGCCCCTGGTGGCTGGGGGGTGGGGGTGGTGGGTGACATGAGTGGGGGCCTGGTGGAGGGTGACCCTGCACTGCTGGGGTGTGGGGGTGGTGGGTGACATGAGTGGGGGCCTGGTGGATGGTGCCCCTGGTGTCTGGGGGGTGGGGGTGGTGGGTGACATGAGTGGGGGCCTGGTGGAGGGTGACCCTGCACTGCTGGGGTGTGGGGGTGGTGGGTGACATGAGTGGGGGCCTGGTGGAGGGTGACCCTGCACTGCTGGGGTGTGGGGGTGGTGGGAGACATGAGTGGGGGCCTGGTGGAGGGTGCCCCTGGTGGCTGGGGGGTGGGGGTTGTGGGTGACATGAGTGGGGGCCTGGTGGAGGGTGACCCTGCACTGCTGGGGTGTGGGGGTGGTGGGTGACATGAGTGGGGGCCTGTTGGATGGTGCCCCTGGTGGCTGGGGGGTGGGGGTGGTGGGTGACATGAGTGGGGGCCTGGTGGAGGGTGACCCTGCACTGCTGGGGTGTGGGGGTGGTGGGTGACATGAGTGGGGGCCTGGTGGAGGGTGACCCTGCACTGCTGGGGTGTGGGGGTGGTGGGAGACATGAGTGGGGGCCTGGTGGAGGGTGCCCCTGGTGGCTGGGGGGTGGGGGTGGTGGGTGACATGAGTGGGGGCCTGGTGGAGGGTGACCCTGCACTGCTGGGGTGTGGGGGTGGTGGGTGACATGGGTGGGGGCCTGGTGGAGGGTGACCCTGCACTGCTGGGGTGTGGGGGTGGTGGGTGACATGAGTGGGGGCCTGGTGGAGGGTGCCCCTGGTGGCTGGGGGGTGGGGGTGGTGGGAGACATGAGTGGGGGCCTGGTGGAGGGTGACCCTGCACTGCTGGGGGGTGGGGGTGGTGGGGGACATGAGTTGGACATGGGTGGGGGCCTGCTGGCAGGTGCCCCACAGTGCTGGGGGGTGGGGGTGCAAGGGGACATGAGTTGGTGTTCATTAGTTCAAGGAGACATGTGCCTTTGCTGGGGGGCATGCCCATGGTGGGTGGGCTGCCTGCGGGACATGACCAGTGATGCAGGGTAGTCCCCTGTGGTGTGGGCTGCCTGCAGGTGCTGTGGAGGGTGTACAGGGTACACCTGGGAGGACCCACACTGTCAAATCACATGTGGAACTTCCCGCCACCCCTGATATACACGCAGGCTATTCGCGTGTGGAACTTCCCGCGCACCCCTGAAATACACGCGCCCAGGCTATTCGTGTGTGGAACTTCCCGCGCACCCCTGAAATACACGCGCCCAGGCTATTCGCGTGTGGAACTTCCCACGCACCCCTGAAATACACGCGCCCCCAGGCTATTCGCGTGTGGAACTTCCCGCGCACCCCTGAAATACACGCGCCCAGGCTATTCGCGTGTGGAACTTCCCGCGCACCCCTGAAATACACGCGCCCCCAGGCTATTCGCGTGTGGAACTTCCCGCGCACCCCTGAAATACACGCGCCCAGGCTATTCGCGTGTGGAACTTCCCGCGCACCCCTGAAATACACGCGCCCAGGCTATTCGCGTGTGGAACTTCCCGCGCACCCCTGGAATACACGCGCCCAGGCTATTCGCGTGTGGAACTTCCCGCGCACCCCTGTAATACACGTAGCCCGCTCCCCCAGGCCCGATCGCGTGAGGAACTTCACGCGAACCCCTGTAATACACGTAGCCCGCTCCCCCAGGCCCGATCGCGTGTGAAACTTCACGCGAACCCCTGATATACACGTAGCACGCTCTCCCAGGCCCGATCGCGTGAGGAACTTCACGCGAACCCCTGTAATACACGTAGCCCGCTCCCCCAGACCCGATCGCGTGTGAAACTTCACGCGAACCCCTGAAATACACGTAGCCCGCTCCCCCAGGCCCGATCGCGTGAATAACTTCACGCTAACCCCTGTGATGCACGTACCCTGCTGAAATCGCGTGTTAGACTTCCCGCGCATCCCGGTATACACGCACACGTATTTTTTGTCAGCGGGTGTCTGTGGGTACCCCTTTGCACGTCATTTTTCTTGGAGGGCCACTGTATGGGACATTCATCATGGCAGTATATAGGTGCTATTTGTTGGCGCACCTTTTGGCGCACATTTCTTACAGCCGCAGAGACGCTACCGCCTGCTTTCTTGTGGCGGTCATGTTTGTGCCTGTGCGCTGGTTTGAGCGTGCGCTTTTTTGCCCTATTCTATTCCATGAATACGTGTTGTAGGCGAGCGTGTGGGCGTTCCGCGCACTTGTGCCCTGTACTTCCCCCGTGACGCCCACGTTTTGGCAAGTTGTTCCCCATTCCGAGTGTTACGCCCGTGTTCCGCCTACTTTTGTTGCGTGCGCCGCGCTATGTGCCAATTTCGCTGTGGCCTGTGTGATTTTCGCTGTGACCTGGCGCACGCTGTTAGATGGCCTGTGCGCCAACGTGCGCCGCGCACTTTTTTATCGCACATCCGCTGGTTTTCTCGCGCACGGCCTTCCATGAATCGACGTGCGCTGCTTTTCGTGCGATTTTCGCAATTGCACTGCGATTTTCGCTATTCCACTGCGATTCGCACGTTTTTGCCCACTTGCGCCGCGCTAATTATTGCATGAATCGGACTGCAAATGTATTATGGACTTGGTCACGTGTGGGGTGGGTGATGGGCACTGAGCACTCACTTCACAATGAGCCCAGGGCATGGTCGACTCGCCTCGTCCTCCTCCAGAGAGCCTGCCTGCCTGCCTGAGCCAGCCATGTGCGGTGCGCGCTGCGGCCTAGTTGCAACTTGCCTCCCTTGAGTTTGAGATTGGGTGGGTGACTGTGGTCCTGGCTCACCACCCCCGACCTAAACAGTCTAAGTCCAGTCAACCCGACGGCCGACGCAACTTCAACGGTAAGTCCAATCCACAGACCACCTCACCCAGCCTTAAGCAGGGTTTTTTTCACGAGTGTTACCCCTCCACTCCCCTTGCCCCTTCACGAAATGACCATGCCTATGGTCTGAGCCGCTGTACTGGTGGCTCTGCACATTATCGTCCCCATTTTGGGCAAACCAGGAGGAGAGCACCTGCGATTCCTACGGTTACTGATGAGCATTGTGGCGGCATACCCGAGGCATCTGGGGTTAAGTCGTCATGTGTTATGTGAGGCGTGCACCAAATTGGAAACATTCTTGAAAAAGGCATGCTTCACCTCTGTGCGCACTGCAGCATTATAAATAAGTGAATTGCTTTTGCCATACAAGTTGCCCCAATTCCATAAACAGAACCAAGCAGGTTATTTTTATTCTCCACCTGACCTCTCTCAATCACTATGGGCCTGATTTACAAAAGCATTTTTCAATAGCACAATCGTATTAAAAAACGCTTTGCAAATCAGACCATATATCTCCTCAATAGTGCTTCCTCCTGATTGCCTCGTTTCTCTTCTCGGCCCCAAACATTGATATACTTCACCCCTCACCATCTGCTCCTTCTCCTCAATCCATGCGTTTCCACTCATCTAAAACATAGTTTTTTCTCCTCTCCCACACCTAAAATATTATTTCTCTCTATGATATGATATAGTATGATATGGCATTTATAAGGTGCCTGTACACAAGTGTTTCTAGGCGCAACTTCATTCTCTACCATGTTGTACCATTTCTTTACTTAATGTGTGTATTACGCTTTGGCAAAAGCACCTAATAAATATTAATGACATACACATACAAATACAAGCCTGGACTTGCCTTTGTGATGCTTCCTGAGAATTTTAAGAAAGAAGTTACCAACAATGACTGTGGTTTAGTAGGTATGACACGGTGTGATTTTACCATAACACAGAGCATTTAATTAGTGGTAGTTGCAACTTGCCACCCTGGAGTTTGAGATTGGGTGGTGAGGGACTCCGCAGGCACACTGAGAGGTGGATGAGCGGAAGGGGCCCAGTCACCTGTGAAGGTCGATTAGAAAGGAAGGAGGTCAAGAATCCAATGCAAGGTCAGTGATACCAAGGGTGTCGGAGCCGCTTTAAGAGGGTGGCATGATTGACGTGTCAACGGGGAGGAGAGATCAAGGAGGATGAGAACAGAGGAGGAGTTAGAATCAAGGTTTGAGAGCAGGACTTCACGGGTGTTCATGAAAGCAGTTTCTGTGCCTCTGGATGCTCTGAAGCCAGACTGGTGGTCATGGAGGCAGCCAACGGTTTCAGTGCGGTCGGTCAGTTCGGAGATGACCAATTTCTTCAAGAGTTTGCCCCGGAAGGGAGTAGTGCAGATACAACATGGCATTGTGGGGGATATGTGCTGAATTTCCCTAAATGCATTTCTTGTCTAACTTGTAATTGGATTACTGGATGCTGGTCCCTGCAATTCTCTAGCAGGAGTCAACGCACAGACAAAACATCCTCGGGTGCTTGTTAGTGGTAGAAAGACGGTTTTTGGAGACTGCTGGGACAACTTTGAGTATTATGTATCTGCGCTTCCACAGCTACACTATGAATGTGGCTACTGCGGCAAGGACATAAGTATCGAGACGTACATACAGTAACCATCTGCTTTGCCCTTCAGCAATCATTACCAACTGGGTTCTGCCCAGACATGCATTGTTCACTAACTAGTAGCCATCCTCTTGTTGAAATAAGTTACCACAAAATATTTATAAATAGGCACAGTAAAACAATAGACTTGTCTCTGTGTTATGCCGAGCTTCAGATATCAGATCATAGGCCACATGCAGCCCCAGGCACGCCCATGACTTCCTACATGCAGCCTCGTATGTCAGACTCTGCCCTTCATGAACTCCACTGGTAAGAGCTCTCAGTTTAGGCAGCTTTCCTTGTTTGAATATTTTTATTATTGGGACCTTCTTAGCGTCGTCACACTGCATGAACTACACTGACAAGAGCTTTCAGTTAAGGCAGCAGCCCAGTACACTTTGATGAGTGGAAGCACTCACACTCCTCTATCTTCCCTCATCCTCCATGCAGTTGCTGCTGCAGGGACCTGTAGACTGGACTGCATCGTGTCAGAGGGTAGTCCGGCATTTTCTATTATTACTATCTGGTAAAACAAAAGCCAGATAAGCAACCGTACTGATCATTTTGGAGACAACAAAAATAACTACTGCAATGTAATGCAGCACAAAGTGAACACCCCATAGTAAGGCAAGCAGCTGGGACACAAAACAATTCCATTAAAGCAACAATCAGCAAATCTCTCCACAGCTTAAATAACTCCACAGTTCTTTACAAAATGGCCACTGAGGTAACAGAGCTTAAGTCAGGATGCACTGTTCAAATATGACAGCAATGCCTCTTGTATATATGTTCACTAGCTCTCAGTGGCAAAGAGCAAATCTCGCTCCAGCCAGACCTAACAAGGGACTGGGTTGCGAGGGCTTGCCCGCATTTATAAAATAAAAATAAATGTATGCAAATGCACTGATGCAGTTACACCGTTATAAAGACATAAAGAAGTATAAGCACATATGTAAAGACATGGAGCTGCCTTCTAAGCCACCTGATTGTGGATGTGTGTCTAATTCATGGTGGTCCAGTTTACAACCTTCCAGAAAGCCTGAGTGAAGATGCCAGAATACAGACCAACCCTCCCCGATTTAGGCTGGAGACTCTTTGCTATTTTTCACATTTTCCTGCCTAAAATAATTCTTGGCCCAATTCATTCCTATGGGAAAATGTCTCTCCCAATTGCTCTGATGAAATCTCACTCCCAGGTGCCTCAGGATGTTGACATGAATGTGCCAGTATGTGTCCGCTGTGTCTAGGTGGCCAGGTTGAAGCTACAGTGGAGCCCAATTATGATTGGCTGTATCCATGTCCTCTGCATTTTATTGGATATGGTCTATTTGGGTGGTCTTTTAGTATCTTCCACGTAAGCAGATTGTGATTAGACTGGGTGTGTCTGGACCTTTGGAATGGTCTAGGCTTGCCTCTGTCAAAGTGTGCCTAAGACCCAGCGTACTGGTACAGATTTTCAGCCTTCCCTGAAGTTTGAGGGTGCTCATTAGTTTGGGATAGGACACATGTTCTAAAGAGATTGAGCTGAGAGAGGTGGGCTAAGCATTTCAGGCAGTAGGGTGGGCACTGTGTGGAAGTGAGGTAAGCTTTTGAAACTATAAACTGGTCCGTGGGACTGCAGCAGAGACTCACCTGCTTTGGGGTAGGTACAAATAAACAGGTCATCCGGCCGAACCTGGAAGGACTCCACATCTGCCCACCTATCAGCAAAGCAGCTGATGAAGGGGATCCCTTCAATTATCTGCAGGGGTAGAAACAGGAAGGGCTCGACTTTCTCCATTTTGGGGCAGAGATAGCTGAAAGAAAAATGGAAAACATGATAGGTAGTTACATCTACTGGTCGATCAGAAGGTGCTTACAGGTGTGTCCATATTGTCTGACCTGTCCAGAAAATGATGTGATGGCTGAGGATAGATGGTGCTGTTCAATGAATAACCTGTTAGTAAGGTGCAGTGAGGTCTGTTGTATAATAGTATTCTATTGTTTTTTTAAAGTTACATATAGAGCAATCAAATCAAACAACATCAACACATACATCAGGTATTCAAACAGGTGTCAGTGGTAAAAAATATGATTGCGTTACTCTCAAAGCAGGCCATTTTTGCCGTGTTCGTTCTCATAGAGGGGTGTCCATGATGAATATTTTGATTTTTTTTCAAGGGCCTTAGGTTTAGTCACCCTAAGTGTCCTAGGGTGATCCAGACGTGGACCCCTTGCTCACTGTGCTCAGAGAGGCACAGCTCCACCCACTGATGATGCCCAACAAGGCTGAAACACGTGTATGGTGTTGCTGTTGGTACTCTTGTTCAGAAGGGAATTGCCATAGCATTACGGTGCTGAACTGCCCATGTGGGCGGGACAAAGACTGATGTGCAAATGGATATTTCCCATCTGTGAAAGATACTGTGAGCTAAAATGTGGCTGCAGACTCTAGAGTGGGTACCATCCCATAGAACAGGCCATTTTAGCCATGTTTGTTCTCATACCGGAGTGCCCATTACACATTTTTTGTTTTGTTTTTTTGTTTGTAATTAAGTTGGTGTTGTGCTTCTTTGATGTAGTCAATTCGGTTCATGATTACAATTTTGCCAATTTTCCAAAAACCTCCTAGGGTCAAATATCATGCCTCGCCTCAAGAAAGACAAAGAAGCCAGAACAGATACCAGAAACATTAAGAAAACACAAATCAATCGGAAAGGTAACGACCAATATGATCCCACAACTCTGAGAAACTTGACAATAAACATCCCAGACGGCCTGAGAAGACATACAAATAACAGAGCAAAGACAGACTACATTGCTCACTACCTCTCAACATACGACAACATGGCAAGGAAAAAAGGCACAGCAGCAACATGCGGCAGCCAACAAATGCCACGAATACCGACCCCACCAGGACACCAAATGCAACACGACAACTAATAAGCCGTCCCAACATGACCTCCACCATGGCCAGTACCCCAAATAGAATAAGGGAAACATTAAAATCCTTCACACTCCACACGCCCTACATCACCAAAGACTGGAACAACAGATGGGTAACTACCCAGTCTACCACCCGGAACAAACTGAAACCAACCAACCCCACTATGAACTTTATCGGTCTGCTTGACGAAGAGACTGACCAACAAAGAACCAACCCACCCAAGAGGCTCAACTGGGGAAATCCCACCTGGAACGGAAACCCAATCAACAACATACCAGGCAGAACAAACAACACAAACAACAACTCGAAAGGAAGACCAAACAAACTACACAGCAACCTCCTCAACGTTAGATACATGACAAAATACTCAACAGAATACCATGACCTCCTAAGTGAAGGAGGCACAGGTCATCTTCCTCACAGAAACCTGGCTATCAGACGACTATAAAGCCATCGCAAACAAAGCAATACCAGCCAATTATAAATTAATACACGCCAATAGAGAAGACCAAAGAGGAGGCAGAATTGCATTTATACTCAAAGAACACGTCAGAGTATGCTGAATTGTCACAACCAATGCAGAAAACTACAAATCCCTCCTCATCAAGCTAGAACTCAAAGACCAATCAAAAATAATATTCCTCCTGATCTACAGACCACCTTCCTACAACCCTAACTTTGCAGCGAAACTAGCGTACAAGGCCGCCATATTATTCACCCACCACGACAACCTAGTCATACTGGGAGACTTCAACATATGGTTCAAAAAGTAAAAGGACTCCACAGCAAACTCACTCTGCACACTCCTGGAAACTTTGCATTTGAAGCAAATAGTAAATGGATCCACTCACGATGCCGGACACACACTGGATGCAATTTTCTGCAGAGAAGGACTATGCACATACGCGCCACCAATACAAATGTTGTGGAGCGACCACTACTTAATACTATTCTACATCACATCCATCGGTCAGGAAGGGAATACTCTATACCAGAAAGAAAAGAAACTAAAAAAGCCTGGACCTATAGGCTCAGACAAACCATGTAGACCTAACAGTCTCAAGCGAGAGAGAATCCACCAAAACAAGCTTAGACATAGCGGAAGACACAGTCAACAATTGGATCACCAAAGCCCTTGTCCAATTAGCACCAGCCAAAACAATCAAAGCAATACCAAAATAACTATCAGCAAAATGATTCACAGAAGAACTGAAAGAACCAAAAAAGAAAACGCAAAATGGAAAAAATGGAGAGAACAATACACCTGACGAGACAAAATAAAATACCAAAGACAACTCAAACTATACAAAACAACTGTCCTCAAAGCAAAATGGTAATACTACGCCACAATAATAGAATTGGAAAACAATCCACAGAAAAAACTCACCAATATCATCACAAACAGAAAAAAAACCTTCTTCCTGTAAAATCTCCATCACTCCGACACAAACACTTTGTGACAACATCACCAACCACCTGAGAGCAAAAATAGACTCAATCCAGGAGACCATCAACCTAGCCTGGGCTAATACAACAATGACTGCAGTACCACAGACACCGGATGAAACACAGATTACAGCAAAACTCGCCCAACTAGAATCAATCAAACTGATCAAGAACACCAACCTTGTAGGATCTCCCTGTCCCCCAGACATCTTCAAAGAAATCCTCAACCATAGAACCTCAGCGACACACTTCCAGAAATTAATGTATCTAGCACTCAAAAGAGGAATAGTACCGTCCGCCTTCAAATCAGCATACATCAAACGACTGATAAAAAAAGGAATCAGAAAGCACAGAAGTCCCAAGCAACTACAGACCAACATCCAACCTGCCTGGTCCAGAAAAGATCGGGGAGTACAAAATCCTTCTTAAACATGACAAAACAAACAGAATACTCAACTGATCACAAGTTGGATATAGACGAATGAGAGCAACAGAATCAGCACTGCTATCAATATGGGACAACCTGAAAATAAACTCAGACGACGCCCAATTGGCCCTCATACTCTTGGACATATCAGTGGCTTTTTTGACACAATCAGCCAGGCAAAACTAATAAAAAGACTTTCGGAATATGGCATACAGGAATCCACACTAAAATGGCTTTCCTCATTCCTAACAAACTGAACTGAAAGAACCTACCTACCACTGTTCACCTCAAACACAAAAAACATATCCTGCGGAGTCCCACAGGGTTCAAGCCTCTCTCATCTACTATTCACCATCTACATATGCCCACTGATGAAAATGATCTGATCCCACCGACTCACCGGCTAAAACTATGCAGACTACTGTGAGGAACCTGAAGGTGTCTCACCCGCTAGTCCCCGGGGATCTGTCACCCAGGTGGCCAGGTCACGGCCATTGCTGTTGGATCCAGTTCCTGGGGGTGGACCAGTGCGGGAGCATCACCTGGAAGGGGGAGTCTTCGGGGAGTGCAAGTGGGACACCCGATGTCGAGATGTGATATCCCCTTGCCTGTAACACCTTTACCTCCTCCTACCCGGTAGGATATTTAGGAATTCAGCCCCCCTCTCTTTTCCAACACAAACACTTTCACACAGACAACTCACTGTGAAAGAAAACAGACTAACACCTGAGCCGTGTACCTTACGTGTTCCACTACAATGGTGTGGCAGGGTCAGGCAATTACTGATCATTACATACACCTGACTTCCATCACACTTCCCCACATGGATAAAAGGCGGAGAACAAAAGCACACTCTGAGCAAGGCAAAGCACACGAGGAAACAGCAGTTCCAAGATGGCAGTTTAATGCAAGGTGGAAGATGGCAAGACCGAAGAGGATTGCAAGGAGGGAAGTGTCCTTGACCCTTTCACCGAAAGCCTGTATCTTTCATGAGCCTTCGAGAATAGGAAACATAAGACCTGGAATCAAAGATGAAGAATCCTGCATTGTATGTCGGAGGTACCCGGGGCTCTCCCGCGTTGACAGTCAAGTTGGGGAGTATCGTTTGCCACTGTGGTACTGTCCTTGGCTACCACAACAAAGCAGCAGCAGTGAAGTCAGCACAGCCGGTGGGTTGGGGAGACTGATAGCAAACCGGTCTGTGTGTAGAGCAAGGTTGCGAACGGCAACGTTGTATAAAGATTATTGAAGAGAACAGTGCATGAAATGTATGCAGCGAGCAGAGTGAATATAATCAAAACAGCCTATGAGTAATGGAACTTTGAAGCTGAGATACGATACGCAGTGCTCCAGTACCACATGGGTGCTCATTCGAAAGTCTCTGTTAGTTGTCCCACGAAAAAGTGACACATGTTAAAAACAAGAGGAATTGTGAAATCGAAGTGGTCCTGCAACAGATCAAGCCAAACCATGTACACATTCAAAAGTCTTCGACATTTGAAATAAATTGAGATTGGTCTGAGCCCGTCTGAGGGAGACTATTTGTAGAAAAGGGGTCTGAGCCCGGCTGAGGGGAATCTGGGGTGAACCATGAGTCGCCGATAAAAGAATATACTACGAACATTTTGTCAAAGGGATCTGAGCCCGGATGAGGGGGATCTAAGGTGACGAGCATTGTGAAAAAAGGATCTGAGCCCGGATGAGGGGGATCTAAGATGACGAATATTATGAAAAAGGGATCCTAGCCCAGCTGGAGAAGGATCCGGGGTGAATAGTGAATCACCCGAAGTGAATACTTTTGCAAATCGGAGGAAAGGACTTGCTTATTTAATTGCATCAGGCCCTCTGAGCGAAGAGACTTTTAAAAGCAAGGAGACTTGCGCATCCAAAGGCCTCAATGCTAATGGTTTGAACTGTATCCTCGTGCTAAAGACACCAGAGACTGTGCTACGCTTGAGTGAACCACCTGGTCCCGGCTGAAAATGGGGGGAAAGGAGGACAATGGCCTAAACAACCTGACCTATTATTTTGAACACTTTCTTCTTTTCATAATATTGTTTCCCACACTATTTGTATTTAGAGGTAAGGATTGGCAATAGTTTTTTTTTTTTTTTAGTATAGGCCTTTTCATTTTCACAAAGACACCACTAGGACTGCGTTATTATTATTTGATGGTCATAGCTTGCTCCCATCAGTAGATTTAGGCTTAGATAGGTGTTTATGAAACCCTTTTTGAAGTTCAATAAACACCCTTGACCTGTGGTCACTTGTGTCTGTCTTACTGTTGATGCCATGCCTTCCTTAAACAACACACAACTGACTGTGAAAACAAACAGAATTCAGGACTCAGAACACAACAAATGCCTCACAGACATTTACAACTGGATGACAGCGAACAACTTCAAATTGAACCTGGCAAAAATGGAAATAATGCTCTCACCTGCAGGATTCGTCAGAGGGATCCCACAACTGGACTTGGCGATCAGCATGGGAGTGCAATCATAGATTACGATGTAGTAAACAACCTAGGAACACTCATGGACAACGGACAATCACTGTAACCGCAAGTCAACGTAATTGCCAAACAATGCTTCTTTCTCCTACGACTGCTCAAAGGATTACTCCCCTACCTCTCCTTCCCACACAGATCCCTCACAATCATATCCCTGATATGCAAACAGCCTTTACCAAGGAATGCCAGAGAGACTTACCAAGAAACTTGAAAGGGTGCAAAATACAGCAGCCATGATCCTACTAAGACTAAACAGAAGACTAAACATCACTCCAGCACAGAAAAGCCTACAATGGTTACCAGTTAAAAAGTGCATCAAATAATTCAAAGCTCTCATCATGGCCCACAAAGCCTTGCACAGTAAAGGAGTGGAATTCCTTCAAGACAAGATTAGCCAGTACCGCCCAACAAATGAATTAAGATCCTGTTAACGACCTACAAATAACGGCAAGACATTACAAAAAAAAAGTAAATATGGAGGAACAGCGTTCTCACATCTAATTACAAACATCTGGAACAACATGCCCAAAGTAATTAGAAGCACAGAAGACCACACTACCTTCAGGAAACATCTCAAAACCTGGCTATTCAACAGACAATGACAACCAAGAAGGGACACCGTGGGGGGGGCGTGGCGATGCAGATGTGAGTCCCTTCGGCTCCCGCTGCCACATGATACATCCTGGAAAACCAGCCTGATATGTGACCGCTAGCCATGCTCCAAGACGGCCGCAAGAAAGAGGAACACCCGCGGCACAAGTGTGAGAAGCCGTGGTGACTGAGGAGGCGGTTGTGCTGAACCCAGGCGATTCAAAGTCCAAGGCCCTGAGCGGAGTCCCCAAAACAAGATGGCCGCCGCTGGAGGTCCGCGGCTCCGACCGGGCTGGTGACGCCCTGCTGAGGGGACTGGAGACCTGACCGCGGCTGGGCCGGGGGCTCGGCGGGGCTGCAGAGGTGGCGCCTACCTCCGGCGCCCTGAAATCTGAACCGATCCGGACCTGAACGCGTCCCCTGCACGGCCTGCTACCCCGGCGGATTGACTGTCCCGGGCACGGCCGCACCGCTAGACGGCCGCCGACACCAGCGTCGGCCGCCGCCATCCGGGGCCCATGAGGGGATTGGCGGTGGTCCCAGACGAGCCTGAGTCTGCAAGGGACGCACTGAGGAGCAACATCGGGTGAGGCAGGGGCGGCGCCCGCTCTGTGACACGCTGCCGGAGACGGACGGAGCAGGCTCTGCGGCTCGGGCCCGGGTCCTCGGGCTAGACCGATCCCTGGGCCGGTGCCGCTCCCATGCTCCCTGCCCAGGGGTGCCCGCTGGGGACCGCAACAACAATGTGTGCTGGTGATTCAGGGCGGCCAACCCACGGTGCCATGGCCCCACCGGGGCGGGGTGGACAATTAAGCACAGGCCCACGGGCCGCTGCTGCATCGCCTAGAGAAGAACTGTCGGGTCCTCCATGGACCGGAATAAACAACGTCCAAGCGGAACAGCACAAAGCGTAACACCATCTGCACAGAAAAGGACAATATAGCCGGCTCCCCCTGGGCCGTGAGGCGACGGGGTAATGAAAACCAGTGGGCTAGCCGAGCCTAGCCGGAGAGGCCGCAGGAGGCGCACATCAGCCTGACCCGGAACGGACTGGAATAAGTGAGGGGTGCCACCATATCCCTCCACAATATACCACCGGTGAGTGTGCCGGGCTGGGCGGGCGGTCGGGAGTGACGGAGCACTGCGCCACCACGGCCCAATACATTCCCGCTCGCGGCATGACACTAAGACAGTGGGAGTAAGACCAATAGACCGCTACTGGTAGCAGGACGACTGGGTCACTCTCACCACCCAAGGAATCCCCCTCACCCAATACCTCAAAACCATCGATTAAGCATAAACATCCTGGGAACCAGACAAACTTTGGGTTAGTGGGAACACCTGCCAACATAGCAGAGTGCGGTGGCTTGGCACCGGAGCCCGCAATCATACGTAAACTAACAATAAACAGCAAAACCCAGCCTCTCACCTCATCATTGAGTCGCGACCGAACCGGGCCGCACTCCGTGAGACCAAGAGACAGGAGCTCCGCCACAACACTACACCTGCCCGACCGGGTTGCAACCATGGGCAAAGAAAAAACGAAAAAGCCCTCCATGCAGAATAGGATTGAACAATATACAGTCGCCTCTTCTCAGGCCACCGACCTTCAATCGCATCTATCTGGCGACATGGAATCCGTCGAAGCGCTCTCCCTCAAAGATGTCATGGCCGCAATAGCCTACTCATGCTCGTCCATGGAGCAGAAGATTGATCGGATAAGTTTGGATGTGTCCCTTCTCAGACATGACCTGCAGAAACTGTCCGCGCGCACGGGAGAAGCGGAGCACTGCATCTCGAATACAGAGGATGGGCTACACAATGTGCAACCCCAACTCCAGGGAGTCGCGGCCACACTCAAGACCTTGGAGGCGAGGGTCGAAGAAAGCGAAGGGAGGTCCAGACGTAACAATGTTCGTATACTCGGTATCCCCGAGAAAGACGAGGGCCCATGTATAGAACTCTTTCTGAAACAACTACTAACAGACCTCTTCGACTCACACTCCTTCTCAAAATTCTTCTCCATAGAGAGAGCACACCGAATGCCCGTGGGAAGGCCGTTGCCTGGCGCTCCTCCGCGCACTGTGATAACAAGGTTCTTGAACTATCGAGACCGGGACGCACTCTTACAGCTGGCTAGGACCAAGGGCACGGTAACCTTCAACGGGTCCATGCTGGCCTTTTTTCCCTGATTATACAAAGGAGGTACAGAAGGCGAGGCAATCCTTTACGAAACTTAAGAGACAATTGCAATCTCTGGGTGTCAAGTATGGCCTGCTTTTCCCTGCACAATTGAAAATTTATCACAAAGGCACTACGGTTCACTTCGACGACCCGGGCGAAGCATGGGGCTGGGCGGAGCAGCACATTGAGGTGGACTGGTCGGGGCCCCGAGGAAACAGGCAAAGAAACCCTAGAACAGCTCCGGAACAACGACCCAGACCTGAGCAACCACCACCCCCTGACCCTCCGGCGCTCGGAGGAGTCGGGGCTCTGCCCTGACCCCCCTCGTGGGCTCAACCTCCTGCCGTTAGGCAACCATACCATGGAGGCCACCACAAGGGGCCCTCGGAAGGATGCCAAAGGCGTGTCACACACCTACAATGCGGTAAGCGGAGATCTGCTACCCTCGCACTTGGGGTATCTTATTCCCCCACCCCATCAGTTCTAGTTGAACTTCTATAGGGACTGTTATACGCTGACAATCTACTCTTTTTCTCTCTGATTGTCAGCCCATGTTGGGGCGACAGGTACTTTGTGTTGGTGTGGAGTATGGGGAGGGGGAGGGAAGGTTTTGTTGGGATGAGTTCCAGGTTGTTTCAAGACCAGCTTATCCCTGCGACTCCCAAGGGACAGCAGTGTTTCTGATTAGTTTGGCTTATAGCACGCCCAGGCAGCGACTCAACCACCAATTTTTGTTTATTTTACACTACACCACCATGCACCGAGATGATATCCCCGTGAGCCACCCGCCTACCCCCAAATAATCTTGCAAGATGACACCTGACCATTCTCAAATGCCACTTACTGCACGTCCCAAGTCCCTTAAGATCCTCACCTGGAATGTGAACGGGATGGGCTCCTCGATCAAGGGACGCCTGATTAAGCAACTACTTTCTAGACACTCCCCCGATCTGGCCCTGATTACCGAAACTCACTTAGCGGGATCGCACTGTAATTTCTTTCAGCGGACCAAATATAGGATAGCTGTCCACGCGGGATATACCATGGGATCCAGGGGCACCCTCATTCTCATACACAAACGGGTCCCGTTCGCACAACAGAAACAGGACCCCCGGGGTCGCTATGTGTTGGTCCTGGGTACACTCTGGGGGGAAACATATGGGTTTGTCTCAATCTACTCCCCACCGGGACTGGGGCAGGGGAATTTTAGAAGAACTGACCACCCTTATGGGTAAACACCAACCCGATAAATGGTTCCTGGGAGGCGACTTTAATGACGTCATGTGTAACTCCATGGACCGCTCCCATCTTAGACAGCGTAACCCGAATGTCCCCACAAGGCTTTCCGGCTTTGTATCCGCCCTGGGTCTCTGTGATGTGTGGCGGGAACTCCACTCCGAAACCAGGGGCTACTCAATCCATTCGGGTGCCCACGGCTCCCTCTCTAGGCTTGATTATCTATTCATCCCACACACGGATCTTTTCAGAATACTTTCGGTGGAATTATTTCCCCGGGGAATCTCGGATTATTCACCCCTGATGGTGGAATCACGCCTACAAGGTACGGCCCCACTTAGAACATGGAGGTTGAACAGTTACTATCTGAACTGCCCAGAATTGGTAGACGGTCTCACAGAGGTCTCCACCGAGTACTTCGAGATTAACGATACAGGCGAAAACGACCCGGTGGTGATCTGGGAGGCTTACAAAACAGTGTTAGGAGGGAAATTATGTCCTGGACGGCGAGTAGGAGGAGGGAGAGGCTCCGGAAAATAAATGAGGCCGAAGCCGAGGTAACCCATCGGGAAAATGCACATAACCTCGATCCAACCCCCCAAACCCACATATCCCTTAAACAAGCCACCGAACACCTCTGCAATCTCATGCTGGATAACGCCAAGCAAGCCGATTGGGAATCCAGAGCTAGGATATATTAGCTGGGGGACAAGGCGGGGAAAATGCTGGCGTGGTTAGAGAAGAGAGATGAGGGACAGCGCTCCGTTCGGGAAATCTTCACCCCGCAGGGGGAGAGATGCCGATCGGATGCTGAGATAACGGAGGTATTCACCCAATTTTATGCTGCGCTGTATCGGGCCCCATCGGTGTCGCTTGACCCGACCCTTCTTGACGACATAGCAATCCCTACCCTCTCGGAACAACATCGAGAGCTGCTGGACGCCGACATCTCCAAAGCTGAAATAGCAGATGCACTGGCACAATTGCAACCTGGGAAAACTCCGGGCCCCAATGGGTTCCCGGCTGAAATCTGGCAGAAACTAGGGAGTAATAACATAGCCCCCCCCTGCATGGGATGCTGCTGACAGCCCCGGAACAAGGTTCCCTTCCACAAGACCTGTGCAAGGCCACCATTGTGGTCATCCCCAAACCGGATAAACCACAGGAGAAATCTCGCTAATTAACGGGGAAGCAAAGGTCCTGGCTAAACTTCTGGCCAACCGGCTCCAGCAAGTAGTCAACACCTTGGTACATCAAGATCAATGTGGCTTTATGCCACATAAATCAACCTGAATGAATCTGCGCCGACTGCATCTGGTGCTAGACCGTGCCCCTATTCTGGACACCCCATTAGCCCTTTTAGCAATTGATTTTGAAACAGCGTTCGATTCAATCAGATGGGATAGCCTCTGGGAAATCATGGACCGTATGGGGTTTGGAGAGGGTTTTCTGGGATGGGTAAAATTGCTTTATACAAACATCTAAGCAGAGGTCAGGGTGAACGGGTGGACCTCCCGACCCTTTGCCCTGGGGAGAGGCACAAGACAGGGATGCCCCCAGGACCCCTCCACTTTGACCTCGCGATTGAACCGCTAGCTTTGTGGCTTCGCCAGTGCAGGAAATGGACGGGTTTCAGATGACCCGAGGGGCATGAGGATCGCACTTCCCTGTACGCCGATGACGTCCTGTTGTACCTGGCCGACCCGGTTCAGACCTGCCTCATAGTGACCCAGATGCTCGTTAGCTACGGGGAATTTAGCGGACTGCGAATCAACTGGAAGAAATCAATATCCTTCCCGGTGAGGGGAGGGGAGCAGGCCAGCCCACCGAGCTGCCCGTATCAGATTGAAAGGCAGGGCTTCAAATACTTGGGAATTTGGGTTACCACTGATCTAACCAAATATGCGATGTATACCCTCCAACTGATCAAAGAAAGGTTTGTTAATGATGTTCGTCACTGGAAGCTCCTTCCTCTGACTCTCATGGGGAGAGCTGTGCTTTTTAAGATGATGCCACTCCCTAGATTCCTTTACGTCCTGCAGAACGCGCCACTTATGATCCCCACCTCTGAATTTACCCGAGTAGACACCCTTCTCAGGGAATTTAGCTGGTGGGGACCAGTCTCGTATTGCGTTGGTCACTTTGCAGAGATCGGTCTGGGAGGGGGGGATAGGGGTACCCTGCCTCCAGACCTACTACTGGGCCTCACAGCTCACGGTGGTCAACAACCTGATCCACGGGGACTGGGCACTGCCCCACATCAGAGCCGAATTGGATGCCATGCAGGGCTTTGACCCGCTATAGATATTATATCAATCCCCACAACGGCCCCCTCGGCAGACACCTACAACCCACATCAGCACCACTTGGAGACAGGCACACGTGTTTCTTGGGTGGGGAAATAAGATAACCGCAGCGCAGCCCCTATGGCAAAATGGTAACCTGAGGGAAATTGAGAAGCTTGAACCATGGCCACGCTGGGTAAGAGTGGGAATTTTGAGGGTGGAGGATACCCTGAGGGACGGGAAACTAGCTTTGTTCGAAGACATGCAGTGTAAATTTCAGCTGCCTACTCCAGAACGATATCACTTTATGCAGTTGTCCCATGCCCTGAGAGCTCACATATCTCCAGAGGACACGGTCCCCGACTACACACCGATAGAGCGAAACATGTTCCCCGCCTACATCCCCACCAAATGCACATCCATCCTTTACAACGCCATTACATCCTTTGCTACCCCCGAGCTATCGAGATTAAAGGCTAAATGGGAAGGAGATGTAGGGGAGATAGATCCAGAGGACTGGATCCAGGTTCTTATATATCCACGGGAGGTGGCTATCTCCTCCACGCTCAGGCTAGTGCAACTTAAAGTCCTGCATAGAATATACTACCCTAGAACTACCTTATATGGCTGGAAGAGGGCTACGAACTCGAACTGTCTCCAATGTGGCGAGGAGGAGGGTACCTTCTTCCACACTCTGTGGCTATGCCCCCGGATCTGTACCTTTTGGAATGCTTGCTGTACAAAGTTCTCCAGGGTGCTCACTTGCGCCATTGAACTGAACCCGAGGGTCCTGATCCTCGGGGTGCCGGACCCGTCCGACTTTAATAAATGGGACAAGCTGCTACTGAATACTGCGACGGCCCTAATGAAGCGTAACATCGCACAAAAATGGGGAGTGCCAGACCCCCCGACACTGGAACAGTGGATTTTGGATATGGGCTCATGTGCTATGATGTAACACCGAATCTATGGCACAAGAGGCTGCCCAACCAAAGCAGTTAAAATATGGGGGAAATGGGACGAGTCTGGGCCCTGAGGCCAAGGTCATCGATGCTTACTGCACGTACAGATGGAGAGTGGGCCGGGGGAAGAACTCTTGGTGTTTTGAAACGCAAATGATATTCTGTTGATTTAAGATGTGGACGCTGTCGTGATGTGCTTTTGTTCTGCTGCTTTGTTTGTGGTTTTTGTTCTTTTTTTCTGTGGCTGCTTTGCTTCAGTCATGAAAAACAATAAAAATGTTTTATTTAAAAAAAGAAGGGACACCGCAACAACAACAACGAAGAAAAACAACAACTAGAGAGAAGACGAGATAGACTAAAAGAAACAACCAGCAATGACATGCCTAGATACCGTCAAGCGGCATCCAAAGGGCCGCACCAGAAAGGCCCCTCCCAAAAAATACAAAAATAAAACAATAAAAACCCGATTCTATTAACACTCTACCTTTCTGCTCTTCTTACATCATTGACGCCAGTACACCCAATCTTAGATGGGCCACACCCACATAAACAAACCAAGAACCATTACTATGTTCCACATGAGAGTAAACAACACAGCTTGTCCAAAACATCAAGAATGCAAGTACACACCAAGTGGCCGGATTACCATAAAGCTTCGACCATCGTGACTCTGGCTCTCTTAGGGACACCATCTAACCAGCAGACACGACCAACTAATCATAACCACACAACTCACTAACAACACAAACATTACCACACACCTGAGACACGGAATCATACCCATACGGTTACAATGCATGAGGTGTCTCCTAAACTACCACATGCAAAACAACAATTGCAGACGCCAGTTCCTTCTTGTTCTAAATCTATACTCTCACCCTTTTCCCCTTTTCTTTTATAGAGAACGTGAGCGCCTGGAGACTTCCCCTGGGTGGTAGTGGTGTGTGGTAAAAAATCAACATAACATAATATAATATAACTTATCATAACATCTTGTAGTAAATTGATAAAGCCCATGCAAGACTATCTGATTCTGCAAAAATGCAACCCCATCCCAGATCCCACTGGTGAGGGGTTTGCCCATGATCTTGTGAGAGGGATATGGAGCTGGAACAATACGCAATCTTCCATTGGAGGGTATGAAAGATGGGGATATTGGCCCAGTGAGAAAGGCAAACAAAGAACACAGAACATGCATACCTTCATATTCATCCAAGAACCCCATGAAGAAAGAGGGTGGAGGGAAAGGAGGAAAGGTAGAGGTTCTAAGATTCATTGATCATTGTGTTCCACTGATTTGTAACGAATTATCATGTATTGGATCCATAAAGAAAAGCAGACCAAACGAGAGCAGAGGCAAATACAGCCTACAGATAAAAACATTCAAAAGTGCATTTGAACTTTGTAGGACGATTTAAAAAATAATCAACAAAAGCGGACCAAACATGCGAGTCATGTGGAACTCCCTAAATTTGTTCAGGAAAACTATACTGGAAGACAGCCCGCCTCAATTTGAGATCCTAAAAAAGAAAGCTAATTTCACTTACGATGCATTGCTATGGGCTTGGTCTATAAATTGTAAACACATATTACAGGAGATCGATTCTATTGAAAGACAATTGAAAACAAATCCCAACAAAACAAAACTCAAATTGTGGTGTGCTGACTGGAATCGTGAAAACAAATGGACATTCTAAACTTGGGAGACCAGCAAAAATGCACTGTAGTCTGTTAAATAGAATACCCAAATACTGGACACAATTTCCGTGGCCGATGCAAAGAAATGTATTTCTTCGATTCAGGACGAATGTGATTCATACAAACGAAGTCCTTCACGTTACGAAACAGGAACGAATTTTGGGTTTAATATGCAGATTTTGCGGTATACACGCAGAAAATCTGAAACACCGTCTCCTGAGCTGTGAGGCTGTGAAAACACAAAGAACAAAACATCTGGAACAGATAATATCAAACACCCCATGGATTGATGCTGAAGAGTGGTGGGAGCGTTTCTACTGTGGAAATGATTTTAAATACATTTTTGGTCTAGTAAATTTCATAATGGATATTTTGCCAGAGACAAAACAAATGGATCATGTCCTAATTTTTTAAAAGATTATGAAATGTTGTGATGTAAATTTATCACGTGGGGGTTCCTTCTTTTTTTTTCTCTTCCTTTTTTTATGCTTTGTCCTTTTTCTTTTTTCTTTTATATACTTCTTATATTCATGAGTTGAATTGTATTTGCTAAAGGTTGGCTGCAAACTATATACCAACAAAATAAAAATAAATAAAAAAAAGTGGACGACACGAGTTGGTGTATTGAGACTCCATAGGTCTGCGGCAATGAATCTTTCCATTGTTTGCAAATAATGCACTGTGTTTCACCTCATCCTCCATCAGATTTTTCCATTGTCATATGATAACCTGGAAAGCAGGAGTGATGAGCAGCAAGAGGACATAAAGATACCTAGATATAGCTGGATTTGAGCATTGACCAAAATAAGGTCAGGGTGAAGAGAAACCAAAGAATTTCTGCAAGATCTGTCAGGTGTTGCCCCTGTTCTCTTGCACATATGCACAGTCAAAGATGATGTGTTTCAGGTCAGCCTGTTCCACATTACAGGCTAATACTTTGAATAGCTTTTCTGGGATACGTGGCTATCTTATGCTACAGAAAAAACATATATATTGCAATATATTTTTAGGGGTAGTTGATAGGTGTACATTTGACCACACATTCATTCATTGACATCTCATTTAAAAGTGAGTCTCGCCACTCTGCCTCCCAACTGTGCATGCAGCTACCTTTGCACAACATCTCTGCATCCCCCTGAATATCCTGTATAGCCTGGCAGCATTACATTTCATACCCCCCTCCAGAGTTGGAAGTGTTGCAAAGTGGCATGCTGTTTAAGAGGCCATTGGACAAGAAACCTGCATATACCTTAAGAAGCTCTGAGGCAACACGCCAAAGTGTAGGGCTATGGCCAAAAATAGTACCATCTTACCCTGAGATCCAATCTAAACAGTGGATTAGATAACGAAATTGAACAACCTCCACCAGAATATGGATTGCTTGTCAATGTTCACGTGACTGTTATTTCACAAAGAGGAGTACATGGGATCCAAGGCAATCATCAGCAAGTCACATAGGCCAGCTGGTATCTCTTTGGCAAATTAAAAAGTCAGAAGATCTGCTAATGTCCAATTATTCCAGCACAAAGCTTCAAGGATGAGTATCGACTCTATCATACACTGTCTTCGGCATTCACCCAATACGTCTTCCCCTCTGGGTTACTTGGTGACCACAAACCCAGTGTTGTTCTGGTGACAAAAGCTGTGTTAATTTGTGTTTAAGTAGCTTACTGGTCAAAAGGACTATTCTTGGGGACTCGTTTTGCCAGAGAAACTTAGCATAACATATATAGATTTGATTGTGTGGAACAAAGATTTAGTAATATGCACTGGACAAATTCATAAAGGGTACACTACTATGTGGACTATGTGTGTAAGCATAGTTTTCACTGCACAACGCCTATGCCTCAAAGACAGCAACAGGGGAGAGCAGGTGCTTACACTTTGCTCAGTCTTCTTGACAGTGATGGTGAGATTCAGCTCAATAGTCTGGTCTAAATCCTTGGCATCAAGAACACCCAAGTACTTCATGTGGGAAGGGCAACACAGGGGTCTGTAACTTCCCAAATCCTGACCAACACAACTAGAGGGGTCAATGGGAGGATCCTGGATTTAATCTGTATCCTGAGATCCTGTACTAATATTCAAATAGGAATAGCAAAGGGTTAATCACAGCCACAGGTATGAAATGAGCATCCCCATAGGTGGATAGCATAACTCCTTTACTGCCTATTTAAATTCCTGTGGTGTTCTAAGAGGAAATGAGAGGCTCTGGTGAAAATATAAAGAAGAAGGAGAGACAGAGGGCAGCCCCGTCCTGTAACTATGAGCATGAAAAAAGGGGGACAATGTTCCATTCAATAAGCACGCTAGGGCTAAAAGCATACTTGCATCCCCATGGCTAAACAATGGTCACCAATGCCAGGGCATTTGAGCGCCACCACTAACAATTCCAAATTCACATTTTTGAAAACCTTCTCTGCATTCAAGACTCTCGGATGTGGGACCAGCTACTGAGAAGTTCTCGCAGAACATCCATGTATTGGAAACAGCCACCCTGCTCATCACAACATTAGTTGGTCATATCCAGCCAGACTAAGCATTAGAGAGTCCTGTTCAGCTGCCAGAATTTCAGCATGTATCTTGCAATACACATTTATTAGGGAGATAGGGTAATATTTTAGCATAGAATTGGTCCATCCCTGCCTTAGGAATCAAGTTGGGCACTGGCTCAGAGAAAGAGCCAGAGCGAGATCCATCAGCAATAAAACCGCCATAGAGCTGCAAGAGCATATGCGCCAGTGTTTCTGATAGAGAGCTATAGTAGTAAATAGGGTAGCCTTCTGAGCCCAGAGCCTCCTCCCTTCTTCATGGCCGAAATAGCATCCACCATTTCCTGTAATGTGATCACTGCCCCTATAGGGGAAAAATCAATCCCAGCCCTGCGTGTTTGACCTTATCCAAAAAGTGGGAAAACTCAGCTGGTGACACAGAGTTCTCTATTAAATAGAAAGTCCTGCAGAAGCTGAGGCAATGTCCTCATCCCTAGTGACCAAAGAGTCCATTGATTTTGTACTTTCAGATAGGAAACCAATAACTTGCCAGCCTTGTTGCCTATCAAAGATGCACACAGACCTTACCAAAAAATGCCTAAGCACATGAAGACGAGAGAAAGACACGTAGATTACCTTTTGACATATTCATGTTTGCTAATTGCATTGCCCAGACCTGTCCGGTGTCCGATTATTATGATTTCTATGTAACTGACCTTAGTTCCGCCCACTCTCTGACAACACAATCGTTCTCCTAGAATGTATTGCCACTGGTCTCTGCAAGTGCCCCAGGAGAGCCACCTGCTTCAAATAACTCAATTAATTCACAAGATGCCTATCTCTTCCAACAATTAGCTCTCCAGTTCATCAGAGATCATATCTTCCCTTGGCCTTCAGCACTTGAGCCATCTGCAAACTGACCCCAGCTACCCCATTGATCAACTTGAACATCCTGTTCCCCAACTGCTGGCGCAGCCTTTGAAAACCTTTGCCATGATGGCAAAAACACCCTTCAGATAGATCCACAATGTGGATACCCATGATACACAGACCAATCCCACCTCATATATTTCATATCTTTTACTACATTTCGAAAAACACTTCCCATACATTTGTGTACCATTATGTGTGCATTATATACCTATTATGATCTCCTATCATGAGCGCCATCCATATAGCTAAACTCCATGTGCACATATTGATCGCCTCCGTGTGACAATGTTTCATCATTATGTTCCTGCGCGCATGCAAATCTACAAATCTATTGCCTCTACTCAAAATAACACAAAGTAACCTAAATGTAATACTTATCCCATTTACCATAAATATCGTAATATTTGTAGCAGTTTGCGAAAGTGTCAGAAATTATGATGATAATGTGTCCACCCCCCAGTCAATGGTATGGAGCACAAAGTTAGAATTTTTTCAATTTGTCAACATTCCCCCCTTTAGTTAAACCATTAAATAACAAACCAATTTCCAAATCATCAATCGCACTATTTTTATGGAGCAAATCTTCACAACCATTGTTCCCCTAATCCTCCACTAGACAACCCCAATTTCATCATCATCATTAGTTCTGCAATCTACCCATCGTTCTACACATTCACTCCAACCTGGGGAAGGACGGAAACCCCCTTTCAATCTTTCCAAAATCAGTTTGTGTGTCCATGTGAAGAGAATTGGTCCTACACCTAGTCTTAGACAGGGTTACAAGAAACATGGCAGTACTCCTAGGCATCTGAGTGGAGCAGCATCGAAAACACAACTGACAAGAGCAAAAAAGTGCTAGAGAAAAAATCAAAACAGATGAAAGTACTTTTAAGATTATGTTCATCCATGACGGAATCCAAGAGAAACGAGAGTTCAAAAGAGTATTGTCAGTAATTTCCGCCTCCCTCTGCATGGCCCTCTTCAGAGTTTGTAGTTCAGTAATTGTTTGAGCCAAAGTTCTGTTATCCAATTCATTAGGAGGCGCATATGTGCAGCAAGTTTTTCCCAATGTATGGCATACCCCACCCTTCATAGCTGTTAGAAGGTCCAGGATGTAACGATTCTGTAGGGTTGCAAGACGCAAAGCCCTAAATTCTTCTTTGATGGCACTGAATGCTAACACAGAGGAATTGATGAATAATAGCAACTCGTAACAAGTTATTTGAAGCCATTTTGAATTGACAAAGGATTGCACACATGGGGCCAATAGAAAGGAGAAAAAACATTCAGTATGGCTAAACAGTCGAAAATGATCAGGAATGTTCCTTAGAGCCTCGGAAGATGCTGCTGACACATAGTTAGAATTTTTCGATCTCCCTAAAAAGTCAGCTTCTTCAGAGTCCTGCAAAGCTTATAGATTGTCCATGTCCGATGACACAAGGGATGCAAGGGGCATAGGGATAAAATGTGGATGCAGACAGTGTCAGCTGGCGCTGCAGAACCACAAGGACGGGCACGTGAAAAGTGGTGATGCTGCATACACCTCTCCAGACTGGAGATAATTGTTTGTACAAAAAGGGCCCAAATGACCAGAATAAATCGAGAATCGGTGCCGTACCTCCAACCAAATCAGGAATATGCAGAGTGGGGCCATAGTTTTGATTTATGCCCACAGGCACTGTGCCATCGCCCTTAAAACACAAAAAAGTATAAGTAACTGGATCCTAACAGGTTTCTGAGGCTCCATGTGCCATGTCAAGAAATTCACATATTTTCTCCAAACTTTTCCACATGCCAAATTAGTTTGTGCCACCCCTACTTCAGAGAGTCCCACCATCCCTCCAGCCTTGCAACTCATTACCACTTGCTCCAATCTGTAGTTCAAGAGTATCAAACCCTCAAGGTTAAGATGCACTCTTTGCGTATAACGAACATCTTTGCGATCTTCCCCAGTTAAGTTTGAACATTCTTCGTCGATCAGAAGCACAGAAGCTGCTACAGATCGCCCCTGAAACTGCCCTCAAACCCAGCATAGGGCTTGGTGCACCAGACAACCTGCATCAGCCACTTCTACCTCATCAGGAATAAATACTCTAGGAACACCAGAGACATGGGGAATGAGGCAGCAAATGTAACATAACTCAGTTACTCTTTCCTTTCCCAATCTCTTCATCTGCTGGTACCATATATTATCAGCTGCAAAACTGTGTGCATCATTTACAATTTCTAAAGTTCCATCAGAATCATTAGATGCAAAATCAATATCAAAACTTTGTTGCATTTCCGATAGTGCGTCCATTGTATTGTATGGTATTTGGTTATTTATATAGCCCTCTTTCCCCACTTGTGTGGCCTCAATGCGCTTTTCTGGAAACCTAGACTTCTCTCCCACTATACAGGACTCTCAAATAGTAGCCTCCATCTTTGTTTACTATATGATGAAACCTACTGCATTGTGATACCTATGCCTCTCTCCCACTATACAGGATTCACCAATCTACGCGCTTTTCTGGTAGGAACCCCCTCGATGACCGTAGTAAATGTGGTAGAGAATTCTAAGGCCTTTAGTTTAGGAGATGCATGTATGCATTTTGCCGGTCTAGGAATTAGGTGGCTGGCTAGGCTCGACTAAGCAGCCCAACGAGAGGCTAGGAACGTGGATGGGTGCTGTTGGTGGTTTGCGATAGGTTGCTATTGTATCGAGAGTCGATGTGTGGCCAGCTATACCAAGTTCCATTCGGATGGTAGTCGCAGTTTGCTAGTGGCAGAGGTGATGAAGTAAGTTATGTGTTTCAGTCTGGACGCCTATGTGTGTTGCTAGACCGGATGTACTTAGCCATAGCCGTATTCTATTGTGCATGGATGTTTGGCCGTGCCTGCCCACTGTGTCCACACTAGTGGTGTGAGATATACGTACCGTAAGCTGCGTCATTGTTCGGCCGGGACGATATTTGTCCAGGTCTAGAATTGAGAGTCGTATACCAATGAGCCTAGGTTTCACAATGTAGCATGTTTCAGTGTATATTAAACTAAGATGGAGGCTAAACCTAGATTTGATAATCCTGTATAGTGGGAGAGAGGCCAAGGTTTCACAATGCAGTAGGTTTCAGCATTTAGCAAAAAAGGCTCAGGGCTACACCTAGATTTGTGAATCCTGTATAGTGGGAGAGAGGCATAGGTATCACAATGCAGTAAGTTTCATCATATAGTAAACAAAGATGGAGGCTACACCTTTATTTGAGAATCCTGTACGGTGGAAGAGAGGCATAGGGTTCACAACGCCGTAGGTTTCAGCATATAGTACAGTGGCTTTCTGTAATATAGCAGTCATTGATGGTTTGTTGTACCTAGATTTAGGAGTACATTTGTAGTGGGAGATTGCTAGCATTGAGAATTCCCTGGGTGAGCGATGCAGGTTAACAATCACAGTGATTCCTTAGTGATGGAAGTGTGCTACCCTGGGCTATTTATCTCAATGTTTGTGGTCTCTCATGTGGACCGGTGGGCCGGGGGGCGCAGAGAGAAAGTTGTGGGTGTGCCACAGCGGAAACTGTTGGCTTACCTGGAGTGCTTATCGGCTGGGAGTGTTGATGTGGGTAGGTTGAAAGTGGTTCATGTGTGCCACAATGAAAGCTGCTGGCTTACCTGGGGTACTTGTTGGCTGGCAGTGTTGTTTAGCAATTGGAGGTGGTGTGTCAGGTGAAACCACTGCAAGAGCTACCGGCCCCTGTGTTGTGATTGATGCATTGGAGATTATTAGTTGTGTGTTCTTGGGGTGCAATGGATTAGGTAGAGCATTGGGAAAAGCCAGGTTTTAAGGGCCTTCCTGAATTTCAGGTGGTTTTCAGTGTTTCGAATGTGTTGGGGTAGGGAATTCCAGATGATTGACGCTTGGACCGCCAAGCCATGTAGAGCTGTGGGGTGGGATCACTAGGCGAAATGCAGTGTGAGATCTGAGGTTCCTGGAGGGATGGTAGGGATCAATTTTGTCTCGTAGGAATTCCGGGCCGGTGTTGTGGACTGCGCAGTGGGTGATACAAATGGCTTTAAAGGTTGTGTGTCGAGCAATGGGGAGCCAGTGGAGGACTCTCAGGGTAGGGCTGATGTGTTCTCTGGCGGGTAGATTAATGAGCAGGCGTGCTGCCACATTTTGAATTCTTTGGAGTTTCCTTAGTTGGGCTGCCGGGGCTCCTAGTTAGAGGCAGTTTACGTAGTCTAGGCGGGACAGGATGATGGAGTTGATGGCCGGGAAACGGTGGGGATAGGTGAGGTAGGAGAAAATCCGCCTGAGAATACGTTGTTGGAAGAAGCAGGTTTTGGATACGCTGGTGGTGTGATCGGTGAGGGATAAATCTGAGTCCAACTCACATCCAAGGTTTTTTACCACGTTAGAGGGTACCCAGTGTTTGTCCTAGTGGTTTGGGCCACGGGATTGGTTGGGGCAGGAGCAATGTTTTTCCGCAGTATAGGATTTCGGTTTTCCCATGGGTGAGGATGAGGTGGTTGGTCGTCATCCAGTGGTCAATGTCGGAGAGGCACGATGACAGGTCTGGGCTGCCTGAGCCTTCAGAATTTGGGATTTTGATGATGATCTGGGTATCATCTGCGTAGTTGTAGCAGGTAAGGTTGTACGAGAGGATAATTGCGGGAATGGGCTGTATGTAGAAGTTGAAGATTGGGGTGATGTGGATGCTCCTTGGGGGACACCTTTACATACTGGTCGTGATACAGATGTGAACTGGATGAGGTGCATGATTTGCAACCAATTAGAGATTAAGGATGAGATCCACGAAAGGGCTGTGCTTTTGATTCCTAGTGTTTGTAGTCTGACTAATAGAGTTGAGTGATCGATGGTATCGAAGGCAGCAGAGAGGTCTAGCAGGAAGAGTATCGCGCAGCCGTCTGCGTGGGCTGTTCTTTTTAGGTCGTCCCAGATAGAGACTAGGTAAGATTCTATTCCCCTAAGTGGTCTGATGCCTGATTGCGTTGGGTCTAGGAGGTTGTTGGCTTCAGCAAATTGGCAAAGCTGTTTGTAGATTTGAGAGTCCTGTAAAGTGGGAGTGAGGCCTACGTTTCACAATGCAGTTTTGAGTTCAAGATAGAGCACAACTAGATTAGAAAACACAACTAGATTTGAGGGTCCTGTATAGTGGGTGAGAGGCCTATGTTTCACAATGCAATTTTGAGAACAAGATAAAACACAACTAGATTTGAGAGTCCTGCATAGTGGGAGAGAGTACTAAGCTTCCCAATGCAGTTTTGAGTGTAAGATAAAACATAACTAGATTTGAGAGTCCCGTATAGTGGGAGAGAGGCCTACGCCTCACAATGCAGTTTTGAGTACAAGATAAAACACAACTAGATTTGAGAGTCCTGCATAGTGTGAGAGAGGCCTACGTTTCACAATGCAGTTTTGAGTATAAGATAAAACACAACTAGATTTGAGAGTCCCGTATAGTGGGAGAGAGGCCTACGATTCACAATGCAGTTTTGAGTACAAGATAAAACACAACTAGATTTGAGAGTCCCGTATAGTAGGAGACAGGACTACGTTTTACAATGCAGTTTTGGGTACAAGATAAAACACAACTAGATTTGAGTGTCCTGTATAGTGGTAGAGAGGCCTACATTTTACAATGCAGTTTTAGATTTGAGAGGCCTATGTTTCACAATGCAGTTTTGAGTACAAGATAAAACACAACTAGATTTGAGAGTCCCGTCTAGTGGAAGAGAGGGAGGCAGAGGGTAGTAATTACAATATTGTCCTGGTGTAGGTAAGTGTGCTATGTAGCCCGGCTTCTAGGGTGGAGTAATTGCTCTACTGTCCACCCAGGCAACTCCTACCTTACTAGTAGCTGCTGGTTGATGGCTGGTCACTGGCTTGCCCTGATGACACTTGCAGACATGATGTGGATCCGCCTTTTGTAGGAGCCACCCTTTGCCTCTGGGCCCTTAGCCGCAGGAGCTGCATGGGCAGAGGGCTGCCCTGGGAGGGTCAGTTATGATCAGCTAGGGAACAGTGGATGGCCAATCAGAGATGGTGGGTGGGCTGGGAGGGAAGCGCGACTAGGGAAGTGAATGCCCGGGGGGTCAAGGAGGCACAGTGCACAGGTGGTTTGGGGCTAAAAGGACACCACATTTACAGAAATTAGAAACCCAGGAGGGTCCAAAGCTATCCTACTCACCTGCTTCTCAGAGCCCCAAGAAGAGAGTGCAGTGCACTGCAGTCGATAGGCCTGACAGAAAATAGTGGATGGCCAATCAGGGATGGTGGGCGGGCTGGGAGGTGGGCGTGAAGCCGTAGGAGTGGAGAAGATGACCTTATGGGGTCCGTGGAATCGACAGTTGTTCTAGCAACAGACAAAAGAGCGAACAAAGACCCTCTCCCCGGGGAGTAACAACGGATGCTAATGCTTGTTTGGTCCCACGCAGCCTTCTATCTTGTTTTGCTGATGAGATGCAGTAACCTGTGAGGACAACATTCTGGAACTCTTGGTTAAAGTCTTAAGATAGACCCCAAATTAATTTCCCAGAATTTCTGCTGATTTATGGGCATCAGTACCTATGTGTGTGGGTGAGAGAGGTGTAAACATTCTATGGCCTGTCACCACCTCACGGGGGCTGACGTGGTGATATTGTCCAGGCTTATTCCGCAAACAAAACAGTGCTAGGCAAGGCAGTAAAGCCATGATCACATTTTTCACAATTGAGTTTTCAACAAGCCATTGAGACGCTCCACAATCCCATTGGCCTGAGGGTGATACACCAAGCACAACCTGTGCTGTATCTCCAAAAGAGAAGTAAATTCAGTGAACAAAGCGTTAAATAAGTGAGCCCCATTATCGGACCTTAACAGTTCACAAATACCCCACTGTGGAAATACCTCCTTTACCAAGTATCGAGCCACTGACTTGGCATCAGGGTGCATGCAGATTCCAGCTTCAAGCCATCAGGGAAATGGACACAGAACCATAATTAAATAATGATAGGTGCCACACCTTTGTACTATATCAATGAAATCAACATGCTATTCCTTAAAAGGACCTGAAGGTCGGGGTATAACCCCTCTTACCACCCTCATAGTATTTCCTGGATTGAATTCCTTACAGAGTGTGCATTTACCAATAACCTACTCACCTGCTCAGGCAGCTTGGGCACAAACCAATCCTCCTGAAGTACCATTGCAATTTGTCGGCAAGGAGTATGTGCCGGGAAATGCAGTTGCTCCAAAGCCACAAGAAGCAACTCTACGGGCATCACTACCTTCCCCATAAGGTCCTGCCTCCACAACAAATCTGTGGGTGAGAGCGTACACACCCTCCTAGCCCAAAGCTTCTTTTCCTACTGTGGTGCTTTTCCCTGCAGTTCAACAATTTGCAACAAGGGGACTGCAGTATATAGGACCGGCAATTGGGACATCTTTTCAAATTTTGGGCTGTCTGGGAGGGGCAAATAAGCTGCAGCCTTTACTGATGGGTCCGCAGCATCGTTACCAAGTGCTACAAAATCAGATTTACCCATATGCACAGTGCATTTAACAACCCCTACCTCCACAGGCAATGTTAACGTGTCAATTAATCATGAAAGCAGCACAGCATGCTGGACAGGGTTCCCATCACATCTTCTAAACCCTCTTCTCTGCCATCTAGATAACCCATAATGTATTGTTGTTGTAACATATGCAGAGTCGGAGTAGATAGTGACTGCCTTCCCCTTACTCATTTCCAGCACCTCAATAAACGCCACCAACTCGGCTGCTTGCACAGAATAATGTGATGGCAATCGCTTCTTCACCTCAACCCGGTACTCACCACCCACAAGACTTACAACCGCTGCTCCTGTATGTCCCTCACCAGTGCTCTGATCAATCATTGATGATCCATCAACAAAAAGTGTTCCTCCTGCCTCCAAAGCATCTTTTTTCACACTTGTACTTTTTCCCTCATCACCTTCATAGGTCACACAATCATGAACATCAACACCAGGCTGCACTGGGTTAGCCAAAAATGTTGCTGGGTTAGCTACATGACACCTCACTGGTCGTACACAAGCATTTTACAAAATAACCTCGTACCCACACACTCTCAGAGTAGTCAAAGTTCATTTTAACTTATCCAAAATTGCAAAAACGGCATGCTCCACGTACAGTGTCAACAGGCAGCCCATGGTAATGGCTGAGGACTTTTGTAGTGCAAAGCCCGCTGCCGCAAGAGATTGCTCACATAGAAACTGACCCTGTATAATTGAGTGTAACAACCCACTATAATAGGCCAAAGGTTTGTGACCTAATGATGTTTACTGTGTTAGGACCGCTGTCATTACCTTCCCATCTGTATGTGAAAAATGAAAAAATGGCTTTTGGTAATCTGGTGTCACCAAAACTGGAGCATTACTGAACGCAGTCTTGAGCTCCTGAAAACAAGTTCTCATTTCATCTGACCACTCAATGGGACTCTTGGCTTTTTGTGCTTCCTTGAAAGCTTGCAGCAGGAGCCTTGTGTAACTAGACTAGTAGAAAATCCAAGACCTACAATAGTTACAGAGCCCCTAAAATGGCTGCATCTGTTTTACCGTGGTTGGTTGAGGCGTGGTCTGAACTGTAGTGGCTCTCTCAGGCATTACCCTTCTCCCTACAGATGATAGTACCTGTCCCAAATACACTATTTCTGTTTGACAATATTGCAGTTTTTCTTTGTCCACTTTGTACCCCTTCTCCGTGAGTAGGGTGAGGAGTCTGACTGAGTCTCCTCTACACTGTTCCTCTGAAGCATTACAAACAAGTAAATCGCCCACATACTGAAATACAGTATGTGACATTTGTAAATTCCCCAAATCCATCTGAATAACTCTATTAAAAAAAGTGGTGATTCACAGTACTCCTTGGGTAACCTTGTGTGTTCAAATCTCTGTCCACGATATGTAAATGCTGTGAGGTACTGGGAATCGGGATGCAAAGGAACCAAGAAAAAGGCATATAACTGTGAAGTGGGTCAACCCAGTAGAGATGTTACATAGAATGGTAGCAGGATTTGGCACCACCGGAAATTCTGCTTCAGCAATGTTGTTCAGAGGCCGCAAATCCTGAACCATCCTCCAACTAGACCCCTTTTCCTTCTTCACAGGGTAAATGGTCGTGTTACATGGGGATACGGAAGGTTATATAATGTCTTGCTTCAATAACACCATAATGGTCTCAACAATCCCTTTATCTGCCTCCTTAGACATTGGGTATTGCCTAACCCTTGGTAAAATTGCTCCTTGTTTTAATTTTATTTGCACTGTCCCAACACTTTTCAATAGTCTCACATCATGGGGATTGCTCGTCCATAAGTGACTCAGCACTTTCTCTAAATCCTCCTTCCAGTATGGCAATGTTTTTCTAACGATTAATATAGTCTGTGGTACCTCCCTTTGCTCTGCCATTACCTAACAAGGCAACCCAATCTCAAAAATCATTTCACCTGCATTTTCCACGTCCTCGAACAATTGCTCAACAAACACGTCTCTTAATGATGAGATTGGATCAATACACAGCACTGTATGCCATTTGCCTTCTTCCTCATCAGTGCCTGAAAGAACCACCCTGTCCTTCTTCAAAACCACAGCTTCTAGAAGAATGGTGATGATAGTTCCTGGTGTTATCTCCTGTGACTCAGCAGACTGGAACAAAAATTCTAGGGGTATCCGCCATGTGCAATCTCTTATTCCAAGCACTCAACTCAACTCTATCATTACCCCATACAAGAATAATGCAGAATATACTGGCACACCCTTAACCGTGCTGTCGCTGCAATACGCTTTGAAAAGCGCTGCTTCTCTTAATGGGTACAATCCTGGAGTTGAGCATCCCATGCCGCCCTTTGAAAACGTGATCGACATATTAAGCTTGCTCAGGAGGTTCATTCCCAGAAGGTTTGCTGGGGTATCTTTGCAGTGTAACAAGGGAACAGATCAAGTTTGATTACCTACCTTGATACACAAATCTTCAGTGTATAGAACCGATAGGATAGTGTGTCCATTGCTTTGCGTAATAGGGGAAATCCGCCTTCTTTAATACAGGGATTTGTGGCCCCTGTGTCAATCATAAAAGAAAATGGGCCTCATTACAAGTTTGCTGGCCCGGTAACAATGGTATGGGTAAGCTTGCCGGTACCGTTGTTACCGGACCAGCAAACTACGAGTTCTGCCCGTGGGTGCCTACCCACCTGCCGGGTCTGACCTGGCGGGTGTACCGGCACCCGCGAGCAGACACTGCCGGTAGCACCGCCACCCTTCTAAAAGATGCCGGTGCTACCGGCCTCCCCATTCCCATTGAGCCCTATGGGGCCCTACGGGGCTCAAATGAGAATGGGAAGTAAACATTTCCGGCCCCTGGCAATGGGGAAATACAGGGTCCGCCAGGGTTGTAATGGCCCTGTATTTCCCCATTGCCTTTGGCTGGAAAAATGTGCAACTTTGGCAGCAGCCTGCAGGTTTTACCGGCAAGGCTACTGCCAAACTTGTAATGAGGCCCAATATCTGTTTACCTGCCTTTACACCTATCCGGGGTTCCTCTTCCGGATCTGTAGTAACCGATAGAATTGGACTCATCAGAGATACCTGTGGGCTGGCCTATTCCTGATACATTTGAGCACCAGGATGCAAAAAAGGGTTTCCTCTGAGTACATTTGCTCCAGTGTAATGGGTGACTGTCCCATTCGGTAGAGGATTCTTCTCCCAAGCCTGCACTGGTGCCTGGGGTGACATGATCGGGCGTGAGGCTATGTCATTCCAGTTCCCCGGTTCTGATCAACCTGTACTTGCTGCAATGGCACAGAGTTCGGGGCATAGGACGATACTTGTGCATCCGTCTGGAGGGGACCTGTGTTAAAATTCTATCGTCGACTTGGACAATTCCGTGACACATGCCCCATTCTTCCACACACCCAACTCTGCACTCTATACGTTTCTCCATACCCCCACCCATAGGCCCATTGAACCGGGGCCCCAATCCTCCAAATCTGCTCAATGATCCGACACCTCGCAAAAGTCCTCCCATACCCCGTGAAAATCCTCTTATCGGTCTTGGTCCAGATACATACCGTCTGTCCATGATTCCAGAGTCTATTTGTCCTTTTCCCAACTGTCCCTGCTGTCCTTCTATGGGACTGGTTATCATTGCCCCATCTAAACAAATCTTTGCTCTTTTTTTCCGGACCAGCTTGGCCTCAGCCTTTTGTGCCTGGTCTGAATTCTCCTTTTCTTTTTCCTGTCGCCTTTTACAAAAATGCACAATGTGTGCCTGTATCTCCTACCAACTCTGTGTCTCCATCCCTACGACCTTTTCTAGGTCATGCTGTACTTCTTTAGGAAGTCCCCTTTTCAACATGCGATAAAAAATAGCCACATTTTTGTCCCATCCTTCTCTCGTCTCTGCTCTCCACATCTCCTGAATCAACTGAATGTGGGCAGTGGGATCCTCGTCCTACTTCATTGTTTTTGCCAAAAATGGAATTCATGTCTGGTGTATCAGGATATATTAGCCTCAGTGCTCTCCCCAATCATGTGCCCTATAATTATTGAAAGCCGCTCCATCACGAGTATTTGTTTGTAATTGAATTCCCTGATACCCCACTTTCTTCCACAACTCGTCTGCCCGTTCCCCCATCAAGGCAGTGAAAAGGTTTTTCATGTCCCCATTTGCCATCATGACACCAGTGGTTTTTTTCTAGAGCATAAATCCACTTCCCTGCCCGAAGGAAGCATCTTCATTAAGTTATTCCGGTACATGTTTGACCATGGGACATATTACACCCTCCCCTGACCCTACTGGAGTAGTGGGTATTGAGTCACTTTTGCTTTTACCAGGGATTCCCCTAGCCGTCCTTGCCCTCTTCCTATGGCCATGTAGGCTCCATGGTATGTCCGAAGACCCCATGCTGTATTTTGCAAAGGCCTAACTAGAGCGGGAGGCGTGGCTTCTGCTTCCTGTCCCCCTTGCTCATTGTCTGTCTCCCAGTCATCCTCCTCTTCCTCATCTCTCCCTTATTTCACATCCCTTGATACTTTTGTGTGGACAATCATAACGTTGGTGCTGCCGTAGCAGACGGTCTCTCTTCTCCTTCGTTCTAACTCTGAATCTATTGCAGTGCTTTCTTTTTCCATGTCCACACTTACTCTCTTCATAACAGATTTTTCAAGCCATACGAGAATCTGACCATGTCTCCATCTTTCTCCCTCCGCTTCCTGTGTTTCCCTGTTCTCTTCTTCCTGCTTTTTACTGCTATCCTGTTGTACCCCTGCCACTTCGCTCTCTACTAATCTAGCCACTTCCTCCCAATTTGGCTGTTCTTGCCTTTCCGCTACTCTCCGTAATCTATCCTCTATCCGGAAACCGGGGGGCAATTCTCTCCTCGTTATTTATTTTATTTATTTGAATTTTCGTATACTGCGCCACATGCCCGCAGGACTCAGGGTGCACACAAAACAAAAAACAGGACAAACTCAGTAAGGTAGCACAAAAGTAGGGGTTAGGATTGTGTGATAGGGTAGCATCACACAGCAGAAGTCAGCAGAGAGCTTAATCAGGTTAAAAAGTAGGGTCTTCAGCCCTTTTTTAAAATCACTAGTCGTGTCAATGGTCCTGAGGGGTAGCGGGAGTGAATTCCAAACAATAGGGCTGAGTATGTCAGAGCTAATGCCGCCTGCTTTGGTCAGTCTGAACTGAGACTGTACAAGTCTGAGTTGATTCCTTGATCTGAGGGTACGCGATGGGTTGTAGTGCTAGAGGCGGGCAGAAAGATATTTGAGAGCAGTGTTAAAAAACCTTTATGTGTTAGTGTGGGTAGCTTATGCATCACTTTGTGCTTGACAGGAAGCCAGTGCAAGTCCCATCTTGCGGCTGTGACATACGCATGTTTGGAGAGGCCGGTGATGACACAAACTGCGCCATTATGGGATACCTGGAGAGAGGATAAAATAGTCTGAGAACAACCACTCAGAAGGCTATTACAATAATCCAGGAGGGAGTTTATAAGAGCTGTGGGAAGAGTGGCAGCATTCTCATGAGACACGAAAGGCCAGATATTTCAGAGGAATTTATGGACAAGGCTGCAGGAACTCCGGACCTGCATAGCATGTTGCTTCATTGTTAGCTTGGAATCCAGAATGACGCCAAGAGTGTTCACCTTTTTGGCCAAGGGATTGACAGCAGTAAGGACAGTAAAGCTGTCATACTCCTGGGGTAAGGTTTTAAGCTTTGAAGCGGTGGCCACAATAAGAAGTTCTGTTTTTTTGGTATTTAATGCTAAGGAGTTAGTGGCCATCCACTCATGGATAGCGGTGTACATTTTGTTAAGGTTGGCTATAACATCTGCATACTGCCCAGAAAGTTTCATGACGACCTGGGTGTCGTCAGCATAATTAGTATACTGGACAGCCAGGTCGTCTAGCAACCTCAAAATAGGGACGATGTAAACGTTAAACACTGATGGTGAAATACATGACCCCTAAGAAACGCTGCATGAAATAAAAGCGGGCCTAGACGGAGCTTCCCCACTGGAAACTCTAGCAAGTCGTGGCCCAAGAAAAGAGGACACCCACAAAGTGGCCAAACTAGAGAAGCCCACTAAGGATTGTAATCGTTCGACCAAGATGGCATGATCCACAAGATCAAAGGAGGAGTAAAGATGCAAAAGCATCAGAATTGCAGGTTGACCGTGGTCCATGATGTTAAGTAGATTGACCTTGAGATCTAACAAGGCCGTCTCTGTACCATAACGGGCTCTGAAGCCAGACTGGTTGGTCCCCAGAATGTCATTCTGTTCTAAGAAACATAAATAAAAGTTTCCGTACAGGGGGCAAAAGCAAAAATAGGAGACTCAGGGATTATAGGAAAGACTGATTCGGGAGAAACCAAGGATGGCTCTTTAATAAGGTTAAGAGAGGTCCTGGAGAGCTGAATGACATTTTGATGAGCTATAACCTTATTAATACAAGCATTATGAATGGTTTGACACCAGTCGTCATTTTAGATTTTTTTCTGAACCAGGGACTGTACCGGGATTGAAAAAAAAAGGTCTCGATTCTACATACTTACATATGAATAATTGGAATGATTGTATATGCAACTACCTCACATTATTGAAATGCATATGTGTGATTTATGTAATTTCTCTATTTTTGATGTTAAATTGCTATAATCGTAATGTTGATTGCTAGTAGAGAGTACAGCCCTGATGAAGGAGATAATTTTCTCCGAAATGCGTTGGCAAAATTAAAGCTCTCATGAATACATCAACCTAGTATGGGTATTTGCTATCTTCCTAATTATGGCAAAATGGAAACAGTACGAATCAACTAATTAATAGATTGCTAATTGAGATTATACCCACAGAACTTGAACATAAACTCACTCTGTATGCCTTAAACAAATATATTTATATATCAACTACCAGTAACCTCAATTAGAGGTACGAAAGAGAGAGCAACCATCTAGTAGGGTGTGACTTACCCTGCTTTCCGCAACAAAGTGCTGGGTTTAAGACAGCAGACAGGGTATGTCTGATGCGTGCAGGAAAAAAAGGGGGTGGGGAGGCTGTATGGTTACAGACACAGACCCCAGTGCAGGGGATTGCCAGTTGGCAGTGCGGGTGGGTGGCAGGGTGAGCAGGTATCTGGACCCGGATGTCAGAGGGTAGGCCAGGTGCACGATGCAGAGGGAGACAAGATCAGCAGGGGAGAAGTGGGACGAAGGCAAAAGCAAAGAGGAAGGTCTTGAGGTGCTTCCGAAACCGGAGATGGTTCTCCTCAAGTTTGAGAATGGCAGGGAGTCTGTTCCAGAGGGAGGCCCCAGCCGAAGACAGAGATCTACCCCCAGCTTGTTTCTTTGAAAAACGACTGACCCAGAGGGAGTTAGAGGTAGAGCAGTGAAGAGATCAAGAGGCGAGGTGCTTACGGAGGGACAGCTGAAGGTATTTTGGACCCAGGCCCCAGAAAGCTTTGTGGACAATGCAAAGGGTTTTGAATTGAATCCTTGCATTCCTAGGGAACCAGTGGAGAGATTTCAGGGTGGGAGAGATACGATTCCAGGGCTTAAGGCCAAGGACAAGTCTCACAGTCCTGTTCTGGATGAGTTACAAAGGGCGGAGAGTAGAGGCAGGTAGATTTAGAAAGAGGCTGTTACAATAGTCCAACCTAGAGAGAACCAAGGATCGGGAGACAGTGAGCTTCTGGGGGAAGGAGAGGAAAGGCAGAGTACCTCTGAGGAGGTGCAGTAGGAAGTTTGACTTTTTAGAGACATCAGAGATATGGGCAGAGAAGGAAAGCGTGGAATCAAAGATGACTCTGATGTTCTTAGCCTCCCAGGTGGGGATGGGAGGAGGGCCAAGGGAGGCCGGCCATGGAGTGAGGAGAAAGGAAGGTGAAGGTATGTCGATGAGGAGGATCTCCGTCTTGTTGGCATTCAAGCAGAGATTGTTGGTGGCACACCAATGCTGAATGGCAGATAGGCAATCAGAGATGAGAGAAGGAGAGGAGGTGGCTGAGGGAAGCCTGAAAATGAGTTGAGCATTGTCGTCATAGCACTGGAAATTGGAGCATAAAATGGCAATGCGGTTGGTGAGAGTTGCCAAGTATTGGTTGAAGAGCCAGGGTGAGAGGTTAGACCTCTGGGGAACACCGCAGGTAGAAAGGGAGATAGATGAAAGGAAGGAACCAAGTTGGACCTGGGAGGGTCAATCAGAGAGGATAGAGGTCAGGCAGGCCAGAGCCTGATCAGTGATACCCAGGTTGTCACGGAGACAGTTGAGCAGGATGGTATGGTTGACCGTGTCGAAAGCAGAAGAGACATCGAGTAGGATGAGGACAGAGGGAATGTTAGAGTCAAGGATCTTCACATAAGTTCAGGGGAGCAGTTTCCGTGCTTCTGGGAGCTCTAAAGCCAGACTGATGGTCGTGAAGACAGCCAACAGAATCAGAATGAAGGTTGCTGTGAGATGGCAAGCTTTCAAAGGAGTTTGCCCAGAAACGGAGTAATGGAAATTGGACGATAGTTAACCGGGCAAGGAGGATCAGCTGTGGGTTTCTTGAGAAGAGAATGTACAAGAGTGTGCTTTAGAGGGGGGGAAGGCTTCTGAGGCAAAGGAGAGGTTGCAGAAATTGGCAAGATGCGAGCTGAGCTTGGACACAAGCTCTTTTCTTCTAACAGATGGAAAGACAGTATTTCCTTTGGAGTAGACAGCAGGCCAGTTTGTTGGGGGATGAGCTATATGTCTGCCACTTCCGCTCTGCCACTTTGCACTTTTGTTTGAAAGCGGCTAAATCAGAGTCATTCCAAGAGTTGCATTTGGAGGCACGCTTCATGAAGATCCTCATGACATGGGCAAGGATATCCAGGGTGTTAGGGATAGAGAAATTGAGGTTAGTTAGGGCAGAGTCAGAAGGAGAGTCCAAAGAAGGGGACGAGGAGGGATGAAGCAGGAAGCAAAAGCAGAGACTGACACACGCTTCATCAGTCGTATGATGAGAAAAGGAGACTGGCAGTGAGGGGGGAGGAGACTGGGGACAGGGGAGGTCAAGGAAGTAAGAGAGGAGAGAGTCGTGAGACCAAGAGAGAGGAGTACTGAGGGTGTTGGAAGGAGGGATGTCTGTTGAGATGAGAGCATCCAAGGTGTGCCCAGCAGAGTGGGTTGGGCCAGAGGGGAAGATAGTGAGGGAGAGAGTGTTGCAGAAGTCCCCGAAGAGAAAGGTGGCCACATCAGGGAAGTCGAGATGGATGTTAAAGTCCCCAATGAAGATACGTTTGGGGGAGGAGGCAAGAAGAGAGGAGGAGAGGTCGGCTCATTCAGCGAGGAAGAGGGAGGAAGGACCTGGGGGTCTGTAGATGACAGCAAGAGTAACAGAGAAATAAGGGGAGACAGACAGCCTGTAGACTAGGCTTTCATCGGAAGAGTAGAATTGAGTGGGTATGATGGAGGCAGGATCCCACTCAGGGAAGATCAGAGCCACTCCATCACCAGATCAGGAGGTTCTGGGGTTGGACATGATCTTGTAGCCCTCAGAAAGAAGAGTGTCAAAAGCAGTGACGGAGCTGGCCTTGAGCCATGTCTCAGTGTGGGCGAGGACGTCAAGGTCTTCAAGGAGGTGACAGATGTCAGAGGAGTGTTTAATAGCAGAGCGAGAATTGAGGGTAGCTAAATGAAGCTGGTGGCTCCCTTTAAAAGATTTGCGAGGGGAGGTACAAGGGTGCAGTGCTACCCCTGGGGTGGAGGAGATGAGGGATGGGGAAAGGAGGGGTGGAAGGAGAGAGTGGGAAGTTGAAGTGGGAAGGAAGATGCCTGTTCAGAAGGAGAAGGTTGGTCTGAGAGCCCTGGGCCATGATAGTGCCATTGGGATAGACATTAGTGGTGCATTTGGAAGATATGAAGTGAGCCAAGAGCACCTCCCATCTAGTGCTGCCAGTAATGGGTGAGGAGGAGAAAGGGGAGAGGACAGAGAGCATATGGGGGTCCATAGGTTAGGCACAGCAAAGAGGATGTCATTGATAGTATGTCGGGGGGAAGCATTGATGTAGGTGTCAGCGATGGGCAGACCAGGATTGGATTTTAGGAGTGCTCTTTTTGTTTCTTCCTTCCAGACTTTGTGAGAGATGGAGGGTAGGAGATGGAGAAACAGTTAGAAAAGATAGGGGAGACAGAGAGCACCATGGGGGCAAGGAACAGGAAGGTGGAAAGTCAGAGCGTATGGAGCGAGGGTCAGAGGCACTAGGCAACAGTAGAATCACACCAGGCGACCACGCAGACAGAAAACGATGGGTGCGCTCGAAGTGCCCAGATTTACAGATCAATGACAAGTTTGCAGCAAAGATGGAAGGTACACTTAAATTCAAATTTTGTAGCACGCACTCTAAGCATACAAAACAAAATGGCTGCACAGATGGAAAGTACACCTACATTTGAATCTTGTAGAACGCACTGTAAAGCATACAAAACCGAATGGCTGCACAGATAGAAGTAAAGTATAGAAAATGTAAGATATTGATCTTCTTTTGGACCAGGGAGTTTAGAGACTAATAGAGGAGCCATCTTTACGAGGCATAATATGGAGGTAATGGTGTTGGTGCTAGATTAGAAGTTACAGATAGGCAGTGGGGAAAAGAGCAGACAACAGTTTCAACTGGGATAGTGTCAAGGAAGGTGGATGGAGCAATGCGTTCTATAGCTGCTTACCAGGGCTAGTGGAAGTCCTTAGGAATCCTTTAGGGGTGATGCCCAAAAGTAGTTACATGGAGAGGTGTTCCATCCAGCTGCAGTCAGGCTCAGACAGGGGCCTTACTTGATGGGCCTTTGTGTGAGGGGTCGGCTTCTGCCTGCCGGCTCCTGATTAGGCCTAAGATCACAACTGGGATTGTAGGTGTGGGACAGGCACTCCAGTGCCTGAGGCTTCGTCGCGGCGGCCATGATGGAAAGGGGCCCAGATGCATTTCAGTACTGCTAGCGCGGCTGAAGTTAGCACGCAGCAATATGCAAATAATTAGTGGCCATTTTAACTCACAAAATAAGCAGTTCCAGCCTTCGAAACCAGTATCCAGTGCCATCCGCCGATAGGAGAAATCCAGGTAATTGCATTTACAACTGTAGGTTCTATTTTGCTATCAACAGGGACTGCTCAGTATTATACAAATGAAGGACACTCTTCAATAAAACCAGATTTTCATTTGATCAGAAACCAAGTTGATCTATTTGCAGAAACAACAAACAAGAAATTAAGCAGTAAGAACTACCTTTTTTCATTTGACATATACCTTATGTACAAGATTGCATATGACAATCATTAGATTGGTTACATATTTGACTGTAATTTTAACTTGATAAATTGAAGCATAATATACATTTGCAGACCCAAATTATGTTGTTGATCAAAAACCAACCAGAATAATGTTATGACAATTATTTTCAACATTTGTTCACAATGCTTTGTATATATGTATTTATTTGCAGATATTATTGTTTCAACCGCAGTTTACCTCCTGAAGAACCACTGAATTATAAGTGGGGAAACACGTGTCGATGGACTAAACATTTGACAATTACCTACTTGTTTGTCATCTGTGAAAAGAACAGATTTTCTAATAATTGAAATTCAATAAATAATTTGTTTTTGGAGCGCCTGGAAAACAGTGTTTGAACCTTTTTTTCATTAAGTTCTGCTAGCGCAGCTGTGCTGAGGTGGGAAACAGCACACAGCAATGGATTGAGCACAGATGGGGGGCTGCAGCAGGCAGATTCCTGTAATGCTGGAAAAACGGGACAATTGCACTTTCTTATGAGCGCTAGATGTAACACATCATAGGGGGGGCCCATAAAATGTGTTAGGGCTCACCTTGCTTGCCGGTAGTGTGAGACCCTTCCAGAGTCTCGTGGGGATGGTGATTAGGATCCATGCTAGATCAAAGGATGCACTGCTGGAATGGAGACAGGGGAAGGCTAAAACAGGGGCCTTTGTTGGTGGGCCTTTCCGTCAGAGGCCGGCTTTCACCTGCCCACCCTCTTATCCACACTCAAACACAGAGCCACTGGGCTTTGGTTAGGGGTCATTTGGCTATGGGCAATGAGTTAAAACTGCATTATGGTTCATCAATCCCACAGGTCCCACTTATTGGCTGTGATCTCACCGTTGGCCCCAAGAAGCAGCACTCCTGCTGTGTTTGGGAATGGGGTGAGCAGGTTGCTCTATCATATATGCCAACCTTTGAACACATTCAAGAAGGATATTGTGAATGAATTAATTAATTTCTTTATTTATTACATTGGATTTCTCCATTAAAAATAGATAAACCTACATTACAAATAATACTCTCAGAAAACACACACATTGTATATGGGAAAATCTATCTAAAATCACCCCCAAAATCAATTGATAAAATCATCATATCCAACTTGGATCCTCTCAACTCCCCAGTGATCTGAAGATGGGTTAAAAGAAACCCAGTTTAGCCTTTCATATATCTTGCGTGGCGGGTCAAAGTAGCCCTGACATATTGTCACACGTTATAAATAAAATCGCTATCATTGCAGTTCATAATATAGGACATTACCACCCCACAGTGCCGAATATTGTTCTTGATAAAATATGGTTTTAGGAATGTCTTACGCAGATCCCTGATACACTTTCAAATCAGCACATGTTGGCATAAATCCTCCAGAGCAGCCATTTCATACAAAAAACGATTAGTTGCTTCTCCCCTCTCCCATTTAATAAAAGCATTTAAGGGGAGCATGTTTAAATAGATCATCGGGCAAATATACAGCAATTAAGCGATATGATATTCCACACCTCCTACCACTATATCACCTCTCAGGGTGTCAAACAATCTCAGCGAATCCAAACTACATACTGCTCTCCTGTCGTCCTCCTCCTGATCAACACATAAAGCTCTGTGCATAAATACAGACTTTAGGGATGTGAAGTTAGTTTGCTGCAATGTGTTAACATCCACTAACCCTCACTTCCTGAGTAATTTGCAACCATCATTATACCACCTATGACCAAGACAAGTGGGGGATCTTACAAATTCGCATAATGTGCTTTGAATGATCGGATTCTCATTTTCCTGTATAGATGTCCTCAGAACAAAAAGAGTTGAACTAAATCCCTGCCTGTGTTTCAAATGTAGACACCCCTAATTACAGATGGAGAGCACTATTTGGTGTACACGGTGGGAGGCCTGTTCACTTTTTTTACATGTTATTCTGTACAACATCAAGCTTGGCACATCTTGAATACCCCCACATTTCCCTCCCATAACACAATAGAGTGCACACCTTAATTTTATACATCTAAAAGTTTGGGCTACTGTGCTGCAGACCTTGCCGTTCTGAGTTGAGGCCTCGAACTTGGGGGCTCTTCAGCTTTTGCTATAAAACTCACCTCTGCGAGATTTCGTGGTCCTAGCATCAAAGGAATTTGAAAAAACTTTAAGAGACTAGAGGGAATATTTATCTGGAGCTCTTTAAGACAACCCTCAAAACGTCAAAACCACTAAACATACCACACTAATGCTTAAAGGGTCCCTTGCTTCTCCAGTACCTTCTTCTAACTCAGTCCTGCATGTTGTTTAACTCATTAAATTACAACATACTTATTCCAAACAGTTATTTACTCTCAGTAAAAACACCACTAAAAAATACATTCACAATTATCTCAACAAAGACAGCATCTTGCACTTTTGTCTAAGTTCAATTATTGCGCATTTGCCACTATTTTTGGTATCACTGACCACAGACAACTTCTACATAACATTCTATTTTCTAATACATATCTCTGTTATTAGATAGTTCATCAGTAGAAGACACATTTTTCAGTTTTTCATTTACTTTTTATATCTTCTCCTTTCTTCACTGGGTACTCTAACCTCCCCATAAAAATCGTGCTCTACTCATTCACACTTATGTCATTCATACATCCTTTCATTCTACAATCCACACTACCCAACATGTTTCTTTCCTTTATCAGTTCTCATAATTTCAGGAAATTCTTCAGGGGTTAATTTTTGTATAGCAACAGTCTGTTATGTAGTGACCATTCGGTCTTCTTGTATTCTTTATACTTCTTGGTCAAGGCTCATGTGTTCGGTTCACATCTGTTTCATTTCTGGGCCAGAATTCCACAAGAAGGTATCTGTGAGAAGCAAGTGTATGAAGAATGTATTTAATTATTAACCCAACTTCTATGCAGTCTTATTCCTACATTCGGGTTATACAATTTACCATGAGAGAATATATTCTTCCAATTCTTCAGTACTAGACATGCACTACTTGGTAAAGGACATTATCATGACACGACGTCTTTTCATAAGGTGGTTTACCGTTTATCTAGTGACCTACCCTCTCTATTTTTTACCGTAATTCCCCTGTTCTTAAAAAAGGGGCATTTGATAATTTATTTAGTTTCCCAACGCTCTCACCCTACTGTTATGGTACACTATTTACCTTCTGGCTTTTACCTGCAGGTTGTTTATTTTCATCCATCCAGGTATCTATCTCTAGGTGCTTCTTAATTCTCAACACTTGTGTACTGCCTTTTTGGGTTCACCTTTTGCAACATCTATCAATACAGAAATGTCACTTACAGTTACTCCTGGTTAAACTGGTACTACATATCCTATGTATAATAAGTATAATCTGGTATTACACTTAGTTCTAGGGTATGTACCTTAATTAGGACTTCCCATGTTAGAGTCCGCCATGTTTGTTGTTTTCAGCTTATCCCGACCCTTCAGTGATCTTTGTACGAGATGAATGCCTCTTTTTGCTTCAATGGTTACGACCTCGGTCGTCCCGGGTTCCCACGTGATCTATACACGGCTTCTTAGTGTTCTAAGTGCCGATATCTATAGAAGCAAAAAACAAAAAGTGTATCTTTAAAAATTGAAACATTCCGCCCGCGTGATCTTTAAACGGCTTCTTGGTGTACTAAGCGCCAATATCTCTTATAGCTAACTCACGGGACATGTCTTTAGAAATAGGGACATTCCGCTCTATATCTCCCTCCTACAGTCTTACATTCGCTGTCTCGTATGTTTCGCTTACCTTCTAGCTAAAGGGCTTGATCCATCTGCCTCGCGGGTTGCTGTCGGCGTTCTCTTGCTTCTTCTGACTTCCGTTGTCTCTGTTCGCATACCCGGATGTTTTTGCCCGCGTCAAAGTCGGTTCCTCCTTCCGGCTTGTGTCCATTTCCATGTTCTTTTCTACATTGTTGTAGATAGGCGCGGTTCCATCTATCCAATGATATTCCTTCACGTCACCGTTCTGGCATTACAGGTCCTTTTTTCTTGCCTTTGTTACTCCGTATTTATTTCTTTCTTCTTTGGTACTGCCTTTCCTGCACCATAGATAAGGATCTAATTTCCTGACCCATCAAAGTTGTTCTTCACATATGTTTCTCTATGCTTTTTTCAAACTGTAAATGTTTTATTCAGCTACAGAGCTGAACGCGTTAATTTCAATCGTATTTCCTCATCAATCGCTTTTTGGACAACACTATATGATTTTGATGCAAATTTATATCCAGTTCAAGTGGTAGCATAACTTCATTTTGTATCACTCGATTTTTTCATTGAACCCGTCTCACAGCATTTTGTTAAAAAAATTAGTCGATGTTCATATCATTACTCTCTTTCACCTTGTTAACCACCGACCACTTTAATTCTTCTGCCTTATGGATCATTTCAACGAAATGTCCTACCATAGGTGCAGAATGAATTCTGTTCCTTATGCAGCTCTTATGTTCCGTTATCCTGGTTTTTGTTTTTCTTTCAGTCTTCCCTATATAGATTTTTTTGCAGGGACACCATATCACATATACCACAAATTTGGAATTGCAGTTAGTTAGTGTTTTCTGTCTCCACTCATTTCTCAGTCCAAGATCTATTTGAGTTGATTTCTTAGTTTGAGAGCAGCATGTACAACTGCCGCACGGTACATGTCCCTCTAGTATTCTCATTCCCCAACTCTCTGTCAGTGCTACAAGCAGGCGTTAAAGTACCAAACCGCTAAGGGACCTCGTAGTAAGGCGGTAAGGGTTAACGGTCACCGGTACCAATACCGGTGACCGTTAACCCTTACCGCCTTCCGTGTAATGAGGCCCATAGTCTGTAAAAACACATAGAAACAAAGAGATAGGGCCTCATTACACGGTAGGTGGTGAGTCATGGCGCTATTAGCGCCATGGCTCATGCCGGTAAAATACCGGCACCGCCTTGGCGGAAAGGGGATTTACCGCCCCATTCCAAGGTTGGAGGGGCGGTAAATCCCCTTTCCGCCATTGCCCTTCCCCATTCCCATTTCTGCCCCATAGGGCTCTATGGGAATGGGGAAGGCGCTAATTACGGCACCGCAATTTTGCGGTGCCGTAATTAGCTCCGAGGTCCCTTAGCGGGTTGGATTTTAACGCCTGCAAAAAGCAGGCGTTAAATCCCCCAACCCACAAAGGGACCTTGTAGTAAGGCGGTAAGGATTTACCTTAAATCCTTACCGCCATCCGTGTATTGAGGCCCATAGTCATTCATATTTTAGGTCAAATCTACCTGGCCTCACATTTCACCAATATCCTGAATCAAAATTAAATGGGCATACAAAATCCCCATGGCAAACTAGTAGCCTTTGAAAGTCCTACTGGTTGTAGCTATAAGCGCCTATGAGCTGCTAAACATTTTTGGATGCAGCACAAAAAATGTATACATTGATGATGCACTAGTTTCAACGAATGACTCGAAGTCATGTCTTCCTCAGAGCAAATTTGTTATCACAAAAACACAAAGAAACACAAGAAAACTAAAATGATTCCCTACATTAACAATACCTTCATTCAAAGCGAACGGTAACCCTCAATAGTATGATTATTTTCAGCTTTAAAGTATCTCACAGATTTGCATTCCTAAATGCACGTGTCATGGACTTCCCATATCTTTAACTGCACTAATTACTGTAAAGCAAATAAACCTGGTTTAATTATCGTGACATAGCTTTAATATTTGTTCAAGCATTGGTCCTATCCCACATGGAGGGTGAAATGCACTCCTCGAAGGCCTCCCCTCTTCCTCCCTTGTGCCCCTGAGTAGTGTCCTACACACGGCCGCCCACCTCATCAAGGGTCTACGCACATACAACACATCACCCTGGCCCCCACTGCAGACACACGAATCCCATTCAAGTATTGCTGCATCATCTAAAAGTCAACAAGCTGCTTTGCGGAAAAACTCAGCATCTCTGCTGGACAGCAAACCACCAGAAGCCATGACACGTGCAGACTTGAAATCTGCCGCAGCATAAAGGAAAGGACCAGGAAAGGAAAGGACCAGAAAACAAGTAATATCTGCCTGCGCCTCAAGACTATGGAACCTCCTCCCTGCCAGCATCAGGGTTCGCCCCCACGCTCCTAAAATTCAGAAAGAACTTAAGACCCACCTCTTCAAGGAGTCCTTCCTCCTCAACACCTGGGTTTATCCGTGTGGAGAAGCCATGTGATAGTCAAGGTGACGCACGTGCGTGCATAAGCAGCGTGTGATACTGACACCATCCTCTAAAACCACCAGCACGTTAAGTGAAAGCTATTACTGCTGCCGCCTACTAGCAGATAAAGGCCAACGGACAGCAAATATCCAAATCAAACACTCAAGGGCACATACTAATTAAAAGAGAAATAAGCTGAAAGGCATATTTAGTTCAAATACTCCAAATATGGTGATATGTACAATCTAGATTAAACACATTCAGGTGCCAAATAGTAATAGGATTATTTCATTTTATTTGTTGAGCATTTGACAAAAAGGGGGATGAGGGGTTATAGGATAGGTAACAACAACAATGAAAAAACAGTCCTACTAGGCCTTGTGACATTCGGATCGTGCAAGTGCAGTAATAAAGTGGAGGGTGGTTGCGGGGTGGGAGGGGAGTGCCAGTAAAGGCGGGAGGGAGGTTCGGGGGGATCAGGGGCTGGGCAAGTGCTAGGGTAGGCCTAAGAGGGCATCTCTGAGGAACACAGTAAGTGCATGGGGAGGGAGGGCCAGTCTCAGTTGGCTGGATGGGGAAGGGGGTCCAGTAGGGCATGTGTTGTAGGGGGCTGGTGTGGTAGACTGGGCAGGGGCAGACCTGGCCCCCAGTAAGGCTCATAAGGCACCAGGCAGCAAGTCACTGCGGGGGCATTAGCAAGGGACGGGGAGAGGGAAGGAAGAAGAGAAAAGGAAGCTCTTAAGGTGCTTCTGGAACTTAAGGAGGTCCGGCTCAAGTCTGAGAGAGACAGGGAGGCCATTCCAGTGGGAGGCTCCGCTGAAGAGTGAGATCTACCACACACTCTGTGCTTGGAAAAATGCCTGGCCTGCAGAGAGTTGGAGCTAGAAGATCGAACGGTTCTAGCTGGGAGGTATTTATGGAGAGAGAGTTGGATGTAGCGGGGACCCAGGCCCCAGAAAGCCTTGTGGACGATGCAAAGGGTCTTGAATTTGATCCTTGCTGCCACCAGAAGCCAGTGTAGAGATTTTGGGGCTGAAGAGATGAGGTTCCTGGGCTTGATGCCAAGGATAAATCTTGCAGCCCTATTGTGGATTAGTTGAGGGGCAGAGGTTGGAGAGCAGCAGATTGAGCAAGAGGCTGTTGCAGTAGTCAAGCCTAGAGAGAACCAGAGCTCTGGAGACATTGGGCCTTGAGTCCAGCAGTAACCTTGCCTGTGCTACCAGCCGGTTGCTGCCAGACTCGTAAAACTTTACTGGTGCCTGACTTCCTGTTGCCCCCCGGAGATTGCAAGTCCGGCCGCTGGGGAAGTTAGGTGCCGGTAAAATATAGCCAGACCTTAGACCTGTCAGGCACAGCGGCTTTGCTGATCCGGAAACAAGGGTGCCAGTGAGCTTACTGGAAACCTTTTTTCCTAAATGGCAAACCTATAATGAGGCCTATTGATATTCTGGGGCAAGGTGAGGAACGGGAGAATAACCTCTAAGGAGGTGAAGCTGAAATGGGGCCTTTTGGCAAGGTCAGTGATGTGAGGCGAGAAGAAGAGAGAGGAGTTGAAGATGGTGCCCATGTTTTTTGCCATACATGAGAGTGGGGGAGAAGACCCAAGGAGGGCAGCCACCGAGTAAAGGGGAAAGATGGAGCAGAGGTCCCATTGAGAAGGATCTCAGTCTTACTGGCATTAAGGGAGAGATCATTAGCAGCGCACCATGCCTGGATTGCAGTCAGTCAGGAATGAGAGAGGAAGAGGCGGACAGAAGCTTGAAAGAAAACTGTGTGATCTGAACGATCTCTTATAATCAACATATTGCTTGCAGCGCTAATGCTGCATGGTACACTAACTAAATCAATTAGTCAATGCTGGAAGTGTATGATGACACATGTATTTCTATCAGTGCAACTGACAGATTAAACAGATAAATATTACTTCAATGTACACATACGAATAAGGAAACAATCTAAAACCCCAAAAATACTAATATGTCTTAATCTAGAGATGTAAATGTAAGTGCTTGTGTCACAGAGGAGTCCTGAACATAGTATCTGGCACATGCCAATCTCGCTGTGTAACGCCCCATGGATATATGATTGTAAATCAAACGCTCAGTGGTAATCACATCAAGACACTCCCTTCCATTTGGTCATTCAGACCAATGTTGGGACGCATGTTCGAACCACCACCCCTCCTAGACGATTCAGATTCTGAAAAATATATTAAAATAATGGAAATGAGCACGGGGAGGGATGTGTGTCAGGGGTGGGGATACTTTGCATAGTGGGAAATTACATAGAGAGAAGTTATTGTGTAGGATGTAGGGTACCTATAAACACGACAGTCATAACCTGAATTAACACTGCGTTTACGAGTATGCCTGAATCCTCGCAGACTTCGTTTTCACTGAAACACAGAACGAGTCCTTGTCCCTCGCTCCACCATTGCATCTCAAATCCCAGGCGTGGCAGAGGAACACATGTATGCCCCCCCATCAGTTAGGCATTTGAACCAATTAGGTAGGAATGCGCAGAGCTGTAGAACTGAAGAGCTGTGGCCTAGCACACAGGTCGAACTCCTGGGACTGAAGGCAGAGGTCTTAGGATGCCAAAATATGAACCAAGATTTAAGACACTAGCGCTCCCCAGAACAATGGTCTCTCTATTTGATCTACGAGATGTGCAGGGAAATGGGCTCTTAAATCCTTCATAAACTCAATTGATTAGTGGGACACTTGGCTTATTCTTGGGGAGGGGAACTGATAAGGGGAAGCAGGGAATGACATGTTCTATGTTTTGTGACAAGGAGAGCTAAGACGGCTGTCCATACAGTGGGGAGGGCATGTTAGGAGTACCAGCACATGTCTGGGATGAGAAAAGGGCTGATTAGATCGCAAGGACCAGACTGACCTCGAAGTTAACCAATTGCTTTTTAGCATTCCTTGATGGATGAAGATGTTACCCATGTGTGGTGAAGAGGAGCGAGAAGACAATGGAACCAACTGGAGGATGGGTTACATGTAATTATTAGCATATATATATAGCATGTATATAGGCGGCAGCCAATCAGGGTGGGGGATTAACACTGTATATCGAGTGTGTCATAAGTGACGTTTTGTGTGCTTTTAATCTGAATCTTGCACGAGAAATGTCAGAGAGCTCTTCGTCAGTGGATTTGTACCCTGTTGCTTTTCACTTTTATATACAAAATAAAATCGCTTGTCTTTCTTGAAAAAGGGTGGTCCTAGCCTTTTTCCCTAGTGGGTTTTATGTTCTCGGTCTGATCGCTGGGAGCTGCCCTACACTTATGGTGACCCGGACATGATCCCAGTGGCCCCTGTGAATTTGAAGGATTCCTGGCCTCACATCCGGAGGGGTCGCGCCCACCTGCAGCGACCAGTCCCCCTTGTGCACACCGTTGAGAGGTTTACTGGAGCCGTGTTATCAGAATTCTTTCCTGTTCTTTGGAGCAGGAGCCTGTCCCTGGATTTTGCTGGCCATTGACAGAACTCTGTGATAGTGAACACGCAGATGTAAGTGCACCCCCATTTTGGAGTAAAATAAGGGAGATATAAGGTAGGGTGTTTGAGTGTTGGGCAGTGTAAAGGAGAGTGGGTATATATGGGTGACGAGGAGAGTTTGGGTTGATGAAGTAGAGAACTACGTGGTGTTTTTTATATTTTTGTTGAGGTTTTACATTTTGGTTTGTGGAGTAACAGGATCCTTTCCTTGGCTGATAGGGGGGAAGACATTGCTGTATAATGCAAGAAAAGAGGATATGGATAGAGGCTCTGTATATTTAGCAAGGCTCCCTGTACGATATAAATGGGGGGGGGGCATGAGAACAAAAAAGTAGTTGTGTTAGAGACCCTTGGTGGCCTGAAACCTTCTCACCTGATATAGTGGGGGTATTAGAACAAAAAAGTAGAATTGATTGTGATTTTATTGTTGGTCATCTCTTGTGATGTGGTTAATAGTGGTTGATGTAGGATTGATTGAGGTGTGTCATAGAAAGGATGTGAGATGTGTGTGTGTGTGTGTGGGCGAAGAGGGGTGAGTGTGGGGTATAAGAAGGGGGTAGGGTGGAGGGATACGGGTTGTTGGAGAGGAGTAAGGATGTTGGTTATATTATAAATACATTTACTTGGATGGTCGCTGTCAAAGAACCAACAACTACGTTGAATTAAATGTGCAAGGCCCTTCCACTGTATCAAGATAAGATTCTTAAATACCATAGGGAATGGTGTGTGGAAACAAAGGGAGGGATGTTTAAGCAATGGCTGGGCCAGGGCACAAATAATAGAGAGAAATAAATTAATTCACATGTATACATTTTTAACAGATAAATATGAGGGAAGAAAACTAAAAAACAGAAAGGATTGGACTTGTGGAAAATGGTGGAAGATTTGGAGGATAGCTCCACCGATTCCTACAAGACAGTATGTGAGGTGGTCACCCCATGCAGTAATATTACCACTGTGGCTATTGTCCCATGTGCCCCTGTCTCCCCCGTGGAAACAGACAGGTGTTCTCCCTTAGGATGCTACTCCATGTGGGCCGCGTCAGGACACACAAATCCCATGTATGTCCCATTGCCCACTGTAGCACCTTCACTACCCACGTCGGCCCACTATCACAATCTTCCTAACCGCACAGCGTCAATAGCTGGGAGGGGTAAAGGGCCAGAGAGAGATGACACAAAACCGCACAAGGAGCTAGTAGATGCATTAAGAAAGGTGGAGGGCGAGTTGGCGCAGCTAAAATTAGAACAACGGGATGGAGTGCGACACCAATAGGGGTGGACAAATGAAGGGCAGGGGATATTTTGTTCCGGATAGATAGTACAGCTATTAAAGATGTGCACATAGAGAAGAAATGTGAAGTTAGAAGGAGGCAAAGGGGGATGGGGATTATGCAGCAGCCAGGTCAGAGGAGGAATACGATTATATACATGAAGGAGAAGAACAGTGGGATACGGTAGATGAATTGGAAGGAGCAGAACAGCCACCTGCATATCCCCACAGGTAGAACGTTTGTGGGGACCTAGGTTACGTGATGGGTTTGGATGAATGGCAGTGAGATCTGCGGTGGGGAGGAAGAAAGTTGGGAAGACGGTAGGAGCACAGTTCCCATTGTTACCCAAGGGCCCAGGGAGAGTACAGTATATCCTGTGGCTACAAATGGATAAAAATAACCTCATACAAACACTCCCATCTCGAACAGCTGGCGTTGGCAAGTGGATATATGCATTTGAAAAACACACAGCTGGGACTACGTTGGCTTTAGGGGTTTGAAACAGTTTGTGTCCATAATGGGAGATCAGGCTGGCGACATATGGGTTAAAGCTGGGTACCCCAGTTGTGAAGTAGGAGGATGTCAGTCATGATGGAGCACAGTTTAACGACATCAGCACCCAAGTAATGGCAGTGTTACGGCAGGCATATCTGATACAGCTGATCTCCTTTCGATTATGACACGAACAATGCGCAATGATGAGGATCCTGCCCAATACATATTACACATACAGGAGATTTGGCGGGCGGAAACAGGGGATTCATGGGATCAAGTGATTCCATTTTTCTATTTTGTGGTCAAAAGGGGTCTCCTAAAAGAGGTGCAGAAGGCACTCAACAAGATAGTGGGGACTGAGGCAAAAGGCTGGACAGAAATTCAGTGTATTATTATTTACCACTGTAAATGTTTGAAAGAAAAGGAGAAGAAACGGTGCAGCGAGCACAAGCAGAGGAAGTGAAACTGGTTCAAAAGAAGTTCCCGAAAGTGGCATTAGAGGGGGATGCGACAGCAGTGCAGTCGCAGCACCCGGGTGAGGAGGAGAACAAGGGTGGAATGGTGGGTATCAAGCTAAGTATCAAGGAGGGTTTCCAAGGGAGTTGCAAAGGGGGATAGGGGGATTTCTGGGTGCCCGGGGAGGGTGAGGAAGTTTTAGGGGATTGGGACCACGAGGAGGAGGAGGAGGAAGAGCATGCCAGTGCTGGACGTGTGGACACCTGGGCCATTTTTCAAGAGTTCAGGAATAGACAGGTGTATGCATATCCCCAACAACAGATGTACCCTTATTGTCAGGGATGTCCAGTGTCATATCCTCAGTCATATGGAGAGATGCCCTGACAGCCTCTAATGGTGTGACAAAGCGTATGGCCCCACCTGTAACCCCACCAACATTTCCACAGTTACTCATCCCGGGACCTAGTAATGTGCCACCACATGCACCAGGGGCAGCAACAGAGCCCCCATATATTCCGAATAACAACACTGTTCTGAATGGTTGACTCAATATCAGGGAGCCACTGTGGTTGGAGGAAACTCATTTGTTTTTACGGGGACACGCACATACCCAGATTAGGACAACCTACAGAGAGTGTGTCCAGTTCTATCAGTCACTGCCGACCCAGAAGAGGAACACTTGGGAGGCGTAGAGATAGCAAACAAACCATTTATCTTTATGGTCGATACAGGCGTGACTAAATCATGCATTAGTGAGGGAGGATTCCCTTTGTCAGGTGAGGTTATGAAATGCAGGGCTTCTCTGGGGCAGCGCAATCAGTTCCTTTCAGAAAGAAATTACCCATCAAGATAGGGGGCAGGGAGTAAGCTCAGCATTACCATCTTGTTGACAGAAAGGGTGTGGTGTGTTCCACGCCCGTTATGTGTGCTGAGGGTTATGTTGGCCTTTATTGCATTAGGTTTTGAGGAATACCATGGCCCCAGATTTGTTCTTATATGGTATCACTATACTGCTCAGTGGAGTGCCACAAATGACAAACAAGTACTGGCGAGTTCCATCAGAGTTTCTGTTTAGGCCTGCCCAGCCTCAGGAGATAGTTGCAGGTACCATTAGCAAGCTGGATTTCAAAGGCGTTCTAGTGCCAGATGAATAGGGAATAGGGCATGGTGCTCTGCATTGATCCCACGATACCAATGATAAATGTCTCTGACAAGCAGTTGTTTGATGAATGAGAAAATGAGGGAGAAATAATTCTAGAAGTATGTGCTCCCTATGAAATAATGATACAGTACAGTCATATAGTTTGTCCCATGTTGCTAATGGGGACTGCTGCTCCATTCATTGCTGCAGATTTGTCACAAGTTACTGATAAGTTGTGGACGAACAATCTACATGACGTGGGACTCTTGAAAAGTGTTACACTGATACGCATCACATTGAAACCTGGTGCTGTGTTGCTTTGACTAAAACAGTATCCTTTATCTAAGGAAGGAGAGGAGGGGCTTTATGACACTATTATGTCCCTTTAACATCAAGGAATTATAGTACCCTTACATTCACCCTCTAACGTGGATATTGAGTCTCGGGAGGATAGCTCTCAGGCAACTCGTCACCTTGGAAGCAAGAGACGCAGAGCAACACAGGTTCGATCCCCGGGTCTGTGCTTAGAAACCTATGAGTATTAAGCGCGTCATAAATAACCAATTTTATATAATTAATTATATTTATCCAGTGAAAAAATCGAAAGGTGCTAGTTGCAGGATGATTCAAGATTTACGGCCTCTTAACGACATTGTACAGGCAGAGTTCCCAGTGGTTCCGAACTCTGCTACAATTTTGTGCAATATACCTGTTGATGACACCCACTTTACAGTAGTGGACTTGGAAAATGCTTTTTTATCAGTTCCCTTGCATCTTGATTCGCAGTTTCTCACTGCGTTTATGTTTGCCGGGAGCCGATTCCAAAATACTAGAATTCCTCAAGGGAACTGTCAGCCCTGAGTATTTTTAATAGGTCTCATGGTAGACACTTGTGACACTGCCCCCAGCCCATAATAGGTACACTACACCAGAAGTCCATTTCAGCGGCCTCCAAAAAACTGAACAGGACCACCTGGTCGTTGTCCTGGTGCCTATGGCACCAGGATCATTATCAGCAAATGGCAGCAACTTCCTTAAACAAACATTGCCTTGGAACAACTTAACATGGAGGAGTTTTAAGACACAGGGCCTCATTACGAGTTTGGAGGTAGCCATGGTGCTATTAGCGCCATGGCTGCCACCCAACCTGTGTCCGGGTCCGGGTAGTCGCAATGTGAACTTACCGGGTCATTCCAACCTTGGAGGACCCGGTAAGTCCCCATTATGAAAAGAAAACCATTCCTCATTCCCATTCGAGCCCCAATAGGGCTCAATGGGAATGGGGAAGGAGCTAATAACGGGCCTGCAAATAGCGGGCCCCTAATTAGCTTCCTGGTCCCTTAGTGGCTCCCGCTAAGGGCGGCTGGTAAAACCAGCCGGTCTTAGTGGAACCCGGTAAGGGACCTCGGAATGCAGCGGTAGGGGGTTAACGGCACCGGCATCCTTACCGGTGCCGCTAACCCCCTACCGCCCTACTCGTAATGAGGCCCACAGTCACTTCTTTAAAATGAGCAGCACGGACTAGTGTTTTGGGTGTGGTTGGCCACATGGGTGTGACTGGCTATGTAAGCCACACCCTGGCCTGAAAGCGTGCTTCGTGTTGTTCTGCTTATCGCAGCGTAGCGCTCACTGTGGCCACTCCTGAATGTCTCATCGGCTCCCTGCATCTACAAATTCCCGAACCGAGGCTCCGATGTGCAAAGAGACAAACACAGGAGGACATTAGAAAAAGTGCTTACCTGAGTTCTGCTCTGAACCTGATCCTCGGCGGAGTCCGGACCACTTCCACTTCTCCAAGGAACCGCGACCCCGCAACACCTGCAAAAGGAGACAACAGGTTAGAAAAGTCTATAGGGACTAGCTTAGCGTTCTGCGCATCGAACACTTACCTGCGCCGTGCTGCCTGCGGTTCCGCTCTTCTCTTCACACCATCGATCCACGCAGCAGGTCTTCGCGCATGAGTCCTCTGGTCGTTCCAACCTCAACCCGACATCTGCATGTGAGAGAGACAACGCATTAGCCAGCAGACAGATTGAAAACACAGATGAGAAAGCGCATGCAAGATCGAACAGAACATTAGAAAAGTACAGAAAGGAAGTGCATGCAAGAAAGACACTTGAAAACACCGATGAGAAAGCGCATTCAAGAAAAACTCTAGAAAGCACACATGAGAAAGCGCATGCAAGGACAAATATGCATACAGGGCAGACAAACTGATGATACTCACGGAAACCACGAACTGAAGCAGACAAGAAGTCTTGCCACCACTGGCCCGGGCACGACTCAAAGATTCAAGGACCAGTGAAGTAACTTGGTGCTTCAACGCCTCAGCCAGCAATGGCCCCCCTGCACAGACTATCAGGACAGAGAGCCCACCAAACACAGACACCAGGTGAGGAGCTAGGGTGAGAAACAAACCCTTGGGAAAAGGGCACGAGAGGGAGGCAAGGGTTCAACTGAATACAGGCAACCCCCTAATTCCTTTTCTAGCCCATCTAGGAGCAGCCCGCATGTAAGCTGACCAACAGAGTGACCCGATGCGGCATCCAGCAGAGACCACGCCCAGACCGCCAGGTACCCCCACAGAGACCAGGTGAGCATAACAGAACGCCAAGCCTTTTCTCAATCCATTGCCTAGGTGCCCTGGAGACATCTGAAACCGACCAACTGGCCCAATTGCTTGGGGAATTGCGTGCCTATGTACATGCTGCTCAGCAAGAAACCAACGCCCTTAGTAGGGAGTTGATAGTGAATAAAGACCGCACAGACAAATTAGCCAGACAACTACTCCAGACTCAAGCCGGCCAAGCCCCACTACCTGGGACAGTATCATACGCCGCTGCTCCGTCAGCGGCCCCGGTACAGGTAGTTCTTCTTGGGACAGTTCCTCTGGCACCATCGGAGCGCTTTGCAGGGAACCCCAAAAAGTATTCTGTGTTCATGAACCAGTGCCGCCTGCACTTTCTTTGTAGACCAGGAGCATTCCCAAAGGGCCAAACAAGTGTCGTGTATGTGCTATCCTATATGGTGGGCAGCGCCGCAGATTGGTCTGTACCACTGGTTAACCTTGATGACCCTCTGTTATGAGATTCTGGGGGATTCCAACGAGAGCTGGAAAAACTGTTCACCCAGCATACTCAGGGCCAGGCCTTGGACAACAAGCTTTTGTCCCTCCGGCAGGGCAATCAGGATTTACTGAGATACATAGCCATAGTCAATTGCTTGGTTGCTGAAACCGCTCGGCCATAAGAAAAGAGAACCACGTTATTCCAGCGAGGTTTGCGAGGAGAACTGTAAGATGTACTAGCCCAAGTAGTAAACCCACCAAGGGAATGTGCTGAGTTCATCGACCTGGCAGTACAGTTGGGTCACAGACCACAGGACCGAAAGACTGACCGAGCCCGGTCTGAGAGTCGTGCTGTGTATGTGCGTCCAAAAGAGTACTTACCCCGCCAATCTGAGAACCTAACCGAACCCATGCAGATCAGAGGCATACAGAGCCCTTTGACAAAAGCCGAAAGGGACAAACGCAGGCAACAACAACTATGCTTGTATTGTGGAAAACCAGGCCTCTTCCTCCAGGATTGTCCAGTGAAATCTCCCAGAAAAACAGTTGGAGCAATCAATAGAGAAGATGCTGAACAGGATTCGGAAAACTCCCAAGCCCAGCAAGCGTAGAGGTCTGCTTGGCAAGCAGTGAGAAAGATTTGCAGACCTCGCACCTAGCTGTGCCCATGATCCTGATCAGTTACCATCAGCCGAGCAGAATGCATGCTGTGGAAGTGTATGTAGACAGCGAAGCAGTTGGTAACTATATAGACCAAGATCTGGCAAAGAGAATACGTCTTCCCTTCCACCAAAAATCTGTAACAGAAAATGTCAAAACTGTTGACGGTACCCAAATATCATTACGACCTGTGACACACTGCACAGCAGAAGATGGCCACCGGGAAAACATTGCCTTTGACATTATCAGTGCCCCCCAGTTCCAGGTGATTTTGGGGATACCCTGGTTGGAGGCTCGTAATCCTCATATCAATTGGAGTGCGAAAAGTCTGACCTTCTCTGAAGACTGTGCTCACTCATGCTATTAGATGGAAACTCCCTCCAGAGGACCAACAAGACCCAAAGAGGTGGCTCTGGGTCTAATGGGCACCCTACCAAGTGAATACCAAGACTACCAGGATGTCTTCCAAAGGGAACAGGCAAATACTCTACCTCCCCACAGGCCTTACAACTGCCAGATCGACCTCGTACCCGGCGCACAGATTTCTTGCAGTAGCATCTTTGCGATCACCACACAAGAAAATCTCCACTTGAAAATGTATCTGGATCAATATTTAGCAAACGGCTTTATTCGCCCCTCCAAATCTCCTGCGGCATCACCTCTCTTCTTTGTGCCCAAGAAGGAGGGGGACCTAAGGACTTTTATTGATTCCCAGGCACTGAACCAGGTGACTAAAAAAACGGTACCCTTTGCCCCTCATTCCAGAGCTACTGGACAAGGTCAAGGATGCCCAGATTTATACCAAATTGGACCTTAGCGGGACGTACCATCTCATACAGGTGAAAAAGGGAGATAAATGGAAAACCGCCTTTCGTACCTAGTACGGGCTGTACGAATATTAGGTGATGCCCTTCGGGCTATGCAGTGCGCTGGCACCATTCCAATGACGTACTCCGTGAGTTGCTCGATGTCTGCATTAGTCTACATCGACGACATTTTGATATACTCGCCCACGAAACAAGACCACGTTGTCCATGTCCGTGCCGTCCTTGAGAACCCACGGCAACATCAGCTGTATGCCAAGCCCGAGAAATGCTCCTTCCACATCACTGAAGTTGAGTTCCTAGGTTTTATCCCCACACCAAGAGGCGTCTGGATGGATAAACGTAAAGTGGATGCCATTCTCAACTGGCCATCACCATCATCGGTGAAAGGGGTTCAGAGTATGCTCGGCTTTGCGAACTTCTACTGCCGTTTTATCCCCGGATTCTCCGAAATCGTCCACCCGATTACATCTTTGTAGCGGAAGAACAGGCATTTCCAATGGTCGGATGAGGCGGAAGATGCCTTCTAGAAACTCAAACAAAAATTCACTTCAGCCTCGGTACTACGACATCCCCGTCCAGAACTTCTGTATGTGGTTGAAACCGATGCCTCCAGCATAGCCATGGGGGCTGTTCTCTCACAGAAAGATTCCGAAACCGGCCATTTACATCCGGTAGCCTTTTGGTCACGCAAGTTCACAGCGCCAGAATTAAACTATGCAATTACCGACAAAGAGCTCTTGGCAATCAAGGCAACATTCAAGGCTTGGTGGCATTACCCTCTAGGCGCAAGACATACCATCACAGTAATCACAGATCACCGCAACTTGCAGTATCTCAAGTCAGCCAAGGCCCAGTCATCACGTCAACTCCAGTGGGCCCTGTTGTTTGCAGAATACGATTATGTAATCACGTTTCGGCCAGGGATACGAAACAGCAAGGGCGATGCACTGTCCCGCATGGGCAGGGAAGATGAGGCGTATGCAACACCCGACCCGGTAGCCATCATACCCGAAACAAGAATCATAGGCCTTATGGCCACCTTGTCTTTTCTGCAAAAAGGAAGTACAGCTTTTGATGAACGAAGAAGCACGACATACATGGATCACAAAGAGCGAGCAACACACAATCACAAATGGACTCCCATATTACCAGGGGCTTATCTATCTCCCCAGTCGAGAGCTACAAGACTAGGTTATCTCCGGCTACCACGATTCTCTTGTGGAAGGACACCCAGGCATCGCCAAGACAATGGCCAAGGTGAAGAAGAATTACTGGTGGCCAACTTGGCAGAAAGATATAACTTAATTTGTACTGTCATGTGGAGTTTGTGGGCAAAACAAATATCAGAAACAGAAACCCACAGGTCTTTTGCAACCTCTAGAAATACCTCCTACTGCCTGGCATACGTTATCGCTCAACCTTATCACAGACCTACCACCCTGTCATGGCTATACTACCATCTCAGTCGTCGTGGACCTGTTCTCCAAAATGGCCCACTTCATCCCACTGAAAGGCCTACTAACTGCTTCTGTCTTGGAGAATGTGTTTTAGAACAAATTGTACGGCTACCGTTAGGAAAGATTTCATAATTGTAGGTAATTTTCCTTCCATGTGGCAACCCCCAAACTTTTTGCTGTTGTTTTACACCCTGATCTAGACTTTGCCAGAGAAGCGCAGCCTTCCGCCGCACTCCTCTGGGCTTTCGCTCAATTCTTACGGGGAAACTGATATGCCCTTAAAACAGTCAGTACCGGGAGACTTTGTTTCCCTTAGTCCTTTCCTCATGTTGCAGCTTTTGAGCAACATGAAACAAGAGTGCACCGTAACTTACATTATCGCACTCTTGGGTCTCTAGCCATTCCAACGACCCTAGAAGCTCTCGCTGGACTTATCATGAAATATGCAAGTGTGTCATGGACGGGACTGGTGGCAGCTATCGTTTCTTTGTGTTTTGAACCCCTTTTTGCCATGTTAACAACGCTTCCCGCGTTTGGCCCAAATGGGTGGCCTGGCCTCCAAAATGGCCATGCCACGAGGTTCTTTGTCCTGTCCGCTGACTGTCTTGCCCCTTCACCTTCCCCCAGGTCGAGCCGACACGGGGCAGTCCTTATTTGGTCATGCACTTTCCCGCGAAACACAACGCTTTCGCAGGCTTCTGTATGCCTTGTGTGTGCCTCCAGGATGTGGGCTGGGATGTCTGTTCCCAATACACATCCTGGGTGCCAGAGAGTCTAGAGTGTCCTGAATGCCTGGGGCCACTGTGGTCCGTGATAGGTCCACGTATGGTGTGAGTGTTTGTGAGCGGATCTCCCATTGGGCCCTCTCCGTTTTGGCGCAAAGGGAACTCTGGATAAGAGGAGGCTGAAAACCCCACTACCATGTCGATCTCCTGAGTTTATCACGAACAAAGGATAAGGAGCCAAGTATCCTGCAACTAAGAAGCTGAGTCGAGGAATCGCTGGTGACCCACTGAAGGTTTGGCACCCTACACTGCTGTTGTCCTGTGAGACCCCTCTGCCTCTGATCGTACGAGAAGGCCTGTACTGGCGCTTCGACCCTTTAGAATAGTGGGAACAACTATTCTCAGCATCTTCACCAAATCCTGTACGTAAGCGTTCGGAAGCGTCCCTGAGCCATCCAATGGACTGACCAGCCTACACAGGAACCTTGCCCTGTCACCGCCGTCTGGCTTACTGCTAATCCCGTGTCCTCGGCACTCTCACACGATTCGTACACTTGGTATTCACAGGTCTGAAGTGAGACGTGTGCTTTGGGACCGGAATACATGCGGTTGCCAAGTTGCCCTGCTGTGGTAACAAACCTGTGCGTGTTCGCTGCATTTGGGACACCCTCGACCCTGACTCCTGCTGTTGCAGAATCTACTGGCTTCGAGACATCCTGCTGATCGCATCTGAACCTGCCAGTACCGAAACGTAACCGGAGAAGCCTGGGTCTGCCTGCATCGGGGACCGGTGAGTAGTCAATACCCTAACCGGTCGCCCTCCCGCAGGAGCCTGTGGCTTCCCATCACTGTCGTAAACAGCAACCCTTTTCCGCACTCGCGCCCTGCTTCTGCCCGCAAGTGGAGGCCGCGCTTGAGTAGCGGGGAACTGTTCATCATCGTTTTGTTCACCTCTCTGAACTGCCTGATCTCCCTGAAGAGACTCCCCTTTGCCCGTTGGCACCCGCGTGTGCAGGTACTTTTGAGCACAAGGCTCCACTCTTCATAGGGCTCGGACTTCCTTCTAGTTAGGTGGCCTCTGATGTCGAACTGGGTCTAATGATTACTTGCACTGCCTGTTTTCCTCCCCATCTAGGTGGTCTGCATATTTCGTGCTTCTAATTCCTTAGACCCCTTGGTCTTGTATATATATTGTATTGCTTGTGATGTGTTGGTTTATTGGAGTTTTACCGTGATTCTTTACTATGGTCGATGTTACAAAGGCCTTGTAATAAATGTGTCTATATTTTTAATATAACACCTGTCTGGAGTAATTTGTAAGCGTCCTTGCTTTGTGTGCTCATTGCGGGCTTTCAGTCACCCTCACCCCTCTTGAGACCTAGTCTTGACCGCCGCCATCGCTACCCTGATTGGACTGGCTTGTCCAGAGGTTTCCCTGTTCCAAGAAACTAGGCTGGCCTTCTGAACCTCTGCCCCTCCAGGACAGAGTTCAGAAATCCATCTTAACAGCTACACAGATTCCCTTTGATTCTGATTTCAGACCGAGGTAGTCAATTCATCTCCAACTTCTGGAAAAAGAGCTGTGAGCGAACACAGATTGACGTGCGCCTGTCCACGAGTCATCATCCACAAACAGATTGCCAGACTGAACGAACAAACCAAACGCTAGAGCAATATCTGAGGTGCATGCTACACCAGACCGAGGACGGTTGGAAAGATATCCTGTGGATAGCAGAGTACGCATACAACAACTCATTACACACCAGTAGCGGACAGAGCCCGTTCTACATTATGTACGGACGGCGCCCACGTACCTCTAGTTTGGACCCACTCGAAGCACTAGAGATGCCTGCAGTAAAAACCTTGCACGCCACTATTGCTCACATTTTCAAGATGGCGGGAGAACAACTAGCAAAGGCCAAAGAACGACACTAAAAATTCTCAGACCAACATCGCAGAAAGGCCCCTGCCTACCAAGTCAGGGATGCCGTTTGGTTGGCTTCCAGACATGTACCCATGAAAGGAACCCAAACCTTCTGCCCTAAATACTTTGGTCCATACAACATTCAGACCAGCATCAACCCTGTGGCGGTGAAGTTAGCATTACCACCAAACATGCAGATGCATCCAGTGTTCCACGTGTCACTCCTGAAACCTGTGCAGCCTGGTACTCGGATGGCGTCACCTCCTGACCCTGTGCAGTGCATGCCACACCTCAGCCAGTGACAGTAAAGGGTATGTAGACATTTCTTGGATTCTGTAATTATTGTAGAGCATGGATTTTTGATTACACGTCATACACTAAACCATTGCTTTAGGCCCTCAAAGAAGCTCAGTGAACATAGAATACTATTATTTAGACAGATTAAATGGTTATTAAGTTTTAGGAGCTTAAAGATGTTATTTCCAGTATTGGCTACTCCTAACTATATGCAAAAGTTTGATCTCTTTTCACATTCAGATGGACAGATAGTGACTGCCATGTTAACACAACACAATAGGGCATAAACCTTTGGGCTATTACAGTGGCATGTTAGATTCTGTTAGCAAGGGCAGTTCCCATGCGAACACGCGTTGGCTGCTGCTGAATTTGCTATTGAGAAGTCTCTGACTATTGTCATGCAGTTTTCACTGTCACTATATGTGGAACATTCAGTTTTCGTAATATTAGAGAGGTCCAAATCGACCCTTACCACACAGCGGGCCTCTGCATATGAAGTAATACTATCAAGTCCATTCATTCACATTGTTTGTTTAAGACAGTGAACCCAGCTACTTTTCAGACTGACCCTCTTACCGTTGAAGACAAGGTGCATGGCTGTGTCACCTATGAAGGTACATAGGATGGAATTCCTAAGGAAGGTGGATATGCGTTAGATAAGGGTGAAGTGTGCTTTGTTGACAGCTCATCACCTATTGACCAGGAGACAGGTCAGAGACATACTGGGGCGGTAGTGGTACACCTGGTTGATGGAGAATTTGAGGTTGTTTTGCAGAAGAGGCTACCAGGACATTATTCTGCACAAGCGACAGAAATGATTGCTCTCATTGAAGCACTTGACGAAGCACACGGTGGGCCGAGAAACGATATATTCAGACTCAGCATACGTTACGACAACTGTTCAAACAGGGCTATCAAGATTGATGAGGAGACAGTTTTTGCATTATTGGACAGACTGATTGCCGTGCTTGCGCAACCTACATTTGTTGCAATAGTAAAGTGCCCCACCCACACAAGTAGTGGCGACTTAGTCTCCCTCAGGAATGAAGCAGCAGACACTGTGGCGAAACAGGCCTCTTATTTGCCAGTACCGGACATACAGTTACAGTTACAGGTTCCACACACCTCCATCCCTGTTACAGAAATTATTGAAATACAAGTCGATGCCCGCAGAGTGAAATGTTGGTATCGCAAAAGAGAGGGTGGGTGCAGTTCCCAACTGACTTGGTGTGGAGAAAGATGAGTACAGGGAAAGTTCTGATGCCTCAAGCATTAGCTTTCGTGGCATTTGACCAGCTTCATTAACCAGCCCATGTATCTAAACAACATATTTCAGCCGATATTCAGGAAGATTGGCATGTGCCTCATATTCAGGAATTGTTATCCCTGTCCACGTCTAAATGTGTAGTGTGGAAGGCTTATAGTATGGGACAAACTTTAAATACATTAAAAGGTACTCTGCCATGCCCAATTGGTCCATTTCATAATTTATATATGGATTTTGCTGATATGGGAAAGAGGTGTAATTCTTTTTGTTATTTGATAGTGGTTGTCTGTCCCTTCTTCTATTGGCTGGTCCGTGTGCACATCCTGATGCTAAATCATCCGCTAAGTTCTTGGTGAGAGAAGTGTTTCCCCGATGGGGGGTGTGCGATACCCCTAGGAGTGACAATGGCACCCACTTCTGTAGTGAGTTGTTTAAAAAAAGTACAGCTCTTTTAGGAGTAAAACACAAGTTATGTTCGATTTATCAGCCTCAATCCAACAGGGTCATAGAATGGATGAACAGCCTGTTAAAAACAAAATTGTCTAAGTTTTGTGCAACACTGAAGAAGAACTGGGTACATTGTCACCCCTTGGTCTTGTTCAGTTTAAGGACCTAGCCTTGTAAGGACCAACACCTCTCCCCTCATGAGATTGTGATGGGGAGATGTAGTCACACGCCACTCCTGTGCAGAGTACGTCAGATGCTCACACGGTTGCGTAGACTTCCTGGGGGATGAATTTCATTCATATTTAACAAAGTTAAGAAAGTGTATTAAATACCTTCCTGAACAGATTGCTCCACGGTGGTCGAAGGACGCCAACAACAGTGCTGCATTGGATTCTGCGAATTCACCACCATTACAATTGTTCCCTTAAAATAAAGTGTACATAAAACATGTATTTGGAGTGTACCTCGTTATAATGGTCTGTACACTGTAGTTTAGGCTACTCCTCTTGCTGACAAAGGGAAAGATCTGACCTATTGGGTGCATTTGTCTGATGTTCGTAAAGCACCACAAACCAAGCCCCCACCTACAAGCATTTTGACAGAGTATTTCCAAATTACTATGGGTGACTGATGATTTTTGTTTCTGAATATCTTCAGTAGTATTAAGTGTATTATTTGGGGGTTTATTGTTTGATTTTTCTAAGGGGGATGTTGTTAAAGAGACTTTTTGTGCTTTTCATGTATCTTGTTTATTCAAATGACTTAAGTATTGATCGATGTTAAAAATATGTGTTCTGTCAGTAGTTTGAAGCGCTATGTTGTATCCAGTTGTGTGTGGATTTGCCTTTGAGTTGTTTATATATACATATATTTAGTGCTGTATTATGGGTAGGTCATATAAAGGGGGTTGGGAATGTAGTTGCAGTACTTCGAAGGAATGAACATATGTTCGATTTTCGGACAATTTTCTTGAAGCCACAACACCAAATGATTAATATTTGACCACAGTAGTAAACTTTAAGTGAATGAAGGTACAGGAAATGTTTGTATGAGATTTGAATATACGAGGGAGAATGCGTTTGGAGGAGGAAAAGGAGTATGGCCAATACAAAGTGGTTGTGTTTGATACAATGTCCAATGTGCACCACCCAGAGTTTATTAATGTATGGTATAGTTACATGAAGTCAGTGGGGAAAAAGAGGTATAATGGGAGTTGTTGTGTCTGCTCCCTCATCCCCCACGCGTCGGGAGCACCCAAAATGTTAGTCCTCAGGCGATATCACCCTTGGAGGTTCAGTGTTTAGTAGACTTAGGGCCTCATTACACGGTAGGCGGTAAGGGTTTACCAGTACTGGTAAGGGCACCGGTACCGGTAAACCCTAACCGCCTTACTACGAGGTCCCTTTGCAGGACCCGATCTTAACGGCTGGTGTAGACCAGCCATTAAAGTTGGGACCCGCAAAGGGACCTTGGTGCTAATTACAGTACCGCAATTTGCGGTACCGTAATTAGCTCCTTCCCCATTCCCATTATGCCCTGTGGGGCAAATATGGGAATGGGGAAGGGCCATGGAGGAAGCGGGAATTACCGCCCCGCCAACCTTGGAATGGGGTGGTAATTCCCCTTTCCTCCATGTGGTACCGGTATGGTACCGGCAGCAACCATGGTGCTAATAGCAGCATGGTTTACCACCTTCCGTGTAATGAGGCCCTTAGTACTATGTCGGTTCCTGGTACACAGAGTACTGGTTGTACTAATGGACAAGGACGAAAAGAAGTGTGCAAAGAATAACAGTTCCCCCGCAATGCAAGCCCGGGCCTATGCTGAAACTGGATTGAGTGTTGTTCATATCAAATAGATGGGAGAAGTCAGTGATGAGCTGTGCTGCAAGGTGGTTGGCAGGGTTCAGAGAAGAAGTCATATGGAACATTAACAAAAACTGTTTCGAGATATTTATTTATTTATATTGCGCATAAAAACAGACGCATTGGCATATTAGCGCAGACATGACAAACACAACATAAAACACAATCTTAAAGGTATCAATCAGAAGAAGGAGGGAAAGCCGCTGGATCAAACAAGAGCATCTTCAGGGCTTGTTTGAACTTGGGAAGTGACTGACATAGCCTCAGATCAGGGGGAAGGGCATTCCAGTTTTTTGGAGCTACATAGCTAAAGAGTCTCTGTGTCACCATTTTGAGCTTAGCTCTGGGGATCTGCAGGAGACCAACAGTGTCAGTTCTCAGTGTCCTGCGTACCGGCAGCCATGCCGGACAGCTTCACAGTTATCCTGGGCTCATACCGTATAAGCAAGCACTTGTGTGTTAAGCACAAGATGCAAAAGGAGATCCTATAAGCGACAGGGAGCCAGTGCAATTTGTGCTGTGCCTCTGAGACGTGGTGCTTTCTTTGAAGGCCTTCCAGCACTCTGACAGCGTTGATCTGGACAATTTGCAAGCCCATTATTTCTCCTTTGTTAATGCCTTGTAGTGTGATGTGGTTGCCACTAGACTACTCATGTGGGGCCTCATGTTCAATTCCTGGTCAATTACTACCCCCAGGCCATCATTAGGACTCCATGAGTCCACCATGGAGAAAGGGGGAATTACCACCCCATTCCAAAGTTGGCGGGGCGGCAATTCCCCCTTTCTCCATGGCCCTTCCCCATTCCCATTTTTGCCCCATAGGGCTCAATGGGAATGAGGAAGGCGGCAATTACGGTACCGCAAATTGCGGTACCTTAATTGCCATCAAGGTCCCTTTGCGGGTCCCTACTTTAACGGCTGGTCTAGACCAGCCATTAAGGTCGGGAGCCGCAAAGGGACCTCGTAGTAAGGCGTTAAGGGGTTAACGGTGCCGCAGCCTTTTACGGCGCTGTTAACTCCTTAACGCCAGGGTCCTAATGAGGGCCCCAGTATCTTAACTTCAGGGGGGATTGCAAAACTACAGCCTGCTGTTTGAAACATATGGTAGTCCGGGCTGAGTTTTCTTTTATCGTGCTGCTGTGCCAATGATCATCAACTCTGTTTTAGCATCCTTCAGTGCCCAATCATTCTCCATCATCCAAGTTTGTATGATGGACTAAACAGAGTTGATGGCCCAGAGACAGGAGCCCAGTGGAACTCCTCAAGACACCACAAAATCATCTGCCTTATGGATATCAGCAAAAACTCTGGCCGTACGGTCTGTCAAAAAGGATTTCACACATTGTGTGTCTGAACATGAAAAGTGAGCCGATTGTACGAGCCTGGCGATCAACTTAGAGTGATCGACCAGGCCTAAAGCCGCTGAGGGATCAACAAGCATCAGGAAAGCTCTAGCATATTCATCTTAAGGTATGGTCCACACACTAATCCAAACTAACATGGATTGAAGCATGTGAAACACTGGTAAAACTGCAATCAGGGGAGGGATACCAGTTTTGCTTTTCAGGGCATGGAACTGTTCCAGTAGTCATAAATTCTGTGCAATAAGACATTGTTCATTCCAGATCCCGAAAAAGGAACAGTGGCTTTGATGGCCATGTACTGGGTATGCAGTCAACAAGCATACCTGCATCATCCACCGTTCTGGTCTGGCACCAGTGCATTGACAACCCTGCACTCAGCTATCTTAGTGGTGTCAGAAGTACACATGACAATATCATTCATACGAGAGGTGCTGCAATTTGTTCCACCATCCATCCAACCCCCCCCCCAAGTGAAGACAAACAAGTGATCTTTGAAGGTGAGAAGGAAGAGGTCGAACTAATTGTCAAGAAGAATCATCAAAGCTGCTCAAATTAATTCCAGACAAATATCGATTGTACCCTAAAACAGAAGTGTTCTTTGTGTCCCTCGTGAGCCTAAAAATTCAGGCAGCTGTGAATGCCAAGTGGCCGCAGATTGTTCATTGGGAGGCTATCCAGTTGGCGAATGACACTGAACAAGGTCTAAATGCTGTCATGATGCCCGCTCCCGGGGAGCCGGTTCAAGCCCTGCGTCCCCGAAAGCGGACATCCAGTCCCCAAGGAAGGACCCAGCAACCCCATGTAGGGGCCCTTTGGACAGTGTCCTGGCGCCTATGGCGCCAGGCTCATAAAAGACATCAGTCCTGGCGCCATAGGCGCCAGGCTCATTATGGGAGTGCTTGGGTGCACTTACCTGATGCAGACCATGCTGCAGGATCCCGGCCTCCTTGAGGCCTGAAAGGAACTACTTTACCTGTGGGACTAATTTACCATCCGGGAGTGGTCAGGGAAGGATACATACCTGATTGGAGGAAGGATACATACCTGGAACTTCTTCCAAGGCTATTTAAACCCCACCCGAACAGCCACACGTGCTTCGCGTTGTTCTGCATCTAGTAGCTGGACGCTCACCGTGTCTGCTCCTGCATCCTGACTTCTGCCACGCCTGCCAGCGTCCTGGAACACCTGCAAAGGAAGAGAAGAAGAGAACAGAAGAAGGAAAAGTCCTTACCTGCTAAATCCGCATCCTGGAGACATCTCGCCGACAATCCTAAAAAGGAAGACTTTTATTTAAAAGCTCATCGCGTTGATCGCTGCAGCGCCGCATCCCACTCACCTTTACAGGGCGCCTCCATGTTCAGCAGCGATCATCCGGATTCGCAGTCACGCCCCAGCGCCTAGGGAGAAAAAGACAACAACAAAAGGTGAGAGAGAGAAAGGAATAAGGAAAGCTAAATCTCCATGTTAAGACTTACCTTTTGATTCATTCCCTCTTCATTTCGGGTCCGCGCCGCATCCTGGCATTTCCGGACCCCGGCCCCTAAGGGGAAAAAGAGACATCAGTGTTAATGAGCGAATGAAAAGACATTACCAAAAAAACGCTCATTAAAGACTTACCTGATTTCTACAAGGATTTCACCTCTCATCTCGGGTCGGTGCCTGTTCCCCGGCATTCCGTACCCCGGCCCCTATGGGGAAAAAGACACTAGCATTAGTACATTAATGCATGGACACAAGGGGAACCTCTTATCAAAAAAAACTTACCTGGTAGCCAAGCAAGTTTGGTTCTCATCAATCCAAAAATCCAGTGAAGTAACTGGATACCAACGCGCCCCTGCATCAGAAGCAGGATGGAGAGCTCGTCCTTCCAGACCCTAAGGTGAGACGCTACGGGGAATCACAGGAGGGTTTCGAGGAGGGTGAGAGGGGAAAGTGGGAGGCCGATTGCATTACCCCGCAGACAGTTAATCCCCTATTTTCGCCTACAGAAGGATACTTCTGCGAGCCAGACAAACCAGATTTGGGGGCCCGGTCCAGTCCGTCTTCCGAACCCTGCGCATCACCTTAGAAGAGGTCACAGCAGCGTGAACCAGGCCAGCGCCTCTGTGGGAGTGAGGTGAGCATTACAGAACGCGAAGCCTTCCTACAAATTCCCACCCAGGCGCTATGGAAAATTCTGAGACTGATCAGTTGGCCCAATTACTGGGGGAATTACAGGCCGAAGTACGTGCCGCTCGTCAAGAGACTAATGCACTCAGGAGGGAATTAATAATATCAAAGGAAAGAACTGATGACCTGGCCAGACAGCTTTTGCAAGGTCAAGCTGGGCAAACTTCTCTACCCGGTTCCGGAGGGAACCCCGCTCCTGTGGTTTCCAGTAACCCTGGTAACCCTGTGCAGATTAATCTACCTGGAAACATGCCGCTGGCCCCACCCGAACGCTTTGCTGGGGACCCCAAACGATTCGCCGTATTCATGAATCAGTGTCGTCTGCACTTCCTATGCAGACCTGGGGCCTTCCCTAATGATCAGACCAAGGTAGCCTTTGTATTGTCATATCTCAGCGGCTGCGCTGCCGATTGGTCAGTTCCACTGGTTACTCAAGATGAGCCGATTCTCCGTGATTTTCAAGGGTTTCAAGCAAGCATGGAAAGGTTATTTGCTCGACACTCTCAGGGGCAGGCTCGGGATGACAAACTTCTATCCCTGCGACAGGGCAATCAGGACCTCCTATCCTATATTGCAACCTTTAATAGACTAATTGTGGAAACGGGATGGCCAGAGGATAAAAGAGTCACGTTGTTTTATCGAGACCTACGCGGAGAACTTAAAGATGTCTTGGCCCAAGTTGTAAATCCGCCCCAAGAATGCACAGAGTATATAGACTTAGTGGTCCAATTGGATCACAGACTTCAAAACAGAAAAGCAGATCGGTCCAGGTTTGAGACCCGGGTGTTGGTCAAGACCCATGCTAATCCCAAGGGAGTTGATGTCTCTGAGCCTATGCAAATTGGAGGGGTTAAAGGAGCCTTAACTCAAAAGGAACGTGAAAGGAGGCGGCAGTTAAAATGATGTCTTTATTGTGGGAATTCTGGACACTTTCTACGAGATTCCCCGGCAAAACCGCCCCGAAAGGCGGTAGGAGCCACTGATAAAAACCATGAAGACTCTGTTTCGGGAAACGACTCCGCCCGACAAGCGTAGGGGTCCGCTTGCCGAGCTTGAAAACTAACTCTCAGACCTCGCATTTCATTGTGCCAATGGTTCTCGTAGATCCAGAACAGCCTAAGCGTTTGCATGCAATAAAGGCATACATCGATAGTGGGGCTATTGGAAACTATGTGGATCGTGAATTGGTCTCTAGGATTAACCTCCCTCTCCGTCCTAAAACCAGCAAAGATGTCATCACCAAAGTCGATGGAACTGAAATTGCCTCCGGACCGGTAACACATTCCACTACTGAGGTGACTCTTATTGGTCCCGACGGCCATCGGGAGGGTGTTGTGTTTGATGTAATCAAGGCTCCACAGTTTCAGGTTATTCTTGGAATCCCTTGGTTAGAGACACATAATCCTCGAATTGATTGGCGAGCTAAGAGAATAACCTTCCCGGATTGTACACAAACCTGCAACCCAGAAAACCTGAAGATTAATCTAGCATCTGTAACCTCTGCCTCCATGTAACTACCTCCGGAATACCAAGACTTTCAGGACGTCTTCCAAAAGGAACAGGCCAACACGTTACCTCCTCACAGATCGTACGATTGCCAAATCGATCTGGTGCCCGGTGCACAACCCCCTTGTAGCAGGATTTATGCCCTTACCGAACCTGAGAACCTGCATTTGAGACAATATTTGGATCAGTACCTAGCTAATGGTTTTATTCGCCCGTCAAAGTCCCCGGCATCCTCGGCTTTGTTCTTCGTGCCCAAAAAAGAAGGCGATCTTAGAACTTGTATCGATTACCGCGCATTGAACCAGATAACAGTTAAAAACCGTTATCCTCTGCCTCTGATCCCTGAACTCCTTGACCAGGTGAAGGACGCTTGCATTTACACCAAGTTAGATCTCCGGGGGGCTTATCATCTGGTACGAGTTAAAGAAGGCGACGAATGGAAAACTGCCTTCCGTACTAAATACGGATTATTCGAGTACCAGGTGATGCCTTTCGAGTTGTGTAACGCGCCGGCTGCCTTCCAATACTTCATGAATGATGTCCTTTGGGAACTCATCGATGTTTGTGTTGTCGTATATATCGATGACATTCTGGTGTACTCCTCTTCAGAATCTGATCACAGAAAACACGTCAGGGCAGTACTTGAAAAACTGCGCCAACACAAACTATTTGCTAAATTGGAGAACTGTGTTTTCCATACCACAGAAGTCGAGTTTCTAGGTTTCATCCTGACACCCAAAGGAGTCCGAATGGACTCAAGAAAAGTGGATGCCATCCTCAAATGGCCATCACGTAGCTCTGTAAAAGGGGTTCAAAGCATGCTTGGCTTTGCCAATTTCTATCGCAGGTTTATCCCGGAATTTTCACGCGTGGTACAACCCATTACTGCACTCTTGAGGAAAAATAAACATTTTGAATGGTCTGAAGAAGCCGAGCAGGCCTTTCAGGATTTAAAAGCTAAGTTTACCTCTGCACCTATATTGAAACACCCGCATCAAGATCTCCCTTATGTCGTCGAGACTGACGCATCCAGCCTAGCCATGGGAGCTGTCCTGTCCCAAAGAGATCCCGAAACCAACCAACTGCATCCCGTAGCATTTTGGTCCAGAAAATTCTCGGCACCCGAGGTTAATTATGCAATCACTGACAAAGAACTGTTAGCCATTAAGTCCGCTTTTAAAGCCTGGCGGCATTATCTGCTTGGCGCTCGACATACCATCACAGTGATCACTGATCACCGGAATTTACAGTATTTGAAAACCGCCAAGGCTCAGTTATCACGGCAGCTCCGATGGGCTTTGTTTTTCGCTGAATTTGATTTCGTGATTACCTATCGACCTGGCTGCAAGAATGGCAAAGCAGACGCCTTATCCCGAATTGGAATGGGAGAATCTGATACAAACTCAGAACCAGTACCAATAATTCCCGAACAGAGGATTCTAGGCATGACTTCGTTACAGACGCTTGAAGACATTCAAGCCAGAGTGAAACAACTCCTGGACCCTACAACCTTACAGGATTGGATACAAAAGTGATCAGACTTTACCATAGATAATGGTTTACCTTATTTCCAAGGACGCTTATTCCTGCCACATAAGGAATTACACAAACTAGTTATTTCCGGTTATCATGATACATTAATAGAGGGACACCCCGGTATTGCGAAGACAGAGGAAAAGGTGAAACGACAATTTTGGTGGCCCTCTTGGCGAAAAGATGTTAAATCTTTTGTGATGTCCTGTGGTGTTTGCGCCCAAAATAAAAGTCAAAAGAAAAGACCAGCCGGTCTCCTTCAACCTCTAGACATACCGCCAGCACCCTGGCACACCCTATCAATGGATTTTATTACGGACCTGCCTCCTTGTTCGGGGTACAATACTATTCTGGTAATTGTGGATTTGTTTTCCAAAATGGCCCACTTTATTCCTTTCAAAGGTTTACCTTCAGCTTCTGTCCTAGCCAAAGAATTCCTCGAAAATATTGTTCGGCTACATGGATTCCCATCTATACTAATCTCTGACCGGGGAATCCAATTAATTTCCCACTTCTGGCGCAAATGTTGTCAAATGGCGCAGATCGATGTAAGATTATCGACCAGTCACCACCCTCAGACCGATGGTCAGACCGAGAGGACAAATCAGACCCTTGAGCAATACTTACGGTGTATGTTACAGCAATCTGAAAGCAACTGGAAAGACATTCTTTGGATAGCCGAATACGCATATAATAATTCGCTACACTCTGGAACTGGCCACAGTCCTTTTTATACTTTGTTTGGGCATCACCCTCGAACCTCAAACCTTGACTCACCTCAGAACCTCGGAATGCCTGCAGTAGAACATCTGCATTCTACAATTACCCAAGCCTTCAAAGAGGCAACTACGCATTTACAACAAGCCAAGAGTAAATACAAGGAGAATGCTGATCTACATCGGAGTGAAGCACCTCCGTATCAGATTGGGGATCAAGTGTGGTTAGCTACCAGACATTTACCACTCAAAGGGCCTCGAACTTTTAACCCAAAATATCTGGGACCTTATTCTATTACGGCAATAATTAACCCAGTGGCTGTTAAACTTGATTTACCAGCTAGTATGCAAATTCACCGTTTTTCATGTGTCACTTCTGAAACCAGTGGTACCCGGAACCCGACTACTCAAACCTCCAGAACCTATTCTAATAGATGGGGAGCCCGAATTCGAAGTGAAGAACATTTTAGACTCAAAAATGTTTAGGTCAAAACTGTTCTACCTAATTGATTGGAAGGGGTACAGACCTCAGGAGAGGTCGTGGGAACCCAGCGACCATGTGCATGCACCTCGATTAGTCAGGAAATTCCACCGACTCTTCCCAGACAAACCAAAACCCCCGGAGGAAACAACCTTGGGAGAGGCCCTGGGGGGGAGTGCTGTCATGATGCCCGCTCCTGGGGAGCCGGTTCAAGCCCTGCGTCCCCGAAAGCGGACCTCCAGTCCCCAAGGAAGGACCCAGCAACCCCATATAGGGGCCCTTTGGACAGTGTCCTGGCGCCTATTGCGCCAGGCTCATAAAAGACATTAGTCCTGGCGCCATAGGCGCCAGGCTCATTATGGGAGTGCTTGGGTGCACTTACCTGATGCAGACCAGGCTGCAGGATCCCGGCCTCCTTGAGGCCTGAAAGGAACTACTTTACCTGTGGGACTAATTTTCCATCCGGGCGTGGTCGGGGAAGGATACATACCTGATTGGAGGAAGGATACATACCTGGAACTTCTTCCAAGGCTATTTAAACCCCACCCGAACAGCCACACGTGCTTCGCGTTGTTCTGCATCTAGCAGCTGGATGCTCACCGTGTCCGCTCCTGCATCCTGACTTCTGCCACGCCTGCCAGCATCCTGGATCACCTGCAAAGGAAGAGAAGAAGGAAAAGTCCTTACCTGCTAAATCCACATCCCGGAAACATCTCGCCGACAATCCTGAAAAGGAAGACTTTTATTTAAAAGCTCATCGCGTCCATCGCTGCAGCGCTGCATCCCACTCACCTTTACAGGGCGCCTCCATGTTCAGCAGCGATCATCCGGATTCGCAGTCACGCCCCAGCGCCTAGGGAGAAAAAGACAAGAACAAAAGGTGAGAGAGAGAAGGGAATAAAGAAAGCTAAATCTCCATGTTAAGACTTACCTGTTGATTCATTCCCTCTTCATTTCGGTTCCGCGCCACATCCTTGCATTTCCGGACCCTGGCCCCTAAGGGGAAAAAGAGACATCAGTGTTAATGAGCGAATGAAAAGACATTACCAAAAAAACGCTCATTAAAGACTTACCTGATTTCTACAAGGATTTCACCTCTCATCTCGGGTCGGTGCCTGTTCCCCGGCATTCCGTACCCCGGCCCCTATGGGGAAAAAGACACTAGCATTAGTACATTAATGCATGGACACAAGGGAAACCTCTTATCAAAAAAAACTTACCTGGAAGCCAAGCAAGTTTGGTTCTCACCAATCCGAAAATCCAGTGAAGTAACTGGATACCAACGCGCCCCTGCATCAGAAGCAGGATGGAGAGCTTGTCCTTCCAGACCCTAAGGTGAGACGCTACGGGGAATCACAGGAGGGTTTCGAGGAGGGTGAGAGGGGAAAGTGGGAGGCCGATTGCATTACCACGCAGACAGTTAATCCCCTATTTTCGCCTACAGATGGATACTTCTGCGAGCCAGACAAACCAGATTTGGGGGCCCGGTCCAGTCCGTCTTCCGAACCCTGCGCATCACCTTAGAAGAGGTCACAGCAGCGCGAACCAGGCCAGCGCCTCTGTGGGAGTCAGGTGTGCGTTACAATGCAATCAAAAGTGAGCTAAAAGCGAGCCGGGTGATGACCCTCCAAAACAGATATTTTGGATCTCCTGACAGCGATGGAAAGGGGCGTGTGCAAGTAGTTTGGGTCGTCATGTTGGACGTACATACCCCGAAATGACGCAGAGAATGGGTCACTGACACATATTATAGGGGCCTTGCATAGGTTGAACACTGGAATGGAAAACGAACCAGATGTACAATCTGAAGACTGGTTTGATACCTTGTTCTCATGGGCGCCATCCTGGCGTGGGCCACTGGTGAAGATTTTGTTTCCAATCGTGGTGGTCCTGTGGTGGTGTTTTGCACGTGCCAGATGATGCTCCAATTCTATGTCAAGAATATCCCCAATAGCGCAAAAATTTGATAGTTATTATTGGGGCAAGAATTGCTCTTCTGGGCACAAAAGAAGGGCATGCTCAAACTGACGATTTAAATAAGCCACGTATGGTCAGAATTGAACACCCTCTCCACCCCACAGTGACAGTAACATCACCTCAACCAGATCCTGAGAACTACACTGAGCATTGGGTAGATTTAGCGGTTGATGGGGATTGCATATATCTTACCTGTACTCCGTAAAAATTTCACAAGATGGGGGCAGTTTGCGTCACGTGGGTAGGGCTTGAGTCCCTAAGGATGAAGCAGACCAACAAAGAGAAACAGACAACTTAGTTAATGAGGGATTATCTAAAGGGGGGAATGTTGGGATGCTTGTTCAGACCACCGCACATCCTAGATGATTCAGATTGTGAAAAATATATTAAAATAATGGAAATGAGCATGAGGTGTGTGGGGGGATGTCAGAGGTGGGGATAATTGGTGGGAGTGTGAAATGACATACGGAGAATTTATTAGGTAGGATCGACAGTCTTAACCAGAATTAACACTGCGTTTACAAGTAGGCCTGAATCCTTGTAGGCTGTGTTTTCAATGAAACACAGAACAACAAGGCCTTATCCCTTGCACCATCATTGCATCCCAATTCTCAGGCACATCAGAGAAACACACCTATGGCCCCACATCAGTTAGGCCATTGAACTAATTAGGTAGGAATGCGTGCAGCAGGAGAAGTGAAGGGATGCGGCCTAGCACCAAGGTCGAACTCCTGGGAGAGAAGGAAGAGGTCTTAGGATGTCAAAACATGAACCAGAATTTAAGAAACTAGAGCTACCAGAGCGATAATCACTCTATTTGAATTACCTGATGTGCAGGGAAATGGGCTCAAAATCCTTTGTGAACTGAAATGATTTGTGACACACTAGGCTTATTCTTGGGAGGATAGCTGATAAAGGAAAGCGGGGAATGACATGATCTATGTTTTGTGCCAAAGAGAGCTAAGAATGTCAATCCCCGCTTTAGCTCTAGTTTCTTAAATTCTGGTTCATGTATGCCCATACAGTGAGGAGGTCATGAAGGGGAGCCAACGTATCTGGAATGAGAAAAGGGCTGCTTTGTTCGCAAGGACCAGATGGACCTTGAAGTTGCCCACTAAGTTCACATTGATAACCACAGGGTTAGGATCGAAGGTAGGGTGGTGCTAGTTGATGTTAATCAATTGCTTTTAGCATTCCATGATGGTTGAAGACATTACCCACCTGTGGTCAAGAGTAGCGAGAAGACAGCGGGACCAATTGGACGATGGGCTATATGTAATCATTAGCATGTATATAGCTGGTAGCCAATGAGGGTGGGGGATTAACACTGTATATCGAATGTGTCATGAGTGATGTTTTGTGTGCTTATTATCTGAATCTTGTACGAGAGACATCAGAGAGCTATTTGGAGTGTGTTCATAATACCCTGTTGCTTTTTCCTTTTGTATACAAAATAAAAGCTCTTGTATTTCCCGAAGAAGGGTGCCCTTATTTTCTCAGTCTGATTGCCGGGATTTGCCCTACACCAACAATATGCATATGCAAGTTGTAAATCCAGAGTTGTTCCCAGAGTACCAGCCTCTTCCCAAACGAACCCCATCTGGCAGCCAAACAAACCTTTTCTAGGACCAACCATTTTAAGTCACCATGGCTGTGATGGGCGTCATTGAAGTATGAAACCAAAGACACTAAAGCCACATTGTTGTGAATCCTAGACCGATGTTCATTACTACGTATTTGAACAGGTCTTTTTGTTTTACTAATATAGCACTTCTGGCATGGACAGGGAATTATATAAACTACATTTTTTGATTTACAGTTAGTGTGCTCTTTCAATAGCCAAACCTTACTGGCTTGATGGAATTGAGCAGTCTTAATTTTAAATTGCTAAACAGAGCAATTGCCACATGGAAAGTGACCACCCATCAGTACTAGTTCTAGTTGATTGATTGCAAATGTCCTGTTGTGTCTTATCATCATTAGCCATTGCGTGGACCAGTGAAAGCTGCCCCTTTTAAAGGGAAACAGATGCTTCGGTAACTGCAGGTCATAAACTTGTAATATATGCAACTTAAATATCACTACATTTTGTATCACGTTGCTAAATGGAAAATAGGTAGTAACACAAACTATCCTGGGGCTGGGAGGATAGGTCAGGGCCAATACTTTGTCTTGGAAGCAAGGCAACGCAGAGGAAGACAGGTTTGAATCAGATTCTGCACTTAGAGACTAGTCTCCGGTTTGAAGCGCATAATAAAAGATGAACTAATTAGTTAGTTTGTCTGTATTTGATCTATCCTTTTGTTGGAGCAAACTTTGTCATTCATAGAATCTAGCCCCCTTCAAAGGAGCATTTCAGAAGTTTTTTAGAGTGACCTCTCTGAGACAGCCGTCCGACGATGATGTCCGCTTCAATATAAAAATCATCTTATGATGTAGAGTTCCTTCGTGCCCTTCAGAATTGATTGAAGGGTCTGTTCTTATGGAGGCTGACTGGATGCTGGCTCTTATAGTGGAGAATGGAATTCCGGTCCGTGTGTTTATGGTACAACGTGCGTCTTACTACAGGAGGCTCTAAATGTAAGATTGTCTTTGGGCCCAAGCTAGAAATTCTCTCAACAGATCCAGGTCACCCAGCCAGATGATCAAAATGTCATCAATTTACCTATGGCATAAATAAATAAATAAATAAATAAATAAATAAACAAATAAATAAATAAATAAATAAATAAATGGCAAATATATTTTGTCAACCTGTAGGAGGATTCAAATTGTTCCACAAATAAATTGGCATGGGTTGGGGCAAAAGCATCTCCAATTGATGTGCTCTTGATCTGTTAAAAAAACATACCTTTGAAAATAAAACAGTTGTCTCGCAAGGCTATGGTAGTCAGGTCAAAGATGAATCGCGTGTGCACTTGGCATCGTAGAGGTCTTGCATTCAAGCTACCAGTAAGCACTGCAATAGTTGCTTCTTGAGGTATGTTGGTATAAAGGGACTCCATATCAAGCGTCAACAACCAGTCAATTTTAGAATCAAATGGATACCTTCAACCAGGATCCTGGCCTCTCTAGAGTCTTGAAGATAGGAAAGCCCAAGAGTTAATAGATGTTTAATGAATGAGTCAAGAAGTTTCATAATGACGCAAGCTGGTGTACTGGAGCAAAGTATACGTAAGCCACACAAAGAACTGTACACCAGCATTCCTTTGTCTACCGTTTCTTTTTTTGTGCAAAGTTATTCTAACCCCATCTTTTTCTCTTTATGGGTTTTGGCTAAATCCATTCTGCCCTAGCCTTTGCTTTTGCGTCACTTCTCTACTGCCCAACAAGGCTCAGCAAGGAGTTCTAGAACTCAGGTGTGGAGACAGGTAAGAGCTGGGTCAAGTGATAAGTTCAATGTTATAGATGTCTATAGTTGTGCCCGCCTACACCTTTCTCCCAGTAACGACTCTGGCTGCTTCTGCTCCATCAGCAAGCATTTTGTCCTGGCTATGTGGCAGCTTTTGTAGATTCTGACACCAGCTCCTTCCTACTGGTGTTCATCCACTGAGTTGCCACATGTAACTGCTGGACCTTGGCGATGTATGCCACCAAGTCCACAGGGCCCTGTCTTAAAATAAGTAGTTATAAATGGGCTGCTTGTGTAGCTAGTTTTTGTTCAAACATGGTCTTTATTTTTTTCAAGAACACATTGTAATCTTGCAACCACATGCATTTTTCTAGAGCTGACCACTGTGGTTTGACCACAACATGTTACTGACAATGGGTCATGAAGTTGTTGAAGGTCCTAGTGTCCAATAAACATTTTTCTGGGTCGGCCAAGCCTAATGTCTGGAGAAGACAGTTTACTATTGGGATCATTTAGCGTTTAGAGGTCCCTGCATCATTGCTGGCTTGCTGGCCGCAATCTTCAAAAGATATCAGCGTCCGAGCTTCCCAATTGTATGGAGTCTTTAATAGCTTGTACCAAAGAAACCGATACTCCTAAGGCAATTCTACATTGACTACTTTTTTGATAAGCTAGCCCCTCTGAAATTAAAAAAGATCTGTCAAAACTCTAGGCAACAGAAATGGTGGTCAGAGGAGTTAGCTACACCGAAGAAAGGTAAACAATAAAAAGAAAGGGCCTGTTAAGAAATAAATTACTCTGAAGACAAACGAGCTTGGAAATTTATAGCAGCTGAATATAACAATGTTATTCATCACGCTAAAAGGGTGTATTATGACGCATAAGTCTTTGGCAGAAAATAAAACGTTGTAGTTATTCTCCATTTTAAGCGAGTTAAAATGCCATGTAGAACTGGGAGATTGATTCTGCCCAGGACACCAAGAATGTATTAGAGTGCATGAGCACTTTAAGAACAAGATTCAGAAGGCTAGAGAAAAAATATCAACGTCTGAATTAGCAGGGTCTGCTGTTAACATTCACTACTTAATTTGTGCCGGTGTTTGCCGGTGGGCAACGCCGGCACTCTTTTTTGTGCACTGGCACTGATGTGTGTCGGCACGACGTGGGTAATCTGTTTTGTTTGTTTGTACAAATATCTTGCGCTCCGCTTGCAAGTGCATGGTTGGCTGGGCCTGCCTGACTACAGGAGTGCGTGACGCGTCCCATTTAACATAGTTTCTTTGTTCATATTGCATGGAGCTCTGTAGCATTTGATTGTAAGAGCCGGGGTGGGGCGCAAGAGAGGTGGCCCCAGCCCCACAAGTATAAATCTATATTCTTTGCGCAAACAGCGCAGTGAAAGACAACAGCCAATGAAAACTATACAGTCTGTGTTATTATGCAGTATTTGAAATTCTGCATATTAACACAGAATGGACAGTTTTCATTGGCTGTTTGCCAGCCAATTAAATTAATTTTGGTCACTTGGACGTGGTTGACTCGCCCTCCTCCTCTACAGTGAGCAGAGAACCTGTCTGAGCCAGCCCAGCCATGTTCAGTGCACTCCGCGGCTAAGTTGCCCTGGCTTAGAGTTTGGATTGTGTGGGTGGCCCTGCCCCACCCCCGACCTGAATCAGACAGGCCACTCGACGGCCGACTCCATCGGTAAGTGCTGTGTGTCTGGGAGGATGGGCAAGCTGCCACAGGACCACCACTAGGGTTGGTTGGGTGATCATTGATGTAGGCCAGTCCTACATACTGCATGCAACTCTGGTACAGAAGCTGTCTCAGTCTGGGCACATTTCACTGGTGCAAGAAAGGGGTGGGTTGTGGGTGTGATGTGAGTAGGCACGCTCTAGTTACCTCAGGATAATGAGCAGTAATTGCTCCCACAACGCTGCACACATCTTGATGTGTCTAAAGTCACTTTGCGTCCCAGGCCCAAAAGGGAAAGATGGAAGGCACTCAGTCGTGCCGTTGTGACACCGTTCTTTCCTATTCATACACCTTTTTTTGTGTTTTTATTTATCAGTGCAATTAACTTTTTTTGGGTTGTGGACAAAAAGAGCCCCTTTTGGGATTTTTTCGAAGCAGTGATTTCAGTACTCGTTCCATTCTCAGTTGTTCTGCTGTAACGGCCCACAAAGGGGCTCTGTAGTGCAGGTAATACAATGCCACTTCCAGTAAGGGGGCTTGATGGATGGCATGTTGAGATGTCATATGTCGAGGAAAAGCACTGATTAAAGGGACGCAAGGCGGTGGGGGGAGGAGAGGTGCAATCGAGTCCAGCCTCCAGTACACTTGGCAGCAGTTCTGATGCCTCTGTTAAATGGGCAGGCGGGTGCCCGTTTTGTGCATGGATCTATGTGGGCTCATGGTTTTGGCCTGTAAACCCTCGCTACCATGTGTGGAAGCTCAGGAAGGTTGTGAAGGGGGTCAGCTACCGCTTCAGGCTAGCACTGGCCTATAGGGCAATAGGGCAATGCCCGAACCAAAAATGCAAAATGCTAGTGTGGGCCGGTATTTGGGGTGAAAATGGGCCACTTTTTTGGCCAATGTGGGCCAGTGTTATGAGTTACTTCACTATACGGCTAGTAGTTTTGACCATTGTTGCAGAATAAATAGTCTTTAAATTGCACTATTAGCATTACATTTCATCCAATAAACTCCCCCTTGGGTGGGTACTATTCAAATGGCCTGCCACAAAAGGAATGCATTGCCTTTTGCAACTGTGGGCCACTTTTACAATGTTATGCCCCAGTCTGACCCTGGCTGGCATTGTGTGTTTTCTGAGAAACAGGATGTCCTGCCACGCCAGTGTCGAGTGGAGAAAGCGGCACCTTCGCTTTGGACATTAAAGCCTTCATGAGTTGCAGATACAGTAACCAAAATGGAAGATGAAATGCGGAAATACGTTTGGTTAAATTAACATTGAATGACGCTGCCGGATGTCTACCTAATCGATGTCAGGGGTGAACCGGTGCACCACTGCTTCCATAAACCACGTGTGAGACGATTGGCCTAGGATACCCCTGATACCATTGAGCGACAGGCTGAAACCATCACTCTAGACCAAGCCAATGCATATAGCCTCCAAGTCCGTCGCCTAGTGATGCCCATGTCTCTCTCTGGCTAGCGGTCTCCTAGACACATGCACATCCTAGACACATTGGGCCTCATTACGAGTATGGAGGCGGCATGGCTACCCCCATACCCGGTACCGGGTCCAGGTTCCTGGAATGGGGAAATACTGGGCCATTTCCGACCTTAGAGGGCCCGGTATTCCCCCATTCCAGGAACCCAGACCCAGTACATCCCCATTCCCAGTTGAGCCCCCATAGGGCTCAATGGGAATGGGGAGGATGCTATTAACGGGCCTGTTAATGACGGGCCCATTGTTAGCATCCTGGTCTGAAAGCGGGTCCCGCTAAGGATGCCTGGCTTTACCAGACGTCCTTAGTGGGACCTGCGAGCAGACCTCGTAATGAGGTGGTAGAGGGTTCCCGGCGCCGTTAACCCTCTACCGCACTCCTCGTAATGAGGCCCATTATCGTTCTCGCTTTCTTAGCCAAATGTATCATTAGTTTGACTCTGATGATGAAAAGTGCAGTGCACAGTGATTGGCTGTCCACGTCACCTATGTGGCCAAACCTGTGCCTATAATTAGGTGTATTCACTTTATAGTAATGCAGCATCCACATCAAGGCCAGTCTCTCTCACTCTCTCTCCCTCTCTCCCCCTCACTCCCTCTGTCCGGCTCTCTCCCACACCCCATCCCTCTCTTTATATCTGTCTGGGGCTCTGATGGGACATTTCCAGCTGAAAGAGCCCGCAATGCTCCACTTACCTACCAAATCTGTGCCTGCTTCCAAGAAAGTAAAAGTGGGTGACTTCATGGAGCTGACTTTTAAAGATTTCTTTATATCCGTGATGTCAATGTGTATGACAGGCAAACAAAGTGCTGCTCTTAGGTCGACAGTCAGATGTTCTTAACACCACAACAACGAGCAGTAGGTTTGTGACAAAAAATCTGAACGTCCATTTAAAGCATCGTAGAAAACGTGTCCAGATATCATTTTCAATCATTTGAGTTTCTGTCTAACCACTGTTTTCTTGGTTAAATGTTAGCATCTTTGTTTTCTCGTTTCAGCCCCGCAGGCCCATTTGGAGATAAAGTGCATGCCGAAAATACTTAGCCCAAATGAGTTCCTTCTCATGTAAGGTACTTGTAGATTTGACTTGTTCATAGGGTGCTTCTGGCATTCTGTGTTGTCTTTTTACATGCTTTTGTGTTTTTTGGTGAGTTTTTGGGTGGAGAATAGAGAAATCTCAGCACCATTGCATCTCCACATAGCTGTGGCAAGCACTTTTTCTCAGGCCCCAGATGGACAGTGTCTCCCCATTGGTTGTCGTACCCTCTCATTTGAGGGAGCCAGCTACTCTCTTGCCGGAAGTACCAGGCGCTACTCTAACCGCTGGCCTTTCCCAGAATGAGGGATGGTCCTTTCTCACTGTTTGCTTGCAATTTGTGTCATGAAATTGCATTCGCCTTTTTACTGTACAATCACGTCCTCTTTTGTCAGAGGGCAATTTCACACATAAATAATGGGAGAATGACCTGTTGGGGGATTGGCCGGTTAGTCACAGACTTGTTCCAGAAAAGTCCATCGCATTAACCATGGCTGGCAGTGTGCATTGATCTCGGCGATAAATATTTGTCTTGCGAGAATAATTTGCAGCGATGAAGCTTGGATCCGGAAGGCCTTTCACAGAAAGAGAAGCTAATATTTGAACTGGTAAATAGGCGCTAATCTTCCCATTACACTGTTCTTGCTGAGCGGAAGGCAAATACACTCTTTTGCATCTGGGGTGCCGGAACCACTAAACCTACCATAACAATTGTTTTTCAACTTTAAAGCATTATACTTCCTCAACCCATGTGTGCTCCTTCCCCATCCATCCCACTACTAGCCTGTGTCAGCATTTGCCACAAGTGACATGGAGCAGCAGCAGTGTGATGGGCTGGTGGTGGGCTGATCTAGGTCTAGCACTGAACCGGCACGGGCCGTCCACACTGTGGGCGGCACCTGTTGGCCCTTGGGCTGGCACTAGGGGGCCAAGATTTTTTAAGACCTAGCACTTATTTCTTTTTACAAATTAAGCATTGTTAACATTACAACAGAGAGCGCAATAAGAGTGATAGGCGATCTTCCAGATCAGAACTAATTTGTTTTTAAACCCATTACAGTACAGGACATGCTCTTAACTCTTTGAAGTATGCGTCTGTAAAGACTGGAGGGGGGGGGGTCTGTACTTCTGCTCTCTATATGGTAGAGGAGCGGCATAGAGGACCCCAGCCAAAATTCTCTATTGCTAGTAGCAATGGACAAGCAATCAGGGCCTAGCTTCTCAGGAGGGGATGCAGGCTGGTTCTTAAGTACAGTGTAGTCCCCAGGCCCCCACAAAGGAATGTCCACACACTGTATTATTTAAAACACAGTTTTTATATAATTAATGTTCAAGGTTATATACACAATCACAATAACTCACTGTGTGCTCAGTAACTCTACAATGGCAAATATATGCAGTTCTAAGTGGTACCACAATTATTATCAGATCTCATTAAAGTGCTTCAACTATACTCTCGTTAAAGGTCACACAAATCACTTAATAAGGGTAACCAACAATAGATATAGGAGGAAAGCAGTTGGTTAGAACAACTGGCAGAATACTGGCCTCTACCGTTAGACACAGTTCTGTGTGGAGAACTCCCCATCTGGGCAACCTGTAAAATAAAGTTCTATCACTTCCCAGTACATATATTGTTCTATAAGTCTTATTTCCTTCTATAATTTTTCTACCACCCCAATGTACCTGGAATAGCAGATTTCTACGACAAGTCGTCGACGGATCTTTCTTGAGCGGCTCATTTTAAAGCAGGAGCCATGGATCATCGAGATCCCTCGAAGAAAGTCAACTCGGCGTCATGGCGGCAGCTTTGGTCCCATCGGTGCGCGTCGACGACGGAGAGAAGATGTTCTGCAAGGAAGAGGCGTGCGAGGCACCTCAATGTCGATAGTTCAGAACCGCAAAGAGTTTGTGATGAGCTGTGGCCCAGCAAGAGCGTCGAGTCGAGTCGTCCGGCGTCTCTATGGTGGTTGGGTGGCGGGAAACCCACCGGTGGACGCTCCTCGGCGCGTCGACGGCCCGGTCTTCTCTAGCAGGATAAGGCCGGCGGCGGTGCAGATGAGGCGTCTGTGAATCAAAAGTCTTAGAAGTCAAGCGGTCCCCGCTTCTTGGCAACACGGCTTCAACAGGCCTCCAGCGGTTATGCAAACCTGCGAACCCTGGTCGACGGTGGTGGACGGAATGTCCGGTGCTTATCTTCATTCTCCTCGGCGGTCCCCGTCTCGGGTCGGCAGCCTGTCGAGCGTCTGACTTCCAGGGCGCTTCGGCTAAGGTTAGCGGTGCTCCATGGTCCCTCGGAGCACGGGAAGAGGGTGCCTAACCAGGTCCTCTCTTAGATCAGTCTCGACAGCTTTCGGATTTCGGCGAAGGGAAACAGCAGTCAACCTTCTTCTTCAGGCTCGGCTTCGAGATTCAGCTTCAGTTTCAATGTTAGTTTCAACTCCAGATTCTGAACGATTTCTAGCAGTGAGAGGCCCCCAGATATACTAGTTGATCTCCCATTCATTCTGTTGGGTCACACTCAGGCAACCAGTCAATCAGAAGGGCATTCAGCAGTCAGTCAGCCAATCAGGCATACAGCGCATTCAGGCCATACCCCTCTCTCTCAGACACTCACAACAAGGAATGTGTATTGGGACAAGTACCCAGCCATTCAACACTACAGATTGCATTCATACCAGTTTCGGGCAGGGCTGTCTCAGTCATTGTGTCAAACACCAGAAACCAGACATCCACAACAAGAAGTGCCTATTGGTCACACACTCCATTCACCCAGGTCCCACCCACATGGTCTACCCACAACAAACAGTCAATGGGAAGGCTCCAGCCAGTCTGGCCTGGACTTCACAACAACACCATATATGAAACTTCCACCCAACAGCCAGTCAGGGGGAAGGGACAGAGTCAGGGCTTCCCAGGCCTTTGGGAAAACAAGGTAAGAGGCAATAGAAATCAAGAGGCCACAGGGCCATCTTGTTTCCTATCAGGAATCAACTGATTCCAATGCAGGGCCTGGGTATCCCAAAATGGAGGTTACTCAGAGCACCTATCAAATTCAGCATGGAGCTGCCACCAGCCCATACCCTGCTCTGTGGACCAGGCTAGGAGATCAGGGTTGTACCCCCACCCATGGGTGCCATAAGTGTATCCCATGGGTCTGTACACCATGCCAAAAACAGGAAGAGCTGCACTGCCAGGAGTCCCACATTGGACTCCTGGGCAGAAAACAATACAAAACACAAATGAAAAAGGACTACAGGACAAGGACAGGGAGACCCTGTCTCTCCAATGCATTTCCAGCATCACAGCGTCCCACCACTGTTATGAGTGATGTCTGTTCGGCTAAGATTATAGTTAAATTGTGGAAATGTTTGCTACTTTTTTGATGCGTTTTACTAATGCTACCTTCCTACACTGCTCATTGTCAGAGATTATTAAGCATGTACAAGTTACACCGTTAATACAAAAAATCATGGCCTGGATCCATCTGATCCAAATAATTGCCAGCCAATAATAAATGTTTTGTTTTTACTTAAAGTGGTAAACAAAATAGCTACAAGTCAATTTCAGCAATACATTGAAGAGAATAATATCCTTCACCATCGCTAGTCAGGATGTCTTCCTGGTTATGGCACAGAGCCGGCCGTGCTTGATCTCCAGTCACATATGTTTGCCGTTATTGACAGGGGAGGAATGGGGATTCTTATGCTGTTTGATCTTTTGGACCACGAGATTCTGCTAAATAGGTTAAACAAAAACTCTGGGGTCACTGCCAACTCTGTAGCCTGGATTTCGTCATTCTTGTCAAACAGGTTATCTAAAATCTGCCGGGGAGGAAAAACAACAGAGGAAGAGTTGCTGATGTATGGAGTGCCCGAGGGTGCCTGCTTGTCACCTTCTTTTTTCAATGTATGATGCCACTTTTTGATTTATTGTCCGAACATAATATTTTATTTACCAACTTTGCGGATGATACACAGTTGTTGATTGAACTGTCGGGCGATTTAATTTCATATGAAGACAAGGTCAATAATATTTACTTCTTGATCAAATCGTGGTGGGTTTTAACTGATTGTGTCTAAATAGTGCGACAACAGAGTTGATTGATGTTGGTGAGTTCCCTGAGAAAAGTAGCAAGAATAAAGCAGAATTATGACCAGTTTGGCATCAATGGTTGTACCATCAATGCTCTTTAAAAGGTTACAACTCTGGGTGCTGGAGTATAATACCAGTGCGCTGGTGAGCTCCTCATGTTTTCATGTGAGATTGCATGGACAGATTTGTCCATATTTGTCTGAAAGAAACTGAGCTACAATTGTCCTTACTGAATTGTTTGTGTTGGAAAACGCTGCGGTTTTTCTTTCGGAGGAGCCTGAGAAACTCGGAAAGAAAAAACGCTTTGGGAGCACCGGAGACCCAAAGTGATAGCCACAGCAGGCAGAAACACAACGCGGTTTAAAAGCGACCGCAAACATAAATACAACATTTTTAAAGCTGCGGTTTTATTTCTAAGTTTTCCGGGCTCCTCCAGCCCGGAAAACTTAGAAAAAAAAATGCAGCTAGTGCTTATTTTAAAAAATAAATAAATAGCACTTACCGAGATTCAGCTGCAGCTTTCCTGCTCTGGTCTCCGGTCCCCGTCCTCCGCGTACAGCACTAATGAAGGGAAAGCCACCCAGCGGTAGCTTTTGTTTACTACACCTGGCTGGCTTTTCCTTCATTAGTGCCGCAAAAGCAAAAGCCAGCACAGGAGTGCATCCATTTCACAAAATGGATGCGCCCATGTGCTTGCTTTTGCGAATTTTGAGCTTGAATAGCTCAAAATTTTACATAGGAAATTTTAAAAAAGAGAATGCTAGTATTTTTTTTATGTTGCCTATCTATTTTTTAAATAAATTCTTTTACTAGACCATGCCTTTAAGGTGTCTGACATGTTTTACCACCCAATCTCACTTTTAGGCCAGATCTTCCATCCTCCTTCGAATCCTTTCCCCCTCCAGTTCCTCTTTCGCCTGTCTCCTGTTCCCTGTATCCCTGTATCCTAGCACACTGGGCATTTCAGAGTGGCTTCTGTGTTTCTTTCGTTCCACATCTTCAGTGTGACTGCCCGTCACTTGGGAATCCCCTTTGTCCACTTGTCAGTCTTCATCATGACATTTGATTAAGGGCACTGGGTCCCAAAAAGATTTGATGAACAATCTATGTTTGGCACCAACATGAGGGCACTTGATAGCATCAGCTCTAGTTTCCCCACACTTTGTCTTTCTTAGACGCTCCTCCCTTCCTCTTCAGGTCCTCCCCACCCGCCGTGGGAACCACCATTTTCAAGGGCTCCGTTCTGATGACAGGGGTCAGCTTCTTTCTCACTGCAGAAAGTAGTTGCTGCCATTCCCTTGTGCATATTTCTGATAAGTCTCATCCTTGTGGTTGCCAGCTGCGTTTAGTAGTGACTAGTTTTAGTTTTGTAACAGATTGACAACGATGGGGAGGGCTATTATTTGTTTCAAAGCTCACCCAAAAGATAGATGAGGACACCATTAGTGACACTTACTCTTGGACCTTTTTGTCCGGTTTACCTAATATGGTCAATACTCCAAGTCGTTAAATGATTTTACACAAAACAGATGTGACATGAATCTGTTAAACCTTAGACATCCCAGAATCTCCTTATTAAATTGACAGCAGCGGCACCAAATTCCAATTAAGGCACAGAATGTTCCTTTTTAGCAAATCACAATTGAAGAAACATACAAAAGAAAGGGTTAATGATACATTATTAAGGAATATGTGTTTTCACTCTTGCGCTCTCCCTCTCCTCCCCAAACCCACCCCTCTTCTTTTCAGATACTAGAGACAATGAAAATGGCAGTTGTGTGGGGAATAAATCACATTAAGATAGCATAATATCCCATAACATATACATTTGCATCAATCACTATTCATTATTTGTTCATACAGTCTGAAACTATCATATGCCCTGAAACGTTCATGTATCCATGTTAATAATCTTTAATTAATCTCTCAAGAAGCAAACTCTACTCATTTGTCTATGCTCATAATCATTCATTAACACATTCACAATCAATTTCTTTCGTCATCAATCCACCCCGGCTGCACCATGTCTTCACTCCTGATTTCCCCTCGACATGACACCCATCTACCTAAGTATGTCTGTGTGCGTGATCTTAGGACATGTGTGCACCACTCAAAAGTCAAAATTATTGGCTTTGTCACTGTTAAAAAAGGAAGTAAAACACAGTCACTTAAAATCACATCTTGCCACGCTTATTGGTAAAGCAAATGCTTTTGTTGAAAAATAAAGAAATAAATAGTGGTGTTTTAACACATATTTTGACTAATTCAATGGATGACTGTTTCATTTGGTGTTTTATGTCGTGCCAGCAGGTTTCATCACAGCCACTTAAGAGACACCACATCAGTATCCTTAAAGATTCTTTTGATTGATTGATTGATTGATATTTTATTTCTATTGCGCTCGTACCCAAGTGTTTCAGAGCGCAACAAGGCAAGGGAGGGGAACAGGGGAGAACAATACAGCGATCTTACTAGGCCCATGTGACATTGAGAATGCGCAAGTGCATGGAAGAGGGGGAGGGGAAAAGTTCATGGAAGGGGGGAGAGGTGGAAAGTGCGAAGCAGAGGAGAAAGATAAATAACAATAAATAAATAATAAAGGCAACAAACAGTGGTAATGCAGCCAGCAATTTGCAAGTGCTAGGTTTAAGGCAGCAGACAGGGTAGGTCTGATGAGTGCAGGAAGAAAAAAGGGGGGCTGTATGGGTACAGATACAGACCCCAGTGCAAGGGGTGGCCCGGAGGCAGTGCAGGAGTGTGGCAGGGTGAGCAGGTACCTGGGCCCAAAAGACAGAGGGTGGCCAGGTGCACGGTGCCAAGAGAGAACAGATCAGCAGGGGAGAGGGGGAGCAAAGGCAGAAGAAAAGAGGAAGGTCTTGAGGTGCTTCCGGAACCGGAGATGGTTCTCCTCAAGTTTTAGAGTGGCAGGGAGGCTGTTCCAGAGTGAGGCCGCAGCCGAAGACAGAGATCTACCCTCAGCTCGTTTCTTAGAAAAACGACTCACCCTGAGTGAGTTGGAGGCAGAGCAGTGAAGAGCTCGAGAGGGGAGGTATTTGCGGAGGGATAGCTGAAGGTATTTTGTACCCAGGCCCAGAAAGCCTTGTGGACAATGCAGAGGGTTTATTAGTAAATTAGTAAATTAGTATTGCTAATTTATCAGTAGCTCAGTATTATACTGAGCTGTTGATCAACGTTATCAGTGTTTCATTGTCGCCAATGGCTCAGTATCATCAGTGCATCATTTCCCTGGGGCAATGTGGCTATAGAGGCAATCCACTGAGACAGCATCTAGTGGCTCAGGCCAAAAGCATCACCAGGAAGCATGTAAGTAGTAGAAGAAGCCCCCTTTTCTCTCATGTAAAATTTTGACAGGTGGTCACGCCCCCTGTTTCTGGTCTTAGTCTGTCTCCCTTTTGATGTGCTTTGATATAAACTTAATATACATTTGATATAAAAATGATATAAAACATGTTTGATATCAATTTTATATCAATGTTTATTTGTATAGGAAGTGCTTTCTATTTTATATCAGTTTTTATATAAAGTGAATACACATTTTATATGAAATCTATGTAAAGATGGGAGCAGTGCTCAACAATGTTGCTCGGTCGAGCGACGAGAGCGAAGTGATCTCTGAAGACGGGGACTGTGAATTTAGGGTTATGCAGAGAGACGCGCTGATGACATCACAGAGGGGTTCCGCCCAGGGGTGATAGGAAGCTGATATTACACAACCCACGGTAGCGGCTGTGTAGTTATGGTTAAGTTGCTAAGCCCATAGGAAGACCATGTTTTCGGCGGCTTATAACTTCGCTCCACCTGGAGGAATCCTCACCAAACTTTGCATAAAAAGCATGTGGCCCGCCCTGAAGTTTTTCGTCAAGTCTGGTGAGGTGTCGTGCAGGGGGGGCAGAGTTATAGGAGGGGTCCCAAATTGTTTTTTTTATAGAGTGAATGGGAAAAGCTTTGCGCACGTCTACAGGCCAAACGGCTGGATGGATTTGCACCAAATTTGTGGCAAGTGCGGGGACTTGGGGCAGAAAGCATGCTTTTGTGTCTTTGGTGGAAATCCGACCAGTACTTTTGTTGCAAAGAAATGAAATTTACATCTCAAAGAATTTGTGATATCTGGCTCCGCTCCGTGTACTCATTTCCCTGTTCGCTCCGCGGACAGAAGTCTCATTGGCTTGCAGTACGCTGTGCTGTCAGCAAACTTTGGATACGGCCTGTGGTTGGCTGGAGGGAAGCATGCTGTGCGTCAAAATTGTTTGGGAAACGCTGCCATGGTGTATCGGAGGAGAGTGTTGTGTGTGTGCCAAGCCCCTACGGCATTGTGTGCATGGCTGGGGCTCTTGTACGTAATAGTGTGCTCACTAAAGTTAGTCATATCTGGTTCCGCCCGGGCGTCCCATTTCCATGTTCGCTGCACCGTCAAAAATGTGATTCCACTGCAGTGTGTAGTGACGTGATGTGCGTCATAAGTTTTCAATACCGCCGGCATGTTCTATCCGAGGACAATGCGGTGGCGAAAGGGCTTGGAAAACATACTCTACAGCATCTGGCGGTGGGAAGAAGGGATGGAAAGGGGCGGAGAGTGAGAAGTGCTTCATCTGTTATATCTCATTAGAAGAAGAGGGTGGTGTGCCAGCGGTATCCGTGCATACTACGCCAATTTGCGGTTCCCTCCACAGGCAACAACCTTCTGTGGTGATTGCAGGCAGCCTTTGTTATGGCATGACAGCTCCAGCGGCGATCTCTTTCTGTGATGAGCGGTGGCAGGCTGAATTGCAGAATGGGAGTGCATTCTACATGACATGAACATTTAAACATAGCGTGTACTATGGTTCGTTGTGTGTGGTAAGTCAGTAGCCCCTTCGATGCATGGCTGAGCCTGTGCACAGAGAAATATGTCTACTGCTTGCAAAGGTATGTCCACTGGTTGCAAGTAGGGGTGACATTGTTGCTTTGTGTGTGTGGTTTGGCTGCATTGCGCACATTGTTGGTTAAATGCCTGTGGCGATTGTTAGAACATCCTGCAGTTGTCGGTGTATGGGTGGAGATGTTGCAGTGAGCAGTTCTGCAGTGTGTCCACAGGGTTCAGTGTAGGAATAGTGTCCATATAGAAGAGAGTACGGTTAAACTGGTTCTTATATGTGCTTGGGTAGTCTGCATTGCGCAGATTAGTAAGTGTTGTAGTGCACTATGCAATATTGGTGCTATGCACGTAGTACAGTGTTGAGAGCAGAACCAATGTTGTGAAGATTTTGTTGTTTGGTTGGCATTAATACAATGCTTTGTGAATGGAAGTGGGTAGCGGTGCCAAGCACTATGGTATGTTTCTGCATTATGGTAAGTGGAACATGTGTGCGTGCATCCCTGCTTTATGGTGCAACGGTTGGGTAGAAGTGCTGGTCCTTATGTTGCGTTCGTGAATTCTGGCACATGGCTACATGTTCGCCTGCATGGCTATGTTATGTTGTGGTGGGTGTGGGCAAGGCCTAGATTGTTGGGTGCATGGCCGAAGGCCATAGGCCGTAGGCCATGCAGCCACCAGTCTAGGCCTAGGTCTTCACCACAACCTCCACAACATAATTCAGCAATGCAGTTGTAACTCTACATGTCTTTGAAGGTGGGTACCTTTACACAATGGTTGTGGAGTACATTGTAGACTTGGTAGAGCAGCAGATGTGAGCTGCTATGCATACATTAGCATATGGCGTAGGTCATTGCACGTGTTGCACATTAGGGAACATGTGACCGTTTGCGTTTGCTAGGGTTTGCCCTTTGTAAGACCCTTCAAATGTTGCATTGCATGCATGGCTGGAGCCCTTGCACCGACAAGAATGTCAACTGGTTGCAAGTAGGTTTGACATTGTTGCTTTGTGTGTGTGGTTTGGCTACATTGCATACACTGTTGGTTCCATGGGTGTGGTGATTGTTAGAACATCTTACAGTTGTCGGTGCATGGCTGGAGATGCTGCAGTGAGCAGTATTGCAGCATGTCCAATGGGTGCAGTGTTGCAATACTCTTCGTAAGGAAGAGGGTACGGTTGAAATGGATGCAATATGTGCTTGAGTAGTTTGCATTGAGCAGATTAGTAAGTGTTGTACTGCACTCTGCACTATTGCTTGTATGCAGTTACTTCTTACATTTGTGGCTGCATGGGTGGCGATGCTGCAGTGAGCAGTGGTGTAGTGTGTCCAAAGGTTGCAGTGTTGGATTAGTTTCCATATAGAAGAGGGTACGGTTGAACAGGTTGTTAGGAAAGATTTCATAATTGTATGTGATTTTCCCTCCATGTGTCAACCCCCAAACTTTTTGCTGCTGTTTAGACACAATTGACTGACTTTGCCAGAGAATCACAGCTTTCAGCTGTACTCCTCTGGGCTTTCGCTCACTTTTTATGGGGAAACTGACATGCCCTTGAGACAGTCAGTACTGGGAGACTTTGTTTCTCTTAGTCCTTTCCTCATGTTGGAACTTTTGTGCAACATGTAACAAGTGTGCAATGTATCTTACCATACAGCACACTTGGGTCTATAGTAATTTTCCTCAGGCCCTAGAAACTCTCGCTGGACTTTTTATGAACTGTGCCAATGTGTCCTGGACAGGACTGGTGGCAGCTATCTTTTTGAATTTTTTTTAACCCCTTCCTGTCATGTTTACCGCGTTCACTGCGTTTGGCACGAATGGGTGGCCTGGCTCCAAAATGGCCATGCCACGACGTTCTTTGTCCTGTCCTTTGGCCATCTTGCCCCTTCACCTTCCCCAGGTCGAGTCGAGCCGGGTCAGTCTTTATTTGTTCATGCACTTTCCCGTGAATCCCAATGCTTTCGCGGGTTTCTGCATGCCTTGTGTGCCTGCCTCCAGGATGTGGCCGGGATGTCTGGTTCCAATACACATCATGGGTGCCAGAGAGTCTGGAGTGCCACGAATGACTGGGACCACCATGGTGCGTGTTTGGTCCACGTATGGAGTGTGTGTTTGTGAGCAGATCTCCCATTGGGTCCTCTCCGTTTTGACACAAAGGGAACTTTGGATAAGAGGAGGCCAAAAACACCCATACCATGTCGATCTCCTGAGTTCACACCGAACAAAGGATAGGATCCAAGTATCCTGCAACTAAGAAGCAGAGTTGAGGAACCGCTGGAGACCCGCTGGAAGGTTTGGCACCCTGAGCCCGCTGTCGTCCCATGGGACCCCTCTGCATCTGGTCATCCAAGAAGGTCTGCGAAGACGCTTCGACCCATTGGAATAGTGGGAGCAACTATTTTCGGCACCTTCATCAAACCCTGCAATTAAGCTTTCTCGGAAGTGTCCCTGGGCCAACCAGTGGACTGACCAGTTTACCCAGTTGCTTTGCTCTGTCACCGCCGCCATTTTGAGGAGGCCCTTGAAACTTGCTATACCGCTAGCTCTGTGTCCACGGCACCCTCACACTGAATTTTGTGCACTTGGCGTTCCCAGGTCTGAAGTGAGACGAGTGTGCCAGGACCTGAGTGAACGTGGTTACCGTGTTGCCCTGCTGCGGCAACGTCCTTTGCAAGTTCGCTGCATTTGTGACCCTCTTGCCCCTGAAGCCTGCTGCAGTGAAACTGGGTCGATTCATCCACCCGGAGCGGAGAAATCGCCACTGTCCCGTTTCGGAATCATCGCTGTATCTCAGGAGCTAAAAGGTGCCGAGACATCCTTTTTGCCGTATTCGAACCTGCAAGCGAAGTGGACTGACCTGCTGAAGTTTGGGTTCGCTTGCGTCGGGGATCGGTGAGTACTCCATACCCCAACCGATGGCCCCTAGTGCAAGGGCCCATTTTTACGCACAACTGGCCCCTGAGGGCCCCTGTCCTTTCCACTGCTATTACGAAATAGCGACTGCAACCCGAACTCTTGAACTGCCTCTGCCTTCAAGTGGAGGTCCTCCTTGAATGGTGGGAACTTGTTCTGCATCACCTCATCCACCTTCCGAGCTGCTAGAGACCCCTGAAGAGACCCTGTTCTGCCCATTGGAACAACCGCATGTGTTTGCATTGCATGTACTATTGAGCACAAGGCTCCTCTCTTCTTAGGGCTTGGACTGCCTCTTAGTTAGGTGTATTTTCGATGTTGAACTGGGCCTAAAGAATCTCTGCACTGCCTGTTTCCTTCCCATCTAGGTTGTCGACATATTTCGTGCATTGCCCCCTTAAGGCCCCAATGGTCTTGTACAGGGGTGTTGCTAGGTCTAGAAAAGACCCGGGGCTACTTTAATGCCGGAACCATCGGGACCCGGGGCTAGCTAGCCTTTTGGTTGTAGCTCCTGAGATTTTATCCGGGGCTACAACCAAAAGACCAGGGGCTATAGCCCCCTTAGCCCCCCTAGCAACACCTCTGGTCTTGTATATATATATTGTATTGCTTGTGATGTATTGGTTTACTTAGTGTTACTGTGATGCTGTTGCTACGGTCTATGTTACAAAGGCCTTGTAACATAGACCGTAGCTATATCTATATATATATGTGTCTATATTTTTGATATAACACCTGTGGAGTAATTTGTAAGTGTCCTTGCTTTGTGTGCTCATTGAGGTCTTTCAGTCACCCTCAACCCTCCTGAGACTTAGGGCCTCATTTCACGGTAGGAGGTAACCATGCCGCTATTTGCGGCATAGCTACCCCCTTACCGGGTTCCTTGAATGAGGAATTACCGGGCCATTCCGACCTTGGAGGGCCCGGTAATTCCTCATTCAAGGAACCCAGACCCTGAACATCCCAAATTCCCATTGGAGCCCCTATAGGGCTCAATGGGAATGGGGAGCTGGGGTTTTACCAGGCATCCTTACCGGGTCCCGCGAGGAGACCTCATAATAGGGCGATAAGGGGTTAACGGCTCCGGCACCTTTACTGGCACCATTAACCCTTACCGCCCACCTCGTAATGACCCACTTAGTTTTGACCGCCTGCCATAGCTACCTTCATTGGTCTTCATTGGTCTGGCTTGTCCAGAGGTTACCCTGTTCCAAGAAACTAGGCTGAAAATTTGTGGATTTCTATTTACGCCCCTTTGTAATGAAAATGAGAAGCTATGTTCAAGATACCACAGATGCCATTGGGAAAATTGAAGGGCCACATTCGATCACACCAAAGACATACTTATTTGCTTAGATATCCAATCGCTTTATACTAACATTCCCCAACGAGCAACTCTTGAAGTGGTTGAGGAGACACTGCTTCAACGTGAGGACAATCATCCTGTGAGCAATGCCTTAATTTTATGGTGTGCTGAAACAGCTTTGACAAATAATTTTTTCCAATTTTTGGGACAATTCTATCTACAGGTTGAAGGTACAGCCATGGGTGCCGCCATGGCCCCAAATTTGGCCAATCTGTACGTAGATATGGTGGAACAAACGGTAATCTATTCAGAAATCAATCCTTTTAAGCAACAAATAACACAATGGCTGAGATACATCGATGATGTATTTATGCTATGGCATGGCTCGATGGATGAAGCCAATAGTTTTTTGGCATGGCTAAATAATCAGAATAGATACCTGAAATTCACAGCGACAATGAGCTCCTCAGAAGTGAACTATTTAGATCTCACTATTTACCATCAGGATAACCATCTATGGGTGAAACCGTTTGTCAAGAGCACCGACAGAAATGCATTACTGCACTATAGAAGCCACCATAGGAAACATGTATGGGATAATTTGCCCTTTGGGCAATTTTTACGTTTGAAATGTAACAGCAGTATCAACTATGATTACGAAGCAGGGGCCAATTTACTTATGGACAAATTGATCGATAGGGGCTATCCCACCAAAGTTGTTAGACAGTCTGCCAAACGAGCTTTTAATAACAACCGGGAAGCTCTGCTGGTAAAGAATAAGAAAAACACTGCTAACCATGAGACTCCATTGGTGTTTGTCAACACTTTTAGTAATCTATCCTATAAAGTCAAGAACATCATATGTAAAAATTGGAAAAAGACAATGAATAGCCCATTACCTGTGATAGCCTTCAAAAAGAGCACCAACATCCGCAATCTCGTTATGAAGAATGACATACACCAGGTGGTTAGTCAAGAGGGTGTCCAAAGTACATTGTGGGGTCTGCCCCGAGTGAAGGGTCACCATCCATGTGGAGAATGTGTCATGTGTCCATTTACCAAGAAAACGACCACTGTCAATCTGGGTCTTACTTCTGAATGGGTGTTGAATGAACACACAAATTGCAAAACGGAAAATGTAATTTATATGATTAAATGTCCGTGTGACCTAATTTATATGGGCAAAACCAACAGAAAGTGCAAGACTCGTATGATCGAGCACAGGAGCTGTTTAAAAAATCATATTGATAAAGCTCCTCTAGTTAAACACTTCGAAGATAAAGGACATACTTTCTCTGATTTGAATGGTGTATCTTAAAAAAGATCAAGGGCAGAACCCAAGACGAAATTAATAGGAAACTGATTAATCTGGAACAAAAGCTTATCTTTCTTACCAACAGTCATGTCACAGGATTGAACGAGAACATTGAGTGGCATAACATCAGATAAGCAAGTTATTTGTTTCCTCCATGGGACTCTGGAGGTGGTTGGAGTGTTGCACTATTTGTTGGTACCCATTGAGGGAGAATATCTATTTCTATGTTAGGAAATGGATAGTTATGCAATTTGTTGTTATACAGGCCATAAACAATTTGTCTCAGGGGGATGTTGCCTCTGTGGTTGTTTCTGTATTTTGAGAATTTCCATCGTGAGTGATGTCCTGCGGTGTTTTCTTTTTGACTTTGGACATGATCAGGGTTAGCAGGTTTTTCCTTGGTCCTGGGTCAGTTAATAACTTTTTTAGTACTGGTGGAGAGGGCCCACGCCTTTACCTTACACATTTTACACGTTTTTTTCCCCGTTTTGCATTCTTTGCCATTTTTTCGATCATTTGGGGTCGTCTGGGGTTTGTCAGGTGGTTGCCCTTTGGCTTGGTGCTGTGGGAGTTACACCCTTTCTTTCTTTTTTCCACCGGAGGTCCAGTGGCCATGGTTGCTTGGCAACCCAGGCATTCCTGCCTGACCCGAGTGGAAGTCCTAATGCGCGTTGCGCGGAGCCTGATGACGTCATCGCGTCACCGCGTCACGCGTAGCATGATGATGTCACTGTGTCACGCTAGTGACGCGGAACAAGGATTTCAGTGCGGCTGTTGGCCGTGGTTGCAGTGTGTTGATCCGCTATTTTCCCAGACTTGAGATGTAGTACTCTGCCCCATTGCAGGATAATAGCTGGCACAGATAAGGTAAGAACTGGGTGGATGCCTTTTGAAGTAACTTAAATTTGATCACTCTGTAGAATATGCCCCTACTCTCTGTTGTGCATTCACTTAGCGATTTACTTTTTCAGAGCAAGAAGAGTGGACCCTTTAGAAGGAAGAGGCTCTATCTTTACAGGCATCTACTGTAGTGCATACTGGAGTATTTAGAACCGCCTAGATAGGTAAGACCCTTTTGGCTCTTTCTAACTAGAGGAGCGGATGCTTACTTGACGTCTGGGGCTAGGCATCTCACCCTTAACTTTTTGTATTTTAGGCACTGGTAGGCCGTTTAGGAAGTCGGAAAGGAATATAATGGATGACAATGCTATTGAGATCTGACTGTATCCAACTAAAGAACAGCCTGAACACACAAGGGTGAGCCGGATTTTGTTGTTGTGTTAGGCTCTAATGTGGGTGGACATTCCCTAAACTCCTTGTGTTCTGGGTTAGGATGTGAATAAAAATACTACCATTGGTAGAATTCCTCTAGGTACTTATTTACGAATTTCACTTGCTGCTGTAATAGTGAAGAGCCAGTATTGACTTGGCTTATACGGTCGAAGACATATATTTCTTCTGACCCTGGATCTAGTACATGATGTAGTGTTTACTAGATAACCTATTGGTGATTAGGGTTTGGCTATGGTGATTGATTACACTGATTATGCCCGTGTTAGTGATACGTGTTTGTCTTTTTTACCCGTAGAGATAGCAACCTGGTGTATATATAGGAAGAATCGACCTGGAGCACAGGATTACTTCTGCCCCTGATGAATGTCCGGTTATTTGAAACACAAAGGACAGAAACTTATATAAGTTGGGCTGGTTCACACAATGGGAACTGAGAAAAATTGAGTTGCCATTGTTGTGTTGTGCTAATGAAATTTTTGGCATATAATTTTTGACACTGTGAGGTGGCATGATTTTAAGATGTAAATGACTATTGTTAGGAAAGATTTCGTAATTGTATGTAATTTTCCTTCCATGTGGCAACCCCTAAACTTTTTGCTGTTGTTTTTCACCTTGTTCTCGACTTTGCCAGAGAAGTGCAGCCTTCTGCCGCACTCCTCTGGGCTTTCGCTCCTTTCTTACGGGGAAACTGAAACGCCCTTAAGACAGTCAGTACCGGGAAACGCTGTTTTCCGTAGTTTCTTTTATCATGTTGCGGCTTTCGTGCAACATGACACAAGAGGGCACTGTAAGCTAAGTTACTGCTCTCTTGGGTCTCTAGCCTTCTACGGGCCCTAGATACACTTTTAGGATTGTAACTGATCGGTGCAAGTGATTCACGGACGGGAATGGTGGCAGCAATCGTTTCTTGTGTTTTGAGCTCCTTTTGGCGTTTTAAGTGCGTTTCTCGCGCATAACCCAAACTGGTGGCCTGGCTCCCAAAATGGCCAGACCACGAGGCTCCTTTGTCCTGTCCGCTGACCGTCTTGCTCCCTTCACCTTCCCCAGGTCGAGCCGACCCGGGGCCTTCCTTATTTGGGCATGTACTTTCCCGCGAAACACGGATGTTTTCGCGGGCTTCTACATGCCTGGTGTGTGCCCCCAGGATGTGGGCTGGGTTGTCTGGTTCCAATACACATCCTGGGTGCCAGAGACTCTAGGGTGGTGTGAATGCCTGGGACCACCGTGGTCCGTGATAGGTCCACGAATGGTGTGAGTGTTGATGAGCGGATCTCCCATTGGGCCCCCTCTGTTTTGGCGCGAAGGGAACCGTGGATAAGAGGGGGCTGGAAACACCACTACCATGTCGATCTCCTGAGTTCTCACGAACGAAGGAATACAGGAGCCAAGTATCCTGCAACCCAGAGGCTGAACCGAGGAATCGCTGGTGACCCGCTGAAGGACTGCTCCTCTACACTGCTGTCGCCTTGTGAAACCCTTTTCACCTTTGATCGAACCAGAAGGCCTGTACTGGTACTTCGACCCTTGGAATAGCGGGGACAGCTATTCTCGGCATCTTCACCATCTCCTGCTAGTAAGCCTTCGGAAGCGTCTCTGGGCCATCCAGCAGACTGACCTGCCTACACAGGAGTCTTGCTCTGTAACCGCCGCCAGGTTGTGTAGTATTTCGAGTCCTTGTCACTCTCACACGCTTCGACCACTTGGCGTTCCCAGGTCGGAAATGAGTAGTGTACATTTGGCTATGATACGCACGGCCGCTCCGTTGCCCTGCTGTGGTAACAAACTGTGCGGGTCCACTTCGTTTGGGACGTCTTTTCCTCAACTCTGCTGCTGCAGACTCAACACGACGACGAGACGTCCCCGGCTCTTCCGAACCTGCCAGCGACTGAAACTGACGCGGAGAAGCCTGGGTCTGCTTGCATCGGGGACCGGTGAGTAGGATAGCTAGGAACTGGTCGCCCTCCTGCAGGAGCCCATAGCTTTTCCCCGCTGTGTCAAAACAGCACGCCTTTCCGTACTCGCGCTCTGCTTCTGCCCACAGTGGAGGCTGCGCTTGAGTCGCGGAACTCTGTTCTTCTTCATTTGTGCGCTAAACTGAACTGCCTGATTTCCCTCGGAGAGACTCCCCTTTTTGCCCGTTGGCACCAGCGTGTGCAGGTACTTTCGAGCACAAGGCTCCACTCTTCGTAGGGCTCGGACTTCCTTTTAGCATTATTTCGCACTGCCTGTTTTCCTTCCCTTTTAGGTGGACTACACATTTCGTGCATCTAACGCTTGAGACTTGTTGTATTTGTATATATATTGTATTGGTATGGTATGTGTTGGTTTACTAGAGTTGTATTGTGATTTCTCGCTACGGTCATTGTTTTAAAGGCCTTGGAATAAATGTGTATATATTTTTAATATAACACCGGTTTGGAGTAGTTTATAAGTGTCCTTGCTTTGTGTGCTCATTGCGGGCTTTCAGTCACCCTCACCCCTCTTGAGACCTAGTCTTGACCGCCGCGATCGCTACCCTGATTGGTCTGGCTTGTCCAGAGGTTACCCTGTTCCAAGTAATTAGGTTGGCCTTCTGAACTTCTGCGCCGCCAGGACAGAGTTCAGAAATACGTCTTAACAACTATGTTATGTGTATATGTTTTTTAAACAAATGAGTGTATTACTTGTGTTGAAGAGAGATTAATATATTAAAAATGATATTTTTTGGTAATACTGCCTTTGATGAAAACACATAATGCAGCCCATATTTGTTTAGTGGTTGCTACAAGAAATTGCTCTCTGAGGGTATATACTGTTTGATGTAGTTTGTTATATGTTCCTTCCTTTTGTTTAAATACATATTATTTATCCTCACTTAGTAGGCGGGAATATCACCAGAGTGTGGGGGTTACCCCTGTAGAAAAACTATCCTTCTGAACTTCTGCCCACTAGGTCAGAGTTTACAAATCCATCTTAACACAGGTTCTTATATGTGCTTCGGTAGTCTGCATTGCGCAGATTAGCAAGTGTTGCCGTGCACTATGCAGTATTGGTTCTATGTACTTACTAGAGTGTTGGGAGCAGGATCAATGTTGTCAAGAATTTGTTGTTTGGTTTTATTTTATTTATTTTATTTATGTATTTATATTGCGCTGCAGCCCGCGGGCATCAGAGCGCATTACAAATAGACAGACATGGTTATTCAGGTAACAGGACATTGGCATGTGCCACATACAACATATCATTTTACTAGTGATGCATTAAGGTTACTGGTGTATCCAGTGATGGTATCTTATTTGAACAGGAGTTTCTTTAGTTTTTTTCTGAAGCATGAGTGATTAGTTTCCAGTCTCAATGCGGGGGCAAGTTCATTCCATTTAAGGACTGCTTTTGTTGTGAAAGGCCTGCCTAGTCCCTTTGCTTTTTTAGCTGGTATTACCTGAAGTAGGCCTGTGTTGTTTGATCTTAGGTTACGACATGATACATGCCATTTGAATTTTTTTTTAGGTATATCGGCGCTTTACCAAATAAGCATCGATGTACCATAGTGATAGTTTTAAATGTGATGCGTTCCTCGATAGCTAGCCAGTGTAGGTCCTTTCTGTCATTTGTGAAATGCTCTCTTTTAGGTTTGCCGGTGATTGTTCTTATGGTGTTGTTCTGGATCACTTGGCATTGTCTGAGGCATTTGCTGCTGGCGCCCAGTAGTAGGGAGTTACCATAATCTAACCGAGAAAGGATTGTGGCTCTAGCTATGGTTGTGCTATTTTGTTGACTAAGCAGGGGTCTGATTTTTTTCAGTAATTTCTGATGGTATTGGCAGTTCCTTTTAAGATAGGCTGTGTGGGCTTCTGCTCCCAAGGATGCCTGTAGATATATGCCTAGTGTTTTGACTTTTTCTGATATTTTAATTTGTGTCTCTTTGATATTGAATGTGGTGTATAATGGGCTTAGTTTTTTTTTCTAGCGCAGGGTGATCCAAAGATCATAAGCTCTGTTTTGGTGGCATTTAGGCACATCCAATTTGCCTTCATCAGCTTTCAATAGTGTTGTAATAGAATGCTTTGTGAATGGAAGTGGGTAGGGGAGCCAACCCGTGTGATATGTGTGTGGATTATGGTAACTGGAACATGTTTTCATGCATCGCTGTATTATGGGGCGGCGGTTGGGTAGAAGTGCTGGTGCCTATGTTGTCTTTGTGAATTCCGGAACCTGGCTACATGTTCACCTGCATGGCTCTGTTATGTTGTGGTGGGTGTGGCCAAGGCCTAGACTGTTGGGTGCATGGCCAAACGCCATAGGGTGTAGGCCATGCACCCAACAGCCTAGCCCTTCACCACAGCCACCACAGCACAATGCAGGCACGCAGTTGTAACTCTGCATGTATTTGAAATTGGTGACTTTTACACAATGGTTACGGAGGACATTGTAGACTTGGCAGAACAGCAGAAGTGAGCTGCTATGCCTAGATTAGCATATGATGTAGATCATTGCACCTGTTGCACAATAGGGAGCCACATGTGACCATTTGCGTTTGCTGTGTTTAGGCCCTTATAAGACCTTTTCTTAAAGAAGTGCTGTAAGATATTGCAGCATGAAACAAAGTGCTCAGCACCACACATGTAAAATATGGCCAATGTACACAGGCACCAACATAACATTCAGCACACCCGACGCAACGTTATGCAGCCATGCATGCAAATATGTGGCCAGGGTGAAAGCTGGCAAGCTCAATTGCAGATGGGGAGTGAATTGCACATGACATGAGCATTTAAACATAAGGTATACTATGGTGTGTACTCTGTGGTGAGGCCCTTGTGCCTTGGATGCATGGCTGGAGTGGAAAGGGAAGAAGGACTGTCCCTGCTTTACTGGGGTGCAGCCCTCACTGTAGCTGAGAAAGTGCAAGTGCCACCTCCTGCCCTTTTAAGCATGGTGGGTTTGCAATTGGAACTGTGGGAATTAGCCAATCAGGTGTCAAAGGTGTGCCTCACAGGAAGGGCCGGTACTATTTTTCCCCATCAGTCTGTGTAGTGAGGGTGGCAGGCAGCGATGGACAGGTGCAGAGTCCTAATAGTGGCTGATACCTTTGTGCAAGATCTGTACATATATGCCACGCAAAAAGGTATGGCTGTTAACTTCGTGTTGGAAGGAGTGGAGGCTTTCTGGGGCACTGTCTATGAGGGCAGTTTCTGCGGTATGGTTGACCTTTGCAGATGTGTGGCCTTTGTCAGTACTGTTGCTGTTGTCGTACTGCATTATGGAGCTGTTGATTTGGGGTACATTTCATGTTGACTTGCTCCGTCACCTAAAGAAATTGATAGAAGAAGTGACGCAGATTTTTCCCACTGCCAAGGTGGTTTTCTCAAGCATACCACCAAGAGGAGCATGGGACCATGCCGGTGTAATTTATCCTCAGCCAGAGGTCGGAAGGTGTTTCATTAACAGAAGCATGTGTCAATTTATGTCCACTGCTGGGATGTTCTCCACCGACTATGACATCATTAATGAGTGAAATTTGCACTGGTTCCATGCAAATGGCGTTTGTTTGATCAACGTTTGCAATGCTGTTTTGTTTTACACTGTGCAAAAAGTGTTGAAGACAATCCTGTAAGAACGTAAGGAGGCAACCAAAAGAGAAACTCAAATAAAGAGCAAAAACAAAAAAAGTTATTTGTAAGCACGTAAAAAAAGAAAAAAAATGATTTTCCAAGGGAACAACAAAGACCCAATCCCCTAGCCTGTTTTACACTTCTTCCCCCATACCCCTGCTTCCTAGCACGATAACTCTGCGAATTCCGTGGTCGTTCCAGGATTAAACGTGCCACATCCGCCTCTTTTCAGGATGGTAGCCATGGAAATGGGACTGTGGAGGCAAAGGGATTGCTCAATAAGGTTTGTGGTTGTGGTGTGTACGGAAAAACTGTGGCAGATGGTCTCTTTGTACAGAGAAATGCAGAAGACTATGGTGGAAGTGTGCAAGCTGAGGGGCGGGCATCCTGTTTGTATGCATGCACTGTATGTACTTGTTTGCAGTTGCTAACATACACTTAGGGCTTTATCACGAGTTGGGCTGTATTCCCGGATGTAATACCGCCGACTGTAATAGCCCTAGCACCGACCGGCCCGGTGGTATTACCACCGGATCACAGGTTGGGCCTTAACGGTAAATCCCCATTCCTGATTGGGTCCATTGGATCCAATGGGGAATTTTCGGTGCTAATACTGCGGGCTAATACAGCCGGCTGTAATAACGCAGAAAACAGGGATTTTCACTTCCAGAAAAAAGCTGGAGGTAAAACAGCTGTCGTAGCGCCCAACTCATGATAGGGCCAGCCCTTAAATGCGGCAGTAATACCGTTAGCGCCGCATTTAAGAGCTACAGCTCAACTTGTGATGAGGCCCTTAGTGTTGCTTTTCTGCGATAATTTTTCATAAGTATGCAGTAAGTGGGGTTGCTGCAGAAAACAAATTTGTGAAGCGTACAAGGTAAGTGGCAGGCATCCTGTTGTTATGCATGCAATGTGTGTATAATATCATACAATGTGATATTGTATGATATGCCATTTGTACTGTGCATATACAACAGTTTTTGAAGGCGTGCCGAGGCAAGGGCGAGGGAACAGAGGGGAGACAGAGACAACAAACCTACTAGGCCAGGTGTCACTCAGATCGCCCACGTGGATGGGGAGGGGGAGGAAAAATAGCAGTCCATGGGAAGAAGAAACAATGACAATAAGTAAAAATATGGCCCGATGGTGGCAAGTGCAAGGATAAGTGCAGACAGCAGGTGGTGGTGGAACTGTTAGGGATACAGAAAACAGTCCCCAAGTGCAAGGTTTGCCAGAAAGGCAGTGCAGGGGTGCGACTGGCAGACGGAAGTTGCATCGGCCCGAGATCAGAGGGTGGCCAGGTAACCAGTGCAGAATCAGTTTCAGCCAGGAAGTCAGCAGGGGATAGGAGGAGAAAAAGCAGAGGCAAGGAGAAAGGTTTTGAGGTACTTCCGGAACCGGCGATGGTTCTCGTTACGTTTCAGGGACACAGGGAGGCTGTTGCAGAGGGAGGCTTAGCTGAAGAAAGAGATCTACCACCAACTGATTGCTTTCTGAAGCGAGTGACCCTGAGGGAGTTGGAGGCGGATGAGGGAAGAGCTTGAGCAGTGAGATATTTAGGAAGTGTCAGTTGCAGGTATTGAGGCCCCAGGGCCCAGAAGGCCTTGTGCATAATGCAGACAGTTGTTCCCTTATTCTTCCCAGCTACTGGGAGCCAATGAAGACATTTCAGTCCCAGAGAAATACGATCCCTGGGCTTGAGGCCAAGCACAAGGTGCACAGTCTTCTTCTGGATGAGTTGTAGAGGGCAGAGACTGCGAGCAGGCAGATTTAGAACAAAGCTGTTGTAGTAGTGTAGCCTAGAGCAATCCACAACTGTGGTGACAGTGAGCTTTTCAGATGTTGCTTTAGGTTGGTAACATACATTCAGTGCTGGTTTTGGTGGCATATTTTTACGATTTATGTAGGAGATGAGTTAGTGGGGAAACAAATTCGTAGTATTGTCGGAAGGAAAGAAGAGAGTTCCTATTTCGATATTACAATGGGTGATACGGGTAAATGAAAACGTTGCAAGCATATACAATTGAAGTGCCACTTGACGATAGTGGATGGGAGAAAAAACCAGTAACCTTTTTTTTAAGAATGTAATGTACGCTCACTGGCAGATACTGTGCGCACAGGCACTTATGACGGAGTTGTAAACATACTGCAGAAACAGTTTTCATACCTCCACTTTGTGGTTATGGGTGCTCATGTGGATGAATGTTGATGCACAAATATTGCATTCTTTTACTGAACTTTCTACTGGACATGCTTTCCAATTACACGACATTTGGAGGCTCAATGTGCAACGGTACATATGCAGTGTAGTACAGAAGTGACAGTGTTAGATGCTACTGTCTTAGATGCCATTGGTGGATGCCTGTGTGACTTTTTAACAGTACCCAATGAGGTAGTGATGGACAAAAAATAGTGGAAAGTGAAGATGGACTGCTCCTGGTTTACTGGGGCACAGCCCTCGCGGTACTTGGGGAAGCGCAATGTGCCACATTCTGTGCTTCTCACCATGCTGGCCAATGGAAATGGGACTGTGGGGATTGTCCAATCAGGTGCTCAATGTGTGCGTCACAGGAAAGGGTGGCAACATTTTTTTTCATTACTCTGTGTAGTGAGGGTGGCAGGCAGAGATGGAGAGACACACTGTTTGATAGTCTGGGATGCCTTTGTGGAAGATCTGTTCCAGTATGCCGTCGAAAGACGCTTTTTTGGCAATTTCAATTTGGAGGGAGTGGAGGCTTTGTGGTGCTGTGGCGATGTGTGCAGTTTTGGCGGCCTGCTTACAGAATGTCGATGAGTGCCCACTTTCACAACTGTAAATGGTGTGGTAGTGCACTATGGAGCGTTGCATTTGGGTTCCATGGCTTGTTCCTGTGTGTACCATCAACTGAAGAAGTTGATGAAAGCAGTGAAGCACATTTTTCCCACTGCCAAGATGCTTTTCTCATGTATACCACTGAGAATAGTATGGGACTATTCCAATGATTGTTGTCGCCAGCCAGAGGTCAGAAGGGGACTCATCAGCAGAAGCATGTGTGACTTCTTGAGTGCTGCTGGGATGTTCTCCTGTGAGAATGACAACATTGGTTCTCGATGTATACACCTTTTCAATGCAAATGGCATTTCTTTGTCGACCAGTGACAATGTTTTACAATCTACAGGCTGCACTGAAGACCCTATTGTAGGAATGTGAGGTGACCTACAAAACACACAAATACTTATAAAAAACGCAAAAAAGATGTTTCTATGGAAGCACCTTTAAAAACAACCAAAAAAAGGCTCTTTTCAGAGCCACCACTACTAACGAAGTCCCCTACCCTGGTTGAAATGTATTACCCCACTCCCTCCCACACACGCGCAGCACGAAAAGTCAGCGGACATTGCGATAGTTGCAGGGTTTCACATGTCAAATATGCCCCTTTTGCAGATGGCGGCCATAGAAATGGGCCTGTGGAGGCTACAGAATTGGTCAATAAGGTTTCGGAGTGTGGTTTGAATGCACAGACTGTGGTGCACGGTGTGTTTGTCGACCAAAATGCAGACGGTACGGTTATGGCTGTGTGTTTCACGAGCCACAACGTACGGTTTTTGGGGGAGTTCTAAATACATTGATTGAAAGTGAATGGAAAACACTGTGCAGTGGCTGCTCATTTTGGATTCTATCATGTGGATTTGTACTGCTATGGAGTACCTACAATGAAGTGACTGATTTTGGCTTGTCTGTGTGGAACTTTGGTGACGCGCAATCATGCCGACATTATTGTTCCTCATTGTCGAGGGAAAATTGCACAACATGTTACATGAGTTTCAGTGCCGTTTGTGATGAAGGAGGCACTTGCCCAGGTCATGTGTCTGTTTCCGGTCTCCTGCATAATTCTTTATCGCATTATGCAAACACTGATGCGGCTGCGTTATTTTTCATTTGGTCCGCAAATGGAGAAAGTGCGGTACATTGTGAAGAAGTCTATCTGTGCCTTTTTACGACATGTGCCAATGACGTACTTCAAAAAATGGGAATATGGCGTTTCACAGCATGAAGAGTTTTTCACACCAATAACGTTCATCTTACTATTCCTGCCATTCCAATTTCTGCATGCCCTATCCAAATTGCCTTGCTGTCCTTATTGGAGGTACAGGAAGATTTTTTGTAGTAAGTGTTGCGCACTTACACTCTTCAAAATGCACTGCAACACATAAAGAAACTTCTTTCTACAGCGAGCCCTCTCTACCCGATTCCACTACAGTGTTTTCCACAGTTCCACACCTCCCTTTATTTAGCACACATTCTGTGGAGCGTATACGGTGCGCGGCGCCCAGCATCCGTTCATTGGCAATTCCATTGTTCAACTATAAAAGGAGCTTTCTTTATTTAGCTCTTTTCTTTTTCCAGTTGATTTCTATTTATTTTGGTTCTGTAACACATGCCACAGAAGGAACGGAAGGCAAGGGCCGGTACGGAAGGGGCAGCATCTACAGGGATAACATAGGGGACGTGCAGAGAGAGGGAAATGTTGGGTTGCCCTCACCTAAATAGGTGGCAGTCATTTTCATGCTCCCGGACGGACCCTTCCCAAGCACTTCCAAATAGCTTCCCTCTGTAGAGTAGCGTGTCGCAGTACATGCACAATACAATGCCCTTTGCTGGGTAAGGGTCTGTAGCGCAGCATATGGTCTGCAACAATATTTTAAAGCTCTGCTGCCCTACAGGAGTGCCCCTGTTGTTGGCCACAGCAGATGTGGAAAATGCTTCACATGAAATGACCCAACTGCATTGTTGGAAGGGCAGTACCCTGCCCACTGGTCCCTTCTGCTTCCATTTCAGTTCTCGTCACATGCAGTACGGACACTTCATGGTATGGCATTAGCCGCAGGACTAGCATTCACGGAAATTAATACATTCTCAATTACAAGAATGCTTACAACAACGAGAAACGCAGCTTCATTAGGTGGAGCATGAAGATAATTATTCAGTGAGACCCAAGCGGCTACAGTACTTTTCTAACCACCACTGACATCCTTTGCGCTCCGAAGAATCTGCTGTTTGCTTACTTCTCTTTACATGCACTAGTATGTGCGTGACCAAGCCGCACCAGCTTTGCCATTTTGCAGACTCACTACAAACTGTCACACCTGCAGCTAAATGTTTTCTCCAACTCTACAACCCGCAAGCGAACCCTTGACACTTTCTGTCACAGTGCTCTGTGCAGAGACGGTGTGTCTGTTTCACGGGTCATGGAAAGGCAAGCAGCATATCAATCAAATTAATTCGACATTTAACACATCCACCGTACACTGGAGGTTGCTGTTCCTTGTTTTCCAGTGGGCCTCATACAGCTAGGTGTGCTGCAGCCATAAATTAGTAGGTTTGCACAGCAACCCACGTAGTCGCCAGGACTACTTGAAATGTGCTAGCCTACCGTATGAATCCCTAGGGCTGGCGACAGGGGCGGTGTTATAGCTGTACAACGGATACACGTGCGCTCCCACAACTGATTAAAAGTGCATTACAAAATGCGGACATGCGGCCAGTACTGGAGTCTTACGGATACTTGCGTTGTGACTGCACATACACCGGCCAGGTGCAGTCTCCCTAGGAAACCTCCATATTGCTTACCTGCACTCTTTTTGGACAGTACTCTGTGGCACAGATTCACCATGCAATGTTAACACAAAAAGAAAAACCACTCACACACTCACCAACACTTAACATGTACACCTTTAATTTCTAAGATACACCGACACTATCAGGAAAGGGAAGGGGTAGCACAAATGGATACATACTGTTAGGGAGAATTCTCATAAATGTGCTAATTCCCTTCACCTAAGAGACCCCCAGCAACTTTGCTGGATTTTGAGGACTTGATTTTTTTTACCTGGAGAGAGTGTGAGCCTTCTTTTCCCAAGCTCTCATGTATTTCGATGTGTGGTTTACTCTTGTGTTCTTTGATTATGGAGTTTTAGACAACTCCATAGGCATCATCTTTTCATTTGTGTCACATAGCACCCTCAGTGCAGTTACACAGGGAAGCCTTTTAGGCTGTCCCAAGGTTTAAATACCTTCTCTGGGATGAACTACTGTTTCCCAGAGAAAGTCATGTGAAATTGACTTTACTAGTCTTTCCAAAATCCTAGACCCAGCACACCATATCTTACAATAGAGTGCTGGAGGGGTTACTTAGTATCCCCTGTGTCTAGAAACTCATGTAGCAGTCAAATGCTACCCTTTCTTCTCGAAATGGCTGGTGGCAGTGGTTTTATAATGAACTACCATGATTATTCCCAACCGTGAACAATGGTAGCTTTAAATCATGGGAGCCATGTTTTCAAGATGGCGTCTGAGCCCCCTCTGTTTTAACAGGTCCGGTCTTCTTTTTCACCATTTCTTCTAGAAAGGTCCTTCTGGAGTTTGCTCTGCGCGCCAAGGCAGGTTTGGTCCCTTTGTTCCTACGCCTTTGGCAGGCTTCAGGACTGAAGACCGCCTCTGGCGCCCAAGTGACTGGGGTGGGAAGGAAGTGAGGGAGGTGCCGAAACTCCCTCTGCTTAGTCTCCTAGGAGACCCAAATGCACTCTGGCGTGATTGGCTGGCTGAGTGTCCGGCATGTACAGCCACCCTGCTGGGTGAGTGGCAGCTAGGCTGGAATGAATGGGAGGAAACTGGATAAAAGGCGAGTCTCTTGGCTTGGAAGGCAGAGTCGACCACTGGAATGAAAGAACCGAAGACGAGCTTGAAGAGGACGGCTGCTGCAAATCCTGGACCGTTGGTTTGCCCGGTGAAGCCCTGCTGCAGGTCCGAATCACCAAGTTCATCTCGACAGAGAAGCCCTGCAAGAACGACTTCTCCTTTTGAGTTGGTGGGACCAGTCAACTCGACACTAAGCCACCTGGATACCATTCTCAGAGCTGGTTGTATTTTCCTCAGAGTGCTGCAGGAAACCGAATAACCAGGGAGAGGGACACCAGTCTGTGTTGTTGACTACAGCTACCGGAATTGAAGATTGCCATTTGCCAGCTTTTTGACCAGTCCCAGTGCAGTGCAGGAGTCCCTCGACGTCTCCTTCTTGTCCCCACAACTGAGGCTCAGGAACAGAGAGATCTGCAGGAACTGCCAGGAACAGAAGTCTTCAGCTGCATCTTTTTCTTCATTGTAAGGTACTGTGAAAACCCGACCGAAAGAACTTACCTCTCACAGGGAACGTGCTTGAAAGTTTGGCAACTTGCAGGCCTAGTCAGCTTATGACCCAACACATGAATCTTTCTTTCACGAACTACTTCTGAGAACTTTGGCAAAGACTTTTCTGTTTAACTACCAGAACTGCTTTATCCTATACAAGACTGCGGCCCATTGACTTTGGCCTAACCTATTGCATTAAATTGACTCCTATGGTGAACTCACACTATTTGCACTGTTTAAGAGTAACTTTAATCTTCTTTTTTATTAACCTATGCCTTTTTGCTCCCACTTCAAATGCTCTGAATGCCATTTTGCTCCTCCTTCAAAGTAGTTTAAATGCCTCAGAACCTGATACTGTGAAGTACTGAAGTATATTTTTGTGTGATATAGAGTTCCTCCTTCTAGCGAATGTTTTATAACTGACTGTGAAATAAATTAATAAGTGGTTTACCAAGAAACCTTGAGTGTAAGAGTTTGTTTGAATACTTGTAATTATAGACCTCTGTGTGACATCATTACAGCTCACATTCCCCTCTTGAGATAAGCCTGGCTGCTCAGCAACTCTAGCAAAACTGTGTAGTACAGACTTATACCAAAGGTTGATTTGCTTACACCTGTAGTACTAGTTGTGTGTAGTGGTCCCAAAGGGTACTGCATACAAACTTTGCCTAACAGTGGTGGCAGGCGGTGAGGATACATTGTAGAGTTGTTACATTGAGAGTTCTGCTTTACTTTTGTTCAAATAGTAACCTTGACAAGGCTAAGCACCATTAGAAAAGCAATTATATCATGCCTGATATGGATAACTTCAGACAGGAAGCCCTGATCATTCTAAAAGTAGATCAACTGAAAGATATGTGTACGGTCAGGAATCTCCCCGTTAAAGGAAAAAAAAAATGAATTGATTGAAAGATTGTTGATTTTCAAAGTCTGAGAAGTGAGTCTGTAACACCTACTCCTTCAGCAAATGTGGGAAATGTTGATGAGGAAGATAAAGTCTAACTCTAATGTTATTGAGGAGCAAGAAGAGTTGGAGGAGTCTCAGGATGTGAGCCCCTCTGTACCCCAACAAGCTCTTAGGCCTCAACCTTTAGCCACAGGGACCCTACCAGGTCCAGTACTGAGTCCAGAATGTGTATCTCTTGAAAAAATTAGACTTGAGTTCAAAAGGCTCCAAATGCAAAATGAAAGTAAACATCAAGAAATCAAACTCAGAGAAATGGAAATGCATCATGCTCTTGAAATGAAGAAATTGTCTCTTGAAAATGGTTGTATCCCAGACTTCTAGGTCTTCCAGTCCTAAGAGACCTTGCATGCCTAAGGAAGCTGTGAGTATGTAAGGGGGGAAGCTTGATATTTTGGATTGGTTGGCTGCTTTTCAGTATAACTATGGGATTCAGGGTTTTACAGGGAATCAGTTGATTCCTTGGCTTTTGTCTAGGCTCCCCCAGGTTGCGACTGATACTGTAATGGAGGTGGGGAACTTGAAAGATTGGAGTATGAAAATGTGAAGCTAGCTTTGATAGCTAGATTTGGGAAAACTCCTTTCCAGTACCTTAAGAGGTTTATAACCCTCAAAAAGCATGATGGTACCCATTGGGCTACCTGGGTGTGTGAATGTTTGAAGAACTTAGATGGTTGGGTAAAGGGTTACAGAGTTAACACTTTTGAAGGAATGAGAAATCTATTTTTGTTAGAATCTATTTTTGATGCCTGCTCTCCTGAGTTGAGACAGCATTTGGCTGACTCTAAGGAACTTGATCCCAAGAAATTCGCAAAGGCTGCTGACTTGTCGGTTGCCAACAGGGCTACTCACAAGGATTCTGGGGCAACTCAGAAAAAGGATGAAGGGAAGCAGCAAAGGAAAGATGGCAAAGAGAAATCTAATACAACCAATCCAAAAGAGGGCCCCAAACAGAAAAAGGGTAAGCCACAAGGGAAACCGAATCAGGCTAGTGAAACCTCTGGTGCCAAACCAGAGGGAGGCCAGCAGAAGTCCCCAATTGTCAAAACATTTGGAAAATGTTATGCTTGTGGGTCAACTGACCATGTAAAAGAGGATCCCATATGCAAGGGTAAACCTTCAGGGGTCCACACTGCCTCCTCAGCCTTTTCCCCAGAGGGAGAAGTACATATGGCAAGTGGAAACTTTCAACTACTGGCTGAAGGCCCCATTGGAGTCTCTGCCAGTGTTTCTGTAGTGTCCCTGGGTTTGTGGGAACAGCAGAATTTAGATGTCTATAATTCAATTCCAAATAACACCAAAGAATATCACAAGGACAGTGTACTTGTGAATGGTCAGGAGACCCCTGCCATTAGAGACACTGGGGCCAGCATTACAGTGGTGGATGAAACTTTATTCAAACCTCAGGATGTTGCTAAGGCACCCAACGGCCTCACTAAGCTTGCTGGAGGCCCTGTCCAAATGCCTCCAAGACTACCAGCGCTCATTCAGTGCAACAACATGACCTTAAGAATACCAGTTAGTGTACAAAGTGAGGTGCCTGGGAGAGTCCTGCTGGGGAATAATTTAAAAACTCTTGGAGTTGTATCAAGCACCCCCAGGCCTCCTAGTAAAAGGAAACAGGAACAGACAAAGAAGGCCAGAGAGAGTACCTTAAATGACTCTCCAGAGGATGTTACAGAACAAACTATAACACCCAGTCCACAGGAACTACTAACTTATATTTCCAAGAAGAAAGAGACAAAGGGGAAACCCAAGGTCTCAAGGAAAAAGCCTGAGAGCACTCCTGTGCAACCAACAAGGACATCCCCAAGAGGACTGTCCAAAGTCACACCTGTGACTGCTCCACCAGCTGAGGCTGAGTGTGAGGAACAACTAGCAAAGGTTGAATCAACTGCTGAAGATTCAGAGCTGGAAGAAGACCTTCCCCCTGTTGGATACCTGGATCCTAAAGACCACCCTGAGCTGCAGTCTTTACTGACAGAAGGTGGCCCCTGTAGGGCAGACTTCAGCAGAGGTCAAAGAGAGTATGCTACTCTTGAAGGAGATCGCCAACAGGCAGCTTCCCAGTGGCGGGAAAGAGCCAGGGAAGCACAGGTTGTAATGGGAAGATGGCCTCTTCTACAGTGAGCCTACTGAGTCTATCCTTGGGACTACAGAAGACTTGTAGTGCCTCTAGAGATAAGACAACAGTTCCTACAGTTAGCCCATGAGATTCCTCTAGCTAGTCACTTAAGTTTTAAGAAGACCAAGGAAAGGCTTTTTCTGTATTTCTACTTGCCTAAGTTGGGGTCTGATGTAGATATATTCTGTAAGAGCTGTCACACTTGTCAGACATCTGGCAAGAGTGGAGCCAAGAATGTGGCACCTTTGATGCCTCTCCCAGTGGTGGGAGTCCCTTTTGAGAGGGTAGGAATCAACATTGTTGGTCCTTCAGACCCTCCAACCTCTTCAGGCAATTGATGTATATCGGTTGTAGTAGTCTATGCTACTAGGTATCCTGAAACAAACCCTTTAAAGACTGTTACTGCTCAGGCTTTTGCTAAGGCCATACTTGGTATTTTTACCAGGGTACGTTTTCCTAAGGAAGTAAGCTCTGACAGGGGATCAAAATGTATGTCCCACTACATGCAGGCCATGTGGAAACACTGTGGAGTGACTTACAAGTTCTCAACTGCCTGCCATCCCCAGACGAATGGGTAGGTAGAGAGGTGTAATAGAACTATGAAGTGCATGATAGGTGCTTTAGAAGAACCCCTTAGAAGAAAATGGGACCTTCTACTGCCATTCCTTATCTTTGCATATAGTGAAGTCCCTCAGGAGGGAGTTGGATTTAGTCCCTTTGAGCTTCTCTATGGCCATCCAGTTAGAGGTCTTTTGGCCCTAATTAAGGAGGGGTGTAGAGTGTTCTTTCCCCCAAGCCAGTGAGAGTCACTGCATATGTGCTAGGTCTCCAGAGGAGAATGACACACATGATGACAGAAGCATCTGATAACTTCAAAGCAGGGCAGGCTCTGGTGAAGCATTAGCATGACCAGAAGGCCAACATGGTTGAGTTTACTCAAGACCAGGAAGTTCTAGTTATGGTACCGACAAGGTAGAGGACCTTACAGGACACATGGATTGGACCCTTGAAGGTTGTGGGAAAACTTGGAGAGGTCAATTATTTGGTGGACTTAGGCAATCCTAAGGAGGTCCCCAGGGTCTTTCACACCAACCGTCTAAAAGCCTATGTCTCAAGACCAGAAGTGGGAGCTTTGCTTCTAGCTTCTGCTCAGGAGGAGGAGGAGATTCAACCTCTGCCTGATATCCTCAGGGGAAAACCTTTAGATGGGAAGATAGAAGGAGTTAGGGCCTCATTACACGGTAGGCGGTAGGGATTTAACGTTACCGGTAATGGATTACCGGTAACGCTAAATCCCCATCCAAATTATGACCTTGCTCACCGCTATTTGCGGCACCGCTAAGTACGGTGCCACTAATAGCAGCCAGTCCGCAGGCGCACGACCCTCGCGTCCGTAATTTACGCCATGCCGCTATTAGCACATCATCACAAGCCAGGCGGACGTGCCAATAGCGGCATAGAAAAGCACCCAAAACCCCTTACCGGCATGGCACTAATACCGCCATCGCGAACCACCGGTTAAAAGAACTGTGCAGTTTTACCACCTGCAACAGGTGGCCACAATCAGCACAGGTGGAAGCAATGGAGACTGTGGCTGCTCAAAAGGAGCACACCACACCCCTTCCCACACCAAGATGCTTCCAATACTAGCAGCATTACATGGCCTGGAGGACCTGATTGCAGCGAAGCTGCTACAACAACAGGCAGCACAGAGGAGACGCAGGAGGAGGAGGGCAATATAGGCACAGCAAGCACCACCACGGCACCTAATCATACCACAGAGGCACCCACCAATTCCCAGGATCAGAGCCAGACCATTTAATCTAACACCTGAGCAGATACACACCCTGTACCGTCTGGACCAGGATACCATCACCAGCATTGTGGACATGATACACCACGACATTGTGAGCCTCATAGACATCAGAACTGCCATCCCCCCTCTACTGAAGGTGGTGACTGTGCTCCACTTCCTGGCCACAGGCACCTACCAACATACAGTGGGGCCAAACCCGAACACATATACATGCCACAGACTGCCCAGGAGATTGCAAACACCAAAGTCGGTTTCTATTCACTGGCAGGCATCCCAAGTTGCATCGGGGCTATCGACTGTACACATGTGGAATTGTTCGTCCCACATCACAATGAAGTAGTGTACCGAAAATAGGAAGCAATTCCACTCCGTCAATGTCCAAATGGTATGTGACGCCAACAAGATAATCACACATTGCTGTGCCAGATTTCCATGATCAACCCATGATTCCATGGTCCTGCGGAACTCAACTATCCCCCGCTACATGGAGCGACAAACGGGACAACGTTCGTGGCTACTTGGTGAGTAGCAGGCCAAGCACATGGCAGTTTGCTTGAGGGGGGGGAGATAGATACTCCAACTGGGTGTGCGTGGGGGGGAGAGATAGATACTCCAACTGGGTGTGCGTGGGGGGAGAGATAGATACTCCAACTGGTTGTGCGTGCATGGGGGGAGGTATAGATACTCCAACTGGGTGTGCGTGGGGGGGGAGAGATAGATACTCCAACTGGGTGTGCATGGGGGGGAGAGATAGATACTCCAACTGGGTGTGCGTGGGGGGGGATGGATACTCCAACTGGGTGTGCGTGGGGGGGATGGATACTCCAACTGGGTGTGCGTGGGGTGCGAGATAGATACTCCAACTGGGTGTGCGTGGGGGGGAGAGATAGATACTCCAACTGGGTGTAGCCTGTAGTCTGTCGCCCAAATGCACATACAGATGTAAGCCAATGTGCATCTGGTAGGGCGGCAACATACTTGAGATGAACGGACGTGCAAGTATATGCTACACAACACAGATGACAATCCAAGCCTACAAACATCAAACATCAAACCACATCCACACGGCACAACATTCCACGGCACAAAATACACAAAAGTCATCCATGCCGTCAACATAGTCATGCTGAATTCGTACAGCCCGACATCAACAATGCAATGTGCCCTTCAATGCATGCCAAGGGATACCCCCTAGCCATAGCAATGCACCACGAACCCATAGCACCACTGAAGTGATGCCTCTCAGCATGGCAACGTCAATGTTGGAAGGGCAGTACACCACCAATGTGGTACCAAATCTGCCTGGGCACAGGGACACCTAAGACCTGGCCTCACACAGGACATGTCAATTACTGTTGGAGGCATTAATGGGGCATGTCTACTTGTAGGGTTGAGCCCACCTTTGCAAATTGCAGTTACACAGACCATTTGCATGTATGCTGTTGATTGTGTACTTGAATCTCAATGCCAAGTCAATGTTTGTGAAATGAACAGGCCACACTTGAGGTGAACAGTAACAGGACCCCATACCTTCCCCCATATAGGTGATGCCGGATATCCCCTGAAGAGGTGGCGCCTCACACCTGTACGGAATCCACAGAACAGGCACAAAGAGGAATACAATCGTGCACACACCCGTACCCGCATCGTGATCGAGCAGACTTTTGGACTTTTGAAGTCACGGTTCAGGTGCATTAGCAGGTCTGGTGGCGCTCTCCTCTATGGCCATGACAAGGTGGCCAAGATCACCATGGCATGTGTCATGCTGCACAATATGTGTATCAGATGGAATGTGCCATTGCCCCCTGACGTTGAAATAGAAGCACCTGATGAGGATGATGATGGTGATGGGGATGGAGGTGAAGGGGATGCAGGTCAAGCAAGAGGAGATGGCCAGGAGGGACGTCTTGTGAGACTGCATCTGATCAACCAAATAATCGGAGTAACATATTCTCGTACTGTCACCTGGATATGGCTAGTAATGCACTGGTGTCTGTTTGTGAGTTCACAATGGACCCTTGCGTCAATAAAGTACACATACACAATGAAGGAGTCCAGGCCTGTGTTTTGCTCAAACACCAGTGTATTTATGAACTTAAACAGGAAAATGTGTATGTCCCCAAACATCCCACCACCCTTCCACCACCACCCACCACAACAGTCCCATCACACTCTTCCCCCAACCCCCACAACAGTCCCATCACACCCTTACCCCCACCCCCACACAACAGTCCCATCACACCCTTCCCCCCACCCCCCACAACAGTCCCATTACACCCTTCCCCCACCCCCCACAACAGTCCCATCACACCCTTCCCCCCACCCCCACAACAGTCCCATCACACCCTTCCCCCCACCCCCCACAACAGTCCCTCATGTGTCTTCCACAATGTATGCGTCCAGGCATGCACGCGGAGGCATGAACATTAACTCCCTATTGGTCATTGCCAAACCAGCATTGGGAGGCTGCCTGGAGGTGCGCCTGGTGGTGCGAGCGGATCATCGGGGTGGGCTTGACTGCCGCGAACTTGCGGACAAAGAAAGGGGCAGACTGTCCAGGTGGTGGTGGTGGTGGGAATTGGCGGTCCATAGCATCCGCAATGCGTGTGAAGACCTCGCGAACTCGGACGAGCTCCCCACACAGCCTGTCTGTGCATGCCTCCATCCCCTCCCTGGACTGCCTGGATGTCTCGCTATCTCCTCCCTGAGACGGGCAGCCTCCTCCACGTGCTGCCCAACCAGCACAGTGAGACCCTGTTGCCGCTGGCTGATGCTGGCCAGGTCAAGGGCAGTGTCGGGCTCTGGTGGTGTGGCTGGTGTGCATTGTGATGCAGGCAGGTGAACAGATGGAGGCACCGGGGGGCTACTGAAAGCTGCCATGGTCTGATCACCAGTAACGTTGGAGCCAGGTGTGTGTGGTGGTGATTGCTGGAGGGTTCCAGGGGGGCTTGGAGTGTGCATGCCCAGGTCGAATTCTGTTGGCTCCTCCACATCCGATAATGGAGCAGTGGCTGCCGCCTCTCCTGCCAAACTGGCTGCAGCTGATGGTGGTCCCTCGGTGGCTGTGATCAGTGGTGGTGAGTAGACCTCCGGAGGTGGGGCAGTTGGCTTTGGTGTGGCCTTGGCAGTGGCGCTCGAGCAATCTTTCAGACTCTGTAAATGGAGCCTTGGGCCTTTTCCCCTGAATGTTGTGGGGGTGTCCTCTGTGGGCTGTGGCCTTTTTCTCTTCTGCGCAGGGGGTGCCTGGGATGCATTCCCACCATCGCCAATGTCTGTATGTGACCCTGTCGGGGACAAGAAGGGGGATGGCATTGGTTACGGTTCGATGTACTTAATGCAGGATACATCATCAATGCAGTTGTGGGCATTTGGACTTCATTGTGAAGGATGCAGGTGATGTGTCAGTTCAGTGGCTCATCCATGCAGTGTTGTGTATGGCACTTGACTCTGTTGATGTGTGCATGTGTGTGTGTTTGGGTCTGGCAGTGACATGGGCAGGGTGGGATGCATGTGTGGCTGTTTGGCCATCCATGAGGTGATTCTGGCCTGACATTTGCAGAGACCAGTAGATTCACATTGCATGCTTTCATTGGTACACTTACATCCATTTGAAGTGCCTGCCATGCAATGTTCCATCCTCCCAACTCCCTCGATGCATTCAACTCCTATGAGGTTGGCACATGTCTCCTCCCATTCTTTTAGTTTGATTGGTGACCCCGATCCACCATCTGTGGCAATGTTGTGATTTTCTGCCAAGATCATTCTGACCCGGAGTCTAAGGTCATCCCATCTTTTCCTGCACTCACGTACAGTGCGGGTGCTGGTGCCCACAGCACTTACTTTCAGTGCCACCTCCTCCCAGATTGCTTTTTTTTGGAGGAGTGTCTCCCGCCGCATGTCGTTTGCGAAGACCACTGCAGCATTTTCAGATAGGGTCTGTGTCACCATTAGTAGCTCCTCATTGGAAAACTTTTCTTTCCGCTGGCGGTCAGTTGTTTTTTTTCAGAGCCTTGGGCATGGTAAGGGTGTTCCAGATGTTTTCCCACAGCAAAGTCCTACAAACAGGCCCAGGGGGCAGAGGATGGCAATGGATTGTGTTTTTAAAGATGGCCGCCGTGATCTTTCCTGTTCCTGTGCGATGACGCTGTTTCCGGTTCCGCTATTTAACGGTCACCGGTATTAGCGGTGACCGCTATTTGCATGCTGCGTCAAGGCGGAGGTGCTATCTGCACTGTCGTCGAAGCCGGTAAGGGACTATTGGGGGAGTTTAGCGGCATGGCAGTTGGGGCATTAACGGCATGGCGCGATGCTCGTGCCTGCGTACTCGTAATGGTACGCTATTAGCGCCCTCATGCGAGGGCGGACACGTTAAGGGCGCCATGCCGGTAATTTGCGATTTTTAGCGCACAACGTGTAATGAGGCCCTTAATCTCTCTTCTAATCTGACACTGGAGCAACATGAGTAGTTTGCCCCTCTGTTTTCACTATCACCAGGCTTGACCCCTTGGGGCCAGCATGATATTCTCACTGGTGAATGTTTACCTGTTAAAAGCAGAGGTTACAGTGTGCCAGACCATGTAAGCACCCACATAAAGGTGGAGTTCAACACGATGCTTGATCTCGGGGTAATAGAGCCATCTACCAGTCCATGGTCATGTCCTGTTGTACTAGTGCCAAAGGCAGGATCCAAGGAGTTGAGATTCTGTGTGGACTATAGAGCTCTAAATTCAGTCACAAAGACTGATGCCCATCCTTTACCTAGAACAGATGAGCTGGTGGACAAACTTGGTTCAGCCAAGTACCTCAGTACATTTGACCTAACGTCAGGCTATTGGCAAATAGCTCTGACAGACCATGCCAAGGAGAAACCTGCATTTTCGACCCCAGCGTGCCTCTACCAGTTTAAGGTTATGCCTTTTCAATTGAAAAATGCACCTGCTACATTCCAAATGATGGTTAATCAGGTTCTGAATGGGATGGAGGACTTCTGCACGGCATACTTGGATGACATTGCAGTGTTCAGCCCTACTTGGAAAGAACATGTTGACCACTTAGAACATGTTTTGCAGGCTCTTGAGCAGGCCCATCTGACCTTAAAGGCAAGTAAATGTCAAATTGGTCAGAGCAAAGTGGTCTACCTTGGACATGAGGTAGGAGTAGGTGAAATAAGGCCACTGCCTAGCAAAGTACTAGCTGTACAAGATTGGGCCACCCCTACTTCTCAAATCATGTGAGAGTCTTTTTAGGTCTCACTGGTTATTATAGGAACTTCAGAGAGAGCTATGAGTCCATAGCTTCTCCCTTGAATGTGGTCTCCTCACCCAAATTCCCCAAGAAGGTCAGGTGGAATGAGTAGTGAACTAAGGCATTTGAAGGACTTAAGAAAGCCCTTTGTCAAGCTCCAGTCATAAAAGCTCCTGACTACAGCCAACACTTCATTGTGCAAACAGATGCTTCAATACTGGTAAAGGTGCAGATCTGAGTCAGCTGGATGAGAAAGGTAGAGGACATCCTGTCTGCTTCATCAGTAGGAAACTGAAGGAACCTGAGACAAGGTGGGCAACCATAGAACATGAGTTTTTTGCTATTGTGTGGTCTCTGAAGAAGTTTAGATCATACTTGTATGGATCTAAATTTGTGATTCAGACAGGCCACCAACCCTTGAGATGGTTAATGCAGAGGAAGGGGGAAAATCCTAAATTGTTAAGATGGTCAATCAGCCTACATGGGTTTGATTTTACCATTGAACACAGGTCAGAGTGTAATCACCAAAATGCTGATGGTCTCTCCATAATGTATGACCGACTGGAGTAAGGAGGTTAATCCAGGGGTGGATTAAATCCTCTTGTCCCTTAATCGGGTGGGGACGAGTGTTAGGGAGAATTCTCATAAATGTGCTAATTCCCTTCACCTTAGAGACCCCCAGCAACTTTGCTGGATTTTGCGGACTTGATTTTTTTACCTGGAGAAAGTGTGAGCCTTTTTTCCCCCTCTCTCATGTATTTTGATGTGTGTTTTACTCTTGTGTTTTTGATTATGGGGTTTTAGACAACTCCATAGGCATCATCTTTTCATTTGTGTCAAAAGCACCCTCAGTGTAGTGACACAGGGAAGCCTTTTAGGCTGTCCCAAGGTTTAAATATCTTCTCTGGGATGAACTACTCTTTCCCAGAGAAAGTAAAGTGAAATTGACTTTACTAGTCTTTCCAAAATCCTAGACCCAGCACACCCTATTTTACAATAAAGTGCTGGAGGGGTTACTTAGTATCCCCTGTGTCTAGAAACTCATGTAGCAGTCAAATGCTACCCTTTCCTCCCGAAATTGCTGGTGGTAGTGGTTTTACAATAAACTACCATGATTTTTCCCGACCGCAAACAACGGTAGTGTTAAATCGCGGCTGCCATGTTTTTCAAGATGGAGTCTGAGCCCCCTGTGTTTAAACAGGTCCCGGTCTTCTTTTTTCACCATTTCATTTTGGAAAAGTCCTTCTAGAGTTTGTCTCTGCGCACCAAACTACGTTTGGTCCCTTTGTTCCTACGCCTTTGGCGGGCTTCAGGACTGAAGACCGCCTCTGGCGCCCGAGTGCCTGGGGTGTGCAGGAAGTGAGGGAGGTGCCCGAAACTCCCTGTGCTTAGTCTCCTAGGAGACCCAAATGCACTCTGGCGTGATTGGCTGGCGGACTGTCCGGCAAGGACAGCCACCCTGCTGGGAGAGTGGCAGTTAGGCTGGAATGAATGTCAGGAAACTGGATAAAAGGCGAGTCTCTTGGCTTGGAAGGCAGTCAACCACTGGAACGAAAGAACAGAAGACGAGCTTGAAGAGGACAACTGCTGCAACTCCTGGACCGTTGGTTTGCCCGGTGAAGCCCTGCTGCAGGTCCGAATCCCCAAGTTCATCTCGACAGAGAAGCCCTGCAATGACGACTTCTACCTTTGAGTTGGTGGGACCAATCAACTCGACACTAAGCCACCTGGATACCATTCTCAGAGCTGGTTGTATTTTCCTCAGAGTGCTGCAGGAAACCGATAACCAGGGTTAGGGACACCAGTTTGTGTGCTTGACTACAGCTACCAGAATTGAGGATTGCCATTTGCCAGCTTTTTTGACCAGTCCCAGTGCAGTGCCGTCCCCTGACGTCCTCCCTCTTGTCCCCACGACTGAGGCTCAGGAACAGAGAGACCTGCAGGAACTGCCATGAACACAAGTCTTCAGCTGCATCTTTTTCTTCATTGTAAGGTACTGTGAAAACCCAACCGAGAGAACTTACCTTTCACTGTGAAAGTGCTTAAAACTTTGGCAACTTGCAGGCCTAGTCAGCGTGTGACCCAACATATGAATCTTTCTTTTACAAACTACTTCTGAGAACTTTGGCAAAGACTTTTCTGTTTAACTACCAGAACTGCTTTATCCTATACAAGACTTTAGCCTCATTACACGGTAGGAGGTAACCATGCTGCTATTTGCGGCACGGCTACCCCCTTACTGGGTACCGGGTCCGGGTTCCTTGAATGAGGAATTACCGGGCCATTCCGACATTGAAGGGCCCGGTAATTCCTTATTCAACGAACCCAGACCCTAAACATCCCCATTCCCATTTGAGCCCCCGTAGGGCTCAATGGGAATGGGGAGCATGCTAATAACGGGCCCTTTAACAACGGGCCCGTTATTAGCATGCTGGTCTCTTCGCGGGACCTGCTAAGGCCGCCTGGTTTTACCAGGCGTACTTACCGGGTCCCGCGAGGAGACCTCGTAATAGGGCGGTAAGGGGTTAACGGATCCGGCGCCTTTACTGGTGCCGTTAACCCCTTACCGCCCTCCTCATAATGAGGCCCATTGACTTTGGCCTAACCTATTGAATTGACTCCTCTGGTGAACTCAAACTATTTGCACTGTTTAAGAGTAACTGTAATCTTCTTTTTATTAACCTATGCCTTTTTTCTCCCACTTCAAATTCTCTGAATGCCATTTTGCTCCTCCTTCAAAGTAGTTTAAATGCCTCAGAACCTGATTGTGTGAAGTACTGAAGTATATTTTTGTGTGATATAGATTGCCTCCTTCTAGTGAAAGTTTTATAACTGACTGTGAAATAAATTAATAAGTGTTTTACCAAGAAACCTTGAGTGTAAGAGTTTGTTTGAATACTTGTAATTATAGACCTCTGTGTAACATCATTACAGCTCACATTCTCCTCTTGAGATAAGCCTGGCTGCTCAGCAACACTATCAAAACTGTCTAGTACAGACTTATACCAAAGGTTGGTTTGCTTACACCTGTAGTCCTAGTCGTGTGTAGTGGTCCCAAAGGGTACTGCATACAAACTTTGCCTAACACATAAACAGGAGAATTTGGGGTTTCCACACGTTCATCATGAGGGCAGCCAAGGAATCAGTGACAAAACATTGTTAACGATACGTTATGGTTCAGTTGCGGTACCAAAAACCTATCACCTTTACAGAACACACTATGCTAAAGCAACATTCCGGTTACAATGTCCTACTAAAAACCTATGAAATTCACTAACAAAAAACATTGTTAAAGGGACGTAATGATAAAGTTGCGCTACTACAAACCTATCCCCTTTACTGAAAAAACTATGCTAAAGGATCTGGTTACAGTGTCCTACTAAAAACATATCAAATTCAGTGAAAAAACATTGGTAAAGGGACGTTATGCTTCAGTTGCCCTAAGAACAACCTAGCAACTTCAGTGCAAAAAATGTAGTTACAGGGACGTTACAGTTACTTTGCACTAGCAACAACCTATCCCTACTATGGTTACAAGTAAAACCGAAAACCCCCAGAAATTCGACAGTAAGCTAAGCAACCATAACTCGCGCCACTGCTGTGCACTGCTAAGATTAACACCCATGACATCACAAATATCCCAAAGCCTAGTAGGACCGGTGTTTGGTTTATTATTTATTCATTGCCTTTCCATGTATTTTTGTTCCCTTGCTCCCTTCCCTTTTGCCTTGTGGCACTTTTTTTTGTTGTATAATCGCCTTATAAATATCCAATAAATAAATGCTCAATACCGGAGACCAGTCTCTAAGCGTGGGACTGGGATTCAAACCTGTGTTGCTCAGCATTATCTTGCTTCCAAAACAAATGTGCTGCCCCTTAGCTATCCTCCTAGCCCATATGGCTGCTAATCGCAGTGTCGAGTCCATCCATCTAAGGGGGTGGGAGGTAAATCGCAGCTAAGGGAGAGTCGACGACGGATCCCTAGCATGCTGCCCCGTGCCAGTATTGGTGATTTAGGTCTGCATAATAAGAAAATATTAGATGGTTGTATTGCAGCCTCTGTGAATTCTAGAGCAGTCTCCTCCCTTCTTAAAAATGAGTGAGATCCCTGTGGAGGCATTTGCTTTTCAATGATCATGTATTGTACATTCTTGGTGAGCGCTACACATTGGCAATTTAGTGGCAGGGCAACAGTGTAAGATTGGAGGGGCTCGTCTTGAAGCTGCGCTGCACTTTGGATTTAGTACTGTCTACTCGCTGAGTTTATCACAGTGGTTCAGTGGATGCACGTTAATATATGGCGTGGTGGTACGCCCACTCTGCATTTGGGGAGGACTGATATAGGCCAGACACAGACCAGTTGTGTGAGTGCCACTTAGTTATAAAGTCCAGGCAGCTATATTTATATTATATACATATTCAGATACTTAAGTATAGTTACATAGAGACCTCTCACGTCATTGGGTGTCTGTCTTGAGCCACCTCTCCAATGTTCACATTACACAATAGATTAAAGCTCTCCTTTAGGGGATATGTACTAACATAATTCAAATTAAACCCAGCACACTAAAAAATTGCCTTCTTCAAGACTTCTGTAATGTCGATGAAACTCCTGAAGGGCAGCATTTCAAGTATGTGTATGTATTAGCTACCGTCCTATGTGTTAGGGAGAATTCTCTTATGAGGCTAATTTCCCAAACCTAGTGAGTCCCCCAGCAGCTTTGCTGGATTTTTGGGGTTTGTTTTTTTCTCCTGCTAAGAGTGAGACTCTTTTCCTCCCACTCTTAGGCATGATTTGAGGTATGTCTTTGACTTCTTGTGTGCTTATGGGCTATGGCTTTTTTTTACTCGATAGGGTATCATCTGTTTTTGTGTGTGTTTTACACAGCACCCTCAGTGCAGTAACACAGGGGTGTCACAGTGACCCCCAAACATAGACTCCATACCCTGGGACTGACTACTGTCTCCCAGGGCATGTAAAGTCACCATTGACTTTACTAGTCCAAAATTGTGAACAGAACCAGTACAGACCATCATATTGTGGAAGCACTGGAAGGAGTTAATTCGATTGCCCCTGGGTCTGTTTCCAAGGGGGCACTGTCCAGTCCCCCCTTGTCGAGTTTCTAGCTGGTGGCAGTGGTTACCATGCAAAATATTCCACCGGAATATTTCCTATGGGATTTTCCCATTGATTTTAAACGCACCACTTTTTGGTGCAATGTTAAAGATACCGCCGATTTATTTATTTAATATTAAAACACCGATTGGGTCTTTTTGCCAGAACTCTTTTCTAAAATGGCGTTCGTGTCCGTCTCTGTAACTCCAACCAAGGTCGGGCCATTTGTTCCAATTTTTGGCGGGCTTCTCCACAGAAGCCCTCCAACTGGTGCCACTCTGTCTGGGTTCCACAGGATGTGTGGATGGGGGAATTGGCACCCTGGACTACATTGCCTTAACAACTCAAGTCGCACTCTGTTCTGATTGGCCCAGTGGTGTGCCACCCGGCTCACCACTTAGCATGTTTGAGTGAAAGCTAGGCTGTTTAATGGCGTTTTTTCTGCATAAAAGCTGGGCTTTTGGGACTGGAACTTGAGAAGTCGCCACAGGACCTAAGAAATCTGAAGAGGGAAGACGCTGAGCCATCTGCAATGATGACACCACCGGTGGAGCCCTGTTGCAACAACCTCACCACTTTCCCGATGACAAGAGAATATCTTCTGCTGAAAGAGTCTTCTTCCTCTGAGCTGGTGGGATCAACCAGTTCGCCATTTCGCCTTCCAGGACATCTCTTGGTCGAATCGCCCGTGCCAAGCACCCCGGTGGCCGGATAGCCAAGCTGCACCACTGTGACCACGAATACCAGGAACGCACCTTTTAACCGACGAACTCCGCGGCAGGTTTCTTTCCTGGGCAGTGCAACAACTCCAAGTTTTCTCCTCGACAAGATCATCTATTCCCCTGGTCGAAACCACAAACTGCACCCGCTGCCAGGAACAACTGCCACCGCTGGAGCTTCCTCAACTTTAAAGGTACTGTGTTCCACCTGGCCTCCCTTTCTTCGGTTTGCTCAAGGTGACCCTTAAATCCTTGGCTTTCCAACTTGGTTGGCCCCCAGACCTTCTAACTTTATCTTCTAAACCACCCCAACCTCTTTTGAACATTTCTACAAAGACTTGAATGCATTTCGCAACTGTGTGATCTTGCGCACATTTCACCTTGCTCCATTTAAAGTGGGCCTGGCCTATGAACTTTGGCTCTACAGTAAACTCTGCCTTCACTAACTTGTTTTGGTCTATTAAAAGTGTTGGGAACTGTTTTATTTTTATGACCTTCCTTTTTCTCTCCCTTTTATTTAATTAATGGAGTGCCCTCTAAATTACACGCTCACCTCTGTTTTGACAAAAAGTGGTGTTTTGACTTAGACTATTGTTGTTTAAACAACAATAAAACTGAGTTGCTAATCCTTGGTTCTCACGCCAAATTGAACAAACTTAACCCTGCCTTCAAATCTTTTACTATAGATGGCAACACTATCAATGTCTCCAATAACACAAAAACACTTAGGTCCTCATCACGAGTTGGGCGGTAACACAGGCGGTATTACCGTCAGTGGTATTAGCCCTACCGCCAAACCCCCCGGCGCTATTAGCGGCGGATCACGGGTTTGGCAGTAATGGAATTCCCCATTCCCCACTGAGCCCATTCGGGAATGCCCCATTCCCTATTGGGCTCAATGGGGAATTTTCACACTCTTACCGCCGGTGGATTTCTCGCCGGCGGTAATACCATGAATTTTTGGCGGATTTCCCCCCAGATCAGAGCTGGGGAGAAATCCGCCGAAGCCCTGATTTGGCGGACCCTTAAATCCGGCGGTAATAGTGCGACCGCCGGATTTAAGGGTTACCGCCAAACTCGTGATGAGGCCCTTAGTATCTACCTTGAAGCCACCCTATCCTTCACCAGACAAACAAACGCGGTGGTAGCAGCATCTGCCTACACTTGCAAATTAATCACTGCATGCAGGCCTTTCCTCACGACACCCAACTGTATCACGCTTGCTAGAACTTTAGTTTTGTCCAAAATTGATTACTGTAACGCCCTTTACTTGGGGATCAGCCAAAAAAACATCAAGTTACAAGTAACTCAAATAATGCCATCGGGGCAGCCCTTAACATCCCGAAGATGTCTCACAACTCTGACACCAGACGCAACTTGCGATCGTTATCGGTCGAGCACAGAATTTCACTCAAAATACTATCTCTAATACACAAAATTAGGGCTAATCTTACCCCAGTTTACCTTACCAACCACCTCTCCTCACATCACATATGTCCTCAAGACCACTTAGAGCTGCCCAAGCTCATACAATGTCCGTACTGAGATTCAAACTTCGAAATTCTGGGGTGCCCGTTTCCCAGTTTTGGCGCCCAAACTATGGAACACGCTCCCTACTTCCCCCAGATCAGAACCTTCCTTCCATTCATTCAAGTATAACACTAAATGCTGGCTTCAGGATCTGGACTCAGCGACAGCTTATCTTCCTTATAGGGAATTCAGGAGGCCTGCTCCCTATCGAGCACCTTCCCCACTATTTTCCCTGATGGTACCTCCTACTAAATAGTGTGTATTGAATGAGTATACCGTGTACCGTTGTCACTTTGTATATAGGTTTTGCAATCTTACTTTAACTTACTTTGCTATTGAACGTTGTAACCTATTGTGAACATTTTCCTGCTGTACATGTGTTGGTGTAACTTTGATATGCATGCGCCCAGTTGCCCCAGGGCCAGGAGCGCTTCACAAATAAAATAAATACAAATACAGATGAACACATTAAACAGCTGCTTCTAACAGGCAGAAGCGCTGAAAATATTGTTAAGTTCCCAGAAATTGAATATCTCCTCCTCTCTGAATAATGAACAACATTATAGAGCGTCCATAAATATTCTTCCATCTCAGAATTGGTAGAGATCTTTCGACGGATGGCTCCCACAGAAAGAGCTTTCTTTGCACAGGTGGAGAAGCTACTACAGATCCTTCAAACTGTTCCAGTATCTTCCTGTGAGGCTGAGAGAAGCTTTAGTGCTTTACGGCAACTGAAAACATGGCTGCCCACAACTATGACTCAGAAAAGACTCAATCGTGTGTGTGCAGCATACACAAATATGTAATGGATCTGGTTGACATACAAAGAATAGCAAATGAATTTATCATGCGTACTGAACGCCGGAAAAAAATATTTGTTTTTTTTTAACAAATGCACATGATCATCACTCACTACACAATAAGTGGGCAAATCATTTTACTCTGTGGTTTGTGTCTGCATCAAAGTCCCTGTAAGGTTTGTGAGATTTGTGGACAAGGAATGGTGGGTGGACACCCAGTCTTTTTGGGACCAGCTATGCTCAGGCCATGAAAGTCTTTTGACCTGGAAGTGGTAACATTTTTACGTGAACTGAGCCTTCTGAAGTGAGACGCCAAATTAAAGGATTTTATACTCTGAACTGCTTTTCTTTTTCTTAATTTTCTTCTGTTTTCTTGTTTTATACAGTGATGATATATGTAATTTAATACTTACTGCTATTTTAATGTTAATATTGTGAAAAGTTGAGTTCTTTGACTAAAACAATAAATGAAAAAAAGCAAAGTCCCCCCCAGATTTTATGTGTCTCCTACGCCCCTGACTAAAAGCAGATCAATTGGGGGGTGAGAGGATAGGACGATCTGGCAGGTAATTACCAGGAACTACTGACCAGAAAGAAAGCAACAGCCATGGAAAGGCAGAGAGAGCAGTAAATGCTGAGGAGAAAGCGGAGAGACAACATGGAGAGTGGAAACAGTTAAACAGGGACAGAGCAGAAGGGGCAGAAGGGGACAGGGACTTTATGCCACGACGGAGGATTGATTGGCGTAGAATGCTGTATCAGAAATTGCAAGCACTGAGCCCAGAGCAGGTGCTGCTCATGGAGAGAGAGGGGGGCGGGGTAGCCTTACATGGGAAGCATGGGGCAGGAGGGCAATAAGTCCGATAGTATTACAATTTCTTGCACAAAACGTCTGAGGAAACTCACACTGGTAATGGCACGTGATGTCCATTATATCTCCTGACACAGTATTTTAAACACAAGTTATTTGCAGTGGGAGAGCGTTCTTTCTGCAGAAGCACATGGTAGTAGGTTGCCATTATTTGTCTGTTGAAGAGCCATTGCTCACCCCAGCCACTCATCTTTCCATTGGGGACATCAATCTTTTGCAAATGCAGAGGAAAAATGCTTGTTGATTCTGTGAGAGAGCCTGAAATATGACACTATTTTACCAGAATTCCCTGACAACCAAATACCTTTATGAGTGACGAATATTTAAAAAATGTGCTGTAACATGCAGTGTTTCGCTCCAAGTTCTAAAATAGTTTTTGAAGTGTTTATCCTGCGAACCCTTTTTTTAAAAAGGTGACTCAATGCTTCAATTGCACGTTTGTTAACTGAGAAATATTTCTGAATTTCTATAATTCTGATACAATGGCACATATGGGTTATGGGTGCTCATTTGAGGCAAAATGTCTCCGTCATTGTGAACTCTAATCTGTCTCTTCTGGAAACAAAAAGAAGACAAATGGGTAATTGGATTAGTAAAAGTCCCAATCTGTCAACAGGGAGTGATGGGTGGGAGTCTGAGTGGTGTTCAAGGGCACCCGCCGCCTGTTCGTGGACCCTTCTGATTATTGTGCAATTTCTGCACGTTTTGACTTCCTGGCCACTATTACTGGGCATTTTCTTGAGTTACCTGCACTTAAACATGTCTACAAAATGGATTATCTGGCAGGAAGTCTGCACTACAATTCCGAGGTTTTACAAAAGCAAGTTCTTCATTCCTTACCAGTGGCACAGAGAAGGTTGATAGAAGGAGACAGGAAGAGTCTGCTAGAAGGCTGTAAAGTAGCCTCTCCTGCTTGGCATTCACTGAAGATCTGCTTTCCTCTTTCCCTGTGGTGCTGCCAATGTAAGGAGGAAACCGTCCAGGATGTGTAGTGGACGTGGCATAGGCGGCTTCACGCTATTAGAACAGTACAAATAAGCTGGGAGGAGCTCAGAAGTTGGAAAAGGACATTTTGCGAAAAGATTGATAGCAGGAGGGGAGTGTCAGATTCCTTTCTGGCATTCACATAGTGACTATATCTGTACATGTTTTACACTTTACCAGAGAGAGTAAGTAAAGCAGCAGCGTTTGCTTACTATGGGCCTCATTACGACCCAGGGGGTAAGTTACCGCCTGGGCCGTGACTTTACCACCATGGCGTAAACTACGTTTACGCCATGGTGGTTGGCGGACTTACCGCCCCATTCTGACCTTGGCGGGGCGGTAAGTCCCCAATCCCCATTTAGCCTTCCCCATTCCCATTTTTGCCCCATAGGGCATAATGGGAGTGGGCAAGGCGTTAATTACGCCACCGTAAATTACGGTGGCGTAATTAACTCCATGGTCCCTTAGCGCCATGGAATTTAACACCTGCTAAAAGCAGGTGTTAAAAGCGCCATGGCGCTAAGGGACCTCGTAATTGGCGGTAAGGGGTCGGCGCAGCTAACGCTGGCGTAAACCCCTTACCGCCAGGGTCGTAATGAGGCCCTATGAATTTCAAATGTGTGATCCTAAAGCAGTTCTGAAGAGTTCTGTACCTCAAGCACATAAAGTAATAGCGTTTTCAGAAAAACAAATGAATATGTAAATGATTTATTGCATGTAACTTTATCTCATGAATTTTCACGTTGGATATCCTGAAAGGCTGACCTGATTGCAGCCATCAAGGACCAGAGATGTTCACTTAAGGGACCAACGATATAGAAATACACCAAGGTCCCCTAAAAAATGCACCATGGGCAGGGTAAACTGCACAAATAGAACACAGATTATCCATGTGTCAGACTATAACCAAGATTAAATCCAAAAACCTATTTACAATCGTACACCAACAAGGTTGTACACAGTGCTTAATTTGTGGGGGTGGTTGCCAACACCGGCACTCTTTTTTGGGCACCGGAACTCATGCGGGGCCAGCGCACGTGCAGTTGCTTTGTTTGTTCTTCCACGTCGCTTTGCTTCGATTATAAATCATTGGGATTTGTCATTCTGATCTCGATCCCTCTCTTGCTTGCAGGTTGCAGGCCATGGCTGGCTGGGCCTGGGAGGGGCCAGCAATAGCAATGAACAACAAACTGTTACAAACAACAGCCAGTGAAAACTACTATTCTGTTGTTACTATGCAGTATTTGATACTTTTTGTATAGTAACACAGAATGTACAGTTGTCATTGGCTGTTCTTCTGAGCCAGTGAAATTACATGGTGATGTGTTGTTGTTGCCACAGGAGGCGGTCTTGACTTGTGAGAGAGAGACCCTGCCCTGCTGCACTGCGTGGTGCGGCCTAGTTGATTCCTGGGGCCCCCTCTGCTTGCTTTTTCATTTGTGCGGGTGCCAGTGTGTGCACCCGTCCCCCCCAACTCTGAGGCCCCGACAGGAGACCAAGAACCAGCCGGCAAAGCAGGTAAGTCACTTGTTGTTTCATGCGGTGCAGCCTGAGCCTGTCACAGTCAAGTGATCAGGCAAGGAAGGCCCAGGTCGGGGCCCGGGCGGCGGCGTGGTCCCCTGAGATGTCCTGACTGGGCTTCTGTCTGTGTGACCTGTGTGCAGTGTGCTGCTCACTGCAGTCAGTGCCAGGCCCAGGCCAATTTCTGTGACAAGGGGCTGCCGGCTGCCGCAGACTGAGTCGATGACTCTGCCGCAGTAGGCCAGGCCCGTGGATTGTGCCCAAAAATGTTTACTTTTTTCTTTGAAAACCTGACCTTCCGTGGGACCGGTGGCCAGGGCCCGCCCCACGTAAGGTAGGTTTTAAAAAAGAAATAACTTATTTTGAGTGGCGGCTGTGGCTCATCCCTTTGAAAGTGATGGGCCTCAGCCGCCCAAATATATGTTTTTTCTTTTAAAATCTTACCTTCCGTGGGGCCGCTGCGCCGCACACCTATTTTTGTCATCATCAGGCTCAGCATGGCCGTGGCGGTGGTGGCCCCATGGAAGGTAGCCTAAGTTATTGAGGCAAGGCAGGGCAAAGCCCAGGACCGGGGAGCACGGGCGGCAGCGTGGTCCCACAAGTGTCTGTCACAAAAGGAAAGAATTGTCGTTTGCAACTTTGGCCACTTTTTCATTGGTGCCAAGCCCGAATCGAGACAATTGTATGCCCCAGTCCGACCCTAGTTAGCATTCATCATATGGGTTGTGGGTGCTCATTTGAGGCAAAATGTCTCTGTCATTGTGAACTCTAATCGGTCTCTGCTGAAAACAAAAAGAAGACAAATGAGCTCTGGAGATTTCCCAGTAGGCCACTACACACTGGGCCTCTTTTGTATGGTACCCTATTTCATTTTTTAATTTTCTCATAGGAAAAGGGTTCGGCTTAGTGAAAATGTGTAATATGGGGCCCTTTGGAAAATTATTTCCTGGGCCTCTTTTGGTTCCCAGTCCACCCCTGCAAATGAGCAGTTGGATGTGTAAAAGTCGCAATCTGTCCACAGGGAGTGAAGGATGGGACTCTGAGTGGTGTTCAAGGGCACCCTCCGCCTGTTCGTGGACCCTTCTAATGCCCCTTAAGGGGAAATCATAGTTTAAACATTTGCAATTTCTGCTCGTTTTGACTTCCTGGCCACTATTACTGGCATTTTCTTGAGTTGCCTGCACTTAAACATGTCTACAAAGGGGCTTATCTGGCAGCAAATATGCATTACAATTCCGAGGTTTTACAAAAGCAAGTTCTTCCTTCCTTACCAGTGGCACAGAGAAGGTTGATAGAAGGAGACAGGTAGAGTCTGCTAGAAGGCTGTAAAGTAGCCTCTGTCCCTTCACCTTGGCGTTCACTGAAGAGCTGCTGTCCTCTTTCCCCTTGGTGCTGCCAAACCGTCCAGGATGTGTAGAGTATGTGCAGGCGGCTCAGAAGTTAGAAAGGACATTTGGGGAAACGAGTTATAGCAAGACAGGAGTGTCAGATTCCTTTCTGGCATTCACATATTGACAGTTTCTGTATATGTGCACTTTACCAGAGAGAGTAAATAAAGCAGCAGACTTTGCTTACTATCAATTGCAAATGTGTGATCCTAAAGCAGTTCTGAAGAGCTCTGTCCCTCAGGCATATAAATTAATAGCGTTTTCAAGAAAACAAATGAATATGTAAATGATTAGCAAATAGTAAGTACCTACAACTAGGATCAATGGAACCTAAAATGACTAAGCTAGCATCTGTAAATATGTGTCATATTCATGTATATACGCAACGTTGGAGCCACATGTTTTTTTTTCTTTCTTTTTTCTAAGAACAGCACCCAGATACCTTCGGGCTGGGTGCGCTATACACATGGCAAAATAAATAAGTAAATACATTCATTGCATGTAACTTTGTCTCATGCATTTTCATGTTGGATATCCTGAAAGGCTGACCTGATTGCAGCTGTCAAGGACCAGAAATATCTAGGCAGGGATGTGTCCATGTGTATGTAATGGGCCATGCATTTCCTCTTGGGATGGACAAATTGGTGGACTATCATCACACTTTGCATTACAGTGTTTTTTTAGGACACTCACCTCCATCCGCCGATGAGGTGGTGCCACGTTCCATCTCACCCAAACCTTCTATTGCCTCGATGCCAAAGTGCTGGCGCAGATTTCCTCCCACCGGCTTAGCTTGATAGGGGAGGTGAGACCACCGCCAGTAGCCAGGCCCTGGCTCCGGTTGGCCGACATTGTCTTCCTGACTCTCAGGCACAGGTCGTCCCCCCGTTTGCGCACGTTCTTGACTGTGCGGGGGGTGTTCCCTACTGCACTGACTTTTTTGGGCCACAAGTTGCCAGATCTCCTTCTTCATCTGTGCCTCTCTCTTGAGGTTGTTGGCAAACACAACCTAAGCAATTATCTGCCAGTGCCGAGCATTGTCAACTCGTCCTCCGTAAAACGCTCTTTGCTCTGCCGTGGTGCTCCTTTTTTGACAGCCTTAGGCATGATGCTGTTGGTGATGGTCTTTTTCTGCAGTTGGAAATAGGCTGCAGGTCCTGTGTAGTGAGGTTGGCAATGGATTGTGTTTTTCAAGATGGCCGCCGTGTTCTTTCCCATTCCAGCGCGATGACGCTACTTCCGGTTCTGCTTATTAGCGGGCACCGCTATTGGCGGTCCCCGCTTATAGCGGTGGCCGCTAATAGCAGTGCCCGCTAATGCCGTATCCATTGATGCCGGTCACGTTATTTAGGGGAGGACGGCAGTGCTGTCTGCGCATTCCATGATGCCACTAAGGGGCATTTTTGGGACTTTAGCGGCATGCCGGTACTGTCGACACCGGCATGCCGCTACGCTCGTGCACGCGAACTCATAATAGCCCACTATTAGCGGGCTCTTTCCTACATGGACACAGTATTTGCTCCATGCCGATAAAAACAGTTTTTTACCTCCAACCTCGTAATGACCCCCATTGAGTTTCTGGGGGAAGGTGAGGAAAGGGAGAATGCTGCTAAGGAGGTGCAGCTGAATGTGGGCCTTCTTGGCAGGGTTCATGATGTGAGGAGAGATGGAGAGAGGGGAGTCGAAGATGACACCAAGGTTTTTTGCCTCACAAGAGGGTGAGGAGAGGGGGACCATGCAGGGGGGGCCAGAGAGTAGGGGGGAGAGGGAGCAGGTATCCCAATGAGAAGGATCTCTGTCTTACTCGCATTAAGTCAGAGATTGTTAGCAGTGCACCATGCCTGAATAGAAGACAGGCAGCCAGGGATGATAGAGGCAGAGGCGGAAGAGGAAGAGACACGCTTGAAGGAGAGCTGCATGAAGTCAGAGATTGTTAGCAGTGCACCATGCCTGAATAGAAGACAGGCAGCCAGGAATGATAGAGGCAGAGGCGGAAGAGGAAGAGACACGCTTGAAGGAGAGCTGCATGTAATCTGCATAACACTGGAAGTTAGGAGAGAAGGTCGAGATAAAATGGACCTGAGGGGCCAGGTAGATGTTGAAAAGCCAAGGCAAGAGGATAGAGCCCTGAGGGACACCGCAGGAGGGGAGTGAGATGGTCGAGAGAAAAGGGACCCATTGAACCTGGGAAATTCGGTCTGAGAGGAAGGAGGTCTACCAGTCCAAAGACAGGTGTGCGATGCCAAGGGTATCATGGAGTCGATTTATCAAGGTGGCATGATTGACCATATCAAAGTTAGAGGAAAGGTCGGGAAGGATGAGAACAGAAGGAGAGCTGGAATCGAGAGACGTTTCCTTGCCTCTGGCTGCTCTGAAGCCAGAATGGTGATCATGGAGGCAACCAACAGATTCAGTGTGGTGGATAAGCTGGGAGATTGCCAGTTTCCCCAACAGTTTGCCCAGGAAAGGGGTTATGGAGATAGGGAATTAATTTGCCGGACAGGAAGTGTTGGCAGAAGGCTTTTTTAGGAACGGGTGCCTGAGGAGTGAGGGGAAAGATTCAGTGGCAAAAAAGTGATTGCAGAAATCAACCAAGGCTGGAGCAAGGGTGACAGTGGTGTATTTGATAGTTCTGGAGGAGCTGGGGAGCACTTTTTTGGATGAGACTTTCATAGAGCGAACTTGTCTAGAAACCTCATGAGGTGTTATGGGAGGGAGTAGGAGGGAAGGGGAGAGGGGAGACAATGGAAGCCTTAGAGCAGGGGAGGGAGAAAGGTGTGGAGTAGAGGAGAGTGAGGACAAGATGTCCTGAGTTTTAGAAATGAAGAGAGAGACCAGAGAAGTGCAAAGGGCCAAGGAAGGCAGAGGAGAAGTGGAGACTGCAGTAGGGTTGGCAGGTTCCTTGCAGGTTTTGAAAAGTGCAGCTCTGTTGTTAGTGGCAGGCTTGAATAAAGGCCCTCTTTTTCGAGCAGATGCAGAGTCTGTATTGCCTTTGGGGCAGGCAACAGGCCAGTTTGTCAGTTGATGTGCCTACCACTTCCACTCAACTGCTCTGCACTTGCGTTTCAGAGCAGCCAGGTCGGAGTCATACCAGGAGTTGCACTTGGAGGCAAGTTTCATGTGGATCCTCATGACAGGGATAAGGATGTCCAGAGTGTTGGAAGTTAGTAAGGGCTGTGTCAGAGTGAGAGTCAGTGGCAGGAGTATGAGAGGGAGTGAAGGTGGTGGCCAAAGTGGCAACTGACACTCGCTTCATAGGTCGAATGATGGAGAAAGAGGCTGGAAGTGCGGGTGGGGACTTAACCAGGGGACCAAGGAGGTCCAGGTGAGAGGACAGGAGAGCCTGCTCAGACCAGAAGGGAGGAGTCATGAGGGGGTTGGAGATGAGGATGTCTGAGGAGATTAGAGCATCCAAGGTGTGCCCGGCTGAGTGCGTCGGACCAGAGAGAAGGAGAGTCACAGAGGTTGCAGATGAGCCCAGAGGCTGCATCAGGGGAATCAAGATGAATATTGAAGTCTCTGAAGAGTAGAAGCTTGGACAAAGAGGCCAGGAGAAAAGAGGTGAGGTCAGCCCATTCTGAGAGGAAGTTTGAGACCTGGCCAGGGGGCAGGTAGATGTGGCCCCGGAGTCAGAGAGAGGCCAGGAGAGACACCAAACCTTCAGACAAGGCATTTCATAAAAGTAGTAGGCCTGAATGGGTATGATAGTAGCAGGGACTCACTCAGGGAAGATCGGGGACACTCTGCCCCCGGGCCAGTTAGGTCTGGGCTTCGATAGGATCTAGTAACCCTTAAGGAGGAGAATGTCAAAACTCATGACAGAGCTGGCAGTGAACCACGTCTCAGCGGGAGCGAGAATGTCAAGGTCGAGGTATTCAAAGAGGAGGTGGCAGATGTCAGAGGAGTGTTTGATGGCAGAGCATCTTTTCCCTACTTCACTTGGCCTCACTGCTCTGCACCCCCAGATACCTCCGGGTTGGGTACGCCATACAAAATAAATAAACAAACACCTCTCAAACTACCTAAACAGCACTACAATCCGATCTCTTGCTCTACTAACCACTCACCCTCCCTCTTTGCATTACAGATCCACCTGAGCAGCCTGGAGACCACATAAGTGACATTGTTGCGCATTAACTTTGCTTCAAAACCTGAAATTGTACATAACAACTTTACGTTGAACTTAAACAAATAGATATTTTGTATCGTCGCATCTGAAAGATTAGTATAAAATAATTACTTGAAAGGTGAGTGAGGTGAGTGAGTGAGGTTGCTGTTGACTCGGGGAAAAGTAGCTGATGTACACAATTGGTCCTTTAATTGTTGCATATATTCATACCAGTGTGAAATAGAAAATGTACATTAGTATTATAAATTAGACTACATCAAAAGCGATAAAGTAAGTTTATATGCAAGTCACTTGGCCTCACAAGGTGGATGTTGGACATGTCTGTGGTTTCCTCCATGGTAACGGTCTGTACTTCCGTCAGCGTGGTCTACGTAAACACAGAGATGGTAATCAAAACATTTAACAAAACGTACGTTTTTGCGAGAAGGCTCACATTGCACCAAACTATATGAACCTAAACTAGGGATACACAAATTAATCTAAAGTTATAATTGTATAAACCACAGTACATTGTGCTATGGAAGCAACTTGTGCAGTAAAATATCAATGTAAGTATTCCACAAAAAAGCCAAACCGTTCGTTATGTTAAATGTTCACAGACTATTTCAATGTATTGTATGATCATTTGCAAAACATATTTACTAAATTTACTATAAAGTCAAATACATTAAAGAATTCTGCCTCCACTACTCACCTGAGTCAGCGTGTGCTGAAATTCAGTAGGAACTGCATTGGGAAGTAATTTGCGATGGAGTCGGGGAGACGCTTTTGAGTGAACTTTGGCTATTCGTACATATCTTCAGAGAAGTGCATGCTGCAGACGCGGAATCGATTGACCTTCACTTCCAAGTGAAAGAAAGGTAATTGATCAAACATTGATTCTAAAGATTAATATTAGGGTTTGGGATTAGAAAAAGAAATGTATTCAATTTACAGAAAAATGCTTTTGTCAATGATCCATAGAAATGACAATGATATAGGTGAACAACATGCAAAGTTAGACATCTCGGTTGTCACACACACAACATATATTGAGTTAACTTGCTCGGTACTTGGATTACGAGGGCAAACTGTAGATTGAAGTTTGTGCGTAAGGACCATAAGCTTTCGCAACACGGATCTTGTAAGGCAGGCTACCCATGAAGCCATGCAGCTTGATAACGCATAGCGACGGTATGTCTTCTTCAGCAATGTAGGCCAAGCAGCAAGAGTTTTCTCTGCAACAGCAGTTTTCAAACACAGTTGGCATAAACTCATAATGATAGCAGGTACACCAGATGGAAACATCTTCCATGCGACTGGGTTCAGGCTCCGGTGATTGATCGTCACAACTAGCATCAGATTCCCCATGGTCTTGACTTTGTTCTCTTTCACAGATTTCCTCTTCTGAATATTCTAGCTCGTACATGTAGGGCTGAATAGTGGCCATAGTTCCTGAATATTGAAGAAGTACAGAATCAACAGTGAGATCAATAGAAATGTTTTTGTTTGTATACAGTAACGAAATGAGGTTTCAGATTAAAATCCAATGTTAATGTAAAGCAAGCGAAAAAACAGCCGCATTAGAAAAACCAATCGTGCAATAAGATTAATAGGGACACACTTTAAAGGTTTGCAAGGGCACATGTAAAGAACATGCCATGTTAAAGTAGAATTTAAATATGGTTTGGTAAAAACATTTGTACATAATATAAGAAATGATCAAATAATGATAAAATGTGATCATAAATTACATATGAGGATTTGTGGGGAGCCATTGGTGAACTTTACTGGTCTAAATCAAGGCACAAACCTGAAGATGAAGGGTAGCTGTGTACACAACCATAACACATTTTTGTGGTCTGCTCAACCTATACTTTAAAAAAAGTACCTGTTAGAAATGTACTTTGTTCACCTGCTTTGCTGTTTAGCGGATCAACGTTCAGAAAAATGTCTTCTGTACATTTGTGGGACTTGAGTTCCTTGCAAAACCCCAATACTACAGAGACCAGAAGAAATTCTTGTTCCCGGGTATCAGCCAGGCACACTCAAATGAATATCTTTGGAAAATGCTTTTGATGGAAAAAGGCTCAGGCTTGCAGGTGATGGACAGTATGGTTTTCTGCTAAATACTGCACTTACCACTTCCAAGACATGGAAACCAAAAAAATAGTGAGTTCAGTCATCAAGTGTCTGAATGTACATCTTTGGTTGCAATGTAAATGTAAGGGTTCATAAAATCCATTGAACCTTTGCAATCCAGAGGAATGCAAATAGGCCTGATAGCCGCTTACAGGCACGTGGGAATAGCCAAGGTCATGCGAGAACAGTTCCCATACATACAGCATCAGTATGAGGTATGGCATATTGCAAAATCAATTTCTAAAAATGTTACAGCTGCTGCCAAAAAAAGGCTACAGAAAACGTTTCAAGTTGGTCACATTCTATCAGCTATCATCTTTGGTGGAGTTCAAAAACCTGTGATGGACCTGTAGATATGCTGCTCAAAAAATGGCGTTCATTGATGCACAATTGTTCAAAGAAAAACTTATGGGAATAAAATAAACATTTCCACAAATGTGAACATGGACCATTGAACGAGGAGCATGAGCGTAAGAAAAGGTGGTTGGTGCCGGGGCTCACCTCCTTACACAGCACTCTAGAAGATTGTGTATGACGAAACGCTTTCAAGAGACATGAGGGGACTCACCGAATTCTGCTACACTGGAGATTTGGAGGTGTTCCATTTATTTATTTATTTGAATTTATATAGTGCACAAACGGCCCTAGGGCATCGTGGCACTGTTACAAATTATGAGTCGCTTAGTTACAGGAGAAAGGCAGAGTATGGTACATTCACAGTAAACAGTTCATAAGGGAACATTGTTTTAGTGCCGTATGCCCAAATCTTTCAAGCGTTACATGTGAACTGGGGCAAGTAGCTAGTTTACAGTGAGAACAGCAAGAGAAATGTGTAATATTGGAAAGCCAATGCATGAAGCACATATGTGTGCCTCTCAGTAAAACAACACTACCTTGACCAGTTACAGTGAATGTCTTCCGGATGTATGCTGCACAGTTTCTTTGAGCTGTGGCACTGGCACCTGGTGCTAGGTGTATGTTCAATGGGTCGAATGAGCAGAGTCAAAAGGGAGTCCTCTAGTTGAAGAGTTGGGTCTTCAGCGCTTTGCGGAAGACAGTAAATGAGGTTTAATTCCTGAGGGCAGTGGCCAGCGCATTCCAATTTTTGGGTGCTAGGTGTTAGAAGCTGGCACCACCCGCCTTAGCTTAGTGTGTTGAGAGCGAGTTGGTCTGGATGAGGCGGTAAGTAAGATTTTTTCCGAAAGGTATCTGGGGGCTGTAAGGGAGATACATTTGTGCGTGATAGCCAAGGTCTTGAAGAGAATTCTCTCTTTAACAGGCAGCCAGTGTACATCCCTTCTCGCCTGAGAGAGGTGTTCTCTTTTAGGAATATTTAGCGCCGCTCTAAGTGCATTGTTTTGCGTGACTTGTAGTCTGTGGAGGTTTTTTGCTGAGGCGCCCAAAAGTAGGGCGTTGCAGTAGTCCAGCTTGGCCCCAATAGTGGCCCTAGCTAATAACAAGCAGTTTCTGGTGGACAGGTATGGTTTGACAGAGTTAATGATTTTAGTGGCAAGTGCTGAGGATGAGGCGATGGTGCTGACTTGTCTATTCATTGATAGAGAGGAGTCAAGGAATACCCCTAACGTTTTGACTGCTAATGAAACTGAGATGACAGTGTTTTCAAAGTTGAAAGTCTTGTATTGATCATCCAATTTGTTGAGAGTGTTGTTGGTCCCTACCAGTAGAATCTCAGTTTTTCCCCCATTCAGACACAAACCATTCACAGCCATCCACCCCTGGATGTTTGCATATGTGTTGTTGAGAGTTGTAGCATCTTGTGCATAGGAGCCAGTGAGCCATAATATGTGCCTAAAGTACAGGCCTAAAAGGTTGCATTTTGCCATAGATGGTATGGAGGCCAGAACAAGACTGGCTATACTTGCACATAATGAGAACTTTGGCATTGAACAATCATAAACTGCAGGAACATTCAGGAATCTCTGGTACAACAAGGAGTTTGCCAAAAGAAGCAATCTTCCAGTCGATGGATTTCGAATTGGTAAAAGATCTGACATTGAATGTGCTGGCCATACAAACACATAGAAATGCTCCAGATTTTGTTCCCAGGGCACAGTCCATGCCATAGAACATTGTGATAGAGGTTTGCCCTCCCAAACTGGGACTTGTTGAAAGGTTGACTTCAAGATTCAAATGATGTGTGTCTTTCATCGCAATTCTTTTTTTCTGGTAAATAAAGCCAGTTTTAACCGTTTACACAGTGTTCGCAAATTTGTTTAAGTGTACAAAGTTGCAGAGAGTCGGGTGGAGGCCTCTCTCCTCCATCCGCTGGTGCCTCCCATTGGAACAGCCTCCCTACCCTCTTCAGACTTGAGCAAGACCGCCTTAAATTCCAGAGACTGCTCAAAACTATGCTGTTCTCTACCTCTTTCCCTTCCTGCTAATCACCCCACTGCCACTGTGACCGGTGGCCTGACCCTCGTCAATCTTATATGATCCCTTGGCCTTCCTTCCAGTCTATTCCAGCACCCCTCCACCCCCACTGCATTGCCCTGTGGGCCCTTGCTTGGTGGCTCAACATCCCACCCTTGTGAGTTGCCTGTACTTGCACTTAGCCTGAGGTTCTCCTCCTTGGCTTCCCTTAGCACTTCACTCCCGGTCCATCCTCCAGTACTTGTCCACTCCTCTGCTCCTCCTTCCATCCCCATCCCCTCCACTTTTCCTCAACTGCACTTGAACATCTGATTACAACAAGGCCTAGTAGGATCACTACAGTATAGTTACTGTTTTTGCCATTGTTGTTATTATTTCCCCTGTTTTTTATCCCATTTAGCCTTGTTGCACTTTGAAACACAATTCTATTGTTTAAAGCACCTTCCAAATGCTCAATAAAATGAAAATAAAAATATTAACGGGGCGCAGACCGTCTTTTAAGATACAGAGTCTAACTTCGCTAGAAAGTCGGAATCTTGCTAATCGGCCATAGATTGAAACAGAGCACAGGTTTATGTGACACCTGATGTCCTCTTTCTCTACTCATTTGAGTGCTATGCTGATGACACACAGTTTTCCTTCAAGCTTCCCTCTACTTCCTCCTCTCTCATTCCTGATTGTTTGACCGCTATTCAGGCTTGGTGTGCGCAGACAATGATCTCTGTCTTAATGCCAATAAGACTGAGATCCTTCTGATTGGGAGCCCTGCACCCTGTTTCCCTACAGCCCTCTGACCGCCCTACTTGGGCCCTCTACCCTCACAATCTTGTAAGGCCAAAAATCTTGGGATGATGCAAGACTCCTCTCTCTCATTTATCCCTCACATCTTGGACCTTTCCAAAAAGGCAAGCTTTCAACTTCACCTGCTTCCAAGGCATCCTCCCTTTCCTCACCTTCCCACAGAAGCTCAATGTCTACAGAGCTCTGGTACTTTCCAGGACGGACTACTGCAAGAGCCTCTTCTTCAATCTGCCTCTTTCCTCCCTTCGCCCTCTTCAACTCATACAGAATAGGGCTGCAAGACTTATCCTTGACCTGAAGCCCACTGACCGTATCTCTCCAGCTTTAAAATCGCTCCACTGGCTCCCCGTGGTTGCCAACAGCCACTGTGACTGGCGGCCTGCTCCTTCATGAGTCTTACAGGCTACCCAGCCTTCTGCCAAGTCGACACCAGCACCCACCCCCATCAGCACTGCCCTCTCCCCCGCCCCCTGACTGCCAGGTGACTGGGCATCCACTCCTTGAGACACCTTCGCCCAAGCACATAGCCAGTACCCTCCTCCCCTGGCACCCTCTGGCACTTCCTAACCTGGGCCCCAGTAGCACCTGCCCATACCTTGATCGGTGAACGGAATCACCATTATAAGATGTTTTCGTGGATATAATCTCCTCTTTTCAGTGTGATGACAAAAATAAAAGTACTACCATTCCGATTATCGCTGTTTTCTTTGAAATATAAGATTTTACTTTTTTTGTGAAAAGAAAGAAAAGTTTCACGTGCTGTGTAGATGTGTGTGTTTATGTTCGTTGTTCTGAGTTAGATAACATTATGACATGGGTGATGACAGGGAATGGTTGGTGACGCTGCCCACCAACATAATTAAAATAGGTCAAGCATATTGTTTTAACTAGTGATGTCAGCTTTAGGGGCTGGTGATCTGTATTACTGCTGCAGGGGCGCTTGAACTTAGGGCGATAGATCAACGGACAAGATTTCCCCACAAGATGGCAGTGCCCAGGTAGGTGTTTTTGCATGTATAAAAGTGAGGGAAACTAAGGTAAGATACATAGGAATTATTTTTAAGATGGTTTGATGTACGATCGAAAATATATGCCCGATCGATTGGGACAATAACATTTCTGGGCGAACTACACCTTTAAGCATGCTTGATGGGAGAAATAAAAAAACTGTACTTTTCAGTTCTTTATTTGTTATGTAACAACTGCATATTAAAAGGAATTGCCTCTTTTGCATTGATTACATAAAAGAAAACATGTATCAAAACCTAAATCAATGGTTATGTTCACCATTATCCAATTACATCTAACATTTAAAAGCACATTTTGTCAGCTCATTACAAACAGGCATATACCTAACAAAATAGTTCAAAATTATATTTAAATTGCCTTTTGATGGAAGACTAGGTGAGTTACAAACTGTTAGAGGTTGGTCACCTACCCCTCTTTTTCCCCAGGTACCCCATATATATTTATTCACGTTTTTGCAATGCATAAGTGTTTCTAGGCATTTAATATGCAGCTCCGCCTCCATCGCTCTGCTGGAATGACAGAACATTTTTATGCCAGGACATGAGCATCATCAGGTTGATTATGTTCAGTCCTGAGACCAGTAGTATCTTCTGCATTGTAATGATCAACCAGGCTCAGCAGGTCGGACAGATTATCCACATCCATATCACTTCACACCTCTTCCTGTTGATACCATTACAGTTGTGTTGGATGCATTGTGTTTGTTGAGATCTGTTGAGACAATCCACTAACTGTACTTTAAAGCTGGTGGTATACTGCAACAAATCCTATGCATGTCTTAACAGATATCATGCCTCCAAATCTACCTAGAGAAGACTCACTAAAGATATGAATCAGAACTGGCAAAAAACCCAAGCAGCATCCATAACTAAGCTACAATTGCTCCCCTGACATCTTTCTACATACAGCTAGGTGATACAAGAGAAAGCGATGCAATGGATGGAATTACCCAGGGTACAGATCATAGTTATCCCAGCAACCAAAAACTCTGGCCGTTATAGATTTGACTTCAGGATTAAAATTCATGTTAATTACTTCTAGGAAAGAATGGAGCAACAGGCATATCACCCACCTAAATAGATCAAAGAAAAATAGGAATAATGCATCCTAACGAAATGCATTATCAGAAGAGGAAGAGCATGGTTGGAATCGAGACACAATAACAGTGAAAAAACACTAACAAAGAAAGCCCATCCAGACAAAGAGATATACAACTCCATTTAAGGGAAGGTAACATAGGCCTTACATATGATGAAAATATTTTTAAAAATTGCATAACAAGTCCTGTAAATACAGTAGCACTGCAAAGAGGAAGACATAAGGGAGGAAGATCACAATATAAAACAGCAACAATAGACTGACAAAGTGATTTCGAATGGGTCCTGCAAACACACATGAAACTTCCTTTGACACTTCAAATGCCCCCAAGGTTTCAGATTTGTTGTAAGCAAACCCTGGTGGGGTGAACATTAGAGTCAGGTATCCTGGATAAGCTAGTGGAACAAAGAGTACCCACCTCTGACCAGGCAGCTCCCGAGCACAGTGGTAATGAGTGGAAAGATGATGGCAAAATCTTCTGTAATCTTTCCCACCGCTGGACCATTCGTTCAGATGTCGGAAACTAAAGGGGAATGAGGAGGAGAAAAAATCCCCAAAACCAATGAGATCAGTGTGAACAGATCAAGGGGCTCTGTGATGAATCCTGCGAGTCATCACATAATCCGTGCCTAAAGTCGCCTTCCTAGCGGCCAGGGAAAGGCAGCTGCTTTCTGATCCTTACCATGGGGGTGGTGGTAGCTGGGTGGATCACCTGGGAGAAGAAGGCCACCTAGAGAATGGGATGACTCTGTTAGGAGAGACGCAGTATTGATCCTCTTATGAGGGTGAGGTTTCTCGAATACCAGAATATTGCATGGCTTTTTGTCATAGTAATGCTTGCTTTCTCAAAATTGTCCAAATTGTCAGCTCTGAAAACACATATGTTAAATGTGGAAATGGTGCATTTAGGGTCAGGCAACCAATCCCATCACTTCTGATTGTTCTAACTCCACCTTAGATTTGAATTATAAAAGCAAAAGTCACCTATTAATTCCTTTAAAACCTTCTCCTAAAGATGCATTTTGTGAATCATTGAGTCAGGGAATTACATGATGTGAAAAGAAACAAGAACATTGGGGACGTAAAGTACTGAAACGAAGAAGAGGGACTCAGAGGTACACAACTGCCCGTATTAGGCTACTTGTTCGAAAAACATTTGACCATTTACTTTAGACCGAATTTTTTCTGATCATTTTCTTGGTGGAAAAATTAGGTCAAATTTAATTAAATATATTTATGGGGTGGGGTAGAGGAATGGAGGGGTCTTGCGGGGGGGAGTCTCCCCCTGCATTTTTGACCAAAAAACAACCAAAACAAATCCGGTAAAATCTGTAAAGGTCAAATATTTTCGACCAAGTAGACCTAAACCGAACTGTAGAGTGCAGTCTAGTTGTTCTAATGACCCACACCTGAGCGGGACATTTAAAACCCCCTCAGGTGCCGGCCATTGGAAGGAAGATGTGGAAGAAGCAGTGGAAGCAACTGAGGCAGGTGGAGCAAAACAGGGCTGCCGCTATATTGAAAGCGGGTTGTGTCATGAAAGTAGTAGAAGTCGGAAGCCCTGTGGGATGCAGAGTATGTACAGCCAGAAGCGGTGAGAAGACTGGCTGCATGCAACTCCAGTGTGTGGTGTTCACCGGAGTGCAAGCGGAGCAGAGAAGGCTCCAACTACAGAAGGAGCAAGAAAGAGAATCGTTACCAGAGCTGTCAGACCCCTGTGCGAGTCCGAGGAGGAGAGAAGGAGTATATTGTCTATTGGAGGGGCACGGAGAGACCAGTGAGTTTGCCTATGTCAGGGAACCCCACTGCGCTCCAAAACCGACCGCTGACTCCTGCTAAAGCTTTTGAATACCGAACTATTGAATGGAAGCCAATAAAGCATAACTCATATGTTAAAAGAGACAGAAGTGAAAAACATTGTAACTGCCATTGTCAAAGCCGAAAGTGGGTATCTTTTAACCCAAGTGTAAAGGAATATTGTAGCCACCTTTGCCAAAGTCAGAGAAGGGCAATTGAAGAAAACCAATATTGCCAAGCCAAAGAAAGGAAATGAATGAAAATCAGTATTGCCAAAGCAAAGCAATTAAGGAGAATCAAGGATGGCAGAACAGAAGCCCTACTTGTAACCAATATAAAAGGGGAGAGGAACACAATCTGCATCACCTGGGGCAAATTAACTAGACTAAGAAACATTGCTAATGTGTTTTGATCTATTCATGAAAGAGATATAGGGTTTTTTACTTTTCCAAATTAAGGATTAAAGTGTGTTAATGTTAAAGGTATTTATATAGCGCACTGTAACCAACGGAGTTGGTCTCAATGCGCTCAGGTGGATCTGTAAAAAAGAGGTGGGATAGGGTTAGTGGGTTAGGAGGCCATAAGAAAGTGAGAGGCAGTGTCCTGTTGGCAGCTTCAGTTCGGTTTTCAGCGTGCGCTGAGCATGGTTGTGAATATAGGACCGAAACAAGTCCTCGTGTGCTGTTGTTCTGATCTATGTGTTGATTGTTGTTGCGGTGTGGTGAAGTGCGTGCGGTTTGCTGTGAGAGAAGTGGTTGTGTGGGTTTTTTGTATGAGTTAAGTATGCAGAAGTTTGAGGTTTTGGTTAGTGGGTTGTAGGTCTCTTAATCCTTGTAGTTCTGCTTTATGTATCTGGTTATCATATAGGGTAGGTATATTCTTTCTCTTTCTTTCTAGACTGTCTAGTTTCTAGGGCGATGGCATGGCTGGTTCCCAGCTAACTTATTTAAGCTTAGTACAACCGGATGGGTGAGCATTATCCACTAGTTCGACATTGGTGTTATATTGTCGTACCACACTCCTTCTTATCTATCTGATGTTGGTGGTCCATAGGGTAGGTATATTCTTTCTCTTTCCTTTCTCTTGCCCTTTCTAGGGCAATTGTGAAGTTGGTCCTTAGCTAATTTATTGAGCTTAGTACACCCGGTGGGTGAGAAATATCCCTACTTAAGTAGTGGTGTTATATTATCCTTCCCCGCTCCTTCCTATCTAGTTACTGTTGGTGGTCCATTGCTGCCTGTGGTTACAATGTGGGCCAGGGTGTTAATGCTAGGTCATAACTTGCATTCCTTCCCGATTGATCTGTGGGTATTCTTTGATATGATTCTAGGTGGTCTATCTACAATTGATAAGTGTATATGTTGTAGGTCGGTATGTCCTTACTTCTATTAAGGGTCTAGTGTTTAGGGAATAGGTTCTTCTCTCAGCTCAGTTCCGCTGCGTATGCCCCTATAGGTATTCTTTCTGGTTATGGGGTGAAGAGCCAGTATTTGAGGAGTTTCCTGAATTGTAGGTGATCTCTTGTGTTGCGTATGTTCTTTGGTAGTTCATTCCAGGTTTACTGGATCTGAGTGGCCTTGTTGTGTGATGTACGTTTTTATTTTTCTTCTAAGGAAGTCTGTGCCTTGATCATGGATTGCTCTGTGCATTATGCATATTGATTTGAACTTGATCTGCTGTTTGATGGGTAGCCAGTGTACTTTTTTCAGCGCTGGTGTGATGTGTTCTCTTCGAGGTAGTTTAAGGAGTAGTCTGGCCACTGCATTTTGTATCAGTTGGAGTTTTAGGAGTCGTTCAGGCATGCCTAGATATAAGCTATTGGCGTAGACTAACCTGGACATGATGAGAGCGATGACAGAGGTTGTTTTGTTGGTGAATAAGAGGAATGATAGGATCCTTTTAGCCTCTCGCAGGAGAAAGAAGCATTTTTTTGATTAGGGCGGAAAGCTTGAAGCAGCCTCACTACAGAGTACTTGTAGTAGTGGTAGGAGTTTTGTCCTGGCAGGCGAGTGCAGCAGGAAATGGATTATTGTTGGTTCGTCCTGGCAGGTTAGTGGACCACGAAGAAGATAATTGAAGTACTGCAAAGTGGTAGAAGGTTGTACCGACAGGAAAGTGACAAGGCCACTCGTGTGTTGTGATGAACTGTGGAAAAATCATCCTGACAAAACTCTATTTATTTATTACGAAGAGGAGATATGGAATGTTTGTGTTTTTCAAAGAAGAGAAAGTATATTAAAAAACCATTCTGACACAATGTTATTGTGTATGAAGAAGATATGTGAAACTAGTTGGGTTTTTCAACGACAATACATTACAAGGAAAACTGATTGGAAGTGCGAAGACAAAGGGCCTGATTAGGAGATTCGGGTAAAAACTCAGTCATTACCGGCATGGTGGTACTAGCGCGTCCGTGTTCCCTCGACGCCGCAAATAGTGGCTGATTACGAGAGCGCATGCACCCGCGTACCTCCATGCCGGTAATGGCTGCACCGCCATGCCGTTAAAGACCCCACAAAACCCGCTGATACCGCTTCCGCCCAGGATCAACCCCTAAATAAGGGACCCAGCAATACCATCATGTTAATACCGGGTCCGTAATACCAGACCCGGAAGTAACGTCATCGCGCTGGAACGGGAAATGCACCAGCGGCCATCTTAAAAAACACAATCCATCGCAATCCTCCGAACTCGGTACTTGTACCGAGTCGAGCAGCCCGAATCACCTGAGACTGTCGAAAGCCACCAGGAAACCCACCCCCGACCCGCCTGCGCAGGAAGAGGTTTTCTGATGATGAGCTAAACATGTTGGCCGACACGTTGGTTTGCACCGCTGATGAAGTGTTCGCAACAGACCTAAGGCGCCCAGCCCAACTGTGCAAAAAAGAAATCTGGGAGAAGGTGGCGAGGAAAGGAAGGTCACTGTGGTTGGCACCAACACCCGCACTGTGAAGGATGTGAAGAAAAGGTGGGATGACCTATGTCTCCGTGTCTGAAACATCATGTACGCCAACCACAGGGAGGGCCTGGCAACAGGCGGCGGGGACCACTCTCCCACAAAACTGACAAGGTCAGAGGAGACTTGCAGCAGTACCATTAGCATGGAGTCAATTAAGGGATTTGGAGACGTGGAGTTGGGAGTGCCGTTATCAGCAGATGGAGGTGGGTGTCCCCACATAACACAGATAACCAAAGCATGACGTAGCCCAACTAATGTGATAGTGAAGTAAGGCAATGCATGGCCCATCATACACACATTTACATATCCATGTCCAGATGGTAGCCCAAACACTGGCACATTGATATGCATGCTGCATGCCAATCCTATAACCAATAGACACCCAACACACAGCAAAACAGCACATGTCACACATCACGCAAACCGCAATACAACGGTAGGCCACACAGCACACACCAGTGCTAAAATGTGAGTACCCGACGTATGCCCATATGGCCCCCCGCTATTGCAAGCACCATGTCCACCACACGTACAAGTATGCAATGCATCAAATGGGAACAACTTAACAACACCAATGTATGCATCATGCACGTACCATCATCACTGATGCCCTGCCTATCTTGGTCTCCCACAGGCACTGATGCTGACAGTGATGGCCAGGAAGCTGTTGCACAGGCCACAATACCCGCCAAGGGATACAGGCCCAGCCAAGAAGGCACCAGACCACCAACCTCTAGGGCAATATCAATGCCCAGACTGCCACACAGAGCAGCAGCACCAATACGGGGCAGGCCATCGGAGAGGCAGACACCACCTGATGACACAGATACACTGGACTTGTCCACTGTGCTGGAAGCAGAGGCGGATGGGACACAGTCTGCTGCCACCAGCTCAATCGGGGAGGTAGCTGCCTCAGCCCCCCATAGCGATGCAGAGGCAGAGGGCCATGTTGAAGACCAATCAGACATGGATGGCAACCTCAAGGGGGATGGTGCACATTCGCTGAGCCCCCAGCACACCACACAGGGCACCCCAGTCAGCACCCACAAACACCAGTCCGGAGTACTGGGGAGTCCACATCTTTGGTCCCCATCAGAGGACAGCCCTGCATTGGGCCGCCCTGCAAGTGCCCCGTCCACCTCCACAGCCACCTGTGCCATGGAGGCCCGCATGACAAGGATGGAGGCCCACCAGGATCAGATGATTGAGCTGGTCAGGCAGTACGTCGCGGAGGGAGAATTGACCCGCCGCAAAATTCGTGAGACCAATGCTGCACACATTGTGGCCATGCACATTGAAACGGCATGCAGTTTAATTTACAAGCTGTAGAATAAAGACGTGTTGGGCCTCTTTGCTTGCTTGGCTCCCGTACTATACACCCAACACTGGAGACGAGCCGGAAGACACGGATCCCTGTGTGCTGGCAGTGGCGCGGAAGCGAGAATGCAGAAGTACCGCCTCGGAACGAGACGGGCTCTGTTGCAGGCCCATATTTAACGCCCTTGATGGATCCGTTGGAATAAGGAATGTAGAATTGTGCTTGGGCTCGACGGACCTCAGAGGCGTAGACAGGGTAGGGCCTGAGTGGGCAAGGCCCTCCCAAAATCTGTAAATGCCCACTCTGCAGCACAGCTGTTAATAACACTGTGGTGGGCTCAACTACATTAGCTTCAGGCTCCACTTGTTAGATAATCCTGGCTACGCCTCTGGCTACCCTAAGCCTTGGACTATATTACAGGCCTGTGTGCAACTCGCTCAACAAAGCCATCAGAGACATTATTTGAAGACTGTGTTCACTCTCGACGGCGCTGACTCACACTTCGCGCTGCATAACGACCTGAAGGACAAGAGGTCTACAAGGTTTCCTGAGTTGAGAAGAGTGCAGGAAAGCAGCTTTGGGCCCCGCACCACAACAGGCACCCACCAGTTTCTGCAGAACAGCAGCAGGCTGAGAGGGACTTTGAGTCAACTTCACATCTTCATCCCCACTTGTGGAAAGGGCAGGAGCCCCCACACCCACCAGGAACGAGGACCCGGCGAGGAGATCCCGGTGAGGAGCACGCTGCATCCGAGCGGCAGCCGGCCCTCCCCGCCCGCAGACACCAGCTGATGCTGCATCTTGCCCTGCCTGGGCACCCCATCGCCTCCCTGGCACCCTTGGCCCCCCATCTTCACTTTAAAGCCGCACGCGCCGACATCCACCTTTTCATAATATCGGGCGCGATGCGGCACGGAAACGAGGCTGAGACGCCCATACGTTGCTAGGCAACGTGTATTTGTATTTATACTTAAATACAAACATCCGCCGGCAGGCGGAAGAGCCGGCGGCCATCCGAAGGCCTCTTAAGGCCATTCGACCCTGTTTGCCCCTGTTCGCCGCTTTGCAGAGTGAAGTCCCCTGCAAAGGCGGAGGAGTAGTGTTCTTCCCGCTATCGGCGGTCACCACCCGTGAGTACATCACTGCTGTAGAATTTCTACTCGCACAGCTAACAATCTCTATGGCAGCATCTCCTACCAGAATTCTACCTTTGACCTACCTCTAACTTGGCATGTGCTTAGTTCCGTACTAACTCCTCTGCCTATTACGATATGCGCACCACGTCATCTGCTTAACTACCGCCTTGCCTTGCTGCATTCAGCTGCCTCACTGGATTATGCTATCCTGGCCTATTCATATCTCGTGTGCACTGTATCCTATGATGTGTATTCTGTCCCAGGGTCAATAACTATCCACCTATGACTATTGCTGTACCCTATGATCGCTATCAGTATACACTGATTTGTGTCTTGCCATTTGGTCACTACAGACCTCTGTGTTGTGCCTTATGGTCGCTAACGGACCACTGTGTTGTGCCTTATGGTCGCTAACGGACCACTGCAATCGTGTTGTGCCTTATGGTCGCTAACGGACCACTGTACTGTGCCTTATGTTCGCTACCGGACCACTGCAATTGTGTTGTGCCTTATGGTCACTAACGGACCACTGTGTTGTGCCTTATGGCCGCTAACGGACCACTGTACTGTGCCTTATGGTCGCTAACGGACCACTGCAATTGTGTTGTGCCTTATGGTCGCTAATGGACCACTGTGTTGTGCCTTATGGTCGCTATTGGACCACTGCAATTGTGTTGTGCCTTATGGTCGCTAACGGACCACTGCAATTGTGTTGTGCCTATGGTCGTCAACAGAGCACTGCTATTGTGTTGTGCCTTATGGTCGCTAATGGACCACTGCAATTGTGTTGTGCCTTATGGTCGCTAACGGACCACTGTAATTGTGTTGTGCCGATGGTCGCTAACGGACCGCTGCAATTGTGTTGTGCCTTATGGTCGCTAATGGACCACTGCAATTGTGTTGTGCCTTATGGTCACTAACGGACCACTGTAATTGTGTTGTACCTTACGGTCGCTAACGGACCACTGCAATTGTGTTGTGCCTTATGGTCGCTAACGGACCACTGTAATTGTGTTGTGCCTCATGGCCGCTAACGGACCACTGCAATTGTGTTGTGCCTTATGGTCGCTAACGGACCACTACAGCTGTGTTGTGCCTTATGGTCGCTAACGGACCACTGTAATTGTGCTGTGCCTTATGGTCGCCCTCTTGGTCACTATCAGACCACTTGCTCCTAGACTATACTAGGTCAACATGCCCCTCACCAACAGTCTAATTGCTATAAACTCACCCATGTACACTTTCAGTGTCCTACTCACTAGATTACTGCCCACCTTTCTCCTCCTTATACTGCACTCTGGTTGGACCGTACTTAACCACACCACCGCCCCGTCCTCCACTTTCACCTGCATCACACCACAACTATGCCATCCTACGCTCACCACACCAACCCCTACCTCAACAACCCAGCCCTTTGGATCCAACACTTTGCTACTAGACCTTTACCAAACATACCTTGCTCCATCACCCTGAGAAATGCCAGACTTGGCTCGCGACTCACCCACGCTTCCCATCACTCAGCGCATCGTAACAAACTGCCTCAGACCTCTACACCGTCCACACTTACGCCAAATCTTCCACCATCCCTTTCCAATCCCCCCAACTTAAGCAACATCAAAGGTGCGTTAATCAATGCCAGATCTCTCTCGGCTCACGCCCTAGAACTAGCTGACCTCATCCTCAACCTCGACCTTGACTTTATCGCTATTACCGAAACCTGGCTCCATCCTGCCTCAGGTCCTCTTCTCTCCCTCGCCATCCCTCCAGACTATAACATTATCAGACATGATCGTAATTCTAATCAGTCCAAAGGTGGTGGCATTGCCATCATCCACAAAAATGCCCTAAACCTCCACCTCTCTGCCACGCACCACTTTTCCACTCTGGAAGCACTGACAGCTAAATTAGCTGTTACCCCTAACCACTCTATCACCTTCCATCTACTCTACCGGCCACCTGGCCCCCTATCCACTTTCGCGGAGGACATCTCTAACATCATCACTCACAACACCAAAACCAATTCCCAGGTCACGATATTGGGGGATTTCAACCAAGGTCTTTCTGACCCCAAGGACACTGCTGCCACGACTATTGACAATATCCTTACGAATGCTGGATTCACACAGTTCATAAACCAACCTACCCAAGACAAGGGTAGAACCCTTGATTGGCTAGCCGCCCATAATTGTCCCATCAACATCACCTCCAACCAACAGTGCTCATGGACTGACCACAACTTAATTACATTCAATATCGAGTCCAAATCTGTCAGCCTCTCTCCTAGCATTGCACCTGCTACAGCCACTCGCAATAAACGTGACATCACCTGTGACAGACTCCTCCCTCTCCTCCTTCCGGCTCTCAATGACCAGGCTCTCTCATGCTCTGACCCCACGGGCTTGGTTGACGCCTTTAATCGGGCTATGCTTAAAGCCTTAGACACCATCGCACCCTCTAAACTGAGAAAATCCAAACCTCGAGCCCACCTGAACTCCTGGTTCACACCCCAGCTTAGAACTTTACGCAAAGATAAACGAATTGCGGAATCTCACTGGAAAAGTAACCACTCTCCAGCCAACAAATCGTATCTACTCTTGGCCACCCTTAATTACAAGGAAGCCATACTCCAGGCAAAAAAAGACACATACAATAAACGCATCGAACAAGCCAATTCCAACACCAAAGAACTGTTTAAAATCCTAAAAGAACTTGAAACTCCTGTTACTGCACCTGACACCTGTACCAAAGATAGCACCTGGTGCTCCAAAATCCAAGAGACTCGCCTAGGCAAGATTGCCACTCTTCAAATTAAAATCAACAACAAACAAACTAGCCTTCAATCTAACCCTCTACCGATCCTTACACCTACTATAAACCACTCCATCCCAGATTCTCTGACTCCTTTTAGCTTCTCTCCACTCTCCATTCCTGAAGTGGAAAAGATCATCGCCAGCCTTAAACCTTCCAACTGCCATGGTGACCTCTGTCCTGCGCCTATTATTAAGGAAGCAGCTCATGACCTAGCACCATTCATCACTACACTCATTAACTCTTCCTTTAGCTCTGGGATTGTACGGGACAACCTAAAGGATGCCTGGGTCATCCCGCTCCTGAAAAAACCTACCTTGGATCCCAGCATACCCACAAACTACAGGCCAATAACCACTGTCCCATTTTTACTAAAAATCCTTGACCGTGCGGCATACCTACAAATTCAAGAATACCTTGAATCAAACAAACTTCTGGGACTCAGGCAATCAGGGTTTCGGCTACACCACGGTACTGAAACTGCCCTTATCGATTTAAAAACGCAGATCGAAGATCTCAAAGACAAAGGCAAACCTGCGCTACTACTTCTCCTGGACCTCTCGGCGGCTTTTGATCGTGTTAATCATAAAATTCTTTGTCACCACCTCAAATCAGCTGCACACTTTTCAGACAAAGCCTCAACCTGGATCAGTTCCTTCCTCGATAACAGATCAATGCGCGTGTTCTCTCCATTAGCAGCCGCCCCACCGGCCCCGGTCTCCTGTGGCGTGCCTCAAGGGTCCTGTGTCTCGCCCACATTGTATAACGTGTTCACCAAACCCCTTTTTGATATTCTGTACCATCTGGGTGTCACGTACACCAATTACGCTGACGACACCCAGATACTAATCCCTATCACAGGTGACTACACTACTGACTCCCTCGCCATCAACGCCATCTACCAGGTCATCCAAGCTTGGATGGCTCAACACGGACTTTGTCTAAATGATGAAAAGACAGAGCTCCTCATTCTTGGTTCACCACAAAAACTCACGAAACTTGACCCTGCTTTTAAGTCCTTCACCATTGACGGGAATACTATCCCTACTGCTAAGGACACAAAAACCTTAGGGATTTACATTGACTCGACATTATCCCTGACTAGACAAACCAACTCAGTCTCATCAGCAGCAGCTTATACTTGTAAGCTTATTACGGCCTGTCGCCCGTTCCTTTCCACAGCTAACTGCGTGACCTTGGCTAGGACCTTCGTACTGTCCAAGGTCGACTACTGCAATGCCCTTTACCTAGGTACTAATTGCTGTAACTTAAATAAGTTACAAATTGTCCAAAACAATGCGATCAGAGCGGCCCTCAACATTCCCAGGCGCCAGCACATATCCGATACTAGGCGTAACCTTCACTGGCTCTCTATCCCACACCGCATTTCCTTGAAGTCTTTGGCTCTCACCCATAAATGCCTTCACAACCAAGCTCCCGGTTACTTGGCGAACAGATTTGCCCTCCATAGCTCCACTAGACCTCGCAGATCGGCCCAAGCCAACTGCCTTGTCATCCCACGATTCAATCTCCAAAGATCCGGTGGGACCAGCTTCCCCATCTTGGCAGCCAAACTTTGGAACTCACTCCCTAATGAGCTGAGAGCAGAACCCTCCTTCCTGAGATTCAAACACCTTACTAAAGCCTGGCTGTCCTCCCAAGACATCTAACACTGGCTCACTGCCCTACTTGCACTTTGACAGACTCTTGTATATGCATTCTGCTTATCTTCTTACTGCTATTCTCCTGATTGTAAATTTTGAAATTCTCCTGTAAAAACATTTATACTGCCATGTTATGCTTTCATCATGTTGTATCCAAGTTATGCGCCCGGTTGCCCCTGGGCCTGGTGCGCTATAGAAATAAAATAAATACAAATGAACAAAAACATGATGGTGATACATGAGAGTCTAGCAGCAGTGACCAGGTTGTGGGCAGGATTGCCGATAACTTGCAGCAGCAGCGCCCTGCACTGACAGATGCACAAGCAGGCACGTCCACTTCATCCAGCACACCTGCCAGCTCGGCTCAAACCAGCCCTGTGCGGTTGACCAGGCGCAGCCCATGCCACACAGACATGCAGCCCCCAGAACAAAAGAGAGGCCACCACTAGCAGGGCCACCCTGCATGTGCTGACTGCATTTTGATTAAAAACATTTATAGCACATCATGTGTGGGGTGTTAATGGGGGAGGTGGTATGTGGTGTTGGGTGTGTTTGAGGGAAGGGGTATGGGGTGTTGGGTGTGTTTGGGGGAAGGGGTATGGGATGTTGGGGAGGGGGTGTTGGGGGGACGGGCTATGGGGTGTTGGGGGAAGGGTGTGTGTGAGGTGGAGGGTTCAACCAGAATGATGTTTAATTTTAAATACACCCGTTGTGTGCAAAATCATATCATGATTGGACATTGTTCATTTTGTGTGTGTTTATTCAATTCATGACAGTGCACAGTGGCCAACTCCCCACGCACCCTGTGTCCATATGCAAATGATCCCAGTGCCCATTTTAGTACTAACACAGAACCATCAGCATCCCAGTGTTTCAGAAGAAATCATCAATCACTGATTGGCGCACAGCACGGCCAACTTATGCATCGCGACCTGGCACGGGTGCTGCTTCTCCATCATCATCTTCATCCTCACCTGGTGCATGCATGTCAATGTCAGGTGGCAGTGGTAAATTTCTTCGGACGCACATGTTGTGCAGCATGACACAGGCCATGGTGACCTTTGCCACCTTCTCAGGACTATATAGGAGTGCCCCACCAGACCTGCTTAGGCAGCGGAAACGCGCCTTCAACAGGCCAGAGGTCTGCTCAATCACAACACGGGTACGGGTGTGCAAACGATTGTACTCCTCTTCAAGGCTGTTCTGCGGGTTCCGCACAGGGGTAAGTAGCCACGGCCTCAAAGGATATCCTCCATCACCTGCAAGCAAATACAAATAGGTGTGTGTCTCTCTAAGCTGCCACCTTCAGGAAGCACAGTCATGGCCGCAGCTATTTGGGTTGGATATGCACATGTCCCTGTATGTACGCAAAATTGTTACTATACTGTCATGAGGTGTGGTAGTCTGGATGGCTTTCAATAGATGATGCCGTGTGTAATAATGCATGCTGAGGCGGATGTACTGTGGTAGTACGACAATGTTTAGCCTCCCATTCATGCTGTGTATTCTACACTGTGCATGGTCAAACTAGCCACATTGGCACAGTTGCAATCCTGTTCAGTCATGCATTGCTTGCCATCACCACGGTGGCCTGGTTGTGCCTCTTGCTTGTTGTCATCGATATGCATAATTGGTAAAATGTGTGCCAGTGATTAATTGGTAAAATGTGTGCCAGTGATGTGTCATGTTCCGTTTGGGAGGTTCAGGTCAGGAGTGTTTTGCTCTGCATGCATTCTCCAAATACCGACATATGCCACCCAGGTGGAGTATGCATCCCCCCCATTCCCACCCAGGTGGAGTATGCATCTCCCCCTTTCCCACCCAGGTGGAATATGCATCCCCCCCTTTCCCACCCAGGTGGAGTATGCATCCCTACACATCAGTGCCCCAAAGCACTGCCTTGGGCCAGTTGGGCAACTCACCAAGCAGCCAGGCACGTGGTCCAGCATGTCACTCCATGTGACGGGTTAGCGTTGAGTTGCGCAGCACCATGGCATCATGTGTTGATCCGGGAAATCGGGCGCAGCAATGTGTGATGATCTTGCTCGAGTCACATACCATTTCACATTGATGGAGTGGTATTGCTTGCGATTGCGGTACGCTGCCTCTATGGCATGGGGGACTACCAATTCAACATGGGTACAGTCCAGGGCACCAACACAATTGGGCATGCCTGCCATTGCATGTAAGCCTACTTTGGTGTCGGCTATCTCCTGGGCAGTCCGTGGTAGGGATATGTGGGTGCTTGCATGCTTCAGGAGGGCATCCAGCACTTGGTTCAACATGCGTGAAAAAAGTGGTTGTGAAATACCATGCAGCTGCACCACTGTGTGTTGATAGGTGCCTGTGGCCAGGAAGTGGAACGCAGACACCACCTTTAGTAGCGGGGGGATGGCAGTGCGTATTTCTGTCAGGCTGGCAATGTCGTTGTGTATCAGGTCCACTATGGTGGTGATGGTGTCCCGGTCCAACCGGTACAGGGTGTGGATCTGCTCAGGGGTTAGGTTGGATGGCCTGGGTCTGATGCGAGGGATTGGTGGCTGCCTACGAGGCACTGCTGGCTGCGCTGGTGGTAATTGCTGGGCCTGTCTCACCCTCCTTCTCCTCCTGCATCTCCTCTGTGCTGCCTGTTGTTGATGCTGTTGTTATTGTTGTAGTTGGTGTTGTTGCTGTAGTTGTAGCAGTATTGGCATGTCCTCCAGCGCCATGATTGCAACAGCTAGTGGTAGCATTTTGGTGTTGGAAGGGGTGTGGTGTGTGGGTGTGCTCATTTTATACTGGCCCAGCCTCCATTGACTCCACCTGTGGGGATTGTGTGCACCTGTGGCAGTTGGCTTGATTGCTGTTTGCGGGTGGTCCGCAATGCCTGAATGGCCGACATCGTGCAGCCCGTGATTACCGGCTTCTCGATGCCGGTATTTGCATGTCCGCGTGGGTTGGGATGTCCTCCTATTACCGGCATGCCGGTATTTGCTCCACAAAGGGGCACGTGTACACGTCCATGCCGCTGTTAGTGGCACAGTTATTTAGGGTGCCGCTAATAGCGGGTTGCCGGGTCATAATACACCGGAGCGGGAAGCGATGCCGGTAATCCTTTACCGGCATCGTTTTTCCCTTACCGCCAACCTCTTAATGAGGTCCAAAGTGTTTTGGTTTAACAAGCAAGAACTGTGGAACTTTGACTAGTATTTTGAAGAGTGATATATTTTGTTGAACAAAATGTCAGTTCAAATGCCAAGTGAAAGATCTGTGGAGTGAAGAGAACTCTGTGTTGTACTGGAAACAGAACGTGGCTATTGAAAGTACCTATCTTGACTGGAACTCATTTTGGAAAATCCTGCATTAATACTGGTTACAAGGATACATATTTACAGAATTTATGTTTGAATATCACTGTTATGCTGTTGAGTTTAACCGGCCATTTGATACCTGTATGATTCTGTTGTATGTAGGAGTGTGAGGGACAGATACCTTTTATTAGAGTGGTTTCCTGTAGTTTTAGTTGGAGAGGTAGGGAAATTATCGTTAGGGAAGGGAAAGTGAGGTGTTCATCCCCCCTTTATTATTTAATAACGTGGCTACTTGTCTGCTTCAAATGTCTGACCGCTTACAACTCAGAGTTCATTGGGAGAAGAATGGAGAGGTATCAGAAGGGGAAAGGACACAGCAGAGAAGGAGAAGTTGTGGAGACCTAGAAGGTACAAGAAAGAGGCAGTAGGTGAGAAAGGACTGGTGGAGAGCTACCACAGAGAGAGGTGTGGGGAAGAGGGAGCGCTTCAACAAAGCCGACGCTGGGGCCATGTGCGTGAGTGCGCAAGAGAACCCACGTTAGTGGAGGTGTTCTGAAACCACCAGTCAGTGATAGAAATCTGATAGAAAGGACAGAAAGAGATGGTCGATTGCTTGCACCAGGAGCAGGGAGATTGTCTGCGTGTGCTGGAAAGACATGTCACGGATTTGGAGAGCAGAGAGTTGTGCTATGTAGGGCATACCAAAGGAATTGCAGAACTGAATAGCCTAGAGTTGGTAAAGAAAGTCCTGACTCGGCACGATGGGAAATTTAGTGAAAGTTCCAAAGCATCAAAAATACATAGTTAGGTACAGAAAGACCTGATGGTGGCTTCTGGAAAAAAAGTGAAAGAAACAGAAGCATTAGAAAGATATTTTAAGAAGCAGAGGACTCTGATGGTGCATTCTGGGAAGCATATTGAAAGAACCAACAACTCTAAAAGACCTTGGAAAATAAAGAGACCTAAAGATGCATTCTGGGCAAACATAGTGAAAGTGCTAAAAGACACTGTGACACATACCTGATGCTCCATTGTGGGAAACGTTCAGTACTAAAGATACCAAAAAGCATTGTGAGAGGAGATGCCTGTCAGATGTTGCATCTTTGGAAATGGAGTGAATTTCCTAAAGAATCACCAAGTGACTTTATGAAAAGTAATGCCATTCTGGTCATAATATAAAAGACAATTTTAAAATAAAGATTGTAAGTAGAATGTACACATGTTATGTGAGCATCTTTGGCCGGTTTGATACTGGGCCAATTAAGATTGCCATATTCCAGGATCTACAACATCACAGGACACACTCCCACCCCGGAATCACTATGGGAAATAGCAAAGAAACATTCACATGCTGACCCCTGAGTGACAAGGGAAAGTAAAAAAGACAGACGAATGTAGGGTTGTTCACTTTGGAGGTTTCACACTTATCAGATTAGAAGGTGTTGTGGTTGAGCGCCCCGCATAGGGCTTGTGCTGGGTGATATGATGTGTTGAGGTCACGTGTGATCATCTGAAAGAGATAATAAGAGATGGCAGACAGCTCCCCGTGTGCCATTTCCGACCAATCATTGAAGTCTCCTGTGTGTATTTACTTGGGTGCATGCAGGTGGGGGCCTGGCCATACCAGGCCGCATAACACTGGTGATGAGGGATGAAGAATCCTCTGTGTATACCGGCCATGCCGGCACATGCTGCAAGGAGCACTTGCTGTGCGGTGCTCTACATTTGAGCCGGATTTGCTCCGGCGTCCATCGGCCTCCCTGACGAGCTCCCGCTAGGCATGGGTTTGCGCATCCGGCATCCCCGGAGCATTCGCAGAGCTAGGCGTGAGGTGTGCGCGTGGGTCCCTGCTGGGACAGGTTTGTACTGGTGGCCACCGACCCCCAGCGAGATATTACTTTATAGCCGGTAACCACTGACTCCCGCCGAGACATTGGGGGTCATTACGACCCTGGCGCTAAGGGATTACCGGTACCGGTAATCCCTTAGCGCCCAATTCCCATAACGGTGGCTGGAAACAGCCGTTATTGCAGGGACCCGCAATGGGACCCTGGCGATAATTACGGTACCGCAATTCCCCATTCCCCCATGTAAGGGCCATGGTGAAATGGGGAAGTACCGTCCCGCCAACCTTGGAATGGGGTGGTACTTCCTCATTTCACCATGGCGGACTCGTCATAATACCGGTAGCAACCATGGTGCTAATAGCGCAATGGTTTAGCGCCGGTGTTGTAATGAGGGATATTGATTTAAAGGGCAGACCTTGCCGTAGATACTGGTGAGTGTGCACAAAGCCCACGTGTGCTGACGGCGGATGCTGCAAGGAGGTTTCAGTGGATGCTGAGGAGGGCCTTGATACTACACTGTGACCCGGAAGAGCTAGGGGAGACAGCTGGTGGTGTTAGATTTCCCACCTACCGCAGTCCTCATCAAGAGGGTATTCATGCGGTATGGCCCAGGCCAACAGGGGAGGTGCTGGTTACAGAGGGAAGGCTAGCCTGTTTCAGAGAGGTGGAAGTCAATTGAACAAGTCAGATGGTATGGCTCCCAGGTACTTTTGCCTGCAAGGTTTGCAACTATCTCGCCTGCCGCAGCTCTCATCCCTGGGAGTGCTTGTGCGGATTGGACCAGGGGCCCCATCGCTACCAGGTAAAAGGAGGGCAGCACAGAGATGTAGAGAGAGAGTATGGATAGATACGCTAGGTTCAGTGGGAACAGAGGAGTTGACAGCAATGTGTTTTATAACACGCCTGGGCAAGTAATATGCAAGGGCCCAGTCAGGGTGAACAAAGCCGCAGCGCCAAGGCAAGGAGTGGGCGGATCTATCCAACCCCAAGGTCTCCTGTTTCATAGTCACCCAGTGCCAGAGTTCGATATGAAAGGGAGCCTTACATCCATTGGGGCCAAATAGGCGCATTGACTATAGAGACTGGACATGTTCTATGAGGCAGTAGGGTTAGTTGATGATGCTTAAATAAAGACCCTACTGCTTTTTTATTCTGGGAGTGACATCCACAAACTCTATAAGGCTCTGCCCTGTGGATCTGGAACCTATCAACAGGCGAAAAAGGTGCTATTTCGCACCAATGGCGAACTTTGACTTTGAAAGGTTTCGTTTGAGGCCCAGGGCCCAGATGAGTCCCTTCAGTCTTTTTACACAAGGCTTCACCTGCTGGCTGACACTTGTGCTTTTATGGATGAAGACGGAGAGCTGCAATGCCAAATAATTCAGCCATGCCACTCTAACAAGCTTCGCACTCGGATATTGAAAGAGCCTGGGATGCTACTCTCACGGATGTTGAAGTTGGGAAGAGCCCATGAGTCGGCCACGACACGGTCGGCTATGATGGAGGATGCCATCAAGGGGTTGAAGATGGGTGAAGTGTATGTGGTCCAAGGGCAGAATAAGAAGAGTGGAGGTGGAAGTGGGGCAGCCCCAAAGTTGGAACGGAAGAGGCGGTCCCTGAGGCATGTGAGTACTGTGTAGAGTGTCTTCAGTGATGGGACGGAAGTGTGCGTGATGCTACAAGTCAGGGCATTTTACCACTATCTGTAAGAGCCAGAGGCTATGCATAAGTGTCACGAAAACAGCAGATCCATGGAAAAACCGGCACGCTTAGGTGGCTGCCCATAGAGCAGCCAGTGCTGAAGAACGGGACTGGCCTGTAGGTGGCGGGCGGTCAAGAGGGTGACATGGCGGCTGTGTGCGAGCAGGAAGATGAGTATGTTTTTCTCCTAGGTGTTGGAGTGCAGGCTGCTCTGGCAAGCAGCGCTGGCAATGCAGTCAAGAGAAGGCTGCTAAACAAAATGGCGGCTCAACTACAGAAGAATGCCATAGGAAAAGTCTGACCAAGGGTGATGGTGTATGAAGCAGCAGTTTATTACGTTTGTTTGAAAAGTTGTGCATTGGTTTGGTTGTTGTTATACTTTGTATGGGATGTTGTGGTTGGCTGCCCTGCTTAGGGCTTGTGCTGAGTCATGTGTTGAGGTCACATGTGTGACCATGTGACAGAGATAACAAAAGAAGGGGCACAAATCCCTGTGCGCCAGTTCCAACAAATCATAGAGTTTCCTGCATGCATGCAGGTGGGGGGGAGTACATACCAGGCCCCATAACAGAAGGTATCTCATCAAGCAAGGGAGAATTCCTTTTTCTTATCGCATCCATGCAGCACAAGAGGGTATCACCAGAAAAGACCTGTACATCACCCAAAGGAACAACAGAGGAAAAACATGCAGAAGTCAGAGGCACAGCTGAGCCCAATTTAGGGCATCCAGAGCCTCCCAAAGCAGTGCAGAGGCCCCTCCAACTGTTTTTCGGCCTAGACTAGGCCTGTGTGCATGTGAAAGGGAATTGGCCATGAGGCACATGCTGGTTGGATGTACATTCCAAGCGGCACAGCCAGGACAGATTCTTTTCCTCACAGAGGAGGACTGGCCTAGAGGGGGCATCTGGACTTTCCCTTTACACAGTTAGCGATGGGGGTTGGTTTCAGACATTACAGTGTTGTGCTTACTATTTGGTTACATTAAACTATCTGTTTTTCTCTTTACAGTGGCCTGGGGTGTGCACTACTGAAGTGCCAGTGAGGGCACACAAGGGTTGGAGTCTTTGAACCCTAAATTATGGCAGCATTCTGCATAATGAATTTGTTGGTTACAGTTTCAAACCGGGCCTCTAGTCCCTGAGTTGGCATTGTATCATGAATCTTGCTCTTGCAGACGGTCCCAATCCTAACAGCACCTTGGGGGATGTGAGTGCAGATCAAAGCATCTAGTCAGTGTCATGATGCCCTGCGGGGAGGCGTGTGCATCTAGTATTGGGTGCAATGGGGCAATGGAAGAGGCAGGAAGGGACAATACCTTCAGGCAAGGATTAAGGGAGACGAATGGCAACAGAACAGGCTGGCAGGTGTCACCCTGCTCAACTTTCTGGATTGGTTCCCTGTTAGGAGGGATCAAAAAGACTTATGTTTGAGCTCCAGGCTGGAAATGCACTATGTATGTCACACAAAGATAAACCCTGCAATCAGAGGTATTGATAGAGTATTTGAGGGGACTTTCATTTTCATTAGTGCCCTGTAGGGGTGAGTCAGCCAATCTGGAGGCTCGGAACACAGGGTGTACTGTATGCTACAAGCCTGCATCCCGAGGTGCCTGGGCAGCCAGCATCCCCTTTCCTTCCCCGCTCCTCCACGTCATCAGAGTGTGTTTTTCTTACTTTTTTAAAGAAACTTTAGCAGTGCTATTATACAGGAAGCCAGTTTTCAGTGTTGATGGCGTCCAACGTCATTAACAATGAAAACGGACTCCCTGTCCATCAGGACAGCATGGCATCGTGCTGCGCTTCAAAGGTACTTAAAAAAAATATAAACTCCATAACTACACAGGTGCTAATGGCGATATGCCCCGAGGTGGCGGGCTGACCCTTTCAGTAACTGCATCGCTGTGCTCGTTGAAGTGACCCTTGCTGCGATTGGGCACTTATCGCGGGTGGCGGGCAATTATCTACATCTCGGGGCATATCGCCTGAATATAGATAGATAGGGCCTCATTACACGGATGGCGGTAAGGATTTACCGGTACCGGTAAAATACCGGTACCGGTAAATCCTTACCGCCTTACTACGAGGTCCCTTTGCGGGTTGGGGGATTTAAGAGACCCAGGGAGCTAATTACGGTACCGCAATTTGCGGTACCGTAATTAGCGCCTTCCCCATTCCCTTAGAGACCTATGGGGCAAAAATGGGAATGGGGAAGGGCAATGGTGGAAGGGGGAATTACCGCCCCGCCAACCTTGGAATGGGGCGGTAATTCCCCTTTCCGCCAAGGTGGTGCCGGTATACCGGCATGAACCATGGCGCTATTAGAACCATGGTTCTCCGCCATCCGTGTAATGAGGCCCATAGTCTTAGAGGTTACTAGCATCTGTGTTCTTCTTCACATACATTCCCCATCCTCTTACTACAAAGTAGGACACCTGTTTGGGCACCAGGCACCACAGTGAAAGGTCACACAAAGATAAGGTCCCACTAACAGAAGAATGATAGAATATTTGAGGAATCTTTCACTTTATATGTAGATACTCTTGGAGATGACTTACTAGCATGTGCTTCTTTATATTTTACCTCTATGCCATGTCCTTTTACCAAAAGGTATGACCCAGCAGCTAGCTATGGCATTCCAGCTGCCCACTGGAGAGCAGAGTCAGCTGCTGCTGACGCTTGGATGGACCCTGTCCCAGACATGTCCTGCTCAAGAAAAGGCTACATGCAGGTTCTGCCTTCAGTGTCACAAGGAAAGTCAACTGGACTGTTAGAAATCTTTGTCACATGCCATGTCACATTGTAGGGAAATCAATCACTGCTTGCCTATGATTCAAAATAATCAGTGAATTTGGTGCAATCCTCAAAGAGCCACGGACGTCATTTGGGGGTCTCCCCCGCTACCCCTGTGGTTTCCCTTGCTACCCATAAAATTATTTTTAAAATAAAATAATGTTTACCCTTTTTTTATGGCAGCTCCTGGACTGTGGCCAGCCCCATGTGGTTTCTGGAGTGGTGGCATTCTTGTTCAGGCCTCTTAAAAACCGGGGGTTCCACAAGTGACCCTAAATAAGAAAGAATAGGAATAACAAATGATTTGCCTTTCTAGATTTCTATACAATAATTGCTAGACACATTAAAGGTTTATTTCACGCACGCTCCAGGGGCTGAGTCACTGATTTAGTCTGTTCATAAACACCTCAAATTCACAATGCAGACAGAAACTTCCAAAAATCATTTAGAGTAGAATAAGCATCCATGGCTCGCAAAACTGGACACTGCTTACAATGGCTTTACTATCGACGGCCATGCCATCCCTGAAGCCTCTGCTGTCAAAACTCTGGGAGTTTATATGGATGCTACCCTTAACATGTCTAGGCAGGTTAACGACATTACCTCCACCTCTGCCTATGCCACCATGCTCACCCAAGCAAGCAAACCTTTTCTCTCTCTTTACAATCGTATTGTAGTCAACCGGCCCCTTATCTGTGCCAAACTAGACTATTGTAATGCCCTCCTCTGCTGAACATCAGAAAAGAACTTGAACAAGCTCCAAATTGTACAAAATAACGCCATCCGCCATGTTGTGGACTGCAGGAAACATGACCACATCTCTGATGCCAAAAGAGCTGCTCGCTGGCTCCCAGTCAGGGAAAAGATCAAATTCAAAGTCCTCTCCATCTCACATCACTGCCTTTCGAACAATGCTTCCTCTTACCTGGCCTAGCAATTTAACAGATACTCTCCTGCCAGGCCACCATGCTCCTTGAACAGCCACCTTCTTACTGAACCTAAGGTTTGCCGGAAAAAAGCAGGGGCATCCAGCTTCCCAGCCTGTGCAGCCACTCTGTGGAACAATTTACCCCTCACAACTTACCTGTTCTGCTAAACTTTGTACCATGCCTTACCTACACTTCCCTGTACCTTTGCTGACTTGCAATTCCTGTAACAAGTGCCTAGATGCCCGTGGGCTTTGTGCGTTGCTATAAATACAAAAATAAATAAATAAATGATATAGTATTTGAGGAATCTTTCATTTTATATTTAGGTACTCCTGGAGATTACTTACTAGCGTGTGCTTCTTCACATGTTACCTCCATGCCATGTCCTTTTACCACAAAGTAGGACACAGCAGCTACCTACGCATTCCAGCTGCCCATTGGAGAGCAGAGTCAGCTGCTGCTGATGCGTGGATGGACCCTGTCCCAGAAATGTCCTGCTGAAGATAATGCTACCTGCAGGTTCTGCCTTCAGTGTCACAGGGAAAGTCAACTGGACTGGTAGAGGTCTCCGTCACATGCCATGTCACATTGTAGGGAAATCAATCACTGCTTGCCTATGAATATAAATAAGCAGTGCATTTGGTGCAATCCTCAAAGAGCTACAATTTATTTCTGCTCTTTGTAATTGAGTTCTGCCTGCTCTCCCGCCTCCCTTACTATGTATGAGTGATGCAGGATTACATGGTTTCTGCAGAAATATCACCCTCGGGTGAGCGGGATCATGCCCTGCATATTTTGGGGAAACTTACACTCCAGCTGCCAGTGTTGTGTCCATTTGAGTGATGCTTGAAATGATGATGCATCCCTTTGTTGAAACTGCACTGTGGAGCTCATTTAGAGTGTGTGGCAATAATAACCTTTATACCACCAATTTCCTGAAAAACTGCCCGAAAAGCAGTAGTATAGAGAGTGCCATGCTGCCATCAATTCCATATACCGACAGAAACAAAGCCAATATATCAATTGCACCACAATTATGCCTATGGAACCCTAGTGCTGCACCCTTGGAAAAACAGTCTATTGGCATACATGCAACAACCCAAAAAGGAGCAGCCAGTATACAACAAAATTGTTGGATGATCCACCAGAGATTACTGTTACAATGGACCTGGCATAAATAGGATGGAAACCAATGGATAGTGTGTCTGCCCGTATTTAAATGATATGTTATACCATTGATACTATCGCCCCACTGAAGCTGTGCAAAGGTAAACCTAGAGCTCATTTGAACTCTTGGAACACCCCTGAACTCAAAATATTGAGAAAAAAGAAAGCTCAGCTAGAAATACTATGGAAAACAACACCATCTGCTGAAAAGAAAACTAATCTTACGAATATCTCCTCCTTATACAAAAAGGAGATAATTTGCACCAAGAAAGAAGCTTACAACGTTAGGATAAATCAGGCAGGATCCTGCACCAAAGAACTTTTCATTATTCTAAAGGAATTAGAAAATCCTAATCCACCCACAGATACTTGCATAAAAGACAAACCTTGGTGCACCAGTATCCAGAACGCCCTTGCCAACAAAATCACAGGGCTCCAAACCAAAATTGAGGATAAACGACAACAACTTACCAGTAGCAAGTCTACTTGCCCAGGTACACTACCGCCCACAGACACTAACTTAGGCTTCACTTTCAAAAAGGTAACTATACCAGAAGTTCAAAAAATTATAACCTCTCTAAAACCATCTAACTGCAAAGGGGACAGCTGCCCTGCCCAGATTATAAAAGACTCAGCCAGAGATCTATCCCCTTTCATCACTAAACAAATAAATCTGTCCTTCTCCACTAATTCAGTCCCCAGTAACCTGAAAAAATCATGGGTTTTCCCACTTCTAAAAAAACAATCATTAGACCCGGCCATTCCCACTAATTATAGACCCATCACTACGGTCCCATTCTTGGTAAAAATCCTTGACAGAGTTGCCTACCTGCAAATTCAGGACTACCTAGAGACTAACCAACTGCTAGGAATACGTCAGTCTGGCTATAGACCTCAACACAGAACAGAAACTGCCCATGTTGACCTCAAAAGTCAGATTGATGAAATCAAAGATAAAGGTAATGCCGCTATCCTACTCCTTCTAGACCTCTCAGCGGCCGTCGACCTGGTCGACCACAAAATCCTCTGTAACCACCTATCGTCCGCAGCTCACTTCTCCTCCTCTGCTGTCATGTGGATACAATCCTTCTTGGCTAATAGAACCATGAATGGTTTCTGTGCTGGGCCGCAGGCAGCAGAGAAACCATTATCTCGATGCGAACACCAACCTTTTTTCAAACAAATTAACATGACTGCCTCAGCCACTGCCTACACAGGCAAGCTGATCAGGGCCTGTAGACCTTTCTTGTCCTCTATTAGCTGCCTTACGCTGGCCAGGGCTCTTATATAGTCCAAACTGGACTACTGTAACAGCCTATACTTTGGTGCAAACCAATCCATAATTAACAAACTACAGGTACTCCAAAATAACGCGCTACAAGCAGCATTAAACATCCCCAGGCGATAGCACATCTCCACCACCAGAAAATCCTGCAAATGGCTCTCTATACAACAAAAAATGTACCTACAAACCATCTGTCTCACATACAAAGCTTTAAACCATCTAGCCCACCTTATCTCACCAACAAATTCACCTTGAAATCGGCTACCAGAGTTACCAGATCTTCCAATACCTTATGCCTAACAGTGCCCAGATTTACCTTAAAAAGAGCCGGAGGATCCAGCTTCACGGTCCTTGCCTCCCAACTTTGCAACCCTTTACCATTTAACATCAAATCTATTGAGTCCTTTCAGTCTTTCAGGAAACAGGTTATTGGATGGTTACTGGATAAAAACTAACATTACCATCTTCTCTCTCCTATCTATGACGATACTGCCTATACTCCAACTGTGTGGTGCACCTGTAAACTGTATAGACTGTATAAATGTATAACTGTAAACTGTATATAATGTATTTTGTAAACTTGTCTCGAAGCGCCCTTTTACCTCTGGGTCTGGAGCGCTATATAAATAAATAAAACAAACAAACAAACAAACTTAATTACCCATGATCTATCTTGGCCTACTTGGATGTAAAATAAACCCTTTATTTTTACTATACATAAGGCCTCACTACACGGATGTTGTTGGAATACCGGCACCGCCTTGGTGGAAAGGGGAATTACCACCCTATTCAAAGGTTGGTGGGGCGGTAATTCCCCCTTCCCCCATTGCCCTTCCTCATTCCCATTTTTGCCCCATAGGGCATAATGGGAATGGGGAAGGTGCTAATTACGGCACCGCAAATTGTGGTACCGTAATTAGCTCCCTGGTCCCTTTGCGGGTTGGTTTTTAACGCCTGCAAAAAGTAGGCGTTAAATTCCCCAACCCGCAAAGGGACCTCGTAGTAAGGCGGTAAGGGTTTACCGGTACCGGTAAAATACCGGTACCGGTAAACCCTTACCACCTACCGTGTAATGAGGCCCATAGTGTTTCTTTGGACCACATGTATGCTACAATTTCTTTGTACCAAGCTACAGCCCTCTCTCCCTTCTAAGATAAGCCTGGCTGCTTTGTCCATGCTACCAGCATTCTCAGGTGGTACAACCTTATACTAAGAGTGGAGCTTATGTACTGCCTCAGATGTATGGTTTAATGAAGACCTTAGTTGGACTTTAGAAAAACTGTCCTAAAACTGGTGGCAGCGGTGGCATGGCTCAAAATCCAGGTCTTCTTGAGACAAGGGGATCTCACAAGCCTCTGGGTCCATTAGAGGGAAGTGTTGCATCAGGCTCCGCTTGCACAGCAGGCTCTCCAGTTGCTGGAAATCACTACAGACGTCTTTTCTTCATCTTCCTCTTCGGATCCAGCTCCAATGGTCGACTTGTCAGCAGCTTCCAGTATCAGAGTATTGAAAAGGAACTGCAGCAAAACATCTGCAAATTCTCCCTACAGAAAGCGGCGGTCTGGCTATACACCTGCCCACACACAGATGACAGCAACAATGGCAAGTAGTGGGATTGGCAGTGCTGGATGGAGAGGAGCAAATGATGGAACAGAACCAGAGGGCTCTGTAGCACTACATTCTGGGTGAGTATGTTGGATGTGCGGGTTCCTTGTGCCAGAGGAGAGGTCTAGCAGGACAGGAAAATAGTTATATCTCATGCAGCATAACATAGCAGCAACCGCACATCACCAAGAGTTCACCCATTCATGTACTGCACACCATGACATTGCTGTGTGCCATGTGCAAGATATTTCTGCTCTCTGTAACATAGACCAATGAGTTGTGCTGTAGGAGTAGCAAATGTACATACATGTGCTCACATAATGCTTGATATTGACATATATTGCCACCGTCCTATTATCACAGATGGCACAGAAAACCACTCTTGAGTCTTTGAGACACTTCAGCGGTTTATATTTGGATTTTGTGGGCCCTAGGGTTGTCCCTCTCTCTCTCTTATCTCCTGTGAGATTTCCTCCCAAACCCAGACATCGGTAATCCCTGGTTAGTGCTACCCAACCTTAATGCCTAGTGTCTAATTCCTCGCTTTTACTACAGGTGTCTCCCTAAATGCAGCCCCCTCGGGGACTTCCAAGCTTCCCCTACTCTAATCAATGGTTAGTTTTATAATGGGAGTTGGAATAGTGCCTTTCACTTGCTCTATTCAAAGTATTGTACTTATGCTCACTCACACCTCTCTACTCTACATTCACTACCAACCCTTCTGGCTTACTTCTCCCACCAGTCCTCCGTCACTTTGATGTTTCACTCCTCCTACTCTGGCCTCAACCCTTTGATGTTATGACTCCTCCACTCCACTTTACTACTCTCCTTTTGTCCACTAATAGTTTCCTCCTTCCATTTCTACTCTCCTCCTCCCACTACTGCTCTCCTCCTGCCCCTAGTACTCGCCCCCTCCCACTACTACTCTCCTCTTCCCACTATTGCTCTCCTCCCCCACTACTGCGCTCTTTCTCTTACTCACACTACAACTTTCCTGCTCCCACTGCTACTCAAATGACACTCCTTACCCGCTGCATCATTCAACTCGCATTCATTGCTTACTCTAGCTTCTACTCACCCACCACTCAAACACACGCACACACACACACACTCATACTGCTCCTACAATCTCCTCCATATGCCGCTCTCCTTTCTTCATCCTGCTGCTTTCTTAACCCAGCTCCATCACTACTGACCTCACCCAGAAACCCAACACTTCCTGTTTCCTGCACCCTGCTTACATCTCCTTGTGTCTGGCCTGATCGGACAGCTTTCCCTGGCCAATGATGTTCTGTCGGGGTGTGTGCGTGTGTGTGTTTGGGCTTAAACCCTTCAGTGTGTGTTGTTGTTCTCATTGGTTGGGCCTCCGTGGTGTGCCCGCGCTGGCCTACAATTTCTCTCTCTTGCGACCCGCTGGCGGGTGTGCAGTGCGGCCTCTCCATGTCGGGGCTGCATGCGGTTGCCGCGGGTCACCCTCTACCCAGCGGTGGCCGGGTCTTTGCAGACTGTAGCGGCTCTTGTCATACTCTCTTTGCTTGTTGGTGCATAGGGTGCTGATCTTCCCACTTGGCTTTCTCTATTATTTTCTACTCCTGCTTCGTAGTTTCCTGAAAACAAGGCGAAATACTAATGCGTATATGCATCATAGGTAAAGCTAGAGATAAGTGTCTGCAAACTAGCATAGTGGCACAGGGGGATCAGGACTTCTGTAGGTGCACCAGTCCTTATGGCTGGCCCCGGTTTTCTCCCCCCTTAGACAAAGAACACATGTGGCCTTCTCACCACCCAATGTACCTGCACACATAATTTGGAATTGAAAAGGGTTCTACAGCATAAGCATGATGCAAACATGGTCTTCACACATATGTGCTAAGTTCCCAGGATTGACACTTGATGCCATGTCAGTGCCGAACAGCAGGGTGCCACGGTTGATGCAGAGTATGAGCAACAGGAGAACATGGTGGATCGGTAAATTCCTGAACAGATGAATGAGGGCACAAATGTATTGGCAAAGAGCATGTGATAAATCTGCACAGACAAATCCAGTGTGTGCCCCTCTATTCCCACAGGTGATGTTGCCTATCCCTGCAGACTATAGCTTCTGACCCCTGTGTGCAACCATCAAACAGCAGCAACCCTCCCCCCGCAACCACGAGGACAGAAGACAGGCAATGTGAAAGGAAGTCCCTTTGCAATGCTGAAGAACCGATAGCACTGCCTGCACTGCTCAGAAGACACACTGATGTATGCACCACGCAAGGTGTACTCTTTCATTATGCTGTGCTGCTTCTTGTGCAACATCGCAATCTCTAGAGGTGTACCATTATGGCAGGATGAAGACAGAAATGGTGAGTATAAGGAAGACCACTACTCAGCCACGAGGCATGCATTAATCCATTATCTCTAGAGGTGAGTATAGTGAAATTCAATTATTTGACAGCCACGGATGTGACCATCAAACACTAGTTTGCATCAATACATGTGCTTCATACAGTACGCGGGACCCGCACATAACCAGCGTCACAAATCAGCAAATTATTAGTGAACAATAACCACAAAACGGGTGGCCTACTGTGAATTTTAGTTTGTCCAATGAGATGTGAGGGACTGTGCTTACTGCAGCTGCCGAAGTGTATGCCGGAGTGATTGGTGTTGGCGGTCCAGCACAGATGTTAGACGCTCCTTCACCCTGTTGGTGGCTTCCATTCAGCTAGCCATGTCCGGGTGAATGTCCCATTCAAGCTCCTTACAACCGACCCAGTACAGATGAATGGTTGGTTTGAGCAAACAAACCAAGGGTTCCACGGCTTTACTCCTCTTAAATGTACTGCACTGGCCGTTCCCATGCAGCATAGTCCACAGAGCGCTTTCCAAACTGATACGTCATCTCAATTTAGGAGTTGCCTGGAGGTAGGGGGACGTTGGATGGATGCTAACTTGCTTAGGCTGAATGGGGACAAGACTAAGGTTCTTGTGGCTGGCCTTCCCTCTGCTGTTGCCCTGTGGGCCCCTTCTTTCTGGCCCCTTTCTCTTGGCCCTTTTCCTACCTTGGTATCTGTTGTTAGGCATCTGGCAGTGAAACTGTCATCTTCACTCTCTGTGGAGGATCAAATTGGTGCCACATGCCAGAGAGGTAATCCGCAGCTGAAGATACTGCGGAAAGTCTACCTTTCCTTCCCACACAGTTCCATGCTCCGGTTGTGGTCTCTCTGGTTATGCGTTGCATTTATTATTGCAATTCCCTGCACCTGCCACAACCTTTGTATCCTATCAAGCGCCTTCAGCGACTTCAGAATCTGGCTGTCCAAGTGGCTACTGGTTCTCCTTATGGTACTCATATCACACCTCTCCTGTGGAATATTTGCTGGATTCCGGTGTTAAAACACATCGAGTTTACTCTGAGTCGTCCAACGGGCCGTGCATGGACTGGGAGCAGAATATCTCTGGCCTAAATTTCAGCTTTATGTGCCTACCCGGGCTCTCGTTCACAGGATGGCTGTCTCCTTGCAATTCCTCATTACAAGTGGTTAGAATTGGCGAATGTGCTTTTTCAGTAACAGCCGCCAAATTGTGGAGCGCTCTCCCAAGAGCATTTAGAGTGATAGAGAACCATCTTATGATCAGGCGCATTCTAAAAACTCGTGTCTTTCTAGCTGCGTGATGGTCGCCGCCAATTCTTGTCAGTCTATCAGCGCCATTATGCCTCAGCAAACGTGCACTTTAGAAATTATGATGACATAACTTAACACACTGAAGTCTTGTTGTCCCACTTGAACCTGCTTCTTCAAGGGGGGGTTACCCCTTAAACCCATCCCTGCCTCGTTCTTCAATGAAGGAGGGGTTCTCCCTTCACTCCTCCTCCCTACCTGCAGCCCCACACTTACTTATGTCTTCAGCAACCACCCCAGTGCATCGCCACTTCCTTTATGTGCTGTTCTGCTTTTGTCTCCTCTTCAGTACCCCTGCCCCCACACATTGCTCCTGCCCACTCTACCCACGCTGACATTGCATAGTGATAAAGACCGGCCCTGCAAAGGCAGCGTGGGTAAGACACATCACGAAGTTCAGCATTGATTCACTGCAGCCTCTTCCTTCTTTTAGTGGACTGCATGTGGCCCTCCCTTGACTGTTCATGGAGGGTCGTGTGAGTTGCTGTATGCCTGTACAGTGATTCCTTTAATAATGCCTCAATGTCGTTCCGGCATGTGAGGAGCTGATCATGCTTCTTAAGCGGTTGGAGCGCCCTCTCTTGCATGTGCAGCTGATGTTGAAATGCATCAGGATAACATTGTGGCCTTCAGGACCAAATCATGTTGGCCCACAACCACCATGGCTGTGTCATTTGGCAAATCTGCATCACCCTGTTGAGGTGGCATGTGCTGGGTGGTTGACATATCAGATGTGGTGCTAGACAAGGTGTTGGTCTGGTCATCAAATAAATGCTGTTCATCTCCCCCTTGATCATGGTGGCCTCCCTCCTCTACTGGCATATACACCACATGGTCAGTTTGTGAGACCTTTTCATCCTGCACCACTCCCCTCACCTGTTGGGTGCATTCTGACATCGGTGTGTGGGCTGTTGATGCCAGCTTCCAGTGTCCTCTCGTATATCGGATTGGGTTTTAGGCGTGAACTGTCTCTTCACTGCTGTTGGTGACTATGCCATGGGTGGACAATCCTTGAAGGTACTAGCAATGTGGCTTTCCCTTCTTTGCACTCCTCATGTGCTGTTTGGCATGTGTATGTGGAGCGCAGGGCCAGTGAACTTTTGTAAAGTGTTGCCTGCATGGAGGAAACCAGACATAGATGGCAACAACATTTGCACATGTGTGATTTTGGTGTCACTGTTTTTGCCTACCCACTACCCCACGTGTGCTTATTTTGAGTGTTGCATAAGGCTGTGCAGTGTGACATCATAACACAGTCATGGTTCCTGCTCTACATGTTTTCCATGTGAACCCTTTTATGATATTGTTGCAATGTGATCATGTTTACTCTGATCATCTGTGTTTCCATATGATGGGTTGTACTGCGGTGGTAGTCTGCCCATTGGGGGCTTGGTTGCAGGTGATTCTGTAGTCAGTGTGGGAAATGCATTTTTTGGTATGTGCATGTTTATTGGCTGGTGAGGCATGGAACATGTATATGTGTTCTTTGTTCGATGATACTTGTACAGTACAGAATTGTGTGGAGATGTATTGCTGCCTTACCCACCTCTGTTATGTCCCTCCTCTAGACCCATGACACTTTCCAATTCTATCAGGGGAGCACCTTATGCTCCCAGGTGTACATGTGATGGTCCCTGGTCACGCTCTGCCCCATGCAGTACTTGGGTCATTGTGCCTGGAAAACTTTCTTCTGCATGACACGCCTGAGATCATTCCACCTCTTATGAAGGTTCTCTTCATCATATGGCACAGGGGCAAAGCATTTAAATCATTCACATGTTCCTTTTTTCGCTGCCATCGGATGAATGCATCGCAGCAACGAGGAGACGTGCCTCCACTGGTATCATGTTATCAACAAGAACCTCCAGTTCTGTGTCTAAAACATGAGGCCCTCAAAGCCAACATGCTTCTTGACTGGGGCAAAGAGGTTGGTAAGGGGTTACACCAGCCTTTTATGCCTGCACCCTCTGGAGTTGGGATGGCCTCTGTCAGTGCCCTCAAAGATGGTGGTGCGCTGTGTGGTGCTACTGCTGTGGTTCTGGCATTGTGACTTTGGCCAGTGGACTGACTAACGCCAGAAAGTGTTTGGCGTCACTTCCGCCGGCAGTAGCTCGGGGATCATCTTTCACCTCTGCATGTCCACCATCGCTCCACCATCGTAACATGCAGCTGTTCCCCGGCTGCAGTACAATGGCCATGATCCGGCGCTATATATTTGTATATCAATGGTTAGATTTGATTAGAATACCAGAGTACGTTACATAAGGGATTGAGGAACCTTCCAATGGGTATTTCCCACTTCATTAGAATTTCAAGTTGTATGTATCATCATAGTGTTTTACTTTGCAGAAAAAGCAGCAGCATTGTTATATTAATGGTTTACAATATTTCCAACATGACCACTAGGGTTACCAGCAACCTATTGTGTTATCCCAGAGGTAGGTAACGTAATGACATCATCATGTGCAGATGACATTCTCTACATTTTGTGAAAACACGAGGACAAGGTTTAGAGTTTCATTGACCATTTGATATGCCCTATTCTCCATATTGATTAAGGCGAGCAAGGGATTTCCAATGCAATGATCTGCATTCTAAAATGTAGGCAATTCATGTTTCAGTCAAAAAAACGAGTAACCAAATCTCTACACAATAATATACCATAATAGACGTGTTGGGAAAGCATACAGATTACAGGTCCAGATTCACAAAGCTTTTCCAAATTCTTTCATAAACATGATACCTTTTCTGCTGAGAGAACAACACTTTTTTCGATCAAAGACAAGTTATAAAGCACATTAATCCAGTATCTTGTTGAAGGGTGCCTGTCAAATTTCCAACCTCTCAGAATTAACTTTTTAGCCGTCATAGCGGCTCTGAAAAGCCATTTATTTTCTGGACCACCTACCTCATCTATGAGGGTATCATCACCGTGATTCATGGTCTCAAAATCTTACAATAAGTCTAACCCCAACACTCTAATGATCAGGGCGCATACCCAAGTCACACATCTTCAATTCAAACATCCTATCAGATGTCCAGTGAATTCTATTTAAGTGCTTCATCTGTTTTACACTCTCTCCTCCATTCAGGGACCCGAGAGGAATGTTTCCACAAATCATCTTCCATCTCACTACATCCATACCAGCCATGAGGTTTTGAGATCACTTCTCAATCCATGCAGTATTCCCTTTCCTAATCCCCAACAAGAGATTATATGCTGCAGAGGGCAGATGCTCTTGTTTCGGTAGTTGTATAATGGTATCCTCTAGGTCAACATCCCCAATAGCGCCAGCACCTTCCAAAGCTTTCTTCATATTCCCCTCTAGGCCGTACTTTGTGGCGAATCTTGCCCAGAGAATCCAAGGAGCATCCTCCACCACCAGGTCCCAGAGCCATTTCACATCACTCAAACACCACAGGACAGCATCAAGACCAATTATCTTAGACAGGCCTATCCAACACACTCTCAAAAGATCTATTAGAGGAGAAGCATCCATTCTCTGGCCAGATTTGCTAATCATTAACGCCCTGTGCTCCAGTGGGTATACCAGATTTGTCAAAAGCCTTAGCCCAGTTATTCAGAGTATCCTCCAAGAAAGGCACGATATAGCGCGCTGTAAAGGCCAAATGGTACGCTTCAAAATTGGAAACATTCATGCTTCAATTGTTCATTCGTAACTGAAATTTCCACAGTTTCATCCTTGATTTATTTTTACTGGTGGAATCATTTCCATAATGTAATTAATTCTCAGGGCAGCCGTCCTCTTGATCGTGCTTCCATTTCTATTTCAAGATCAGAGGCTCAGATTATGCTTAACTCTTTTCTGTACATCTCGAGCAGCATATTTATATACTTGTGTCAATCAAAGCATACGTTAAGAAAAAAATCACATTTCTCAAGACCTCAGTCTTTTCCGTAGTTTGTATTTAATAGTTTGTACTCTTTCCACGTGACACTTCTGACCAATCACCACCCTTTACTGTCTTTATTCTCCTCTGAGCTGTTCACTTCCTCCTCTTTTTTCGCTGCTCATGCAGCAGATAAGTGAAATGTATTATTTACTTTTATGGAGTATGGTTGAGTGATCTGTGTGAAGTTACAGGTCACCAACTCAATCGAGTTGATCCCTGCACCCTTTTTATTTCCAGGACAGGAACAGCGCCAGTGTGGGTTGAGGTGGAATTCTTTCTGCAGAATCCTTTTCAGACCTTCAGAACGTGACAGGCTCTCAGGCTCGCTCGGGATGTTGTCAGATTGCACTTGCCTGGACAGCCAGCGTATCCGTGGTCATCCGGCGGCTACAGTAGCAGGTGAAAGGTCAATGCAGGGAAGTCCCAGGCTACCGACCTACAAAGATAAGACAACCGGTGACATCAGAGCTCTACCTGCTACCTACATGAATTAAAAAACAATCATCACTCAGCACCACAGCTGATACATGCTGGACAGCGGCCCAAGAAAAATATATAATGGGTGCAGTCTGCAGGAAAACTGCCAAGCTGTACAAACAGCTATTCCCTGGCCTGGTAGGTTGCAGAGTATTACATCGACGGAGGCAGGTCCAGGTTACCTACAAGTACCCACCTATTAAAAGCTCTGCACCCATAATTAAACTCAGAATGAGTAGGAGAGAAAGCAGCTCCAGTGAGGAGTCCAACATGCCTCACACAAGCCACAGCAGGCTAGAACGCAGGATGGGCCAAGTGGTGAAGAAGGCCTTATGTGCTCGTTTTTCGGTCTGATTGCCGAACATTTGAGCTTGGTGGAAGACTGGCTAGAATACTCTCCGGAAATGCCAGAACTGAGGGGCAAAGCCGCAAAAGAATCCAGCAGAGGTAGAGGTGGAAGAAAGAAGGCCTGCAGGGTTCGCAGCACCCAGACTCCACTCCCAGGTTCGCCACGCACAAAACGCAGTGGTAGTAGGAAAGCAAGGTCATGGGTAAGAGGAGGCCGAGTGCAGGATTATGATACATCCAGCTCAGACGGCCAGGATACACAAGACTGGGATGAATCATCGGATGAAAGTCCTGATGAGAAAGAAGGCTCATCGCCGAACTCTACTGCAAAGGGTTAAGCGTCCAAGAAAAGGAAAACATCTGGAGAGGAGGAAAATCAGGGTAATTTATTCGACATACATCCCAGATCATCAGAATGTGAGCCTCCCAGCAAAATTACAAAGTATATAAGGAAAAGGCTGAGGCAACAATTATCCAAGGAAGAGCTGTATGCCCCAGACCACATGTCCCGGAAGAATTGGCAGACACCCCAGAGATTGATGAGCGAATACTCACATTCATGCAACGGTACGGTAGAGACATAAAGAAGGGCATTGACAGATGGTGAAGATCTTGTCAAGACAAGATGCTAGATCTGGTGGGCCCAATAACAGAGATTTGGCAGCTGGCCAAAGACAAAAAGCGCACAGAACAAGCAATAGATCCCAATATACTAGCCAGCTGGGCGCAGGCAGCAATTTGTCTTTTGGGCAATGCGAACAGTGCAATAACTACAGGGAGGAGAAGATCGATGTTGGTCAAAAGAGACCCCAAGCTGGGGCAGTCAGCAAGATCTGAAGCAGCGGCAGCTACAAAAGGGAAGCTCTTTGGAGACTCCTTTACTAAAGACATGTCAAAATTCGCCAACACGTATGCAGCACTAACAAGGCGCTAGCATCTTTAAAAAGATTTTCTGGCAGCAAGATTTTTTGGAAGGCCTGACAGAGGTAAAGGCCGCTCAGCCAGCCGCTACTCAACTTTCAGGCACTCAAACATTAGATCTAATTGGAGAGAGCAAGAAGACTGTAAACCCAACCCCTTCTTCCCATCGCAGGGAAAGGGTAGAGTCAGTGGATGGGACACTGCAGTAGCCTAAAACGGGGGAGGACGATTCCAGCAATGCACAGTAAGCACACAGAAACAGTAAATCCTAAGGTTGGGAGAGAGTAACGCAACACCTAGAAATGTGTAAAGCGCTATCTGGAGACTCATGGATAATCGATTAAAGTTCGACAAAGAACCACCGCAAGTGCCGTCACCAAGACCAATCATTTTCAACAGAGAAGAAGAGAATCTATTAGACATAGAGATTCAGGAGCTATGGCAAAAGAAAGCCATTGCACTGGCATTGTTCATCACAGGAGGCTTCGTAAGCAATATGTTCGTAGTGAAAGGCAAATGCAAAACCAGACCAGTAACAAACCTCACGAATTTGAATCCATCTCATGAGGGGCATTCTACAAAACGGAGACTGGTTGGCATGAGTGGACCTCAGGGACGCATACCTGACATACCCATTGCCAGTTTTTATGGCAAGGGCAGAGATGGGAGTTCACAAGCCTCCCATTCGGACTGGCATTGTCACCTTGGTGTTTCACCAAACTGATGAAGCCAATAGTCAGCTGTCTAAGAGAAAAAGGCATCAGATTAATAATTTACCTGGACAACATCTGTCTGATGTGCCAGAACAAGGAACTATTACAGGAACAGGTGACAATCGCGGCCTACCTGTTACAGGAACTGGGATATCTGATCAATTGGGAAAAGTCAGAAATAACACCAGCTCAATCGAAAGAATTGCTGGTCTTCGTAGTAAACTCAAACCAGGAAACAGTTTACCTCTGTCCAAGGTAAACATGATCAAGAAAGAGATCAAGTCAATTTAAGCGAGAGAATTTATATATTTGAGAGTATAAGCCAGACTAATAGGTCAGCTTGCTCATCAATTCAGGCGATCTTTCCAGGACCACACCATAATTGAATCCTGAAGCACCTGAAGATACAACACCTCAAGAAGGATGTATCGTACGAACAGAGAATTCCATTATCTCCAGAAGCAAGGATGTAATTGTTGTGGTGGTTTCACCACATGGAAGCTTGGAATGGTACAGCGATATTTGGATCTTCCCTACCCCTGATAATAGAATCGGATGTCAGCCGGTGCCGCTGAGGAGCCCAGTGTGGAAAGATGTCAATGAAAGGCAGACGGTCAGAGGTGCATCTCCACATCAGCTACCTAGAATTGTTAGCAGGGTCATTCGCAGTGAAATGCTAGACCCACTAGAAAGTACAATGCTGTGTGCTACTCAAGGTGGACAATGTATCTGCAGTAGGGCATATCAATCGTCTGGGCGAGACAAAGTCCAAAATGCTAGCAGAACTGACAAAAGATTTTTGGCACTTTTGCCTTCAGAATTAATGTCAGCGTAACAGCACGACATCTTCGAGGGCTACAGAATCAAGTAGCAGACTGGAACTCAAGATATCTGAGGGATGCAAGTGACTGCCAATTGGACAATACAGTGTTTCATGGACTCATGACCCATTTGAGGTCCATGCAGGACAGACTTATGTGCATCGAGACTGAATAGACAGCTGTCATGTTTTTGCAGCTGGAGATCAGATCTGTTACAGCGACAGATGCTTTCCCATAGACATGGTGTCCACAAAGGGAATGTGCATTTCCTACATTCGCTATGATCCTGAGAACTCTGGCGCAGGTAAGTAGACTGAGGACGGCACTAGTACTAGTAACACAAGACTGAAAAGGTCAAGCCTGGCTCCCAGACATTTTGAAGATGTCATGCGACAATCCAATACTGCTCCCCCAAGACGAATCGATAATACGAGGACCGACAGAGGAGATTCACCATTTGGTGCAGGCGGGAAGCATGAGATTAATGGCATGGGCAATTTCCGGAGATCGCGCTGTATGCCAGGACTTTTGTGAGATGCTGAATGAATCATTGCAGAAACATGGGCACCAAGAACCAGGAAAGCCACTGCAACAGATGCAATACATGTGGTAAACATCCTGGCGCCATTAGCAGCTCAAAGAAAGGCATACAGAACTATTACTGCTATTTGTTCTGCAATATCTGCTGGTCACACACGTGTGGAAGGACATCCGATAGGGGAGCATCCTGTGGCATGCAGGGTCCTCAGAGGAATAAGGCTTCTAAATCCACCAGCCCCTAAAAATCATACTTGTGGGATTTGAAAGAGGTTCTAAGACTATTTCAGAGCTGGCATACTATGCAACAAGCGGGCATTGATTTTGAGGCATATGGTGCTCACTCAGTTAGAGACATGGCACCGAAACGGCACTTCTTGACCTCAAAAACCAGATGGACGACCTCAGAGATGCAGGCAAACCTGCTCTACTCCTCCTTTTGGACCTATCAGCTGCATTCGACTTGGTGGATCACAAGACCCTATGCCACCATCTTGCCACCGCAGCCAACTTCTCCCCGACTGCCTGCAACTGGATAACCTCCTTCCTGCAGGACAGAGCAATGAAGGTCTTCTCCGACTCCTCCTGCGCTGACCCGAGCATCATCCAATGTGGCGTCCCTCAGGGATCATGCATCGCCCCTACCCTCTACAATCTCTTCACGAGGCCGCTGTTCAAGATCCTAGACGCCCTGGGCATCTCATACACTAACTATGCTGATGACACTCAGGTGCTTATCCCCCTCTCTGGGGACTACCTGTCTGACCTGAACACGCTCAACTCCATTTACACCACCATCCAATCCTGGATGGCAGAAAACTGGTTATGCCTCAACAGCGAGAAAACCGAGCTTCTGCTGATTGGCTCCCCGTCCACCCTGGGCAAGCTGGACAAGCAATACAACTCCTTCACCATAGATAACATTCATATCCCTGTATCCCAAACAGTCAAGACCTTGGGTGTCTACCTGGACTCGAACCTGAACATGAACAGGCAGGTCAATGCCATTGCATCCTCCTCAGCCTACTACTCCAAACTGCTCAACGCAATCAGACCGTACCTCTCCCAACAGAATTGCCTAACTATCGCCAGGGCAATCATTGGCTCAAGAGTGGACTACTGCAACGCCCTTCTAATAGGTACATCTGGAAAAAACCTAGCGAAACTCCAACTAGTCCAAAACAATGCCCTAAGGGCCGCCACTGGACTATCACGCAGGGACCACATCTCTGACCTCAGGCGTCAGGTCCATTGGCTCCCAGTCAAGGAAAGAATCCTGTTCAAAACCCTTGCCCTCACGCAAAAATGTCTTCACGATCTGGCCCCCATATATCTCGCCCAGAGATTTTCTAAACCTTGTGCTTCCAGGCCCTCCAGAGTGGCCTACTCCAATTTACTAACTGTGCCAAAAACCCGCCGAGTACGTGCTGGTGGCACAAGCTTTCCCACCATGGCATCCACCCTCTGGAACTCCCTTCCACCGCACATCAGACGACTCGACTCTCACACGGCCTTTCGCAAGGCCATCAAGACTAGTCTCTTCAATTAATGTGCCTGTTCTCTGTTTCGCTACCTTGGACCTATGTATCTGTAACTCTGTTTGTATACTCTAAGATCTCCTCTGGGGTGGCTTTTTTGTAACCCTTAATCAAGCCTTCTTAAGCACCACTTATCAGCGCCTCTATGCCTCAGGGCTGCAGTGCGCTTTACAAATGTAAAAAAATAAAATAAATAAAAATAGAGGAGCGCTGGCCTCTAAAGCATGCAGCATCGGGGCTCATCTGCAGGACATATTGAAGGCAGCAGACTGGGCAAATTAGTCTACTTTCAAACTTTTTCATTTTTGGCCAATTGACAGATATCTTTGTTGGTGGTGAGTACGCTTTAAACAAGCATAATCCGAGCCTCCGGTCTTGACACAGATTTTCCATACTAGTGTTATAGAAAGTCCTGATTCTATTAAAGACACGAAAGCGAAGGATTACCCTACCCTTATGATTGCAGAATGGAGAGTGAGTGCATGAAGAAGATGCTTATACTGTGCATAGATAAAAGTAATGTTTGAAGTCAAATTCGCGATTGCTCACCCTATGGCTAGTCTCAGTGCTCTTTTTAAATATTTAAACATGTACTGAGGCCAAACCGTCAGGATCTTGAAGAGATGAGTGGGATAGAAGGTGAAGTTTCAGCCTCTACCAGTTGGGGCGCATAGGTTGAACATGTGCAGCAAAAGAAAGAGGAGGAAGTGAAGAGCTCAGAGGAGGCTAAAGACAGGAAAGGATGGTAATTGGTCAGAGGTGTCACGTGGAAAGAGTACAACCTATCAAATGCAAACTACGAAAATGACTGAGTTCATGGGAAATGTCGTTTTTTCTTAACGTTTGCTTTGATCAAAGTTTATAAATATGCTGCTCAAGAAATAAAGGAAGAGTTAAGCATTATTAGTAACCGGCGAGGGCGCAATCAGAATGAAACAACCATTCTGATTGGCCCTCGCCGAGGCATTACCCGGCCGGGAATCCCTCGGCCGGGATTCCACAGCCATTGTACCCAGCGGGGGGCATGGCAGCCCCTCAGCCAGTGAGGAGGCTCAAAGGGGGGCCATCCCCACTCTGAACCTCCCCACGGCTGAAAAGCTGCCTTCGCCCCCCCCACCGGGGACTCATGTAAGGCTTTTTTTTTCCCCCTTTCCTCCCTCCTCCCTGCCCTCCCCACCTCACTTAACTTCTGCCTCCTTTGTCCCCGTTGGGGGACAATGGCAGCCTCCAGCCGTGTGGAGGCTCAGGGAGGGGCCATCCCCGCTCTGCGCCTCCACAATGCTGTAGGCTTCCATCGTCCCCCCGCCAGGGACACAGGTACTTTTTTTTGTTTTCATTTTTTTCCCCTCCCTCCCTTCCAACCCCACTTACCTTCTTCTCCTTTGTCTTTCGAGAGCGGACGCGCTGGGAACACTTCTGTTTCCAGCGCGTCCGCTTCCGATGGCTGCCATGGAAAGGGAAAATAGACTCGGTTTCCCCTTTCCCGGCGGCCATTTTCTTGGTAATTATTTTTTTTTTCTGTCCCGAAACGTTTCGGGGCACAAAACAATGCTTTTAGTGCCCCGGTCATGCAAATCTTGCAGGCTGGGGTACTAAAAGCAATATGACCCTCGTGGCGGGGGCATTACCGAGTCAGGTAATGCCCCAGGGCCTTTGTTAAGTATAACTATGGGCCCCGGGGCATTAACTGAGTTGGTAATGCCCCCGCCGCTTGGGTCATATTGCTTATTGCTTAATCATTCGCCGCTGTGTCTTTAATAGATAATGACTTCCTATGGCGCTAGCATGGAAAAACTGTATTTTGTCATCTAAATAGTGCAATGCCATTTATGTTAACAATACAGAATGTTTTGGTGGTATACACGTGTTGCCATGTGTTAGTAATAAAAAAGAAACAAGTCATGTTTCTTGACCTAATCACAATTCTGATTGGGGTTCGTCATTTATTTTGTACCCACTGAGTATGATTGATGGCTTGGGTTAGAAACCAGAAGAGTATTTAGCAATCAGCATTAGGTGTACTTCAATCCAGGGCATAAATTACTGTTTTGGTACATGTTATTAACCACACTAAAAAAGTACGGCGTAAATACTGTTGTGACCAGATACTATATTTTGGTCCTTTTTGTTTGATTCTTCAGGATGTAATGTGACACATAATACATGTTTTTCGTGGGTTTAAAAGATATTTGTTTTCAGATCCACTCTAATACAAACCATTACGGTATGGGTCAGTGGCAATACTTTTGACACATTCGTTATAGCAAGTATTCTTTCCCCTTGCTTATGTTTTGTTGGCAGGCTGTGTTATTATGTGAAGTCCAATGAGGTAACACCACATTTAGCTCTTTGATGTTTTTATTGTAGTAGGTTCATATCAATGCCCCTCTCCAGAGTTCAGCTGCAACTGGAGAGCTTCAGAGAGAGGCTGGGTATAAATATCTTCCCAGCATCCCACTATGTCATGAAGACTCCAGCAAAGCACGAGTCTTCTCCATATAAAAGAATGGAGGGAAACAAAATGTTCAAAATAAATCATATTTACACATAAACTCATAATTAGAAATGACATGTAATACAATATGCCACATTTACCTTTTTTAGGACGATTATTTCCCAAACGTATATTAGTTCAAACAAAACAGAATTGTTAGCATGAGAAAAATTGGCAAATGAAATGACATAAACTAAGAAGTACAATTACTTACTCTTGACTGTGTTGTAAATGGATGCCAGAACACATTACACCTGTGGAGCCAGGGTTCAGTACCAGGAAGCTTTATGTGCAGTCTGTATAAACATATGTACAGTTCCAGTTACGCTTAGGAGTGTATACAGTTGGACAGGACAGGGACAGGATTGGGGGTAGGGGCACACCCACCGGCCATCCTCACACACCCACAGCTTGGCTCTAACTGTCACTCTCAGAACACTCACCAGACGCACACACCAACATTCCACCAAGCTGTCAGTCATTCACTCCATGACATTCTACAGTAACACAGATGGCTGGTGAGCAGACAAGACCACATATACATCACAACATCCCCCTTCACACACCAACAGACAACAGGAGGAATGTATCGCCACACTCAACCAACTCCCAACACACATCATGCTCGAAACAACTCTCAGAAGCACACCACACCACACACGGTCTGCCACACCCTGGCAAACCTCCACAAGGAACCCTCAGAAACACCAGTAACTGCCATAGACCACTGCAAACAGCAGAGCACTCAGGCTAACCAGACACATACGCGGAAGCCGCAGTCAAAAACATATGCTCACGTCCCAACATCAACACACAGAAGGGTGCTGCCATACCAATTCTTAGTGAGGCAACACAACGGGGTGCGTAATCCACATTTTTCCACCCACCAACAGACACTCGCTCAAGTCAACTCACACTCACTGCAGACAGGTCAAACAAGATCACACTCACCGGAGAAGAATACCAAAACCACATCCAGACATAACCTCACACCAACCAAACCAGGCTGGTGCCACACCAATACCTAATGTGACAACACAAGATGAGGAACATGAACTATCCCCCATCCAAACATAACACCAGAGACATGCGCCCTCACAATCAATGAAAATGCATTGCATGCACCTACACTTGCAGACCAACCACACACAAGCACCACATACCACAGCACCCACGCTTCAACATGGAAGCACTTGGAAAATGTGAGAAGGTGAGAACTGTACCCCTGGTGATACTCAGAAAAACTGTGAAAAACAAAGTAACTCTCAACAGTCCGGACAAAAAGATGGAAAACACTTGCAAGTGAAGATTGGATGCATCAAGTCCAAAACATCAGTTTCATGAAACGTTTCAGGTCAACACAGGTGGACCCTTCACCCTAAAAACAAAAACTTGGAACGAAACATGTTATCCTTATTCATGAGAGCTACACTCATTCCAATCCCGGATGAGATGAGAAGGTGACTTCAACACAGAACTCTCCCATACACCTGCAAGTAAACCTGTTTAAACCCCCAATAACATGAAATAATTAAAATTAATTCCTGAGGATGTGCCTTGCAAGCTGGCAGCACCCCCTAATCTGCTGTTGGTTAATACAACTAATAACCAAAAATCTCAATACCAGGCGATAGTATCTGAAGCCAAAACCAACCAATGCAATATGCCAAATCCCACAATGTATCAGGAGCCAACCACGGTGGAACGCCAACAAAACATTGAAAGTTTTCCACAAATTTGAAGCAAGATTTGAGCAAAAACACACACATGGTGGCCACAACATTGACACAATACCATGAGTAGAAACCAATGGCCCACAAACAATGTGTATAACATTTCTAATCTCTTAAAGGACATTGGCTCTAATTTACAAAGCAACTATAATGGCAGCTTAGCTTTCCTATACCTTAACTTTTTTTTCTGTTTGTTCCTTGGCTAACCAATCCATTTTCAGGTTGCAATCTGAAAAGCGTGAGCTACAACAATCAGGAAGACCTTTGCTATCTATCTCCAATGTGGCAGGTGATGGCAGTTAACCAACTTTAGATAGCAATTACCTTTTTTTTCTAATGCCATGCATCTGTGCTATGCATCATAAAGTTTTTCCTATGCTATGTATTTATGCTACGCATCATAAACATTTTTATCTATGCTATGCATCATAAACTTTCATATACCATAAAACATTTTTTCCTATCCTATGTATTTCCCCTTATTATATGTATATATGCTGTGTTCTAATTCTTGCAGTGTCTATCCTAAGACAAAACCAAATCATAGTTATCTAGTTCACATTAAGGCATGGAATACCCCTTAATGCCTTTAAAGACTGGGGAAATGCTGCGAGATATGCTACCAATGCACAAAACCGGAAAACACAAACACAAGTTCCAACTTTTTCGTTTGGCTTTGACACCAAAAGGAATCCCATGGCCCTTCTGCATAGGAAGATCAGTCCGAGAGGAAATTCTCTAAAAGCAGCTAGTTTCTTAAGTATGCCTTGGACACACACTAAGTGCTGTGAAAAAATCACTGATTCACACCGGTTAACATGCCGCAGTCCCATTTCAGTGGCAAGCAGAGATTCTATGTCAAAACAGGAGGCTTTATATTATGCATTAATTCTTTACTCTGACACCACAGCAGTAAAGACACATTTTTACAAATAAACACGTTTCTTCAACTGAAACTGAAAACAAACTTAATGTAATCCAAGACAATAATCCCCAAACCAACATGGAGGCCAGGTCATGCCCTGCAGGTATCCAATAGGCAGAGACCCACCCCCATATAAATCCTTTCCTCAAACACCAACTCCTCTTTCTTTGCTGCTGACGCCAGAAGCTATGTGCATTTGTGTTCCCTCGTGTACTTTGTTGCTATTGGTGTCTTTGAAGTATAGAAACTTGAAGCATAGACATGTTCGTTTTTTGTTACATTCTTTATTGTTATAGAGCAGGTAAGCGCATGTTTTTACACAGCTGCAGACCCGTGTGTCCATCATTTGTACTGAAGTGTTTCTTTTTGTGCGCAACGCTGAGTTAATTTATTCACCCCTCAGCCTACAGTCAACAAACACTGTGAGTGTTTTCGTTGTTTCCTGGCCCAGCATTCCATTTCTACACATGTGGCAAGCTCGGCACTGTGTCTGTGTGTGAGGGAGGCGTCCCCTCTCCTTGTCAGACGTGCTTCGTCTGTATGGCGTGCTTGGCGTGCAGGCCCCGCCTGCTCTTTGTAGCACTGTTGGTGTTTTTCTTTGGTTCCTCGTCCTGCTCGGTTTTCAGGCTTTGCCTGGAGTGTAAATTGAAAGCGCACTCTGCCCACAACGTGGTCTACCATAACCCCTACAGGGAGGCGCTTTAAAGCAACGCCTGTTTGGCGTTTGTGTCAGCACCAGTGCTGTGCTGAAGGTTATTTCTCCACCCTTACTAATATGTGCCTGCAAAGCTGGGATACATGTGTTTTTTCCTACCAAAGTGTTGGTTTTTCTTCAATACTGCACCTTTTCTTTTTTCTTCCCTTCCTTCCCATATTGTGTTTTTGTTTTGCTGTCTTGGTGGCTACTAAAGGGTCTGAGGGCACCTCTTCAGCCGATGCCAGTACACAAGTAAGACTGTCTAAGAAAAGTGAGAGGTCAGGGGATGACACTGTTAACAAAGGGGAGGTTGCCCTTCCTTCCCAGCCTTCTGTGGCTCAGGTAATTCAAACCTCCCTAGACTCGGCCCTTCAGGACCATAATTCTACGCTGGCCTCAGCCTTTGATAGGCTCATTAATACGATTGCTAACTTCCACCCTCTGTCTAAGGAGGTTTCTTCGGTGCCTGTACATGTTCCCAGTATGTGTTCCAAATAATCCAAACACTTCGAAGGACAACTTAGTCCGTCTAGCTCTCCAAGTCAAGTCCCTCTCAAGGCTAGGGATAAAAAGCGTAAATTGGCCCCAGAAGGTTCCCTTCCGTCAGTTAGTGCCCTTTCGGCTCCCATGTCTTCTGGGGACAGTTCGGAGGATTCTGACTCTGCTCCTAAAAGACGTAAGAAGAAGGGGCATCCCGTAGTTCTATCCCAGGGGCCATTGTTGGACGATAGTGGGGTTCTGTTATTCGGGCCGTCCCTTATTTAGCACCCGAGGTCAGCAAAATGGCATCCCTCAGAGGCGGTTTCTTCATTTTTGGGACATTGGTTTAGACGTCCTTTACCCAAAGAGGACAGGAACAGGCTGCACCCCGAGTGTGCCAGACCAGTGGTCCCAGACAAGGTAGCCCTTATCCTGGACATCGACCATTCCATGGTCTCTTTCTTATCTCAGAAGGGGAAAGACCCCAAGAAGGGGGTTGATAAGGCCTGGTGGAGCTGCCAGGATAAGTTGTTGGATGTTTTAGGACTTTGACACAGATTTTTGAGTTGGCAGAAGAGGCTGCTTTATCAAATTCCCCCGTACATGTGCAAGCCCTCCGAGGCTGGGTGCAGAGGGCTGTTTGCCTGCTTAGCAATGCTAACACTGCCATTTCTAAGGAACGGCGTAAGTCTCTCCTTATGCGTCTTGATTCCAAGTTAGTGGATATGGCAGAAGGGGAAGCTGGTCCTAAGGCCCAGGGTAATCTATTTGGCCACCGATTTATAAAGGACCTGTCGGCTTACGTACATACCTTCACTGTCTTGGATAAGGCTCAGGTGAACATTCAAAAAGTTTTTGCCCCAACATTTTTTGACAGGGCTGGAAGAGGTAGAGAGCGCTCCTCTTGCCGTTTGCCCCAGGGCTCTACCCGTCCCTGACAGTATGCATCCATCCAGAGGTGCACACAATTCCTCCACTGCTGTGGGAGCCCAGACTGAGTTCTTCCCCAGAGGGGTTCCACCGGAGAGGACGTGCCGGCAGAAGTGCTGTTAGAGCAAGAACAGCTCCAGGTAATGGCTACATGTTTTAAATGTTTCTTCCCTCAAAGGTTTAGGGGGCAGGTTGGGCAGGTTTTTTTCCCCAGTGGGAGGCACTCACGTCTGATCCCTGGGTGTTGCAAACGGTGAGGGGTTTTATTCTCCCCCTTGTCAGCTCGCCTTTCCAATTCCCCTTGTGTGCGACAAGGCCAAGTGGAAATTAATAGATGCAGAGGTCCAGGATCTCATTTTCAAGGGGGCAGTAGTTCCAGCCTCCTTCAGAGCCTCCCAGTTCCTGAGTACAATATTTCTAAGTCCCAAAGCCCAAGGAGGGTTTTCAGCCAGTCATGAACTTGCGAGCCCTCAACTCATTTGTAGTGTATCACCACTTCAAGATGGAGGGAATTCATCTCCTCAGGGACACCCTTCTCCCAGCAGATTGGATGGTCAAGATAGAGCTCAAGGATGCATACTTGGTAGTCCCAGCCTTTCCTCCCCAACAGGAGTTCCTACAGTTCCAATGGGGGTCTCACACTTGGCAGTTTGCCTCCCTTCTGTTTGGCCTCTCGTAAGCCCCCTCGTGCTTCACCAAACTAATGAAGCCTGTGATAGCTCACCTCAGTTCCAAAGGGATTAGTGTAATAATTTACCTAGACAACATGCTCCTTCTAGCTTAGAGTTTTCAGATTCTTCTGACTCATCTGGGTTTAACAGTTTCCGTGTTGCAAGCATTAGGCTTTGTTATAAATGTGAAGAAGTCCATATTCCAGCCTATACAATGTATCCAATTTCTGGGGTTCAATATAGATTCCAAGCAGTGCATCCTTCGCCTTCAAGACTGCAGGCTCTCCAGAATATGGAAGGAAATCCACCTCCTCCTCAAGAAAGGGGGGGTCTCCCTCAGACAGCTAGCCAGGGTTGTGGGGATGTTGTCAGCCTCCATTCAAGCCATCTTTCCAGCTCCCCTCCATTACAGGACATTACAGCGCCTCAAGGGCAAGCATCTTCTCAGAAGTCTATCTTACTCTCATTTAGTGGTTCTGTCTCCCGAGGCCAAGTCGGAACTCCTTTGGTGGATCAGGCACATGGATGCCTGGAATGACAGAGCGATTTTTGGGCCCACTCCGGAAGTCATTCTGGAGTTAGATGCCAGCAGAGCGGGCTGGGGAGCCAGGATATGACAGGTGTCCATGGGCAGAAAGTGGTCGAGTTTAGCTGCATATCAACTGTCTCGAGTTGTTAGCGGGCTCCTTTGCAGTCAAGAGTCTTCTCAAGGATCAGGGGAATTGTTGCGTCCTTCTTCGGATGGACAATATTTCAGCAGTTCGATACATAAACCACCTGGGGGGAACTCTGTCGAAGGCCTTAGCAGATTTGGCGAGGGAGTTCTGGCATTTTTGCCTAGAGAGGGACATTTTGTTGAAGGCGGGGTATCTTCCAGGGGTTAACAATGCAGTTGCAGACTGGAATTCCAGACATCTCGAAGACAGGAGTGACTGGATGTTGGACAGAGCTCTGTTTTCCAAGATCTTGTCTCTCTGTGGTCCGATTCAAGTGGACCTCTTTGACTCAAGACTCAACTTTCAGGTTCCCTGTTTCTACAGTTGTAGACCAGATCTCAGTGCATTAGAACCGACGCGTTCCTCCAGGATTGGTTGGTTTCCTTTCCTTTGCTTTTCTCCAATTTGCAATGATAGCCAGGGTCCTAGTTCAAGTGCGCAGACAGGCTGCGACCGTCGTGTTGGTGACTCCCTTTTGGCCCTCTCAGGTGTGCTTTCCAGCACTGTTGGAGTTGGCGGTGGATATTCCTCGTCTTCTCCCTCTCCACCCTCGGCTCCTAACAGATACGTCAGGTCTCCCTCACGAGCTGGTCCTTCAGGGGCATCTCTCCCTTATGGTTTGGAAGATTTCAGCTCTTCCTGGTGCTTCGAGGGACTTTCGCAGGACTCTATCTGTATCATCAAGGACTCCTGGGCAGCTTCTACCAAATCAGGGTATTCTTCAGCATGGACCAGCTGGGTTAGCTGGTGTGTGGCTCAACACTTCAATACTGTTTCTGCCCCACCAGTAGAAGTGGTTAATTTCCTAGTGGAATTATTTAAGGAGGGCAAGGCATACAGAACTATGAATGGGTTGAAGTCAGCCATTTCAGCTGGACATGTGTTGGTAAAAAGGGGAACCAGTGGGTAGGCACTTCTTGGTGATTAAGGCCCTCAAATCTATTTGCATCAAGGTTCCATTTAAGGCTAAGTATTCTGTTTTATGGGATATTAATATGGTGCTGGATTTGTTTCACTCTTGTCCTCATCATGATGAATTGACTTTGCAGCAACTTTTCTCCAAGTTAGCCATATTGTTATGCTGTATTTCCATTAAGAGAGTTTCAGATATCCGTGCATTGGATGGTGATAAAAAGGTGTTCACCGCACAAGGGGTTGCTTTCTTTGTTTGCAGGAAAACTAAGTGTTTGATTTCCTTAATTTCTTATCCTGCTTTTCCAGAAGATCCCAAACTGTGTGTGGTACAATGCTTAAAATGTTTTGAGTTAAAGACACAGGGGCACCAGCCTCCTAATACCTCTCAGTTGCTCATTTCCTATAGGAAACCTCACAAACCAGTGTCCCCAGCCATTTTAGCCAGGTGGGTTAGGTGGGTTATGAAGGAAGCAGGGGTTGACACTTCCTCTTTTGGTCCCCATTCGGTTAGGGGCTATTGCCTCTAAAACCGCTTTCCTGGGGGGTAGTCTGGAACAAATCTTGAAGGCAGATGATTGGTCCAGAGAGTCCACATTCAAAATATTTTACTACAAACGTATTGATCGTGTTGCAATTAATGTGATGCAAGGGCTTTAAACTTGCACAATATGAAGACTCCTGTTTCGACATAGAATGGTTAAACCCCCTCACTAACGTGAGAGAGGGTTTAGATTCTATTAAAGACAAGGAGGCGAGTATTATCCCACCCACCCACCCTTTTTCATTTGTTTTGCATATAGCTTCAGGGTGAGGTGGTCCATTCAAGAAGCTACCTTCATCGTCCTCAGATTCCACGATGTACAAGGTCCTCAGAGTTGGTTATGGATCGTGTCTCCGTTCTACTGCATTTAGACTTCAGGGTTGGGGTCCGGTGTGATGCAGCTGCAGAAGAGGATTTGGTGTTTGAGGAAAGGGCTTATATGCGGGTGGGTTTCTGCCTATTGGCTACCTGCCGGCATGACCTGGCCTTCATGTTGGGGTAGGGATTTTTCCCTTGCATTGCATTAAATTTGTTTTCAGTTTAAGTTGAAGAAACATATTTATTTGTAAAAGTTTTTCTTTGCTGCTGTGATCGCAGAGTAAAGAATTAATGCATAATACACGCCTCCTTGTCTTTAATAGAATCTAAACCCCCTCTGACGTTAGTGAGGGGATTAACCATTGCACATTAAACACCACAGTGGAAAGAACGCCGTCCCTGGGAAACTGTTGGATCATAATCTCTGTGGCCTCTAAGGTTGCTGAACCAAAACATGCTTAATCTCTCCATTAATGGTCCACAGCCTCCTCCTGAGGTACTCTTGCTGCGCAACCATTTCTCTGCTGCAGCATTCTGTGTTTGTGCGACCATTTCACTTATGTTCCATAGTAATTTATTTTCCCTTTTCTTTAAGCCAGAAAACTACGTCAAGCTGGATTTATTTTTAAACGCGTCCTCCATGGTTGTTTCTGCACACGATGGAGCACACTCCACAAATGTATGGGACCAACCAAGACAGAGACGATTGATGCGTGCTGAACATTCTGTGCATGTCATCATTCATCTGCATCTCTCATGCAGGGAAGAGCTATCAGGTCCTTGAGCAGTATGGCACACCAGAGGTGGTGGTGGTGTCACAAACACTCTCCAGGATGCAAAAACCCCCACCAGCCCAGCGGCACAGCTCACAACGCCGTGGGCCGACCATGACCGCAGCCTACCCATCCAGACAAAGCTTCAGGGAAAGCTCGGACCACTTCCTCAGAGGCATCCAGGTGCTCTGGCGAGTCATGCCTCCCAGGGCACATGCTGGAGGTAAGTGTGGCATCGGGCCCCCATTCTGATTCTGAAGTGTTCAACTGATGACCATGCCCCCACCATTCTCTTTACTGTGGGTCCCTCCTTTGATGGCAGGGGAAAGGAGCCCTAGCATGGCGTGCTTGCTGCTCGATACAGCGCTCACAAACAGATGGTAGCCTTTGCATTTTCCCTCACCTCTCCTGGACTCTCTGGGTGGTTTCTTGGGGCCACAGCAATTAGGGCCGCATGGTGAGGATGGTAATTGTTTGTAGGGGGAACAGTGGGTGGCCATATTGCTGCTTCCCCCCACAGCTTGTTTGCACTTACTTTTTTCCCCATACGCTCCCTCGTTCACCTGTCCATCCACGTTACTCCAGTTGCTTGCAGTTACACTTACCAGCCCAAAAACTTCTTTCCTTGGTAAAACTTGTCGCCAGTTGTTGTAAATGGATGTTGTATTGTACGCCAGAACACAGTCCACCTGTAGAGCTGGGGTTCGGTACCAGGAAGCTTTATTTACAGTCTGTATAAACATATGCACAGTTCCAGTTATTCTTAACAGTATATACAGTTGGACAGGACAGGGACAGGACTAGGGGTAGGGGCACACCCACCGGCCATCCTCACACACCCACAGCTTGGCTCTAACTGTCACTCTCAGAACACTCACCATAAGCACACACCAACTTTCCACCAATCTGCCAGTCATTCACTCTATGACATTCTACAGTAGCACTGATGGCAGGTGAGAAGACAAGACCACATATACATCACAACAGACTGCCATCTACCTTTGTTACAGATTTGCACATCTTCCAGTTTAATGGCATCACTCAGTTCTTTCTTCACTTTTAGTGGACCTTCAAATTTACTTGACCCTTTTTGCACAAATCCAGGTTTACGCACCCAAACTCTGTCTCCTTCATTAACTCTTCATTAACTCTTGTAAGTCTTGCCCTCTTCTGGGCATCAAATGTCATTTTCATCTCCTCACTCTTTCTCTCCACTTTCTCTCTGCAAAGATGGTATTGGTGGCCCACCATGCACAAGGACATACAGGAATACATACAAGCCTGTGCTTTTAGTGCCCAAGGTAAATCCTCGTCCATCAAACCCATGGGCCTTCTACAACCCTTGCCAATACATAAAAGACCATGGACCATGTTGTCGATGGACTTTATCATGGAACTGCCAGTTCTACAGAGTTACAGCACTATATGGGTTGTGGTGGATTACTATAACAAAATGGCCCTATTTGTTCCATGCCAAGGTCTTCTGACTGCACCCGTTCTCGCATACCTATTTTTGAAGCACGTCTTCAGGTTTTTTGGACTCCCATCCATTATCATCTCGGATCACGGTTGGCTATGTACATCTCACTTCTGGACGTCACTCACAGCATCTTTTGGTATTGAGGATCGCTTATCTAGTGACTATCATCCTCAAACAGATGGCCAAACAGAGAGATTGAATGCAACTCTGGAGCAGTACCTCTGGTGTCTCCCACTTCAGCATCAGGAGACTTGGTTGGCGATACTGACCGCCGCAGAGTTCGCATACAATAACTCAATACACTCATCTACCGGCACCTCCCCTTTTTATGCTTTATATGGACAGCACCCACACTCTTTGCCTCTGGATCCTCTGCTTCCTCACAACCATTGCGCTGTTTCCGATTGTATAAAGGAACTAACTAACGTACACAAAAACATAGAACTCCGCTTACGTGAGGCCCAGAGGGCGGCAAAGAAGTATGCGGATCAGCACCGGTCACCTGCCCCTACCTATGAGACGGGTATGAAGGTATGGATTATCCAGTAAAAACCTACGTATACCTGGTCGCCGCCCTCTGATTCCACGTTTTGTGGGTCCCTATGTCATAGTTCGGGTAATCAGCCCCTTAGTGGTTGAATTGGCCTTTCCCCGGCCTTGAAAGATCCATTTTGTGTTTTGCGTCTCCTTGGTGAAACCGTTCCGACCCGATACCCGCCTCCTACCCTGTCCATCTTTGTTACCTGTGCAGGGTTCCGAGGAATTCGAAGTCCGGGCGATCTTGGACACTGAGTTACGGGATGGTGTCAGGTACTATCTCATTGGGCCTCATTCCGACTTGGGCGCAAAGGGATTACCGGCACGGGTAAGGACCCCGGTTCTGGTAATCCCTTTGCGCCCTATTCCGAGGTCCCTTAGCGGGTCCCGCTATGGGCGCCTGGTTTTAGCAGGCGCCCTTAGCGGGAGCCGCAAAGGGACCAGGGAGCAAATAATGGTACCGCAAATTGCGGTACCGTTATTAGCTCCCTCCCCATTCCCAATGAGCCCTATGGCGGTTCAAATGGGAATGGGGATTGCCTTTTTCAATGGGGTCTTACTGGTCCCGCAAAGGTCGAACTACACCGGTAAGTCCCCACTGAACCAGGTCGGAGTCCGTACCAGTATGGGAGGTAGTCATGCCGCAAATAGCGCCATGACTACCTCCATACTCGGAATGAGGCCCATTGACTGGAAGGGCTACGGCCCAGAAGATCGGACGTGGGAGCCTGTCTCTAATATCAATGCTCCCCGTCTTTTGGCCTGTCTTAATGCCTCACAGGGGTGGATGTCTCTTTGGGGGAGGATGCTGTCAGGAATTAGGAGGGAGACATTCCACCGTACGGGAAAGACATTGCAAGAAGTTCAGTTAGCAGTTATGCACGTTCGCTGCTTCTACCTGTTCGCCATTCTTGTCAAAATACGGGTTGTCAGGGAGATGGGGTACACCTTCCAGCCCACGTCAGTCACCCGGAAACACTAAAGCAGCTGTGCGCCATGTTACGCACAAGCACGCATACGGAAGCAATAAAACACGCCCTCTTGCCTTAGCGTGCGCTTCTGACTGAAGTTCTGACCCATTTGTATCTCGCTACGTTCTTGGACTTGTTCTTTGAATTTTGTTTCTGCCCTTGCCTGTTTTATTGTTCGTATCTGCTTAGTGATCCCTAGTACCTTGCCCCTCTTTGCCAGAGCCTGTTTTCATTCTGTTTCGAACTGTCACTCCAACGCCAACCCAGACTGTCCCTGGTTTTGCCTCTGCTTTCCATTACAATCTATCATCACCCGCACGTTGCCAGACCCAGAAAAGTTACACAAACCACACTGAGGCACGATTGGAACTGGATATTACCTGCACGGTGACAGACACAGAAAGCTACAAGGACCGCACTGCCACGCGATTTTGGAACTGGAGATTGCCCGCTTGTTGACAGACACGGAAAGCTACAAGGACCGCACTGCACATGATTTTGGAACTGGATATTGCCCGCACATTGACAGACACAAAAAGTAAAATGGACTGCTATTGCTCCCAACTGCTACAACCAAGGATTTTCTACTTGTTCTCTACTAGCACCAGAACTAGAGAGCTTGCTGAAGCTGCTCTGCTAGGCGTCCTTGTGGTGTCGGCTTAGGTTTTGGACTTTCTCTGGATTCTAGGCATCCTCGTTTTGTCTGGGATAGTCTTGAGGAGCTACACGTCTTCCTTCCATCTTCTACCCTGCCAAAAGTCTGCTAGAACAACAAGGAGAACATTGCATCTTTCTTCACACAGGTATTGTGCTGGACCTTTCCTTACCTTTTGCATTTGAGCTCATACACTGCACATAGTATTTTTGTTTCACTTATATTGGGTGTATTTTCCTTAGACTCCAGTACTGGGTTCTTGGAGACCTTTGTCACCGCCCTAGACTGACCAGATACTTTTCTGTAGTCATCAAGGTTAGTCTCTTGCTTATTGAGGGCAGGGTGGTTCGGTATTCACGTTACATCTCTACCACACAGAAATGTTATAAATTGTTTAATAGTCCATATGACACACAAAGCTTGTTTTTCAGTAACAGAGTATCTAACTTCTGCACCTTTGAGTACTCTCGAAGCAAACGCTATATCCTTCTCAATGCCTGACTGTTTCTGTAACAACACAGCTCCAAGACATGAGTTACTTGCATCTGCCCTCACGTATGTCTCACATCTAGTATTGAAACTCCTTAGCACTGGTGCATTTGTCTCTTTGATAATTATGAATTCTTTCTGACATATGGGTGTCCAAGAGAACAGTGTATCCTTCTTGCATAGAAGTCTGATATTTCTACATCTATCTGCAAAGTTCCTGGCAAATGTGGAGTAGTACTCCACTATTCCTAGAAATTACAAAACGCCTGTTTATCTATAGGTGGATCTATACCGACAATTGCTGAAACTAAATCCCTCCTTAGGCGCAATACCTTGACCACTTAATGTGTATCCTAAATATCAATCTCAGATACTCTAAACTTTCATTTGCTTTTCTGTAAAGTCAGGACCATTTCACAGAATTTCTTAAAAGCTTCAGTCAATATATAATCATGCTCTTGTTCTGACTTCCCTGTGACTAGTATGTCATCCTGCAAAAAACATACACAACGTATTCCACCCAGTATGACATTCATCATGCGCTGGAAGAAGGAAGACCCCAAACCAAAAGGCATTCTTTTACACCTGAAAGTTCCCTCTTGAGTTATGAATGTGGTGTAATCTCTGGACATGGGGTGTAAAGCAATCTGGTGATAAGCAAAAGCTAAATCTAATGTACTGAAGTATTTGGCTCGCACCATCATGCCAAACATTTCTCCTATGTTGGGCAATGGGAACTTGTCTACTATCACACATTTATCTAATGCACGCAGGTCTACATATAATCTGACATTATCATTACTCTTTCTCACTACTACAACAGGGGACACCCACTCTGATGCCTCCACGTCTTCAATAATATATTCTGAAATCAATTTCTTAATTTCATTGGCAACATCCTTTCACAAGGCAATGTGCCTTGGATGCAATGGGAACAGAATCCTTCTTCAATGTGATTTTGTGCGGAAGACCTTTTGAGCAACCAATCTTGTCACTAAACATACTGGGCCTCATTACAACTCAGGCGTTAATGGTTAACGCCGTCGTTAACCCTTAACGCCTGATTCCAATTTTAATGGCTGCTTTTAGCAGGCGTTAAAATCCATGGCGCTAAACCGCCTTCATGCTAATTACGGCACCGTAATTTACGGTGCCGTAATTAGCGCCTTCCCCACTCCCATTATGCCCTATGGGGCAAAAATGGGAATGGGGAAGGGTAAATGGGAAATGGGGATTTACCGCCCCACTCACCTTGGAATGGGGCGGTAAATCCACCATCCAAGTTGGTTGGTGTACTGACCCCAACTGTCAAAACATTCCTCAAATTTGTTACACCCACCAGTATGTGTGGCCACATGTCCTGGTACCTTAGAATTAATGATTCCTAACCCACACTGTTCAACCCATCCTAACAGACTTCTGCCTTTTTTGAACACATACACATAGCCTTTTGTTATCCTAGCTAGACACCAATAATTGTTTGAAAATATTCTAAAACCTAAATGCATACACCTCCATGCACTGACTTTGATTCGAGGGGAGCACAGCGACATTCCCCTGAAATCCTTTTTCCAAATTTGAAAGCCTAAAGTGTAGTCTGAGACCGGATCTATGTGCATGTTTACTACCTTATCATCCATTAGTACATTGGAATGTGCTTTTTATTTTTTCTGTTTCTCACTCCTACATCACTCACAGACCAAGACACTCCATTCACATTTGCATCTTCCACATACGTCTCATCAATAGACATTTCCTTAAACACCTTTAGTGCAAGATTTTTACAACATCGGGCAAAATGCCCCTTTCTGTTAAAACGTAGACAAATAACATTTAAGGTAGGGCGGTCTACAGCATTAGCAAAATGCAATATATTGCCTCATCGAAAGCATTTCATAGCTTTTGTTGAGGATCCCGGACCACCCTTAGCCCCTTTTATCCTTCCAGAATTAGTATTTTCAAGTCATACTCCAGGTTTATTAGTCGAAAGTATTGCTTTCTTAGTGTGAATTGTAGTATTCTTGCTGTGATCTACAATGTTCACCACCTCCTTTCCTTGACTTTTCACTTCCTAAGATTCCAATTCTTGCAAACATGCCATGGTATCTTTAATCCTCTTGGCAACCGCCAATGCTTCATCCAGTGAAGGATCACCCTTTGCCCAAATTGCATCCCTTGTTTTATTTTCTCTTATTTTAACCATGAACTAAACCCTGAGTCTTTCGACATAGGTAAGACCAAAATTGCATCTGTTAGCAAGTTTGCTCAGGGCAGTGATAAAGTCTCCTACTGATTGACTAGCAGTCTGATCTCTGGTGCTAAATAATATCTTTGTAATATAATGCTTAATTTCTTCTCATAGTGTTTATCTAGTTTCTTAAGAATTGTTTCATATGCATTAGGTGCAACCATGCCTTCACCAGACCCACTAGCAGATGGCGCTAATTCTGGTAGGCTCTTTAGTCTATGTCTTCCTTCAAGCCCCAGGCAGCGCATTATAAAGGCTCAGCATTTCTCAGCACTAATTGTTGGGCCATGTATAGCCATTACATATCTTGAAAGTCCTCCTTCCATATTTCCCATTTTACCACTGTCTCTTCAGGACTTGGGAGCAATTGGGGCAGCAGAGAACTCATGATGCCATTTGCTGGTATTTGAACTGCCACAAGTAATGAACTCTCACAGGATTAACTAGAGTTAAGTGTTCACACAGAGAATGTCACAACAGTAAGAATTGCTCTCCAGAGTATTGCCAAATACTATGTAGTAACTGTTAGCACAACTCACCATGCAGCTTTACTAAAGTTCCTCCCAGAAAGACTACAAGATTACAAATGTGAATGTGGCACAGACAATTTACCTCCTAGATCCACTCACGATCCACTTCACAAAATATCTCCCAGTGAAAGATGAGCCAAAAAAGAGGCGGATCCACAGCTCTCAAGTTCCAGGTCTGCTCCTGGACCCTCACACAGAGACAATCCCACAGAATCTTGTAGAATTGCAAAGGGAGGGGGCCCTAAAGTCAGCTTGTCGCCAATTGTGAAGTCCAGTAAGGTAAGAAACTGCAAGTCTAGGTCTTTGATATTTTTATTGAAATAGGTTCATATCTCCACTGCTCAGCTGCAACTGAAGAGCTTCACAGAGAGGCTGGTTATAAATATCTTCTCAGCATTTCACTATGTCATAAAGAACCCAGCAAAGCAGGAACCTTCTCTATACACGAAATTGGAGGCAAACAACATGTTTAACTTGTGCTCAACATGTGGCATAATGAGATTTGACATGCAATACAATAAAACATATTATAACTAACCTGGGGCCATGTCTTCTCTATTGTCTTTTAGCATCTGCCTAAACATGGTTCTCCCCCTGGGGGTACACAGTGTTTATGACGAATGAAAAAATAATGACACTGCTTTAGATATTTTCATTATTTTATTTAAATGCACTATCCAACAGTGTCCCCATATATTTTAGGACTAGAGTTAGTATATAAAATTTCACCAGTCCTAAAATATGTTGGGGAGGGTGTTTGGTGCATTTAAATAAAATAATGAAAATATCAAAAACACTGTTGTTATTTTTTCATTTGTTATAAACACATGGAACCCCCCCCTGGGTCGGTCTCTCTTCCAAGATCAAGGTCTCTTCCTGGGTTGGTTGTCTCCTCTGCACTCTTCCCCAGGGTACAGTCACACTATTAGGGGCAGTTCAGACCATTGACCTTGCAAATTACATCTCTCAAAAACTTTGTTTCAAAATGGCATTTAATAGAGATAGGTTACAAAGGAAAACAGCTCACCACCCGACCACGGTGTCAGACTGTACACTGCAGCACCGTAAAGCTTGTAGGCAAAACCAAATGTGCCGATCCCCACAGCCGCCTAAGTATGATGAGCATGAAAATAAGAACAACAATCTATTCCGTAAGAAAAATAAGGAAAAAAAAGTGATTGCTGCATTGGGCAACACTACATGTATGCATGTCCGTGTAAGCATGTCACGTTGGGCCTTATGCTTGTGGTGTGAGTTGTGGTCATGTGTGCTCTTGAGCAGACTGACTATGGTCCAGTTGATAATGGCCCTTGGCGTGTTCGGAAGTACCCATGCCCACGGCGTGTATCGTGTTTGGGTTTCTTAATGTGACATATTTGATACAGTTAAGGCCAGAATCTTTTTTTTCACAATACAGCTTGTACATTGAACATATATACAAATGGAAATTGTCCAAGTTTTATAAACGTGCAATTTGAATAGAGGTATAGGTGGGAGTGATGGGATGAGGGAATGAGTGGGAGTGCTGGGATGAGGGAATGGTTTTGAGTTTAATCTCAATTGACAAAAGCTTCATCCTAACTTAAACAGCGCCGGCTGAAATGCCTGACATTGAGTGGACATCTTGGTATTATGGCATGGAGGACAGATTGCATAGTGGTTTGGTAGAGGCAATTGTATAAGGAAAGAGGCGGTGGGTGGGACACTGCAAAGGGCATACGGTGGGGCTGTCTAAAGAGGGGTCATGATGAGAAGATTTTGAGCAGATTCAGGTGAATGGAGGCCACATTGCTAGACTATTGGCTGCATGGGTAGTTGCCTTCAATAGGTTGTTACGGATAACACACGCCCTACGCCCTTCAGGTCGTTTGGTAGGGCTCGCTGAATATTGATATCCAAATAGTGCAATGCCATGTAGGTTTACAATGCAGAATGGCTTGGGGTTATAGACCTGTTGCCATGTGTCAGTAATAAAAAAGAAACAAATAATGTTTCTTGACCTAGTGACCATTCTGAGTGGGGTTCGACATTTATTTTGTACCCACTGAATATGCTTGATGGCTTGAGTTTGTAAACAAACAAACGGCAAGTTGGAGTTTAGAAACCAGAAGAGTATTTAGCAGTCAGCATTAGGTGTAATTTACTACATCATATCCCCAGGCTTCGATCAATAAGAACAGAGGACCTAAAAATAGTTGATCCAAGCCATTAGAAATAACAAAGCTATAACTTATCTACAAATAACTACCCCAACTGTGTAAAAAATGCTGAAAGATACAGTGGAACATCTTTTGAGGTTGGGATATGATTTAACAGAGCCCATCGAAAAAGTGGCCCCCTCGTCGCCTTTACATGAATCCAAAAATCGTAAAAAGTCGGCAAACAGCTCTCACATCAACACAAGCCATTTGTCACAAAGAGAGAGGACGCAAGAAGAAGATCGCACAAAGGCCAGTGCAAACGCCCAACCCATTGTTACAAACAAAACTTATGATCACTTCCTTTCAGTCAACAAAACAGGAGAGAGCTTGCAAAACAAAAACTTATGTTCACTGGAAAGGACTTCAACCAGAGCAAAGCCAGTAGACAAGTCAACTTATGATGACCCCCTCGAGATCGCTAGATTTCCAAGTGGCCCAATTCCGAAAATGAAGAGAACAATCATACAAGATCTTCCAATCAGCGCCGCAATTGGTCAAGAAAAGGACAAAGTAGCCCCCCTACAACAGCTCTGGGCCTGGATTCCGCTTACTTCTCATCTAAGAAAGTAGTAATGCGCGATTCCTCAGCACCAAGAACAAGCGACAAAGTACATTGATATCAAAACAAAGTTTTGAGGCTAGGCTCTTGGAATACAAGAGGTTTCCAACATCTGACGGCTCCGGGGGACGTAAACCTGGGTACTTTTGACATACTTTGCTTCCAGGGAACCGGGTTGGTTGAAAAACCTATCTTGGATGGATATGACATTGCTTTCGCCCCAGCAAAGAAAAGGAGACAAGGGTCGTCCCTCTTCTGGTTTAATATCTGCCTTTTGCTCTGGGAGTGGTTTCCATTTGAAAGAAAACCTATTAGCGAATCTATTCTTGCTGGTAACTCTCGTGAGCTGGGAACATCAAATGGAACAAACAGGAAAATGGATATCAACGCCAGTGATAATCATGAACACCTACTGGAATCCAGCAGCACTTGAGAACGAGAAATACCTTGGGATGATCGAAAGAATGGATGACGAGGCACACGCCGACCATCAAGTATCACATATACTCATCTGTGGTAATTTAAACGCAATATGCTAGACTCGTGACCAAAAACAGACCTGGAAAAATAAGCTATCCCCAGCAGAGGATAGAAGTGTCTTATGGCTAAATCTTATGGACTCGAGAGAACTGTTCAACCTAGACATAGTGTTTGAATTCCCAGGCCGTATTCCGACATGGTAGAGAACCGAGTTATCTGCAACAATCAATCTTATTTTCGTATCCTGTGCTGTTCTCTCCGCTACAATGTCCTTTGAGGTAAAAAAAACAACTTTAGTGACCACAATCTATTGATCACCTCGTGGATGTCGCGCCATGCCAAAAAATAAAATGTACACACAAATTGAAAACAATATTCAAGGTAATTGACTAAAGTTGAGTGCATGCAGCATTAAAGAACTTACTAGTAATTACAACGATCTTGCAGGCGCTTGCAAACTGAATCAAATCGATTAGCAGCCTCTGCTCACGGTCTGCAATAAAAATGTAAACAGGCAGAGTGAGCTACCTAATCTCAAAAAACACACATTTGACAAAACTCTGGTAGAAAAAAGACGTGCCCTTCGCAAAAACAAAAGAATGGCAACAAGATTGAACACCCAGTCTGCCAGAGATGCGACTATAGAAGCAACAAAAAACAAAAGATCTTGGGTTAAAGGGCTCCGACTGGCATTATATCAGCAGGATTCAGAGGAAATGCTGAAGTTGGTAAGTGGACACAATTCAAGAGAATTTTGGTCCCTAATAAGAAAAGCAACAACTGCCATGGACGATGCACACCTGAACAGCATTGGAGAAGCCACCTGCGTGAAACACTTCAAGACCTTATTTCACCCTTCAGCAACCAACAATCTGGAAAGACAAAGCGCGACAAATAAAGCTTGGGCATCGCTAGACGATAAAGAAAGCATCATAGAAGCAATCCGCAAGCTGAAGTCATCGAGAGCCCGTGGCCCGGACGGGATAATGAAGATCGACCTCAAGAAACATCCGGAGGAATGGGTCACCTTTATTAGTGTGGTATTTAAAAGATGCGCAGAATCCAAATCAATTCCATCATCCTGGACATCGGCAACAGTGGTCCTGATCTTCGAAAAGGGTAGCAGAAATGATCCGAGAAGTTACCGCCCAATTGCATTGCTCAATGTAATCAGGAAGGTATCCGGCTCCCTATTACTAAAGAGATTTCAAGCATGGGCAAGTAAAGCTCCTTGTGCGGACCCATTTCAGACAGGCTTTACGAAAAACATTGGGACCACAGCGAACATCATGCTGTTGATTATACTTAAGAGTAAGATCATGGGATGGAGTCCTAGGGTCTTTATAGTGTTTGTCAATCTAACACAAGCTTTCAACCAGGTTGATAGAGGCCAACTTTGGAACAAATTGTCATCTTGGAAATGCTCTGATGAAATCTTAGACCCTATAAAAGCCCTCCACACAAACACTATAATGAGAGAGTCCGCCTTAGTCATCAGGGCTTATTATCAGCAGAAATACCCACGCTGAGAAGGGTAAAGCAAGGTTGTCTGCTTGCTCCAGCACTTTTTCTGGCATACCTTGGAGAAGTCAAGAATACAGAAGACAGTGTAATATCATTCCCTCCAACACCAGGACAAGTAAAAACAACCCGCCTTTTGTATGCTGACGACATGATCTTACTTGACCATACAGCCATTGGTCTACAGAGACAACTAGACAACCTACAGAAGTATATCATTGCCAACAATCTTGAGATCAACAAAGAAAAGACCAAAGTCATGTCACTAGAAAAATCCCACAAAAGCGTGGAAAAATTAAAATGGAACCTGGAAGGCTGCCAAATAGAAAAAAAGTGAAGGAATTCAAGTATTTAGGAGTTAACCTTGACAGCTCAAAGTCAAAAACGTCAATGCAACGTGTGCTATCAGAAAAAACAAAGAAACTAACATCACAAGCTAAAGCTATTGACAAACAATTCGGCCGATTCTCATTGATTCCATTGATTAACGTCTATAGAGTTAAGATCTTCCATCCTTGACCTTCGGTGCTGAAGCTATGCCGTACATACCAAAACAAATATGGCTGAAACTGGAAGGCTACTTCTGGAGGACGGTCTCCCGAAATCAACTCCTATGGCCTCGATTAGACGCAAACTTAGCCTCCTCTCACTACAAGGAACGATTGATTGTAACAGCATGATGCTTTTTAGGAAAAGCCTGTTACAGAACCGTCCACCCATATACACCCTCATAAATGAAGAAATCGTAGGGGGGCTTTGTAAAATGCTTAACAAATGGTGTCAGGATATCAAAGAAAACAGAAGGAGATTCAAAGCTCCAAAGAAGGATTGATCGGTAACCCAACAAAAGTAAAAAAGAAAGTGGAAGAACTTGACTGGATACAAACGCTAGATATAGCAGTCAAGAACAAACTCATAACCTACCTGCCTGTAAACACAAACAAATTAAACCAGACTCAAGACTTTCTAAAGACATTCCCGAACAGATCCGTAAGAAACACCTTCCTACGAGCTTGTCTCATCCTCTTGGAAACTAATGAAATTCTGGCAGTAAGAGGTCTACCATCCTCAAACAAATGTTGCTTTTGCAAATAAAAAAATGAAATAGAGACAATAAGACACGTCCTGCTGTCAGGTGTTGGCACTCGATCGCTTAGAATGACATATCTAAACCACCAATTTTCTACATCACTGCTGGTGGAAGAAGAGGCGTGGTGGGCGCGGTTGATCGGCAGAGAAAAATCCTCCTGGGTGATTGCGATGATGAAAATCATACAACACATCCTGACAAACGTGGAAAAACGGAAGCTCTGAAATTCTTCTCAAGCCACTAACAAGCAGACTGGATGTTACATGGGAGAACGGACTGGTATTTTTTTATTACGGGAACTGCTAAGAACAGTACAACTCTTTTACAGTACACTTTCTTTTTTTTTAAAGTTGCTCATGCGATTAAAATAAATAAATAAATAAATAGAAAACGAACAGCGGTCCGACTAGGCCTTGTGACCTTCGAAGCGTGCAAGTCCAGTGAAAACAAAAAAGAAAGAAAAAGGGGTGTGAGGCAAGTGCTATTAGGCTCTCCCAGGGGAGCAAGTGCCAGAGGTGCCCATTGGGAGGTGCGGGGGGGGGTCAACTGGGAAGTGTATGGGTGGAGACTTCCCAGGCGAAGAGGGAGGTCTAACGTCCAACAGGTAAGTGCAGGGTGGAGGCAAAACACCCGACAGGCGGGTGTGGGCCCAGAGGACAGTGCAGGGGTTGAGGGTGCTGGTAGCAATGGGATAGAAGGCCAGGGCCCAATTAGACTCTTGAGGGACCAGGCTGCCAATCTCACCAATAGAGGGGCTGATTAGCACGGGAGGGGAAGAGGGAAGGGGGAGGAGAAGAGAACGTTCTTCAGTTGTTTGCAGAACTCAAGGTGGTCCGGTTCAAGTCGGAGAGGGAGACTGTTCCATAGGAAGGAGCCAGGTGAGGAGAGGGATATGCCCTCATCTCTCTGCCTGGTGAAACTTTGATCAGCAGAGTGTTGGAGCAAAAAGATCAAAGGGATCTGAAGGGAGAGTACTTAGTAAGAGAGAGCTGCAGGTGGCATGGCCCCAGGCCCTAGACAGCCTTGTTGATGATGCAAATGGTCTTGAATTTAATCCTCATAGCAACCGGGAGCCAGTGAAGAGATTTTAGAGCTACAGAGATATGGTCCCTGGGCCTGAGGCCATATGTAAAGAGATATAAAGAGACAACAAGCTCAGTGTGTTGGGTCAGTTTGGGGAAACCCAACTTATCCAGGAGTTTCCCAAGGAAGGGTATAGTAGAGATAGAGTGGTAGATGGCCTGACACGAGGGGTCAGCTGAAGGCTTTTTTAGGAGGTGGTGCACAAGTGAGTGTTTGAGAGAAGAAGCAAAAGAACCAGCTGATAAGGAGTGGTTGCAGAAGTCAGCAAGAGCCAGCGCGAGGGAGGAGATGTCCTTAATAGTTCTGTTTGAATGAGACTTTTATTGAGCGGACTACTCTAGAGATCTCCTCTGTTGGGATAGGTGAGAAGAAGGAGGGAGTGGGTCGGGGTGGAAGAGAGGCCCAGGGAGGCAGGGGGCAGGGGAGAGGAGTGGAGGAAGTGGAAGACGAGAGAGAGGTCAGAATGTCCTGTTTTGGAGGTGAAATGGGTGGCCAGTGCAGTACAGAGGGCTTGAGAAGGAAGTGGTGAGGAGGAGACTGCAGATGGATAGGCTAGTTCCTTGCAGATTTTGAGAGTTCAGCCATGTTGTTAGAGGCTCCAAAGATACGGGCCTGGATGAGGGCCCTCTTCTTGGAACGGATAGAGAGATGGTATAGCCTTTGGAGTAGGTGACTGGCCAGAGGTCTGTCACTTCCTTTCAGCAACCCTGCACTTGCGTTTCAGAGCGGCTAGATCAGAGATGTACCAGCTGTTAAGCTTGGAGGCAGGTTTTAGGTGGATCCTCATGACAGGGGTAAAAATGTCAAGAGTGTTAGCAGGATGAAGATTGGCAAGGGCAGAGTCAGTGGGAGAGTCAAGAGGAGGGGAAGAGAAGGGATGAAGGTGGAGGCAAACGCAGCAGCTGACACTCGTTTCATTGGTCGGATGACTGCAAAGGATGCTGGCAGTGCTGGTGGATGCTCGGTCAGGGGGCCAAGAGGATCCAGATGAGAAGATAGGAGAGAGTGGTCAGACCAGGAGAGAGGGGTAGTGAGAAGGTTGGAGAAAGGGAGATCAGCAAGGATTAAGGCATCAAGAGTGTGTCTGGCAGAGTGGGCAGGGCCGGAAGGGAGTATAGTGGGGGAGAGAGAGGTACAGAGATCACAGAGGAGTGAAGAGGCAGGAACAGTGGAGTCAAGGTGGATTTTGAAGTCTCCAAGGAGGAGGAGTGTAGAGGTGGAAGTCAGCAGAGAGGAGGTAAAGTCAGCCCATTCTGAAAGGAAGATGGACACAGGGCCAGGGGGACTCTAGATAGTGGCAAGGATGAGAGAGAGAGTCTGAGAGATGCCAAGCTTGCAGACGAGACTTTCAAAGGAGGTGTAGGATTGGGTGGGTATGAGATAGGTAGGGACTCACTGAGGGAAGATCAGGGCTACTCCACCGCCAGATTGGTTGGGCCGTGGCTTGAAGAGGATCTTGTAGCCGTCAGGGAGGAGGGAGTCAAAATCAGTGACAGAGCTGGCATTTCACCACGTCTCGGGGAGAGCTAGGACATCTAGATAATAGTCTTCAAGAAGGAGGCAGATGTCAGAAAAATGTTTAACAGCAGAGCAAGCATTCAGTATGGCTAAGTGTAGCCAGTCACCACCTTTGAAGGTTTTCCGAGGAGGAGTGCAGGGGGGTGCTACATCCGTCAGAGGTGGTAAAGGAGGTCCAGAAAGAGAGGAAGAAAGAGTAGCAGGAGAGGGTGGGAAGTTGATGAGGGCTGGCAGGTGCTGACCAAAGAGAAATATATTGGGTTGAGGACCCTGGTCAATGACAGTGCCATTATGATAGACGTTAATGATGCACCTAAAGGATGATAAGTGTGCCAAGAGAGCTTCCCATCTAGTGCCGCCATTAATGGGTGAAGAGTAGAAAGGGGAGAGAGGAGAGATCAGATGGGAGATCCATAGGTCTGGAGAGGGGACAGAGAAGAGCATACCAGTGATAGTCTGTCTGGAAGTAGCACTAAAGTACATGTCAGCAATAGGTAGGCCAGGATTAGAGATCAAGAGATCTTTTTTAAAAAATGGTCTTCGAGACTTTGTGAGAGAGGAGGGATAGGTGATAGAATAGCAGTTAGAATATATGGGGGAAATGGAGAGTGCCATTGAGATGGAGGAAAAGAGGGACAGTTGGAGAGGCTGCACAATGCATGGGCAAACTCACAGGCGGCCTTTGGGTCAGTGGCAATACTTTTTACATATTCATAACAGCAGGTATCCTTCCCCCTTGCTAATGGTTTTTTGTCAGGCTGTAGCATCTATGCGGTTCTCCCCCTGAGTCTGTCTCTCTTCCAATATCTACAAGATCAAGTTCTCTTTCTGGGTTGGTTTTCTCCTATGGGCTCTTCCCCCGGTCAGTCTCACCATTAGGGACATATTCTAACACTGCATCTGGCTCTATCATAGCTATGACTTGGTTCTCCCCTGATTTAATCTCTTTCACTTTCTGCACTCTTGTGCCACCCACTACATGCGATATAGCCATCAAAAGACTGCTAGTCATCTCTCTCACTCTGCATGGATAGGGTGTGCTTCACTCCATATAGGGGTTATAGTGTCCTACCCTCTGCAGAATCTCTTAGCCAGTGGTCACTATAAGTGTTCCAGGTTCGACTGGTCATTATGTTGGCTGTGTTCTTGCAGCTCTCCAGCAAACATCTGCACTCCTGCTTCCGTCTCCCCAGACTGTGGAAACAGGGACTTCTTTATATTTTTACGGCAGGTGCCCGCTTACTCCCTGATGAGCTGTTCTTGTTAGATGGTTCTCTGCTGTAATCTGATTGGGGGGGGGGAGGCTTTGCAGTTCAGAACTTAGAGTGGGGGATTTAAAAGGGCTGATGGCCATTTGGAATCCATGATAATGTGCTTCTGGTGTTTGTTTGCTCAGCAGCCTAGTAACCTCTCTCTTTGATTTGCTGCTTTCTATGCAGGAAAAGGGGGTTACTCCTAGAGAATTCCAAAAATCTGGCACATGTTTAATTTCCCTTTTCCTGGGAATTTTTAATTGTTGCTGCTAGTTAGGATTTAGGGTCATATCAGTGATTTGTAGGTGCATGCCTCGTGCTGCTAACGGGTATGGGATGGGAAGGTAGTGTCCTGTTCTGACAGAGTGAGGGCGTGCATTATTTATGCATGCATGGAGTGGGGCTCTGCAAAGTGTTTTCCTCTTCCCTCTCATTCAGGGGTGGACTGGGAACCAAAAGAGGCCCTGGAAATAATTTTCAAAGTGGCCCCATTTTACAAATTTTCACCAAGCCCAAACCGTTCTCCTATGACAAAATGAGGTTACCACACAAAAGGGGCCTAGTGGGAGGCCATTCCACCCCTGCGTCTACTAACCATATAACTAAATGAAAATGACAACACTGTAATGAGTACATTTTGGTCTGTGTCTTAAAATCCCTTTTAGGTATGAATAAATAACCAAAGCAGGGTAACAAAATACAAAACGTGTCCAGTAACGTAAATTGTTAAAGAGCTCCAATTGTGTGCCAGGAAGACAGCGAGGTTAAAAAAACTAGGTACCCCCGCATGGCAAAAGTCTTTGGGCAAAAGTCTTTAGGCAGATATCAAAAGAGGGCCGATGTGTGTTGGGGACTGGCTTCTCTTAGCAGACACCTGGCCCGCAATAAGCATTTTAGGAGCCCAAGCCCAGCACACGCATTCATCAGCAGAGGCAGGAGGCAGCAGACAGCCCCATGCCCCCCTGCCCAGCGGAACACAAACGCTGAGTCTGACTGACCGGGTGAGCGAGAGTATCTATTACAATGCAATTCAAAATAATAGTCCATTGGAGGCACGACTGAAAATACAAGTATTGCCAAATCTGGGTTATTCATAGATATTATACATAGTTCTCATCATATTCACTGGAAGACAAACCGAGCAGGTGGGGTTGGAGTGCTGTGATGGGAGAGAGTGTGGCAGAAACAGCATGTACCCACTGAGTGAAGGCAGTTAGGGGGCAAGTAGAGGAAGACATGCACCCACATGGAAGGTGGGGGTGGTGGTGAGACGCCCAGAGGGTAAAACATTTTCTCACGGGGTGACAGGCTGAGGAAGTGACATGTATCCACAGGGTGATAACTTGAAATAGAGACATGTAGCCACAGAGGACACCTTGGAGACAAAAAGGGTGCACACAGGGTTACAGGACCGAGAAGATGAAGGGGCATGTAAGCAAAGTGATTGCTCCTGACAGCAGGTCAGTTCTGAGGCTGACTGAGCCAGGAACACTGCATACGCTGGAAAACAGTGTGACTGGGGGCAGAATAATTGATGTGAGCTCATAGAGGAGGCAGAAGGGGCAGTGAAAGGAATGGGCATGCATCGAGAAGTGAATGTGTAGGGAGAGCCGTGCACACACCAGCATCGGGACTGCTAGGACTACTCTCAAGGGAAGTACCCACAGGGAGACATTGAGAAAAAGGGCATATGCCCTTTAGTCATGCGTCCACATTAAGGCACGGTGTGCACACTGCCGTTTTGAAAGTGTGACATAGTGAAAGCAATGCATAGGCGACCTGCACACAAACTGTCACGACTGCTGGCAGCTGGCGAGTCTGGCGGAGGTGGAAACTCTGACTCCATTAGACTGTTCCGCCACGTTTCCTTGGTCTAGTCTTTTTCCAACATGGCCGCCGTCATGTATATAACCATTAGTTACTTGGTGGCTCAGCGCGTTGCAACTGTGCTTTCCCATGTTGCGTGCGCTCCATTCTGTGAATCCTTCTGCGGTATTAGTCCGCCTTCTTTTACCTTTCCCCTGCTTCCATACTTGCTACCAGTCTACCCGTTTTTCCTTGCCTCTTCCTCCTGGTTCCCTGCCTCTCCACCTTCTTCGTTTCTGCTTGTTTGTGGCAGTTGTGTTTTTCATCCTCCCTCCCGTCTTGGAGAGCTCCTCCGGAGACTTCTGCTTCAGTTACGGAAAGTTACCTCTCATCGGATCAGCCTATTCGACAGTCCTCTTCGAAGCATCGTGGGGGTTTTTTATGCCCTCGTGGCTTTTTCCCCTGAAACATATCTGGCTGTCGCGGAGAGGAGTCATTGTGAATTTCTCTATATAGAGTCACAGTGGCTTCCTTTCGAGGCAGACCGTATCTGCTCACAAAGAAGAAGACTCCAGTGCGACAACCCCGAAGAAAGAAGCTGAACTATTCTACCTCATCAGGTGAGGAGGAGGAAGAGATTTTGGGGCTGTGCAGTAATTCTAGCAGTGAGGAGGACATAGCAGATTCATAGGTCAATCCTGTAAAAGAGTCTGATAGTCCTGACACAAACAACCCACAGTCCCAAATCCACTTATTTACAGCGTGCAACTAAATTGGGGAGCACGACATAGCGAAACTGAGTTTTAGAGTGACTGAAAAAGAGTACTGTCAAAACAAAGGCCAAAAAGCCCTCTCCTTCTTTGCACCACACACATACACCCTGCTACCACTTTGTAAAGCAAAATGCATCAAAGCATGGCCCTGTTCAACTCAAATCACATGTCCATGCAAAATCAGAGACATTTGAAAGGTAAACCCCGGCTGCAAGCTAATTCAATAAAACACACCAGTGAAAATAGACAAAAAGAGAATATGTTGACATCACAGTGACACAAACTTTAACATTTAAAACCAAAAAAACACATTTGGGATTGACAGTTAAGGGGCGAAAGAAAGACGGAAAGAAAAGTAACAAAGAAAAAGAAAGAAGAAAGAGAAATTCATGAAGGCACGTTCCCACAATCTCTCTGCTAGCTCAACAATGCGTCTTTCTATTTGAGGGCATATTTCTATTGAATAACGAGGAAGACGCTTACATTTGGCCACCAGGCTGAGAACAGTGTTGGCTGCCTGCAGTCCAGGATGCTTGTGGCCGGGCAGGCTCGGGTTGCTTCCCTTGCTGATGGTCTGGTAGAGTTGCATCATACACGGGGGTACAGGAGGGCATGAGGGGTGCCTTGTGTCCGAATCAAACACCCGCCGACATCAGCAGTGGAACGTGGCCGACGAGGCCTGTCTTCCCTTCCAAACACAAGAGCAGGCGGGGCTTTGCTTCACATCACTGCACGGCCAGAAGTGCAACAGAAGGCATCTCTATGTTCCTGGTGCTCGTAGTAGCTCTGGTAGTGGTTGGGAGGTCCATGTTTTGACAGAACTCTTCTGCTGCATCCTTCATCTACAGTAAAAGGGCAGTGGGGAAGGTGGCTAAATGTTCCAATGCATTTCTCTTACAGGTCACAAAGACCTCCACCATAGCTACTTAAAACCCAAGGGAAATATTGCACAGTTGGCCTTTATATCAGTGCATAATTCCCACCTTCCTCCCAGAATGCTAGGCAGCAGCGACTCTGAGAAGTCAACATTTCCCATCTGTAAAAGTGCAGTCCAAAAAAGGTGGCAGACTACAAGCCTGGCTGTGGCTGACGTGTAATACCATGCCATTTCATAAAACATTCTGCTCGGAAACAACTCAGTTCAGATGTCCACAAGCTTCAGTAGTCAAACACAGTAACCCCTTGATCTCCTGCAGCAGGTACATTTTGTGTTCGGTGCTTTTCCTTATACTACTTTAGCAGAGCGAGTAGAGCGCTCAGTTTGACATCTGTACAAAGCCTGCTGATGCAGGTTCGAATCCTGGCAGGGCCAAACTCAGCCTTTCATCCTTCCAAGATTGATAAATGAGCGCCACACACAGTGGGTAATAATAAGCAGCGCTCAGATAAATGCTAAATTACTATTATTATTACTCTCATGTTCCCTTGTGAATCCTGACTCCACGAGAAGTTGAGCTTAACGCAATGCTTTTCAAGGCATTCATGAGCACTTCAAACATGAGGCAGGGTCATAGAATTATTGAACCGGCATTGCGTGGTAACAGATAGAAAAAGCATTATGAAACCTGAATTAAAGCATGAACGAAATCGGTCAGAAGACTTGCTACCCCAAATTAATTTTGAGAAGCTGGGTTCAGATGTTAGGATACCCATCACACTTCCGTGAAATAACTTTCAAAAGAACTTACTAGCTTCGGGAAGAGGCGCTCCTTAAGGTGACACTCTAACATAGCTTGGCACCAAGTTCAGCGTTAGGTTTAATATTAGGGAGCCGTCTCGGACTGGCACCAAAGGCTGGGCAGAGCCAGAGAGATCGATGGATGTCCGTGGGCTTGCAGTGCACATTTTGTCTAACATACATTTACTGATTAATCCTCTGCACAAAACATTACATGGTGCACGGCAGGCTGGCAGCCGTCCACAGCCAGCAAACACACCATTTTGTGGAACTGGAACAGCTGCAGGCGGCAGCTCTCACCTCGTCATTGCTGAAGCACTGGCAGGTTGCAATGGGCCCTCGCAGCACTAATTCAGATCAGCCGCCCCTAACGCTGACATCACTAGATGCTTGCAATGAACTCCACCAATTTGAATAATGTTAGTAGCCAGCGTAGCCAAACATACCCTCTCATCACCAACGTGATAACGTTATCTAATGCAGAACCAGGAACATAAAAACACAAATCCACAATACACAGATTTTTTTTTTTCTTTTCTCAAAACTGTTTATTTTGAAGATAACAGCAATAGCTGGGAGCATAACACGTTCTTTTATTTTTGGCATAATGCTTAAAAGAGGTCATTAAGTCCATGAAAACATGGCTAACTTTTTCCAATCGAGGTTATAGCTATCGAACATCGCATGGTTCTCATTTATTGTTTAAGTGTGAACTGTGATTTTATAATGTTGATTCTGTTCATGGATCCATTATTCCCAGTTTTTGAATTTTTCACAGAAAGTTATTTTCAATCACTGACTTCTGATCGGCACACATGGCATGACATTACAGAGAAGAAATTGGTCTAAATTTCAAATGCAACACTTTCTCCTCTGCACATTTTCAGGACCTATAGGCTGCCATGTTGTTCCTTATACAATCATCCCACATAATGGTTATCAGAGATGCGCTGTTGATGATTATTGTTCAATTGCGTTTGAAGAAGCCATCGACTGGTAAACTGTACCCATGACAGGCACACATCGGTATAATATAGCTAAGTAAAATCGAGAATGCAAAATTATATTTCAGTACCCAATTTATAATTGTATATACACAGAAGTAGTGAAGTTACAATTAACATGTGTGATGTCTATTATTTGCGTCAAATTGAACATTCATCCATCACACTGTACATGGGGTCATTCTCCCACACATCCCACGACCTCCATCAAACATCCATGAATTCTCATGCCCATCAGGCAGAGACAGGGGAAAAACATACCTGGGAGTCAAAACGTGTCTTTAATTATCAAGAAGAACACACTCTCTCCATGCATGTTTGCATCCAACCTATCTATAGATTTTCCAAGATTACGCAACATGTGTATGCAAATTAGCACCTTGTGAATGGTAGACTTTTGATAGGTCAAGTTAGTTAAGGGCAAACATCCCTTCATTACCATTGGATAACTTATCACACATGCACAATAATTCCACATTAGCATAACTGGCATCCACAGCTTTTTTCTGACACACTAAATGAATATGCCCATTTTAGACTTGGCTGGACACAACTATGAAAGTGCTCAACTCCTGCCAATGACATTCTTCATGAGTCAATGGGCCTCATTACAACCCCAGCGGTAGCCGTGCCTGTAAAACAGGCACGGCTGCCCCCAGAGTTGTATTTTTTCCGGCACTTGTCAATGAGGAATTACCGGGTAATTCCAACATTGCCGGACTCAGTAATTCCTGCATTGCCAGATGCCGGTGTCTGTCAGTCCCCATTCCCATTTGAGTCCCATAGGGCTCAATGGGAATGGTGACGTTGGATGCACAGTCAACGAGGGTGCCGGTGCATCCGACATGCTGCGCTTGCGGGTGCCGCTCTGCCCACCAGGCTAGACCTGGCGGGCTGACAGGCACCTGCGAGTACAGATCGTACTATGGCGGTCCAGGAACTACGCTACCAGCATACTTACCGCTACCGTAGTTCCCGAACCACCATGCTTATAATGAGGCCCAATGTCTGCACCTTATCTACTTCCTCAGGTTTTGCCAAGTATTCCGGTACACAACACATTTAGAGACTATATATCCTCTTATTTTTATATCCATTTTTAACCTACCAACATCATATCTTGTTACATAATGCTGCCAAAATCCATGAGTCAGTCATTCTTGGTTATCTCAAAACCCTTGGCATGGTTTATTGTTCCCCACACCTGTTTTTATAGGCCTGGCACCTATTTGCATCTGAGTATACATTTTAAAATACATATTTATCTGACAATGTGCTTTTCTTCTATCCTGTTAGCACCTATGGAGTGTGTGTAATATAAACGCACCCTTCATTTCCTGTGCCACCCCAAACCAAGTGTGTGCAGTAATCCCTTATTTCTAATGTACTTTTTATTTTTAATAAAGGCAACCTAATCCTGATTTCTACAATGATAGACAGGAGAGTGAACTATTCGACCTATCTACCATTTTATCTATATATCATTTGAGGTGGGAGGGGTGGCTTTGCACCCCCTGTACATTCCCCCATATGATCGATATTCGACCAGCATTCAATATTCAACCACTAGCCCACCTTGTACCTAGTGTCGATCCTCCCCCATATGCAGTGTACCTATGCATTTCTATCTCAGTCACTCCCCTCAATGCAATGCTCTAAGTGGAAGGTATCATGACAGACACTTATAAAGAACCAATTGTGTCTCCAACCATATTGTATTCTCCTAATCTAAGATATATATATATATGTATCCTTTTTTGTCAAAAGGTGCGGCATACGCTTGCCCTCTTTTAATCCTTGTATGTATATTCGTATCGCCAAACAATAACTTTGTTTGCTCCCATCTTGTTCCCAACCCTGTTAGCCAATTAAATGTTAAATAACATGCGCGGCAAGTGATTTCGGCCACCACGAGAATCATTTGCTATCCCTTGAGGGAACCCACCAGCTCAATGTTTACTGTTACTTCCATTTAAGACACTTTTATTTATTCATATTTTCTCTTTCTTCCCACCCACATTGCTTCCTTGGTCACAGCCTTATTCCCCGCTGTATTTCCCATTCACTTCGAGTTCTTCTGACTGTCATCTTATTCCTCTTTCAGCTGCGCATCTTCCACCCGATTCTTTGTTTTCCTTATTCCAATCCAAGGACTTTTTCATTTGGTCCATGTATCGTTTATATGTTTTTTGGCTGCTTTTCAGCTAGTTCAAAGGTCCCTTAATTCATAGGCCATTCTTCTTCTTCTCTAAACAAGATAGTCTGTCAAGGGAATATTGTCATGATCCCAGTAATTGAGCACAGTTCCCATTCAGGCATGCAGGAGAAGCAAGGTACATCACATCAGTAAGCAGGTCAAAAAAGGGTACAAGCCTGGCAAACATGGCATTTGTACCATTGATAGCATATGGTCTCATAGTCTCTCATAGTGCTTACAGTGGTCTCATACACTAAACATGGCCGCTGCCAGATCATTGATCATTTACAGCACACTCTATACCTATTGCAGAGGGAGGTACTTAAGCCTCGCCTCCGCCAGAGCGATCGCTTTGTGTCTTCTCCGCTGACAGCGAGTAACGCAACCTCGTCTCCTCACAGAACCTGTCAAAGGAAAAATCAGAGACATACATTTTCACAGAAAAATAACAGAATTCCATTGTTATTGAAAAGACTTACCGAACTGAAGTTATCTCCAAAGTAGTTCTCAGTCAGCTGTGTTCATTCGTAGCCGCAGCATCTTCTGCCAGAAGTTCTCTCACAGCCGCAGCATCTTCAAGCAGCATTCATCGTTCGCAATCGCAGTACCTTCATTCAGAAGTTTCCTCATCAGCCACTGCATCTTCCTTAGGTATTTTTACTCAGCTTTCCGAAAACCTGCAGACAAATAAGGGATTCAGTTATCGAATGAACTTAATAGAAAATAAGAAAGAAGAAGTTTAAATAAGGTTACGTACCTGAAGTTTCTTCAAGTTTTCACTGCTCAGTTATTGCCACGCTCTTCCCCACAAGGCTGCAGTTACTCCGCATAGATAAACTTACACTAGTTGAACGTTTCTCCGTCCCGAGTAACATCGCAGTCATACCGCAGCCATTAAACTCTCCAAATTCTGAGACCCTGCAAGAAAAAGTGAAAATATTAGAAAGAGAGATCTCTCCAACGTAGGGACTATTCCAAATCTAAAAGACTGTAGTATTTTCTCCAGATACTTACCCAAGACAATTCTGGAAAAGCAAAGACATTATAAAGGCTATTGAACACCTCAGCCTTCCAAGTTAAAGTTTCTTCATACCCTGCCCTGGCCATACCCTGTAGAATAACAGAATGGATAGCTCCACAAAACATAAACACAGGTGAGAAGGGAGGGATTACCAAAAGAACACAGTTATATAGCAACTTCTCAGAAATCAGATATTATTGCAGTTCTATTGTTGTTATTGTTGTTTATACAGAAAAGCAATCCAAAAGTGCCCAAGTAACAGGTACACAGGCTGAGAAGGCATTACGCTCCCGAGGAGTCCAGGTAAACGTTACAGATATCAAGTGTTCTGACGAGACACAAGGATGGGGGAGTTTCATAAAGAGTCATTGCTTTTATTTTTTGTTTTAGGCGCAACTGGGCATCTGGCTGGGTCCCTCAAAAGCCTTTTTCATGACAACAAGGGTTTTTCTCCCTGCTAGCAGTATAGCTTGCCTTTAATCACCTGGGGTGCGGGTACCTGCCTGTCCATCTGTAATATAAAAACTGGGTGAGTTTCTTGAAAAATAAGTACATTTTATCATCAGTGATTCCTCCTAAATCTAAACATTACTGCTTCAGTGCGTCCTTTTCTCTAAAGCAATCCTACCTCCTAAAATAATTGCTAATGAATTACCTATTTTTCTAATGGACTAGAATGGCTGCTTCTTTCTCCCTTTCGTGCATACCTTAGTGTCACCTATGTTCATATATGCTGATGCCTGGGTGTGCCTGTGGCATGAGACCAAAAAGCACACAAAGGTTGTTTTACTTTCACTTGCCCCACCTTTTTATGGGCTCACACTCCATTGTATCCCTCTTATTGCTGTGTTAAAAACCCAAACATTTCATTTTAAGTGACAAAGGAAGCATTTTCTCTTCTATTTTTGATAAATCTTTTTTCTGTGGTTGTGGCATTCTTCACACCACTGGGGTTACATTGGCCCCTTCGTTATAATAAAGTTAATAAAAAACAAAACAGACAACATAATAAATTCCAAAATATTGTTTCTCTTTTTTTTTTAAAAAAAAGAATGTCTTCTTTAGCCGCCACTCTTCTTTCTTCTTGGCGCATCCATGACTAACATTGTTCTTTGCTCCCTGCAGACATCAAAATAGAGGCAAAGTCATGATAAGCTAGCAAAGCAAACAGTATTTTCCCTAAAATAGGCCTTTGTCACGCATGTTTTTCTTTAACATGATGTTGCTGTGGTCATCTCTTTATATCTTTGGCCAAATAAAATGCAAGCTTGTTTTCTTTAAAAATAGAAATGATGGTGCACTTTAATCAATTATTATTTTCTGTTGTTAACATGATGTAGTGGCAGGCCTGTTTTTAATCTTCTCTGCTATGCTGAACATTTTCTCTGTACTTTTGTCGTCCTCCTCCTGATGGTGTGGGACCACAGTCTCTTTTTAGTTTGCTGTATTTATTCTGTTGAGATATAATTATCACTCTTGCCACCCTACCTACATTAATCTACCTACCAATGATGTTGGAAAGATGCACTAATCCTACTAAGTGCATGCAAGGGTTGCATGGTCAAGGTTTTGCCTAGCTCTACAGTTTCATGCATTTACTAGGCATACATATTCAGTACTCTCCATTACCTATAATCATAAAAAGGTTACTCCACCTTCCATCCAAAAGTCTTCTTCATTCTCTTCACTAGATATGGCCATACTTGCATATATGTACTATTCTGTGATTACACCTGTTTACACCTTTCTTGGGAAAGAAATCCTATCTGTTTAAAAATACAGTACCCCTTACTACCTTTTCCTGTACTCACCTCGGTCCTCTTTCTGCTGATAATGATCAATGAGGTGATTCACACACTTGCTGTGTCCACTGGTACTTACCTTCTCTCTCTCTATCTGTCCAATAGTACTTACCTTTTTCCTAATGTTTCTTCCCATTGTATTACTATTCTCCACAAAGGCCATATAGACATTCCTGCCGGGCTCCAAAAATGACAATGTTTTATCTCCAATACATAAACCAACATTTTTACATAAACATATAAATAATGTTCTTGTTACTTACTCTTGTATGTTCTTTTGTGCAATTCTGACTGATGTTCTCTCATACTGACAGGTCAATCTTGGCTGTCCATACTTTCCTTTCCTTTCGGTAATTTTCTTTATTTTATCAAATATATTACACTGATCAATTTAAACAGGCACCATCCATTGCTGCTCATTATTTGAAAATCAGAATAATTTAGCTGCACCTTTCTCCATCAACCTTGTGTCATAATGTTATTTTTGTTCCTTTATATATATACTGTCTATCAACTTATATTATATTGTTGCTTTAATATTCATATTTTAAAGTTCATTTCTTTATTTATTGTTTGATTTTACCTCCTGGTTTGACATCAATCTTTTGGTTAGGAACTTCTTAGTAAGCACTTTAGTTGTAATTGTTTACTATCATCTTATATTTATCAATCTAAACACAACACAAACTCTTATACTAACATATTATAATCCCTTACATATGTACACTTTCCCTTTGTCCCTCTATTTATGTTTCCCTCCACTGCCTTAGTGGATGTATTCTCCTCTCTTTTTATTACCCCTTCTGGGAGTTTGATGTGCACTCTTCTACCTGGCTCTGCCAGTAGGAATCCTTACCACTCTTATATGCAGTTTTATAGTGTACAACATTCCTGTCTCTTCTCTGGCCCGTGAATTCAAGGTATGCTTATCTTATCTCTATATAGATTCACCAAAAGTCCAGTTACATAGGGCAAAATGGGAATGGGGAAGGAGCTAATAACAGGCCCGCAAATAGGGGGCCCATTATGAGCTCCCTGGTCCCTTAGCGGCTCCCACTAAGGGCGGCTGGTAAAACTAGCCGGCCTTAGTGGGACCTGCTAAGGGACCTCGGAATGCGGAGGTAGGGGGTTAACGGCACCAGCATCCTTACCGGTGCTGTTAACCCCCTACCGCCGTACTCGTAATGAGGCCCAATGTTACTAACTAGTGTTCCTAATGTAAAGAGAAGGCAGCCTATATGTGTGTGTGTGTTCTCATTGCGGTATTGCATTCTTTCTCTGACTACCTAAATGTGTTTTTATGTGAATTGAGCCAGCCTGTGTGTGTGTGTTTGTGTGTGTGTGTGTGTGTGTGCGGGCACGTGCGTGCGTGCATGTGTGTGTGTGTGTGTTTGTGTTACTATCCTTGTGGGGACTTGGGTGTGTAAACATGCACACGCTGTGGGGACTTGATTTCACTGTGGGGACCTAAACCCAAGTCCCCACATGGTAATGCCTTCCAAATGACTTAAAACAACTTAAAAGACATCTGTGCCAATTTTTAGAACTTTTTAAAAAATGGCTTTGTGGGGACCTGTGTTTATTTTGGTGTGTTGATTTTTTACTCAGCTCTGCCCCCGCAGGGTGGGTGTGGTATTGCAGTCATCAACACACGGACAGGAATTTAAACACACTTGATAAATCAGATGCCCTACATGCTTAGGCAGCAGACAGCAGATTCATGGGAACCATTTATACACAAATACAATTGTGTTTTAAATGGCCTGAACTCTGCGTTTAAATGTAAAATAATGAAATTAAGCTGTTTTTTGTGTATTTTGTATGTTTACAGAATTGGATATAATTGATATGCAATGTAAATCTTCCCTCATTGATTGCACAACACACTTCCAGATTCATTTGAAGCATTGACTACTTTTGTAATAAACGAATCACAATATGACTTACTTTACTTTCTTATTTTTCTGTGATTTTGTTGAAGTCCCCATAGGGGTGGTGTGTGATGAAATTGAATTCTACACTGTCAAGACAACACATTATGTGCACGGATGTCATCTTGTCTATAGTCTGATATGTGAATTAATTGAATGTTGGCATCACATTTTGTCTGATTATTCAAAAAATATTCACAAAGTTGATGTTTAATTGATACTCATTTGGTTTCCTTACAAGTTGATCTCTAAGGGAATAAAGTGGCAGTAATGGAATTAGCGCCACTTTGATCAATCTGCTGATATAAGGGTTATTGAAAATGGACACTAATTCCTCTGGTGAAATTAACCCAGAAGAAATGAGCGCTGGAGGAATAAGTAATGAAAACCAGTGATGATTCCCCCGGGGCTAAATCCTCCAGTGGAATTAGAGCTGGAAATAAAAATGCTAATTCCATCCTATCTTCAGGTAAAAATACCGAACGAAACACTGCCAAAAATAGTGGCCAATTCAACCAAAAATACCCAAATGGTGAAGGAAAATGCATTCAGGTGATGCAAACGAAGCCACAGATGCACCCAATTGGCCATACAAGGGTATGTGAATACGAATAGTATGTAATGATGCTGAAGTCCCAATAGAGCTGATATGATGGTACTGAGTCCACCAAAAGGATGGTGTGTGGTCATGTTGAGGTCTCCGTTGGGATGTTGTTTGATGACATAGAGGTCCTCACAGGGATGGTGTGTCATTGTATAGAAGGCCATATAAGAATAGTGTGTATTTATGCTCAAGTTCCCATAGAAATGGAATGCAATGATATTGAATCCTCCAACTGAATGGTGTGTGCTGATGTTGAGGTCCCCACAGGGTTGATATGTGATGATATTGAAGTCCTCACATGGATGGTGTGCGCTGATGGTGAGGTCCCCAAAGGTATGATATGTGATGATATTGAAGTCCTCACATGGATGGTGTGTGCTGATGGTGAGGTCCCCACAGGGATGATATGTGATGATATTGGAGTCCTCACATAGATGGTGTGTGCTGATGGTGAGGTCCCCACAGGCATGATATGTGATGATATTTAAGTCCTCAAATGGACAGTGTGTGCTGATGTTGAGTTCCCCACAGGGTTGATATGTGATGATATTGAAGTCCTCACATGGATGGTGTGTGCTGATGGTGAGGTCCCCACAGGGATGATATGTGATGATATTGAAGTCCTCACATGGATGGTGTGTGTTGATGTTGAGGTACCCACAGGGTTGATATGTGGTGATATTGAAGTCCTCACGTGGATGGTGTGTGCTGATGGTGAGGTCCCCACAGGGATGATATGTGATGATATTTAAGTCCTCAAATGGGTGGTGTGTGCTGATGTTGAGGTCCCCACAGGGTTGATATGTGATGATATTGAAGTCCTCACATGGATGGTGTGTGATGATGTTGAAGTCTCCTTAATGAAGATGTATTATGATATTAAACATTTTTTATGTGGACTCTTTGACATTAAATGCCTTACAGATATGTAATGCTTCAAGGAAGTAAAAGAGAGGTTTTGTGAAGATGTTGAAATCATTTAAGAAAGTATTTATAGGCCTGAGTGTGTTTTATGTTAACATGAACTCATGTAATGGTAATGTTACATCATGCTCTGCTTAGTACATGGCCAAATCAGAAATTGAACGAAATCTCACCTGACAATGGGGGTGATTACGAGTTGGGCAGTATTCTGTCTGTAAATCCACTGGACGTACCGTTGCCACCACTTAGTTTGGCAGATTTACAGGTGGATTACACGTGGTGGTGGCGGAGTATGATCCCTTTTTTTCATTGGACTCTATGTGGCATTTTTGGCAGAATTACTGCCTAAGGGAGCAAGGGCTAAAGGTCAGTGTGAACAAGTGCCAGTTTTGCTGGACAAGCAGCAAATGCAGCGGAAACATCATCTCTGCAGACATCATTCCTGTAGATCCCGCAAAGACGGAAGCCTTCCTCCCCTGGTCAAGACCTCAGAACTTGAAGGAGTTACAGAGTTTCCTTTCTTTAACAGCTACTGGAGATTTGTTGTGGGATATGCCAACATCGTGCAACCGCTTGTGGACCTCATCAAAGGATACCTGCCTAACTAAAGGAGCGGCAGGACTACTCTGCAGACCATTTACACCATCCACATGAGCCCTTTGATGATAGGTGGACCGACTAATGCCAGGAGGCATTCAAGGAGCTGAGGCAGATCCTCACTACTTGAGCGCCTCGAATACTCAAACCAATTCTGGGCTACACAGATCCTCAGTTGCCTTGCATCTTGCACATTGATGCAAGTCTTCCACCTGGTGATTGTGTGTTGATCCACAGCCTGGAAAAAGAGTGGACAGAACAAGCTGAGTAACAAGCGGGAGTCTCAACCATTCAACATTGAGCATCAATTAGTAGTGCTGCCTGTCTACTGACTATGGGTATGAGGACAGCCAAGAAACATCAAGACCTTGCAATGGAACCATCTGCTCCAAGTCCAGGATGAGTTTGAGCTGACACTGGCAGTGAGAGAAGAGGACGTGAACCCGACTCTGAGAGTGTTCTTTCGAGACTTATCCTGATCCCATTGCTCCTGGTAAATTGGATGTGGCAGGTTACCCTTACCCATTCCTCCACTGGAATATAGGGAGCCTGACTTGGTACAGGGTTGATCGCTGGGTCAGGAATAAACCCTAGATGAGGCCCCGGCTGATCTTCATCCTGCAACCAGGGAGAGCACGACTGTCATGAAACTAACATAGGATTCACCGGGGGTCCAATGTGAGTTTCCCATTGCCTGATCCTAAGTTTTCCATTCTTTCTTCTTTAGTGCAGGTGCCTGCGAGTTCAGGGATACTTTGGCAGGGCGCAGGGCATGAGAGGGGGTTGGGGGTAACAGGAGAGAGACACGGGGCATGAGCGAGGGGTGGGGGGCAACAGCAGGGAGACACGGGGCATGACCGGGGGTGCGGGGCAACAGGAGAGAGACATAGGGCATGAGCAGGGGGTGGGGGGGTAACAGGAGAGAGACACGGGGCATGAGTGGGGGGTTGGGGATAACAGGAGAGAGACACGGGGCATGAGAGGGGAGTGAGGGGTAACAGGAGAGAGACACGGAGCATGAGCGGGGGTGGGGGGCAACAGGAGAGAGACACGGGGCATGAGAGGGGGGTGGGGGTAACAGGAGAGAGACACGTGGCATGAGCGGGGGGTGGGGGTAACATCAGGGAGACACGGGGCATGACCGGAGATGGGGGGCAACAGGAGAGAGATACGGGGCATGAGAGGGGGGTGGGGGTAACAGGAGAGAGACACGTGGCATGAGCGGGGGGTGGGGGTAACATCAGGGAGACACGGGGCATGACCGGGGGTGGGGGGCAACAGGAGAGAGATACGGGGCATGAGAGGGGGGTGGGGGGGTAACAGGAGAGAGACACGGGGCATGAGCGGGGTGTGGGGGTAACATGAGAGAGACATGGGGCATGGGGGCATGAGCTGGGGGTGGGGGGGCAAAATCAGGGAGACACGGGGCATGAGCGGGGGGTGGGGGGAACACGAGGGAGACACGGGGCATGAGAGGGGGGTGGGGGTAACAGGAGAGAGACACAGGGCATGAGCGGGGGTTGGGGGCAACAGCAGGGAGACACGGGGCATGACTGGGGGGTGGGGGGCAACAGAAGGGAGACACGGGGCATGACTCTTATATCATCTTATATTTATCAGTCTAAACACAACACAAACTCTTATACTAACATATTATAATCCCTTACATATGTACACTTTCCCTTTGTCCCTCTATTTATGTTTCCCTCCACTGCCTTAGTGGATGTATTCTCCTCTCTTTTTATTACCCCTTCTGGGAGTTTGATGTGCACTCTTCTACCTGGCTCTGCCAGTAGGAATCTTTACCACTCTTATATGCAGTTTTATAGTGTACAACATTCCTGTCTCTTCTCTGGCCCGTGAATTCAAGGTATGCTTATCTTTCCTCTATATATATTCACCAAAAGTCCAGTTACATAGGGCACAATGGGAATGGGGAAGGAGCTAATAACAGGCCCGCAAATAGGGGGCCCGTTATTAGCTCCCTGGTCCCTTAGCGGCTCCCACTAAGGGCGGCTGGTTAAACTAGCCGGCCTTAGTGGGACCCGCTAAGGGACCTCGGAATGCGGAGGCAGGGGGTTAACGGCACCAGCATCCTTACCGGTGCTGTTAACCCCCTACCGCCGTACTCGTAATGAGGCCCAATGTTACTAACTAGTGTTCCTAATGTAAAGAGAAGGCAGCCTATATGTGTGTGTGTTCTCATTGCGGTATTGCATTCTTTCTCTGACTACCTAAATGTGTTTTTATGTGAATTGAGCCAGTGTGTGTGTGTGTGTGTGTGTGTGTGTGTGTGTGTGTGTGTGTGTGTGTGTGTGTGTGTGTGTGTGTGTGTGTGTGTGTGTGTGTGTGTGTGTGTGTGTGTGTGTGTGTGTGTGTGTGTGTGTGTGTGTGTGTGTGTGTGTGTGTGTGTGTGTGTGTGTGTGTGTGTGTGTGTGTGTGTGTGTGTGTGTGTGTGTGTGTGTGTGTGTGTGTGTGTGTGTGTGTGTGTGTGTGTGTGTGTGTGTGTGTGTGTGTGTGTGTGTGTGTGTGTGCGCGCGTGCATGTGTGTGTGTGTGCGCACGTTCACAGAACTAAATGCGTGATCTTTTAATTTCCTGTAGGGTCAGTGTTCAGTTACCTATAGGTCACCTCCCTATCTCTGGCACTGTATAACACATTCTAAAAGTGAAATACTGTTTCACCTGACTTTTCAACACCATTTATTCCTATATAGTGATATTTTTGTCATCAGTCTGATAGAAGGCCCTTATGCCCCTCAATAACCTGTGGGGTAAATATATATATATATATATATATATATATATATATATATATATATATATATATATATCCTCCTCATAACCATATCGTGACCAAATCTTGTGCATAATGTCTTCTCTTTTCATATCTCCAAATTCAGTTCCACTTCTCTTTACTCCTTCTAATAAACCAATTCATCGTGTATAATAGTGTTCCATAACATGCTTAATACTTGTGCCAAACCCTCCTTGTTTCTGTTTGTAATCCTTAACTTCTAAATAATTGTCCAGTAAACAAGCCTTTGTTTATTAAAAATGAATATATCTGCATTCTTTACCAAGAGCCATTACTGTTCTTCAGTTGTGTTCCTTTATTAGTGCAGCTCCCAGCCTGCTTGCACTCATTCATGGATATGCTTTATCTAAATAAACCCTATAGGATATGTGAGTAATGTACTATTTATTCTTGAAAATCATACTAATCAGGGCGTGTGCTCTATAAAAAAATACTTCTTTAACCTAATGACACACTCCTTTACATACTGAGGCCTTACAAAATACTTGTGTGATTTCTTGTGGGTTTACATAATGAATCCCTAAAAATAGAGCATGTTACCCCCTAGTTGCTAACTTGAGATCTCTCCCTAATCCATTTGTTAATTTGTTATAAAAAATATATCACATTCTCTGATCTATAGTATGTGTAACTTTAGTCCTGGTGCTATTGAGAATACTTCCTCTCATTACTGTTGCTTCCACATTCTAGATACAAATATTTGCATCAATGCATGCACTTTTAATAGTGCTACTTATTAATTCTTGCTGTTCCCCATAAATATTTGCTATTATGTTAACCTACTCTTTTAATGTAATTTGCATTCTTAATTACATTTTTATTCTTGGCGCATGTCTCACAAATTGTGTGATCTTGGGCCCCTTTTTCTTTTTAAAAAAATGGTAATGATTCTATGCTGTGCAATGGGGGAGATGATGTCCCCTCTCTTGGAGATTGCCAATTTGCTGTGTCCTTGGGCATAATATCCTTACGACTCTGTATTGTATTGTGGTGCATATCCCATGCTTCCCCTTTCTGTCTTTAATTACTGATATTCTCACTGTCTGATTACTTGGAGCACTTTCATGCATTTATTGCAATCTCAGTGATGTCATCAATGATATTTGTGATGTCATCATTGATGTCCTGGGTGTTAGTCTTAGCAGGGCACGGTGGTGGCGCGAGTTATGGTTGCTTAGCTTACCATAACTAGCGAATTTCAGGGGTTTTTAGATTTTACTTGTAACCATAACGTCCTTTTAACAACGTTTTTTTACTCAATTTCATAGGTTTTTATTAGTGCAACTTAACCATAACGTCCCTTTAACAAAGTTTTTTTATTATTGAATTTAACAGGTTTTTAGTAGGGCAACTTAACTATACCGTCCCTTTAAGAACTTTTTTTGCTAATGGGCATCGGTTTTTAGTACACGTAACCATAATGTAAATTAACTTCTGACTTAATTACACACCTTGCGCAGAATGTCACATGACCATATGCTGGCATACAGCACGGTGATGTGTTGGAGAATCTAGATTTGCAAAGCAGTAAAGTGTGGTACTAAAAAATAGGATTTGTTGTTATAATCCGGCCCGATTACAAAACAAAATCCTTTTTCAAGATGGCCACCATAGAAAGGGGAGGCGGTTGTTCCATACATGTCCCCTCTTTACAGCCTATAAAAAGCAAAAATACGTGCCATGCCACAGAACCTGAAAATGAACAAACAGCGACATACAACATAGCACTTTTCATTTTGTAATAATACATTGTTCTTTAAAAGAAAACATTAACATTTTAGAATTTGTAAAGTAGTTTTATTTCATAAGAAACTGTTCGAGACCATCAGACTATTCCCATTTTCACTCAAAGTGTAACATTGTGTCTATGTATGTCATCGTAAATGTTAATGGTGAGGCACACATTGTCCTGTTCGCATACACAAAGTATGCGTTTTCGATAAAGCAACCGCTTTGTTTGCACAGTGATTTCCAAGACATCGCCATGACCTTCGGCTTACACCACCATAAAAGAGGTTATGTTACTCCTAATGGCCACTTCAGCGTATGGACAAAGGGGGCCCGCATGATCATCCCACAAAATTGTGACAACCAGGCAGCCGGTCACGATCAGTTGCATCTGACATCCAAAGAAGCCATCACTCAGCATTTGAAATCCATGGCAAGCACAATGAGGCAGGATGTAGCTGGTCGGAAAATGTAAGAGAAAGTACGTATCAATACCCAGCCTTCAGCAAACAATTTCAAAAAAGACAAAAAGAACTTGGAAACTAATACACAAATCAAAGTGGTCATACATGACATTTTAAGGAAATATTAGCGTTGAAAATGGGTAAATCTAGTGACAGGCTACAAACGCAGAGAATCTGCACTCTCCATAAGGTAAAAAAAATGACAACTACACACAAAGATGGTCCTTCAGGTACAAAGGCAAAATTAATTGCCAAGTAACAAAACATTACATCTCGTGATTTCAAAAAAGATCAAAAGAACGTACAAAGTGATACACAATGCGATGGGGTCAAGCATGACATGTTAAAGAAGAAATAGTAGAGTTGAACAAGGGTAAGTCTAGTCAGAACATGGGTAAATGTGGTGAGAGGCTACAAACGCCGAGAATCTGCACTCGCCATAAGTTTAAAAAAGTGACAACCACACACATAGATGGTCCTTCAATTACAAAGCCAAAATTAATGGCAAAGTAGCAAAAAATTACAGCTCGTGTTTTCAAAAAAGACCAAAAGAACGTGCAAAGTGATACACAAAGGGATGGGGTGAAACATGACAGTTTAAAGAAGAAATATTAGCGTTGAAAAAGGGTAAGTCTAGTCATAGCCTGCAAAGGCCGAGAATCTGCACTCTTCGTAAGTGATAAAAAATGACAACTGCACAAAAAAGTAATACTTCAGTTATAATGTCAAAATTATTGTTCTAGTAATAAGAAATTTAAATTTGGTCCGGTGTAGAGATGTCAAAATTAAACTTACATGATATTTACCGCCTCCATTGGTTTTGGATAAAATCAGACAGCAATGTATTTGCAGCAAAGATTCTGCATTAACTGATATATCTTGTGCCTTACACACGTTTTTGAAACATAACCTTATCAAATGGTATTTTATTTCAAACTGTAACTCCCTTGCCTTCAGTATTGCTGCTGAAGTTTCCCTTTGGCTTAAGGTAAAAAAACAATAGACCCTTATGGTTTTGGAGGGATGTGTGGGTCTACTGAGCTTGCAACCAAAAAATCAAAGGAAGTGACCTTCACTCAGAATGCAAATACATTCCAACAAATGAGAAAACATTCATGAGAACCGCTACTCCCATACACTTGCAGAGCCGCTGTTTTCAACACACAGTGCAGGTGGGTGCCTCAAATTTCAAACTCTAGGACACCAGTCTGACTGCATTATTATTCTAAATACATTGTAACACAGATGCAGTAATTGTTCGCCGTATATTGAGCATCTACTTCCGATTTGCTGTATGACTTTGGTGACAATAAAACACAACTTTTTGACTTTCTGCTGCCACATCCCATCCTCATTAACGCTCACCTTCCGAAACAGTATTCCATAAGTGCAACCAGTGCAATGGTGTCTTGGTTTGTATGTGTTACCGGCGATGTCCGCGTATAACCAAAACACGACCAAAAGATGGCAGGCACGGCAAAAGAATCTGGCGCACTTCACTCTGTTCCACAACCAATGAACCAAGCGTCACATGTCTGTGGACACGATGCTACGGATTAGCCAATTGTTTTCTTGTCCGCGGAGCGAACAGGGAAGTGTGTCCGCGGAGCGGACATAGATATCACTAATTTTTCGAGACATACTTTTTGGTTGTTCTAAAGTAAACTACTGGACGGATTGTCAGCAAATTTACAAAAGCATGGTTTCGGGATCAAGCTCCTGCCCCTGCCACAAATTTGGTGAAAATCCGTCCAGCGGTTTGGCCTGTAGGCGTGCACAAAGTTTTTCCCCCATTCAGTCTATGGTGAAAAAAGACGTTTTGGGACCCCCCCTTATAACTTTGCCCCCCCCGGACCAAACCTCACCAAAATAATTCAGAGTGGGCCATATACTTTTTTTGCAAAGTTTGGTGTGGATTCGTCCAGGTGGAGCGAAGTTATAAGCCGCCCAAGTGTTCTTCCTATGGAAACAGCAACTTAACCATAACTATGTCTGCCACTCACCTTCTACCTTTTTAAAAAATCCAATATCTATTTATGCATATAATTTTCATCACAAACTACATTTTTCCTGAGCCTTTATCACCACAAGCTTCTTAATTCAAAGACACTTATCATTTCTCTAAGCTTTCCATGTTTTTGCTGGGATCTCTTAAAACATTTAAAAACTTCATAATATCTTGTACTTCATAGTTCATGTTCAAACAACTAAGCTGCAACTGCTCTGACAATGGAGCTAACTAACTCATCTGTTGTTCGTCTCTTATATTTTCACAAGGAATGCAAGATGCTCTGCTTTCTGGGAAGGCTCATCACTCCCTTGCCCCCTTACCAGCTCTTATCTTTTCTTTGAAGAGCTCAATCTGCTTCAAGGCAAAGGAATGCTGTTTCTTTTGGAACATAAATCTCGCACTGCAATGTATGCATATTTTCTTTTAAATGTGCACATGTTGGCCTAAAATAGATACCATTCATAGCTCTATTTTTCTTTCACTTTTGGACACGTCATGTTTAAACTAACCGTCTTAATTATTATTTTTCCAAATGTAACTCACGACCCAGCCTGGGTGATTTATCTTCTATTAGCACAAAACACAGAACTAGCCAAAAAATGCTCGGAAATAGAGAAACCCATTTGCAGAATTGTCCACTCCCTTCTATTCATTTTCCACTACCGTTTGTGGTTTTCAAGTATCTTTAGAGTCTTATCTTCATTTATATATTCATTTCATCTACTTTTAACCCCTTGCTGGAGGTCAATCCTATGTTTAAAAGACGTAACAAACATCGCTCATTCGTTATTTATTTGGCTATCCTTTTATATTTTATTAATCTAAACACACACAAGCTTTATACAAACATATACATGGACACAACAATAATGTATGACTGGTGCCAAGCGTTCACTACAATCTACTTAAAAAACTTCACAGTTCATCACATTTCAAAGCTTTTTTCAACAAATAGCAATCATAATTAACAACACAGTGCACATTAAAATCCCTGCGATCAACTTCCATTCCCTGTAATCCTTATAGTAAGAGGTATTCTTCCTACGCCTCCATTATATTACCCTGTACAGAGTTTAAGACGTCACCTTCCACGGTCCTGACTGTGGGTATCCTCTCCTAATATTCTGACTGGAATTTGAGATGTCTTCATCTCTCTCCCTTGAAATAGAATTACCTGCCGTTCCTTTATCCCCACAAAATTCCTGTTACCCCACTTATTGACAAATATTTATATACATATATATTTTTTTCTTCTCTCTGTCTTCCACATGATGCATATATTTAGCAGAATCCATAGAGCTGGCCTTAATATCTCCACGTGCGTTATGCTGGCGGGTATGAGAACATAATCTGACAAAATGAGATCTTACTGCAGGTTATCACTTACCTATCACTTCTCCTGGAATCTCACCGTGCTCTCACCCCACACGTCAAGAAAAAGGGGTCTCAGGCTGTTGTCCCTGTAATCTTATGAAAGAATTAGGGCCCCATAGCTGGGTGCCAAAATGTACAGGGGGTCCTTAACCCACACACCCCACAACTCCATCAGACATCCATGGATTCCCATGCTCCCATCCATCAGGCAGAGACAGGGAGAAAACAGACGCCTGGGAGTCAAAATGTGTCTTTAATTATCAAGGGAAAAGAACGCACTCTCTCAATGCCTGTCTGCATCCAACCTATCTTTACAGATTTTCCAAAATTATGCAACATTCGAATGCACATTAGCACCTTGTGAATGGTAGGCTTTTGATAGGTCAAGTTGTTAAAGCGCAAACATCCCTTCATTACCATTGGATAACTTGTCACACATGCACAATAATTCCACATTCGCATAACTGGCATCCACAGCTTTTTTATGACACACAAAATGAATATGCCTATTTTAGACTGGCTGGAGACAACTATGAAAGTGCTCAACTACTGCCAAGGACATTCTTCATGAGTCAATGTCTGCACCTAATCTACTTCCTGAGTTTTCGCACATTCTCCACAAGAACTCAAGAACATAGATAAATGTGTCCGAGGTTTCTATTAATTGCCTAACTGTATCTCAATAGTGTTTGATTTATATGCCATTTGCATTTTTAACCTACTAAAATCATATCTTGTTATAAAATGCTGCCAAAGTCCGTGAGTCAGTACTACTTGCTTATCTCAAAACCCTTGGCATGGTTTACAGTTCCCCACACCTGTGTTTTATTGGCCTGAACCCCATTTGCATCCGAGTATACATTTTAAAATACATATTTATCTGACACTGTGCTATTCTTCTATCCTGTTAGCACCTATGGACTGTGTGTAATATAAACGTACCCTTCGTTTTCTGTGCCACCCTAAACCAAGTGTGTGCAGTAGTGCCTTATTTCTAATGGACTTTTTACTTTTAATAAAGGCAATCTAATCCTGATTTCTACAATGATGGACAGGAGAGTGAATTATTGGACCTACCTACAACCCCCTGTACAACAACGTTAATTATGTAGCATAAAGCACACTTGCCATCCTCACTTGCATAAATATTATTTAAAACTTTGCTTACATTGCATCTTGTGTTTCCATTATCCCTATGTGACGGATGACCAACCGCCTTGAAAGACAGATCTCAGTAATAGAAACTTAACATTCCCACGTAAGCTTTCAATATAGTGAATCTTTTCACTTCTTTGTGGATATTCTACACATTTTGGCCTTCAAATTGTTAGTGCGGTGGACTCAAGAACACATAACAATGCGACCCTTCATCTGGCGTTCACAGCATGTCAGAGGGAGTTTCGTTTTGGGTACACATGCCACAAAATGTAACAATATTAATGGCAAGCTGTGAAGTGAAAAACAATGAAATATAAAAGTATCCTACATATGAAAATATTTACTTACATTTGAACGGTATCAATGAGCTTGGTCCCACAACATTTATGTATGCTTTCAAAGATGACCAGAGGCGAGGTCCAGACAGACTTGGATTTCCCCATACTTCAATAGGGCAATGCCCACAAAAAAAAAAGCCTGTGGCAGTTTTTTGGCCCAAAGTGGGCAAAACAGAATTCGAATACAAAAGTGGTGGGTTAATATATAGAGACGGCACAGGTGGACTGGGAACGCAGGGGGTGAAGGGGCTATTTCGCACCAGGCTGGGTGGACTGTTGCAGCCAGGTCAGCATGTGCAAAGAACAACAATAAAAGAAAAGAAAGTTTACATCATTAAATTCCAGCATGCTCCGAATTAGCGCAGTTTACTGGCTTCTGTGTATATCTATTCCAGCAATAATATTGATTTCTGCATTGATGCACGCGCGCCTGGTTGTTTTCCACATGTAGGCCTGCACAGTAAGATGTGAATGGGCAAAGCCCACAGGCGCTTATTCATAGTGCATATTGGCAAAACATATTCCTTTGCTCGTTATTTCAATGTTGGCTAACACTGTGACACATACATCTTTCGTCTATTGCTATCTGCAGCCACTTATCACAATTCCTACTTTCCAGCGAGGTTAGACTTCACTTTTATAATGTATTTATTTGGTTATTTGTAAAGTGCCTATACAAAAAATGGTGTTTCAAGATGCCACAACACAAACGAGCGGTGGGGGGCAGGGAAGAAAAAAACAATAATGGTCCTACTAGGCCTTGTGTCATTTAGATCATGCAAGGGCAGTAACAAGAAATGCAGGGGGAGTGAGTGGGGAGAGGGGAGGTGTAGGTCATGGCAGAAGGCAAATGCGAGGGTGGTAGAGAGGTGCGGGGCAAGAAGAGGTATACTGGTGCGGGGGAGGAGGAAGGGAAGAATAGGGCCAATGGGGCTAGACAAGTGCTAAGAGGAGGCCAGGCGGCCAAGTGCCAGGGGAAGCAGGGAGTGAGGACCACATGCGAAGCGCGAGTACGGGGGTGGACCAGGCTCGGTAGGGATGCACACTCACCATGCTTGTCAGTGGATAGGGGCCCTGAATGGAAAGTACAGGTTGTGTGGGGGCAGTAAGACAGGGTGCTGCGATATACTGGTCACAGACGGCTCAGTGCCCTATGGAGCTCAGAAGGGACCAGTGTAAGGAACTCATGGTGGTGTAACGCTTACCTGAACTCTGCAGGAACACCACTAGAACTCTTCTTAGTGAGTGATGCAATCCTCTAATTAGAAACCTTCCAACAGCGATGGCGTTCCTGTTAATACACAGAAATCCCTCTAAGAAAAGACTTCAAGTTTTCATAAAGCAAGGGCACTAGCTCAATGTTGCAATTGTATTGTAACACCCTTCCTCTTTACCTTCTGCTTGTTTATGGTGGGATCTCCATCCTGCTTCTGTGCAGGGGCGCTTCTTCTGAAGAATGGACTGAGGATGGACTAAATGGTAGGTGTGTGTGAGTAAAAGAATTTAATCAATACTGGGCAAGGGGGATTATCTGGAACTGTTTATGGGAATTAGCAGAGAGAAACTAGGAGAAAAAAGAACAGGATGGCAGCAACAATTCCAGAGTAACACCTTAGGTTTGTGAAAATACCAGCTAGTCCTATACTGGTTACTGTTTAACAACCACTAAATAAATGGCCTAATACTTTCCAGTAATAATAGCTGACACAGTCTATATATAATATGGAGAATGCCTTAGGAGGAACGAACCCGGTGTCACGGCCTACCCATCCGGAAATGAACCGCTAAGAGAACACTCGGAGAGCAGTCAAATAAACGTTCTAATATGTATGTGAAAGGTTCTAAAGCGGAACATAAATAACTTGCTCCGCAAGGTGAACGCACGTCGGAAAAACATCAACACAATGCAGTGACAAAAAAAAACTCTCAATACGCAATATTGCTGTAATGATATGCTGTGACTGGAAAAGGCGCTCTATGAACAACAGCGCACTTCAAAGACAGCCAAGAGTAATGCTGTCTGCTAGCGGTGACAGGAACAGCTGACTGACAGGAATTACTGAAGAGGGCACGGAGGACTGCAGAACTGAATCTATGAAGGAAATGTTACGCTCGCCTGGCTCCCACAGAGGCGTCGATCTGGACTGGACTGCTGCGATCTCCACCAATGTGACGCGTAGGGCCGAGAAGACGGAGTGGACTGGCCCACCTAGCTTTGTTTGCTTGTCCCGTAGGAATATTCTTCTGCAAGTGGAGAAAGGGAATTAACCACCCGTGGAGTTGAGCGTAAATCCCCCCACCCCGTTGTTCTCCCCACTGCTCACCTTGGATGTCCCCTCTTATAGTCTCACCTGATGATTTGAAAAGATGAGCTCTCCATTCTGTATTGAGCACAGGGGCGCGTAGATAACCAGTTGCTTCACTGGCTAGAAGGAATTGGTGAGTTCCAGGACAATATTGACACTGATATTCCCGGAAAGACGCCGTAAGTATGTAGTTCGTAAGAGTTCAAATGCCTGACATCCACTCTTGTCCGATTCCTTGCAGGTTGCAGCTTGACCTTACTGAAGAATTCCTCGTGGCAACCGGTAATGTTCTGGTAAGGATTTGTATTATCCAACATAGTTCGATAAAGTAATGTCCATATGTAACCTGTTGCTTTCTCCCTTATTCAGGCACTGAGAGAAAGAATGAAGTCTCGGGGAATAATGCCTCCGGCGGTAAAATCAGGTAAGTCTTTTGTGGTGAGGAGGGTTCCCCTTGTTAGTCCCTTGTTTCACCTTGCTGTCCTTTTGTTTCCCCTTAGGGGCCGGGGTTCAGCTAGGATGCAGTGGAAGCTGCGCTGACCCGTGAAGAAGAATATTACCCCCGGTGGTAAAATCAGGTAAATCTATGGGGGATATTCCTCTGTGTATTCCCTTGGCTCACCTTGCTGTTCTTGTCTTCTCCTTAGGTGCCGGAGTGCGGCGGGAACATGCAGGAGGATGCGGTGAAATGTGAAGATGCTGCGAAGGCCGGTAGTTCAGCGCGGCGCTGCAGCAGGCGAGGTGACACGCATAAAATAACTTCTTTCTTCCAGCTCGAAGGCGCGATGATTCGGGAATTCAGGTAAGGATCTAAGGTATTGCTCTTGTTCTAACCTTTCCTCCTTCTTTCTCCCTTTTTCTAGGAGCTCCAAACTCGAGGCGGGCGTGGCTGAAGACTGGATGCAGACTTGCAGGCACAGTGAGCGTTACGCTGCTGAATGCAGAATAACGCGAAGCGTGTGCTTCTCTTCGGGCGTGGTTTAAATAGCCTCCAAAGTAGTCCCAGGTAAGTATTCCTCCCCAGCCCCACCTGAGTAAAAAAATAGTCCCTAGGTAAAATAGTCCCTTCCAAGCCTCTTTTGGCTTGGAGCTCTTGCAGCATGGTCTGCATCAGGTAAGTTTGCAGCATGGTCTGCATCAGGTAGGTTTTAATCTATGAGCCTGGCGCCTATGCCTAGCAGGGGTTGTTAGGCTTGCTTGGGGTAACTTGATGCCTGCTTCCGGGGTTGCTGGACTTGGTCTGGGTCTCCGGGGGTAGGCATCATGACAGGAAACCAGGAACTAAACTAAACGTAGTTAGGGAAATGCTAGAACTGTGATGCTGAGGTGACTGTGGAAGTATTATGACAGAAATTCCCTCTGACAGAGCGGACTGCGATAAGCGTTAACTGCATAAGCAAAAAGACGCGAAGCGCAGAGCACTCGAGGGGAGGAGCTTAAGTAGGGAATGAGTAAAGATGCCTAGACTCATACAGTGACTTCCAGGAACAAATGAGGTGGCCATGTTTGGAAGTCAGGAAGTGACTCCTTTGCTTGCTCCATCACCATTGAGTCTGCACTCAATCCATGAATGGTAGGCGCAGGACCAGGTTTTCTTGGAACTTCTTCTGGGAGTTGTGGCCGTGATCATGACAGTATTCCCCCCCAAAACCCCTCCTAAATTGGAAGTTCCCCTTCTTGGGTTTGTGCGGGTTGTTTCTATGGAAGGTTTTTAATAGTCTTGAAGCGTGGATGTTCTCAAGGGGTTCCCAAGTTCTATCCTGTGGCCCATATCCTTTCCAGTCGACTAAATAGAATAGCTTATTGCAAACCATCTTGGAGTACAGAATAGCCTTGACTTCGAACTCGGGCTGGTCCTCTTCCACTTCCACTGGAGCAGGAGGCTCTTGAATTCGAGTGTCTGGGCTCACTGCTTTCAACAGAGACACATGGAAAACTGGGTGAATTTTCATATTCTTTCGAAGAGTTAACTTCATGGCCACAGGGTTAATGACTTTTTCCACTGTGAAGGGTCCCAAAAAATGTGGAAGGAATTTCCGAGTTCCTCGCAGTGCTAGATTCTTGGTGGCTAACCAAATGGAGTCTCCCACCTTGTATTCTGGTGAATTCCTTCTTTTCAGATCAGCAAATTTCTTTTGCGAATCCTTTGCTACTGACAACTGTTCTCTAGCCTTGACCATGGCTGTGGCAATGTTGGTGTTCAGGTTCTTTACTGCTGGCATTTCCAAGGACTCAGGTGGATCCAAAACCGAAGTTCTTGGATGATGACCATTCAGGATGAAAAAAGGGGTCAATCCAGTGGAAGAGTGCACCGAATTGTTGTATGCATATTCAGCCACCCACAAAACGTCTAGCCAGATACCTTCATTTTGATGGAGAATGCATCTGAGGTATTGCTCCAGCGTTTGGTTTGTGCACTCCGTTTGTCCATCAGTTTGTGGATGATGGCTAGTGGACAACCGCACATCAATCTGGGCTCATTCACAGCATTTCTTCCAGAACTTGGAAACAAATTTACTTCCTCTGTCTGAAACCACAACTGAAGGAAATCCATGTAGTTTTACAATATTCTCCACAAATATTCTCGCTAGAACCAGTGCTGAAGGGAGTCCCTTTAAGGCCACAAAATGTGCCATTTTGGAAAAAAGATCCACCACAACCAAACTGGTATCACACCCCTCACATTTAGGTAAATCTGTGATAAAGTCCATGGAGAGTGTGTGCCATGGAGAGGGTGGCACACTCAATGGTTGGAGGAGTCCTGCAGGTTTCTTCTTCTGTGATTTATTCTGAGCTCAGCTACCACAAGTTTGAATGAATTGTACTACGTCTCGACACCAAGTTGGCCACCAATAAAATATTTTAATTTGTTCCATGGTTTTAGTGATTCCGGGATGACCTTCCATGGTAGCACTGTGGTAATTAGCAATTACTTGAGTTTGTAACTTTTTTGTGGGCAAATATAAACGTCCTTGATGAAATGGCAGGCTGTCTTGAACGCTACAGTGTTCTTTTTCAGATTCCCACTTTTGCAGTTCGACATGTCATGCTGATCTTAATTTCCTCTCTCAACTCTTCGAATGCTGAATCTGCGCTGTCCACAGCTCCCAGCATCTCCTCTCTGGAAATGATCTCCACTGGGGTGGGGGCAACATAGGCTTCTTCTCCTTTTCCAATTTGCGACAGGGCATCTGCCTTCCCATTTCAAACACCTGGCCGAAATGTAATGATGAAATCATATTCTGCAAAGAAAAGGGCCCACCTCAACTGTCTCCAAGATTGTGCCTTGGCGGAGCGTAGATATTGCAAATTTCCATGATCAGTGAATATGGTAATGGTGTGTCTTGCTCCCAGCAAATAATGCCTCCACTCTTTCAGTGCACTTTCGATGGCTAGCAACTCTTTGTCTGTGACAGTGTAATTTTGTTCTGCTGGGGAGAATTTTTTGGACCAAAATGCCACCGGATGTAACTCTTGTGAGTTTGGGTTGCACTGTGGTAAGACTGCCCCCATGGGCACATTTGACGCATCAGTTTCAACTGCGAAGGGAAGATCTGGTCTTGGGTGTTGTAAAACTGGTGCTGCTGTAAATCTCTCCTTTAATCTTTGAAAGGCCTCGTCCGCCTCTTTAGTCCAATTAAATTTTTTGTTCTTTCGGAGTAAACAAGTGATGGGATGAACTAGTTGCGAAAAATCTGACAGAAATCGCTGATAGAAGTTTGCAAATCCCAGGAAGCTTTGAACTCCCTTGACAGAGGTGGGTGCTGGCCAGGTAAAAATGGAATCAACTTTTCTGTTATCCATTTTAACACCTTGCAATGACAAAATGAATCCCAATAATTCTACTTCCGGAACATGGAATTGGCATTTTTCCAACTTTACATATAGGGAATTTTCTTTTAGTTTCTGAAGAACAGAGGTCACGTGTCTCACATGTTCCAGAGGATTGGCGGAAAAGATGAGAATATCATCCATGTAGACCACCACACAGATGTCCAATAGCTCTCTGAAAATGTTGTTCATAAAAGACTGGAAGGCTGCCGGGGCATTACATAATCCGAAAGGCATTACTTGGTACTCAAAGAGCCCGCACCGTCTTCGAAGGCCGTTTTCCACTCATCTCCTTCCTTGATGCGGATTAAATGATAGGCCCCTCTTAAATCAAGCTTCGTGAAGATTTTTGCCTGTTTTACTTGGTCTAACAGAGTAGGAATGAGTGGAAGTGGGTATGAATATTTTACAGTGATTAGATTCAAGGCTCGATAGTCTATGGAGGTTCTTAGATCACCTTCCTTTTTGGGAACAAAGAAGAGAGGCGATGCTGCGGGAGACTTGGATGGTCTGATGAATCCATTGGCCAAGTATTGATCAAGGTATGTTCTCAGATGACCATTTTCTTTTTCTGTTAGTGTGTATATTCTACTACAAGGAAGTGGAGCTCCAGGAACCAAATCAATTTGGCAATCATATGACCTGTGAGGGGGCAAAACTTCTGCTTGCTTCTCCTCCTGAAAAAAATCCTGAAATTGCTGGTATTTCAAGGAAGGAGGAACGAACCCAGTGTCACTGCCTACCCATCCGGAAACGAACCTCTAGGAGAACACTCGAAGAGCAGTCAAATAAACGTTCTAATATGTATGTGAAAGGTTCTAAAGTGGAACATAAATAACTTGCTACGCAAGGTGAACCCACATAGGAAAAACATCAACACAATGCTGTGACAAAAAAAAACTTTCAATAAGCAACGGCACACTTCAAGGCAACAACATGTGTGAAGAAATACTTGCTGTGATAATATGCGTGACTGGAAAAGGCGCTCTGTGAACAACAGTGCACTTCAAAGACAGCCAAGAGTAACGCCGTCTGCTAGCGGTTACAGGAATTACTGACGAGGGCACGGAGGACTGCAGAACTGAAACTATGAATAAAACCAGGAACTAAACTAAACGTAGTCAGGGAAATGCTAGAACTGTTATGATGAGGTGACTGTGGAAGTATTATGACAGAAATTCCCTTTGACAGAGTGGACCGTGATAAGCGTTAACTGCATAAGCGCAAAGACGTGAAGCGTGGAGCACTCGAGGGGAGGGGCTTAAGTAGGGAATGAGTAAAGATGCCTAGACCCATACAGTGACTTCCAGGAACAAATGAGGCGGCCATGTTTGCAAGTCAGGAAGTGACTCGTTTGCTTGCTCCATCACCATTGAGTCTGCACTCAATCCATGAATGGTAGGCACAGGACCAGGTTTTCTTGGAACTTCTTCTGGGAGTTTTGGCCGTGATCATGACAGGTGGCAAAAGTGAAGGCAGACATAAGTGATCACAGTTCAAGGGTGTTTATTAAACTGTATAAATGGGTGAGAATAACGCCTAATCTAAACCTAACTCTAAAATGGGAGCAAGCTCCGACCATCAAATAATAATAAGGCAGTTTTAGTGGTGTCTTGTGAAACAAAAAGGGCCTATACTAAAAAACCTATTGCCCATCAACCGCTAAGTTAAAAAAATAGTGTGGGATAATGTTCATCAGAAAAGAAAAGTGTTCTCAAAATAAGTCAGGATGGTATGGCTGGGGTCTCCCTTCCCCACGTTTTTAGCACAGGACAAGGCGGGACTCCTGAGCACAGCACACTCCTGGGCCTCGTCAGCACGAGGTTACAGTTCGTTTCCAAAATATCAGGGCCTTCTGTGGCCAAGTCTCTTTCACTCTTGCCTCAGAGGACCTGATGTGTTACAATCAACAAAAAACAAAAGTTCCTTCAATAAATCTTCATGGGGAGATTACTCTTCGCCTTAGGATCCCCCTCTGCGGGGCTCCAATCCCTTGTACAACATGGGCCTCCCTTCGTCGGGTACACTATGGCCTTTCATTCACAATATCAGCATTTGCAAGATTCGAGAGTCTTAATGTCTTTTTAAACAATCGTTCACTGTGGACATCCCTCGATCGGGTTCACTCTTGTTGACACAATGTTCACGGGTGTATTATGCTTCACCCCAATTTGCAGCATTCCCTCAGCCGGGTTCACCTTTGCCAATTACACAGTTTACTTTGCTTTATCACAATACAGGATTCACTTCCCTTCAGTTTCCTTTTTGACAACGTGTCAGAGACTTTCAATTGTACAAGGGGCTTGACTCGACCCTTGTATGACTCCTTACACCGGCCTGTCCTTGGGCCTCCTGGTACTTGTAGTTTCTACAAAGGGGGATCAGCCAGAGTCCTTTGAATGAGCACCCACATGGTGCCTGACCACTCTGTAGCTGGTCCTTCAGTGAACTTTCTTTCAATGTCAAACACACACAAGTTATTTTTCACAAGTTCATACAAAGTTGCTGTTCGCAACCTTGAGCTCAACACAGTACGGTTTGCTATCAACTCTCTCCGACTCACTGGCTGTGCTGAACCCATTGTCTTGTCTTGCCTCTGGAGTCAAGGACGGTACCACGGTGCCTCCCTGCCTGGGTTATCAATGCGGGAGGCCCCCATGCACCGGTGACATCCTTTACACCACACACCAGCTGTAAATCCTGGTCTTATGATTCTTTTCAAGGAGGCTTTGCAGGTCTGGGTTGAAAAGGACAAGGGCACATTATTAATATTGATATTTTATTTATATCGCGCTCGTACACAGGTGTTTCAGAGCGTGACAAGGCAAGGGAGGGTAACAAGGGAGAACAAAAAACAATGATCTTACTAGGCTCAGTGACATTGAGAACGCGCAAGTGCATGGGAGAGGGAAAAAGGGGAAAAGTGCATAAAAGGGGGAGAAATGGAAAGTGCAGAGCAAAGGAATACAGATAAATACAGATAAATAATAAATAAATAATATCAAGCAATCAAACAATGGTAGTGCAGCCAGCAGGTCTCAAGTGCTGGGTTTGAGGCAACAGACAGGGTGAGTCTGGTAAGTGCAGAGAGAAAACAAGGGGGGGACTGTATGGTTACAGATACAGGCCCCAGTGCAAGGGTTTACCAGGAGGCAGTGCATGTGCCTGACTCTGCCTAACCCTGGTGTTGGGACATGTCAGGTAAACGCATCGGGTGTTAGTCCGTTGTCTGTCATGGTGTAGGGAAGTGTTCGTGTTAGAAAACGTGGGTAGAGCTTCTAAATATCCAACAAAGTAGGATGGGGAACAGGTGTTAATGGGAAGGGGGCAACGCGTCTCAACCTTTGGTGTCCAACTTTTACTCCCTGAAACCCCTCATCCAGGTGATCCTCCCCCACTGGTCCACCCCCAGCAACTGGATCCAATAGCGATGGCCATGTCCTAGCCACCTGAATGACAGATCTCTGGGGACTAGCGTGTGAGACAACCCCTGGTGTCTCACACCAGGCAGCCAGTCAATGAGACAGAGGGGGGCATTACCAGTGGGGGGGGAATGAAGAAGAGAAAAGTTGGATCTTGAGACTGTTCCGGAACTTAAGGAGATCAGACAGAAGCCTGAGAGGAGCAGGGATGCCGTTACAGAGGGATTTACCTGCTGATGAAAGAGATCTACACCACACTCTTTGCTTGGAATAGCATCTTATCTGCAGAGAATTGCAACCAGATGACTGAAGGTCTCTAAGAGGGAGGATTTAGGGAAAGAGTCAGATGTAGTGGGGTCTCTGGCCCTAGAAAGTCTTCAGGATGATGCAGAGGGTCTTGAACTTGATCCTCACAGCCAATGGGAACCAGTAGACATATGTTAGGGCTTGAGAGATGCGGTCCTTGGGGTTGAGGCCAAGGATAAGTCTTGCAGTCCTAGGATGAATTATTTGAAGGGAGCAAAGGGAGGATTTAGGCATACTGAGGAAGGGACTGTAGCAGCCTAGAGAGGACCAGAGCTCTGGAGACATTGAGTTTCTGATTGTCGGCAGTTCCAATTTTCTTCTTAGATTCTTCAACTCTTGTGAGTTCATTACAAACAGGGCTCAAAATAAGGATTGGATAAGCAGGAATTAGAAGCAGTGCTGAGTATCCAGCAGTAATGGTCACCAGGAGCTACCACTATGGAACAAGGAACTAGTTTACAGCGTTATATTCGTTGGACTGAATAGCCAAATGTAGCTCCTGGTAACTGTTGGTTTTAAGCTCACCAGTCTCTTCTACATTTGATTTGAGTCACATACTTTAAATAATCAGACTGACATTTATTGTTGTAATATAAGTCAATTATATTGATGGTAATAAATACAAAAATCAAAGCTAAATAGAAATGTAAAGCCCAATCTAGTGACTTTACGTCACAAACAGTAATTAATTAAAAATACATTATTTAACAATTACATCTCAAGTGACATGCTATTCCATGTATTGTACAATGAAAACAGTTTCCAAACACGGTGCAAAAGCTTCAAATTAGTTTTATTCAACATTGTGAAGAGAGCCACACATCATTTGAATCTTTTAGTCACCCTTTCAACAGGTTCAACTGCGGGAGGGCAGACCTCTTTTGCAATGTTCTGTGGAATAGAGCAGGCCCTGGAAACCCCCTAAATCTGGATCAAATCCATGCATTTGCATGGCCAGCACATTCAATGTCCGATCTTTCAAAAATTAACAATCCATCTGCTGGAAAATTGGCTTTGACATCCACTGTTTGCTTCTTTTTGTAAACTCCTTGTTGTACGAGGCATCCCGAAAATTCATGCAATTTTTGCTTGTTCGCTTCCAACGTTCTCATTGTGTACAAGGACAGTGAGTCTTGTTCTGGGCTCCATACTGTCTATGACGAAATGCAACTTTCTAGGCCTGTACTTTAGACACATATGATAAACCACCTCCAAATCTCCAGTGTGGCAGAACTTGTCCACTCATGTCTCTTGAAAACATCTTGTCATACACAATCTTCCGAAGTGCCTGCTCCTTGCTTAATGGTCCAGATGTACATTTGTGGAAATGTTAGTTTTCTTTCCAAGTGTGTATATTAAAACAATGGTGCATCAATGAATGCCATTTTTCAAGCAGAATATCTACAGATCCATCACAAGTTTTTGAACTCCAGCAAAGATGGTTGCTGATAGACTGTGATCAATGTAAAATGTTTTCTGTAGCCTTTTTTTCTCCAGCAACTGTAATTGATTTCAAACTTGATTTTGCAACATGCCTGACATCATATTGATGCTTTTTGTCTGGGAACTGCTTTCGCATGGCCTTGGCTATTGAAAACATACCTGTCATTGGCTATCAGGTCTATTTGCATTCCTCTGGAGTGCAGAAGTTGAATGGATTTAATGAAACCATATTTTTCCATGGCAACAGAAGATGGACATTCAGACACTTCCATGACGACTGAACTCACAATTTATTTAGCTTCCATGTCTTGGAAGTGGTGAATGCAGTATTTAGCAGGAAAACCTGGACTCTCACACTGTCAATCACCAGTAAGGCAGAGCCATTTGCCAGTGAGAGCATTGTCCATTGACATCTGTTTGAGTGTCCGTGCCTGGCCAATAGCGGGGAACAAGAAATCCTTCTGATATTTGTAGTACTGGGTTTTCGAAAGCAACTCTAGTCCCACAAGGATAGAAAACTTGAAATTGTAATTTAAATTGATCCGCTAAAAAACAAAGCAGATGAACAAAGTACATTTCCAGCAAGCACTTTTCCAAGTATAGGTTGAGCAGACCATGAAAATTAGTTATGGTGGTGTACACAGCTACCCTTGATCTTCAGGTTGGTGCCTTTGACTACATGAGTAAACTTCACCAATTGCTCCCCAGAAATCCTCATATGCAATTTATGATCACATTTAATCATTTTTATAATCTTGATCAGGCAGCAGTCAAATAGAATGTATTTTGGTTCCTTTAATAGACAATCGTTCGTAAGTATAGTAGTTTGCGATTATATGGTGGCAAATAAGTCCTCAACACTAGGAAGAGAGAAGTCCACATCACAAGCACAATCGTCAATCAGTAGCGAAGATGCTTCGGGTATTTCCATGTGTGATATTTCCGATTTCTCCACATGTATTGGGGAAACAGGGAATATTGTCTGTTTCTTAGATAGCATTTTTTTTAGAGGGTGTAGATTGTGTGAGCAGTTCTGCAAGCAATTCTGAAACATCTTCTGCGTTGTCTGTTTCTTCTGGGTGACATAGTGTGCTGTAGCAATGATCATGGGTTACTTTCATGGGTCACTGCTAACATTCAATTCAGATTCTGGCCACTGGACATCTACATCATGACATTGAATCTTGCGAGGACCATGCTGAGCCTCAAAATGTAGCTGCTCCCAAGTGTAGTTTGTGTAGTTGTCTGAGTCTTCATTCTCCTCTTATTCCTAGGCCTCTAATTGAAGAGAGAAAAGCATGCTTAATTTATAGCACACATACAGAATATATGAATTACAACATGAAAATGTAATATCAATGAAATAACTGATAAACAACAGATTTGTTTAAAAAAACCTTTCTCTTATGTACCCTTGTTTTCCGAATTTTCCTTGAAACAGTCAAATTGAATTGCCAACCACCAGGCCAAGTGAAAAACAGCATTTTGAAATTGTATAAACCTTGAAATGTGCTCTTCCACTTAAACAATGATATATACATATATAACACAATTTAACTATGGAAACCATTAAAACATATTAAATATTACATCACAGTTAAAATGGATGATCACTGATATTTTACAATATCTTGTGTATACCTTTTGTCCATGTGTCTCTTCAATTTTGACCACTTTAGTAGTACATTCCTTGTACATAACAAATTCAAAGAACATTGATTAAATTGTTAAACAATTTAATGTTAAAATCTTTGATCAAGCAAATCTTGAGAAAGTTGATTTAATGATTGTCAACCTTACAGTATCAGTTAAACTATGTAAAAAGATATGGTTAATCGTCTGATTAAAAGTTTTAAATCACTATTGACATAAAGTCGAACACTGTGTACATGTAACATTTATTAAAAGACATATTTGAAAACTGTACCTGATAACCTTCAGAGATGTCGCAGGGAGTTGGTGTGAAACATCCTGCAAAATATATTGATTAAATTATGGCCACTTTAATGGGTTGTAATGCTATTTTGTTTCACCAATTCCATTTTTCTTGAAGCAGCTAAAGTTTATAAACAAACACATACACCATTCATATAGTGAAAGGGTATATGCTATTCAGTGACAAAGTCAATTTTTCTGAAGGTTTACTTTCATTGTTGCATGTGTTTATGAGATAAATTCATCAAGGTTGTTGATCTAATGCTTTGCAATTCGCTGACAGTATTGCAAATTATCAAAAAAATAAGTAATCTTAAATGTAAAAAAGATATTGTTAATCAATAACTATTAGTATAAATCAATAAAGTATCACTTCTCATACTTCATCCTCCAGACCCATTGCAGTAGAAGAATAGAATGTTGTTGAAGTTCCAGGCTCCGCCTATATAACAGTAATTGTAATAATAAAGATGTAACATCAAAAAAAAGATTTCATGCAAAAGATGTTTGATAATGACAAAGAAGTCTACATGCCAGTGTGTATCAAAAGGTAATAGTATTCATAATAATAATAACAATATTAAATATGTTTTTAGTTGAACTTGAACAAATTCATGTTTTGTATAGTCTCATCTGAAGGAACATTCTAAAAGAATAACTTGAAAGGTGAGTGAGGTTGCTGTTGACTCATCGCAGTCCTTTAATTCACATACCATTGTTCAATAAAAAATGGACATAAGTATTATAATTAAGTCCACATCACAAACAATAAAAATAAATTCATGTGCAATTTGCATGGCCTCACCATTAGGATGTTGGACGTGTCTGTGATTTCCTCCATAGTAACGGTCTGTAATTTCATCAGTGCGGTCTACGTAAAGACAGACATGTTAATTTTAAAAAAATCAAAAGTTCAAAATATACAAACCACAGTACATCGTGTCACGAAGGAACCTTTTGTAATAAAATATCAATGGAATTATTCCCCAAAAACTGAAAAATGTTGATTATGTTACCTGTTCACAGACTATTTTAATATAGCGAGTGGTCATTTATAAGACATATTATACAGGCAAATTTAGAAATGTGTTTCATGTGACTGAGTTTAGGCTCTGGTGATTCATCCTCATAACTTTCATCTGATTCCCCATCGTCTTGACTTTTTTCTCTTTCAAGGATTTCCTCTTCAGAATATTCAGGCTTGTAAAGGTAGGGCTGCATTGTTTCTATAGTGCCTGAATAGTGAAGAAGCACAGAATCAACAGTGAGGTAAATAAAAAACGTTTTTGTTTGTATACAGTAAAGAAAAGAGGTTTACCATTAACATTGAATCTTAAAGAAAGACAAGTGAAAAAACAGCTATGTTACAAAAACACATATTGAAAAGATAAGAGCAATAGGTTAAACCTTTAAAAGTTTGCAACAACAGAAGTTTAAATATGGTTTGGTAAAGACAGTTGTCCATTATTTAAGAAATGAAAAGCAACTAAGTTAATTAATTTTAGGCAGTATAAGTACCGGTTCTCAGTGTGTCATACTTGACTGAGAGCTGAACACAGCAGTAACAAGTCAGGGAAGCTTGAAATGAAATACACTGAAACGAAGGAAAAAGAAACTCCAACATTGTGTGATCAGAAAGAGTTTATTTTCACTTGTCGAGGAACGTCTTGGCATTTCCATGGAGACACGTCAATAGATTGCGCACAGAGGACGTTGACATGAGGCGTGCATTGGCATTGTGAAATGGGGCTTGAGCATCTAGTGATGTCAGCGATAGGGGCAGGTGATCTGAATTAGTGCCGCAAGGATCAACGGATAAGGTTAGCACAAGATGGTGGTACCCGACCTGTCATCTTCGCAAGTGTTCAAGTGAAAAAAACTTGAGTAAGTTGCATTGGAATTCTTTTAAGAATGATCCACGTATGATCTAAAATACATGTCCGAATTATTGAGCCGATAACATTTCTGACCAAACTACCCCTTTAAGAGGGGTTTGAATGTGATCACAGTAGCAACTCAAACAGCAGTAGTACAATAGTCCAAATTAAAAGAATGTTCAATCAAGGGTCTATACAAATATATATACTTTAATGAAACACACCATATACAATAACTGTACTATAAAACACTAACAAAAACCCACCCCTATGGAAAGAACACATAATATGTAGTATGTAGGTGATCCAAGCACTCTGGCTAATCTAGCAGGAGCAAATGGCTATAAATCACCAATAATGTTACCAGAGATATGTCTTTATTGAAAAAAGTTCCAATGGGTGGATTAGCAGCCTCTAGAATCCTAAAACGTGCTCAATGTGACTGAAGCCTCTCAACAGTACCTTAATCTTAACAGTGCCGAACCATGCTTCCTAACATTGTGTTAGCTGCAGTGATTAACAGTGATCCAGACAGGGAGGCGGCATCGAATTGGGTTTGATATGTAATTCTGTGTGGTTTTATGCCGTGTTCAAACAATGTGAGTCGATGGTGCCACCAGGGTCGATTCAATGTTCAAGCTTGGGCTGATGACGAAGATGCTGGTGGTTCGAGACACTGTTCAAGACGTGGTCGGTTTGAAGACTTCCCCAGTAGTAAGCTTTTGTGAGAGCCGGAGCAATTGACATGCTCAGCTTGTGCGGTAAGTGGCAAACTGGTTGAAGAAATGCAGCAACAGAGTTTCAAAGAGGTTCAAAGAAAAGCGAAATACAGCACTGTGGATCCTGGTGGTTTGAAGATGTTTGAACACATCCAGCAATGGTTCAACAGGGGTTAGGAGCTATAGACTGCAGGAAACCAGCTGATTTGCTTCTCCTGCTGTTGTGAAACCCAATCCTTGAGTTCATGGACTAGACTGGTCCATGTTCTCCCAACCCGGGGGAGGCTAGCTAGCTAGCACGACTCCTTCACCACCAGTGAGAAGCCTGGGTACCACTGCAGAGAGAGGCAGGTCTTTCCCCAACAGCAGTTTGCGCCCAATGTTCCCTGGGGATGGCTGGGAAGCAAAACTGCCTAGGGGCACATGTGTTTGCCTCTGTAAGGGAGCTTTGGAGAGGACTGCTCTCACAACAGAGTCCAAATAAATTCTTCCTTATGTCCGTCAAGGTCCAAAGGTGAATCAAAGAAGGAGTGGGAGACCATTTCCATATAAAGGCATGCCGTGTATTTCCCATGTCTGCCGTGCTTAAAATGGGCTGTGGTATGAGCTGTAAACCAAGCATTAGTGCTAAATGCATGGTGTGATGCAAACACTTTCATATTTAGTCAAATGCAGGCAGCGAGATTTGCTTTTGCAATGTTAGAGTCCAGTAAATTATAGATTTCTTTCCAATAGTCCGGGCTGAGCGTCAACAGCCTTCAGTCAGACATACCACAGGCCTCTTGTAAAAACAATGGCCATTCACTGTTATATCGTTTTGTAGGACAAAAGCAAAGGTTCTATCAGAATAGAAAACAAAACTACTATGGTACTATGGAAACTACAAATCTCAGTCCAAATTGTACTTTTTGACAAAAGCATCCTTGGCTAATATTTACACAAAATTGTGCTGTCCACCGAACACATTTGTTGGAAAGATGCCTAGTGACAAATATTGTTTGTGTCTTTGCTAATTGCTTACACAAAAAAGATATATTTTGCAGATAATTTTGTTCAGAAAGATTTTTAGTGCTGGATGAACTTTGGTGATTGTAGGCATGGAATAGGGACGGCCTGAAAAGTATATAATACAGTAAGCTCAGGCCCTGCACACAGCTGTTTGGGGCGGCAGAACTGGCAAGAAGACGAAAGGCAGATGCATATGGCTTGCTGGAGAGGAAGCACAGAGGTTTTCCAGTTGGGAGAGGCTAACTCCCTCTTTTTTCTTTTATAGGATCCTAAAGCCTTCAAGCTTGCTTCTGGCAGTTCTGAAGCATTTTGAGTCGTTGAAGGACTAAAGGACTCTGCCTATTGACTTTTGAGCACAACTTCGATTCTGCTTGAGCTGCTTGAGGAACAATTCTGTTTTTACCTTTAGAGTATGAGGGGCCTTTTACCCTTCATTGATATCACATTGAGAAAGGTTTTGATGTATTTGGGCAGGTGCTTCTATGAGTTTTCCTATCATTTTTATAATTATAATTATATTTGTTCTTTTATAACGCGCTTTATACCAGCAAGTGGTTTGGAAGCACAGGATTGGTATTCAAACCTTTGTTGCACTGCTTTGTCTTGCTTCCAGGACAAATGCGTTGCCCCTTGACTATCCTTCCTCACCAGGAAAGGATAGCTTATCATGATTCCGAGAGGCAGATGTGTCTATGACGATTGTCTAGCTTGATTTGTGAGGTCGCCTAGCATGAACTCGTGAGGAAGGTAGATGGTTTTTAAGGTGACTATGGTTTCTTGGAGAAGGTTGGGACTGTGTCTTGCCATGTTTCCTCTGTCATTATGGAATAGAATGTTTATCATAGACCACAGAGAACGTAGGCCACATACACTGGCCATCTGTAGGTGGTGCGGGAATATACATTCATTTTGCCCTATCTGCTCCCCCTTCACCTGGAGCTTTGCTATTTACGGGATTTGTGTCTTAAACTCTGGTGGTGAGTTCAGTAAAGGAACAGGACAATGCTCCCAGGGGTTATGTCTAACCAATGCACTGGTTTTTGCCAACATATTTCACAAAGCACACATGGACTGCCATGTCATCTATCTTTTCTAGATCATCTTTAGGATATAACAGTTCTCCTTGAGCAGAATCTTCTATCTTGGATCTCAACAGATGCCTAAAGGTATCTGCGATATGCATCTTGGGGGTCAAGGGCCTAGATTCAACTATCACCGGTAGTGTATGCACCTGGAGCTACATACTAGGCCCACCGTAGGTGTTATACTGGCGCGTCCAGAATTGCCCTAACTCTAGTGGGTATATGCTCATTTGTTTTGAGACTCGTCCCATCTCAGTCACCCGCAACTCCCTCTTGTGTATTGGGTTTGGAGTGTGTTCTGTATTTAAGGTTGAAATGTTCAGCTGTCGGCAGATCATTGGGATCTCATTGGGATGTATCAGAAGTCCTCCAAGGCAAGTAACGACTGGCACACTAAAGTCATCCAAAAAGGAGCATACACCAAGCAAGAAGCAGCACTGTTTATTTAGGCCCAGACACAGCTGGGAGAGCATGGTTCAAACAATATGGTGGAACAGAACTGGGTGAACAGAGCTGCCAACGCTGCCCACTGCCATTCATAACCAACATAATTAGCATAACTGCTCTTTAAGTATTTGGTAAAACATCCTACAAATCTAATTGGTGGGACTACATCAGTGCCCTATATCTGGGCATACATTGCATAGTTGCAGTTTGCTCATGCCATCCTAACCCCTATAATACAGCACCCCCGATTGTGACGTCAAAAACCTTCCCACACCGCCCCAAAATGACAATTTAAAGCATTACATGATAGTACTGACCACTGGAACTTTATTCATCTTCCATTGGTCAGTTCCCATCAAACACAAACGACAACCTGAGTTTGGCAAGGGAAAGACATTCACACAGCATCAGACCAATGATGTGTCCCACGGACATCAGCAAGGAAACAGAACACTGTTCCACCCCAGGGACACCAAACCTCTCCCGGGATTGGTTCCCTGTTGCTTGCCCCCTCGCCCCACAACCCTCTTCCCATGATCATCTGCCAAGGGGTGATTTGAAACCACTTAACCCACATGGTTTGAACCTCAATTGCCTGCATATAGTTTCTAATACTATACTTTTCCCAGCGAGTACCCAGTACCCAGGTGCCTGGCTCACTGGTCTCAAAAGTGTCCATTGGTCCCATTCCCCTGCAGCTACATTCTCCTTGGAGCTGCCAATTTGAAACATTTCTCCAGCCCACTGCTGTAACTGAGCACTCAAGAAATTAAAGTCAGCCCAGGACACAAGGCCAGTGTCTGCGATAAGACAACTGTTGAATTACCTGTGGCTTATACTCCAAGAATGGCTGTTATGTTGTTCACATTGTGCTACACTACCATGTCTACCCACTACCCTTCCATCATATCCCTATACCCTACATGCCCCTCTCAGTGCACCCAATGCCACAGACTTCTCCGACTGCACCTACGCATACTGTGCAGAAGGTTACACAGTGCAGCGGTCACTGACGTCCTCACCCCAGTAGTGTCACTTCCTCTCCCTGCTGCGTCCCGCTATCAGTCGCATAATTGATAGGTGCGCCCCCCCTTGGCAGCATTAAATTTGCACCTTTACCACATTCCCCCCTTTGAATTATCTATCGACATGTTTTTGCTCATCATGTTTATACTTACCATCTTGGGGATCCACAACCTAGTTACCCTATCCATATTTCACCCTTCTTCCACATACTCCACCAAGGAAGATTCTATTATCACACACTCCTGCCCATCAGCTGAGCATTCCACCCAAAAGGCATCATACTCCTCCACATTTGCAGGAGGCATTGTAACCACCCCTTGTTGACTCTGCCTGTTTGCTCCTGATGGTGTTGATCCCGAGTGTTTACTGTGTGTCTCATCTGCCGTCCTGTCAACATTCAGGGACATTATATAACTCAATTTCCTCCCCATTTTACACTTGCAGTGATATAATATCAGCTGGCCCACATGGAAGGGGATGAGCACCAGAACGAGCACCGGGACAGTTACATTAAAAATGTTCGCCAACCACGTAGGAACCCAAGCAAAAAGAGAGTCAAACCATCTATCTGATGAAACTGCATTCATTTCTCTTGTCATGGTCTCATGGAGTGTACACATTTCCTCTATCTTCAGTGCTGGAATGCTCATCACCTTGGTGTAGCTGGCATTGAACCCCAGATGTCTTCACCCCATGGATCTGAAACATAAGGAACATTGTGTAAGAGGCTTTATGTGTACTGGTTGATGTTTCTCATCTATCCAAGTTAAGGCATGTACATGTTCATTCCATGCTGCCCTACAGCTGTAATTAATTTAGTTACTACATGTTCTTCAAACCTCACTAGCCCCTCTGCTCGACACTGTATCATTCCCACTTCTATTGGCCGTCATGTAAGACAAATCCCTCTATATGCATTAGTGGCCTTGTATGGCACCATGGAATTTCATGCCCTGTTGCATTCCGGCACTGCAGTTTGTAAACAGCTGTTCCCCCTTCCTTGCTCCTTCTGTAACATACTCCAATATTATATCGTTGGTAGCCTAATTTTTTGCAATTCATCCCAGCTGAATATAATTGTCAGCGTACACCTTTCTCCTTCATCAATCCAATGGACAGATACTGACTGACCCTGAAAAGGCCCCTTGTTTTGAAAAAGTGACAGGTGCATTAAGCACCCCCCTTCCTCTACTGCAACTTCTTGGGGAAGGAAATGCTGGGGCACCCATGTGACGTGTGGGATGAGAGAGCACACGTAACAAGTGTCTTGTGCCCTCTCCCGTCCAACACGCCTCATATCGTACGACACATTCCCAGATGCCGTGTCCTGCCTGCCCCAATGCCATCATGAAACACATCTGCATTAAATAAGCCTCCTTCGTTTCTTATTTGTACATCAATAATTTTAACAGTGCTTTCTAATCCTCTGTATAATCGTAACCAAAGAGAAGAGAGAAAGAGAGAGAGACCAACACACAAAAATGCCAAACTATACCACAACACAATGGGGGTAATTCATAGAATTCAGTGCACAAGTGGCGCACCCTGCTGGCGCACAGTGTGCGCGTGCGACAGTCTGCGCCAGCCGCGTGCGCCAAAATCCATTTCCGCGCACAGCGTATTCATGGATTTTAACATCCATAACCAGCCGTGGCGCAGAGTGGCGCAGCGACCCTGCAGCAGCGCCAGTTAGGCACCCAACACCTCCCCGTGTGCCATGAACAACGCACAAATCCCGTACATGGCGCACAGGCCAGTGGACCAGCATACAGCCCCCCAACCATGAATGCGAGCGGGGTACGTGTATTACTGGGGTGCGCAGGGGAAATCACACGCGATTGGCCCTGTGCGAGCAGGCTATGTGTATTTCGGGGGTGCGCGTGAAGTTATACACGTGATTGCCCCTGTGCGAGTGGGGTACGTGTATTACGGGGGTGTGTGGGAAGTTCTACACGCGAATGGCCTTGTGCGACCGGGGTACGTGTATTTCGGGGGTGCGCGGGGAGAATCACACGCGATAGGGCCTGTGCGAGCGGGGTACATGCATTTCGGGGGTGCGCGGGAAGTTTCACACCCGATTGGCCCTGTGCGAGCGGGGTACATGTATTTCAGGGGTGCGCGGGGAGACTCACATGCGATAGGGCCTGTGCGAGTGGGGTACGTGTATTTCGGGGATGCGTGGGAAGTTCTACATGCGATTGAACCCTGTGCGAGCGGGGTACGTGTTTTTTGGGGGTGCGCGGGAAGTTATACACGCGATTGCACCTGTGCGAGCGGGGTACGTGTATTACGGGGGTGCGCGGGAAGTTCTACACGCAATTGGCCTTGTGTGAGCGGGGTACGTAAATCACGGGGGTGCGCAGGAAGTTCTACACACGATTGGCCTTGTGCGAGCGGGGTATGTGTATTACGGGGGTGCGCGGGAAGTTATACACGTGATTGGCCCTGTGCGAGCGGGGTACGTGTATTACGAGGGTGCGCGGGAAGTTCTACATGCGATTGGCCTTGTGCGAGCGGGGTACGTGTATTTTGGGGGTGCGCGGGGAGAATCACACGCGATAGGGCCTGTGCGAGCAGGGTACATGTATTTCTGGGGTGCGCGGGAAGTTTCACATACGATTAGCCCTGTGTGAGCGGGGTATGTGTATTTCGGGGGTGCGCGGGGAGAATCACACGCGATAGGGCCTGTGCGAGCGGGGTACATGTATTTCTGGGGTGCGCGGGAAGTTTCACACACAATTAGCCCTGTGTGAGCGGGGTATGTGTATTTTGGGGGTGCGCGGGGAGAATCACATGCGATAGGGCGCTGTCGAGCAGGGTACGTGTATTTCGAGGGTGCGTGGGGAGTTCTACACGCGATTGGCCTTGTGCGAGTGGTGTACATGTATTTCGGGGGTGCGCGGGAAGTTTCACACGCGATTGTTCTTGTGCGAGCGGGGTACGTGTATTACGGGGGTGCGCGGGAAGTTTCACACGCGATTGGCTCTGTGCGAGCGGGGTACATGTATTTCGGGGGTGCGCGGGAAGTTCTACACACGATTGGCCTTGTGCAAGCAGGGTATGTGTATTTCAGGGGTGCGTGGGAAGTTTCACACGCGATTGGCCTTGTGCGAGCGGGGTATGTGTATTTCAGGGGTGCGTGGGAAGTTTCACATGCGATTGGCCCTGTGCGAGCATGGTACGTGTATTTTGGGGGTGCCCCAATGAATTGCCAGTGTGTGTCCTCCCAGGTGTGCCCTCTCCCCCCTCCCCCCTCCCCAGGGCCTGCAGGCAGACCACAACACAGGGGAACACACTGCACCCCTGGCCATGCCCCACGGGCAGCCCATCCACCCTGTTGAAGCCCCCCAGCCAGCCCACATGTCACCACGCACAAGTGAGCACTGACACATGTCCCCCAGCACCCCCACCCACCCAGCATTGAGGGTCAGGCCCCGACTCATGTGCCCCAGCACCCCCACCCACCCAGCATTGATGGGCACCTGCCAGCAGGCCGCGACTCAGGTCCCCCAGCACCCCTATCCACCCAGCATTGCTGGGCACCTGCCAGCAGGCCCCGACTCAGGTCTCCCAGCACCCCCACCCTGCATTGACGGGCACCTGCCAGCAGGCCCCGACTCATGTCCCCCAGCACCCCCACCCACCCAGCATTGACGGGCACCTGCCAGCAGGCCCCGACTCAGGTCCCCCAGCACCCCCACCCACCCAGCATTGAGGGTCAGGCCCCGACTCATGTCCCCCAGCACCCCCATCCACTCAGCATTGCCGGGCACCTGCCAGCAGGCCCGACTCATGTCCCCCAGCACCCCCACCCACCCAGCATTGAGGGTCAGGCCCCGACTCATGTCCCCCAGCACCCCCACCCACCCAGCATTGACGGGCACCTGCCAGCAGGCCCCGACTCAGGTCCCCCAGCACCCCCACCCACCCAGCATTGAGGGTCAGGCCCTGACTCATGTCCCCCAGCACCCCCATCCACCCAGCATTGCCGGGCACCTGCCAGCAGGCCCCGACTCAGGTCCCCCAGCACCCCCACCCACCCAGCATTGACGGGCACCTGCCAGCAGGCCCCAACTCAGGTCCCCCTACACCCCCACCCAGCATTGAGGGTCAGGCCCCGACTCATGTCCCCCAGGACCCCCATCCACCCAGCATTGCCGGGCACCTGCCAGCAGGCCCCGACTCAGATTCCCACCCAACATGTCATAAAGATGCACATTCATGGGCCTCATGTCCAACAAAATCCCATTGCACGCCACCCCACTCTTCAGACACAACCAAGTTTGCCATCCACCCCACACTGAAAGGCCTATTACTTGTCACTAACCAAAAGTCAAATATGCACATCAACACATGTCTGTCACACACACACACACAGGGTGCGAGTGATTGTGTAAACCCACATTGTGACATGCAGTAAACCAAAGAGCAAATACCACACATGGAAGTAAGAAATCAAAATGTATTGTGCACAAAAATATCAAAAAAGTAGTTTCAAAGCATGTAAAGAATCAGAAACAAGAAAAAAAGGCATGTCCTAAAAAACATTAAAAAAAATAATGATGACACAATCCAAATTAATCCAAAATAAAGTTTGTCAAAAATCCTTGTCCAACAAAGTAAATCCAAAGGAAATCAAAATTAAAAAATCCATTGATCCATGGTGAGGGTAAAATATGTTTTTTTAAAAATCCACTGTCCAACTATGTACAAATATTGCAACAAGGGTCCATGAGCCCAACAAATGAAATGAAACCTATATAAAAAAAACCCTACCTAAATTATAACTATATACAAAAACGTGGGGCTTTGTCCAAGCGTCCCAAAAGAAAAAAAAAGAGAAAGGAAACCTATCACTAACTAACTATATACAATGGCGGCGGGCAAGTCCTGCGGCTCACTCTGTGATGTTGTGGGCCAGGGCATCATCGAACTCCATGTCTATCTCCTGGAGGCGGGCCTCTGCCCTGGCCCAGAGGTCTCGCAGTGATGCATCCATGGCCTGTTCCAACTCCCTGCGAGTTGCCTCGAGGCACTCAGACCGCCTCAATGCCTGATGCATGGAGAACTTCGCCCTGACCATGGTGAGCCGCGCCTCTTCCGCCCGTCGCCGCTCCACATCTATCCGCTGGCCCAACTGCAGCCACACGGAAGACACTCCCATTCCAGGGTCCTCCTGCCCTCTGGCCGATGCCTGCCTCTCTGGTGTTGATGGCCCCGAGCCATCATTGCTCCCACCTAGAGCCTGCTGCTGCTGCTGTCCATGTGCCCTGTCCGATGATGCCTGCACATCCTCCATCTGCTGGTCTCCAGTTGTTGGGGTGTCCATCCCTGCTGGACCACCGACTCCCGACTGTGGCAGGGATGGGATCTCCACCAAGCTGGCTGTGTTGGTCGGGCCAGGTCCGCAGGGGGCCCTGGTGGAATCTGGGCCGGAAGACGGCAGGGAGAACGACTGGCGCATAGTCTCCACAGAGGAGGAGAGGTCCACCAGAGTGCGCGACACATGTAGGAACCCACCGACCATGGCCCCTCCCAACTGTGCCACGTTGCTACGCAGCTCTTCGTGATGGCGTGCGTGCTCCCCCCAGGAAGCACGCACGTCATCATGAATGACACACGTGCGCAACGCGACACCAATCAGGACGGAGCCCATACGGTCATGGGACTCCTCATCCGCAAGTAGTGGACAGGCAGATGACGTGGGCCTCCCCCTACCTGCGGACGGGCCTGGGACAGGTCATCCCTGCTGGTGCATGGTGGTGCAGTCACAGGGTCAGGGACAGCGACATGCACAGGCCCCTCCGCGGTGACCTGTGCTGCCTCCTGACCCTGGCCCTGGACTGCACCACTTGCACCAGTGGTACTACCCCCACCAAGCCCCATGTGTGGCTCAGTAGCGGCCTCCTCCTCCTCTGTGGAGACCACCAACCTGGATGTCTCTGCACCATCTTCCGTCATTGCAAGCCCCTATGGGGGCTCACCCGGCCCTTCCGCTACAGCCGTAGTGGCAGACGCGGCACCAGTCCCCTCTCTCCCAGATGATGGCTGGGCTTTGCGTCGTCGCCCGGTGGAGGCATCCCCGCCGCTTAGCTCCACAGCGGCGTCTCCGCCCTCTTCTTCACTCGACGCTGCGTAGAGGGAGACATAGAACACAAGCATCAGGGTACCGTACAATAGTCCCCTAGACAGGAAGCAATAACACATGAGTGGCACTGTCAAACGTCACTTCCATCCTGTCCCTCCACAACACATGGGTCAATGCACGCAACACACATGCAGAAACAGGCACGGCGCATGCAATCAACATCAGCATCCATCTACAAGGCCCTCTGTTAACAAAAATGTTGCCTTAAAACTCACATGCATCATGGCTCATACTGATCCCATGCACACACATCACTGGAGGGTCATGCATCATGGCTCCTACACCACAGACACAGTGGATACAATGGTGACCTCACTGCATGAGTGAATCTACACATCGTCACGGACATGTGTCATGCATCCATGGCATTTCAAAGTCACACGCACACTTCTCAGACACACAGACATGCACACCATACATGTACATGAGAGCAGCACCCATCCCTCACCCCCATCCATGTCCAAGAACAGGGACTGGCATGCATTCATGTGTGCATTGCGCATGCATCTCCCCATGTCTCATTGGAACACATGCACTATCCATGTGGTTCACGCATTACTGGTCTCACATGCATTACCATGATGTCCCGGCACACACACATCCATACATGGCCTATGTTACACATACAGGCAAGTAGGTGACTACCAGCACACTGCAACATGCCCTGTTTCACACAGCAATGCATGGCCACTTATCGCTCGACTCCGGACGGGTTTTCCTCCGAAGTATATGGACGTGGAGCGCTGGGCTTATGCGTTCCAGGACCCTCATCTGGATGTTGCTCAGGTGGACCCGGCACCCCTCTGCATCCTCTTCCTTCACGAGGCGCCGGGCCCTGTTGAGGGTCCTGGACCTGAAGTCCTCCCAACGCTTCCAGATGTGCTTGATGTCCCGGGTTGCCACCCCCTCTGTGTTGATGGCAACCACAACGTCCTCCCAGATCCTCTCCCGTCCTTCCTTGTTGGTGCGCGATGGTGTGAAGAGGGCATCATAATGCCCCAGGACATGCTCCACCAGGACACCAACTTCCTTCTCACTGAAGCTGGTGGCCCTCTGCCTCTCTGGCTGGGGGTCGCCAGTGGTCTCGGATGGTGTTTTCCCCGACATGGTGACCCCCGAGGCAGGGGTGGGTGGGAAACTGGGTCCTGGGCTGGGCTGTGGAGTGATGGTATCCCAGTCGGGAGTCTTCTGTTCCAGCAGGGGTGGACACAGCAACTGGACCCCTGCAGATGGCTGACGTGCAGGCACCAAATAGCAGGGCACGTGGGCAGCAGGCAGGCAGCAGCAGATGGCAGGTGTGAGCGTGCTCGGGGATCTTGGGGGCAGGAAAATGGCCTTTTGGGCAGGAGCATGGTCTTCCGTGTGTTTTCGCGTGGCCAGCTTGATACGGAGTGATTTGGCACGTGAAAAAAGTGCACGTCAGCGTGTAATTCGAGGAAAGGCCCTTAGCGCGTAAGCGCGTCTGTGACGTAGCGCGCACGGGCGTTTCCCTCAACATGGGTGCATAGTGGATCAGCACGTGAAAAAACCACACGTCCGTGTGTGAATGCGTGTAATTCGAGGAAAGGGCCTAAGCGCTTAAGTGACGTGACGCGTGCAAGCGTTTTCCTCAGCATGGGTTAAAGGTGAGTGGGGCCAGCAGTTTGCTGTACGTGCCTTTCGTGGAGACCGACGTGTGTGTTACTACTTCGTGTTGTTTCGCGCACCATCACAACTTCACAGCGGATCAAGGACGTATCTCTTATTTTGGCGCGGGTATTGGCTACGCGTGTTTTTCATCATCATGCTAGTCTGACGGCGAGTCACGCATGCTATTTTTCCCACTACGGGTGCACCTGTGTATCGCGTACCCGTTTTCTAGGTCATAGTAGCCTGCGTGTCCCATGCGTATGCGTTTTACATGTTCCTGGGTGCCACCGCGTACTGTGGGAGGTTAATTCCATGCGCTTAGGCTGCAGGTGTTGCATGCACGGTTTTACTGCAGTTTTGGGGTGCCTGAGCGTTGGGTGACCCGTCACTTCATCACCAGGGTCACATACAGCCTTGCAGGTGCAGGGGTGCTGTTAACATCTTGTATCCCACCCCCTTCACCCCAATTGCCCAGGACAATTGTGGTGTGCACCTCCCATTGGCACTTCTCCATCTGTGCCGGCACTACTCCATCTGTGCCATGGTTGGGAGGCCATCAAAGGTGAGGGGCGCCTCAGCTGGGCGTACTCCTCCTGGCGGGCGTGGTCAGGGACGTGGCCGGGGTGACCAGAGAGTAGGGGGACTCCAGGGTGTCCAGGGTGGCCGCAGAGGGGGAAGAGGCAGGGGTGCGCCACTTGTGCACAATGTTGTGCCATGTGTCATTGCAGTCATGCCACCACCCCCTTTCGTTCCGGGAGATGCAGCTTCTGCATCTGGCACTGGCGCCCATTTGACCCGGCAGTCCGTTTCCTCGACTGCCACGGGACCAAGGGTAGTGGTAGCTGCAGGTGCAGCTGTGGACACCACCACCCAGGCTCAGGGTCTGCCAGCGCAGGCCGCGTTGGCACCTGAAGAGTCCTTGGAAGATTTCCAACAGGGCAGGAGGCAAACCGTAGGTGCACGCAGGGCTACCCTGACCGAGACACGTGTCCCTGGGGCACTAATGTCATCTGTTGCCCCGATCAGCCAGGTGTTGGCAAGTGCAGGGGCTGATGCAGCCAACAACACCCCGGTTGTGAGTCTACCACCCAGGACAGTCGCAGTCAATGACCCTGCCACAGCGGATGTTGCTGGGCAGGGTCCATTAGAGGGCACCCAGCTGCCACTGACGCAAGTCAGGCCTTTGGTCGTCCCTCCACCTGCCACCCCCTTGGCTCAATCCACCGGTGCCACTGGCCATAGTGATCAGGGTGGCATTTGCCAGCCAGGGTCTGCGCCACAATCCAAGAGGAGGAAGGTTGCACCTGCAGCACAGGCTGGGACCCCACACACAGCCACAACCTCCTGCATGTCGAGGAATAAGCCTTTCTGCAACCAGGAACTGGACTGCCTCGTGGACAACGTGCGGGACCACAGCCGTGATATGCTAGTGGGGCCTAATTGTCAGACTACGGCTGCCCACCGTGATACCCACTGGAAGCTAGTTGCGGAACATGTGAGTGCATTCGGCCATGAGGTGCGCATGGCGCAAGAGTGCAAAAAACATTGGAATGACCTCAAACGCAGCGCTAAGGCTAAGCGTGCCTCAAATTACAACTTGAATCTGGTGACTGGCAGTGAGCCTGCACCTGAGGAGGAAGACCTCACTCCGCACAAGTCACTCGTTGCAGAGTTCATACCACCTGAATCGGTCGAAGGAGTGGGAGAGATGCCGGACTTTGATGCCCAGTCCAGTGAGTGTTGCTGCGTGTTTGTTGAGGACATGTGTGTTTTACTTGTGTGATGTGTTGTGCATGACTGCCACTACATGTCATGTGTACATGGTCCTGATGTGCAAGTAATGCAATGCTTCACTGATGCATGGCTGCTCTGCAGGATGGTGGACAGGTGGAGCAGACGGGGACTATCCGCATCACCACTATTGCACCCTACTCACATGCTGGTCACCAGGATGCCCCTCCGGTCCATGTTCCAGCTCACTGGCCCTTCTGCATGTAGCCTGGGGGGACCTTCCTCTCAGCCCTGGGACTATGTCATAGAATGACTGATGTGCATGTGTCCTCTGCCTGCATGCGGGTACTCCACACAGGCATGTTCCTTTGCCCCTCCACACCCCCTCTGCACCCCAATTTCACCTTTACACTGGTCTGCATCAATTTTGCCGTTAAGTACTTGCCTCTTCATGCGTCCTGTCTACATGCTAACTTCCACCAGCCAACCTGCCAGACATATGCTGTGTGGTACATCCTTTGTACTTGATGCAGGGTGTCTCACTTGAACTGTGCAGATGTCAGATGCTCCACAGGGACATGAGTGGCCATTCATGCTCCATGTGCATTCCATGCATGCCCCTATGTGTCCTTGACTGGATGATCACTGTAGTACGTGCCCAGGGTGACCTACATTACATGCCATTTCATCAGCCTTCCCATGGCCACTGTGGCTCAGTCCTGCGTCGCACACATGTTTAGGGTGTGACAGTCTCTGTGGATCACAGACCTCAGCCTGTTTCATGTCCAATGACTCTGTCCAACTGGTGTAGTGTCTTCTTCACACGTGGGTGTACTCCGGAGGTTTCATCATGTGTCCTGCTTACTGTCCCATCATCATCTGCTGTGTTGTCAATTGACTCACATGATGCAATTTAATGCTAGTCAACACTGTCTGTCAATACACAGGTCTATGGTCATCCTTTTGATACCATGCAAGGCATCCCTGCATTTGCACTTGGGGGGAGGGCTGGTTTGCTTGTAGCCATACTACCCATTGCATGCACATTGCACGTGATGCCTGAAGTTGACCTTGCACTTCCTTCACATTTTCTGATACACATCATGAAGTACTTGTACATGTAGATAGTGAGTAACGTACAAATTTGCTGCACTGCATCAACCCACTTCTGAGCGATATAACACCCTTCTACATGCCTAATCACAGAAGCAATGTCAAGTTGACCCAGCATGCATGGCAGGTTCGCATTTGTGTGTGACATGTCTGCTTGATGTGTTTGGTGTCTGTGTGATGTCTATGTGTTTGTGTGTTGTGTGCTTCTAACATGTGTAGTGACCTTTTTTCTCTCTACTTTTCAGATGATGACGCAATGGAACCAGAGGATGGTGTTGTCATGCCAGGCACAGGGTTGCTATCACTACAGCAACCCGGCACAAGTGGGGGTCGTGGGGTGGTAGGCCACAAAAACCCACATGTGCTACAGTCCATCTTGTCTTTGGCTGACAATGAGTTCCGCCCTGATGACCACTCTGACGTCCATGTCGAGTTGGATGTGCATCAGGTCCATATGTCGGGGGTGAATGATTCTGATGTGGGCACTCCTCTGTCCGCGACACCTGCACTGAGGGGTCAAACAGTGTTGGAACCTCCGCCTGTGGTGGATCAGGATGCAGGGTCACCCTCCACACCAGTCACTGATGTGCCTGGGCCATCACGTCGACGGGGGCATGTAGTCGTGCAGCCGCGGGTGGTGTCAACACAACGAGGACCCCCGGTCCTTGGGTCCCACAGGTGTCAAGCCCAGCAACGCAGTGGCCGCGCACTACCGCGGTATGCTGAGTGGGAGCAAGACATGACTGCCAATGCTGAATGCCAGGGGGCAGCAATGAAGAACATCGCTGTGAGCATGGAGCATGTGGCCCAATCCGTACTCCCCCCTGCTAGGCAGGTGCTTCTCCAGCAGCGGGCGGACGGTCCATGGCCCGCTTGCTCAGGCTGGGCATGGCGGCCTCAGACAGGACACGCCAGGCTGAAATGTTGTCTCTGCGTCAAGCAATTGCTGCTCACACAGAGGCACACCTGGAGGCCCTGAGGGCTGAGTATGAGTCCCTCAGATCCACTCTGGGTGTCCTCTTGATATCCCAGAGGGTGCGCTCAGAGGAGAGGTTTAAGCAGCTTGAGCGTACCATCTCGGCTGAGCTACGTGCTTGCCGGGAGGTGCATCAGTTGTCCAGCCAGGCCTTGCAGAAAGAACTCTGTGTTACACGTGTTACCTTGCAAGAGGAAGCACGCGTATCACGGGAGGTTCTGCATGCAGACCTACTTGTCATCGCCACACAGAACCAAGCTCACCCGTCCGACAGACTTGCTGCCGACGAGGGGCAAGCTGCGGCTAGGTGAGGTCAGGCTCCTGTGCCACGTCCTCCTTTCCAGGAAGAGCCAGACTCGGACGATGAGGTATCTCCCACATAGGTCGGGCTGTGCAGCCGTTGAGCCGATGGAGGTTTATTTTTTCCTCAACATCATCGCATGTGGGTGTTGAGCAGCAACCTGTACCCCCCCCCCTCTCTTGGGTGACCCCCCAGGTCGTATGTGGCCATTTTTGATTTTTCTTTTAGTTTAGTCAGTTAACTTTCAATTTGATAGTTAGTTTAATTAGGTAATGTAGGTTTTTCATAGTTAGTCTAATTAGTTAATATAGTTTAAAATTGCTTGTCTATTGTGCTTTCATGTGACGGTGTGGTGCTTTGTGGCTTTTGAAAGCATCCACTGTCTGTTCCAGCTGGTCCCTTCAAGCTTGTCTCGTGTATGTGTTTGCAGCTTGGGGTCCTGACTCACATATGCCACTCCTGCTTCCCTTATCCATGGGCTCGCAAGGATGGTTTGTTGTTACAGCCTATTACACAAGGGCTTTGGATTGTCATATCTGTGGCATGTCTGCTGCTGTACTACTTGTGTTGACACCCCTAGTGGGGATCATAGGCGTGATATTGACCACAGTTCTTCCTTTGCTAGATGGGTGGTTTCATGATTCATGTGTGCATTCATTGCTATACATTGTGTAGTATGTTTCTTATCTTTGCTGTACATGTGCTTGATGCAATTCATGCTGCAGACAGTGGCTAACACACTTTGCCTGTGAAAGTCGCACTGATGGAGTGATTTCTGATGTACGTCTCTGACATGGTCCAGTCATGACATGCCTGAGGAGACACACACAGGGAAATTTCATGCATTAATCATGTGTTTTCTGCCCTTTCTGTAGGGGGATGAGCCTCCAGACCACCTTTCCCAGCAGACATGGGCCATTGGACGTCTGGAAGATGGCTACGTTTCGTGGTGCAGACATGCGCATGTGTGCGCAGGCAGAGCCACAGGGATTGCGCTCATACATCCTACAGAAGCTGACGTGTTTCAAGGAACTCCAGGCAAGGTGAGCAGCACAAGGGGGCCACACCTCAGCCAACCGTCCACCGGGCCAGTTGCACATGCATGCTAAGTAGCACCACTGACGGTGAGCTTGGACAGATATTGGTGGTGAAGCGCACAGTACAGCTAAGATGCATTGGTGGACTAATGGCTAGTTGATGGGAAAGTTGTCAAGGGCACATGCAGGGGCAGTGGCACATATCCTCCGGTCCACCATGGTCCATTGAGGCAGTTGTATTAGACATGTAGCGTTCCAAGACAGGGAAAGAAGCAACTCACAGGGACAGACAGCGAGGGACAGACTTGTGTGCAGTGCATTTCATTTTCAGGTTGAAATTGCCACATGCACTACCTACTTTATTTAGATTATGCTGGAACACAACTTGTACTGAAGTCGTTCCTTGCTAAATGCATCTGGCTGCTTACCCAGGGAACATTGGATGTTGTGTGAATCTTGACACATTGGTCTTCCATTTGCCACGCACCCACCGGCGCCTGACTTACTGCATTGACTGTGTATGAACCATCACGGGGGGAATCTTACGTATGGGTACGAAGCACCACAGCAGATAGTTTGTTTGTACAGTATTTTGTTACTTTGGGGCATGCATGGTGGTGTGTGTGTGTTATGGGCACGCACAGATGAGTGACTAAGGCTCTCTTTGCAGCATTGAACTGCTCATGTTACCGGACCTGAGAATGCACAGGCAGGAGGCCAGCACTCACCCCAGAGATAAGTTTCTCTTTGACTTCAATTTGAGTAATTTGGTACTATGTGCATGATTTACACGTTTGGTCTGATGGTGTATGTGTTAATGTGATTCTTATGTTTTTGTACATTCCCTACTTTCCCTTGTCAATCCTACTCCCCTCTCCTGCCCCTCATTCTGGTTATCCAGTATACCAAAGCCTGTCCCGACTGCATATCCCTGACCCTCCTTCCCCACCAGGGTCTCAGAGGCCTGTGTGAGTTTGACCTTGCAGGCACCCAGACCACGGTGGGGGTGGTTGGTTCGTGCCACTCCTGCACCTGTACACAGGAGCTGTGACAGTACACATAAGTTTGTGGTGCATCATTCTATATTATGTACCACACATGGTACACATCCTATTGTGACATTGTTTTACTGTGCTACCTTGGTTGTTACATCATTGTGCTAGTACTTGGCTTTTGTGACGTACCGCTACTTCAAGTCATCTACTGGAGGCTCTTCTGGTTTGTTTTGCTGCCTGCAGGCTTTTTGCTTGGCTTCTGTGTTTGCCTGCTTTGAGTTCTCTTTGATTTTGTGTTTTTGCAAGTCAAGGTGGCCTCTGAGGGTGCTGTACACTTTTTACACGCAAGGTGGAAGATGGAGACAAAGGGGAAGGGTGATCCTGTGGCCAGGTGAACTTCAAGGATGAAGGCTACATACCCCATGCGCAGTAGTTCAGTGGGTCATGGTGATATGTAAGGGAGGGGGGTGTATTTTGTTGTTGGACAGTTGCCTTGCCCCACAGTGCGATGGGCACCCTGACATTGTAATTGTGGTATCCTATGTACATGATGTATTCTGCTGATCAATGGCTGTTCATGTGTTGTGTTTACCTTTCAGGTGTGAGGGTATAGTTGTGGTTTGACATGCTGGGGTGTACACATGGGCAATGTTCACATGTGATGAGGACACTGATAGTCACTTGATTGCACATGCATGTATTGAGTGCATGTCCCTACTGACACACACACTCGCACTATGATCCACAACATGTACAACCACTCTTCCATGTCCACATGTGCACTCAGTTTGCCTTCTGGGGCCCACTGTGTCCCTGCAGCACATGATCTATGACCATTTGTGGATCCTGTACATGCGTGATTTTTTAAAATTTTGTTTGGCGTTTTCATGTGATGCTCAGGGTGTGCGTCACACACAATGGCTGGTCACTATGCTGTGTGCTGAGCAGTGTGTTGCAGGAGATGGACACAGCACACACATTATGGAGTGTTGATTTTGCCATGCACAATGTGCACGTGTACAGGCATTCATTGTTATGTTCAAGCTACAACTGTTTTATGCATTTGGGTATGACTTGCTTTGTGTGGGAGGTTGTTGGTCAGTAATTTCATCTGATTCCATGTCAGGCAACATTGTCTGACGCCACTTTGCATTTTTCACATGTCAATGTGTACATTATTGTTACTGTATTGGTGTTTTGCTATTGCTTGCCATGTCATGTTGTGGTTTTGGTGGCTTTGTGTGACATACCAGTGATTGTCATGGCCTGTTTTGCAGGTCTGTGTGATACACACCTTGCATGTGTACCTTTTGGTCACACAGAATTGGTTAGGTTTGAGTAGCTAGGGATGCACACAATGTGGCACTTCCATGGAAACATTCTCAGGGTGGTAAGGTTGTGACAGTTGATTGTCTATTTGTCATCATCGATTGTCACCTGGTATGTGCCAGGCCTGTGTGCACTCCACAGGGGTGGGAGTTTAGGTGAAAAATGTGGCCACAAGCTGGGTCCGGGCTGCCTCGCCACGTGCCCTATCCCATCCCATGGACAGCGCCTGTGCCTGTGGTTGGGGATGTGGGGGCACCACCATGTCCACCGGTACGCCCTGCCGTGTTGCAACATTGTGCAGGACACATGTTGCCACAATGATCCTGCACACTACTGGGAGTGCTAGAGTAGCTGCCCGCCAGAGCGGTCAAGGGAGCGGAAGCGTGACTTGAGCACTCCGAATGTGCGCTCCACTATGGCCCTGGTTGCAATATGGGCAGCGTTGTATCTTACCTGGGGTGGTGTGGTGGGGTTCCGGATTGGCGTCATCATGTGGTTGCTCAGAGGGTAGGCACTGTCCCCTGGAGAGGTGATAATGGTTGTGATTATTGGGGTTTGTGTATTTGTCTGTGTGTGACATGCATGCATATGCACGGGCATTTGTACTCACCTAGGAGCCATGTGTCGCCATTCTGCCCAGCTTCCAGGGCCCAGCTCAGGGTGGACATTCTGTATATGAAACTGTCATGGGTGGAGCCAGGGTAGTTTGCATAGACAGAGGTGATGATTCCCTTGGCATCGCATACCACCTGCACATTGATGGAATGCCAGTGCTTGCGGTTTTGGTAGATGTGCTCTGTGGCCCTCGGTGGATGTAGGGCCACATGGGTGCAATCTATGGCACCGAGCACTTTGGAGAAGTGTGCCGCCCTGTAAAAGTCCTGGACAACGGCCTGCCTTTCTGCGGCTGTTCTGGGCATGTATATGTGCCTGCGGACTGAGGGGCGCGCAGTCATGATTGCCAACACCTGGTGTAGGCAGCGTGACTGCATGGCCTGTGAGACCCCCCCACTATGGCAGTAGTCTGCTGAAGTGACCCAGTGGCCAAAAAATGCAGGACATTGAGCACCTTCTCCAAGGGGCTCAATGCTTGGGAGCAGAGGGTGGGGGATGTAAGGTCATCTTCCCACTCCCTGACCAGGTCTAGGATGATACGAGGTGGAAACCTATACCTGCCATAGACCTGGTCGTCAGGCATCCCAAAAAGGGTAGTCCAGGGGTAAAAAATGCGGGCCCTGGCTATTCTCCTCCTCCTACGGTGTCCCACGATCAGTGCTGCGACAAATGGGGCATTCATCGTAGCGGTATGTACGTGTTTGCTATTTGTGCGCGCTTTTATACTGTGCGCAGGGACGCTTACGCCTGCCTTCCTGTGGCGGACGTGTTGACGCCTGTGCGCATCTTTTAGCGTGCGCTTGTTTCCCATATTCAAATCCATGAATACGAGTTGTTCGCGTGCGTGTGGACGTTCCGTGTATTTGCCTGCAGTACTTTCCCAGTTACGCCTTCTTTTTCACGCGTTGTTTCCCATTCCGTGCGTTATGTCCCGTGCCCCGCCCCCTTTGGTGTGTGCGCGGATGTTGTGCGCTGTCCCTGTGCGCACCGCACACGGCATTCAGGCTGCTGCAATGACGTGTGCGCCCGTGTGCGCCATGCAGGGATTTGGCACACAACCAGTGGAAAACACGTGCAGCACCTTCCTTGAATCACACGCGTGCCCTTGCTTTCCCATGCTTGCGCCACCTTGCGCCAGCTTGCGCCACTTTTTTCGACGCACATTTGTTCCATGAATTGGCCACAATATGTTTCTGCCTTCTACCATTACCAACACTACTGCAAGGCATATCGTCCATCTCCTCCACTGGCCTCCTATGTAACCTAATAGCAGAGAAAAAAGTCAATGACAGCTCAGAGAGTTCTTATACTCTACTCTCTTTTGAGGGCGCCGACGCTGTTGTCTCTGAGGACGTCGGAATGATGGATCCATGCTGGCGGTCAGCTACCTTGACTGCAGTGAGCGTGCAGTAGACCACTGTGTGTGGTTTTGTGAAAATGTTGTCTCCTGGGTAAAGTGGCGGGACTGCAGGTTCAAATAACTCTTCTCGTGCTGTGTCTGTTGGTAATATCTCGCTGGCTGGCCGGTTTGAGCGTGGGTGCACCTAAAGAGATATGTATTTGAGAGACTTGGTGAGTTCCTTCAAGTGTGTAATAAATTCTTCCCCCAGTATCTGAGCTGTTAGCATCCGACATTTTTTGTGCAGGAGTAAGAGGTGCATGCATTCTCCTGCCAGCAACAATTTAGTAAAGAGTCAAATGATGATCTGCTCCAGGTGAGTTGTGTAAGGCACATAAAGCAATAGGCAAGCAGTAAAGGCAGTTTTTGCAAGTGTCGCCAACATCTTGGCCAAGCGCTCTTTAAGCAAGTCATTTAAACGTTCAACCAAACTGTTGGCTTAAGGATGGTGCTCTGAGCATAGTCTGTGTTTTATCCCCAGGAGGGCTGTAACCTCCTTAAAGAGATCATTGGCAAAGTGTTGCCCATTGTCTGTCCTCAATTCATCACATATGCCCCACCTCAGGAATACTTCTCTAACTAGAAATTTGGCAGCTGATTTTGCATCATTATGGGCACAGGGTCCCGTCTCAAGCCAACATGAAAAAGGACATGCCAAAAAATCATGTACCTATATGAGCCACATCTATCTTTCATGTCGACTCAGTCAATATGCAAGTGCTGGAAGGGCCCCTGCGTGTACAGTAATGTTGCCCTGACAGTTTTTAAGGCGTGTCCTGCCAAACATTTCTGGCAGATGATGCATTTATATGTAAATTCAGCAACTAATAAAGGTTGGGCACAAACCAACTCTCATTGATATCGGTGGCCACGTGTTCTTATGACACGTGCGTCAGATAAAAGAGCTGCTCCAATGCTACACTAAGTCATTTTCTGACCATTACTGGCTTGCCTGTGATGTTCCTTCTCCACACTAAATCTGTGGGAGATCGGGAACACCCTCTCTTGATCCTTAGCTATTTTTCCTCTTGAGGCACTTGACCCTGCAATTCTATAACCTGAAAAATGGGCAGTGCGTTAAAGTGCTCCCTAGTATTAGTGCTCTCGGGTTGCTTGGAGCCGAGTACAATAACAGGTATCTTTTCTTTTTGACATTTTTAACAATATTCAGGCCACCTGTGTGTGTGGCACATTTTATTACTGCTACCTCTACTGGGAGTGGTAACACCTCAATTAATTTTGCAAGTAATTCTGCATGCAGAACTGGGGACCCATCATTCCTTTTGAACTCCTTCTTTCCCATCGAGCCAACCCTGAGTGCACTGTGGAGGTGACATATGCCAAGTCTGAGAAAATGTTGCCCATGTGCCCTTATGAAATGTGTAATGCTGTTGTTAAAGACAGCAACTTTGCAGCCTGTACCGAATAATGAGCTGGCAGATGCATTTGAGACCAGATGCGAAATGATGGCAAAACACTATGGCACCTGTGTGCCGACACCACGTGCACAGATCTATTGTCGAAGACCCATCAACGAAGAGCATATCTCCCCCCTGTATGGGTTCCTCCTGCTACCTGTACGTTGGAAGCCAGACATTGCGACATGCGCAATGCCAGTAATGGTGCCTATTCCACAGAAAGCCTTTGAGATAGGGTATCCATTAAGAAGACCCTACCTGATGTATCCCTGAAGAACTGACAATCTCCTGGAAGAAAACACGAAGGAATATGAAAATAGATGAAAGAAAGGATTAGTGATGTCACAAGAAGTAAGTGTGATGCACTGAGAATAGTGACTGAATTGGTCCGTATGTTATAATACGGACCAATTCACGGTCTCCTGTCACGGGAGTCGAGAATGGAAATAGAAGTGGGCAGGCAGACGAGAATCTTGATAAGCATTTGTTCACACTCCCGTATAATTCTCAGAGAAAGGAAGCTACTACAATGCCGAGTTCAAAGGCAAATTGCATGGCAGAAGGCACGAATGCTGAGAGATACTGGGCTAATTGGGTGGCGAGACATGGTCAAGTCCACCCACTGACACCTGTGGTACCAGCTATGTGCTACTAGCGAGTTGAATATTCCAGAAGGGTACACCCGTGCCAACCAATTGAAGAGGGCCGTATAACGAAGACCCCTATAGTCTGATAGCCAATGATATCCTGTGTACTTAATAAATTATGAAGATGACTTGCACTAGGGGTGGCCATAAGTTGTCCACCTGAGTGTAAAGACCCAATCACAATTCAACCCCTTATAGAAAGTTTACTTAGATGTTCTTCTTAAGCCAACCACAATCCCACATAGATTTTCTTAGTTTGCCAGATAGTATGATGTCACAAATGATGAGTTTTTGTTATAAAAGGAGTGTTTTTATTAAATTAGTTGAGCGAGCTTGTGCGACATCCTTTGATGTCCATTGTAACTCCCTGTTTTAGACAATTGAAAATAAAATAGTCTATTGAGACTTCCTGAGTCGGTCTTATCATTTGTGTAAGAGTTATTCTGCATCCCATCCATCTTAAGATGTGTTACCTCAATTAAAAGAACCATACAGGGTCACTACCGCATGTCGGATGGTTGGAAATGAGACCCATCAACCTGTAGACACCAGAGTTTCGGACGATCGGGTACCCTCCACCATATTGCCGGAAGATCAAGGGTTTCCTGTGGAGAGCAGCCAAATAGAAAACTTGCAAGAAAATCGAGACAGTGGGCAGGATCCCTCTTTGATGAAATCCCTACCTGGCTTCCACAGGCGCTTTGCGGATGGAAGGCAAAAGTGGTCGATTGGAGGAGGGAGTTGATACCGAAGGCCTCGAGCTGAACGAGAGAATGGTGAGTAGACTAAGGGGAACTGAAAACAAAAGGTATGGGATTGTGGTAATTTAGAAAGTAATGGGAAAAGTAACAGGAAATTATAAAAGTAACAAGAGATTTTTTTGTGATGAAGAGAGTTGGGTGCCCATGAGTCCTAACCCAAAGGGTTTTAGAAGAGATTATCTCACACTCCAATCGGAGTAAAATAGGCTACGTACAGGACAGGTCTGTGTAAGGATAATCTACACTCTGTAATCCGGGTATTATTAGGGGCAAGATGATGAGGGTGATCACCATGGTTTAATGTAAAGAGTCAACTACTTTGTCTGTTTATGTATTTGTGTTGAATAAAGGTGTCGAGGAGCGGCACAAACAGTTTTGTGAGAATTGAAGCTGAGTTGAGAAGATATACTTTCCATCTAGGGAAACTGTCGGTACCGACCTAGAGGTGGATTGAGATAATTGAAATAAAGGTTTTTGAGGGGCGATTGTTGGAGCGTGCTCATATTTGTTGTTTTCATAAAGGTATTTTTGTAAACCTGTGTAAGTATTGACAGTCAATTGAGACTCATCACAATGGGAGACATTACTCCTCTGATACACTTATGTAAGTCATTGCCAAAACATATGCCCAAATTCAAACAGTACAGTGCAGAATGCGCAAAGGGCACAGCAGACAAGATGTTCATGCCATGGCCTCAAGGGGGATCATTGTCAAAATCGGTATTGCAACATACCACATACTTGCACGCTGTGTACACAGGGAAGGAATAGGAGAAGAGCTTCGTTTTTTAGAGCTTTGGGAAATGTATCAGGAAGAGAGAGAGCATCTGCCACCTGAAGAATGGATGCTTAACCAGTGCAGGGAGGAAGGTGTCGAGCCTTCTGCTCCCCTTGCCTTGCCTGAAGTAAAAAACGATAGTGCAGAAGACATAGGATTGTATCCGTTAAAGGAACTAAAAGCAGCGACGGGGCATAGTGACCTGATATACAAACCGCCTGCTTATAGCAGTGACAAAAGTCCAGAGGAGACTAAGAGAAAAGAGGACGTCTTTAAGGTCTTGCAAAACAAAGAATAGAAAAGTGAGCGATCGAATGTATCGACAGACATAGAATGAGAGCTTAAGAGATGGAAAGGAGAGGGATAAGGCTGACTAGGTAACGCTCGTGCAAAATGAATGGATGGGAGGACACATATTACTCAAGCTAGATGGTAAAAGCATCGAGGAAGTAAGGCAAAGGGAAGATCAAGACGAACAAGACAGAAAAGACAGGGAATGAGAAAAGAGATTGAAGGAAGATGAAAGCAAAAGAAAGAGTAGACAACAGTGAGAACAGATGTATCAGGAGAAGCAGCAAAAGAAGGAAGAACGGGCAGAGGAGCAAAGAAAGTATGACAACGGTCAGAGAGCAATGGAAAAAAGGGACAGACATGAAAGGAAAGGAGAAGAGGACGAAGCATAGAAATTAAGGGATAAAAGAATACATAGATGAAAGGAAGAGGAAGAACGAAGAGCAGGGGCAAGGAAAGAGGAGATAAGACAAGAAGAGGAAAGAGTTAGATGGGAAGCGAGAAAGCAAAGAGAGTTAGATGAAGAATTAGAACAAAAAAGGAGATAACGGCAGCGCGATATTGACCGCATTCAAAAGGAGCTAATGGAACCAAGTGCAGTAATACAATGGGGCAATATAGAGGAGTTTCTCCCATTACAGGGAGCAACGTCAAGACCAATTAGAGTAGCCCTAGAAGAGAATTTTGATATAAGAAGCATCAGAGATAGTATCGATAAGGCTTATCAAGTATTAAAGGAAGGTAGTAAATCGGGTAACCAAATGAAGGTAGATCAATCCCTGGTTTCCCCACTCACAAAGCAAAGAAGAAAATCTGTTTAGTCTTGAACATAGAGCATTGTCCTTAAGCAAACTGACCTTAGATAAGGGTGAACGGGATGAGAGCCACACTAGTTGGGGAACTGACATGTCAGACGAGGAAAGGGAATCCTTCCGGGGGGAAGAGGGAGGAGGTGCATGTGCTCCTGAGGGAAGCCTGCAGGCAGACAAAGAAGTAAGGTTGTCTGAACTAGAGTAACCGAAGAATAGGACGCCAGATCCTATAGCATATCCAGAGCATCCTAAAGGACGATTGTATAGTGAGAAGGGAGAATCCCAGCCATATGTGAGCAGGTTAAGATCGTTGCCAGAGAGGAGACGGTCAGAAACCATTGTTCCCACCATAGATAGGCAGATGATGGGAGCCGATTGCGTGTTAGGGTTTACGCAGTTCCCCGTATCGGAAAACGGAGGAGCAAGACCACAGTATATTCCATGGCCACAGATGGATAAGGATTATCTCAGGTGCAACCTTTCCAGTTTAATGGCGGGTGCAGGAAAATGGATTTATGAATTAGGAAAAAATGACAGGAGGAAATAACTTGGCAATAGGGGACATTAAGGGTCTCCTAGCAACCATTCTTGGGGAACGAGCTGATGACATTTGGCAAGAGCAGGCTATTCAAGTTTGACAGCGCAGAACACAGAACATGATGGAGCACCGTTTAATAATTGTAGAACAGATGTCTGGAGGGCTCCAAGGGAGCCGTATCATGACACATCAGACATGGGTGCAATCATGACACGTAAGATGAAAAAAGACGAGGATCCACTTGCTTACATTCAGAACATTCAGGAACGGTGGACCCTTGAAATTCACGAGCCGTGGGGAAAAACAGTGGCAGTCTTTTACCACATTTTATGTCAAGGGTTGCCCGAGCAGGTACAAAGGCAAGTCAAGAAGTAAGTGGGAATGGAGGCAAAGCCATCAGCTGAAATACATTTGACTACAGTGCATCATTGTCGGCTGTTGCAGGAGAAAAATAAGAAGAAAGACGAGGCTAGAAAGCTTGAGGAAGCAAAGTTAGTTCAGAATTATTTTTGAAAATACGCCATAGAAGGGGCGGTATTGACAAGCAGAGAAGGACTGGGAGTGCAGTAAGCAGTGGGTACATTGCAGGCTAATAATCAGCGCCCGATGGACCAAGAAGGGAATGGGTTTGTACCACAAGGTAGCGGCATGGGCTACAGAGGAAGGGGTGGTTTTCAGAATAATCAAGGTGGATTTCAGAGTGTACAGAATGATAATCAGAATGTGCAAGGAGGTTTCCACCAATGGGGACTAATCAGAAGGGCTCTTCTTATATGTTGGACTGACAGGGCACATTGCGTGCGTATTTGGAATCTAAGGATATGTACAGAATGGCCAATTTTCAAGAGGGAGGACAGCTTATCCTCCAGCACATAGCTCACAAGCTAGGGAAGGGTTTGCGCAAGATTAGACAGTGTGTCAGGTGCAAGCACCGCAAATGCAGCAGGCATTGCAACCACAAATTAATCCATTGCAAGGCCAGCCGCAGCATACGCCCATGTAGATACAGCAGAATGCAAACACAGGACAATTAATTGATTGACTGAATGATTGATAGTTTATTTGTATAGCGCCTATACACAATATGTTTCAAAGCGCTTCAAGGCAAGGGAGGGAAAAAGGGAAAATACAATGACATTCGTACAAGTCCTTGATACATTAAGAATGTAAAATTAACTATCGTGCTAGGCCTGGCGACATTTCAGATAGTGAAAGAGCTGTGACAATGATAGGGAGGGCATGGAGGGTGGGTAGGAGATGAGAACAGACAAGCGTCTATTGTACTAGGCCTGACAACATTTCTGATAGTGCCGGAGAGTGACAAGAGGTGAGGGGGGGAGGAGAGGAACAAAACAAGCAACTATCGTACTGGGCCTAATGACATTTCCGGTAGTGCTGGAGGGGGGGACAAACAAGTGTGGGAGGGGGTAACAAACAAGCTACTATCGTACTGGGTCAGGCGACATTTCTGATAGAGTAAGTGCCTAGGATATAGTAAGGGGAGGAGGGAGAGGAGAGAGGAGGTGACAGTAAAGGCATCTCATGCATACAACAGGGGGGCGACATACAACAGGCAGGCATATAGACATCTCATGCATACAACGGGGAGGCAAAAAACAATAGGCAAGCATACAGGCCCCCGGGGGGGAGAATTATTGACATCTAGAATAGGGGGTCTCACTGTGGTGGGAGGGAATCCTTTCACAGATACAGGGTTATGCATGTATCCACAATAGGACAGCTCAGAGGGCGACTTGATGTGTTCAGTACTATCAGTAACACCAGACCTCCAAGAGGAACCAAGGGTTGATGTGACGATAGGAGGCAAATCTTTTTCTTTCCTAGTAGACACTTAGGCTACTCGTTCCTGTATACGAGAGGGAAAATACCCAATGTCGAGAATTGCCATGAATGCTCAGGGATTCTCTGGAGCTACAAGCCAAGTTCTTTTACTGATTAATTACCAGTCTCTATAGGAGAGTGTGACATGTCTGTTCCAGTGTTGTATTCACGGCAGACACCAGTTTACATACTGGGAAGAGATTTAATGATGAAGCTTAACATGACGATTTCTTTTACTGACAGAGGCATGGTGTGTGCCACTCCTGGGATACATTATATGAATGTGGGTGAATTTATACTGGCATTTATAGGGCAGGTGACTCTGCGAGGTGTACCGATGGAGCCAGAGGTTTTTCTTTATGGGGTGAGCATTCCGTTAACATGGCTACCTGGATTAGTGGGAAGGATAATGAGGATACCTGATGAATTCCTATTTAGACCACAGATACCCATGGATGAAGAGGGGGAACAGGTTATTCCCCTAGAGTTAGATGCAGCCATAGTATGAGGAGAAATGGCAATGCTCGAAGGAACAGATGACGAGGATAGACCGTGGAGAACAGTGATTGCCATTGGGGAAGAGTGCAGATTGACTGACGTCACTGATGATGACATGTTTAGAGATGATCCATCGGATGATGAATTGGTGTTCTTTATGAGCATTACATATTGGATTAAAATGGAGAAAAGGGAGATCCCACAACGAATGGCGATAATGGGGCAGCGTCCAGCATTTTTAGATGAAGACTTGGAAAAGGTTGCAAGCGCCTCATGGACTGCAGACCCTTATGACATAGGCCTATTAAAGGGGACAGGGGAGGTTAAGATAAATCCAGGAGCAATTTTATGTCGAGCAAGACAGTATCCAATGTCTCAAAATGCTGATGAGGGTATTTTCAAACCTATCTCCGCAGTAATGGAACAAGGTATTTTGGCACCGTCAGAATCATTGTGCAACACTGCGGTGTACCCTGTGAAAAAATCAAAGGGAGGGTCGTGAATATTTATACAAGATATGAGACTGATTAACCAGATTGTAGAGGCAGAGTTTCCTTTAGTTCCTAATCCTGCGATGATACTATGTAGTATCCCAGTAGAAGCGCGATAATTTACGGTGATCAATTTGTAAAATGCATTTTTCTCAATCCCGTTGCACAGGGACTCACAAGACTTGACTTCATTTACGTTCCGCCAAATCCGTCTGAAACATACTAGGCTGTCCCAGGGGTACTTTGAGTCCCCATCAGTCTTTAACAGAGTCCTGCAGATGGATCTAGGCAATGTTGATTTGAAGAGCGCTGTGATACAGTACGAAGATGATATTTTGATTTGTAGCATGACAGAAGATGAGTGCAGACAAGACTCATTTCATTTAATGACTATCCTAGCAGACAAAGGATATAAGGTAGACAAAGAGAAATTACAGTACTCTCAAGAAGAGGTGTTGTACATAGGCCGGTTGATTTCACATAAGGGAAAAAGGGTAATGCATGAAAGAGCTGAGGCGATCATGAAAGCTGAAAAACTGCATACCGTAAAGATGATGCAACAGTTTTTGGGACTATGTAATTATGTAAGAGCATGGGTCTTTGACTATAGTTCGCACACAAGACCTCTTTTGCAGGCTCTGAAGAAAGCACAGGTGAACAAGGAGAAAATAGAAAGGACTGAATAAATGGAGTCAGGATTTGAAGAGTTGAAAAGGGCAATTTGTACAGCTCCTGTTTTAGGGATTCCCAATTATGTTGAGAAGTTTTTCTTGTTTTCATACACAAATGGGCAGTCATGACAGCAGTGCTTACACAGAGGACTACATTAGGGTACAAACCTCTGGCATACTACACTGGGATTTTGGATCCAGTTATGAAAGGGCACTCCAGTCATTAGCAGTCGCCACGTTCACAATTGAGAAATCTACTAGTATTGTAATGGGTTGTTCTATGACACTTTTTGTAGAGCATGCGTTGTTTGCATTTTGAAGAAACCCAAAGGAACGTTGACATCTCAGAGAGCTTTGGCATACGAAGTGATAATCTCAAATCCAGCAATTAAAATTATCAGATGTAAAATAGTGAACCCTCCACATTTGTAGCTGACCCAGTAGCAGAGGGCGATCATGTGCATGATTGTGCGAATTACATAGAATTATATGATGATATACCGCGCGTAAAGGAGAACACACTGTCAGGAAGGGAGATTGTCTTTATTGATGGTTCTTCAAAAATGTATCAAACGAGTGGAGAAAGGCATGCTGCGCAGCTGTAGTGAGACATAGTGCAAATGGCAAGTTTGAGGTTGTAGCAAGTGCAAGACTTCCATCTCACTTTTCAGCGCAAGCGGCAGAATTGGTAGTGCTTATTGTCACGCTTGAAAATCATGCAGGGAAGGAAGTGACGGTGTACAGTGACTCTGCCTATGTGACGTCAATCGTGCATGCAGGGCTAGCACATTGGAAAAGAAAGGTCTACCTCCGATTGGACGGCATTCCAGTGCAGCATGCATCTTTATTGGGCAGGCTTATTAAGGCACTACAACTCCCAGTAGCCATAGCGATAGTTAAATGTGCAACGCATACTAAGCAAACTGATTTTATTTCTTGTAGGAACAAAGCCCCAGATGCAGAAGCCAAAAGGTTTGCATATTCCCCAGATATTTCAAGTTTTCATACTCCAGATGTTAAGGAAAAAGTAGTCACGATCATGATAGTAAACAAAGGATTTAATCATTTATCAAGAACACAATTAATAGAGATTCAAGGCACTGCACCAGAGGAAGAGCAGGAATTACGGAATCGAAGGGGATGTTCTTTATCCCCACACAAACATTATGGTGACAGAATAGCACTGGAAAGCCGGTGATGCCAGTAGCCTTGTTAAGGGTAGCGCTTGAACAGCTGCACTAACCTGTGCATGTAACTGGGGAAAGTCTTGATGCAACAATTGCAGAAGACTGGTTTGTGCCAAATTTGTTAGAACATGTGGCATTTTATATAGTAAACTGCATAATATGTCAAATGTTTACTGCTGGGCATACACTGTGAACTATTAGAGGAGTAATTCCTCGACCGAATGGTCCTTTTCAGCATTTACATATCAATTATGTTGACATGCTGCAAGTATGTAATGGATACTGGTATATGATAGTGGTGGTGTGTCCCTTCTCCAGGTGGATCGAAGCAGGTCCGTGTACACACCCTGATGCCACTTGCACAGCAAAAATGTTAGTGCAAGAAGTCTTTCCAATATGGGGAGTGTGTGAGGTGCTGAGATCCGATAATGGGCCACATTTTGTTGATGTAGTATTTGAACAGTCTGTTACTGAGCATTAAGCACAGATTTTCTTCTGCTTATCACCTGCAAACAAACAAAATATGTGAGAGACTCAATGGCCCCCTCAAAGACAGGATTGCCAAACTAAAGTTTACACTGAAAAAGTGGTGGCTACATTGCCTGGCCTTGGCCTTGTATGCATTAAGGAATCAGCCTGGTTCGGACCACCACCTCACACCCCACATGCTAGTTACAGGGAGGCGAATGAGAATACCTTTAACTCCTCCATCGAAGAGTAGAAGTGATACCGAGAGCGCAGCAAAAATGTTAGGAAATTAATTGAATGACTATTTGACATGTATGACGGCTAGTATCTCTGTCATTTCAGATCAACTCAAGCGCCAGGGGGGTCGGTCTCAGAGCACAGATGAAGACCATTCAGCAAGGGGATCTTCTGAACTATTATCGGCTCCAAAACTCTTTGCTGGTGACAACGTGCTAATTTAAAACTTAACTAGGAAGTGGCACGAGCCAAAGTTCGACGGCCCTTACTTAGTCAAAAAAGTTACGCCCTCAGCAGTAAAGGTCCAAGGTAGACAAGCGTGGATCCACCTCAAAGACGTGAAGCTGCATACCAGTGAGGCCGTCGCACCCCCAACGATTGATTTGGAAGCAAGACAGGAAGAAGAATTTCAGCGTGTGCAGACTCGATCGATGCCGAGGAAGAAGGACGATAAAGCTACTAATTAAGTAAATGCAAATTTGCATTTGGACTGGTGTTCTCCCTAGACACTCCTTTTATATATTGTAGCAGGCATGCAAACTCGTTACTTGAGCCACAGTAATCTTTGAAAATGAACCTTAGAATGTTGTGGATGTATCACAATTATGCCTAAACGACAAAACTCTTGGTTAAGATCTGGAAACGTGAGCAGTACCCCGATTCGTTTCTTGCAACGTATTTGTTTGACTGACTCTATGATTATCCCAGAAAGTGATGTGAATCGTCTCGTGCTTGCTATCTTTGTATTTTTTCTTCAAACTTATCCTGCTATTGTTAGGTGTGATGTTTACATTCATACTTTTTTGCTGGATCCTAAAAATGGCGCAGTGATTAGAAGGCTGCTCAAAGCAATAGTAGAATAATTGCTGCAGCTACCAAATACGTTACAATTGTCAGAGTAAAGTGTTTTTTCCTTCCTTAAAATTGAGTACAGTAAAAATGAGAAACGTTGAAAATGGTACAGTTTTGGAAAATGAGCAAGCCCAAGGGACACTTGAATGACACAAGTGGAAGTGATATGTTGGTTTGCGATATACATATGCACTGTTATGCTTTGCGCCTTTTTGTTTTTGTATTTATTTGATTGATCCAAAGAAGACAGAAGTCCCTTTGATTCTCCCCACTCCAGTAACTCGTATTGACTTGCCCATTTCCAATGAGTCAAGACCCTTTGTATTATCACCATACAGCAGAGCTGTTTTAGAGCTATTTCCATGGGTTGCAGTTAAGAGGGAGATACAAGAGAAGTGCAGAGGAGGACAGTGATGAAATAAATAATTACCTAGACAGTGCAGCACATTTGGGTCATAACATGTAGAATCAGCACATGAAACAGGTGGGAGAGAGAACATCCAAAGAGAATTGCTACGTTTGTGCACTCATACCTTATACCATGAATGCTGCCCGAACTTTCATTGCCAGAGAAATCCCGGAGTACAATGCAAGATGTCTTGTGCATTGCATGCATGACAAGAGGCCAATTTCAAGGAAATTGGGCCACTTTGCGATGGAGGAAAAATTGTAATTTCTGTTACGGGATGATTATATCAAGACTACGCAGATGGAAAAGGAGCCTGCATGGAAAAGCAAGATGCTTACGTATCCTAGGGCAGGACAGGATGAAGTGGTCATAAAGGAAATTAAGAAGATGGACTGTCCTGATAAAGTAGAAAAGCCTTGGGTGCCTGGATGTTGGGAATGATCTCCGATGTTAGTCTATAGACGAGTGAAAACCAAGAAGGGATGGGAAGAAGGACTGATGTCCTGTGCATCTCATCTATTGAAGTCAGAATACGTGAGAGAAGTACAAAAGGTGAATGATGAGTGCTTGAAGTCATGGGCCGAACATGCCAAGCTGCTGACATGGTTAGAAGATGAATCAGGTCCAATAATGGTGATCCCATTGACAAATGAGACATTGGGCCTCATTACAAATCAGGCGGTCTGGAAATAACGGTGGCGGTAAACCCGCCGCCACCGTTGTTTCCGGACCGCCTGATCCCGACTCCTGCAGGCGGGAGGTGATGTTCCCGCCAGGTTTGACCTGGCGGGTTTAACACCGCCCGCCTGCAGGCGGACGAGGAAACACCGGCAGCATTACGAGATGCTGCCGGTGTTTCCATGAACCCCATTCCCATTGAGTCCTATAGGACTCAATGGGAATGGGGATTAACACCATTCCGCCTCCGTGATTCCTGGGAAACCGGGGTTGTAATGCCCCGGTAATTCCGGGAATCACGGAGGCGGAATGGTAATACGAGTCCGGCGGTAACCAGGCGGTTTTACGGCCTCGGTTACCACCGGACTCGTAATGAGGCCCATTGTGCTCTCGAGGAGAAGGAAAAAAGCATGTGGGGACTAATGTAGGATGCAAGACTACAGTTGATGTCTCTAAAATTGGAGCAGGGACAGCCGTCCTAATGGATCGATATTGGGCCTGTGGATCCAGACCTTATATGAAGCTACCAAAAGATTTAGAGGAACGTGTTCCTTAGTGATCATTCATGTTCCAGCGTTAGTAATTTCTCAAAGCGACTTAAAGATTGGTGTGTTTCCAAAAGCAGATGCCCATTTGATAAGGAGAAGATCTCTTGAATTTCTCAATCGGACAAGAAGGGAGAATTATTTCTCACCTAAATCAATAGAGACTTTTGATTCTATTCCGTATGAACACAGGTTGTTCAGCCAGACTTCAGCAATATTCACGACTATCTTTATGCCTGGGATCCAGACAATGGCAAATGCAAAGTAGTTACAAATCACTCACTGGGAGCTCCTGCAAACAATCAACACTACCATAAAGGGATTGAATGCTATCAGAGAAGAATTGAGAGCCATAAGGCTGCTGACTCTCCAGAATAGATATGTCCTTGATGTGATTACAGCAATGCAAGGAGGAGTTTGCACCAAAATCGGGCCGTCGTGTTGCACATTCATATCTTCTCACGGTGACGAGAATGTGACCTTGACGGAGCCCACAACGTTGCTGACAACGTTGGCCTAGCTCCTGAAAATATTGATTGCTTTATTACTACACCTAGCTGCTGAATATATTGATTTCTGTACTCTGCCTAGCTGTTAAAAACACTAATTGTTGCACCTGGGCTAGCTCCTGAAAATATAGATTGCTGCACTCTGACCTAGTTACTGAGAACATTGATTGCTGCACCTATCTGCTGAATATATTGATTGCTGTACTCTCCCTAGCTGTTAAAAACACTAATTGTTGTACCTGGCGTAGCTGCTGAATATATTGCTGCACTCTGCCAAGCTGTTAAAAACACTAATTGTTGCACCAGGCCTACCTCCTGAAAATATTGATTGCTGCACTCTGCCCGAGTTACTGAGCACATTGATTACTCCACCTAGCTGCTGAATATATTGATTGCTGTACTCTGCCTAGCTTTTAAAAAGACTAATTGTTGCACCTGGCCTAGCTATTGAAAATATTGATTGTTGCACCTTGCCCAGTGCCAAAACCAATCATGGTCATTACAAGCCTAGGGGATCGGCCTTGCTCAAAAGGGTCATTCATCTTGGTAGGGAACGGCCTCGCCTGTCTATGGTGTGCGTGTCACCACCCCCTCCCCTGCCCTATCCCCTTCCTCCCTAAAGTTCCCCCTTTCCGTGCGCCAACACTCCCACCCCAGATCACTTCCCCAGCATACATCAGTGAAACATCAGGTTCCACCGTGGCAGTCAGTTCTCATCCCACATTTCCCATTACTGGACACACAAGGAGATTTAGACTATCATCACAGACTGGTGCTCACCACACCCAAAGGTACATTACAGTCCCCACGTTGTCTGTCATCCCATCCACCTTGCAAATACCTAAAAAAAACAGATTCATGACACACTAATCTCGATGCAAACTACACCTCAGCTAACCCATAGATCACCTCCACCTATAAGGTTGTCCCTCTCCACTCCAGCATACTAAATGTCACACACAACTGAAAACACGTAAAATAAATCCTAAGAACTACAATACTAATATTAAGAAGCCTGACCACACTGACTCTGTGCTACATCTGACATGTGCCCTTATTAATGCAAGATCAATCACAGCCCACGCCTTAGACATTGCAGACCTTATCAAAGTTAATGATCTAGACATTCTGGCAGTCACAGAAACTTGGCTTCATATGGCCTCAATTCCCTCCCTATCACTAGCCATCCCAGAAGATACACAATCTATAGGAAGGACAGAACAACAGCTCAAGGAGGTGGAGTAGCTCTCCGACCTAAAAATGCCCTTGATATTAGAATATCAGGAGATTTCCCCATCACCTCGGGTGTAGTAATCACTTTGAAAATTGAACTCACACATACTTGTACTTGCACCGTCCACATTGTCTATAGACCCCCAGGTACCCTATCCACCTTCGAAGATGACATTACCTCTCTCCTAGCCTTCAGTATGAAACCACATTCCAAAGCCATCATCCTAGGTGACTTTAACTTTGATCTGAATGATCCTTTGGACACCCATGCAGGCTTCCTAGCCAACTCCATTAAAGCTCAAGGATTCTCGCATCGTATCTGCTCACCGACCCATGAGAAAGGACGTACCTTAGATTGAATTGCCGACACTAACTGTGTCATGGACATCCTATCTAACACCCCCTCACCATGGTCTGACCCCAACACCATAATCTTCTCCGCCACTATAATGACCAAACCCACCAAATTTACCCCACTCACATCTACGTTACCATCTAGAAGCTCATAAAATATCAACTGTGACAACATGCTCCCTCTCTTATAACCACCAATGTTGCCTCTAATTTTTTTGAGCTGTGTGCGCCAAAGAATAGTTGTGTGCGGGCTGTTTTTCAGTCATGTGCGCAACTGAGTGACGTGCCGCCAGACCGGTGGTGGTTGGTGCGGCGGCGCCGGCCCGGTGCCCCACCAGTGAACAAGTGCTTAGTGATATGATTCCACAGTGTGCAAGCAAGGAATGCGAATTTGCGGCACAACAAGCTCTACTTCAAGGGACATTTGGGTGCTCTATTCTCCTCCTAAGACTTTGGCTCATCTCAAATTGTGTCCTTTTACATCTCCTAATATTAGCAAGATCTTTTGTTTTATGATGGGTTGGTACAAGAACAGAGGGGTTCTTCTAGTGGAACACAGATTCTGCCTCACAAATTAATAATAGTAGCACTGCATTAGCTCCTGCATTCTCAGTTCACTAAATGTATGGAATATAAAGGAAATGCTTTCTATTGGTTTAATGAAATAAGCAATAAATTAACATGATTAATGACAAAGACGACTTAATAAAAGGGGGGTATGGATGGTCATTGGACACTGACAGTTAAATAAAAAGCACTGAATCATGTAATCTCAGATTGTCCTGGAAGTTAACCCGAGTCTCAGAAACAGTACAGTGCAGAATGCGCAAAGGGCACAGCAGACAAGATGTTCATGCCATGGCCTCAAGGGGGATCATTGTCAAAAGCGGTATTGCAGCATACCACATACTTGCACGCTGTGTACACAGGGAAGGAATTGGAGAAGAGCTTAGTTATTTTAGAGCTTTGGAAAATGTATCAGGAAGAGAGACAGCATCTGCCACCTGAAGAATGGATGCTTAACCAGTGCAGGGAGGAAGGTGTCGAGCCTTCTGCTCCCCTTGCCTTGCCTGAAGTAAAAAACGATAGTGCAGAAGACATAGGATTGTATCCGTTAAAGGAACTAAAAGCAGCGACGGGGCATAGTGACCTGATATACAAACCGCCTGCTTATAGCAGTGACAAAAGTCCAGAGGAGACTAAGAGAAAAGAGGAGATCTTTAAGGTCTTGCAAAACAAAGAATAGAAAAGTGAGCGATCGAATGTATCGACAGACATAGAAAGAGAGCTTAAGAAATGGAAAGGAGAGGGATAAGGCTGACTAGGTAACGCTCGTGCAAAATGAATGGATGGGAGGACAGATATTACTCAAGCTAGATGGTAAAAGCATCGAGGAAGTAAGGCAAAGGGAAGATCAAGACGAACAAGACAGAAAAGACAGGGAATGAGAAAAGAGATTGAAGGAAGATGAAAGCAAAAGAAAGAGTAGACAACGGTGAGAACAGATGTATCAGGAGAAGCAGCAAAAGAAAGAAGAACGGGCAGAGGAGCAAAGAAAGTATGACAACGGTCAGAGAGCAATGGAAAAAAGGGACAGACAAGAAAGGAAAGGAGAAGAGGAGGAAGCATAGAAATTAAGGGATAAAAGAATGCATAGATGAAAGGAAGAGGAAGAACGAAGAGCAGGGGCAAGGAAAGAGGAGATAAGACAAGAAGAGGAAAGAGTTAGATGGGAAGCGAGAAAGCGAAGAGAGTTAGATGAAGAATTAGAACAAAAAAGGAGATAACGGCAGCGCGATATTGACCGCATTCAAAAGGAGCTAATGGAACCAAGTGCAGTAATACAATGGGGCAATATAGAGGAGTTTCTCCCATTACAGGGAGCAACGTCAAGACCAATTAGAGTAGCCCTAGAAGAGAATTTTGATATAAGAAGCATCAGAGATAGTATTGATAAGGCTTATCAAGAATTAAAGGAAGGTAGTAAATCAGGAAACCAAATTAAGGTAGATCAATCCCTGGTTTCCCACTCACAAAGCAAAGAAGAAAATCTGTTTAGTCTTCAACATAGAGCCTTGTCCTTAAGCAAACTGACCTTAGATAAGGGTGAACGAGATGAGAGCCACACTAGTTGGGGAACTGACATGTCAGACGAGGAAAGGGAATCCTTCCGGGGGGAAGAGGGAGGAGGTGCATGTGCTCCTGAGGGAAGCCTGCAGGCAGACAAAGAAGTAAGGTTGTCTGACCTAGAGCAACCGAAGGATAGGACGCCAGATCATATAGCATATCCAGAGCATCCTAAAGGACGATTGTATAGTAAGAAGGGAGAATCCCAGCCATATGTGAGCAGGTTAAGATCGTTGCCAGAGAGGAGACGGTCAGAAACCATTGTTCCCACCATAGATAGGCAGATGATGGGAGCCGATTGCGTGTTAGGGTTTACGCAGTTCCCCTTATCGGAAAACGGAGGAGCAAGACCACAGTATATTCCATGGCCACAGATGGATAAGGATTATCTCAGGTGCAACCTTTCCAGTTTAATGGCGGGTGCAGGAAAATGGATTTATGAATTAGAAAAAATGACAGGAGGAAATAACTTGGCAATAGGGGACATTAAGGGTCTCCTAGCAACCATTCTTGGGGAACGAGCTGATGACATTTGGCAAGAGCAGGCTATTCAAGTTTGACAGCGCAGAACACAGAACACGATGGAGCACCGTTTAATAATTGTAGAACAGATGTCTGGAGGGCTCCAAGGGTGCAGTATCATGACACATCAGACATGGGTGCAATCATGACACGTAAGATGAAAAAAGACGAGGATCCGCTTGCTTACATTCAGAACATTCAGGAACGGTGGACCCTTGAAATTCACGAGCCGTGGGGAAAAACAGTGGCAGTCTTTTACCACATTTTATGTCAAGGGTTGCCCGAGCAGGTACAAAGGCAAATCAAGAAGTAAGTGGGAATGGAGGCAAAGCCATCAGCTGAAATACATTTGACTACAGTGCATCATTGTCGGCTGTTGCAGGAGAAAAATAAGAAGAAAGACGAGGCTAGAAAGCTTGAGGAAGCAAAGTTAGTTCAGAATTATTTTTCAAAATACGCCATAGAAGGGGCGGTATTGACAAGCAGAGAAGGACTGGGAGCGCAGTAAGCAGTGGGTACATTGCAGGCTAATAATCAGCGCCCGATGGACCAAGAAGGGAATGGGTTTGTACCACAAGGTAGCGGCATGGGCTACAGAGGAAGGGGTGGTTTTCAGAATAATCAAGGTGGATTTCAGAGTGTACAGAATGATAATCAGAATGTGCAAGGAGGTTTCCACCAATGGGGACTAATCAGAAGGGCTCTTCTTATATGTTGGACTGACAGGGCACATTGCGTGCGTATTTGGAATCTAAGGATATGTACAGAATGGCCAATTTTCAAGAGGGAGGACAGCTTATCCTCCAGCACATAGCTCACAAGCTAGGGAAGGGTTTGCGCAAGATTAGACAGTGTGTCAGGTGCAAGCACCGCAAATGCAGCAGGCATTGCAACCACAAATTAATCCATTGCAAGGCCAGCCGCAGCATACGCCCATGTAGATACAGCAGAATGCAAACACAGGACAATTAATTGATTGACTGAATGATTGATAGTTTATTTGTATAGCGCCTATACACAATGGGCCTCATTACGACCCTGGCGGAAAGTTACCGCCAGGGCCGTGACTTTACCGCCATGGTGCTAACTACGTTAACACCATGGCGGTAAGGGGATTTACCGCCCCATTCCGACCTTGGCGGGGCGGTAAATCCCCAATCCCCATTTACCCTTCCCCATTCCCATTTTTGCCCCATAGGGCATAATGGGAGTGGGGAAGGCGTTAATTACGCCACCGTAAATTACGGTGGCGTAATTAACACCAAGTTCCCTTACCGCCATGGATTTTTACACCCGCTAGAAGCAGGTGTAAAATCCGCCATGGCGGAGAGGGAACTCGTGATTGGCGGTAAGGGGTCGGCGCAGCTAACGATGGCGCTAACCCCTTACCGCCAGGGTCGTAATGAGGCCCAATATGTTTCAAAGCGCTTCAAAGCAAGGGAGGGAAAAAGGGAAAATACAATGACATTCGTACAAGTCCTTGATACATTAAGAATGTAAAATTAACTATCGTACTAGGCCTGGCGACATTTCATATAGTGAAAGAGCTGTGACAATGATAGGGAGGGCATGGAGGGTGGGTAGGAGATGAGAACAGACAAGCGTCTATTGTACTAGGCCTGACAACATTTCTGATAGTGCCGGAGAGTGACAAGAGGTGAGGGGGGGAGGAGAGGAACAAAACAAGCAACTATCGTACTGGGCCTAATGACATTTCCGGTAGTGCTGGAGGGGGGGACAAACAAGTGTGGGAGGGGGTAACAAACAAGCTACTATCGTACTGGGTCAGGCGACATTTCTGATAGAGTAAGTGCCTAGGATATAGTAAGGGGAGGAGGGAGAGGAGAGAGGAGGTGACAGTAAAGGCATCTCATGCATACAACAGGGGGGCGACATACAACAGGCAGGCATATAGACATCTCATGCATACAACGGGGAGGCAAAAAACAATAGGCAAGCATACAGGCCCCCGGGGGGGAGAATTATTGACATCTAGAATAGGGGGTCTCACTGTGGTGGGAGGGAATCCTTTCACAGATACAGGGTTATGCATGTATCCACAATAGGACAGCTCAGAGGGCGACTTGATGTGTTCAGTACTATCAGTAACACCAGACCTCCAAGAGGAACCAAGGGTTGATGTGACGATAGGAGGCAAATCTTTTTCTTTCCTAGTAGACACTTAGGCTACTCGTTCCTGTATACGAGAGGGAAAATACCCAATGTCGGGAATTGCCATGAATGCTCAGGGATTCTCTGGAGCTACAAGCCAAGTTCTTTTACTGATTAATTACCAGTCTCTATAGGAGAGTGTGACATGTCTGTTCCAGTGTTGTATTCACGGCAGACACCAGTTTACATACTGGGAAGAGATTTAATGATGAAGCTTAACATGACGATTTCTTTTACTGACAGAGGCATGATGTGTGCCACTCCTGGGATACATTATATGAATGTGGGTGAATTTATACTGGCATTTATAGGGCAGGTGACTCTGCGAGGTGTACCGATGGAGCCAGAGGTTTTTCTTTATGGGGTGAGCATTCCGTTAACATGGCTACCTGGATTAGTGGGAAGGATAATGAGGATACCTGATGAATTCCTATTTAGACCACAGATACCCATGGATGAAGAGGGGGAACAGGTTATTCCCCTAGAGTTAGATGCAGCCATAGTATGAGGAGAAATGGCAATGCTCGAAGGAACAGATGACGAGGATAGACCGTGGAGAACAGTGATTGCCATTGGGGAAGAGTGCAGATTGACTGACGTCACTGATGATGACATGTTTAGAGATGATCCATCGGATGATGAATTGGTGTTCTTTATGAGCATTACATATTGGATTAAAATGGAGAAAAGGGAGATCCCACAACGAATGGCGATAATGGGGCAGCGTCCAGCATTTTTAGATGAAGACTTGGAAAAGGTTGCAAGCGCCTCATGGACTGCAGACCCTTATGACATAGGCCTATTAAAGGGGACAGGGGAGGTTAAGATAAATCCAGGAGCAATTTTATGTCGAGCAAGACAGTATCCAATGTCTCAAAATGCTGATGAGGGTATTTTCAAACCTATCTCCGCAGTAATGGAACAAGGTATTTTGGAACCGTCAGAATCATTGTGCAACACTGCGGTGTACCCTGTGAAAAAATCAAAGGGAGGGTCGTGAATATTTATACAAGATATGAGACTGATTAACCAGATTGTAGAGGCAGAGTTTCCTTTAGTTCCTAATCCTGCGATGATACTATGTAGTATCCCAGTAGAAGCGCGATAATTTACGGTGATCAATTTGTAAAATGCATTTTTCTCAATCCCGTTGCACAGGGACTCACAAGACTTGACTTCATTTACGTTCCGCCAAATCCGTCTGAAACATACTAGGCTGTCCCAGGGGTACTTTGAGTCCCCATCAGTCTTTAACAGAGTCCTGCAGATGGATCTAGGCAATGTTGATTTGAAGAGCGCTGTGATACAGTACGAAGATGATATTTTGATTTGTAGCATGACAGAAGATGAGTGCAGACAAGACTCATTTCATTTAATGACTATCCTAGCAGACAAAGGATATAAGGTAGACAAAGAGAAATTACAGTACTCTCAAGAAGAGGTGTTGTACATAGGCCAGTTGATTTCACATAAGGGGAAAAAGGGTAATGCATGAAAGAGCTGAGGCGATCATGAAAGCTGAAAAACTGCATACCGTAAAGGTGATGTAACAGTTTTTGGGACTATGTAATTATGTAAGAGCATGGGTCTTTGACTATAGTTCGTATACAATACCTCTTTTGCAGGCTCAGAAGAAAGCACAGGTGAACAAGGAGGAAATAGAAAGGACTGAATAAATGGAGTCAGGATTTGAAGAGTTGAAAAGGGCAATTTGTACAGCTCCTGTTTTAGGGATTCCCAATTATGTTGAGAAGTTTTTCTTGTTTTCATACACAAATGGGCAGTCATGACAGCAGTGCTTACACGGGAGGACTACATTAGGGTACAAACCTCTGGCATACTACACTGGGATTTTGGATCCAGTTATGAAAGGGCACTCCAGTCATTAGCAGTCGCCACGTTCACAATTGAGAAATCTACTAGTATTGTAATGGGTTGTTCTATGACACTTTTTGTAGAGCATGCGTTGTTTGCATTTTGAAGAAACCCAAAGGAACGTTGACATCTCAGAGAGCTTTGGCATACGAAGTGATAATCTCAAATCCAGCAATTAAAATTATCAGATGTAAAATAGTGAACCCTGCCACATTTGTAGCTGACCCAGTAGCAGAGGGCGATCATGTGCATGATTGTGCGAATTACATAGAATTATATGATGATATACCGCGCGTAAAGGAGAACACACTGTCAGGAAGGGAGATTGTCTTTATTGATGGTTCTTCAAAAATGTATCAAACGAGTGGAGAAAGGCATGCTGCGCAGCTGTAGTGAGACATAGTGCAAATGGCAAGTTTGAGGTTGTAGCAAGTGCAAGACTTCCATCTCACTTTTCAGCGCAAGCGGCAGAATTGGTAGTGCTTATTGTCACGCTTGAAAATCATGCAGGGCAGGAAGTGACGGTGTACAGTGACTCTGCCTATGTGACGTCAATCGTGCATGCAGGGCTAGCACATTGGAAAAGAAAGGTCTACCTCCGATTGGACGGCATTCCAGTGCAGCATGCATCTTTATTGGGCAGGCTTATTAAGGCACTACAACTCCCAGTAGCCATAGCGATAGTTAAATGTGCAACGCATACTAAGCAAACTGATTTTATTTCTTGTAGGAACAAAGCCCCAGATGCAGAAGCCAAAAGGTTTGCATATTCCCCAGATATTTCAAGTTTTCATACTCCAGATGTTAAGGAAAAAGTAGTCACGATCATGATAGTAAACAAAGGATTTAATCATTTATCAAGAACACAATTAATAGAGATTCAAGGCACTGCACCAGAGGAAGAGCAGGAATTACAGAATCGAAGGGGATGTTCTTTATCCCCACACAAACATTATGGTGACAGAATAGCACTGGAAAGCCGGTGATGCCAGTAGCCTTGTTAAGGGTATCGCTTGAACAGCTGCACTAACCTGTACATGTAACTGGGGAAAGTCTTGCTGCAACAATTGCAGAAGACTGGTTTGTGCCAAATTTGTTAGAACATGTGGCATTTTATATAGTAAACTGCATAATATGTCAAATGTTTACTGCTGGGCATACACTGTGAACTATTAGAGGAGTAATTCCTCGACCGAATGGTCCTTTTCAGCATTTACATATCAATTATGTTGACATGCTGCAAGTATGTAATGGATACTGGTATATGATAGTGGTGGTGTGTCCCTTCTCCAGGTGGATCGAAGCAGGTCCGTGTACACACCCTGATGCCACTTGCACAGCAAAAATGTTAGTGCAAGAAGTCTTTCCAATATGGGGAGTGTGTGAGGTGCTGAGATCCGATAATGGGCCACATTTTGTTGATGTAGTATTTGAACAGTCTGTTACTGAGCATTAAGCACAGATTTTCTTCTGCTTATCACCTGCAAACAAACAAAATATGTGAGAGACTCAATGGCCCCCTCAAAGACAGGATTGCCAAACTAAAGTTTACACTGAAAAAGTGGTGGCTACATTGCCTGGCCTTGGCCTTGTATGCATTAAGGAATCAGCCTGGTTCGGACCACCACCTCACACCCCACATGCTAGTTACAGGGAGGCGAATGAGAATACCTTTAACTCCTCCATCGAAGAGTAGAAGTGATACCGAGAGCGCAGCAAAAATGTTAGGAAATTAATTGAATGACTATTTGACATGTATGACGGCTAGTATCTCTGTCATTTCAGATCAACTCAAGCGCCAGGGGGGTCGGTCTCAGAGCACAGATGAAGACCATTCAGCAAGGGGACCTTCTGAACTATTATCGGCTCCAAAACTCTTTGCTGGTGACACCGTGCTAATTTAAAACTTAACTAGGAAGTGGCACGAGCCAAAGTTCGACGGCCCTTACTTAGTCAAAAAAGTTACGCCCTCAGCAGTAAAGGTCCAAGGTACACAAGCGTGGATCCACCTCAAAGACGTGAAGCTGCATACCAGTGAGGCCGTCGCACCCCCAACGATTGATTTGGAAGCAAGACAGGAAGAAGAATTTCAGCGTGTGCAGACTCGATCGATGCCGAGGAAGAAGGACGATAAAGCTACTAATTAAGTAAATGCAAATTTGCATTTGGACTGGTGTTCTCCCTAGACACTCCTTTTATATATTGTAGCAGGCATGCAAACTCGTTACTTGAGCCACAGTAATCTTTGAAAATGAACCTTAGAAAGTTGTGGATGTATCACAATTATGCCTAAACGACAAAACTCTTGGTTAAGATCTGGAAACGTGAGCAGTACCCGGATTCGTTTCTTGCAATGTATTTGTTTGACTGACTCTATGATTATCCCAGAAAGTGATGTGAATCGTCTCGTGCTTGCTATCTTTGTATTTTTTCTTCAAACTTATCCTGCTATTGTTAGGTGTGATGTTTACATTCATACTTTTTTGCTGGATCCTAAAAATGGCGCAGTGATTAGAAGGCTGCTCAAAGCAATAGTAGAATAATTGCTGCAGCTACCAAATACGTTACAATTGTCAGAGTAAAGTGTTTTTTCCTTCCTTAAAATTGAGTACAGTAAAAATGAGAAACGTTGAAAATGGTACAGTTTTGGAAAATGAGCAAGCCCAAGGGACACCAGAATGACACAAGTGGAAGTGATATGTTGGTTTGCGATATACATATGCACTGTTATGCTTTGCGCCTTTTTGTTTTTGTATTTATTTGATTGATCCAAAGAAGACAGAAGTCCCTTTGATTCTCCCCACTCCAGTAACTCGTATTGACTTGCCCATTTCCAATGAGTCAAGACCCTTTGTATTATCACCATAGAGCAGAGCTGTTTTAGAGCTATTTCCATGGGTTGCAGTTAAGAGGGAGATACAAGAGAAGTGCAGAGGAGGACAGTGATGAAATAAATAATTACCTAGACAGTGCAGCACATTTGGGTCATAACATGTAGAATCAGCACATGAAACAGGTGGGAGAGAGAACATCCAAAGAGAATTGCTACGTTTGTGCTCTCATACCTTATACCATGAATGCTGCCCGAACTTTCATTGCCAGAGAAATCCCGGAGTACAATGCAAGATGTCTTGTGCATTGCATGCATGACAAGAGGCCAATTTCAAGGAAATTGGGCCACTTTGCGATGGAGGAAAAATTGTAATTTCTGTTACGGGATGATTATATCAAGACTACGCAGATGGAAAAGGAGCCTGCATGGAAAAGCAAGATGCTTACGTATCCTAGGGCAGGACAGGATGAAGTGGTCATAAAGGAAATTAAGAAGATGGACTGTCCTGATAAAGTAGAAAAGCCTTGGGTGCCTGGATGTTGGGAATGATCTCCGATGTTAGTCTATAGACGAGTGAAAACCAAGAAGGTATGGGAAGAAGGACTGATGTCCTGTGCATCTCATCTATTGAAGTCAGAATACGTGAGAGAAGTACAAAAGGTGAATGATGAGTGCTTGAAGTCATGGGCCGAACATGCCAAGCTGCTGACATGGTTAGAAGATGAATCAGGTCCAATAATGGTGATCCCATTGACAAATGAGACATTGGGCCTCATTACAAATCAGGCGGTCTGGAAATAACGGTGGCGGTAAACCCGCCGCCACCGTTGTTTCCGGACCGCCTGATCCCGACTCCTGCAGGCGGGAGGTGATGTTCCCGCCAGGTTTGACCTGGCGGGTTTAACACCGCCCGCCTGCAGGCGGACGAGGAAACACCGGCAGCATTACGAGATGCTGCCGGTGTTTCCATGAACCCCATTCCCATTGAGTCCTATAGGACTCAATGGGAATGGGGATTAACACCATTCCGCCTCCGTGATTCCTGGGAAACCGGGGTTGTAATGCCCCGGTAATTCCGGGAATCACGGAGGCGGAATGGTAATACGAGTCCGGCGGTAACCAGGCGGTTTTACGGCCTCGGTTACCACCGGACTCGTAATGAGGCCCATTGTGCTCTCGAGGAGAAGGAAAAAAGCATGTGGGGACTAATGTAGGATGCAAGACTACAGTTGATGTCTCTAAAATTGGAGCAGGGACAGCCGTCCTAATGGATCGATATTGGGCCTGTGGATCCAGAGCTTATATGAAGCTACCAAAAGATTTAGAGGAACGTGTTCCTTAGTGATCATTCATGTTCCAGCGTTAGTAATTTCTCAAAGCGACTTAAAGATTGGTGTGTTTCCAAAAGCAGATGCCCATTTGATAAGGAGAAGATCTCTTGAATTTCTCAATCGGACAAGAAGGGAGAATTATTTCTCACCTAAATCAATAGAGACTTTTGATTCTATTCCGTATGAACACAGGTTGTTCAGCCAGACTTCAGCAATATTCACGACTATCTTTATGCCTGGGATCCAGACAATGGCAAATGCAAAGTAGTTACAAATCACTCACTGGGAGCTCCTGCAAACAATCAACACTACCATAAAGGGATTGAATGCTATCAGAGAAGAATTGAGAGCCATAAGGCTGCTGACTCTCCAGAATAGATATGTCCTTGATGTGATTACAGCAATGCAAGGAGGAGTTTGCGCCAAAATCGGGCCGTCGTGTTGCACATTCATATCTTCTCACGGTGACGAGAATGTGACCTTGACGGAGCCCACAACGTTGCTGACAACGTTGGCCTAGCTCCTGAAAATATTGATTGCTTTATTACTACACCTAGCTGCTGAATATATTGATTTCTGTACTCTGCCTAGCTGTTAAAAACACTAATTGTTGTACCTGGCGTAGCTGCTGAATATATTGCTGCACTCTGCCAAGCTGTTAAAAACACTAATTGTTGCACCAGGCCTACCTCCTGAAAATATTGATTGCTGCACTCTGCCCGAGTTACTGAGCACATTGATTACTCCACCTAGCTGCTGAATATATTGATTGCTGTACTCTGCCTAGCTTTTAAAAAGACTAATTGTTGCACCTGGCCTAGCTATTGAAAATATTGATTGTTGCACCTTGCCCAGTGCCAAAACCAATCATGGTCATTACAAGCCTAGGGGATCGGCCTTGCTCAAAAGGGTCATTCATCTTGGTAGGGAACGGCCTCGCCTGTCTATGGTGTGCGTGTCACCACCCCCTCCCCTGCCCTATCCCCTTCCTCCCTAAAGTTCCCCCTTTCCGTGCGCCAACACTCCCACCCCAGATCACTTCCCCAGCATACATCAGTGAAACATCAGGTTCCACCGTGGCAGTCAGTTCTCATCCCACATTTCCCATTACTGGACACACAAGGAGATTTAGACTATCATCACAGACTGGTGCTCACCACACCCAAAGGTACATTACAGTCCCCACGTTGTCTGTCATCCCATCCACCTTGCAAATACCTAAAAAAAACAGATTCATGACACACTAATCTCGATGCAAACTACACCTCAGCTAACCCATAGATCACCTCCACCTATAAGGTTGTCCCTCTCCACTCCAACATACTAAATGTCACACACAACTGAAAACACGTAAAATAAATCCTAAGAACTACAATACTAATATTAAGAAGCCTGACCACACTGACTCTGTGCTACATCTGACAGGTGCCCTTATTAATGCAAGATCAATCACAGCCCACGCCTTAGACATTGCAGACCTTATCAAAGTTAATGATCTAGACATTCTGGCAGTCACAGAAACTTGGCTTCATATGGCCTCAATTCCCTCCCTATCACTAGCCATCCCAGAAGATACACAATCTATAGGAAGGACAGAACAACAGCTCAAGGAGGTGGAGTAGCTCTCCTACCTAAAAATGCCCTTGATATTAGAATATCAGGAGATTTCCCCATCACCTCGGGTGTAGTAATCACTTTGAAAATTGAACTCACACATACTTGTACTTGCACCGTCCACATTGTCTATAGACCCCCAGGTACCCTATCCACCTTCGAAGATGACATTACCTCTCTCCTAGCCTTCAGTATGAAACCACATTCCAAAGCCATCATCCTAGGTGACTTTAACTTTGATCTGAATGATCCTTTGGACACCCATGCAGGCTTCCTAGCCAACTCCATTAAAGCTCAAGGATTCTCGCATCGTATCTGCTCAACGACCCATGAGAAAGGACGTACCTTAGATTGAATTGCCGACACTAACTGTGTCATGGACATCCTATCTAACACCCCCTCACCATGGTCTGACCCCAACACCATAATCTTCTCCGCCACTATAATGACCAAACCCACCAAATTTACCCCACTCACATCTACGTTACCATCTAGAAGCTCATAAAATATCAACTGTGACAACATGCTCCCTCTCTTATAACCACCAATGTTGCCTCTAATTTTTTTGAGCTGTGTGCGCCAAAGAATAGTTGTGTGCGGGCTGTTTTTCAGTCATGTGCGCAACTGAGTGACGTGCCGCCAGACCGGTGGTGGTTGGTGCGGCGGCGCCGGCCCGGCGCCCCACCAGTGAACAAGTGCTTAGTGATATGATTCCACAGTGTGCAAGCAAGGAATGCGAATTTGCGGCACAACAAGCTCTACTTCAAGGGACATTTGGGTGCTCTATTCTCCTCCTAAGACTTTGGCTCATCTCAAATTGTGTCCTTTTACATCTCCTAATATTAGCAAGATCTTTTGTTTTATGATGGGTTGGTACAAGAACAGAGGGGTTCTTCTAGTGGAACACAGATTCTGCCTCACAAATTAATAATAGTAGCACTGCATTAGCTCCTGCATTCTCAGTTCACTAAATGTATGGAATATAAAGGAAATGCTTTCTATTGGTTTAATGAAATAAGCAATAAATTAACATGATTAATGACAAAGACGACTTAATAAAAGGGGGGTATGGATGGTCATTGGACACTGACAGTTAAATAAAAAGCACTGAATCATGTAATCTCAGATTGTCCTGGAAGTTAACCCGAGTCTCAGAAACAATACAGTGCAGAATGCGCAAAGGGCACAGCAGACAAGATGTTCATGCCATGGCCTCAAGGGGGATCATTGTCAAAAGCGGTATTGCAGCATACCACATACTTGCACGCTGTGTACACAGGGAAGGAATTGGAGAAGAGCTTAGTTATTTTAGAGCTTTGGAAAATGTATCAGGAAGAGAGACAGCATCTGCCACCTGAAGAATGGATGCTTAACCAGTGCAGGGAGGAAGGTGTCGAGCCTTCTGCTCCCCTTGCCTTGCCTGAAGTAAAAAACGATAGTGCAGAAGACATAGGATTGTATCCGTTAAAGGAACTAAAAGCAGCGACGGGGCATAGTGACCTGATATACAAACCGCCTGCTTATAGCAGTGACAAAAGTCCAGAGGAGACTAAGAGAAAAGAGGAGATCTTTAAGGTCTTGCAAAACAAAGAATAGAAAAGTGAGCGATCGAATGTATCGACAGACATAGAAAGAGAGCTTAAGAAATGGAAAGGAGAGGGATAAGGCTGACTAGGTAACGCTCGTGCAAAATGAATGGATGGGAGGACAGATATTACTCAAGCTAGATGATAAAAGCATCGAGGAAGTAAGGCAAAGGGAAGATCAAGACGAACAAGACAGAAAAGACAGGGAATGAGAAAAGAGATTGAAGGAAGATGAAAGCAAAAGAAAGAGTAGACAACGGTGAGAACAGATGTATCAGGAGAAGCAGCAAAAGAAAGAAGAACGGGCAGAGGAGCAAAGAAAGTATGACAACGGTCAGAGAGCAATGGAAAAAAGGGACAGACAAGAAAGGAAAGGAGAAGAGGAGGAAGCATAGAAATTAAGGGATAAAAGAATGCATAGATGAAAGGAAGAGGAAGAACGAAGAGCAGGGGCAAGGAAAGAGGAGATAGGACAAGAAGAGGAAAGAGTTAGATGGGAAGCGAGAAAGCGAAGCGAGTTAGATGAAGAATTAGAACAAAAAAGGAGATAACGGCAGCGCGATATTGACCGCATTCAAAAGGAGCTAATGGAACCAAGTGCAGTAATACAATGGGGCAATATAGAGGAGTTTCTCCCATTACAGGGAGCAACGTCAAGACCAATTAGAGTAGCCCTAGAAGAGAATTTTGATATAAGAAGCATCAGAGATAGTATTGATAAGGCTTATCAAGAATTAAAGGAAGGTAGTAAATCAGGAAACCAAATTAAGGTAGATCAATCCCTGGTTTCCCACTCACAAAGCAAAGAAGAAAATCTGTTTAGTCTTCAACATAGAGCCTTGTCCTTAAGCAAACTGACCTTAGATAAGGGTGAACGAGATGAGAGCCACACTAGTTGGGGAACTGACATGTCAGACGAGGAAAGGGAATCCTTCCGGGGGGAAGAGGGAGGAGGTGCATGTGCTCCTGAGGGAAGCCTGCAGGCAGACAAAGAAGTAAGGTTGTCTGACCTAGAGCAACCGAAGGATAGGACGCCAGATCCTATAGCATATCCAGAGCATCCTAAAGGACGATTGTATAGTGAGAAGGGAGAATCCCAGCCATATGTGAGCAGGTTAAGATCGTTGCCAGAGAGGAGACGGTCAGAAACCATTGTTCCCACCATAGATAGGCAGATGATGGGAGCCGATTGCGTGTTAGGGTTTACGCAGTTCCCCTTATCGGAAAACGGAGGAGCAAGACCACAGTATATTCCATGGCCACAGATGGATAAGGATTATCTCAGGTGCAACCTTTCCTGTTTAATGGCGGGTGCAGGAAAATGGATTTATGAATTAGAAAAAATGACAGGAGGAAATAACTTGGCAATAGGGGACATTAAGGGTCTCCTAGCAACCATTCTTGGGGAACGAGCTGATGACATTTGGCAAGAGCAGGCTATTCAAGTTTGACAGCGCAGAACACAGAACACGATGGAGCACCGTTTAATAATTGTAGAACATATGTCTGGAGGGCTCCAAGGGTGCAGTATCATGACACATCAGACATGGGTGCAATCATGACACGTAAGATGAAAAAAGACGAGGATCCGCTTGCTTACATTCAGAACATTCAGGAACGGTGGACCCTTGAAATTCACGAGCCGTGGGGAAAAACAGTGGCAGTCTTTTACCACATTTTATGTCAAGGGTTGCCCGAGCAGGTACAAAGGCAAATCAAGAAGTAAGTGGGAATGGAGGCAAAGCCATCAGCTGAAATACATTTGACTACAGTGCATCATTGTCGGCTGTTGCAGGAGAAAAATAAGAAGAAAGACGAGGCTAGAAAGCTTGAGGAAGCAAAGTTAGTTCAGAATTATTTTTCAAAATACGCCATAGAAGGGGCGGTATTGACAAGCAGAGAAGGCCTGGGAGCGCAGTAAGCAGTGGGTACATTGCAGGCTAATAATCAGCGCCCGATGGACCAAGAAGGGAATGGGTTTGTACCACAAGGTAGCGGCATGGGCTACAGAGGAAGGGGTGGTTTTCAGAATAATCAAGGTGGATTTCAGAGTGTACAGAATGATAATCAGAATGTGCAAGGAGGTTTCCACCAATGGGGACTAATCAGAAGGGCTCTTCTTATATGTTGGACTGACAGGGCACATTGCGTGCGTATTTGGAATCTAAGGATATGTACAGAATGGCCAATTTCCAAGAGGGAGGACAGCTTATCCTCCAGCACATAGCTCACAAGCTAGGGAAGGGTTTGCGCAAGATTAGACAGTGTGTCAGGTGCAAGCACCGCAAATGCAGCAGGCATTGCAACCACAAATTAATCCATTGCAAGGCCAGCCGCAGCATACGCCCATGTAGATACAGCAGAATGCAAACAAAGGACAATTAATTGATTGACTGAATGATTGATAGTTTATTTGTATAGCGCCTATACACAATATGTTTCAAAGCGCTTCAAGGCAAGGGAGGGAAAAAGGGAAAATACAATGACATTCGTACAAGTCCTTGATACATTAAGAATGTAAAATTAACTATCGTACTAGGCCTGGCGACATTTCAGATAGTGAAAGAGCTGTGACAATGATAGGGAGGGCATGGAGGGTGGGTAGGAGATGAGAACAGACAAGCGTCTATTGTACTAGGCCTGACAACATTTCTGATAGTGCCGGAGAGTGACAAGAGGTGAGGGGGGGAGGAGAGGAACAAAACAAGCAACTATCGTACTGGGCCTAATGACATTTCCGGTAGTGCTGGAGGGGGGGACAAACAAGTGTGGGAGGGGGTAACAAACAAGCTACTATCGTACTGGGTCAGGCGACATTTCTGACAGAGTAAGTGCCTAGGATATAGTAAGGGGAGGAGGGAGAGGAGAGAGGAGGTGACAGTAAAGGCATCTCATGCATACAACAGGGGGGCGACATACAACAGGCAGGCATATAGACATCTCATGCATACAACGGGGAGGCAAAAAACAATAGGCAAGCATACAGGCCCCCGGGGGGGAGAATTATTGACATCTAGAATAGGGGGTCTCACTGTGGTGGGAGGGAATCCTTTCACAGATACAGGGTTATGCATGTATCCACAATAGGACAGCTCAGAGGGCGACTTGATGTGTTCAGTACTATCAGTAACACCAGACCTCCAAGAGGAACCAAGGGTTGATGTGACGATAGGAGGCAAATCTTTTTCTTTCCTAGTAGACACTTAGGCTACTCGTTCCTGTATACGAGAGGGAAAATACCCAATGTCGGGAATTGCCATGAATGCTCAGGGATTCTCTGGAGCTACAAGCCAAGTTCTTTTACTGATTAATTACCAGTCTCTATAGGAGAGTGTGACATGTCTGTTCCAGTGTTGTATTCACGGCAGACACCAGTTTACATACTGGGAAGAGATTTAATGATGAAGCTTAACATGACGATTTCTTTTACTGACAGAGGCATGGTGTGTGCCACTCCTGGGATACATTATATGAATGTGGGTGAATTTATACTGGCATTTATAGGGCAGGTGACTCTGCGAGGTGTACCGATGGAGCCAGAGGTTTTTCTTTATGGGGTGAGCATTCCGTTAACATGGCTACCTGGATTAGTGGGAAGGATAATGAGGATACCTGATGAATTCCTATTTAGACCACAGATACCCATGGATGAAGAGGGGGAACAGGTTATTCCCCTAGAGTTAGATGCAGCCATAGTATGAGGAGAAATGGCAATGCTCGAAGGAACAGATGACGAGGATAGACCGTGGAGAACAGTGATTGCTATTGGGGAAGAGTGCAGATTGACTGACGTCACTGATGATGACATGTTTAGAGATGATCCATCGGATGATGAATTGGTGTTCTTTATGAGCATTACATATTGGATTAAAATGGAGAAAAGGGAGATCCCACAACGAATGGCGATAATGGGGCAGCGTCCAGCATTTTTAGATGAAGACTTGGAAAAGGTTGCAAGCGCCTCATGGACTGCAGACCCTTATGACATAGGCCTATTAAAGGGGACAGGGGAGGTTAAGATAAATCCAGGAGCAATTTTATGTCGAGCAAGACAGTATCCAATGTCTCAAAATGCTGATGAGGGTATTTTCAAACCTATCTCCGCAGTAATGGAACAAGGTATTTTGGCACCGTCAGAATCATTGTGCAACACTGCGGTGTACCCTGTGAAAAAATCAAAGGGAGGGTCGTGAATATTTATACAAGATATGAGACTGATTAACCAGATTGTAGAGGCAGAGTTTCCTTTAGTTCCTAATCCTGCGATGATACTATGTAGTATCCCAGTAGAAGCGCGATAATTTACGGTGATCAATTTGTAAAATGCATTTTTCTCAATCCCGTTGCACAGGGGCTCACAAGACTTGACTTCATTTACGTTCCGCCAAATCCGTCTGAAACATACTAGGCTGTCCCAGGGGTACTTTGAGTCCCCATCAGTCTTTAACAGAGTCCTGCAGATGGATCTAGGCAATGTTGATTTGAAGAGCGCTGTGATACAGTACGAAGATGATATTTTGATTTGTAGCATGACAGAAGATGAGTGCAGACAAGACTCATTTCATTTAATGACTATCCTAGCAGACAAAGGATATAAGGTAGACAAAGAGAAATTACAGTACTCTCAAGAAGAGGTGTTGTACATAGGCCAGTTGATTTCACATAAGGGGAAAAAGGGTAATGCATGAAAGAGCTGAGGCGATCATGAAAGCTGAAAAACTGCATACCGTAAAGGTGATGTAACAGTTTTTGGGACTATGTAATTATGTAAGAGCATGGGTCTTTGACTATAGTTCGTACACAATACCTCTTTTGCAGGCTCAGAAGAAAGCACAGGTGAACAAGGAGGAAATAGAAAGGACTGAATAAATGGAGTCAGGATTTGAAGAGTTGAAAAGGGCAATTTGTACAGCTCCTGTTTTAGGGATTCCCAATTATGTTGAGAAGTTTTTCTTGTTTTCATACACAAATGGGCAGTCATGACAGCAGTGCTTACACAGAGGACTACATTAGGGTACAAACCTCTGGCATACTACACTGGGATTTTGGATCCAGTTATGAAAGGGCACTCCAGTCATTAGCAGTCGCCACGTTCACAATTGAGAAATCTACTAGTATTGTAATGGGTTGTTCTATGACACTTTTTGTAGAGCATGCGTTGTTTGCATTTTGAAGAAACCCAAAGGAACGTTGACATCTCAGAGAGCTTTGGCATACGAAGTGATAATCTCAAATCCAGCAATTAAAATTATCAGATGTAAAATAGTGAACCCTGCCACATTTGTAGCTGACCCAGTAGCAGAGGGCGATCATGTGCATGATTGTGCGAATTACATAGAATTATATGATGATATACCGCGCGTAAAGGAGAACACACTGTCAGGAAGGGAGATTGTCTTTATTGATGGTTCTTCAAAAATGTATCAAACGAGTGGAGAAAGGCATGCTGCGCAGCTGTAGTGAAACATAGTGCAAATGGCAAGTTTGAGGTTGTAGCAAGTGCAAGACTTCCATCTCACTTTTCAGCGCAAGCGGCAGAATTGGTAGTGCTTATTGTCACGCTTGAAAATCATGCAGGGCAGGAAGTGACGGTGTACAGTGACTCTGCCTATGTGACGTCAATCGTGCATGCAGGGCTAGCACATTGGAAAAGAAAGGTCTACCTCCGATTGGACGGCATTCCAGTGCAGCATGCATCTTTATTGGGCAGGCTTATTAAGGCACTACAACTCCCAGTAGCCAAAGCAATAGTTAAATGTGCAACGCATACTAAGCAAACTGATTTTATTTCTTGTAGGAACAAAGCCCCAGATGCAGAAGCCAAAAGGTTTGCATATTCCCCAGATATTTCAAGTTTTCATACTCCAGATGTTAAGGAAAAAGTAGTCACGATCATGATAGTAAACAAAGGATTTAATCATTTATCAAGAACACAATTAATAGAGATTCAAGGCACTGCACCAGAGGAAGAGCAGGAATTACGGAATCGAAGGGGATGTTCTTTATCCCCACACAAACATTATGGTGACAGAATAGCACTGGAAAGCCGGTGATGCCAGTAGCCTTGTTAAGGGTATCGCTTGAACAGCTGCACTAACCTGTGCATGTAACTGGGGAAAGTCTTGCTGCAACAATTGCAGAAGACTGGTTTGTGCCAAATTTGTTAGAACATGTGGCATTTTATATAGTAAACTGCATAATATGTCAAATGTTTACTGCTGGGCATACACTGTGAACTATTAGAGGAGTAATTCCTCGACCGAATGGTCCTTTTCAGCATTTACATATCAATTATGTTGACATGCTGCAAGTATGTAATGGATACTGGTATATGATAGTGGTGGTGTGTCCCTTCTCCAGGTGGATCGAAGCAGGTCCGTGTACACACCCTGATGCCACTTGCACAGCAAAAATGTTAGTGCAAGAAGTCTTTCCAATATGGGGAGTGTGTGAGGTGCTGAGATCCGATAATGGGCCACATTTTGTTGATGTAGTATTTGAACAGTCTGTTACTGAGCATTAAGCACAGATTTTCTTCTGCTTATCACCTGCAAACGAACAAAATATGTGAGAGACTCAATGGCCCCCTCAAAGACAGGATTGCCAAACTAAAGTTGACACTGAAAAAGTGGTGGCTACATTGCCTGGCCTTGGCCTTGTATGCATTAAGGAATCAGCCTGGTTCGGACCACCACCTCACACCCCACAAGCTAGTTACAGGGAGGCGAATGAGAATACCTTTAACTCCTCCATCGAAGAGTAGAAGTGATACCGAGAGCGCAGCAAAAATGTTAGGAAATTAATTGAATGACTATTTGACATGTATGACGGCTAGTATCTCTGTCATTTCAGATCAACTCAAGCGCCAGGGGGGTCGGTCTCAGAGCACAGATGAAGACCATTCAGCAAGGGGACCTTCTGAACTATTATCGGCTCCAAAACTCTTTGCTGGTGACACCGTGCTAATTTAAAACTTAACTAGGAAGTGGCACGAGCCAAAGTTCGACGGCCCTTACTTAGTCAAAAAAGTTACTCCCTCAGCAGTAAAGGTCCAAGGTAGACAAGCGTGGATCCACCTCAAAGACGTGAAGCTGCATACCAGTGAGGCCGTCGCACCCCCAACGATTGATTTGGAAGCAAGACAGGAAGAAGAATTTCAGCGTGTGCAGACTCGATCGATGCCGAGGAAGAAGGACGATAAAGCTACTAATTAAGTAAATACAAATTTGCATTTGGACTGGTGTTCTCCCTAGACACTCCTTTTATATATTGTAGCAGGCATGCAAACTCGTTACTTGAGCCAAAGTAATCTTTGAAAATGAACCTTAGAAAGTTGTGGATGTATCACAATTATGCCTAAACGACAAAACTCTTGGTTAAGATCTGGAAACGTGAGCAGTACCCGGATTCGTTTCTTGCAACGTATTTGTTTGACTGACTCTATGATTATCCCAGAAAGTGATGTGAATCGTCTCGTGCTTGCTATCTTTGTATTTTTTCTTCAAACTTATCCTGCTATTGTTAGGTGTGATGTTTACATTCATACTTTTTTGCTGGATCCTAAAAATGGCGCAGTGATTAGAAGGCTGCTCAAAGCAATAGTAGAATAATTGCTGCAGCTACCAAATACGTTACAATTGTCAGAGTAAAGGGTTTTTTCCTTCCTTAAAATTGAGTACAGTAAAGATGAGAAACGTTGAAAATGGTACAGTTTTGGAAAATGAGCAAGCCCAAGGGACACCAGAATGACACAAGTGGAAGTGATATGTTGGTTTGCGATATACATATGCACTGTTATGCTTTGCGCCTTTTTGTTTTTGTATTTATTTGATTGATCCAAAGAAGACAGAAGTCCCTTTGATTCTCCCCACTCCAGTAACTCGTATTGACTTGCCCATTTCCAATGAGTCAAGACCCTTTGTATTATCACCATACAGCAGAGCTGTTTTAGAGCTATTTCCATGGGTTGCAGTTAAGAGGGAGATACAAGAGAAGTGCAGAGGAGGACAGTGATGAAATAAATAATTACCTAGACAGTGCAGCACATTTGGGTCATAACATGTAGAATCAGCACATGAAACAGGTGGGAGAGAGAACATCCAAAGAGAATTGCTACGTTTGTGCTCTCATACCTTATACCATGAATGCTGCCTGAACTTTCATTGCCAGAGAAATCCCGGAGTACAATGCAAGATGTCTTGTGCATTGCATGCATGACAAGAGGCCAATTTCAAGGAAATTGGGCCACTTTGCGATGGAGGAAAAATTGTAATTTCTGTTACGGGATGATTATATCAAGACTACGCAGATGGAAAAGGAGCCTGCATGGAAAAGCAAGATGCTTACGTATCCTAGGGCAGGACAGGATGAAGTGGTCATAAAGGAAATTAAGAAGATGGACTGTCCTGATAAAGTAGAAAAGCCTTGGGTGCCTGGATGTTGGGAATGATCTCCGATGTTAGTCTATAGACGAGTGAAAACCAAGAAGGGATGGGAAGAAGGACTGATGTCCTGTGCATCTCATCTATTGAAGTCAGAATACGTGAGAGAAGTACAAAAGGTGAATGATGAGTGCTTGAAGTCATGGGCCGAACATGCCAAGCTGCTGACATGGTTAGAAGATGAATCAGGTCCAATAATGGTGATCCCATTGACAAATGAGACATTGGGCCTCATTACAAATCAGGCGGTCTGGAAATAACGGTGGCGGTAAACCCGCCGCCACCGTTGTTTCCGGACCGCCTGATCCCGACTCCTGCAGGCGGGAGGTGATGTTCCCGCCAGGTTTGACCTGGCGGGTTTAACACCGCCCGCCTGCAGGCGGACGAGGAAACACCGGCAGCATTACGAGATGCTGCCGGTGTTTCCATGAACCCCATTCCCATTGAGTCCTGTAGGACTCAATGGGAATGGGGATTAACACCATTCCGCCTCCGTGATTCCTGGGAAACCGGGGTTGTAATGCCCCGGTAATTCCGGGAATCACGGAGGCGGAATGGTAATACGAGTCCGGCGGTAACCAGGCGGTTTTACGGCCTCGGTTACCACCGGACTCGTAATGAGGCCCATTGTGCTCTCGAGGAGAAGGAAAAAAGCATGTGGGGACTAATGTAGGATGCAAGACTACAGTTGATGTCTCTAAAATTGGAGCAGGGACAGCCGTCCTAATGGATCGATATTGGGCCTGTGGATCCAGAGCTTATTTGAAGCTACCAAAAGATTTAGAGGAACGTGTCCCTTAGTGATCATTCATGTTCCAGCGTTAGTAATTTCTCAAAGCGACTTAAAGATTGGTGTGTTTCCAAAAGCAGATGCCCATTTGATAAGGAGAAGATCTCTTGAATTTCTCAATCGGACAAGAAGGGAGAATTATTTCTCACCTAAATCAATAGAGACTTTTGATTCTATTCCGTATGAACACAGGTTGTTCAGCCAGACTTCAGCAATATTCACGACTATCTTTATGCCTGGGATCCAGACAATGGCAAATGCAAAGTAGTTACAAATCACTCACTGGGAGCTCCTGCAAACAATCAACACTACCATAAAGGGATTGAATGCTATCAGAGAAGAATTGAGAGCCATAAGGCTGCTGACTCTCCAGAATAGATATGTCCTTGATGTGATTACAGCAATGCAAGGAGGAGTTTGCGCCAAAATCGGGCCGTCGTGTTGCACATTCATATCTTCTCACGGTGACGAGAATGTGACCTTGACGGAGCCCACAACGTTGCTGACAACGTTGGCCTAGCTCCTGAAAATATTGATTGCTTTATTACTACACCTAGCTGCTGAATATATTGATTTCTGTACTCTGCCTAGCTGTTAAAAACACTAATTGTTGCACCTGGGCTAGCTCCTGAAAATATAGATTGCTGCACTCTGACCTAGTTACTGAGAACATTGATTGCTGCACCTATCTGCTGAATATATTGATTGTTGTACTCTCCCTAGCTGTTAAAAACACTAATTGTTGTACCTGGCGTAGCTGCTGAATATATTGCTGCACTCTGCCAAGCTGTTAAAAACACTAATTGTTGCACCAGGCCTACCTCCTGAAAATATTGATTGCTGCACTCTGCCCGAGTTACTGAGCACATTGATTACTCCACCTAGCTGCTGAATATATTGATTGCTGTACTCTGCCTAGCTTTTAAAAAGACTAATTGTTGCACCTGGCCTAGCTATTGAAAATATTGATTGTTGCACCTTGCCCAGTGCCAAAACCAATCATGGTCATTACAAGCCTAGGGGATCGGCCTTGCTCAAAAGGGTCATTCATCTTGGTAGGGAACAGCCTCGCCTGTCTATGGTGTGCGTGTCACCACCCCCTCCCCTGCCCTATCCCCTTCCTCCCTAAAGTTCCCCCTTTCCGTGCGCCAACACTCCCACCCCAGATCACTTCCCCAGCATACATCAGTGAAACATCAGGTTCCACCGTGGCAGTCAGTTCTCATCCCACATTTCCCATTACTGGACACACAAGGAGATTTAGACTATCATCACAGACTGGTGCTCACCACACCCAAAGGTACATTACAATCCCCACGTTGTCTGTCATCCCATCCACCTTGCAAATACCTAAAAAAAACAGATTCATGACACACTAATCTCGATGCAAACTACACCTCAGCTAATCCATAGATCACCTCCACCTATAAGGTTGTCCCTCTCCACTCCAGCATACTAAATGTCACACACAACTGAAAACACGTAAAATAAATCCTAAGAACTACAATACTAATATTAAGAAGCCTGACCACACTGACTCTGTGCTACATCTGACAGGTGCCCTTATTAATGCAAGATCAATCACAGCCCACGCCTTAGACATTGCAGACCTTATCAAAGTTAATGATCTAGACATTCTGGCAGTCACAGAAACTTGGCTTCATATGGCCTCAATTCCCTCCCTATTACTAGCCATCCCAGAAGATACACAATCTATAGGAAGGACAGAACAACAGCTCAAGGAGGTGGAGTAGCTCTCCTACCTAAAAATGCCCTTGATATTAGAATATCAGGAGATTTCCCCATCACCTCGGGTGTAGTAATCACTTTGAAAATTGAACTCACACATACTTGTACTTGCACCGTCCACATTGTCTATAGACCCCCAGGTACCCTATCCACCTTTGAAGATGACATTACCTCTCTCCTAGCCTTCAGTATGAAACCACATTCCAAAGCCATCATCCTAGGTGACTTTAACTTTGATCTGAATGATCCTTTGGACACCCATGCAGGCTTCCTAGCCAACTCCATTAAAGCTCAAGGATTCTCGCATCGTATCTGCTCACCGACCCATGAGAAAGGACGTACCTTAGATTGAATTGCCGACACTAACTGTGTCATGGACATCCTATCTAACACCCCCTCACCATGGTCTGACCCCAACACCATAATCTTCTCCGCCACTATAATGACCAAACCCACCAAATTTACCCCACTCACATCTACGTTACCATCTAGAAGCTCATAAAATATCAACTGTGACAACATGCTCCCTCTCTTATAACCACCAATGTTGCCTCTAATTTTTTTGAGCTGTGTGCGCCAAAGAATAGTTGTGTGCAGAATGTTTTTCAGTGATGTGCGCAACTGAGTGACGTGCCGCCAGACCGGTGGTGGTTGGTGCGGCGGCGCCGGCCCGGCGCCCCACCAGTGAACAAGTGCTTAGTGATATGATTCCACAGTGTGCAAGCAAGGAATGCGAATTTGCGGCACAACAAGCTCTACTTCAAGGGACATTTGGGTGCTCTATTCTCCTCCTAAGACTTTGGCTCATCTCAAATTGTGTCCTTTTACATCTCCTAATATTAGCAAGATCTTTTGTTTTATGATGGGTTGGTACAAGAACAGAGGGGTTCTTCTAGTGGAACACAGATTCTGCCTCACAAATTAATAATAGTAGCACTGCATTAGCTCCTGCATTCTCAGTTCACTAAATGTATGGAATATAAAGGAAATGCTTTCTATTGGTTTAATGAAATAAGCAATAAATTAACATGATTAATGACAAAGACGACTTAATAAAAGGGGGGTATGGATGGTCATTGGACACTGACAGTTAAATAAAAAGCACTGAATCATGTAATCTCAGATTGTCCTGGAAGTTAACCCGAGTCTCAGAAACAGTACAGTGCAGAATGCGCAAAGGGCACAGCAGACAAGATGTTCATGCCATGGCCTCAAGGGGGATCATTGTCAAAAGCGGTATTGCAGCATACCACATACTTGCACGCTGTGTACACAGGGAAGGAATTGGAGAAGAGCTTAGTTATTTTAGAGCTTTGGAAAATGTATCAGGAAGAGAGACAGCATCTGCCACCTGAAGAATGGATGCTTAACCAGTGCAGGGAGGAAGGTGTCGAGCCTTCTGCTCCCCTTGCCTTGCCTGAAGTAAAAAACGATAGTGCAGAAGACATAGGATTGTATCCGTTAAAGGAACTAAAAGCAGCGACGGGGCATAGTGACCTGATATACAAACCGCCTGCTTATAGCAGTGACAAAAGTCCAGAGGAGACTAAGAGAAAAGAGGAGATCTTTAAGGTCTTGCAAAACAAAGAATAGAAAAGTGAGCGATCGAATGTATCGACAGACATAGAAAGAGAGCTTAAGAAATGGAAAGGAGAGGGATAAGGCTGACTAGGTAACGCTCGTGCAAAATGAATGTATGGGAGGACAGATATTACTCAAGCTAGATGGTAAAAGCATCGAGGAAGTAAGGCAAAGGGAAGATCAAGACGAATAAGACAGAAAAGACAGGGAATGAGAAAAGAGATTGAAGGAAGATGAAAGCAAAAGAAAGACTAGACAACGGTGAGAACAGATGTATCAGGAGAAGCAGCAAAAGAAAGAAGAACGGGCAGAGGAGCAAAGAAAGTATGACAACGGTCAGAGAGCAATGGAAAAAAGGGACAGACAAGAAAGGAAAGGAGAAGAGGAGGAAGCATAGAAATTAAGGGATAAAAGAATGCATAGATGAAAGGAAGAGGAAGAACGAAGAGCAGGGGAAAGGAAAGAGGAGATAAGACAAGAAGAGGAAAGAGTTAGATGGGAAGCGAGAAAGCGAAGAGAGTTAGATGAAGAATTAGAACAAAAAAGGAGATAACGGCAGCGCGATATTGACCGCATTCAAAAGGAGCTAATGGAACCAAGTGCAGTAATACAATGGGGCAATATAGAGGAGTTTCTCCCATTACAGGGAGCAACGTCAAGACCAATTAGAGTAGCCCTAGAAGAGAATTTTGATATAAGAAGCATCAGAGATAGTATTGATAAGGCTTATCAAGAATTAAAGGAAGGTAGTAAATCAGGAAACCAAATTAAGGTAGATCAATCCCTGGTTTCCCACTCACAAAGCAAAGAAGAAAATCTGTTTAGTCTTCAACATAGAGCCTTGTCCTTAAGCAAACTGACCTTAGATAAGGGTGAAGGGGATGAGAGCCACACTAGTTGGGGAACTGACATGTCAGACGAGGAAAGGGAATCCTTCCGGGGGGAAGAGGGAGGAGGTGCATGTGCTCCTGAGGGAAGCCTGCAGGCAGACAAAGAAGTAAGGTTGTCTGACCTAGAGCAACCGAAGGATAGGACGCCAGATCCTTTAGCATATCCAGAGCATCCTAAAGGATGATTGTATAGTGAGAAGGGAGAATCCCAGCCATATGTGAGCAGGTTAAGATCGTTGCCAGGGAGGAGACGGTCAGAAACCATTGTTCCCACCATAGATAGGCAGATGATGGGAGCTGATTGCGTGTTAGGGTTTACGCAGTTCCCCTTATCGGAAAACGGAGGAGCAAGACCACAGTATATTCCATGGCCACAGATGGATAAGGATTATCTCAGGTGCAAACTTTCCAGTTTAATGGCGGGTGCAGGAAAATGGATTTATGAATTAGAAAAAATGACAGGAGGAAATACCTTGGCAATAGGGGACATTAAGAGTCTCCTAGCAACCATTCTGGGGGAACGAGCTGATGACATTTGGCAAGAGCAGGCTATTCAAGTTTGACAGCGCAGAACACAGAACACGATGGAGCACCGTTTAATAATTGTAGAACAGATGTCTGGAGGGCTCCAAGGGTGCAGTATCATGACACATCAGACATGGGTGCAATCATGACACGTAAGATGAAAAAAGACGAGGATCCGCTTGCTTACATTCAGAACATTCAGGAACGGTGGACCCTTGAAATTCACGAGCCGTGGGGAAAAACAGTGGCAGTCTTTTACCACATTTTATGTCAAGGGTTGCCCGAGCAGGTACAAAGGCAAGTCAAGAAGTAAGTGGGAATGGAGGCAAAGCCATCAGCTGAAATACATTTGACTACGGTGCATCATTGTCGGCTGTTGCAGGAGAAAAATAAGAAGAAAGACGAGGCTAGAAAGCTTGAGGAAGCCAAGTTAGTTCAGAATTATTTTTCAAAATACGCCATAGAAGGGGCGGTATTGACAAGCAGAGAAGGACTGGGAGCGCAGTAAGCAGTGGGTACATTGCAGGCTAATAATCAGCGCCCGATGGACCAAGAAGGGAATGGGTTTGTACCACAAGGTAGCGGCATGGGCTACAGAGGAAGGGGTGGTTTTCAGAATAATCAAGGTGGATTTCAGAGTGTACAGAATGATAATCAGAATGTGCAAGGAGGTTTCCACCAATGGGGACTAATCAGAAGGGCTCTTCTTATATGTTGGACTGACAGGGCACATTGCGTGCGTATGTGGAATCTAAGGATATGTACAGAATGGCCAATTTTCAAGAGGGAGGACAGTTTATCCTCCAGCACATAGCTCACAAGCTAGGGAAGGGTTTGCGCAAGATTAGACAGTGTGTCAGGTGCAAGCACCGCAAATGCAGCAGGCATTGCAACCACAAATTAATCCATTGCAAGGCCAGCCGCAGCATATGCCCATGTAGATACAGCAGAATGCAAACACAGGACAATTAATTGATTGACTGAATGATTGATAGTTTATTTGTATAGCGCCTACACACAATATGTTTCAAAGCGCTTCAAGGCAAGGGAGGGAAAAAGGGAAAATACAATGACATTCGTACAAGTCCTTGATACATTAAGAATGTAAAATTAACTATCGTACTAGGCCTGGCGACATTTCAGATAGTGAAAGAGCTGTGACAATGATAGGGAGGGCATGGAGGGTGGGTAGGAGATGAGAACAGACAAGCGTCTATTGTACTAGGCCTGACAACATTTCTGATAGTGCCGGAGAGTGACAAGAGGTGAGGGGGGGGGAGGAGAGGAACAAAACAAGCAACTATCGTACTGGGCCTAATGACATTTCCGGTAGTGCTGGAGGGGAGGGGACAAACAAGTGTGGGAGGGGGTAACAAACAAGCTACTATCGTACTGGGTCAGGCGACATTTCTGATAGAGTAAGTGCCTAGGATATAGTAAGGGGAGGAGGGAGAGGAGAAAGGAGGTGACAGTAAAGGCATCTCATGCATACAACAGGGGGGCGACATACAACAGGCAGGCATATAGACATCTCATGCATACAACGGGGAGGCAAAAAACAATAGGCAAGCATACAGGCCCCCGGGGAGGGAGAATTATTGACACCTAGAATAGGGGTGTGACTGTGGTGGGAGGGAATCCTTTCACAGATACAGGGTTATGCATGTATCCACAATAGGACAGCTCAGAGGGCGACTTGATGTGTTCAGTACTATCAGTAACACCAGACCTCCAAGAGGAACCAAGGGTTGATGTGACGATAGGAGGCAAATCTTTTTCTTTCCTAGTAGACACTTAGGCTACTCGCTCCTGTATACGAGAGGGAAAATACCCAATGTCGGTAATTGCCATGAATGCTCAGGGATTCTCTGGAGCTACAAGCCAAGTTCTTTTACTGATTAATTACCAGTCTCTATAGGAGAGTGTGACATGTCTGTTCCAGTGTTGTATTCACGGCAGACACCAGTTTACATTCTGGGAAGAGATTTAATGATGAAGCTTAACATGACGATTTCTTTTACTGACAGAGGCATGGTGTGTGCCACTCCTGGGTTACATTATATGAATGTGGGTGAATTTATACTGGCATTTATAGGGCAGGTGACTCTGCGAGGTGTACCGATGGAGCCAGAGGTTTTTCTTTATGGGGTGAGCATTCCGTTAACATGGCTACCTGGATTAGGGGGAAGGATAATGAGGATACCTGATGAATTCCTATTTAGACCACATATACCCATGGATGAAGAGGGGGAACAGATTATTCCCCTAGAGTTAGATGCAGCCATAATATGAGGAGAAATGGCAATGCTCGAAGGAACAGATGACGAGGATAGACCGTGGAGAACAGTGATTGCCATTGGGGAAGGGTGCAGATTGACTGACGTCACTGATGATGACATGTTTAGAGATGATCCATCGGATGATGAAGTGGTGTTCTTTATGAGCATTACATATTGGATTAAAATAGAGAAAAGGGAGATCCCACAACGAATGGCGATAATGGGGCAGCATCCAGCATTTTTAGATAAAGACTTGGAAAAGGTTGCAAGCGCCTTATGGACTGCAGACCCTTATGACATAGGCCTATTAAAGGGGACAGGGGAGGTTAAGATAAATCCAGGAGCAATTTTATGTCGAGCAAGACAGTATCCAATGTCTCAAAATGCTGATGAGGGTATTTTCAAACCTATCTCCACAGTAATGGAACAAGGTATTTTGGCACCGTCAGAATCATTGTGCAACACTGCGGTGTGAAAAAATCAAAGGGAGGGTCGTGAATATTTATACAAGATATGAGACTGGTTAACCAGATTGTAGAGGCAGAGTTTCCTTTAGTTCCTAATCCTGCAATGATACTATGTAGTATCCCAGTAGAAGTGCGATAATTTACGGTGATCAATTTGTAAAATGCATTTTTCTCAATCCCGTTGCACAGGGACTCACAAGACTTGACTTCATTTACGTTCTGCCAAATCCGTCTGAAACATACTAGGCTGTCCCAGGGGTACTTTGAGTCCCCATCAGTCTTTAACAGAGTCCTGCAGATGGATCTAGGCAATATTGATTTGAAGAGCGCTGTGATACAGTACGAAGATGATATTTTGATTTGTAGCATGACAGAAGATGAGTGCAGACAAGACTCATTTCATTTAATGACTATCCTAGCAGACAAAGGATATAAGGTAGACAAAGAGAAAATACAGTACTCTCAAGAAGAGGTGTTGTACATAGGCCAGTTGATTTCACATAAGGGAAAAAGGGTAATGCATGAAAGAGCTGAGGCGATCATGAAAGCTGCAAAACTGCATACCGTAAAGATGATGCAACAGTTTTTGGGACTGTGTAATTATGTAAGAGCATGGGTCTTTGACTATAGTTCGCACACAAGACCTCTTTTGCAGGCTCTGAAGAAAGCACAGGTGAACAAGGAGAAAATAGAAAGGACTGAATAAATGGAGTCAGGATTTGAAGAGTTGAAAAGGGCAATTTGTACAGCTCCTGTTTTAGGAATTCCCAATTATGTTGAGAAGTTTTTCTTGTTTTCATACACAAATGGGCAGTCATGACAGCAGTGCTTACACAGAGGACTACATTAGGGTACAAACCTCTGGCATACTACAGTGGGATTTTGGATCCAGTTATGAAAGGGCACTCCAGTCATTATCAGTCGCCACGTTCACAATTGAGAAATCTACTAGTATTGTAATGGGTTGTTCTATGACACTTTTTGTAGAGCATGCGTTGTTTGCATTTTGAAGAAACCCAAAGGAACGTTGACATCTCAGAGAGCTTTGGCATACGAAGTGATAATCTCAAATCCAGCAATTACAATTGTCAGATGTAAAATAGTGAACCCTGCCACATTTGTAGCTGACCCAGTGGCAGAGGGCGATCATGTGCATGATTGTGCGAATTACATAGAATTATATGATGATATACCGCGCGTAAAGGAGAACACACTGTCAGGAAGGGAGATTGTCTTTATTGATGGTTCTTCAAAAGTGTATCAAACGAGTGGAGAAAGGCATTCTGGTGCAGCTGTAGTGAGATATAGAGCAAATGGCAAGTTTGAGGTTGTAGCAAGTGCAAGACTACCATCTCACTCTTCAGCGCAAGCGGCAGAATTGGTAGTGCTTATTGTCACACTTGAAAATCATGCAGGGCAGGAAGTGACGGTGTACAGTGACTCTGCCTATGTGACGTCAATCGTGCATGCAGGGCTAGCACATTGGAAAAGAAAGGTCTACCTCCGATTGGACTGCACTCCAGTGCAGCATGCATCTTTATTGGGCAGGCTTATTAAGGCACTACAACTCCCAGTAGCCATAGCGATAGTTAAATGTGCAACGCATACTAAGCAAACTGATTTTATTTCTTGTAGGAACAAAGCCGCAGATGCAGAAGCCAAAAGGTTTGCATATTCCCGAGATATTTCAAGTTTTCATACTCCAGATGTTAAGGAAAAAGTAGTCACGATCATGATAGTAAACAAAGGATTTAATCATTTATCAAGAACACAATTAATAGAGATTCAAGGCACTGCACCACAGGAAGAGCAGGAATTACAGAATCGAAGGGGATGTTCTTTATCTCCACACAAACATTATGGTGACAGAATAGCACTGGAAAGCCGGTGATGCCAGTAGCCTTGTTAAGGGTATCGCTTGAACAGCTGCACTAACCTGTGCATGTAACTAGGGAAAGTCTTGCTGCAACAATTGCAGAAGACTGGTTTGTGCCAAATTTGTTAGAACATGTGGCATTTTATATAGTAAACTGCATCGTATGTCAAATGTTTACTGCTGGGTATACACTGTGAACTGTTAGAGGAGTAATTCCTCGACCGAATGGTCCTTTTCAGCATTTACATATCAATTATGTTGACATGCTGCAAGTATGTAATGGATACAGGTATATGATAGTGGTGGTGTGTCCCTTCTCCAGGTGGATCGAAGCAGGTCCGTGTACACACCCTGATGCCACTTGCACAGCAAAAATGTTAGTGCAAGAAGTCTTTCCAAGATGGGGAGTGTATGAGGTGCTGAGATCCGATAATGGGCCACATTTTGTTGATGTAGTATTTGAACAGTCACAAGTTTTCTTCTGCTTATCACCTGCAAACGAACAGGGTATGTGAGAGACTCAATGGCCACCTTAAAGACAGGATTGCCAAACTAAAGTTGACACTGAAAAAGTGGTGGCTACATTGCCTGGCCTTAGCCTTGTATGCATTAAGGAATCAGCCTGGTTCGGACCACCACCTCACACCCCACGAGCTAGTTACAGGGAGGCGAATGAGAATACCTTTAACTCCTCCATCGAAGAGTAGAAGTGATACCGAGAGCGCAGCAAAAATGTTAGGAAATTAATTGAATGACTATTTGACATGTATGACGGCTAGTATCTCTGTCATTTCAGATCAACTCAAGCGCCAGGGGGGTCAGTCTCAGAGCACAGATGAAGACCATTCAGCAACGGGACCTTCTGAACTATTATCGGCTCCAAAACACTTTGCTGGCGACACTGTGCTAATTTAAAACTTAACTAGGAAGTGGCACGAGCCAAGGTTCGACGGCCCTTACTTAGTCGAAAATGTTACTCCCTCAGCAGTAAAGGTTCAAGGTAGACAAGCGTGGATCCACCTCAAAGACGTGAAGCTGCATACCAGTGAGGCCATCGCACCCCCAACGATTGATTTGGAAGCAAGACAGGAAGAAGAATTTCAGCGTGTGCAGGCTCGATCGATGACGAGGAAGAAGGACGATAAAGCTACTAATTAAGTAAATGCAAATTTGCATTTGGACTGGTGTTCTCCCTAGACCATGGGTGCACAACATACGGCCCGCGGGCCAGTTGCGGCCCGCCATGCTCTTTTGTCCGGCCCGCGAGGCACAAAGACTTTCCTAATGGAGGGCGGCCCGCGGCCGCCCTCCATTAGGAAAGTCTTTGTTGTCTTCCGGGCCGGACAAAACACTGGCCGTCATTGGCTCAGCACACATGCACCACGTTGCTCCTACGAGCCACGTAGTGTGTGTGTGCTGACCCAATGGAGGGCCAGCACTACGGCTGGCGTGGTCCATAAGGCTTGATGCCGGAAGGCATTTCAGCCTTGGACCACGCCAGCCGTAGTACGATTCCAGCGTTCCTGCTTACCTGCCGCTTACCTGCCTTCCAGCACGTCTCCGGTAAGTGGTCTGTTTGCGTTTGTGTGTCGGGTCTGTTTTACTTTGTTTGTGTGTGTATGTTGCGATGGGGGGGATGGGGGGTGTCGGATGTGTATGAATGTTGGAATTTGAATGCATTTTATGTGTATGTTGAGATGCGGGGGTGGGGGGGTGTCGGATGTGTATGAATGTTGGAATTTGAATGTATTTTGTGTGTGTGCTGAGATGCGGGGGTGGGTGTCGGATGTGTATGAATGTTGGAATTTGAATGCATTTTATGTGTATGTTGAGATTCGGGGGTGGGGGGTGTCGGATGTGTATGAATGTTGGAATTTGAATGTATTTTGTGTGTGTGTTGAGATGCGGGGGTGGGTGTCGGATGTGTATGAATGTTGGAATTTGAATGCATTTTATGTGTATGTTGAGATGCGGGGGTGGGTGTCGGATGTGTATGAATGTTGGAATTTGAATGCATTTTATGTGTATGTTGAGATGCGGGGGTGGGTGTCGGATGTGTATGAATGTTGGAATTTGAATGCATTTTATGTGTATGTTGAGATGCGGGGGTGGGTGTCGGATGTGTATGAATGTTGGAATTTGAATGCATTTTATGTGTATGTTGAGATGCGGGGGTGGGGGTGTGTCTGATGTGTGTGAATGTTTGTATTTGAATGTATTTTGTGTGTATGTTGAGATGCGGGGGTGGGGGTGGGTGTCGGATGTGTATGAATGTTTTGATTTGAATGTTTTTTGTGTGCTGAGTTGGGGGGGTGGGGGTTCGGGTCTGTATGGGTGCATGTTTGTGTGTGTGCTGAGTTGGGGTTGGGGGGGTTCGGGTCTGTGTGTGTGCTGATTTGGGGGGTGGGGGTTCAGGTCTGTATGGGTGCATGTGTGTGTGCTGAGTTGGGGGGTGGGGGGTTCGGGTCTGTATGGGTGCATGTGTGTGTGCTGAGTTGGGGGGTGGGGGTTCGGGTCTGTAAGGGTACATGTGTGTGCGCTGTGTTGGGGGGTGGGGGGTTCGGGTCTGTAAGGGTGCATGTGTGTGTGCTGAGTTGGGGGGTGGGGGGTTCAGGTCTGTATGGGTGCATGTGTGTGTGCTGAGTTGCGGTGTGGGGGGTTCGGGTCTGTATGGGTGCATGTGTGTGTGCTGAGTTGGGGGGTGGGGGTTCGGGTCTGTAAGGGTACATGTGTGTGCGCTGTGTTGGGGGGTGGGGGGTTCGGGTCTGTAAGGGTGCATGTGTGTGTGCTGAGTTGGGGGGTGGGGGGTTCAGGTCTGTATGGGTGCATGTGTGTGTGCTGAGTTGGGGGGTGGGGGGTTCGGGTCTGTATGGGTGCATGTGTGTGTGCTGAGTTGGGGGGTGGGGGGTTCGGGTCTGTAAGGGTGCATGTGTGTGTGCTGAGTTGGGGGGTGGGGGGTTCGGGTCTGTAAGGGTGCATGTGTGTGTGCTGAGTTGGGGGGTGGGGGGTTCGGGTCTGTATGGGTGCATGCTTGAGAATGTGTGTGCTGCGTTGGGGGCGGGGGGTTCGGGTCTGTATGGGTTCATGCTTGAGAATGTGTGTGCTGCGTTGGGGGCGGGGGTTCGGGTCTGTATGGGTGCATGCTTGAGAGTGTGTTTGGGGTATAGTGTTTGGTTGGGGGTGAGGGGCCATGGGGCATAGTGTTTGGTTGGGGGTGAGGGACAGGGGGCATAGTGTTTGGTTGGGGGTGGGGGCCATGGGGCATAGTGTTTGGTTGGGGTGGGGGCCATGGGGCATAGTGTTTGGTTGGGGGTGAGGGATAGGGGGCATAGTGTTTGGTTGGGGGGTGAGGGACAGGGGGCATAGTGTTTGGTTGGGGGTGAGGGACAGGGGGCATAGTGTTTGCTTGGTGGGTGAGGGACAGGGGGCATAGTGTTTGCTTGGTGGGTGAGGGACAGGGGGCATAGTGTTTTCTTTGGTGGGTGAGGGACAGGGGGCATAGTGTTTGCTTGGTGGGTGAGGGACAGGGGGCATAGTGTTAAGTTGGGGGTGGGAGCCATGGGGCATAGTGTTTGGTTGGGGGTGAGGGGGCCATGGGGCATAGTGTTTGGTTGGGGGTGAGGGGGCCATGGGGCATAGTGTTTGGTTGGGGGTGAGGGACAGGGGCATAGTGTTTGGTTGGGGGTGGGGGCCATGGGGCATAGTGTTTGGTTGGGGTGGGGGCCATGGGGCATAGTGTTTGGTTGGGGGTGAGGGGCCCATGGGGCATAGTGTTTGGTTGGGGGTTAGGGGGGTGAGGGGGCCATGGGGCATAGTGTTTGGTTGGGGGTGAGGGACAGGGGGCATAGTGTTTGCTTGGGGGGTGAGGGGCAGGGGGCATAGTGTTTGGTTGGGGGTGGGGGCCATGGGGCATAGTGTTTGGTTGGGGGTGAGGGGCCCATGGGGCATAGTGTTTGGTTGGGGGTGAGGGGGCCCATGGGGCATAGTGTTTGGTTGGGGGTGAGGGGGCCCATGGGGCATAGTGTTTGGTTGGGGGTGAGGGGGCCCATGGGGCATAGTGTTTGGTTGGGGGTGAGGGGGCCATGGGGCATAGTGTTTGGTTGGGGATGGGAGCCATGGGGCATAGTGTTTGGTTGGGGGTGAGGGGACCATGGGGCATAGTGTTTGGTTGGGGATGGGAGCCATGGGGCATAGTGTTGCACTCCAAGAGTGAACTCAATAATAAAGCTAAAACAGGCACAGTTAGGAGATGTACATCCTTTGCTTTTTTGAGGAAACCTGACTCAACGAAGGCCATACTCCTCTTGGGTAACCCAAACAGCAAACTATAGCAGTCCAAAATAACGGAATGTCCAATCAAGGGTCAATAAAATATATATAATTTAATTAAACAGACGATATACAATAACTAAATCGAAATAAATGATAGCAATGGAAAATGTGTAGTACAAAATGTAAGTTTGAAATGCAATAAAAATCGTTACACCTCAAAAACATCTTTTTCCATGTGTTTAATACAAATTGGGGGTTGAAAAAGCCTCCTGACATGTCCCGCCTACCGCCCCGCCCACTTTTACTTTTCGGCCCACTATAGCCCTTATGTAAGGTACTTTCGGCCCTCTGTCAAAATCAGTTGTGCACCCCTGCCCTAGACACTCCTTTTATATATTGTAGCAGGCATGCAAACTCGTTACTTGAGCCACAGTAATCTTTGAAAATGAACCTTAGAAAGTTGTGGATGTATCACAATTATGCCTAAACGACAAAACTCTTGCTTAAAATCTGGAAACGTGAGCAGTACCCCGATTCGTTTCTTGCAACGTATTTGTTTGACTGACTCTATGATTATCCCAGAAAGTGATGTGAATCGTCTCGTGCTTGCTATCTTTGTATTTTTTCTTCAAACTTATCCTGCTATTGTTAGGTGTGATGTTTACATTCATACTTTTTTGCTGGATCCTAAAAATGGCGCAGTGATTAGAAGGCTGCTCAAAGCAATAGTAGAATAATTGCTGCAGCTACCAAATACGTTACAATTGTCAGAGTAAAGTGTTTTTTCCTTCCTTAAAATTGAGTACAGTAAAAATGAGAAACGTTGAAAATGGTACAGTTTTGGAAAATGAGCAAGCCCAAGGGACACCAGAATGACACAAGTGGAAGTGATATGTTGGTTTGCGATATACATATGCACTGTTATGCTTTGTGCCTTTTTGTTTTTTTATTTATTTGATTGATCCAAAGAAGACAGAAGTCCCTTTGATTCTCCCCACTCCAGTAACTCGTATTGACTTGCCCATTTCCAATGAGTCAAGACCCTTTGTATTATCACCATAGAGCAGAGCTGTTTTAGAGCTATTTCCATGGGTTGCAGTTAAGAGGGAGATACAAGAGAAGTGCAGAGGAGGACAGTGATGAAATAAATAATTACCTAGACAGTGCAGCACATTTGGGTCATAACATGTAGAATCAGCACATGAAACAGGTGGGAGAGAGAACATCCAAAGAGAATTGCTACGTTTGTGCTCTCATACCTTATACCATGAATGCTGCCCGAACTTTCATTGCCAGAGAAATCCCGGAGTACGATGCAAGATGTCTTGTTCATTGCATGCATGACAAGAGGCCAGTTTCAAGGAAATTGGGCCACTTTGCGATGGAGAAAAAATTGTAATTTCTGTTACGGGATGATTATATCAAGACTACGCAGATGGAAAAGGAGCCTGCATGGAAAAGCAAGATGCTTACGTATCCTAGGGCAGGACAGGATGAAGTGGTCATAAAGGAAATTAAGAAGATGGACTGTCCTGATAAAGTAGAAAAGCCTTGGGTGCCTGGATGTTGGGAATGATCTCAGATGTTAGTCAATAGACGAGTGAAAACCAAGAAGGGATGGGAAGAAGGACTGATGTCCTGTGCATCTCATCTATTGAAGTCAGAATACGTGAGAGAAGTACAAAAGGTGAATGATGAGTGCTTGAAGTCATGGGCCGAACATGCCAAGCTGCTGACATGGTTAGAAGATGAATCAGGTCCAATAATGGTGATACCATTGACAAATGAGACATTGGGCCTCATTACAAATCACGCTGTCCGGAAATAACGGTGGCGGTAAACCCGCCGCCACCGTTGTTTCCGTACCGCCTGATCCCGACTCCTGCAGGCGGGAGGTGATGTTCCCGCCAGGTTTGACCTGGCGGGTTTAACACCGCCCGCCTGCAGGCGGACGAGGAAACACCGGCAGCATTACAAGATGCTGCCGGTGTTTCCGTGAACCCCATTCCCATTGAGTCCTATAGGACTCAATGGGAATGGGGATTAACACCATTCTGCCTCCGTGATTCCTGGGAAACCGGGGTTGTAATGCCCCGGTAATTCCGGGAATCACGGAGGCGGAATGGTAATACGAGTCCGGCGGTAACCAGGCAGTTTTACCGCCTCGGTTACCACCGGATTCGTAATGAGGCCCATTTTGCTTTCGAGGAGAAGGAAAAAAGCATGTGGGGACTAATGTAGGATGCAAGACTACAGTTGATGTCTCTAAAATGGGAGCAGGGACAGCCGTCCTAATGGATCGATATTGGGCCTGTGGATCCAGAGCTTATATGAAGCTACCAAAAGATTGGGGAGGAACGTGTTCCTTAGTGATCATTCATGTTCCAGCGTTAGTAATTTCTCAAAGCGACTTAAAGATTGGTGAGTTTCCAAAAGCAGATGCCCATTTGATAAGGAGAAGATCTCTTGAATTTCTCAATCGGACAAGAAGGGAGAATTATTTCTCACCTAAATCAATAGAGACTTTTGATTCTATTCCGTATGAACACAGGTTGTTCAGCCAGACTTCAGCAATATTCACGACTATCTTTATGCCTGGGATCCAGACAATGGCAAATGCAAAGTAGTTACAAATCACTCACTGGGAGCTCCTGCAAACAATCAACACTACCATAAGGGGATTGAATGCTATCAGAGAAGAATTGAGAGCCATAAGGCTGCTGACTCTCCATAATAGATATGTCCTTGATGTGATTACAGCTATGCAAGGAGGAGTTTGCGCCAAAATCGGTCCATAGTGTTGCACATTCATATCTTCTCACGATGACGAGAATGTGACCTTGACGGAGGCCATAACGTTGCTGACAACGTTGGCCTAGCTCCTGAAAATATTGATTGCTTGATTACTACACCTAGCTGCTGAATATATTGATTTCTGTACTCTGCCTAGCTGTTAAAAACACTAATTGTTGCACCTGGGCTAGCTCCTGAAAATATAGATTGCTGCACTCTGACCTAGTTACTGAGAACATTGATTGCTGCACCTATCTGCTGAATATATTGATTGCTGTACTCTCCCTAGCTGTTAAAAACACTAATTGTTGCACCTGGCGTAGCTGCTGAATATATTGCTGCACTCTGCCAAGCTGTTAAAAACACTAATTGTTGCACCAGGCCTACCTCCTGAAAATATTGATTGCTGCACTCTGTCCGAGTTACTGAGCACATTGATTACTGCACCTAGCTGCTGAATATATTGATTGCTGTACTCTGCCTAGCTTTTAAAAAGACTAATTGTTGCACCTGGCCTAGCTATTGAAAATATTGATTGTTGCACCTTGCCCAGTGCCAAAACCAATCATGGTCATTACAAGCCTAGGGGATCGGCCTTGCTCAAAAGGGTCATTCATCTTGGTAGGGAACGGCCTCGCCTGTCTATGGTGTGCGTGTCACCACCCCCTCCCTTGCCCTATCCCCTTCCTCCCTAAAGTTCCCACTTTCCCTGCGCCAACACTCCCACCCCAGATCACTTCCCCAGCATACATCAGTGAAACATCAGGTTCCACCGTGGCAGTCAGTTCTCATCCCACATGTCCCATTACCGGACACACAAGGAGATTTAGACTATCATCACAGACTGGTGCTCACCACACCCAAAGGTACATTACAGTCCCCACGTTGTCTGTCATCCCATCCACCTTGCAAATACCTAAAAAAAAACAGATTCATGACACACTAATCTCGATGCAAACTACACCTCAGCTAACCCATAGATCACCTCCACCTATAAGGTTGTCCCTCTCCACTCCAGCATACTAAATGTCACACACAACTGAAAACACGTAAAATAAATCCTAAGAACTACAATACTAATATTAAGAAGCCTGACCACACTGACTCTGTGCTACATCTGAAAGGTGCCCTTATTAATACAAGATCAATCACAGCCCACGCCTTAGACATTGCAGACCTTATCAAAGTTAATGATCTAGACATTTTGGCAGACACAGAAACTTGGCTTCATATGGCCTCAATTCCCTCCCTATCACTAGCCATCCCAGAAGATACACAATCTATAGGAAGGACAGAACAACAGCTCAAGGAGGTGGAGTAGCTCTCCTACCTAAAAATGCCCTTGATATCAGAATATCAGGAGATTTCCCCATCCCCTTGGGTGTAGTAATCACTTTGAAAATTGAACTCACACACACTTGTACTTGCACCCTCCACATTGTCTATAGACCCCCAGGTACCCTATCCACCTTCGAAGATGACATTACCTCTCTCCTAGCCTTCAGTATGAAACCACATTCCAAAGCCATCATCCTAGGTGACTTTAACTTTGATCTGAATGATCCTTTGGACACCCATGCAGGCTTCCTAGCCAACTCCATTAAAGCTCAAGGATTCTCGCATCGTATCTGCTCACCGACCCATGAGAAAGGACGTACCTTAGATTGAATTTCCGACACTAACTGTGTCATGGACATCCTATCTAACACCCCCTCACCATGGTCTGACCCAAACACCATAATCTTCTCCGCCACTATAATGACCAAACCCACCAAATTTACCCCACTCACATCTACGTTACCATCTAGAAGCTCATAAATTATCAACTGTGACAACATGCTCCCTCTCTTATAACCACCAATGTTGCCTCTAATTTTTTGAGCTGTGTGCGCCAAAGAATAGTTGTGTGCGGGCTGTTTTTCAGTCATGTGCGCAACTGAGTGATGTGCCGCCAGACGGGTGGTGGTTGGTGCGGCGGCGCCGGCCCTGTGCCCCACCAGTGAGCAAGTGCTTAGTGATATGATTCCACAGTGTGCAAGCAAGGAATGCGAATTTGCGGCACAACAAGCTCTACTTCAAGGGACATTTGGGTGCTCTATTTTCCTCCTAAGATTTTGACTCATCGCAAATTGTGTCCTTTTAAATCTCCTAATATTAGCAAGATCTTTTGTTTTATGATGGGTTGGTACAAGAACAGAGGGGTTCTTCTAGTGGAACACAGAATTTGCCTCACAAATTAATAATAGTAGCACTGCATTAGCTCCTGCATTCTCAGTTCACTAAATGTATGGAATATAAAGGAAATGCTTTCTTTTGGTTTAATGAAATAAGCAATAAATTAACATGATTAATGACAAAGACGACTTAATAGAAGGGGGGTTTGGATGGTCATTGGACACTGACAGTTAAATAAAAAGCACTGAATCATGTAATCTCAGATTGTCCTGGAAGTTAACCCGAGTCTCAGAAAGTCTGCCAAGAAAAGGGTGACTACTAGACTACTGGTACAGCATCATAAGAGCACTCTTAGTGTTGTGCAACGAAATCAGAGGTCCAGCAAGAGGCAACACTCTAACAAGGAAGGGTTTAGTATATTTTGTTTACTGTTTTATTCAACATGAACAATAAATATAAAGATGAAGGACTCCGAGACTGGTATAGTAGCACTAGCAGCTAGGTAGCACGTTACAAAATAAATTGTTTTACAATCAATTAAGAAAATAAATTAAACTATTATGTAACTAATACAGAAAACAAACATTTCTCATCAGATAGGAAAACAACAGGACAGAGAGCACCACCAGTTTTGACATATATTGTAAGCTGATGAGATGTTAATACAAGAAAAAATAAAAATCTACACATTTTCATTTAAATGAAGGGATACGTGAATGGCGTACATACCAATTGCTGTTCATTAATGTTGGAGTGTGTCAGTAACATTTCAACAGCATAAACAGGTTTCCGTTGAAAGCTTCTTTCTAATATGCTTTTGTTTTTAAAAGTCAAAGTTCTCTCTGATGAGCAAAGCATCAATAATCTCTAAAAGCCACAAAGTGAGAAGTCAGGCCAATCATAGTGTCAGCAATGGCATTGATGAGGAGTTGACGGTGTCTGTGGTTATCTACACTTCAGCTACACTACACTTCTACACCACAATGCCAGGCATGCCGTAGCAGCACTACTGAAACTTGAGTCTTTTGAGCTCCTGTCAGACTCCCCCTGATTCACATGCTTCTCTCGCCTGCCTTGGCTGCTCTTCCAGTGCTGACACACATCACCAAGATTTACTTCATATGTAATAGATACACCTTCGTACGCATGAGCATGTCAAGGTGACTTTCTTCCAGTCGAGTCCTTGATTTGGTCTGAATGCTGTTCATGAGACTGAACCCTCACTCACACTCTGCACTTGAGGCTTGAAATGTGTCGCATATGTCCATGAGCTGTGCCACTACATTGTACTCCGTGGCATGTTGAAGTGTGAAATTCACCATGGCTTGAAAACATTTGAAAGAACCACACTTGTTCCTCTCTGCTACCATGTACTTTAAGGCATTATACTGCGTAACGATGGGATCCAGCGCAAGCATGGTAGGGTCTGATTCTAAACAGTCCACCTCCTTACAATCTAAAATGTCTTTGTGTTTTTCAGCAAGATGCTTAACATTTTCTATTCCAAAGTCAAAACTGCATTGTTGAGTGGCTAGTCAATCAAAATCAAAACTGGCCCAGTCCTTCAGTTTGTTTTCTGGAAACCTTTTCTCCATATGCTCACACACCAAGCCAATAAAACTGAGAATAGATGCAGTACTGAAGTCCTTCTCATTGTCAGAGTATGTTGAGATCAGATCTCTAACTGTGCTGCTCCAGAACACTTCCTGACCTAGGTGTCCCCTAATTAATCTGGTTGATCTTGCTGCGTGCAAACTGCATGGTTTCAATTGAGATAAGACTGCTTTTTCGGAGTAACTTGGACAAAGAAATGTGATAATTGGGGTCAGACAGTTTCTTGAAACAGTATTTCGCTATAGGATAATTTTCCTCCTTCATTTCCTGATCCAAGTGTTTTAGCAACACCTCATAATTGCGCATTAATGCATTCACTGTAAATTGTCTTCATTACCACCTCACTTCATTGACAGGTCAAAATGACAAATCATCACATTCATTGACAGATGCTATTTCTTCAAATTTAGATTTTCTCAATGGAGATCTTTAAAACACAGAATAAACAGTTCTTAGCAAGTTTTCGACTTCCCTAATCATTGGCACCTTCTTCCAAGCATCCCCGATGCCCAATTCTTCATGGTGAGCTACACAGTGTTGCTCAATTAGAGGTGGAATAGATTGTTTAAGCCTTGTAGCAACACTATTTTTTTGCCAAGCATAACGGATGCACCATCTGATGTGAACATCACCATTTTCTGCAGATTCAGACCATTGGCAGAGTATACATTCAGTAATTGCTGAAGTGACAGCTTCAGCATTGCAAGACATTAACTTGACAATTCCATTGAAATAGTTTTGTACTTTGAATGTGGTGTTGCTGGTGCAAGAGATTTGATTTTAAAGTAAATAACTAACATTTTGCTGACAGAAATGTCAGTGCTTTCATCAACAATCAGAGTGTGAAATGGAGCATTGCAAACTTCTGCCAAGATTTCTGATCTGATTACGCTGCTGATGGACTCCAGGAATTCAAACGCATAACTTGTACTTCTCCAGCTGTCTGGTATTTTGGTGTAGTGCTCTATGTGATTGTGAATTTCTTGCACAGATAGCATGGAAGTGTTTAATTTTACAGTTAGCAAAACATTGTGCAGTAGAACTTTCACCTCTTCAGGCTTGGACCGTTGTCGCACAACCATGGCCAATCTATTACCTCTCTCAGTTGACGTTTGTGTCAGCATATTATGCAATCCAAACCCCAGTTTCTCTGCCGCATTCTTGTGCCAGAGAGCCCGTACAGCAGAGACATGAACTTTTCCAACTAAATGGCATTTCATGTAGTCCAATTTCCACCCATCGGCCCATTTATTTCCTGTAGAAAATGTTCCAGTGCCTTTAGCTTTCGCACATACTATGCAAATCAGGCCCACATTAGCATTGTACTAAAAAATCTCTCCAAGTCGCACGTGTACCTTATCTTGTGATTTCAGGGATTCTGTTTCGACTATTTCCTTTAACCAATCCTCTTTGAAAGCAGCGCAACATTTCTTCTTAGGTGGTGCAGCAGCTGCTGCAGCACTCCCTTGCCCTTCCCTTGATGAAGAAGACTTGGATCTTCTAAAGTTAAACAGTTTATCCATTATCTGGTTAAAAAATAAATAGCATTTATTTGCAGGGAAACAAAGTGCTGTGCTGCTGCTGTCTATGTGCAAGTGGACAACGTGTATTCATCACACCAGGCCAAAGGCAGATGCCTTTTATGCCTGACTATTAGTTTGCATCTTGAATTGTTTACCCAGCCCAGGCAGGCACACAAGCACAAGTAGCAAAATGCGTATCTAACATGAGCTACAGAACACATGATGACTAAATGAGCAGCTTGCACCTTATTTGGACTCGACTGACTGCCCATAACAAGCTGGTATAGGGAAGCACAGTGGTGTGTGTTCCAAGGCTGGCTAGAACTCCAGTACCACTGCCTGTTGCACTTGAAAATGTCTAATATTGGTTGTCCTTCCAGACCACCACCCATGTCATTTGTTGTTACTTTTACTCTTGCATTTGTGCTGGAACAAATGTGCAAAACACCCAAATCATGTGTATTCATTTTTCCACCCACTGTCCAATCCTCTCCTTCCCTTAGTTTCTTTCCTCCAGCAGACTGAGGTCTGGAGACCCCTTGCGTGGACACAGTACGGCACTGCATGGAGAAGCCTAGGTGCCCTGAAACTACCGCGGTGGTGATGTGACGCAGTATAAAAGCGTATTAGCATAACCGCACATGACAAACCATTTTTACTTACTCAAGAAAGGACATACCACCACGTACAACATTTTAAACTACATCTGTTCTCCAACGCCTACGCGCATTGTATAACTTTCAAAACAAAAGTTGCTTTTATCTAAAAACGATCATAATAACACACATACACAATTGTTGTTGGATATGCTGGCAAACCTTGGCTTTGACTGCCAAGCAGCTTTGCTTGGCAGAAATTAACAATTAGATCTTCCATAGGGAGCTTGTAGATGATAGGACCTTGGTTTGGAAAGTTATTTTTCTGGTTGCTAGGACCCGTTTTAAAACCACATTGACAGCTCAGTGAATGAAAAAGGTAGTGGGGTGCTGCATTTCATTCAAGCTCTCCTAAGTGCCACAAGTCTTCTCCTGGCACACTCAAGCTTCTCTATGTACCACCTGTGGTATGGCTGGGTGGGCATTGTGGCATTTGCAGGGATCACTGCTGTTGTGAAATAACCAGACAAGTATCCTCTGGAGATCGTGAAACAGGGAAGAGGGAGGGGCAAAGGCCATAGGCACATTTAGAAGTTGGTAATTAGTAATTTGAGGCATTTTTTCTGGGAGCGTTACAGGGCAGCAAGAGCGTGGAGAATTGAAATCTGGGACCTATCTGAGTCTATTTATTTAGCATCTCTGCTGGCTCTCGTGGCCATCGATTGCCACGGTACCAAACCCGAGTTCACTTTTGTGGGATTTTTCTGAAATGATTGGATGATCTTAGAAAGCTGCGGTCGGTGGTGAGAATGGGCTGAGCTCTAATTTAATGGGGGCGATGCTAGAGCTGGGCAGAAGGTCCTGCAGGATTCATCCACAGTCCCCGCACCCTCGAAGCCTTGTGCTTACAGTGGGTGTGTTTTAGTCAAAATGAAAGTTCCCCGTGCCCATCAGAAAGTAATACGTTTCGTCTTGCCATGTATATTCATGATAATTCTGTTTAATTTTCATTGAATTTCTCTTCGCCACCTCCCGCACTACCCAGGTGCCTGACCTTTTACAAAATACATGTGACCAGATCCAACGATGGCCAAGTGCTCCTGCACATGCATGATAATCCTGGCATTACTTGCACGTTTTCATTGGCCCTCATTACGACCCTGGCGGAATTCGGAAAACGATGGCGGAAATGCAATACCGCCATCGAATAGCGCTCGGTGCGACTATGACCCGTCACCGCAAAGTACGAAGCCATTAGCAACACCGTAGTGAACGCCAACGCTAACTGCACCAAGCACGCGCGCGCGCGCCATGCCAAACTGTAAACACCACCATGGCGCAAGGGTACGCTAATTCCGACCCTAGCGGACATGTACCTAACGCCATCAAGCATGGCGGAATGTAGCATTCCGCCATGGTGAGAAGTACGGCATCGCGAATCAACCGTAAACGGCCCCACTGAGTGCCTGTACACCGCTCCCTGCCCACAAAGTACAACTCCCCGTAGGTGCAATGAAGTCACAATGCAACCATTGAAATGTACAAGTCACCCATGCATGCCAACAAACAAATGAAACACAAGAGGGGCCAATGGGAGCTGCAGGGCACAGATGGCACGAATACAGAAGCCATCCCAATGGACATGACCACAGTCCCCCACCAAGAAACGCACGCAAACACAGGCACCTGTGACCAGCAATATTCCGAAAATCACATCATTCCACCAGTCCACCTGGCTGACCGGCATCTGTTACACAAAACCCAATCCCCCACCCCTGAGCATGACAACATTCAAACAGTCATATTGGCAGCCCCCATCCCTGACCTCACGGGCTTCGTAGGCAAACGCGCCCAGTACAGTACCACGCAACTAAACTCCGAAGCTGGAACCCAATGCAGATCTCCTCACAATACATCGCTCCCCAAATAGGAATATGCCACATCACTTGCAAAGAAGAACGCTACACGGGCCAAATCAGAATAGAAATTTAATGCACAACAAAATCACCAAGCCCATACAGCCATCAGGCCATGAACTCCAAAACACATTTCACCATTGTGGGCTGCATCCGCAAGAAATGACCAGCCACTACTTGTGTGACGCCCTGTTCCATCATGGTACACAGAGCCACATTCACGTACGAAAAGGCAACATGGAAGCGCACAGAACCGCAGGGCCGTCCCAATGGGGAGGCACTAGTCCAGCTGAAAGGCGGAAATGTTGCTCCGAGCCACCAGTACTGCGTAAGGGCATGTGGCCCATTGGCGATCGTCCCATAAGATCGTAATGCTGCTCCACTGATTAACACGAAGCAGCAGGTGTCGGGAGTAAAAGCCATCTGCAGGAGTGGCATACAGATGGCAGTGGCAAAAGGGGAGGAGATACCTGTCAACCAAAAGAAAAGAAAAAGAACAGAATGGCCATCAGAACTACATTCGAACAACTCACTTCAATGATCACACTAAATCCACAGCCATATGCATGCTAGCCCACTCCAAAGGTTCATCACCACCCAAAAACCACTTGCGACTCATAACTATCTATATCGAGGTGTAAACACCATCACAAACGAGTGTACCTGTGCATGCGTCTGTGAAAACAGAATCCATCAGATGGGATTGGTAACGTGCATGGACACAAGTGTCTGAGGGCGCGTCGAGACAGGGAGGGCTCAACAAGGCCAGATAGACGATGGTCCCACTATGGCAGCCCTGCATCACATAGCGTAGGGGAGGCGGATAGATTCCAAGAAGCCCTGTACATGGCAAACTCTGTATCAAATCACCTGCCCATGCATCCATTCATCATTCCCTCATCCCGGGATTAAAACGCCTGAATATTTACTCACATAACATTAGAAATATCCATTGAGTCTGTGCGTTATGCAGCCTGCAAAATCCACAGTGCCCCAGCCCGTAATTCCAGTGCAGTGAAGTAACATGTATTTGGGAACGTCCGGCCTCATCGCCCACGTCGCTATTGCGCATCCCAAACCATTCATATCAATCATTGCATCCTCGCCATGGCCCCTGTCCCAAGGACATTGAACAATAGTACGTTATATTTGCAGTCAGACCTGTGGGCATTTCCTCGCCGCTAGCTGAAAACCGAAAGCGCCGCCCTTCGAATTCCTCATTTGCAACATCACGTCGAAGAGGCATCTGTGGCCGTTTGAAATCACTAATTAATCCATCGAGTGCGGCTGTGTGTGAAAATGGCAACTGCCTTCACCCACAAATGGGACGCCCCGCCCGTCGTTGCAACTCGGTACAGTGATGCATGAGGGTCCACCGTTACTCGAGTACTACGTTCCACTGACCCTTCACAAGTCTGTTCGCGACTGCACAGATAGTATGTGAAACAATGGGACCACAGCAGAATGAACATATCAACCAATGTTACACGGCCATCGGGTACAAATACATGATTGCAATAGCAAGATGCCATTCCCCGAATTGCAGCGTTGTGTGCGGGACGTGCTCGGCCAAAGGGGAGAGCAGTTTGCACAGGTGGAATGAATCACCACAGGTGGAGGCCATACAGCCTGAAAACACATAAATTGCACACCCAGTCTCCTCCCACAACCACACCGAAATGCTACCGGCAGGACTCGCGATGTTGGCCCTGGGGGACATGATAGCACTGCAAGTACTCCAACTCCAAGAAGAAGACGAACACCAACTACAACCGGCCGCACGGAGGAGACGCAGGAGGAGGAGGAGGGCAAGGCAGGGCCAGCAAGGGCCGCCAGCACAGCCACTACCACCACGCAGGCAGCCCGCAATCCCACGCCTCCGAGCACATCCGTTCAACCTCACTGATTAGCAGATCCACACCCTCTACCGTCTGGACCGGGACACCATAGCCGCCATTGTGGACATGACACAGGCTGACCTTGTCAGCATGATAGATAGCCCAACCGCCATCCCACCCCTACTGAAGGTGGTGTCTGTACTCCACTTCCTGGCCACAGGCACCTACCAGCACACAGTCGGACAGTTGCATGGCATTTCTCAGCCACTGTTCTCACGGACACTATTGCAAGTGCTCGATGCCCTCCTGCAGCACGCAGACGACTACATCTCCCTACCACGCTCGGAGCAGGAAATTACCAACACAAAAGTGGGATTCCATGCACTTGCCGGCATACCGGGTTGCATTGGTGCCATCGACTGCACCCATGTGGAATTGGTCGTCCCACATGCCATGGAGGCCCAGTACCGCAACCGAAAACAATTTCATTCTCTGAATGTACAAATGGTGTGTGACTCCAACAGGATCATTACACATTGTTGTGCCAGATTCCCTGGATCAACCCATGATTCTATGGTCTTGAGGAACTCTACAATACCACGCTACATGGAGCGACACGCAGGGAACAGATCCTGGCTACTCGGTGAGTCTCATTACATGCATGATAATGTGGGGTATGTGATTCGGCAATGACCTGGCAGGAAGGGGGGGGGGTGCGTACGTAGCAATGGCATTCCACATCATACGTTTATCGTCCACATACAGGTGATGCTGGATATCCACTGAAGAGATGGCTTCTCACACCAGTCCGGAACCCACGGGACCAGCATGAGGAGGACTACAACCATGCCCACTCACGTACCCGTGTAGTCATTGAACAGGCATTCGGCCTACTGAAGGGTCGTTTCCGCTGCCTCAGCAGGTCTGGCGGGGCACTCCTGTACCGCCATGTGAAGGTTGCAAAGATGGTGATGGCATGTGTCATGCTCCACAACATGTGCGTACGTAGAAATGTGCCCATGCCCCCTGACGCAGAACTGCAAGCACCTGATGATGGTCATGATGAGGGTGGGGATGTGGCAGCACCTCAAGGAGTCTGCGAGGCACCGGAGGGCCGTGACATTCGTCAGCATCTCATTGATGTATGCTTCTAGCACTCACGCCTGGTGGCTGATACATGGACACGGGACTCGTGCGTGTGTGTCTGGGACATGCACAATATGGACTGTACGCCTATGATGGCCTAGTACACAAAGATCAATGTCCACACATCTCATTGGTTGATCGTGCACTGTTTATGGCATATGTGATATCATGTTGTACACCCTATCGACCCGCCACCCAAGTGAGCCCAACACACCCCCTCCACCCTCCTACCTCCCCCCCGAACACCAGTGTCCACAGATGCTCATTGTCAGTGGGCAGTCGCTATTGCAAGCCCCCTCTGCGGGTATCAGGGGCACCCCTGCCTGTGGAGCGCAGGTTCCTCCCAGATCTACGTTGGGGGCTGCCCTGGACGGAACTTGCAACGGATGATGTCTCTGCCTGCTCACGTCCATGCATGTCCCTAAGGGTTTGCGAGAGCTCAGTGAGCACACGGCGCACTGCGGCAAGTTCGGCACATACGTCCTTGGACGTCGCATGCAGTTCCCACCTCAGGCTCTCGGTGCTTCTCTCCATTTGGACTCCCAGGCTCTCGGTGCTTCTCTCCATTTGTGCCCTTAGTGTCTCTGTACCTCTCTCCATTTCTGCCCTGAGTGTCTCAGTTGATGTTTCTATGTCTGCCTTAGTGCCCCCACATTCATCGGCATGGTCCTTGAGGAGCGTGGCCAGTTGCTGCTGTTGCACGATTAACTGGTCGAGGGACTGTTGCCTCTGCTGGGCCATGGCCATTTGCGGGGGTGTCACAGAGGGGCTGTTGACCTCATGTTGCCTTGCCACAGGGCTTGTGGGGGATGGCCAGTCGTCGTCTTGTGGGTGCCCCTGCGTGGTATCCTCATGTTGTACGGGATGGGACAGACAGGGGGATTGGGGCAGGTCATGGATGGATCTGACTTCGACATCCCCGTCTTCTGTGTCGGAGCATGCTGCCATCAATGGGGTGTCACCTATGGTGCTGCTGCCACCAGAGGCAGTGCCTTCTGTGGCATCCGTTGGGGGGACCTGTGGTGGTGGTGGTGTGGGCATGCTGGCTGCTGGGGTGCCTGTTGATGTTCCCTCCTCTGTGCTGCCACCTGATTTGTGCTGCTGCCGTGTCTTGATGCGTGCAGCTGAGGTGGAGGGTCTTTGGCCGTTGGTCTTGGCCCTCTTTGCAGGTGTGCTGGTAGGGGTGTCCTGAAGCTCGTCGTTTGGATCGGACCCTGTGGTGGAGTAAAGGAGGGCGAGGGTTATTGATGGGTCTGTGGGAATTGGAATGGCATTGTATCACATGCATTGGGGTGGTACCTGAGGGTGATTTGGGTCGGGGCCTTGGAGGTGCTTTCATTTGTGTGTGGAGTGAGGGTGCAGTTGTTTGGCAGCCTGCAGTTAGGGTGTGCCTGCTGCACGTGTAGTGCATGTTTTAGGGGTTTTTAATTATTTATGTATTTATTGTGGGTTTTAACGTGCGCTATCAGGCCGATGTGTGTGGACGTTCTCCTGGACATGTGTTTCTGTTGCACTATGTGGACACATGGTACTTCACATGGATGGACTTTGTGGATTTGGCATTGTTTTATCTGGCCCACCTACCTGAATCTTCGGATGTCTGCACTCCTTTCTCCATCCCTCCGACTCCCTCTATGCTCTCCATTCCGATGGTGGAGGCACAGATTTCTTCCCAGGGGGTCAACTTGATGGGTGATTCAGGACCTCCCCCGGTGGCTGTGGCAATGTTGCGGTTGGCAGAGAGTATGCTGCGGACGCGTATCCGCAGGTCGTCCCATCGCTTTCGGCATTGCTGTGGGGTGCGGGGTGCGGTCCCCACCGCACTTACCCGCTGTGCCACCAGAGCCCATATGGCCTTCTTGTTCGCAAGTGCCGTCCTGGTCATTTGCGTGGAGAAGACGGCGGCGGCATTCTCCTGGAGGGTCTCTGTTAGCACGGTGAGTTCCTCACGGGAGAAGTGGACCTGCCGCTTGCGGTCGCACGCTTTCTTCGCTACTTTTCCCATTTTTCTTGGTTTCGCTAGGGTGGATGACGGGTTGGGGTGTGTCTCAGGGTAGTGTTTTTAGTGGTTGTGTGGTTTTAGTGGTTTTATAGGTGTACGGCGGGATGTTTCCCGTTCCGGGCCCATGTTTTTACTTCCGTTTCCGTATATTTACGGTCACCGTACTTTCCGGTAGGCGCACACTGCGGTGTCCGCTGTGATGGGTGGCGGTATTGCACCTAGGGCGCCGTATGGCGGCGGTGTGGGCCGTTTTGGGGTCATTTCCGCCATCGCGGACTTTGCACTTCCGCCATGCCGTGGTGCTCGTGCCCGATGGGTCGGAATGGGCCGCACTTTGCTCCTTCGTGCAATGGCGGAAACGCTATTTACGCTGTGGCGGTCCGGTCAGTCACTTTCCGCCAGGGTCGTAATGAGGGTGATTGTCAGTAACGTGCCTAGGCTTCCTATGCATGGCGTAAAAACATGTGGGTTGTGACTTGTCATCAAATTACATTCAGAGTACTTGTCCTCCAAAACATGGTTTATCCTCCTTGCGTTTCAGAAGACGTGGGCAACACCATGCCCTCTCAAACGCGTGGCAAGATCACACTGCACAGGAGTCCATTTAGGGAGAGTGGCCAGTAGACATGGAATGAAGATGGTTTCACCGAAAAACGTGCAGTACAACAAAAAATCATATTTGTTTTTTTATGTACAAAATACATGCATGACTGAGCAAGCTCAGCTTCGACTTGCCCAATGCCCATCATCAGGGGCGTTGCTAGGGGGGGGCTAAGAGGGCTATAGCCCCTGATCTTTTGGTTGTAGCCCCGGATAGAATCTTAGGAGCTACAGCCAAAAGGCTAGCTAGCCCCCAGTCCCAACAGTTCTGACATCAGCATAGCCCCGGGTCTTTTCCAGACCTAGCAACTCCCCTGCCCATCATTGTTAAAGGGCGTAGTTTCAGTTCCTTTACATCAAATGTTGAGAATGGATTGAGTAAAAACGCTACCTGAAATAGAAGCTTGGGTTACAATGCTGCAGATAATGAAGTTCTGTATTCTCATCTTACCGGACATCGGCAGAGAGGCCTCATGACCAGAGGCCGACCTATTAATGTAGTAAAGGAAGTAAGATCACGGGCCTCATTATGAGGCAGGCGCTCCCGTAATGAAGGGTGCCGGTACAGGACCGGTACCCTTCTTTACGGGACGCCCTATTATGAGGTTCCCTTTGCGGGACCCGGTAAGGATGCCTGGTAAAACCAGGCGTCCTTACCGGGTCCCACGAGGGGACCAGGGAGCTAATAACGGGCCCGTTGTTAACGGGCCCGTTATTAGCTCCCTCCCCATTCCCATGGAGCCCTATGGGGGCTCAAATGGGAATGGGGGTTGGTTTTTCCAATGAGGAGTTACCGGGTCCTCCAACGTTGGAATAGCCCGGTAAATCCTCATTGGAGGAACCCGGTACTGGAACCCGATATGGAGGCAGCCATGCCCTAATTAAGGGCATGGCTACCTACATACTCGTAATGAGGCCTGTGTCTTTTAGACAACGCGTTAGCTAGCAGTGTGCACAGCACACAAACCTGCGCTCACATAATTTGCAGGTGCAACATATTTGTGACATACTGCAACACGGACAAGAAACTATTTGTTTCGTTGTAATTTATTTTGCAAGTATACCGTAAATATATATATATATATATGTATTTCCAATTTATTTTTATGATACATTATTTCTCAAGTCTACTTTTTCTACATCAACGGAGGCTATTTTAGGTGAATCGTTCTTCAGTGCTGCGCCTCGACTACCAGCAGGTTTGTGAAGCTCGGGCAGTCAGGAAACAAGCTGGGAGGACTACCCCAAGGCAGCTCAGGAATGTATGTTTATTTCATTTATTTATTGTGCATTTGTAAGGTGCTGTGTTTCAAAGCGCCCACAGGACAACGGGTAGGGAACGTGGGAATGAAAGGCAAAATATAATAAAAATGAAGAGAAGAAAGAAGTGGTACCACTAGGCCTTGCGAGCATTCAGAACGTGCAAGTGCAGAAAGAGATAGGGACGAGTGGGGTTTGGGGGTGTAAGTGGTAGGGGTTCCACGGAGAGAAGTGCTAGGGAGAACGTTTGTAAGCAGCTGTTAAGTGCCTGGCAGAGATCACTTGGTAAGAGTGGTCAACTGCCAATACAATGAGTGCAGGCCTGTGGGACAGCACAGGCCAGTGGGAGCCCGAAGGCAAGTGCAGGGGGAGAGCAGAGGCTGAAGGTGATTGGGGGGGGCAGGACCCAGAAGGACATATAAGGGCCCTGGTCACCAATCTAAGCGACTGATGGGTTTAGCAAGTGAGGGAAAGGGGGAAGGAGAAGGTGAAAAACGAAAGTCTTGAGGAGCTTCTGGAATTTGAGGAGATTCGGCTCAGAACAGAGGGGAAGGGGGAGGCTATTCCAGAGGAGGGAGCCAGCCGAGGAAAGAGATTGGCCACCAGATCGCTGTTTAGAGAAGCGCTTGACACACAGAGTTGTCACCGGAGGACCATAAAGATCTGGGGGGAGAGTATTTGGTGAGAGCCAGTTGTAGATAGCGTGGTCCCTGGCCCCAGAAATTCTTATGGATGATGCAGAGGGATTTGAATTTGATCCTTGCGGCAACTTGGAACCTGTGGAGAGATTTTAGGGCTGGAGAGATGCAGTACCTGGGCTTGAGGCCTAGGATATGTCTCGCAGCCCTATTCAGGATAAGCTGGAGTGGACTTAGAGAGGAAGAGGGAAGAAAGAGTCTGTTGCAGTAGTCAAACCTAAAGAGTTCCAGAGCTCTGGAGACATTGAGCTTTTGGGGGAAAGTGAGGAAAGAAAGGATTCCTTTGAGGAGGCAGAGTTGAAAGTGGGCCTTCTTGGTAAGGTCCTGGATATGAGGGAGGAAGGAAAGAGAGGAGTCAAAGATGACTCCAAAATTTCTGGCTTTAGATGAAGGAGAAGGGGAGAGACCATAAAGGGTGGCAAGGGTGAAGGGAAGATAAAGGGAGCAGGATTCCCAATGGGAAGGATCTTAGTCTTGCCGGTATTGAGGCAGAGATTCCTGGTGGCACACCAGGACTGGATGGCAGATAGGTAGTCAGGAATGATGGAGGAATTAAGGAGATGATCAAAGGGAAGTTTGTAGAAGAGTTGTGTGTCATCTGCATAGCACTGGAGGTCCGGGGAGAAAGTGGAAATTAGGTGTGCAAGCAATGCAAGATAGATGTTAAAGAGTCAGGGAGAAAGGTTGGAGCCCTGGGGAATGCCACAGGTGGTGAGAGAGGTGGGAAAGGAGAACGGTCAGTGAGGAAGGAGGTCAGCCAGTCCCATGCCCGCTCCGAGATACCAAGGGTATCGTGGAGCCGTTTTATGAGGATGGAGTAGGTGAACATTTCAAATGCAGAGGAGCGGTCAAGTATAATGAGAGCAGCTGAAGAATTAGAGTCAAGAGATGCGAGCAGTTCTTCACGGGTGTTCAAGAGAGCAGTTTCCGTGCCTCTGGATGCTCGTAATCCAGATTGATGGTTGTGTAGGCAACCTACAAGCTCTATTCTGGTTCAGTTGGTGGAAAACCAGCTTCTCCAAGAGTTTCCCTGGGAAGTGGGGTGATAGAGATGGGGCGGTAGTTAGTCAGACACAAGGGGTCAGCAGAAAGTTTTTTCAGGAGAGGGCACACAAGATAGTCCTTGATGGAGGAGACAAAAGACCCATTAGCAAGAGAGTGATTGCAGGAATTAGCAAGTGCTGGGGCAAGAGAGACGATATTGTCCTTAATAGTTCTGGAAGAAAAGGGGGAGATCTTTGTGGAGGAGACCTTCAAAGAGCGGACCACTCTAGCGACCTCATCGGATGTGATAGACGAGAAGGTGGAGAGAAAGGCCGAGGGAGGATGGGAGGCCAAAGGTGGCTGGGGAATGGGGGGAGGGCAGATGGGAAAGGAAGAGAGAGTGCTCAGGATGTCGTGGGTCTTTTCAGTGAAGTGTGTGGCCAATGCACTGCAGAGGGCCTGGGAGGGAAGAGGCGAGGTGGAGACTGGGGAAGGGTTGGCTAGTTCCTTGCAGATTTTAAAGAGTTCATGGTGCAGAGGTCACAGAGGAGAGTGGACCCTGTGATTGAGGAGTCAAGGTGGATGTTGAGGTCACCCCGGAGGAGGAGTTTAGAGTTAGATGTGGGTGGAGAGGAGGAGAAATCAGCCCATTTTGAGAGAAACAGGGTGATAGAATCAGGTGGCCTGTAGATAGTGGTAATGGTCAGGGAGGAAGTGGAGAGATGACCAACTTGCAGATCAGGCTCTCGAAGGAGGAGTATGGCTGGGTGGGTATGAGGGAGGAAGGTACCCACTCAGCGAAGATCAGGGCAAACCCACCGCCAGCATGGTTGGGGCGATGCTTGGAGATGATCTTGTAGCCATCAGGGAGAAGTGAGTCAAAAGCAGTGACTGAGCTGACATTGAACCACGTCTCGGTAAGAGCGAGGATATCAGGGTCAAGGTCTTCAAGGAGGAGGCAGATGTCAGCAGAGTGTTTTATAGCAGAGCGAGCATTAGGCGTGGCTAGATGCAGCAGGTCACTACCTTTGTAAGTTCTCCAATGAGGGGTAGAGGGGCGTGGTACACCTGTTGGAGGAGGGGAGACAGAGAGAGAGCAAGAATGAGTAGCTGGTGTAGGAAGGAAGTTGATAAGGGACAGCAAGCGCCGGTCGAAGAGAAGGAGGTTGGGTTGGGAACCCTGAGCCATAATAGTGCCATTGCGATAGACATTAATGATACACCTGGATGATGAGAAGCTGGCTAAGAGTACTTCCCATCTGGTGCCACCATTAATGGGTGAAGATGTGAAAGAAGAGAGAGTATAGATAAGATGAGGAGTCCAAAGATCTGGAGAGGGGACAGAAAAGAGTATATTAATGACAATCTATCTGGAAGTTGCACTGATGTAGGTGTCTGCAAAGGGTCGACCGGTGTTAGTGGTCAGGAATTCTTTTTTAAACTTTTTCCTTCCAGAATTTGTGAGAGAGGGAGGATAGGTAATAGTATAAATAAATATAAATAAAATATTGTACTGAGCTCCCATCAGAGGCGCCAGCATGAAGAGCTGAAGAATCTACGTGGCCGGCACTGTCACTTGAGGATATGCTTGGCTCATTTCTCAGCCCTGGAGTTGGGAGGGCGGGTTAGTCAGAGAAGGAGATGCTCAGCAGGCCGGTCCTCTGATGCTGCAGGGAGTAAAAAGGACCACGCTTCTCGATATGGACAAGGCATGTGTGGTGTTGCCAAAAGGGGTCTTCAAAACAAGGAGGCTTGTTGAGAAGTGCCTTGAGGGAGCAAACATTGCCTGACACCTTCGGGATCGGATGTCATTTCTGACAGAGATCATTGTTACACTCATAGAATGTCAAATATGGGGAAGCTGGACTTTAGTAAATTGAGCACACAAACTCCCAAAATTGCAATTGCATTAGCTATTTAAAAAAAAAAAGATTACACTCACATGCTTCAATGTATCATTTTGTTTGAAAGATGCATGGTAACTTTCCCGTTCAAAGGTGACCGCTAGTTTTGGCTTGGAAGACCTCAGAGCTCAAAGAGTTCCCGAGATGGGCAAGAATAGGTGGGATTCGCCATAGGGATTAGCATGGCCAGGGGCAGGGAATGGGAGGGATCAATAACCAAACAACGCCAAATGCACTGTGCTTCCCTCCTCAAATGTCATTCATGTGTGCCTCTTATCAGAAGCCCTTATCCCTGTGTACACTTGAATCAGTGTTTGAATGCAATAGTTTGGGCTATTATAGGTGTTGCAAGCAACACCTAATAGCCCAAACTATAGCCCAAACTAAAAAAGGCACTGAACAGAGATACTTAAGTACGATATAAAATGTGACCACGGATTGTACAAAAGTGGAGAATAGAGTTGCTCCTATAATACTTGCCGCATGTTGAAACGTGTTGTTATGGACATATTTATCACAATCTCACCAAGTAGATGTTGTCTTCATGAGTTTGCTCTCATCATTAAGAACAAATAGGAGCAACTGAAGAATAGTAGGTGACGTGTAAAGAAGAAAAATGTTTACCATCATTTATTTCGTTTTTTATAATGCGCCTAATATCATACCTGGGTTTGGTTTCTAAGCACGGATTCGGGTTTCGAACTTGTCAGGTATATGTATTTAACTTTAACGTTTTCTTTAATCAATTTATAATGTGCACATGTGACCCTAAGGCTTAAGGCCACAAACACAAAACAAATAATAAGTACAGCACATAATGGGACACACTAAACACACATAGGCCCTCATTACGACCCTGGCGGAACGTGACTGACCGGACCGCCACAGCGTAAATAGCGTTTCCGCCATTGCACGATGGAGCAAAGTGCGGCCCATTCCGACCCATCGGGCACGAGCACCACGGCATGGCGGAAGTGCAAAGTCCGCGACGGCGGAAATGACCCCAAAACGGCCCACACCGCCGCCGTACGGCGCCCTAGGTGCAATACCGCCACCCATCTTAGCGGACACCGCAGTGAGCGCCAACCGGAAAGTACGGTGACCGTAAATATACGGAAACGGAAGTAAAAACATGGGCCCGGAACGGGAAACATCCCGCCGTACACCTATAAAACCACAAAATCCACACAACCACTAAAAACACTACCCTGAGACACACCCCAACCCGTCATCCACCCTAGCGAAACCAAGAAAAATGGGAAAAGTAGCGAAGAAAGCGTGCGACCGCAAGCGGCAGGTCCACTTCTCCCGTGAGGAACTCACCGTGCTAACAGAGACCCTCCAGGAGAATGCCGCCGCCGTCTTCTCCACGCAAATGACCAGGACGGCACTTGCGAACAAGAAGAGGCCATATGGGCTCTGGTGGCACAGCGGGTAAGTGCGGTGGGGACCGCACCCCGCAACCCACAGCAATGCAGAAAGCGATGGGACGACCTGCGGATACGCGTCCGTAGCATACTTTCTGCCAACCGCAACATTGCCACAGCCACCGGGGGAGGATCGGAATCACCCATCAAGTTGACCCCCTGGGAAGAAATCTGTGCCTCCACCATTGGAATGGAGAGCATAGAGGGAGTCGGAGGGATGGAGAAAGGAGTGCAGACATCCGAAGAATCAGGTAGGTGGCCCAAATGAAACAAAGCTAAATCCACAATGTCCAATCATGTGAAGTACCATGTGTCCACATAGTGCAACAGAAACACATGTCCAGGAGAACGTCCACACACATTGGCCTGATAGCGCACTTTAAAACTCACAATAAATACATAAATAATTAAAAACCCCAAAAACACCCACTACACGTGCAGCAGGCACACCCTAACTGCAGGCTGCCAAACAACTGCACCCTCACTCCACACACAAATGAAAGCACCTCCAAGGCCCCGACCCAAATCACCCTCAGGTACCACCCCAATGCATGTGATACAATGCCATTCCAATTCCCACAGACCCATTAATAACCCTCGCCCTCCTTTACTCCACCACAGGGTCCGATCCAAACGACGAGCTTCAGGACACCCCTACCAGCACACCTGCAAAGAGGGCCAAGACCAACGGCCAAAGACCCTCCACCTCAGCTGCACGCATCAAGACACGGCAGCAGCACAAATCAGGTGGCAGCACAGAGGAGGGAACATCAACAGGCACCCCAGCAGCCAGCATGCCCACAACAGCAGCACCACAGGTCCCCCCAATGGATGCCACAGAAGGCACTGCCTCTGGTGGCAGCAGCACCATAGGTGACACCCCATTGATGGCAGCATGCTCCGACACAGAAGACGGGGATGTCGAAGTCAGATCCATCCATGACCTGTCCCAATCCCCCTGTCTGTCCCATCCCGTACAACATGAGGATACCATGCAGGGGCACCCACAAGACGACGACTGGCCATCCCCCACAAGCCCTGTGGCAGGGCAACATGAGGCGAACAGCCACTCTGTGACACCACCGCAAATGGCCATGGCCCAGCAGAGGCAACAGTCCCTCGACCAGTTAATCGTGCAACAGCAGCAACTGGCCACGCTTCTCAAGGACCATGCCGATAAATGTGGGGGCACTAAGGCAGACATAGAAACATCAACTGAGACACTTAGGGCAGAAATGGAGAGGAGTACAGAGACACTAAGGGCACAAATGGAGAGTAGCACCGAGAGCCTGAGAGTCCAAATGGAGAGTAGCACCGAGAGCCTGAGAGTCCAAATGGAGAGTAGCACCGAGAGCCTGAGAGTCCAAATGGAGAGAAGCACCGAGAGCCTGAGGGGGGAACTGCATGCGACGTCCAAAGACGTATGTGCCGAACTTGCCGCAGTGCGCCGTGTGCTCACTGAGCTCTCACAAACCCTTAGGGACATGCATGGACGTGAGCAGGCAGAGACATCATCCGTTGCAAGTTCCGTCCAGGGCAGCCCCCAACGTAGATCTGGGAGGAACCTGCGCTCCACAGGCAGGGGTGCCCCTGATACCCGCAGAGGGGGCTTGCAATAGCGACAGCCCACTGACAATGAGCATCTTTGGACACTGGTGTTCGGGGGGGAGGTAGGAGGGTGGAGGGGGTGTGTTGGGCTCACTTGGGTGGCGGGTCGATAGGGTGTTTAACATGATATCACATATGCCATAAACAATGCACGATCAACCAATGAGATGTGTGGACAATGATCTTTGTGTACTAGGCCATCATAGGCGTACAGTCCATATTGTGCATGTACCAGACACACACAGTGCCACGAGTACCGTGTCCATGTATCAGCCACCAGGCGTGAGTACTAGAAGCATGCATCAATGAGATGCTGACGAATGTCACGGCCCTCCTGTGCCTCGCAGACTCCTTGAGGTGCTGCCACATCCCCACCCTCATCATGACCATCTTCAGGTGCTTGCAGTTCTGCGTCAGGGGGCATGGGCACATTTCTACGTACGCACATGTTGTGGAGCATGACACATGCCATGACCATCTTTGCAACCTTCTCATGGCGGTACAGGAGTGCCCCGCCAGACCTGCTGAGGCAGCGGAAACGAGTCTTCAGTAGGCCGAATGCCTGTTCAATGACTACACGGGTACGTGAGTGGGCATGGTTGTAGTCCTCCTCATGCTGGTCCCGTGGGTTCCGGACTGGTGTGAGGAGCCATCTCTTCAGTGGATATCCAGCATCACCTGTATGTGGACGATAAACGTATAATGTGGAATGCCATTGCTACGTACGCACACACCCCCCCCCCTTCCTGCCAGGTCATTGCCGAATCACATACCCCACATCATCATGCATGAAATGAGACTCACCGAGTAGCCAGGATCTGTTCCCTGCGTGTCGCTCCATGTAGCGTGGTATTGTAGAGTTCCTCAAGACCATAGAATCATGGGTTGATCCAGGGAATCGGGCACAACAATGTGTAATGATCCTGTTGGAGTCACACACCATTTGTACATTCAGAGAATGAAATTGTTTTCGGTTGCGGTACTGGGCCTCCATGGCATGTGGGACGACCAATTCCACATGGGTGCAGTCGATGGCACCAAGGCAACCCGGTATGCCGGCAAGTGCATGGAATCCCACTTTTGTGTTGGTAATTTCCTGCTCCGAGCGTGGTAGAGAGATGTAGTCGTCTGCGTGCTGCAGGAGGGCATCGAGCACTTGCAATAGTGTCCGTGAGAACAGTGGCTGAGAAATGCCATGCAACTGTCCGACTGTGTGCTGGTAGGTGCCTGTGGCCAGGAAGTGTAGTACAGACACCACCTTCAGTAGGGGTGGGATGGCGGTTGGGCTATCTATCATGCTGACAAGGTCAGCCTGTGTCATGTCCACAATGGCGGCTATGGTGTCCCGGTCCAAACGGTAGAGGGTGTGGATCTGCTCATCAGTGAGGTTGAACGGATGTGCTCGGAGGCGTGGGATTGCGGGCTGCCTGCGTGGTGGTAGTGGCTGTGCTGGCGGCCCTTGCTGGCCCTGCCTTGCCCTCCTCCTCCTCCTGCGTCTCCTCCGTGCGGCCGGTTGTAGTTGGTGTTCGTCTTCTTCTTGGAGTTGGAGTACTTGCAGTGCTATCAGGTCCCCCAGGGCCAACATCGCGAGTCCTGCCGGTAGCATTTCGGAGTGGGTGTGGTTGTGGGAGGAGACTGGGTGTGCAATTTATGTGTTTTCAGGCTGTATGGCCTCCACCTGTGGTGATTCATTCCACCTGTGCAAGCTGCTCTCCCCTTTGGCCGAGCACGTCCCGCACACAACGCTGCAATTCGAGGAATGGCATCTTGCTATTGCAATCATGTATTTGTACCCGATGGCCGTGTAACATTGGTTGATATGTTCATTCGGCTATGGTCCCATTGTTTCACATACAATCTTTGCAGTCGCGAACAGACTTGTGAAGGGTCAGTGGAACGTAGTACTCGAGTAACGGTGGGCCCTCATGCATCACTGTACCGAGTTGCAACGACGGGCGGGGCGTCCCATTTGTGAGTGAAGGCAGTTGCCATTTTCACACACAGCCGCACTAGATGGATTAATTTGTGATTTCAAGCGGCCACAGATGCCTTTTCGACGTGATGTTGCAAATGAGGAATTCGAAGGGCGGCGCTTTCGGTTATCAGCTAGCGGCGAGGAGATGCCCACAGGTCTGACTGCAAATATAACGTTCTATTGTTCAATGTCCTTGAGACAGGGGCCATGGCGAGGATGCAATGATTGATATGAATAGTTTGGGATGCGCAATAGCGACGTGGGCGATGAGGCCGGACGTTCCCAAATACATGTTACTTCACAACACTGGAATTACGGGCTGGGGCACTGTGGATTTTGCAGGCTGCATAACGCACAGACTCAATGGATATTTCTAATGTTATGTGAGTAAATATTCAGGCGTTTTTATACCGGGATGAGGGAATGATGAATGGATGCATGGGCAGATGATTTGATACAGAGTTTGCCATGTACAGGGCTTCTTGGAATCTGTCAGCCTCCCCTGCGCTATGTGATGCAGGGCTGCCATAGTGGGACCATCGTCTATCTGGCCTTGTTGAGCCCTCCCTGTCTCGACGCGCCTTCAGACACTTGTGTCCATGCACGTTACCAATCCCATCTGATGGATTCTGTTTTCACAGACGCATGCACAGGTACACTCGTTCGTGATGGTGTTTACACCTCGATATAGATAGTTATGAGTCGCAAGTGGTTTTGGGGTGGTGATGATCCTTTGGAGTGGGCTAGCATGCATGTGGCTGTGGATTTAGTGTGATCATTGAAGTGAGTTGTTCGAATGTAGTTCTGATGGCCATTCTGTTCTTTTTCTTTTCTTTTGGTTGACAGGTATCTCCTCCCCTTTTGCCACTGCCATCTGTATGCCACTCCTGCAGATGGCTTTTACTCCCGACACCTGCTGCTTCGTGTTAATCAGTGGAGCAGCATTACGATCTTATGGGACGATCGCCAATGGGCCACATGCCCTTACGCAGTACTAGTGGCTCGGAGCAACATTTCGGCCTTTCAGCTGGACTAGTGCCTCCCCATTGGGACGGCCCTGCGGTTCTGTGCGCTTCCATGTTGCCTTTTCGTACGAGAATGTGGCCCTGTGTACCATGAAGGAACAGGGCGTCACACAAGAAGTAGCTGGTCATTTCTTGCGGATGCAGCCCACAATGGTGAAATGTGTTTTGGAGTTCATGGCCTAATGGCTGTATGGGCTTGGTGTATTTGTTGTGCATTAAATTTCTATTCTGATATGGGCCGTGTAGCGTTCTTCTTTGCAAGTGATGTGGCATATTCCTATTTGGGGAGCGATGTATTGTGAGGAGATCTGCATTGGGTTCCAGCTTCGGAGTATAGTTGCGTGGTACTGTGCTGGGCGCGTTTGCCTACGAAGCACAGTGAGGTCAGGGATGAGGGCTGCCAATATGACTGTTTGAATGATGTCATGCTCAGGGGCGGGGGATTAGGTTTTGTGTAACAGATGCCGGTCAGCCAGGTGGACTGGTGGAATGATGTGATTTTCGGAATATTGCTGGTCACAGGTGCCTGTGTTTGCGTGCGTTTCTTGGTGGGGGACTGTGGTCATGTCCATTGGAATGGCTTCTGTATTCGTGCCATCTGTGCCCTGCAGCTCCCATTGGCCCCTCTTGTGATTCTTTTGTTCGTTGGCATGCATGGGTGACTTGTACATTTCACTGGTTGCATTGTGACTTCATTGCACCTACGGGGAGTTGTACTATGTGGGCAGGGAGCGGTGTACAGGCACTCAGTGGGGCCGTTTACGGTTGATTCGCGATGCCGTACTTCTCACCATGGCGGAATGGTACTTTCCGCCGTGCTTGATGGCGTTAGGTACATGTCCGCTAGGGTCGGAATTCGCGTACCCTTGCGCCATGGTGGTATTTACGGTTTGGCATGGCGCGCGCGCGCGTACTTGGTGCAGTTAGCGTTGGCGTTCACTACGGTGTCGCTAATGGCATCGTACTTTGCGGTGACGGGTCATAGTCGCACCGAGCGCTATTCGATGGCGGTATTGCATTTCCGCCATCGTTTTTCGATTTCCGCAAGGGTCGTAATGAGGGCCATAGTATGGCACTCCGATCACAGCAAAGGGCACAAGATACATAAAATCCTCCAAAAATTAAGCCAGATACATTATCTGAACAATATGATCTTCAACTTCTTTCTCAATTTCGCAGACGATGTCAAAGTTCTAATATCTGGAGGCAGAGCATTCCATGCCTTTGGTGCTCTGAGATAGAAAACCCCTTTCATGACCGGAGTCAATTTACATGCTGGTATTTCCAGTTGGTTAGTATTGTTAGACCTAAGGGATCTTACACAAGATTTGCAAATCAGACCTTCACTCAAATACAGAGGGCAAGAACCAATCAGACATTCATGGGTCAACAGTAGCAGGCGAAAATGTAATCTTGCTTCAATAGGCAGCCAATGCAGACCATGCCTCGCATCAGAGACATGATCTCTCCTTTTGAGGCCAGAAATAACCCTAACCACGCTATTTTGTATAGTTTGTAGTCTTGCACAATCTGATTTGGATATGACCACCAATAAGCTACTGCAATAATCAATTTTAGAACACGACGGCCTTACCTATCGTCTCGCAGTACGCACGCGAGATGTAGGGTCTAGTTGCGCCAACAGCTTAATATAATAAGCCAGGGAGGAAACTAAGCTGCTAATTTGGGCCCTCATAATCAGATTTTTCTCCAAATAGACACCAAACGTTTTTACTTTCTTTTGTGTTTCGATACTACAACCTTCCACTACAAAGTACTTGTAATATATGCTCAGTTTCCGTATTTTGATCTCAGTAGTAACTACCATGAGTTCTGTCTTTTCTCTATTCAGCGCCAAACCATTTCCCACAATCCATGCGTAAATAAGTTCATAGAATTTATTCACAGTCTTTCCATCCTCAACATAATTGCCAGATAGTGGGACGACACATTGCGTGTCGTCAGCATAGTTGGTAAAACCGATATGATTCCCTTGTAGAAGATTAAAAAAGGGGACTGTGAAAATATTGAATAATGAAGGAGATAGACATGCCCCTTGAGGCACGCCATAATCAAGGCATGCTGGTTGGGCCTCTGCTTCCTTGCTGCAAACTCTGCACCATTGATTTTTTATAAATGAACTAATCCAGACTGTGGCATTATCAGAAAAATAGGCCACTTCTTTCAATCTGTTGAACAACAAGGTATGGTAAACCAGATCAAAAGCCGTGGACAAGTCCAACAGCATAAGCATAGCAGATTGTCCCCTATTCATAGTCTGTAATAATCTGGATTTGAAATCGAGTAGTGCTGTTTCCATGCTATGTCCTTGCCTAAAACCTGATTGCCATTTGTTTAAAATCACAGGCTTGTTCAAATATTCTGAAATTTGGGTGTATGCCAACCGATCTAAAACTTTTAAAAGAAACAGCGTATTAGTAATAGGCCTATACTTTGTTGGTGTAGCTGGACATAAGCCAGACGTTTTTTAATAAGGGGGTAATCCAAGCATTCTTATGAACTGCTGGCATATTATTTTCTCTAAAGGAAATATTCACAAATGTACAGAGAGCCCCTATAAGGATGGGAGCGCAAGCCTTAATAATCAATGCCGGGCATGAATCTCCTTTACAGCGGGTTGGTTTAAGATTAGCAATAATCAATGCCAGTTCAGATACCGACAAAGGTTTAAAATTAAACTGATGATCTTGTGTTCTTTGATCTTGCTTCTCTAGGCTACTAGCTACTGGTCCCGTAGCTTGCTTAATGATGTCAATACTCTTTTTTTTATCTTGCCAAGCTTCCCCAGCACAGCTTCCTGAATTGTTCTGCACCATGCAGCATCTTTAAGCAGAATATCAGCTTTATTAACACAGGGATCTTCCAATTCGCTCAGTATCTTAAAAGGTTCTCTAGACTCAGAAGGTGCATTAAGAATCCTGTAATCAAACATACTTTTTTCCGTGGCTTAAAACAAGTATTCTAAGTGACAACACTGCATAGTGCATCACGTACATGTAAGTACATTACACAGTGACCAGCAAGACCCCACCCACCCCTACACAGCACAGTAAGGAGCACGAGCTTGCACAACAATGGTCGCACTGTATTATGCACCTATTGCTGATGTTCTAACACAATTGCCATGTGTGCAATAGGGCATGCATCATTTCTGCATTTCTTCTCTCCAATTTGCGTACACAAACTTTCACAAGTTTGTGAATCCACGTCTTGATTTGTACATGGGCATGTTGTCATCTAAAAGCGAAGTTTGAACCACAGCTCCACATAAGTCTCAAAATGTTTATGTGATCTGATAAAGTCCTTTATAAAAGTTAATGTGCAACAATTTACAACTGAGAAAACATACTGGAGACCCTCTGCCATAAAAATCCATGCAGCTGCTTAACAATGTCAGGGAACTGTGCAATGCCCGCCACTCCCTACGCTGCCGTCAAGTTCCCGCTCTCACTTCCATGCTAAGTATTTTTTGGACTATTGTTTTATTTGTTATTGTTGTTGGCATTTGGTTTTGCAACACAAAAACTTTTTTTAAAACTTCGACATCCAAACATACAGTAGTTTCGACAAATACTTTTTTCCAAATGTTATTGTTCAATCAACTTAGTTATTTCTTTTTAACACTTTAGCTAAAACTATGGCATTCAAACATACAGTAGTTTCATGATATGCTTTGTCCAAATGTTGCAATTCAATCAGCTTGCATATTTCTTTTAGAAACTTTATCAGGGCTAGAGTTCAAGCGAGTTTTTCCCCTTGTACAAAAGCCAGCCACCAACTTTCTGCACACCATGATCTTCGCTCCTCAATACATATCTACCCAGCAGTGTCGTTCTCAGATCAGTTATGCCCATACAAAATACAACCAAATGTTTTAGATTTTCAATAGAGTTTTCCTTTTTACATAACCTGCAGGTGACATCGTTCGCTCCTATTCTTTTACGAATGGGCATTACTTCTTTTGTTGGATATAGATTGAACCTAAAACGCGCGAATAGTGTTCTAAATTCCGAACTTGGGAATTTCGGCAGATAACCAGGCGTGGCGCCCACTTTTTATTTTCCAGGGTGGCCTGTAAATACATTTTATAAGCTTGTCTTTGGTGTTGTGTTAAGATCCAATCCTTGCACCACAGTTTATACTTAACTGATGTCGGATTGGCTATTAAAGTGTGTGCGGTGTCGATCTATTTTTCCTGGCAAATTGTTTTCCATTCAACAAGCACTGGCTCTGAACTTCTTTCTAGTGCACCTTTAATCCCCTTAACGGTTACGTTTGAATGCATTTTCTATATAGTGCAAGGCTTTTCCAAGTGACCATCGCATAGAGTGATACCCAAACTCTGTTCTTATAGCTTGGATTGGAATAGATTTTGGCAGCCTTAAAACTTGCTTCTAGAAAAGCCCTTCTAGCAGTGGCCATATGCCTGCTGATAGCGGAAAAAAAAGCTTCTGTGCCGTAAGTCAAGATTGCCATTACCTTCATTCGATAGAATGAGACGACCGGTGCCAGGGAGAATTTCCCAAATGTCTTCAAGATTTTACACCCCTGAGCCGCCAGATTGGTGGCTTTCTTCCGTAGGGCCATTTCTCTAGGAGCGTCTCTGATGCTATCATTCAGCTGCATGCCCAAGTATATCAACGTGTCTACTTCAATGATTTATTGTTCTTTCAAATACCACGAAAAGCAGGCCCTTGCCCTGTTGCCTGGAGGCTTGAAAATCAAAATTCTAGATTTTGAGACATTTATTTTTAAACCATTTTCTTCAGTGTAACGCTGCAGCGCATACCATTGCCTTTGCAGGCCAATTGCCGTCTGATCGATCAGCACCAGATCGTCAGCGTATAATAGTCTACTCACAGGTCTGCCCTCAATCATTGTTGGGAAACTTCTTATTGATTGCATTTTTTTCTGTAGGTCTGAAATGAACAATTTGAAAAGCTCTGGTGCTTCAAGCCTTTTTTAATAGAAATCGGTGCTGATAGTGACCCACTTGCATCTAGTCTTACTTTTAAAGATGTATCTGAATATAAATCTCCGATTGGTCCTACAATGTCAGTCATGTAGTCCCATGATTTTAATTTTTGTCAGAGTTGACTTCTGTCAATTGTGTGGAAAGCTTGGGCTAAATCTAAAAAGCTAAGTATGTTTTCTTTTTCTTCCCAGCTCCACGCGCTTTCAGGATGTTAATTAGAAAGACATTTAACGATGTTCCCATCTCCTTGACAAATCCTGACTGCAAGGGGTTGAAGTTCTTTGAATTGATAGTCCACATTGCAAGTTGTTTTAACACTAGGTTTGTGAATAGCTTGCCCGATACATCAAGTAGGGTCATAGGCCTATAGTTTTTTGGATCAGTCCTATCGCCCTTCTTGAAGATCGGGACTACCAGAGATGGTTTCAATGATGACGGTACCTTTTTAGCTTTCCTTACAAGTTGGAATAACTCAAATAAGAACACAGTCCACAAGTCTGTGTTTTCTTTCAACATGGCATTAGTCATCCCATCAGTGCAAGGGGCTCTAGAGATACTTGCTTTTTTTAATTAGGTCCTTAATATCGGAATTGGCCATTATGTGTTAGCTGTGGCGTTGGATTCCCCACACCTCACTTGTAATTCATTACGGTTGTCGTAGAGAGCTGTGAAATATTCTACGCACCAAACTGCTGGTTTTGCATTTGTCAGTAAGGCTGCCTGGGGAGTATTCATGGAATTAACCAGATGCCAGCCTTGTGTTTTTCGATTGTACACTAGTTAACATCTTTTCGGCATCTTGCTGCAATAGCCAGTGCTTCCTAGATTTCACCCGGTTCCTATAGTGGTACTTCAAATTTTTCATGTACTTTTTTACATCCTCATCTTTTGATTTGTTCAGCTTTTTCAGGTTAGCCCTCAATTTTTTTTCTTCGATTGCTACCTGTCCATTAAACACACGTGTGTGAGAAAACACATTTTTCAAACCCGTTTTCTTACTTACTACAACATTTTTCAGTAATCCAGTATATTCCAGTCCCGACCATAGTTGGTCGTTCTTTACACAGACAAATCTTTCTGTTAAACAGACAATTTTTTCTTGGGTTCATAAGCAACCTATTTCCTCCAGGTGCTATCTGCACTCCTATTGGAAATAGCTCACTCGCCCTCACCCAGGCATTGCAGGTCAATTTTAAGATGTTATGGTCGCTACAGTTAGTTTCTATGACTTGAAGGGGGTTAATTTGCAGTAATCTATTTTCAGATACAAATATGTCATTTAACACCCTTTTTTCCCCATTCCTTTTCCAAGTTGAGCTGGCGGGGATATCCCCTGTTGTTTGCCCATTTAGCATGTGGATATTCCTAGAAGTCAATTCCCTACACCAGGTCAACCCTCACTTCTCTGATCGTGATAATGATGTTTTGTCATCACATATTAGTACATTACACAGGTTAGAACAGTGTACATTTAGATCTACACATAATATCATAGTAAAATCTGACCATTTTTCAAGAGACTTATCTATAAACCCCATTATTATTGTTTGGAAATTTTCAGCCCCCTTTGGCTCGTGGTTCCAATAAAGGTTTAATAAAATGGCCAAGTATAGATGTTATCCTGTGGTCCTTCCATTCGAATTATTAAAACTTAAATATAAGGGTTTAGTTTTATTGTCTTCACCACAGTTAGTCCCCTGCTATTTGTACAGCTATAAGGAGTCCTCACATCGGTCTTCCCTTTAAGTAAAATATGTATCCGTCTAATGTCAGGGTTTTTGTTATCCAAGTCTCTTGAAGACATATAATGTCAAATTTCTCCCAGTTTAGGTCCGACTTCCCAAACAGATGCCCAAAACCTCTTATATTCCAACTCCCCAAACTGAAGTCTTTGGGGCGTTGGGACTGCCTCGATTACGACCTCCTTGTCCTGGTTGCTGTTGGGTCACATGGGCCATGTCATCTCTTGGGATCATATCCTCTGGACCTCATGTGATGTGAGCTGTCGCTGTATCTAGGTGTTTCGGTACAATCTAAGGTTGAATCTGTCCACGCTTGTTTAACGGCATCGTCTCCTGCTTATAGTGTTCTTTTTCTAATGTCAAATCCTCTTGAGAAATGTGAGTGCAGCCCTGGATCTGGACGGTCTGCCACTGATCTCAAAGCAAATTCCAGTGGCAATAGGCCATTTGCCTCAACAATAAATGCTCAACCGACTTTGATGAAACATGAATTAACACCATATCCAGACTTCTTCATTACCAAATTCTATCGTTTGTAAGTCAGTTGAAGAAATTAGTCGCAGCTTCAGGACCTGATGCATCAGCCTGAGTATGTTCGCTCTATTCAAAATGAGGCCTTCGTTGATATGAAGTATGCGTTCTAGTAGAATTAAACATGAATTGTTTTTATGAACGCATTATCCCTTTTGCGTTTCAGTTCTTTTTAGCTCAGCTTCTTGAATGTAATCTTTAGAGCTTCTCCTCTCGTCACTCCAGTCTTGTTTGTCTTGAGCTCTGGTTCGAAACGAAGGCTCCATTGGGTGCAATCTTTCAGGAAATTGCCTTGTAGATGACCCCATAATTGGTATCAGGGAGTGCGTTCTATGGTCACTACGTTGTTTAGGAGGTCTACGTGGGTCCATAGTTCTCATAGGCACTTTAGCTGTTTTCTTATCCCCTCTTTGTTCTTTATCGGGGTAGCGTCCTCCACCGTGTTCTTCATTTGGTTAAAGATCTTATCCTGGTCCACTCTAAGAGCATGCCATTTTGCTCCAAAGATAAACTCTGGGCTGTTTGAGGAGGTAATCGACCAGACTGGTCAATTTTCTTCTCATCCGATGGTGAAACATCTCAAAATATGCTCCTTTCACCTCTTTTATAGGCTCCACGTTTCTCCATGTATGTGTTAATCCTCACCTCCAACTTCTCTTCATATGTGTTGTTGTTTTTCGACAATGGTAATATTTCATTTGTCTGGGAGAACATACGCAGCCTGCACTGTTGTCGATTTTTTTAAGCAGGCTAGTAATCAGTCCCGAATCTGCTGTTGTCTCGGTTTCTGTGACTGTGTATGTGTATAAATCTAGCAGCTCATCATGGGACACAGTCAAAGAGGTGCCCTGATGTTGTTCTGGGATTGAATGCGGTGCCTCTGGTGGTTGGCTTAAGCCTTTTTTCTTATCAGCAATGCTTGTTTTTCTTTGATCAACACTTAAGTTATCTGGGATGGTCCAATTACGAATAACTGCTGCAACCCATTTGATCTTGGTTTAGCCATTGATTTTTGATTCTTATTTTTTTTTGGGGTGGGGCTGTTTGTTATTATCTTTCCCCTGCGTCTGCTGTTGAAGTGTTGTCGGATGATGAGCAGGTTGTTCCATTCTCTTCACACCACATTTTGCCTTTGTAAAGATATTTTATTCTTTCCTCGCATCCAAGTGTGTCTGGGGTGGATTGAGTTCCACCACTTCTTTGTACTCCTCCCCAGGACCCGGGATTAGAACTTCTTCCAGTTCGTTCATAAATCTATCGTTCATATTGATAGTTCCTGTCGACGGACATCGAGGAAGCAGGCTTTGTGGTCAGCACTTCCAACAGACTGTTTTCCCAACCAGAAGGTATGTTACGGGATGTCTCGCCTGATTGATTATTAGGTGTCGGTAAATAACTGCGTTTAAATCCTGAGCTGCGTTCATAGCCGAGTTAAAGGATGTCTGCTTTCCTCCCAGGGGCGAGTGCCCCCTTTTTGCTCTCTGGACCCCTCTTTCATCTTTGTCCTGAATGATTGGCTCTAGAATGCTCCGTATTATGTTTGTAATCTAGACTGAGGTCGTCTCCATGTTGCCCTGGAGTGCAGTTATGAAGCCCTCTACAAACAGGATCTTCGAATGTATTATTGCAATAGGAGTTGTATGACCTTGCAGTTGTTCGTACAGACTCTCATATAGTTTTGTAAACGGCGCCATAGTGATAGTCAGGGCCGCCATAGTGTTTGTGTCAATCCCTTTTAAATTGGGGCAGTTTACTTCAGATTCATGTGATGGAAACGTGAAACCACTATTACGTTCATCCAAGGTTCGAGATCCCCTGTTGCACTGTGATAGGTTTCTTTGATCTTCCAATTCTATTGTATCCCAAGATCCATCAGAGACTCCTAGTCTTTTATTGGTATGTCATGTCCCCCTCTCCCGCACCACATTCATGGGCGTTACTAAGTTCACATCATTAAGCATAGCACTGATTGCCATCTTATCCTTTAGGTTATTAATGCTGTGCAAACTCCTTGCATTTCCATTGGAGAAGGCATCCCTGGGATCCCTGCTGTTTAATTTGGATGCAACCTCTGTCACTTGTGCTATCCTAAATTAAGTCACTCGTTACTGTAGTGACTTCCTTGGATAGCAAGGGCATCATTGTTAAATCTTCTGTCGTTTGAGATTAGGGCAGCTCTAAGTCCCTATCTATGTCATCTTGATTTCTAGGTGTTCTACTATGGGTTGCTCCCGCGGTTGTAACTAGATCTGTTATGTCTTTCACGCAAGATGTGTGTTTCGCTCACCTGGTATCCACAGGGACACCACCCAGCCGGGTTACTCGCTGGTATGCTTCTCAGCTTTGCCCTGATGTGGTCTGCGGGGAAAGTTCTGCTTCAAAATACAGGAGGACTGTGTTCAAGACTGACCGACTGGGGTAAGTATCCTCCCTCCACCCCCTCATTATTTCAGTCCCTCTGGCGCCCTCTCCTCACCTTGTGGTAGAATTAGGCGTGCTCTCCGTCCTGCCTTCTTTGCAGGGACGCGTTGTCTTTCATGGGCGAGTGCGGTCCAGTTACTTCACTGACGCCGGCCCGTTTGATATTGTTCAGGTAGGTCTTATTGCTGTTCTTTAGTTTTGTTGCTATCCTGCATGCCTTTCTTTGTTTAAAATGTCTCTTTTTTCTCCCTTAGGTATGCGGAGCTTCAGCGTGGCGAACTGGCTTGGTTGAGCCCCGCTGGTAAAGGGTGGCGCATTAAGAGTGCTATGATGCGGTAAGTAAGCGCTATGCGCAGCGCTGCAAAATCTTGCCTTTGCTAACCTGTGTTTTCCTTCCTTGTAGGTCGTGGTGTTCTTCAGTGCGAGTGGAATGTCTGGATTGGTGCCAGCCGAGAGGCGACCAGCCAGGTAAGCCTTTTGAGGAGTTCGTAATTTGTATATGTCTCTACAGCTTTCTTTAATGTTGCCTCTATCTTCCTCTTTCAGGTCGTTCTGTCCGGGAGGCGTGCAGATTCGAGGAAGCTGTTCTCAGTAGCTGCAAGTGTTTAAAGATGAAGACTGCAGGTAAGATGCTGCTGCTAATGATGTTCCTTTTGTCTCCTTGCAGGCTCTGCTTCTCCGAGGTTCGAGGGAATAGCTGGACACAGTGAGCGTCACGTTGCAAGCTGCAAAGTAACGCGAAGCGTGTTGTCTTGCTCGGGTGTGTTTTAAATAGCCCCAACAAAATAGTCCAGGTAAAGTAGTCCCTAGGCTACCACACCCAAAACACTAGACTGCATAGCTTTGTTCATAGGAACCAAGCTATGTGGATGCCTCCATGTTGGCTGACAATACAATAAAGTAGTTCCCAAGCATATTGTTTTTCATGGTGTATGAGCCTGGCGCCATGAGGGCTTTTGAAGAGGATGCCAGGCTCTAGAGGCCTGAGTCCTGGCTCCACCTGGCCAATGGGTTTGCCAGAGGGGGTTTTGAGCGAGGGTCTTGACAGCACTCCCCCCTAAGGCCCCTCCCATGGTGTTCCTTCTGTCTGGCTCAGGTTTGGTTGGGAAGTTCCAATGGAATTTCCTGATTAGACGTGGTGCGTGGATATTCTCCCAGGATCTATCTTGTGGTCCAAATCCTTTCCAATTGACGAGATAATATAGCTTGGTCCTAGAGTATTTAGAGTCCAAGATATCTTTGACTTTGAATTCCGGTTCTCCGTCAACAAGATTGGTGTCCCAATCCGTGTGCCAGGTTGCATTGGTTTCAGGATGTGTAGATTAGGTGGTAAATCCAGTTTCACGGCTGTTGGGTTGATAATTGCCTTAATGGTCATAGGGTCCTAAGAATCTGGGATGAAAAGTCTGGGTTCCCTTGATGGGTACGAATGTAGCGGCTAACCAAACTTTGTCTCCTACTTGATAATCAGGGGCCTTTTTCCGGTGTTGGTCGGCGAATCTCTTTTGTTTTTCTTTGGCATGAATAAGGTGTTCCTTTGCCCTTTTGAAAGCCTGAGTAACGGTTGTGTGTAGAGTCTTTATCCCTGGCATTTCCATGCTGGAAGGTCTAGTTCAGAGGTATGTGGATGTCTGCCATAAAGGGTATAGAAGGGCGTTTGTCCCGTGCTTGAATGCAAAGAATTGTTATATGCATATTCGGCTATCCATAGTAGGTCTTTCCAATTCCTTTGTTCGTGGTGCAGCATGCACTGTAAATATTGCTCGAGTGTCTGATTGGTCCTCTCGGTTTGGCCGTCCATTTGGGGATGGTGACTGGTAGATAGCCGAACATCGATCTGCACTATTGCACAACATTTTTTCCAGAAGTTTGAAACAAACTGGCTGCCTCGATCAGAGACCAGAACCGAAGGGAAGCCATATAGCTTAACCACGCCCTCCAGGAACACTTTTGCTAAAGTGGCTGCTTCTGGGAGGCCTTTGAGAGGAATAAAATGGGCCATCTTCGAGAATAAGTCCACAACTACAAGGATGGTGTTGAACCCTTGGCTTGGAGGTAGATCAGTGATGAATCTGACACCTACCGGAGTCAGAGATCAGGATGACCAAATAACTCTGTATTTTTGTGTGTCCCTGCACCCTGATGCCTGCGGGCTTATGGTGCTATAGAAGCATATAAATAAAATAAATAAATAAATAAAGTCAAGGGAAGGAGTGTGCCATGGAACTGGAGTAATGTCCAATGGTTGTAGGAGACCATATGGTTTTTGTTTCTGTGATTTATTTTGTGCACAGACACCGCAGGACTGAATATACTGAATGATGTCCTTACGCCAGGTAGGCCACCAAAAGTTCTCTTTCACCTTAGCTAGGGTTTTGGTGATACCAGGATGCCCTTCGATCAGTGAATTGTGATCGTTTGAAATAATATGCTGTTGTAATTCCTTCTTGGGTACATATAGGCGATCCCTAAAAAAGGGTAGAAGGTCCTTGATGGTATATTGTTCTCCTTGAGTTTGCCATGCGAGGTAGGCATCAGGATTCATTGTCCGGTGGATTTCTTTTCATAGTTCTGCTTGTGTTAAGGCTGTCGTGATACCCAAGAGTTTGTCTTCAGGTATAATAGGTACTGGGTCTGGAGTTGTATATACTATTTCATCTATGCCCATGCGAGATAAGGCATCCGCATTTCCGTTTCTGACTCCTGGTCGAAATGTGATTACATAATCATATTCGGCGAAGAAAAGAGCCCACCGTAAATGGCGCGAGGACTGGGCCTTGGCTGTTTTGAGATATTGCAGGTTTCGGTGGTCTGTGATGACTGTAATGGTGTGTCTGGCCCCCAGAAGGTAGTGCCTCCAGGCTTTAAAGGCAAAATTGATAGCCAGGAGTTCCTTGTCCGTGATGGCATAATTAATCTCTGGAGGTGAGAACATTTTCAACCAGAAGGCCACAGGATGTAGCTGGCTGGTTTCCGGGTCTCTCTGTGAAAGGACAGCCCCCATTGCGAGCCTGGACACATCAGTTTCAATGACATAAGGGAGGTCTGGACGAGGATGTCGCAGGATTGGAGTGGAGGTAAACCTTTGTTTAAGTTCCTGAAAGGCTTCTTCTGTCCAAGCAAACTTTTTTTTTTTTTTTCGTAATAGTACTGTGATTGGGTGCACAAACTGAGAGAAGTCTGGGATTAACCTGCGGTAGAAGTTTGCAAATCCCAGCATGCTTTGTAGCCCTTTCAGAGACGTCGGTGAAGGCCATTTCAGAATGGCATCTACCTTGTGCACGTCCATTCTGATGCCTCCTGAAGTAAGGATAAAACCAAACAATTCTACTTCAGTGATATGAAGAAAGCATTTTTCAAGCTTTGCCAACAAGCAATGTTGACAGAGCTTGGTGAGGACTGAACGAACGTGCCTGACATGATCATGTTCCGAGGCTGAGTATACTAAGATGTCGTCTATGTACACTAAGGTGCACACATCAATTAACTCCCTTAAGACATAATTTATTAAATACTGGAATGCCGCAGGAGCGTTGCATAACCCGAAGGGCATGACTTGATATTTAAACAAGTCGTACTTAGTACGGAAAGCGGTTTTCCATTCATCTGCTTTTCTGACTCAGACCAGGTGGTACGCTCCTCGAAGGTCCAATTTGGTATAAATCTGGGCATCTTTAACTTGGTCTAGCATCTCAGGGATAAGTGGCAAGGGGTAGCGGTTCTTCACGGTGATCTGGTTCAATGCACGGTAGTCAATACAGGTTCTCAAGTCTCCTTCCTTTTTCGGTACGAAGAACAAAGGACTGGCTGCGGGGGACTTTGAAGGACGGATAAGTCCATTTGCAAGGTACTGGTCTAAATAGGATTTCAAATGAAGGTTTCTGGTTCTGTGAGAGCGTAGATCCTGCCTCAAGGGATTTGTGCACCAGGAACAAGGTCGATCTGACAGTCATAGTACCTGTGCGGCGGCAATGTATTGGCTTGGTCCTTTCGGAAAACATCATGGAAATCATGGTATTCACTTGGCAAGGTATTGGTTGCACCCAGGGTTGATACTCTCACTCCAGGAGTCATGGGGATACAGACGTCGGGTTTCTCCTCTTGGTAATAGCAGGCAGGGGAGCAGTCACCAGGGAAGGTTAATCTTTGTGCCCTCCAGTCTATTGCAAAGTGCGAGGTCAGCAACTCTTGCTTCTCACTCGATGAATTGACCTCTACGTTTGTCGAGCTTGGTAGTTTTCCGATTCCTTAGCTTCATCCTTCTCTCTGGCCCCGACTGTTTTTCTTGGGGGTTTTACTGGACAGTCCTTCAAGAAATGTCCTGGTTTCCCACAATACAAACAAGGGTGTTGTTGTCTTCTTTTGTCCCGCTCTTGTTTTGCTAATGGAGGCCATATCCCTCCAATCTGCATGGGTTCTACAGCATTTTCAGGTATATGGGGTGTGTTTTCCCTTGGTCGAACATACACGGTCCGAGGGACCGTCTTAGACCGGTCTGCCTTTCGGTCCTGCAACCAGTGGTCTAGCTGCATGACCAGATTTATGAATTCGGCACAGTCTCTGGGTGGATCAACCACCTGGGCTAAAACGTCCTTTAATTCGCCTCGTAAGCCTCGATGGAATAACGTAGTTCTTTTGTTTTCTGGCCACCTAGCTTTGGCAACCAGTATGTTGAAGGTAGCAATGTACGTTAACATGTCCTGATTCCCCTGTCGGTGGGACAAGAGTTCATTGTCTACTACTTGTTCCTGGGTATGGCGAGCAAAACGTTTTTCCATTTCTCTCTGGAACCCCCCAAAGTCATGTAATAGAGGATCGTCATGAGTTACCAACGGCACCAACCAATCTGCTGCACTACCACTCAGGTTTGATAAGACAAAAGCTACCCGAGCTTGGTCATTTAGAAATACTCCAGGCCTACAAAGAAAATGAAGGCGGCACTGATTGATGAATGCCGCATACTTCCGTGGGTCGCCTGAGAGCCTTTCTGGTGGTGCCAGGGGCACTGTTCCAGGTAACGTGATCTGTACCGGAGTGGGTGGTATGGTGGCGTTTTGCATCGTTGGATTGCCTGTGATTGCAAGTATTGCCTGCTAATCTCTTCAGTGCGTTCTTTGGTCACTATTAGGTCTCTCCGGAGGGCATTAGTCTCTTGTCGGGCAGAATGAACCTCAGCACGAAGCTCTCCTAGTAATTGGGCCAATTGGTCCATTTCTGATGTCTCCATGGCGCCCAAGTGGATTTTTTATGGTAGGCTTCGCGTTCTTCTGTTACGCTCACCTGGTATCCACAGGGACACCACCCAGCCGGGTTACTCGCTAGTATGCTTCTCAGCTTTGCCCTGATGTGGTCTGCAGGGAAGGTTCTGCCTGAAAATACAGGAGGACTGTGTTCAAGACTGACCGACTGGGGTAAGTATCCTCCCTCCACCCCCGTATAATTTCATTCCCTCTGGCGCCCTCTCCTCACCTTGTGGTAGAATTAGGCGTGCTCTCCATCCTGCTTTCTTTGCAGGGGCGCGTTGTCTTTCATGGGCGAGTGGAGTCCAGTTACTTCACTGACGCCGGCCCGTTTGATATTGTTCAGGTAGTTCTTATTGCTGTTCTTTAGTTTTGTTGCTATCCTGCATGCCTTTCTTTGTTTAAATTTCTCTTTTTTCTCCCTTAGGTATGTGGAGCTTCAGCGCGGCGAACTGGCTTGGTTGAGCCCCGCTGGTAAATGATGGCGCATTAAGAGCGCTATGATGTGGTAAGTAAGCGCTATGCGCAGAACTGCGAAGTCTTGCCTTTGCTAACCTTGGTTTTTCTTCCTTGTAGGTCGCAGTGTTCTTCAGCGCAAGTGGAATGTCCGGAGTGGTGCCAGCCAAGAGGCGACCAGCCAAGTAAGCCTTTTGAGCAGTTCATAATTTGTAAATGTCTCTACTGCTTTCTTTAATGTTGTCTCTATCTTCCTCTTTCAGGTCGTTCTGTCCGGGAGGCGTGCAGATTCGAGGAAGCTGTTCTCAGTAGCTGCGAGTGTTTAAAGATGAAGACTGCAGGTAAGATGCTGCTGCTAATGATGTTCCTTTTGTCTCCTTGCAGGTTCTGCTTCTCCGAGGTTCGTGGGAATAGCTGGACACGGTGAGCGTCACGTTGCAAGCTGCAAAGTAACGCGAAGCGTGTTGTCTTGCTCGGGTGTGGTTTAAATAGCCCCAACAAAATAGTCCAGGTAAAGTAGTCCCTAGGCTACCACACCCAAAACACTAGACCGCATAGCTTGGTTCTCAGGAACCAAGCTATGTGGATGCCTCCATGTTGGCTGACAATACAATAAAGTAGTTCCCAAGCATATTGTTTTTCATAGTGTATGAGCCTGGCGCCATAGGCGCCAGGACTGGCCCCATGAGGGCGTTTGAAGAGGATGCCAGGCTCTAGAGGCACGAGTCCTGACTCCACCTGGCCAATGGGTTTGCCAGAGGGGGTTTTGGGCGAGGGTCGTGACAATGTGCTGGCTTCAATTGAGTTTGCCGTTGCCAGAAGGACATCATCCTGCACCTCTGAGGTGTTTCCACGGCACAGATTTTGGTGGCTGGGTGGACTTGGTTTTATCTGCGGTAATATTTTACGGTAAGAGAACTTGTGATTTGTAAAAGGCTCACCCGCTCCTAGGGTAAATGGGTTCCATACCGTTTTTAGTTTTGTAGTAGGTTTTAGGTGGGGCAAAGTTTCCAGCCCTCAAGCTCTTACTCCCACTTGTAGTTCCGTTGTGATGAAAGGGTCCTGCCCTTTAGAAGCAAGGGTCCGCCAGCTAGACATTTCAGACACTGTAACTACTCCTGCTCCATAGCGGTCCGCTGTAAGCTTAATCTTTTCCTTTGTATAAATAGCTGACACTAGATCTAATTTTGTTATTACATAGTCTGTGTTTTATAAAGCGTCTAAGTTTTTTGAGTCCTTGCTATATCTCATGGGTCAAGCTGTCATTTCAAGTAGTAGGTTGAATGGTGGGGGTGGCGGGCACTTTTTATTGACCATGTTTTCTGTCCCCCCCCTACTTCCCATGGAATCTAGGCACGGTTCATTGTCTGTGTTTATCAGGGGTTCACTCAAAGTTAATCTCCCACTAGACCCACCTTCATTCAGGCCGTCATCTGCCGTTTCACCGTCCCTCAAGGGTAGACAAAGTTGGAGATTTGTTGCATCCTGTAAAGGGACACCTTCCACCATTTTCCAATTTCGACCACACTTAGATGGTTTTGCAGAAGCTTTTGTCACCAATAGGGAAATAATGATTTTCTTCGGCGGTCGCATCAGCCTCTACCAAACACTCTGAGGCACTCTGCTATGCTCTGCTGGGTCAGATTATTTTGTAGGCGGGCCGCTGGAGTAAAAAGAAATGAAAGACTCTTTCAGAGGTCTGACACAATGTAGCAGTGTAGCAGTCTGTGTTCACTGCAATCACCAAATACTCTGAGACACTCCGCTATGCACTGCTGGGTCAGATTATTTTGTAGGCGGGCCGCTGGAGTAAAAAGAAATGAAAGACTCTTTCAGAGATCTGACACAATGTAGCAGTGTAGCAGTCTGTGTTCACTGCAATCACCAAATACTCTGAAACACTCCGCTATGCTCTGCTGGGTCAGATGGTTTTGTAGGCGGGCCGCTGGAGTAAAAAGAAATGAAAGACTCTTTCAGGAGTCTGACACAATGTAGCAGTGTAGCAGTCCGTGTTCACTGCAATAACCTGAGATAGCCATTTTATGGAAGCATTTAGTTCAAATCTGCATTTTTGACAAAACCAGTGAGGGGGGGGGGATGGGAAGAATGTGTGCACTACAGAAAAAGACCCGAACAGCCGGAGGAAAGTACCCACTTGGTCTTGAAAGCAAGCAAACGAAACTTAGTCTAGTGAATGTGTCATCATTAAAGGTCACAGGTGTTCTTTTTGTTTTAAAACTATACTTTCATGTGGCTAACACAGTATGCACCCCTACATGTAAGCACAACAGGGGTGATTTTAAAAGTAACCGGGTTGTTAAAATGGGTGTAAATACCATGAGTAAAGGTTTTTACATATTTTAATACTCTGGGAAATGTTCAACCTTTTGGCTGTTATTACTGGGGGATGGAACCAAATGAATGTTTCCGCCCCCCTGAATCCTCTTCTCCAGCCATGCAATAATGCCAGGATCTTAATTTGATGCTTTGTGAAATGCATATGATTCCTGTGGGATCCACCAGCTTTTATACCCTGCTAACAGCTGACGGATTCCATCAGAATCCATCAGAATCCATGTGCTTTCTTCCATGCGTACCTAGCACAGGCATTTGCATTCATTTGCACTGGAAAGTGTACATAATGACTGCAAACATGGGTGCACACAGATTTGCGTCAACTTATTACACTTCATAGTACCAACAAGGAAAATTGCACAGCGAGCACTTCAGTACACTGACGTGCTCGTGTTGGCTGTCCCCCATTGCAATCTGTTCTTACCTAAAAATGATCACCAAAATCTTTAATATATATGTATTTGTTTTTTCATTGCGCTTCAGTATAAATGAAACCTTTCACAATTTACTTAAAATAGCACAAATCTTCACCATCAATATACACATTTATAAACACATAAAATTAAAGTAAAAGATTCATTTATATCCAGTTCATTCATTTTCTACCTATCAAAACATAAAATAAAATCAATACAATGTTGCATCTTTATATCTTAAAGTAAGTTACTTTCAGACTGTATCAAGTACAGTATCTCTCCTAAAAGAGTACAAAAATAGATTACAAAAGTTGCTACCTCGATAATTAATGAGATTTGTTAGGCCCTTATAATTTGATCCCAGAACGGTTCGTGGAGAGGAGGCTTAGATTATAAATAAACCTTTTAAAAGTCGTAAAACATTTCCTCGTTAAACATTCACAGTAAATTTTAAGATGCGCTACAGTTTCCGAGTAGTTGCCATTTTTGGAAAGACAACATGTTCGTAAGCTTTTTTGTATCCCTCGTCTGAGTCCCATGAAATCTAATTGGACAGCACATTTAATCTTATTCTCATATTCAACCTACACATAAATGAATATCTTTGTGTAGTAATGTAATCATCTTCAATAAACCTCCAGAGATTCTCCAACCCATCGGTTTTTTCCACAGGTGTACTCTATCTACACAGCTCTACTCTTTTGACCTCTACATATCTCAGTTTTACAATCACAAATTCTTTACCATAGTCAATTTGCTATGCCAACATGAAGAAAACATCTTCCATATGGTGTTTAATTTTAGAAGATTTCTGAACAAAATGGTGGCTGTGCGGGCACCCCATTGCTGGCATATATCAAATAAAGCTGGCTTCAGTTTTATTCTATGGAATAGAAAGTCTCTTTTTAGCAAGAAAGGAGTTAAATATTTGGGAGGCTATGGTTTCATTTAAAAAAACTTTGACGCTGCCCAATTCCATGCATGTTGAAGTTATTCGAATGGAATTCGGGCTCATCTTCCTATATATGGCAGCCTTTTTAAAAAGACCTTTCATATAAAAACATTTTATATGAAAATTTGTCAGGCAGAGGGTAATACTTTAATTGTGCAGCTGGATGCATGTATCTAATGGAGAACATTTGTTTGATGAGAATGCTTATGAGTGTGAAGAGGTAATGAAGATGTCGAATTTGTATTCTAAGATTTGAGATAATACTTCTTTTTTTGGAGCAGATAATAAAAAAGTACAATATAATTGAGGATATCATTTTAATTATTGCCAGAGAGAAAGCTTACTAATGCAATATATGAATTGTTTACCAATACATTGTAAGATTCAGTCATGTTTGAAGACGTTTCTGCACAGATTGTAAATGAAATTCTTTATGCTGTTTCGATTCAGTGCGCATTCAACATATAGAGTATTGGGGGGACAGTGTATTCCTAAGTCGCAAAGAATCTGTTGTTTTCCTAGAAAAACAGATTTAATTGAAACCCTCAACCATCTTTGCACAAAATGTGTAGCATTAGATAATATAAGACAGAATTATTTCAGGCATTTTGTTTTTCATTCTTTGAATGTATTCACAAATTAATTTTGGAATAATCTTTTAAATGCAAAACAAACTTCAATGATCTTAGCTAATTTTAATTATTTTGTATTTTCTTTTTATTTTATTGTGACAATAAACTTTTTCACATTTCAAAGTCAAGAGAAAATTGTGTCCTTATTCATTCTTGTCTCAAATAATACTTGATTTCAAAAAAAGTTGGTCCATGTGCTAAGTCCGATGCATCGTTTCTCGTCAACTTCGCTCTTTGTCCATAGTGATGAATATTCCTTTTGTCGTGTATTTCTAGAGATTATTCCTGATCGTTCATTAGTTGGTCTAGAAAATGTATTCCAGCACAAATGAATCACTGATTCCTTTCTTTTGTAAAATCTTCCCAGCATTCTTCCATTGTTTTAACTTTAAAAGATGCCATAGACCTGTGGAGACGTCGTACTCTTTTGTCTGCAACAGCTGTGCATTTCAGTGTTAGGTGCGTTGGTGATTCCATGCAACCGTGTTTAAGCAAAATCTGCAGTTCCCTTCTTTTATTGATCGTGTCCCAGTATTGTGTTTAAATTAATTCGGTGGGCTATACGCTGAGTCTGATTTTCATCATCCTCTCACTGAGGTGTTTTGAGGGGAATTCCATCAGGTAATTTGGCACAGTGTCCCTTTTTCGATGTTCATTTGTCATGTTGGTATGAGACTTGAATTATAGTTTTACTTCCCTTGTATGTATCCTGTCTGGTCTCTTCAATTTTTCCTTTACACGATCTGGATTAGTTGTTAGTTCTTCTATTGTTGAGTCAAGCTCATACAACTGTTTGGTCCACTTGTCTTTCCAGATGTTAAGCAGGACTGCACTCTCCCTGCATTCATGCGTAGCTAGAATGTTGTAACCAACCGTCTTCCAGACAGAGTTTTCTTAAAAGGGGTAGTGATTTCCATTTCATTATTGAATAAAGGGATTGTAGCCCTAGTTCTGCTCTTATTGCATCAATAGGAGTACATCTCAGAAGTTTCAAAATTGGTTTCCAGGAATGACTTTCAAGTTTTGCCCAAATTCTCCACGAAAGATTCAACCCTGCCTCTCCTCTATATGATAATGTGGGGATCCATTTTTGCAAACGGAACAGTCGTACTGGAATGAACGAGAATTTCCCAAATCTTCCATTCAAGATGGTTCCTTGGGAGCATAACGTTCTCGCTTTTGAAAAAAGCTCATCCTCCCATTTTTTTGGCCAATTGATTGGTTGAATCTTACTCCCAGGTATCGTATCTCTGATACCTTCTCTAGACTCTCTCCACCAATTCTCCAAGTACATTTTTCGGGGGAAAGTGCCTTGTGTCTCTCAAAGCCTCAGGAAGATCTGCAATGTACAACTTAAAAAGAGAAGCAGCAAGTCGACAGCCTTATTTTACTCCTTTTTTAATGGGTAGGTCAACTGATAAAGTACCCTCGGTGTTTTGGTGAAGGGCTATTATTGGCTGTAGACGTTCTTCCGGACTCTTCCAATTCTTCAATTTTTGCCATAATTTGTGGTGATTTACTCCGTCAAAGCTTGACCTTAGTCTATGAAGGCTAAAGGTAGCCTCCTTTTAGTTCTGATGGTATTTAGTTTTAGTATTGACAGAATGAATAGATTTAATTCCTTACCAGTTCCCTTGGTGAATCCTGTTTCATGGGGATCAATGATGTTATTGTTATCTGCCCAGTCTGATTGACCTCGCTGCGGGTCTGAAGCGATCAATTTCCCTATAGTGGCAAGCAGGGATATGGGCCGGTAGTTTCTTGGGTCATCTCGTTTGGCTTTCTTAAAGATTGGGACCGTGATTCTGGAATTTCTTTTATTCATTCAAGATTTTTAAATATCACGTTGGCCATCTCCGCCCATTTTGCTAGATATTTTTTGATGTTTACGTTTGTTAGTCCGTCCAGAATCTTTAAAAAATCGTATTGCTTGCTCAATTTGATCTTCATCCATCATTATTTTCCAGGAGTGCTTGTTACGGGTGGAATTGTCTTCTTTGATGGTCTCTGAACTTCCAAACACTTTTGCGTAGTTCTTCATCCATTCGTATTCTGATACTCCACTTATGAGACGATTTTGATGGTTTAAGGGTAGGTTGTTGATTATGTCCCATGTGTCTCTTGTGGTTGCTTGAGCATCCTTTCCCCTTGTTCTTGATCTCTCGATTGTCTTACCCAATTAGCCAGTTCTTATAATATTGTTGTTTCCTTTTAATTTGTCTTAGTTGAGTTTCTCCATTAACTGAAATCTTTATTTGCCGAATTTCTCATTTTAGCTGTTTCCTTTTTTCTACCACTTTCTTGCTATATTGGTGTTTTGAGTTCAGTAATGGCAGTTTGAAGCCAGCGTTTTTCATTTCATAGATTTTTAAGCGGGAATCGTAAGAGATGTCGAGATTGTCAAGAGTTGTTTGAGTTTTATATTTGGCTGTTAAAACTGCAATATCGCTTTTCCTTAATCTTAAATGATTTCCTCCAGGATTTAATTCGACGATGCAACTTTTATAAGTGTCCTTTGTCTTTGTTTTGGTTAACCAAGTGAGCTTCAAGATGTTATGATCACTGGCTTATTGTGATAGCACCTCAAAACTGTTGACCTTGTGATTTTTTTAGAATCTATATATAATCAATTATAGATCTAGAGACTCCGTTTGTCCAGGTTGATTTGCCCCGAACGTCTCCTTTCACTTGGCCGTTTAGCATGAATAAGTTGTTCTTGTTTACCATCTGCACCCACTTTGCTGCGTCTGACTCTCCAAGGCTTAGTGGATCAGGGATTCGGTGTCTGTGATGGTTGAGACATTTGATATTAAAGTCTCTGCATATGACTATATTCAAGTGAGGAACATTTGTTGATTCCGTTTTTATTATTTCAGAAATGTTGCTTAGCAGCTTCACTGTCTTAATTCGCAATGGATTCCAGTAGATGTTTATCATCAGTGTTCTCTGCTATGTTTCTGGATCCTGTGCATTAGCTTCAATTAGTGCCCATTGGATAAATTGATTCGGTTTACCTTTTTTTAAGATTGAAGTTCACAATTTTTGCCTTACCAGCATCAAGAGTCCTGTAAAAGGTCTGCCGTTTTTGTCTTGTTCTGGTGGATTCATATGGCTCTCATAATTTTCACAAATTGGTATCTCCTGAATCCAGGGTTCTTTTAAGCATATGAGTGATGCTTTCCTTACGTGTGGATTCCTTTTATTCAACAAATGTTTGAAAGCCCTCCTGTCCCAGGAGATTAGACAATCCTGTTCGTGTGCTTAAACTTTTTTTGCTAAGCTTTTTTTTTAATTGTTAGGGATTTGGCTATCCAAGACCAGTCTTCGCTGACATTTGTCCATGTCTTTGAAGTAATTATTGTGCATATCTACTTAAATTTGTGTAAATTTAATATACAGGTTCTGAAATTAATGTGATTTGCTTGTGGGTGGTTTATGATAAACTGTTATAATGCTGCAGGCAAGTACAAACACCCTGAGTTTCCGCCCCCTGCCCCTGATCCACCTGCCTAAAAGGCATGCGTGAACAACAGCCGCTTATCTTAATGCTGCCTTTAATGCATATCATTTCTATGGAATCCACCAGCTTTTAAGCACTTACTATTAGCTGGCGATTGCCATCAGGCACCATGTTATTTAAATGCCTCCTCCCAGGTGGATATTGCAGAGGCTTTTAAAATTGTTTGTACTACAAAGTGCAAACAATGGTGATGAACCCAGGTCCACCAGGATTTACGTTAACTTATTACACTTGGCAGTGCAAACCAGGACAATTGCACAGACTGCACTGCACTGAAGTGCACATGTTGGCTGTGCTCTCCGTTCAATATATACTTAATTAAAATTGTTGCCCGAAATCTTCAAAAGAGGGTGTTTGGTAGAAAAGAAAAAGTTAAGACTTACCATGCATCATCCAGCAGCATCTCTTTGGCTTAGCAGAGCGGTACCTTTCAATTTCTAAGGTAATAGGTTAATATAGCAATAACACCTGACCTGGCGGGCCAGATTGGGTGGTAAAGCCCCAGGGCCCAAATTATAGGCTCAAGTGCAGCCATCCGGATTGGGTGTTATTGCTATTAACACCCGGGTTTTTAATCTGGATACCCAGGGTACTAACAGCAATGTATTTTGCTTCAGTGAGTGGGACTCCTCGCGGCGTCCTGCTCATTGAAACAAAATACTTACTTAAAATGGCCACTGTGGGGTTGGAAGGTGGAGATGCTTGCAGAGCCCCTCTTCTATTTCCATGGAGCCCGTCGGGCTAGGACGGAGGCTGGTGCAGGAGTGGCGGTTGCCGCCACCAAAAGAATAAGGTGAGTGGGATAGAAGAGCGGGAAGGGGATGAAACAATGACCGGATGGGAGAGGAGGGTGGGGGAAAGATGGCTGGGCAGGGAAGCAGCGTCAGGCTGCTTTTAATGTGGGCTGGAATTGTGGGATCTCAGCCTGCAATTCAAGCAACCTGATTGGTTGGTTCCCCTACCCCGGGTGCTTATTACCGGTAATGAGAACCCGCTCAATCTTTGACTGTATGCTCAGTTTCTTAAGACACCAAAAGTAGTTTAATATGGCTCTCCCGTGCGGCCTGCCATGGGAGAATGTGTCGTTGGTTTCCTCCCAATGAGTCTCATCAGACATCACAAAGGCTGAAGTCTTCCATTAGTTCCATAATGCAGTTTCTCAGGTTAGCTCATGTAGAGAGTAACATCAGTCTACTACTGGGCGATAATATGTGCCCACAGAACAGGGGTGTTTAATATTGAGTGCTTGTGAATGGCAGATCTTACTTCTCTGCAACCTAGCAAGTAGCATTGGACTGATTGCATATTTACCCACAAAGGGGTGTGAGCCCGGGTGTGGCACAGAGTAATGGGGGCATGATTGATGATACAGCTACCAGAGTGAATCATTTACAAATGGCAAGGGGGGCAGTTAAGGAGGGAACACTTAAGTGGTGGGGATCCCAAAACTTTGGAAGGTGCTGGTCAAAGACACGGGTACGCTGGACATGGAAGAACGAATCTGGGAAAGGGAGGAAGAGAACATAATTCAGGAGTGGCTACCCATAATGTAGAGAGGACACAGTCTGTTGACAAGGCCCTTTCACCACACAGAATAGAAATAGTTATGACACTACTTAAGAGGCAGAAAAATCAATCACAAGGGTGAAAGTAAGAGAGACATGAAGGGCTGGTTAACAAAGGAAGTGAATACAAATTGCATTACTGAAACACTAAGCAAAACTTAAGGAAAAGGATGGTCCAATCACCCTTGGGTCAAGAACATATGCAGAAAATAATATGAAATGGGGCTCACAGAGATGAGAGTAAAAGCTGAATAAGAGCGAGGCACAAGGAGTCCTGACCGCCCCAGAGTCCTACTCCTGTAGTGTTGTGCTGTGACCCTGGTGATTAAGGGTAATAAAGCAGTGGATTGGTGGGACCGAGTCACACATCGGTAATGATATTTGCGTTTTCTAATGTTATGACACAGGGGATATGATGCATCCAATGTTGGGGTCTGGAGACATGGGCAGATGGGTGGGGGAAATAATGTTAACGATTAGGCAATATGGTTAACCTGTGTTGAAGCTGCACTGCCAGGGTCTGCAGGCAGTGTTTAAATGGTGATCCCAGATGGGGATCCATTGTGTGTGCAACACAAGAGGAAATGAGCGCATTAAATATTATTAGCTAAATGGGTTGGTGAAAAAGAGGCAAAATCCCTTTGTACTTGTTGAGGCATGGGGCAGCGACAGGCATATTGCAGGAAAAGCATCTCAATAAAACTGAGCTAGGTAAGCTGGGAACAACATGGAGACGACAAGTGGTGGGCTCCTCTGTTTCCACCTATGCCAGGGGGAAGACGGTAGGGGGGTTAATATAGCAATGACAACCGATCCAGCGGGCCGGATTGCGTTGTAATGGCCGGGGCACAAGGCATGGGCCCGAGTGCAGTCAGTTCCTAAACGATGAGCCCGGGCGCAGTTACCACGTGATCCGGCCCGCCAGATTGGGTGTTATTGCTTTTAGCACCCCGGGCCTGAAAAAGACTAGAGCTATGCACGCTCTCACATTGTGTGTCTTTGTGTGTACCACTAAACAGCGCCTACATGCAAAAAAGAATCTCTCCTGTGTATTTTGGCTCCTGTTTGGAGGCTTCTCCCCCCTTGCTTCCCTAGCCCACCCAGATACCAAATTGTGGGGCCGGTCTCTGGGACGCATGGTAATGAAAATAAGTGGGTAGACGCCTACAGCACCACATTGGTGGAGAAACACGCCAGTAAATATAGGGGCAGAATTCATTAAGTGCAATGTAGGTGTCATCTAGACCAATTGCCCTACTTGACTCGCCGGGAAAGATCTTTGCAGGGCTGCTGCTGAGGGACTTGAATGTGTGGCTCTCTAGTAGGGACCTGCAAGATCCTTTCCAGACGGGTTTCATTCCGGGTTTAGGTACAGGTGTTAACCGGTGTCCAGTTAAAGGCTCGAAAGCAAAAGGGTCGAATGCAAAAGGGTCGAGTGCATTCGACCGAAAACCAAAGGATCGAAAAAAAAAATGTTAGATTTTTTTGTTGTTGCACTAGTGTAGCTTTTCGACCCTTTTTTCCAGCCCTTGACCTATAACCGTGTTAACCTATTTACAATTAATGCGATCAAGGCTCATGAGGAACAAAGCAACAACCATGATCCATGGCATTTGTAGACTTCCGTACAGCCTTTGATTCAGTTCCGAGGGAATCGCTCTTTAAAAAATGACTTGATGAACAATGTCCTCAATATATGATAAAATGTTTACATCAATTCCACCCTGATACTACAGTACAGATTCGCCTGGCTACATCCGGGCTACTTACAGCCCCTATAAGTACATTTGGAGGGCTGACGCAGGGATGTATGTTTGCTTCCGCCCTCTTTCATTTTTTCAGCGCAGACATGGCTAAGAACTTTTTGAGCTTGATTACTGACTCTCCGAAACTGAACGGTCTGACAGTTAGATGGTTGCTTTATGCGGATGACTTTGTCTTTTTAAAAAAATTATTTGCATTTTTATAGCGCTCACACAGCCCGTGAGCATTGAGGCACTGTTACAGGAACGGTTACGTAATTGTTTTTTTAAATTTGTTGCCTTAGTTGCGTATTTATAACACGCTTAAATACCCAGAGGTTTCTAAGGGCAGACCCGGGGATCGAACCTGTGTCGCTCCACAAACAAGTTGCCGCTGAGCTATCCTCCCGGGACAAGTCCTAATGTAAAAAACACCCAGATTCCTCCAGACTTTGCTAAGTGCACTGGATAGGTATGCACAAGCTAATCCTCCAGTGGCGTTGCTAGGTGGGGGGGGATAAGGGGGTTAGAGCCCCTAGTCTTTTGGTTGTAGCCCCAGATAGAATCTCAGGAGCTACAGCCAAAAGGCTAGCTAGCCCCCAGTCCCAACAGTTCCAACATCAGCATAGCCCCAGGTCTTTTCCAGACCTAGCAACACCCCTGTAATCCTCTAACAGTCAATACCATCAAGACCTACATAATACAATATGGACCAGTCAAAAATAGAAATTTGACAGCTTCAGAATCAAATACTAGCAGTGGTTACAGAAAACATTTATCTTGGCCTTCATATAAACAATCAGCCCTCTGACCTTCCATATCATGAGAGTCTGGAAACCAAATTAGCTACACAAGTTTTCTATGATAGCCTTGCTGTTGTACTATATACAAAAAGAAACGCAGATTCTATTGTACGGGGCTGAGTCCAAACTTTATAACTCTGCTATTTTCTGGCAGAAGCTAGAAAGTACATTTTGGAAGTCTGTCTTAATGCTGCCTACAGCCAGTGCCCGCTTTGCGACCTGAGTTAGGCCTGTTATCTGTGTATTGTATATATGCCCGGAAGCTGGGTTCATTGTATCGCAAGTGTGTACTCATAAGAGATTTGGTTGACCTACTTTCGATGATATCCAAGGGTCAAGTCCTAACAAAGAAAGTGGGGGACTCATTAACGTACCAATTGAATGTGGCATCACCAGAAATTAGCATAACAAGGTGCCCTCAGAAAAAGATGGGAGGGCTCCTGAAAAAGTGGGGGGACTTCGTCCGACTGCGTGTACCCTCGACTTGAGCCCTGATGATATCCATTTATGTTAAGTCATAAAAATCAATAATTTGTTCTTCAGTGGAGATCAAAAGTTCAGAGCATTCCTCATGAGGCTAATGTTTCGGCTGACTTATTAATTATGAACCCTGATCCGGTGAAAAAGAAGTTATGGGAAATTGATTGGATTAGGACGAGGGAACAATGCCTGTTATACAACGATTTTCAACAAAATCCGTTTCTTTTGAAGAAACGTGGTGTTCTGTCTTCTTTTTGATCAAATCACCGGATCCATTACACAGATCGGCATGTATGCGTTTTAGATGTAATCTGTGGCAGACGAATGAGACTGTGACTAGGTGAAAATGGCCTTCTCCAACAGATAACACCTGCCGCTTTTGTCATTTGCAATGTGGACAATTAAGGCCCTTATGGTTGAATGCTCTGAGCTGCTTCCTGCATGAATGATGTATGTTAAAAGGCCCTTTTCATATTGTCATACAATGACACCAGAATGTTTATGGAGACGTTTATTCCACACAGATATTCAAACAATTAGATATTCAATTGTGATTTTTTTTAAAATATTCTCTAAAGTTAGACTTATTAGAAGAATAACTCTTGAACATCATTAGGCTGGTCAAAGAAATCATTAAGATCCATTATAGCTGTTATTTTAAGTTATAGGATATATGGATAAGAATCAGTTGCTCGTTTGTACCAAGTTTACTTTCCATTTTCTCTTCTTCCTCTTTTTATTCATTTTAATATTGTGTTAATCTGAATAATGTACATGTGTGATACATAATTAGTGAATGAGTTATTTGTAAATGTAAAATAACTGTTGAAAGGTTGATCGAGACACTTCAGCCGCATCAATAAAAATAATATAGGTTACTTTATGTGCAGCTTTCCAGGGTGTCCACCAGGTGGCAGGACATAACCATGAATGACTAAAAGAAACCTCGTTCATGAAGCAGGACATTTTGGTGCCGCTGTTGTGGCGCCAGGTGTTTCGGTGCGGACGTTTCGGCGCAGATCCCATGTTGGTGCACCCAGTTGGACGCAGCCGTTAGGGCGCGGGGACTATGAGGCGCCGGCATGTTTTGGTACAGTGGCTTCTATGTTCTTATGCCGCATTTTTAAAACGCAGCTGCTGCTGAAAATGTTGCTTTAAATCCAGGATCAGGCCCCAGTCCCATTTGAATAAACACGTGCCTCCAAGCAACGTGTATTTGTGTTGTGCACTGCAACTGGAAACGGGCAGGAGTCCGCATTCAAAGGCAAACACGAGAGGGGCGTTGCTTTTTCACATCGGAACAGGCACTGTTTGCTCGGGGAGAGGATGGAAATAATTCTTGCTTAAAAGATCTTCTTCTGGGTAGATTAATTTCCCTTAACTCCTCCGTGGGGGTTCAGAAATTCTGTTTGATCAAATTAAACCTTGGTGTAAGTTTCCAGCACACCGGCTGATCTTATGCAACACACTTAAGAGTTTGAAGTCTACCTGAGCGAAAAAGACGAGGCTTTTGCAAAAAAAATTAAAACAAAAAATATTAAACACGTTGGGCCTCATTACGAGTTTGGCTGCCTCCAAACTCGGGTCCAGGTTCCCCTGAATGGGGAAATACTGGGTCATTCCGACCTTGGAGGGCCCGTTATTTCCCCATTCACGGAACCCGGACCATCCCCAATCCCATTTGGGGTCATCCCCATAGGGCTCAATGAAAATGGGGACCATGCTAACAACGGGCCCGTTAATAACAGGCACGTTGTTAGCATGCTGGGCTGCTTGTGGGACCCGCTAAGGAGGCCTGGTCTTACCAGGCAACCTTAGCGGGTCTCGCGAGGATCCCTCGTAATAGGGCGGTAAGGGGTTAATGGCTCCGGCACCTTTACCGGCGCCGTTATCCCCTTACTGCCCACCTCGTAATGGGGCCCGTTTTGTTTGTTGCAGTAGCTGCCCCTTGACAAGTTCTTCTTTGCAGGTACAGTCTACACGTGTCTGTGATTGTTAAGCATCTTTGAGAGAGGACGTTCTTCGAATGAAAGTTGTGCCGCTGCCTATGAATTATGAAAAACTCATAGTTTTCATTTGGATGATAAGAAGAAAAGGGGGCGGTTTCCCAAGGAGAACCTGCGTGCACGTGGCTCAGGTCTGCGCCTTCATTCTGGGGTCAAGCCCCTTCATGAAAGGATGCAGGGGGGGGCCACGCGCTTTACAGAAGGCAATGAAAAATGATGGCTGTCTGCTCCTTGTACCGGGTGTTCCTTCAATATGAGGCGCAGTTCATGAATACATTGCCACACTTGCATAGCATCACTTTCCAAAGAGAACCGCTTTAGGGCACTACCTCGTAGGAGGAATGGCTGCGATGGAGGTATCAAGAAGGATCAGTTTTGAAGCCTCATTACAGGTTTGGAGGTATGCCTGTAAAATCTGGCACCTGCGAATGGGCAATTACCGGGTCATGCCGAGTTTGACAGACCCAGTAATTGCGCATTCGCGGGTGCCGGTAATAAGGGACTCCCCATCCCCTGAATGGGGTTGGGGAACTCGGACGCACCGGCACCGTTCATAATGGTGCCAGTGCATACACGAGTTGTGTTCGCCGGTGCCGCACTGCTCGCCAGGTCCGACCTGGCGACCAGAGAGAGACCAACGAGCACAACTTGTAGTATGTCGGTACAGTAGCAAAAGCACCGGTGGCACTACCACTACCGTTGTTGCCTTACCGCCATACTCATAATGAGGCCCTTGGTCTTTTTTTCCGAAGGTTATATGGTTAGCTTTTTTAAGAATGGTCATTCTACAGCTGAGGTACGTGGAATGCGAAAACCCTCAAGCTGATACGAGTTCGCACAATTTGAGGACGGTTTTTGTCTGATGGGCGTTGGCAGTGTCCAGCGTTTGAGAGGCTCCTCACGTTCTGTTGGTGCTGCAGGGTGCGGGGGAGGGGTGAAGGAGAATATGGTAACCACGGAACATATCGGGGGACTGACAGTAAAGCATCTTGACCGTGCTCGGGTATTCATGCTTTTGCTGCTGCTCACTTCATTACACTGAAAAGCACCTTGGTGCAAGCGCTATATAAACCCTAGTTCATTTTAGAGGAGGGCGGCTCCTAAGCTTTCGGGGTTTGGTGTTGAGGGTAATAGCGGATGTGTCCGTGAGTTTAGGGAAGGACACAGACTGGTACTGACCAAAGAGAGCGACACGGGAGTGTCCACTGGATGAAGGAAAAGGGGGCTGGGGTGCAGGGAGGAAAGGGAAACAACGGCACTTGATTTCTCAGTCACATTTATTTGGTGGCTGAAGAACCGTATCTTTGTATAGACCAATTGCACAGACCTTCCTCTTTGCTTCTGCCTTCGCCCCCCCCCTCTCCCTATTGATTCTGTTCTCTCTCTGCACTGTGCACCTGCCCACCCTCTGTCCTTCGGGCCCAGGTACCTGCTCACCCTGCCACCCTCACGCACCGTCTCCGGGCCACCCCTTGCACTGGGGGTCTGTATCTGTACCCATACAGTCCCTCCCCCTTTTTTCTTCTGCTCTGACCTACCCAGCCTGCTGCCTTAAACCCAGCACTTGCCACCTGCTGGCTGCACTACCACTGTTTGTTGCCCTTTTATTTATTAACTTATTATTTATTTGTGGGTTTTTTCCTTCTCGCTCCGCGCTCTCCTTTTGTTCCCCCTTCCATGCGCTCCCCCCCTCACCCCATGCACTTGCACATTCTCAATATCACTGGGCCTAGTAAGATCGCTGTTTTGTTCTCCCCTGTTGCCTTCCCTTGCTGTGTCGCGCTCTGAAACACTTGTGTATGAGCGCGATAGAAATAAAATATCAATCAATCAATAGATTAGACGGTTTTATTTGTTTTCATAGCACCTTTATTCACCGCTATATTTTCTATGCATAATCTAAAAGCAAGAGAAATTTGAGGGGCATTGACTATAAGAACCCCGTTAACCTTCCTCCTGCTATAGATATTAGGAAGGGCCCATGTGGCACGAGAGGAGTTTGCACAAAGAGTGCAATGTCAGCTGCATTTGAAAGGCCCTTGAGCCAAATGGCCGGTGCCAAATTGGCTTTTGCACCAATCTTGCTGCGCCGAAAGTGTTGCACCAAAAAGGCCGGCGCCAAAAGGCTTGTGCCAACATGTGGTGTACAGATTGAAAATAAGCGTGTAGACCTGCAGCATCGCATTGGTGTGAAAACATGCCAGTAAATAAATAGAGGGGCAGAATGCATTCAGTGCAAGAACTTAAATGTGGACAATGTAGGTTACTTCATGTGCAGCTTTCTAGAGTGTCCACCAGATGGCAGGACATACGCATGAATGATGAAAACAAACCTCATTCAAGGAAAATCGATTCCGTCTGGGATGTGTATGAAAGCTTCCCTCGGAATCGTTTACCCACAAAGTGGACTCGGTTCTAAGCATCACACATTAGAAACCGAGGGAGGCTAGAGGCTGGCAGTGGCAAGGGCTAGGGTGGCAAACTTTTTTATATCCTTTTGCGGGACACTTGCCCACAAGGCGGTGATGATGTCACAGCGTCATTCACGTTTGCCCACCCCATTTGTATTTTAAATTTGTTAATGGCTCTTAACACCTGCCTTAATTGCAATGCAAATGGTTTGTCCTTGAGATGTGATGGTCAGGTTTTTAACTGCAAACACGATCATCACGACCCCAAGAAGAAGACATTGGCCCTCATCAGAAGGTTGGCGGAATGGTTTTATCGGCACCGGTAAAGGTGCCGGTGCCGGTAAACCCATTCCGCCCTACCACGAGGTCTCCTTGCGGGACCCGCAATGGGCGGCTGGAAAAACCAGGTGTCTATACCGGGTCCCGCGAGGACACCAGGGAGCCAACAACGGGCCCGTCATTAACGGGCCCGTTGTTAGCTCCATCCCCATTCCCATTGAGCCCTATGGGGGCTCGAATGGGAATGGGGATGGACCAGGTCCGGGTTCCTCGGACAGGGAATTACCGGGTCCGCCAAGGTTGCGATGGCCCGGTAATTCCTCATTCGAGGAACCCGGGTCCGGATTGCAGTAAGGAGGCAACCATGCCGCCAAAAGCGGCATGGTTACCTCCAACCTCCTGATGAGGGCCATTGGCATGAAGACAGGTGCTAGAGCGTTAGCAGCTCGATCCCAGAAATAAGGTAATGGCTGAGACGGCCTGCATCACATTCTGCAGGTACCTTAAAAAATGTGGTTGGATCTTTCCCTCGAGCTATTTCTACCACTGACGACACATTCAAATGTGGAAAATCCTGCACACTCAGAAACGCGGCTCACCCTAAAACTACACAGAGGGACCCCCATCAACAAGCGAAGCCAGTAGAATGTCTATCCAATAAATCATTCACAGAGGAACTTATCAATGCAGAAAGATGTGTCAGAGACCCCGAAAGGTACTGCAACTAGTCCAAACAGCCATCAGATAGAGCCGCAAGTGTTACTTATTACATGGGATAAAGTAGGAATCCCGGCTGCAGCTTTTGCAAGACATCCGTGCCGGATATTCAGGGAGGTAGGAGATACCATCCAGTGTGTGTGTGTCTTGAAGAGAGTGAATGGCACACAGGGTGGGGCGGAATAGCAGGAGGAGATTGAACATTCCAAGTCTCTATGTCCTGCTCCCCCGATCCCATATGAATCAGACCCTAACAGTGATGTTGATAACAAGGGTGATACTCGAGAGGTAGAATATGATCCATCAGGGTCTAAGCAGATACCTGCTTAGCTGCTGGAGAGCAGTGATAGTGAGGAGAAGGAGGCGGGCGAGAAAGAGATAGAGATGGGGAGAATTTCATAGAATCTTGCCTCAAATGTATACAGTATCTTCGAGAAACAGACTTCCTGATGGAACGTACAGTACATAAATCACATGGCAGCTGGGGCGCCACCAGTATCGAACCCACTTGAGCTCAGCCCACATGTGGTTAGCCCAAGCCCTCAGGGAAAATGAAACGTGTAGCAGGACTTCACCCAGTATAATAGGCAAATGAACCTGGCTTCTTGTGCACTCTGCCAGAAAGCAGGGTGCTAAGGAAAAGCAGGGACCAGCTAGGAGGTATAGGCCGATTTGACCGACATAAAATGGCCGCCATGACCAAAAGTTCTCAAAATGCTACCACCAAAGGTTCGAACACCAAAAGTACGAACCTTTGGTGGTAGCATTGTAAAAAAAAAACGGGGGCTGCGGTGGTGTCCTCCGCATTGCCCCGCTCACTACACTTCATGGTATAGTGAGCAGGGGTTGCGGGGGACACCCCCGCAGCCTTCCGTTTAAAAAAAAAAAAGAAAAGAAAAGGACCCTGCAGCGCTAGTTCCCGATCACGGAAGTGAAAGGGAACTGGCGCTTCAGGAACCCAGCGTGAAGATGAAGGTAAGTGGGGTTTGTTTATGTTGGGGGTGTGGGTGGGGGTGTGCTGAGGGTGTGGGTGGGAGGGTGTTATGGGTGTGTTGTGTGTGCGGGTGTGAGTATGTATTTGTGTTCGCATGAGAAAGGTGTGAACTTTTGGTAGTTCGCCCCTTTCTCATGCGAACGTTTCGGCCACAGTAGTTTCTGCCGCGGCCAAATCACTTAGATTCAGCTAGGATACCACATCTGTGTGACCCCCATATGCTGCGGTACCATAAGAAGCTACAGGACAGACATAAAAGACCTGAAGTGCATACCTTCCAATACAATCAGACAAGTAGCATAACACCCCAGGCCACGTAATTAACCCTGAAAATACTGCAACTGTGTCCTTGCTTGGGAGCCCAAGCCCTGCCACTAATGCCCCGTGCGATGCGTAGCGGTTATAGTTATCCTCTACTGCATCAGGACAGTGCTGGGGAAGCATTTGAGTGTGGATAACAGATCACATAACCGACCGTGAAGTAGCTGTGTGGTAAACAAAACGATGCTGCAGTAGTACATTTACAATAGATAATCTTGGAACAATTGTGGTAGAACCCATCCCAAAAGGCTGCATGCTCATAGATCAGTAGAAATGCTGCTAATATTTACTGAATGCCGAAGCAGTGCCCTCTTTCAGGATGAATTGATGCCTTGTTCAAGAAAGTGCCCAGATGTATTGCAAGGCCTGGAGAGGAAAAGCCTAGCAAGGCAGGTGATGGGAGAGATGAGCATCAGATGTAACAGACACGCCCAGGGAAGGCATTGGAGAATTGTGTCAGTAACAGGAAATGAGTACGATGAAAGAATGAAGACATTAAAATGGAGGCTTCAAGTGAAGATCAGGTACTCGCGATAAAGGATTAATTGGGCATTTCACAGCTAAGTGACAATGTTTTAGACATGCATGTATTTTTGTTGGATTGGTATGATGTGATAGTGGCATAATTGTTCATGGTGGATTGGACCATAGTCAATTTTGCTGCGAACCTAATTTTGCTGCGGGAAAAATCATACCAATCCATCCTCCACTCTCCCCCCCCCCCAATACATCCCCTTCCCCCAACTTACCTTTCACCGTTCGTTTTACATCTGACCCTGCAGCGTCAGTTCCGTCCCTGAAACGCGGGTCAGAACTGACGCGGCAGGGTCCCTTACTCTGTTGTATTTTTTATTTATTTTTTAAAGTCCCCCGCTTCCAATGTCCTGGAAGTGGGGGACACTCCCGCAACCCCTTATCCCATTATAGCGAGCAAGTAGAGCAGGGGATACCCCCGCAACCTCCGTTCCCCTTGTTCACTATAATGTAACCGTATTGCCCATTTGACCGAATTTTTGGTCGTAAGATCATTTCGTACAGTCTAAATTCAGTCAAATGGGCCATACGGTAAAAAAGAAATCGGTCAAATTGGCCAATACCTTTTCATTGGCGCTTTCTCTTGCAGCGGCAGATGATGAGAGCATAGATGTTTAGGCAACCTAGATACCAGAAACATTTCTGTTGGGCTACTTAAAATGCTCATCCTGTGGTCTTGTAGACATCATAACTTCCCCTTTCTTGATGTATAGACCAGCGGCATTTCATTCAGAGAGCACGTCTGATGGACTGTCTACATGGGCATACCTGAAGGTTCCTATGACCCTACTCAAAAACAGTAGGAGCCTAGAACAACCTCTCCTTCCCATATTCAGCATGACCTTTGTCCTCTGCAGTCTTCACCAGGTAATGTGTCGGGGCTGTTAATGGAGGCCGAGGTCGATAGCATTATGAAGCATTCCCTTTGTGAAAAGTAGCACTTTTCAGCCACCGTCAGAAAGGGCAACATTTTGACCCTGCCTCCCATGACATACAATTGAGCGACAACAACATTTTCCATTGCAACATTCCAAGGATGTCTTTGACGGCCGCCACCTTTCAGAGCACGACATTAAGACCTGGAGCCGGCCTGACAGTCCTTGAGGTCTTCTGCCGCTTTCTGGGCTTGGGTGTTGAGCTCCGGGAGTCTTGATCCGTCGTGTGCTGAGGCTGGGCTCTGCTAGGCTTTATTGACATATTCCTGCCTTTTCAACCCTTCAATGCCTGGTCTACAGTTGCTCTGTCCTGCTAAAAGAGGGCAGCACGGTGCTCTTGGGCCAAACAGAGGAGCAGACACAGCTTGCTAGCAGCTTGTATGTCCAGATTTACTTTGGGAACGGACGCCATTTTAAAGGACCGGGTGTGGCTTTGCATGCATTAGCGTTGCGTCAATTTCCGAAAGCTTCAAAGTGCTTGTCATATTCATAGCTTTGATAGCATGCAAAATAGCACGTGTGCCAGTGCAAAGTTTCTGCAGTGAGACCTCATGTTGCTTGTACACCATTACCCCAGATACATCGAGAGAAGCTTGCCCACCATCTTGAATGAGGACAGTATCCGGTTGATGGGACAGTTGCATGTCGGTTAGCTAATAGTAGCCTTCATAAATGTATGAATGATGGTACCTACACCCTTTGACCATGTTCCTTGCAATTTCTGCATTAAAAAATCATGCCCCTTAATACATTTGCCAGAAGAGTGGCCCACAGATCCAGATACTTCCTGAATACATATACGGAATCCCGTCCGGCCCCAAAGCTTTGCCAGATTTCTTCCGGATTATTGCGAGCTAACAACGCATTGAATGAACTCTGCAGGCACCAGTGCAGTCAAATCATATAATAGAACCACCTGCTACCAAATATGTGCCTTCCTCCTGTATGATACCCTCAGGATTATCCATCTTACTAAAGGAAGTCCTGCTAAAGGTGGCCTGCTACACACTCGGGCTCACTCTCCCATTTGCCTAACTGCGACGCACTGCCCATTGTATCTGAGTGCATTCCAATAGCCAGGGTATATAGCTCTGTATCACTATTGTGGCAGGTACACCGTGCTTACAATAAGGCTGTCAAGACTAAACAGGAAGCGACATAACAATGTATGAAGACAGTGGATATTGTCATTGTGTGTGTGTGTGTAGTGCTGGCATACTTAGTTTCCCGCACCAATAGATATAGCAATACACAGAGAGAGCCTAATTCGTTAGCAAATTGCCAGGTTTTCATTGCCCCACCCCCTACCCAGGTTCTCCTATGATCCAGCTTCATGGCTATCATGTCTATGGTCATTTAGACACATGTGCCCAGGAACAGAAGTTTTTAAGGAGCCCAGGTATGCTGTTCTAAATATGGATGGAGTAGCCCACTGCATGGGGTACACCCTAGAGTACCAAGGCAGATGTGTGAATGGGGGCACATCGAATCGAAGTGTGTGTACATTAGCAAATGCATGTTAAGGAACATGTGGAAGTGCATACGTGCCTTCCAAATCTGATGTTTTACAGCAACACAAAGGATGCACAGTTACCAACTGAGCAATGTATCAATCTGAAACCTGGCTCCTGCTAATGCCCGCCACAAATAGGGAAGCGAAGATTCACACCCCAATGTCACATTGTGTCAGTTGAAGCGGGGGCACATGTTTAGTCTGGCTGCGCTCCCAAAATGTCTGCCCAGCTGCACAGAGCCCCTGGTAGTGCTGTCTCTTAGAGACCTGCAGTGGTCGTTCCACTCGGTTGCTGCAAAGTACTGAGAAAATAAAAGAAGCACAGATGGAGAGTCATATGTTTCACCTGGACAGCAGTGGCACTAGGGAGGTTTGTCTGCAGCTACGTCACGTGTGCAAGACAGCGCAGCGCCACATTTTAACCACATGTGGTACTCTACAGCGGTAGGCATGTGTTAGTGCCAGATTGGATAGCACCACCAATTAACAACCTGCAGTACTGAATCCTTGTGCATCGAATGTTGATGGCCAACTGCATAATGCTGTGTATTATAGCCTGCGCACTCTTGCACACCGATTGCTGGGTCGTGGCTATAACCTGCACACTCTTGCACACCGATTGCTGGGTCGTGGCTATAGCCTGCACACTCTTGCACACCGACTGCTGGGTCGTGGCTATAGCCTGCACACTCTTGCACACCGACTGCTGGGTCGTGGCTATAGCCTGCGCACTCTTGCACGCCGATTGCTGAGTCCTGGCTATAGCCTGCACATTCTTGCACACCGAATGCTGGGTCGTGGCTATAGCCTGCACACTCTTGCACACCGACTGCTGGGTCGTGGCTATAGCCTGCACACTCTTGCACGCCGATTGCTGGGTCCTGGCTATAGCCTGCACACTCTTGCACACCGATTGCTGAGTCCTGGCTATAGCCTGCACACTCTTGCACGCCGATTGATGGGTCGCAGCTCCACACTATCACACAACACCATGCTACATACATGATAACCGTGGCCTCCCAACTGCACAACACTGTGTATTATAGCCTGCACACTCTTGCACACCGACTGCTGGGTCGTGGCTATAGCCTGCACACTCTTGCACACCGATTGCTGGGTCGTGGCTATAGCCTGCACACTCTTGCACGCCGATTGATGGGTCGCAGCTCCACAGTACCACACAACACCATGCTACATACATGATAACCGTGGCCTCCCAACTGCACAACGCTGTGTATTATAGCCTGCACACTCTTGCACACCGATTGCTGGGTCCTGGCTATATCCTGCACACTCTTGCACACCGATTGCTGGGTCGTGGCTATAGCCTGCACACTCTTGCACACCGATTGCTGGGTCGTGGCTATAGCCTGCACACTCTTGCACACCGATTGCTGGGTCGTGGCTATAGCCTGCACACTCTTGCACGCCGATTGCTGGGTCGCAGCTCCACAGTAGCACACAATACCATGCTAGATACATGATAACCGTGGCCTCCCAACTGCACAACGCTGTGTATTATAGCCTGCACACTCTTGCACACCGATTGCTGGGTCGTGGCTATAGCCTGCACACTCTTGCACACCGATTGCTGGGTCGTGGCTATAGCCTGCACACTCTTGCACACCGATTGCTGGGTCGTGGCTATAGCCTGCACACTCTTGCACACCGATTGCTGGGTCGGGGCTATAGCCTGCACACTCTTGCACGCCGATTGATGGGTCGCAGCTCCACAGTATCACACAATACCATGCTAGATACATGATAACCGTGGCCTCCCAACTGCACAACGCTGTGTATTATAGCCTGCACACTCTTGCACACCGATTGCTGGGTCCTGGCTATATCCTGCACACTCTTGCACACCGATTGCTGGGTCGTGGCTATAGCCTGCACACTCTTGCACACCGATTGCTGGGTCGTGGCTATAGCCTGCACACTCTTGCACACCGATTGCTGGGTCGTGGCTATAGCCTGCACACTCTTGCACGCCGATTGCTGGGTCGCAGCTCCACAGTAGCACACAATACCATGCTAGATACATGATAACCGTGGCCTCCCAACTGCACAACGCTGTGTATTATAGCCTGCACACTCTTGCACACCGATTGCTGGGTCGTGGCTATAGCCTGCACACTCTTGCACACCGATTGCTGGGTCGTGGCTATAGCCTGCACACTCTTGCACACCGATTGCTGGGTCGTGGCTATAGCCTGCACACTCTTGCACACCGATTGCTGGGTCGGGGCTATAGCCTGCACACTCTTGCACGCCGATTGATGGGTCGCAGCTCCACAGTACCACACAATACCATGCTAGATACATGATAACCGTGGCCTCCCAACTGCACAACGCTGTGTATTATAGCCTGCACACTCTTGCACACCGACTGCTGGGTCGTGGCTATAGCCTGCACACTCTTGCACACCGACTGCTGGGTCGTGGCTATAGCCTGCACACTCTTGCACACCGACTGCTGGGTCGTGGCTATAGCCTGCGCACTCTTGCACACCGATTGCTGAGTCCTGGCTATAGCCTGCACACTCTTGCACACCGATTGCTGGGTCGTGGCTATAGCCTGCACACTCTTGCACGCCGATTGCTGGGTCCTGGCTATAGCCTGCACACTCTTGCACGCCGATTGCTGGGTCGCAACTCCACAGTAGCACACAATACCATGCTAGATACATGATAACCGTGGCCTCCCAACTGCACAACGCTGTGTATTATAGCCTGCACACTCTTGCACACCGATTGCTGGGTCCTGGCTATATCCTGCACACTCTTGCACACCGATTGGTGGGTCGTGGCTATAGCCTGCACACTCTTGCACGCCGATTGCTGGGTCGCAACTCCACAGTAGCACACAATACCATGCTAGATACATGATAACCGTGGCCTCCCAACTGCACAACGCTGTGTATTATAGCCTGCACACTCTTGCACACCAATTGCTGGGTCGTGGCTCCACAGTACCACACAATACCATGTGACATAGATGAAAACCGTGGCCTTCCATGCACATTAGAACAGCCCCTGCACTAAATATTTGTCAGTGTTTAGCCATGCTTCATGGAGCAGTCTGCTCCCTTTACAAAATAGTGAGACATATAAATGCAGCACAATGGTGAGCAAAAATAAACAAGGGGCTGGGAATTGTGGGACCCCACAGCCTCGCCGCCCCCACCAAAGCACAAAATGACACTTCCGGGGGTATTATAGATCCTTTCCCCAAAGCCCTTCAGTAAGATAACCCCATAGGGTTCCAGTAGACCCTTCGGACAAAAGTCTTGTACACTCTGGTGTTAGAGTGATGACTCTTTAATATACCTAGTGTAGCTTCCTCAGTGTAAAACCTTATCAGGCAGTGTGCACAGCAGACCCAGGCAGACTGCCGTAACACTTAGAAGACCAACCTCAAAGCATGTACAGGGGGAGAAAAGAAATCCCTGAACTCACTGAGCCAGGAGCAATGGCCAACCTCACAGTTGAATGGGGAAGCCACAAAAGGCAGACATTTGCTTTGCCTTGAACGTGAGATGCCCCAACTGCCTGATTACTCCTAGAAAGGATTCCAAGAGGGCAGTGATGTGACCAGCTGCATATAAAGATGCAGACCAAACAGGTGAGGGAAATCAGCTCCTCATTGGACCACGTGGAGGGCCTCAATTGAGCAGGTTTGTAAAGCTGTTAGGAGGAACACAACCCCTAAGCAAATTTAAAGTTCTAAAACAAACACACAGCAAGCCCAGCCAGCCTCACAGGCTGAGACAGACACTCAGAACACTGGAGAACTATAAATAAGACAAGGTTCACCCTAGAAAGGGGGGAGAAGCAGACGAGCAGAAGGAAGCTGGCGCGCTTTCGCCGAATAGACTTAAAATCATGTCTCTGGAAAGCGATTTGTTAACTTTTAAGAAGTTCGTTTTAGTGCAGCGTTTTATCTTTGGTTGTATTTTTCGCTCTGAGTCTGGTATTTTTAGTGATAAGTTCATGGAAGCGTAATGTTCATTCGGGTGGAATTTGTTTGTACGAGTCTATGTTAAGTATTTATCTGGGTAGTTAGATGTGGAGACTTAGGAGAGTATTTTGTGTATTTTAATTAAAGATTTTATGGAAACTTCTTACATTATTGATTGTATTTTATATGTATTTTTTATTTGTATGTTTTGATACTACGTCTAGCGCTCTGATACACGTTATGTGTGTTGTTTGTGCTTTATAGAAAATGTATATTAAATAAATAAAACACCACCCGGGTGTAGGCAGCACATGTTTTGGTAGCTCTTCACCAGCTACTATGAAGAAGAGTAGCACAGAGAACTGGCCCACAAGAAGAGAAGGTGAACGAGAAGGCAACCCTAGAGGAGGACCCTCAAGCCAAGTAGGGAAACCAGGAGGGAATCTGTAACCCATGTACTTCCTAAAGTCTTATCAGAGTAGAGACTACTGTCAGGAGGGTCGGTTTACTTGCTGAGAAACCCCAGGTCTGGGAGAAGGGTAAAGTGATTGCTCACGAAGCTGAGGTCTTGAAGAGACCTTATATAATATGATAGGTTATTTATAACTCACCTAATACCCAGCGGTTTCTAATAACCTGTGTTGCTCCGTGTCGTCTTGCTTCCAAGAGGAGCACGTTGCCCCTGAGCTATCCTCCGGAGACTCAGTGAATGCTATGAGGCTGAGGTGAAGCCCAAGCAGAAAATCCAAAAGAAGCATCACCATCAGAAAGGTATTAACAGGCATTCTGAAAGAAGTAAGACCAACGACGGGTCCAGACTATGAATGACCCATGGAAGAGCCTTCCCACAAGAGCCTTTCTATTGATGGTAGTCCAGCGTTGGGCATTTGAGAACAGGATTTGTGAACAATTGGTTGAACATACCTTGTAAAATGTATACAGTAACTTTTATTAAGATTAGGATTGGGAACGTTGTTGTTGCCCATTTCGTTGGACATGCTTTGTAGATCATGCTGTGCCTGAAGGGAAAAGGACTCAATCTTAGGTCAGGCGCTTTATTATTTGGGTACACATCTTGAAAGTGTTGAACACTTTGGGAAAGTTTACTTTGTGTTTCCCATAATTGACACAGTTTGCTTTAGGAACACCCTTATTACGTGTCGGCCTTTCTCTAGATCCTCTATGTTTTTGGTCCAGCCCCTTCCATAACAGAATACAGAATAAAAATCCTTTTGAAACACATTTATATGGTGTCACATTGATCATTGCTCAGCCATAGCATAGCAGGGTATGCTAAAGGACCTCACAACAGTCAACTTTCTACACATCTACACCCAATTTACACAGTATATCTGGTTTCTACAGTCTCGTGGTATGCATTTAAAAGTGTTTCGCTCAGTTTTCAGGGAGATTGTGTGCTTCTTCTCCTTGTTGTGGGTCTCCCCTCTTAACAGCTGTTGTAGCATGGGTTGGAGGGAGGGCAATGTTGCATCATTGTGTGCTTAAAAAAACTATTTGTCAGTGCTTAGCCACACATTAGTTGTTTCAGACTATACAGTCTCATTTATTTACCACCTGTAGTATCAGACTCTACAAGCAACGTGAAACAAAACATGCACTTAAAAGTATCTCTCAACAAAAATGTCCCCAATATAGACGGTTCGCCTAGCATCATACAATTGAAAACAACATTATTGTACATGCCAGCTTAAAACCAAACACTTTATAGTAACATTCAGCAAATTGCTCACCAGTTTAAACATCTGCACTGTCCCTTACAAAATGGCTGCTGTTGTAACAGAGCTTTGTGCAGGATTCACTGGGTAAGCATGACTGAGCAGCTGGCTAACACTGAAGCCCTCTCTATTATCATCTCTGGCAGTGATCAAAGTGTGCTCCAACCAAGCCTAAAATAGGCAAAAGGCTCAAATAGGAATACTGTCATCCTTTTAAAAGTCTAATTTCCACACGCAGTTGATTTTGATGTGTGCTTTTTGATGTAGGTACTAAACTTAAGAAGATTATTTGTGTGCCTGGGTTGTTTTTCAGGGCACCTACATGTAAATAAGACAACAGTCATCAGAAACTGTGAAATAGGCATCACATCATTACTATTTACATGGAGAGACCTTTGTGACATAGAATTAGTGGTACATTTGTTTTTTGTTGTGAACTTGGTTGTGCATACCCAACCTTACACAAATTGCAATTACTAATTATACTTCTTAATAAAAAATAAAATCATAGACAATATTTACAATTCAAAACTCTAAAAACAATCTCTACTTTCAGCTCCATTATTCAAAAGGGCGAAGGGGGGGGGAGAATTTAAAAAATCAAGAGAGGAAAGAACAAAAAGAAAATTCAATCAAATCTGAAAAGCATAGCAACCTCTAGCAACATTATTTCATCTTAAGTCTTACTGATAGTGTTGCATTGCGTTCACCACCTGAGCCTAACCAATTCTGTGTGATGTGAAAGCCTAACCACTGCAATTGTGGCTATCGTTCCTTCTCCACTGGAGACAAGGCAAAAGAAATCCGCTTCTTTTACGTAAGCCGGATTGGGAACTAAGTGGCCACAATGATCGTTGAAACTGCAGTGCTGGACAATCCACCACAATGTGCTCCCTAGTCTGCGCCAACTTGTAATTATTACATAAGTGACGCTCGCCCTTTTCCCCTGCCTCCTTCGATCGAATAGTGCAGATTTCACACAAGCGAATCAGGTTTAGTCGGTACAGAAAGACCTGCTGGCGCCAATAGCCATTAGGGAATTTTTTAAAGTATTTTTGGATGGACTCCAAACGCTTATAGAGTTTTAGTGATCTCATGTTGGCTAGAGTAGACCTCCAACCGCGTTCAAGCCGACGTTTTTTCACTGACATCGGATTTGAAACCAAGTCGTTCGCCATTAAATCTCATCTGGCCAGCACTTGCTCCGCACCATCGATGAAATTCACCAACCTCTGCAAGGTCACAGTATAGAGATCCAGCTTCCTGTATAATGTCAGTGCTCTCCACGCCAATTGTGCGCCCAACAATGTTAATCCCAACTCGAAACAATGGGCTTCAATAAGCACACAGTTAGGTAAAGTAAGAGCTCGCTTCCACACCCCTGATTCCACCCTGTCGTAGTTGAAAGGACTCGTTTTTGCTTCCAATTCCATACCATACAAGGGTTTTGTTGTGACCATCATCTTATGATAGTGCAGTAGGCGATGTATTGAAAAACAAGTTTTGAGTTGATCTTTGTCATATGAGAGGCTATTTGTGTAGCCTTTGTCATGCTTTGCGTGGTTATTATATTCATGTTGTCTACTGTGTCTAAATTGAAGCCCAGAAACCACTAATCAGATTTATTTTAGTATCCCCAATGAACCAATTATAACCCATACGTGTATTCACAATGTGGTGAATTCTGATGATGCTGTTTTCTTTTCTCGTTAATAATGAGTTCAAGTTTGTTCTAGAGAGAGTAGACCGGATCAGGTCAAGCTGTCTCTGCAAACCCACCTGGGCCCTATCCCGGAGGATCACATCATCTGCATAGGCGAGGTAGGGAACAGTCAAGGCCGCTATCCTAGGAGGTGCAAAGGAAGACTTTGCCAGAAAATACCCCACATTGACAGGTACAACTTGAACAGGCAAGGGGCCAAGACACAGCCTTGACAAAGGCCCCTTTTTGATGGGATTCATTCCGTCAAGGCTCCCTTCCCATCCAACCTCACCCATAGGAAGGTAGAGTCAGTAGAGTCAGGTCAATGGGTTATAATAGAGAGTAGAGATGGGGGGATTCCCCAATCCCTTAGCCTCTGCCACAGTAGATTCCGGTTTATGCAGTCAAATGTCTGGGAGTAATCAATTTCAGCAATATATATCAGTGAGCTACCAGCATTAATTTAGTCCTCCTTCAGACCGTTGACTACAAAACCATTCAGGTCCGTACCAGTCCCTCTCCGAAAACCAGTTTGATACACCTGCAAGTGACTTGCAGACTGAGCCTTTGACTCGTGTTCGGCCAATACAAAACCAGCAAAGATCTCACTTTCACAGTTGAGAAGGGAGCAGTGGCGCCGCCAGCCATTTTTCATAGGGGTGGCCTGATGAGGCCACATGAAATCTTGGGGTGGCACACCAAAACAAACACATAACTGAATTTCAGGAAATCTCATATGGTGATGTAGTATATAGTCCAGTTGAAAACTATGTGTATATGAGAGAACGAATTGCACATTGATATAGTTCCATGTATTATTTAACAGTTAACTAATTAATGTATCTGATGAGCATAGACTAATACCAGTACCATATTCAAGCATGCGCACAATCCCAAAATACAGCCCACGAGACACCAAAATCTAAATATCCTTATGCTACAAGCAAAACACTCCACACACACACACACATAGACCAAAAAATAAACTAAATTATAACAACGCTTGCTACCGCTAATAGGGAATCCACATAGTTTCTCCTCTTGTATTCATGCACAGCCCATCCAAAGTGCAAAGAAATATGATATGCCATATGTGCAACTAGTCAACGTGCATTCACTAAACATAACGCAAAAACATACAGATGTTACATGTTGCTACCACACCAGGAATAGACCAGCCAAATCTGAGTGGCTACTCAAGTAGATGTACTTAGTCTACAAATGAAGTGTGGAGCCACTAAAGACCCAGCTAGCAGAGAATGTTCCACGTGGAGTAAAGATCGTGGAAGAGAACAGCTGAATTATCCTTTTTTGTGGAAAGGGACAGTTGTAGAAAAGGAACAAAGAATGGCGAATCTGGGAATAACACCTCCAGCCAAGTTGTTGGACAGACCGGGAGAACCCATTACAGAGTGGGAAGACTTGTTCAAGTTTTATTTACTAGCAATGGGTGGCAACACATTTTCGGATGGACCCAAACATACCACATTAATTAACTGTTCGGGCAAAGAGGCAGTAAGTAAGCCTTATTAAGAATACCTTGGATCCACTTCCAGCAGCGCAAGCTATAAAAGCAGTGGTGACCAAGAAGAACAAAGCTCCAAGTGCTCGAGGAAGTCCATTAGTGGGAACAAGCTTCAAATGTGCTTGTTTCCTGTATGAATTCATAGGTCACATGATGTTGGACCCAGGTTGTTCAGCAATAAAAGGGGTGTGCTGGAAATATAGCAGGAGAGGACCGTTTGCTAAAGTGTCACAATCATATTATTCAGGGAGGAAGCAACCCGGACAGAAAGCTCGAATAAACATGGATGAGGCAAGAGAATATTCTATGGTGGTGGTCAGGGGAGTATCCAGCAATTGCAAGAGTGGGGGTGTGAGCCACTAAAAAAGTCCTGCTACTTTCCCCCCAAATGCAGTGCGCGCAATTCTGTACGGTCTCATTCGCACCCCCAATCCACCCACACCTGCCCCAATCTACTTTTTTGGTAACATTAGTGGCAGATGGCATTTTAACACAACAAAAACAAGAAAATTGCAGAATCATTACAGATGCAGGGAACTCATCTATTAGAGCTCTGCCCAGGCTCTGTGGGGCAAAATACATGCAAACCTCCAAATGTGCATAAGGATTGCACCAATAGAAATGACTTGACAGAAATGGAAATTTCAAGGAATATCATCAGTCTTTGATACTTGGAGGCACCATGGAAGTGCCTTTAGAATAAGGTGCCATAAGCAAGCACTTGCAACCACACCAACAGATATCCACATCATGACAGCTCTGCTGAAATGGAAAGAACTGTACTCATGTTTGTATTAAGTAAAATGCATATCGTCGTTACAGAAACACTATTTTCAATTCAACAACAAAATAAAACCTCTACCTTTGGCGATGGTGAACCGAAGACGTAAACTACTGGCCAGACCCTGCACAATTGTTCCTAAAAGCCTTTTGCGCACAACAACCTACATGCAGTCTAGTCGAGGATGGAAACTCGGAAATAAACACAGCCTGGCTGGAAGCATGAGCCAATGCAGAAATGCGCACATCCAGGCTCAGCATGTGTTTATTTCCGGGTGCGTATGCTGCCATTTTACTAAGGCCTGGGGTCTGCTTGTCTGCGTTTCTGCAAGATGAGTGCCCGTTCAAGTGTTCTCACCTTTCGGCTTTGTTTAGTGTCACAGTGGCCTCTCATGTTCTGAGGATCTAGGTATGCACAGTGTGCTTATTCAGATACTTATTGGGAAGCATTGCAGGATAGTGGCTGTCATGGGTAGACATTGCATGCACAGCCATGTCTGCAGTGAAAGCAAGGCTTGTTTCCTGCAGCCATCTGTGGGTGGAAGGGCAAATTCCCAATTTTGAGATATACTGTACAGATGTTCCAATTTTTAAATGGAATTGAATTGAATTGCTTTATCCCTCTTATACATCTTAACCTGTGTTTGGGTCAGTTATTGCTTATAAATAAATCAACAAACATACATGCATTTTTCCTAGTACGTGCAGTGCAGACGCAGCGTGGTAATAAACATGTTCTTATAGTGCTCTCAGCATCACTCTTTGATTCCAGTTCTGAACTGTTTTCACTTGGGTTCCCTACCCAAACCAGTTAAAGAATTAAATATCCATTATCCTTCATGATGGACAGGTACTGCATATCTATATTGTTTGGGGGATAGGAAAAACTCTATAGTAAAATGTACTTTTTAGTTTTCATGTAATGCTTGATGCAGGGTTTAAGTTATTTTGAATGCTCCCAATTGAGCCAATTTAGGGGATTTAGGACAAGCGATATAAGGTGATTTTCCAAGAATCACACAAATTGCTTCAGTGGAGCTGGCATTAGAACTTTGGCCTCCCTGTTCATACATCAATTTAGCAGCCCTTTGTTGAGTAAAGGTACAAATAGGAGATATCAATGCTATCATTTACATAGGCTGGGTGGATAGCTCAGGGGCAACTTGACAACATACATAGCAACACAGGTTTGAATCCTGGTCTTGCACTTAGAATACCTCTCTGGTGTAAAGCGCGTTGTAAAAGAATAATTATAAAGATACCCTGGTAACACATGCTCCCCACAGTCACCCAGGGATCTTTTTATTTTCCCAAGGGTATCATGAATTCAGCTATGCTATACATTTTGTAGATAGGTAGGTGTACAGGGGCCTTCACTACATGTTGAGTTGTAGTATTCGTACTGAAGAACTTTATGGTCCCGTTTGGCAGGGTAGATTGCAGTTTTCAGTGCTTGTGACTAATGGTGCCTCCCCTGTTCAATGGGCTAAAGGTTTGCACAGCTGAAGCAATGACGACCTGCTCAATGCGTGTGCGTGAGTGTTTGGGGGCAGAGGTGCATGGGGGTCTTCACTTTTAAACTTTCCTGCTATAGTCATTTCATAATCTTTCCTGCTATGTTTTAAAAAGATAGTTTAAAACCTGAGAGGGAAATAGTCCACGTGGCCGTGGTGCTTGCGCCATGCAAGGGTCTGTGTCTGGATGGGATGACAAAATGGCCTTTCGCCCAGAGCAACAACAAAAACGTTCACTGCCACAGCTCCAGTGCTTATTCTCGTGTGAACTCAGTACTAACAATAATGTGTAGCGTGGAGTGAAGGGTTTCATGTTCATACATACATTCATACATCTCTATGTAGTGGGCTGAGAGAAAGAGAGTGTTCTGGAAGGACATCATAAATTCAAATCTCAGCAAGTTTTTTGCTTGTTTGTTCAGAATTTTTTTGCTTGTTTGTTCAGAATATCCAACTCGAAAGGAAAATGTAACTAATTTAAGCCGTTACTTGGATGGAGTGGGGACAGTCACTTTCCCTGCTCGTGCTTTCTCTCCCCCCCGCCCTCTGTAGTCGCTGAATCCCCAGTCCACTTGCTCTTGCTTCCTCCCTCTCATCATCTTTTGTGTCCTCTCTCCCACATGATGCCTTTCTACTTCTCCACCTCAGGCCCTCGCTCGGGGTTCAATGACTGAGCATGTGACATCAGTCAGTAATGGGGGGGCCACCATCATACGTGCCACTCTAACCCTGTGGCAAAAAAGCAAAAAAAAAGACATTTCTTTTCGCACCGAACTGTGCATGTTATTTGTCCATGCACAGTTCAGTGCGGAAAGTAATACCTGATCATGGACAATCGCCTTGCCTTGGATAAATGCAGATCAACTTGTTAAACTTTTGTGAGACCTAATGTAATGAGATTTTCTTTGATAAATGTAAGGTTTAAAGTTATAAACCATATGCATTTTAATAAAAAAAAAAAAAAAAAAGTATTATTTTGTTTGCTTTTTTGCAGGGTGGCCAATGGGGGGGGCAGCATTTTTATAAGGGTGGCCATGGCCCCCCTTGGCCACCCCCTGGGGGCGCCCCTGGAAGGGAGATGGGATGGTAATTTAAAGGGCTGTTCCTATCTCCGTGTATGTGGACACATTTACTGTGTTGCTCCACGACGGAGGTGTCACCCCAATTAGTATAATTTCAGTAAACAAGATAAATCTGAAATCTCAGACCACAAAGGGGGATTCTCCTTGAGGACCATGTTTTTAAGCCATTAGGACCAGAGTTCCTTGAATTTGATGATTTTCAGATATGTCCCTCAATTAGGTCTATGGATATTGTCAGAGACTGGGGGACTGTCGGTCAATAGGAATGGTATTCTCAGACTCTGAATAAACATGCAGAAAATGCTTCACCGAAATGTATCCAGAAATGGGGTTACTTAATACTTGCTCTTGCTGGACATTCATCTTAATGATTATCCCCCAAAAATTGTAAGAGTCGTTCTTGGTCAGCATTTCTAACATTTTCTCCCCCTCCTTCTGCAGTAAAGCAAATGTGTAGCCTTTAACCAAACTGTTATGTCTATGTCTAAGTAGTCTGATTCTACCCGCGAGACCCACCGAGGCCAGTCCCCTCCCAACTAGTTCCCTGAAAGCTCTCCTTAGGTCTTTTTTCTTGTCATGTATTATTGGATCAAAGTGATAATTCACAGGACACACTCTTGTATTTATCATAGAATTTGATTGAATTAACGTCTCACTATCCGTAACCTGACAAGGATTTACCTGCCTAAAATAAACTAAAGAAAACACTCTTAACAAAGGATATCCGTCCCTCACACGTATACATATAACAAATAAACAAGGAAATGCATGACAGCTCAAAACAGTAATGATTGAATTCACAATGTGACCACAGTCTCTCTTCATAACCTGGGCGAACTCCCCTTCCCCAGGTTTAAATGTGATTCTCCTTCACAATTCAAGAAATGAACACAAAGAAATCCCAGTTCCAATAAAGTGTGGTTCAACTTCGAATTGTCAGCAGAAAGTTCCAACACAGAAAATATAAGTCGCTTCTTCTTCTTTAAACAGGTTCTCAGTTCCTCAACGGCAACAATGATTTTCTTAATGATGTGCCACTCTGATAAAACAAAGAAATATAACTTCTCTGTAGCAGCCTTGCACGGCTCTTCCTCCAGCACCATTCACAACATAAAATGTTTCTGTCAGGACAACCCTGTAGCACTCCAATTCCACCTGGCCTGCTTCCATGCCAGGCCTACAATCGATAAAGGTTTGCCATCCGGGTATACTCCCCTGCCTGAAATGCTTTTCACAACAACAAGTGCTTTTGTGGTCAGCCTCAACGGATAAGAGGTTTACAACAGCTTCACAGCATTCAACAAATTACAGCTTCAAAACTTTCTGCACATTTTCAGGGAAAAATAAGATTCACGTTGATGCCCTTTAACACTCTTCTGCAAAGGATGTTCCTCCCTTTCTGGATGCCTCTTCCCAGAAGGGCAGCCTTTTTTGCCACTCTTCTTTCCCCACTACACAAGCAACCAAAAACTGGTAGCGATAGGGTCTTGTCCTGCCTCTCCCCTGGTTTTGGCAATGTGTGTGTCTCCCAGCTTGGACCAGATGTTGTACACAATATGGCCAACACATTTCAGAGTTTATAGACCTTGCATTTGCCCCCAATTGCTGTTGGCAGTATTGGCTAGGTTGTGTTGGCCTTGGTTTCAGTTTCTCTTGGCTTAGGCAATTCCTATAGAAATTAACTCGTAACAAAGTCGCCCCCACTGCTAGTTGGGTTTTCCACAGACACACTCTTTCAAGGTTACAGTCATTTGGCTTTGATATAATAGATTGTTGCTGCTTTTCCCCTGTTCAGTATTCAGAATTAACGTGGGGATCACTTACACTCATACGCGAGTGCTGCCGCTGCTGCTTTACAATAGTTTGGTATTGAACAGTAACGTGTGAATTACTTTCATTCACACGTGAGTGCTGCTTTTGATGCTTTGTACTAGTTCGGTAAAAAGTAACTTGTGAATCACTTTCATTCACACGCAAGTGCTGCTTCTGATGCTTTGCAATAATTCTGCTTTTACGCAAGTGCTGCTCGCTCACCAAACGCTTGCTGCTCTTACGCAAGCAGGCACAGAGCACTCCGGGGTCACTAACAACCTATGAACTCACAGGATCAAATGTGCACCTCTGTTCCCCTCTCTGCTCACCGAGCTTCTGCTGCTGCGGCTCCGGAAAACTGCTTTAGTAAATCTGCCTTTGCCCATGCTACTTCCATTTGGAGCTCCTCTTGCTCCTGAGGCCCTCTGGTGGATACCAGCCACCGGAGATACCCTCAAGGCCCTAGTGTTCATGCCAGCCACCTGAGATAGCCTCTTGCATGCCTTCCGCTGTGTAGCCTCTGCAGAACAGGTCACAAGGGGGGAAGCTTTCCTCCGGCAAACTTCCTGCTGTGTGACCTCTGCACTTCAGATTTCTGGGGGCACAGACCCCGTCAGGACCGACAGCTGATATCTGCCAGGCAGTGGTCACAGCGTCTTCTCGCCCCTCCAGCTTCTGCCTGGACTGCCAGCATGAAGCACGCTGCTTTTGCTTCTGACTTCCTCTACTCTTCACCCACAACGCCAACTCCTCCTCTTCTCCCCTGGCCTGCACCTGAGGGGGCCTTTTCAGCCTCTCTGTCTCCCTCAGGTGTGGGTCATCTGCATCAATGAACTAGCCACTCCTGCAACATCGTACCTCTTCAGCCCTCTTCTTCATCCCAGTACCTAGGCAATTAGGGACTTGAAGTCTCCAATGGAAAAATGAGGTTTTCTTATTTCTGTTGTTTTACAATTAAAACCTGTATGTTCCGGTTACATACGAGCATAACGAATTGAATGAGAGAGAATGCTTAAAAAACTAAACTTTTATAATGAAAAATGTCGATTTATTATTTGTATTTATTTTGGGGTAGCCCATGCCCCCCATTTCACTATGCATATACTGTATAAAATGTATAGACATTAGTAATAGGGTTGAGCCTATAACCTTGTCTATCCTCTTGTTGTGGTATTAATGTTCTCTTTGGACACTTCTTTTTGGTCAACGTATGCATGGTTTTACAATGTCAAAAATGTGTGTAATTTGTATAATTATATGTGAATAAATATTCTATTCGTGATCCCTGGTGGGTCGGACATTGTAAACAACCTTTGTGTGTTATAATATGGTGTTCCTTATAACATTCTTTAAAGGGACAAAATAAGAATTTGTCATTAGTCTTGATTGGATCCACCCCTATTTGTATGCCTATCTTGTGAAACAGCACGATCAAGCAGCACGATGGTCATCACAACAAGCCATAACATACTTTGACATTGCAGAGCCATCGTCCCTAAAGGAAGACAAATAGTGTGTCTCATCCCACGGATCCCTCTCACTCCACGGGTCCCTTTCTCCGCCCAGGTGATCCTCCCGCAGAACTGCACCCCCAAGGTCAGGATCAGAAAGTGTCTGCCTTTCCCCAGCCACGTGGGAGGAGACTTTAGGCAGAGAATTTCTGAGGAGTCCGCAGGATTCATCACAGGAGGAAAAGTAGAAAGCAATGCTTACATTGTATTTGGCAATGTTTCCCACATGCCTGGTTAACCTGTTTCTGCCGGCAGTAGTGGTAGATTTATGCAAAATTCTCTCTCTAACTGGAGAGAGGATGTTGCATAGGTCAAGCATAAAGACTGCCACGGGCAGGGGGAGGGGGAGCCACGGGCAGCAGTGGGTGTTTAAGTACATTTTCTATTGCTTTTTAGTGCCAGGTGGGGGTTACTGGTGCTTTCCAGATGCGCAACAGGTCCAGCAAATAAAGAGGTCAAGATAGATATCTGTCAAGACAGAAGGGGCTGGGCTTTGGCCAAGGTTTAGGTGGCCATGCACACTGTGCAATGAAACGCAAGCAACCTCCGACATGTTTTGGATGTTTTTAGTGACACCAGTGAGTTGCTGGAAGATTGCCTAAGCACAGCAAGCAAGCAGCCAGTCCCTGTGCGTATGCCTGCCAAATTGTGCCTGGGGTTTCTTGTTCACTTGACAGGCCCTATGGTTGCTTGTGTTTCTGTTCAAAGGTAGGCAACCTGGCAGTTAGTGCTAGTCTGCTCCCTTTCGAGCCAGGGGCAAGACTGATTGACGTATAGTTGGTCCGCTTCTGTAATGGTGCATGCGCTCTGAAAGATAATGAAGTGTACAGCTGCTAAAGAGAAACTCACAGTACTTATGATTCATTTAAAGCTTTCTGTGCATTGCTTAGACTACGAAGCTGACCGTCGGACAAAGATTTCGACGGTGCCACCTGGCCTTGGAAGGCCCTTTCAGCCTCGGCCTTACAGTAGGGAGAGTGGGTGGTTGTCATACACATGTATATTCCCACCATTTCCCATTGTCGCCCAGCTGTCTGCCAACAAAATGAAGCATACTCCTTTTAAATTCTGCCCATCCTGCAATATGAAATATACGTGGGTCGACAAACACAGGGTGTGCAACCTTTGTTTGCACAGAGACCACGACGAGGCTCATTGTCGGGCATGTAAACTGCTCTGATCCAAGACCCTCAAGGACAGTCGGACAAAGTGTTGGGCCCATCAGGCCATGCAGGCAGAGGCTGCCATGGATGTTGAAAGGGCGTCCAGCGAAGGCAGCAACGCCGTCCCTTCGGACGGCGAGGGTGACGGGGAACCTCGACGTTGCCCAGTGCCAGCCCCCGTCCCTAACAGACAGTCCGGCGGTCCTGTTAGAGGGAAGACACCCGGCGGCAAGGGCACAACACTCCCCCACACTAAACACACTCCCCACGGTGGTGCGAGCAAAGTCGCATGCCGAGAGTCGACGATGAAGGGCAGATCCTCTGATCAGAGGTCCTCTGAGCGCTCCGAACGGCCGCCTCACAACAAGCCCGCTAAAGCAAAAGATGTTGGACTCAAAACCCCCCCCCCCCACCCAGACTCGCAGCATCGAAAGTCGCTGCGCAAGCCATCCCCTCAGTCGAGACTCGACCTACACCCGGGGACAAGCCCAGGCAGTTAGGATTGGCCCGTTCTGCTGAAGAACAGACCCCCAAGGCCCCCACCTCGACCCCTATCTCCAAAAAGGTTTCCTCCAAGAATAGGGAGCATAGAGAAAAGCACAAGTCTGGTTCCTCTAAGGATAAGGACTTAGGGAATAGGAGAGACAGACCTAGAGAGCAGTCATCCACCCCAGAACCTGTGGTTATTCCTGTCCAAGACACCTATGAGTGTCCTGATCAGGCAGAACAGCCTGATCCTATCTGTGTAGATGAGGAAGAGCTATATCCCACCTCTACCCCTACTTCTACCCCTGCCTACCCAGGGGCTATCGCCAGTTCAGCCTCATGAACCGCACAAGAGATTGATAGAGTCATGAGTCGTATGACTTGTCTGGCTAATTTTTTCAAAGACCATCCACATGTTCTCACAAATCTTGCCAACACGCCTCCCACTACCCAGCCGTCTGGCTCAAACACAAAAAAAACAGCCTCTCAGTCCCAATTACCGGCACAACTGGCTAAGAAACTATCTTTTCCCCCAGTGGAACTGTCCGTGGAGCCAGTCCCCAAAACTCCCCACCTCACCTCTGGCCTGTACAACCAGGATGCAGGGGGTGATGAATACATGGATGCGGATGAGCCTTATTATGACAACGTTGAAGAGTACGAAGCCGGGTGGGGGGGCCGATCAGGATCAAGAGGACACAGAGTCGGTAGTTTTTGCAATGGACTCTCTGGTCCCGCAAGACCCTCCTTTACCCGACTCCCCGGTGGATAACCAGTCCGTATTCAATGATATACTCCTAAGGGCTGCAGAGCATTTCGGAATCGAAGCGCAAGAGATCCAACAGGATAAAGATTTTGCAGAAAATATCTTGGGTGACCAGAAACCTGCAGCCCAATTTATTCCCCTGCTTAAGTCAGTCCAAAGAAGGATTTATCCTTCTTTGAAAAAGGCCAAATGAAACCAGGGCGGTAAACCCTAGAATTGAGAAACTCTTCCACCCAGCGCCTTCCCACCCTTTATATATAAGGGGCCAGATCCGGCCAGACTCTTTGGTAGTCACCACTACCAGGAAGAGAGCAGGTACACCCTTGGCATCCTCCGAAGCTCCTCCGGACAAGGAGAGCAAAAATCTGTATGCCATGGGTAGGAAAATAGTGTCATCAGCGGCATACCAAGCGCGGAAAGCAAATAATTCCACCTTACTATCCAGCTACGACTGTACCAAATGGGATGAGGTGACGGCCCTGGCAGAGTCAGCAGCAGTGCCACTTAAATCCAAACACCCCGTTCTGGCTGCCGAAGGCAGAGCTAAAGCTGGCGTTCTCCTGAAAAACAACTTTCACGCAGCGGATAACGCTGGCCGCGTTATCGCGGAAGCCACAATCTTAAAACGCCACGCCTGGTTTAGACAGTCGGGCTTCAAATTGGAAACTCAAGCTACGTTACTCAACATGCCTGTTGAGCAGAATGTGTTGTTTGGTAAAGCAGTTGAGGACGCTCTAAAGTCCGCCAAGAAAGAATATGAGACACTAAAATGCCTTGGCCAAGTGACAAACAAACAACCAGGCCAAAGAGGTGGCAATCATTTTCGTTGCTTTCAGGGTCAAAACACACAAAGAGGCACCGGATATAATCAGAGCCAAGGTTCCTCATGGAACACCAACCAACAGGCTACCCAGAGTTACCCCAGAAGTCAGCGCAGGGGTTGCGGAAAAGGGACAGGTTCCCCCACCAGAGGTGGAGGGACACCCTCCAATCAATGACGCCCTGCTTCAGGTCCCCTCCCATGCCTCCCCAGTCAGGGGATGAATATCTTTTTCAGCCATGCATGGGAGAGTATGACATCGGACAAGTGGGTGCTGTCGACAGTGACAGGAGGTTACTGTATAGAACTCCAGGGAAGACCATCAAACCTCCGACCGCGCCAGAAAAAACCATCACAGGAAGAACAACTCATCTTACTGGAGAAAGTCAAGGCTCTACTGCTCAAGGACGCCATTGAAGTCATGCCGTACAACGAGGTAATCAAGGGTATTTATTCAATGTACTTCCTTGTTCCAAAGAAAGATCTGACCATGCGCTTGGTACTAGACCTGCACCCTGAAAACAAGTTTGTCAAGCCACAAAAATTTCGTATAACAACGCTACAAGAAGTAATCCCTCTGTTAAAACGGGGGGATTACATGGCAACATTGGACATGAAAGATGCTTACTTTCATATTTCAATGTTCCTAGCGCATAGAAGATTTTTGCGGTTCAAACTAGCAGACCAGCACTACCAGTTCAAGTTGCTGCCCTTTGGGATAGCCTTGGCTCCAAGGGTGTTCACCAAGGTACTGGCGGTGGTGGCAGCGCACCTACTCAGGGAGTCAATCCTAGTGTACCCTTACCTGTAGGACTGGCTGATCACGGGAGAAACCTATGATCTTCGCAAGCTAAACACGCAAAGAACTATAGACCTTCTCTTCCAATTGGGCTTCTCAATAAACGAGAAAAAGTCAAATCTGGTACCAAACTCATCGAAACAGTTCCTAGGAGCTGTATTAGATATGAAAACAGGCTTAGCCTTCCCATCCATGGAAAGAGTACAAAACATGCTTCGGGAAATACCCCAGTATCAAGCCGGTCTCCGGATAAGCGTACGCAAAGCAATGCGTCTGCTAGGTATGATGGCATTGTGCATTTACCTGGTCCCCCACACGCGCCTGCGCATGCGACCAATGCGGATTGGCTGGCGAAACAATGGTCTCAAGCAAGTGGCCAGTGGGACGGTCTAGTGGTTGTTTCGCCAACACTGGATCAGAATTTACGCTGGTGGTCAAGGGAGAATCTGCTCAAGGGGAAACCTTTCCACGAAACAGAAGTGCAGGCGGTCGTCACGACAGACACGTCACTTTCCAGGTGGGGGGCCCACTACCTTCACCACACAGTACATGGCCTGTGGTCACAAGAGACTGCACAAAGGCACATAAACATACTAGAGTTATTGGCAATCCTCAAGGAACTACAAGCCTTCGAAGAACATCTGACAAACCAATCGGTACAAGTCCTAACAGACAGCACTACTGCTATGTTCTATGTCAACAATCAGAGAGGTACACACTCTCCAAATCTGTCCAAGCTGGCGCAGAAAATATGGAAGTGGGCACTCAGATGAGGGACGTCCCTATCCTCCCAACATGTTCCAGGGGTACTCGACACTCTAGCGGACTCTCTCAGCAGAGATCCTCTGCCAAGAGAGCACGAGTGGCAACTGCACACAGACGTAGTGGGCCACATCTTCTCTCTTTGGGGCTACCCCTCTCTAGACTTTTTCGCTACAAAAGAGAACAAGCAATGCCCAGACTTCGCGTCCAGATTCCCCCTACCAGACTCCAAGGGGAACACCCTATGGATGAATTGGTCAGAGAGATTTGCTTACGCTTTTCCCCCGACTCCATTAATCAGTAGGGTAGTGAACTAGATATTCACTGAACAGATGACACTCATCCTAGTTGCTCCTATGTGGGCGAGACAACCATGGTATACACATCTGAGCAAATTGGCGATGTGCGACCCCATCAAACACCCGTACCAGGTCAACCTGTTGACTCAGCACGGGGGGTCAACAATACATCCACAACCTCACTCTTTGAACTTGGCAGCATGGCTCCTGAGTTCGGACACATTAATCTTCCACAACAGTGTATGGACATCCTAAAATAAGCACAGAAGCCAAACACCACACACTGCTATTTCCACAAGTGGAAGAAATTCGTCATTTGGTGTCAATCTGTGCAGATAAACCCCTTAGAGTGTACTCCATCACACATTCTTACTTACATGCTCCACCTGTTGGATTCAGGGTTGATCTTTAATTCTCTAAAATAAAAGTCCACCTAGCAGCTTTATCAGCATACACCACCTCTCAAAGTAAAATCTCATGTTGGAAAGTGCCAATCATTAAGGCATTCATGGAGGGATTAAAGAGACTACACCCTCCAGTCTCTAATCCCCCACCTGGCTGGGATCTAAATGTAGGACTAGCAAAACTCATGGGACCCCCCTTTGAACCTTTGCATCAGGCTACTCTTAGACACATAACCTATAAAACTGCCTTCTTAGTGGCAATTACCTCCATAAGAAGAGTTAGCGAACTCCAAGACTTGTCAGTGCAGGACCCTTTCTTTATCATTCATAAAGACAAATTGGTTTTACGGACGCACCCTTGGTTCTCACCTAAATTCATTTCCAAGTTTCATGTAACCCAGTCCATTGAGCTCCCGGGCTTCTTCCAGAAGCCAACAAGCTCAGCTGAGGTCAAACTCCATACACTAGATGTGAGGAGGGCCGTTCTCTACTACGTAGAAAAGACCAAACAACTGAGGAAGACTGATCAACTGTCCGTCTCCATGGCTACAGGCAAACAGGGAGAACGGATAGTCAAATGTATACAATTATGCTATTCATTATCTGACAAAACACTGCCTGTAACACCAAGAGCCCACTCCACATGAGGTACCGGGGCCACTCTAGCATTCATTGCAAATGTCCCCCTAGACAGCATTTGTAAGGCAGCCACATGGAGCTCAGTTCATACCTTCACTCAACACTACTGCATTGACACCCATTCCACGACAGATACACAGGTGGGACATCTATTTGCCGCTACTCCTTCTCTTGACCAACCACCTTCTCACAACACTGCTCGTTAATCTATGCATAGCATGTGATCTAAGCAGATTACACAAGCATCAGAAGGAATACATTACTCACCGTAATTGTATTTCTGGTGCTTGTATCTGCTAAGATTCACATGCGCCCACCCTTCCTCCCCTGAGAGAAGGTGCATAGATGTTACATGAGCTTTTTATATATCTGCTTGGAAACTCTGTACTCACACTACTCCTCATGCTACCTCATGTCAGAAACAATACAATCTGAGGGACCTACACGCGTGAGGGATCATGGGTACAGAGGACTTCACAATAGGGATAGTATTACTGGCACGCCCCTTTTTTGACATCCATTTTCGAGTTTCGAAAAACAACTGTAATACTCTGCAACTTCCACTAGATGTCGGCCTCTGCATAGCATGTGAATCTAAGCAGATACAAGCACCAGAAATACTATTACGGTGAGTAATGTATTCCATGTTGGCAACAAGGGCTATCAAAAAACTGAACAGGACCCTCAACACGACGGTCATTACCTTGGGTTAATATAGTCCAGGATCACTGACCATAGCACCCATACATGTGGACTAGGAAGTACGTTTTTAGCTCCCGCACTTGAGTCCAATTACCATCTTCCAGCTTTTTTACTAGACCTAGATTTATGATCATGGGCAAATCAATTTAAGTTTGAAGCACTAAGATACCGGATAAATGCTTGCCAACAGAGTTATGGTATTAGAGGTTATAGAGCACTTAGAAAGGCTTCTTGACTTTAAGGCACACTAAAGTAAGAGCTTGAGGAATGTGATCCTGTTCTTTATTTAGAGAACATAAACTTTTTTGGTTGTTTTATGAATGTCAAATGACCATGTGTAGCTTTTGCAGGAGTTTATTCTACAAGGAAACAGCGAGGCAGGGGAATCCTTTCCCACCTGACTTAGTCTGTTTACTAGTGGTACCTCAACCATGTGTTTGCATAATTGCCATAGCGGATGAGACACTGCTGATTTTGAAATTCTTCACTGGAGTCTTAGGCCCATTTCAAGGCAGGTCTGTGGCCCAGGAAGGAGCCTAGGCAGAGTAGTAGTGACTCAACACTCTTCTGGGCAGTGGGAACTCCTGCCTCAAAGTTCTAGGTTCAGGAGGGTAGCACAGGAAGACAACCCAGGAATGGCTCAGAAACAGTCGGGCATCCAGTCTAGCCAGCAAGGAGGATCAGGAGGAACGCTGCTTTGAACTCCATTGCATTTGCAACCAGGAGCCAGTGTAAACATCTAATGGGTACAGCAACTCGATTGCTCATACCCAGTGACAGCTGAAGACGACCTTGTGCCTAAAGGTGTCATGCTTGTGTTCACCCTAAATAGCAGGCATTGCAAACGTCCAATCTAGATGCTGCAAAGGGGTTAACCAACATCACATGCTGAGATAACGAGAAGAGCTAAATCATGATTTATACCACAACCTGAGCTAGAAAAGGACTCCCAATGTGTACTCCCTGGGCAAACCGAACGAATCAGTCACTTATGATTGCTATAAGAGTGCCTATTAGGGAGGTTTTTCCTGCAGCCCCTAGAGAGGGGTGTGGAACCTTCTATCGCAAGGGTCTGCAGCTTTCCAATCAAAACATCAACAACACTCTCTTTACTGGTTGCTATGGCAGAACAGCCAGGCTTCGCAAAGGTAGGGAAGGCTGGTGGGTAGTTAGAATCTGATCCAAGCAGACACTGCAAGAGACTACACTACACATATATACTAAAAAATGCACACTCTTTATGATAGCGGTACACATAAAAGTACATATTGTTCAAATAGGTACTTGAGTTGTAATGCATGAAAGCAGTATATGTATAAAACATAGTTAAGGGCTATGGTACACCCTTCCCAGTCTTAGCTGAATGTATGACCTACTGCTTGTGTTAAGCGCGATGCATATAAGTCTAGGATGAGGCGATAGAGAGCACCCTACACAATCGTAAAGTACAATCGGAGGAATGGATCAACATGTTTAATAATTTAAATGCTAAACGTTTTAATAAACTAAAATGCTAATAAAAATAAAATAAAAACTAAAAAAGTACATTTGCACTAATAAGCAGGGGCCACACATGCCTCACATTGATTTACCACAGGTTACTCACAACTTCTCACACACTCAGTGTTACAGCTAAATCCCCCCTACAGGAGGACCCCATAGTAGTGAGGAGGGAGGGAATGGGTTCAACACAATGAGAAACCAGTCCCATATAGAGCCAGGTCCACTCCTAGAAACAGTGGATCCAGACTAGGACAGGAAAAAACACAGTGTCCAATGTTAGTCAATGGCAGGTGTGGCCTGCAGTGGTGCATTGGATACAAATCCACAATAGAACATCAGGATCCAATACAAGATCCCAGCCTGGCTGAAAACGCCAGGGCCCCACAAGGAATGGAGGAACAAAGGTTCCAGGCAAGATATACACAATCACTCATGCAATGGCCTATGCCAGCCCTCCAGTCACACACCAAGTAGACGCGTAAAGGTTCAGATGGCCAGCCAATCAGGCTGGTAGTGAAAACCACCAAACACCTAAGGTCATATCACACTGCATGTGTACTGGGGCTATATGGGACTGGAAACCAGCTTAAGACAGTCCAAACCACATTACAGGGCTGTGGTCTGGGCTAAAAGTGAGCCAATATTTGCACAACTGACATTTTATGTCTCATTCATGTTCTCCACAAACAGAGGGATGGCTCGGAGCAAAACGGCCTGGAGTAGGATGGCTAGGAGCAAAATGGCCTGGAGTAGGGCTTACTGAATGTATACGTACCCCACTGGCTACCATGCTGGTTCATTGGGATACTAATGTGTTCAAACTGGCCGCACCCCTGTTGAAGCGAATACTAAATTACAGCTACCTCCAGTCTACTTCACAAAGCAAGTGTAGGGTGATAGAATCACTCTGGGGCCAAGGTAGGGTGCTTGCAAAGCACTCCCGTTCTAAGAGCTATGTGGACTACCATAGCATAGCACATCGTAAAGGGTTACAGTGGCTGTGAAACGTAAGTAGAAATTGCTCTGGCAACACAATTAAGGGCCAAGAGCAAGGAAACCAACTGGAAAGCGTTAAACGTTTAGGAACCCCTTACAACGGGACAGCAGGACCCTCAAAAATGGAATTCTGCCCAAACAGCTCCAAGCCTTCAGATTTCCATAACCAGTATGTATGGTGGAGTCCAGTAGAGCTCAGTCTCTTTAGCCAAAGATTGACACCCAGCTGCTGGGAAATGTGCAGCGGAGAAAAGGGTGTTTTCTGTCCATCTAGACATAGACCTTGATCGCACCCCTTCCGAAATCAGCATCAGCTCTCTCCAAACTCCCTTCCAATAGGAGGAGAATTTGAGTGCCGGCTGTTGTCCTTGCTGAGGCATCAACAGAAGAGTTACTGCAGCAGGAAGCAGTGGGGAAGTTGATTGACACTTCCCTTCCTTTGCCACCAGCACAGCCCACAGAAAGACATCAGAGGAGTGTCCAACCTAGATGCCTGCATGCTTTCTAAGGGCTACACATCCTTGCTGCCAACTGTTGACTGCAGGGACAGAGACCTTGCTGTGCTCGCTTAGTACGTCACCCCAAGTGAGTGTCTGCAAGGCTTCTGTGTCTGTAGACAGTGGAAAAACATTCTCTCATGCACAGGGGTCCTAAGCATAATGGAATGAGTGAAAGCAGGTGCATAATGTGGGTGGAGATCAAAGACTCATGATGCAAAAGCCAAGCTGGTGACCTTAAAAGTTGGTTTCTACTTACCAGGACTTTGGTTGGCCTGCATGTCAATGATGGAATATTTATTTCTAAGCGGATGGTAGGCTGGAGAGGATTAGACATCCCCCATTTACCTAATGACAGCCCTACATCACAAAGCAGTTCCCATGGTCAGCCTAGAATCACCACCCAGCCCCAAACACCAGATTTCATAGCATATCCCCTTTCTTGGAAGCTCCTGTGAAGAGTTTCATGAAAGCACTCTCTAACTCAATTCCTCTACCTAATTCTTGCATCAGACCCAAGTGCCTACTGGTAGCATTGGGCTACCTGCTGTATGCTTCTTGCTGACAGACTGTCATCCATTTACAAAAGTAAAATCTGTTCCCAAGATGACCTCTTCTGGTAATACTGACATGATAGCCAATACCATGAAAATGCTTGGAGATGTACACAAAGTTTGGCATAAATGTCTTGGTCTGTCTCGAAGCAGGTAATGGGAATGGTTCAGCCCTCTGTAAGTTGGATTGTGAAAATTAAATTGGACTCAATGACTGTGTCTACTCCCAGAGTCCAGAAGAGCAGTCACCATTTGTCCCACTACCTTGTGTGATGAATCATGCAGAGTCATCATTGAACCCCATCCTAGGATCTCCTCCCATGTGGCCAAGGGAAGGCAGTCGCTATCTGATACTAACACCGGGGATGGTATCATGAGGGAGAATAACATGGGAGGAGATAGCTGTCAGGGGAAAGCGGTGACTCTTTTGGGAGAGATGCAGTATTCATCTTCTTGTGAGATGAGAGTCCTATAATTCCCAAAGTGTGTGTGTGTGGAAGTGAGGCTAAAGTGTGAATACAGTTTGGCAGTGGACTTTGTTTGTCTTGCCCTCACTTGCGTCCTTCCGCCTGCCATTTGGAATTGGTGCCTGATCTCTGCATTTCCTTCTGCAATTGACTCTCTCGCCTGCCTGGGAGCTCTGTGCTCAGCTGATTGATACGACGCTGCGAAACGAGATTGTGTGTCGCCACACGATAGCCCCATATACACTGCTAAGGAACCTAGATTCCAGGGCTAGGTTACGTAGGTCTATAGTCCTTCGATCCATATAGAGAGGGAATAGTCAGGAGTATAGATTGGATCATACATATAAACAGATTAAGTATACTCAAGATTTCACCTTCGATATCCTCTAACGAGGAAGTAAACCAACTTATTAAATTGTATATGCCAAATAAACACTGTAGACTTGACTTCACCAAGAACGGGAAACTCAGTATCAAAGAATAGATTTTTAATTTAAATGATCAAATGATCTTTTTTTGGCAATATTGTGCAATTCTGACATCTACCATGTATGTCAGATGTCGCCTATGTAAAACAAATCGTATTTATAAACCAAACGAATACCTTTTTGTCAAACAGCCTTGACTTGACTCAGTTTCAGCATAAGTTTACCAGAGAGAAAATTATTTCATTGAAAATACATTCCATGCTGGTATAAAGCAAAACCAATGACTAGTTTTCACAACGACCACACATAGTCATGTAAGAAGGCCTTTGACTCAATAGTAAATTGTCCCAAATAGCACCATGTAGTCTATTGTGTTGCCAACGCATTTCGGACTAAGCATTGGTCCATCTTCAGGGCTGGGATTGCTACTGGTTCCGACTGATCAACGTACTCAAAATGTGGGTACCTAGGGGAATATAAGAAGGAAATCGCTATAATTTCAATGTGGAAGCCCAATGGCGTGTCAAAAAAAGTAAAGGCAGAAACCACAAACCTTCCGTTCCACAGTGAGAACTTCTCATGGAAGTTTGGCCGTACTGGAGTGCAGTCGCACACTGAAGCAGTGTGCAGATACGTGGCAGGTAATTGGAACCCGGAATCTCAAGAATGTTTACAAATGTAGAGAATTTTATTGGGATATTGTAATACACTGCTCCTCACTATGTAGCGTGAATGGCTGTTATATCATATATCTAAAAAACACTCATAAGGATGTTTAAACACAGCATAGGGCCATGCTTAAATCGCCACTCCTATTGGCACAGAGAAATGGTCTGAAACCGCAGGAGAAAGTTTCTTTGTTTATTTTTTTGAATTTTTAATAAAACGCCTTAAGACACCCTAAATATCCGGGTAACGTCACATATTAAGCTTAAATCAAAAGAGTAAGACTTAATACGTTGCCGATACAATTAGTCATGGCAAAAAAGTGAAGTGTCCCCCCACTCAGGCAGAAGGCATTAAGAGGTTAATAATCTCGCCAGGAGATAGTACGTAAAGCAACAGTCGCAGTGGACGACCTGTAGCATTCCATAAGCTTTGAGAGGCATGCGCGGTGACCGTGCGTCGGACCTTATGCCAGATAATATATACTAAGATCCAAACTGAAGCAGCTACATATATGGCTATCTCAAGTTATATACTCTTATCTTACCTCGCCATGTAAGATGCTGGAACCAGCCACCCGACGCGAGAGCGCAGCGCTGAGTCCCGTGTGTGGTTATGGTTTCCATGGTAACCCGGCGCATGCGCACCGGTGCAGTATACCACCATCTTGGTGTGGGAGTTTATTGGGACGGAATACAGCGCTAGCATTCACTGCTCCCTACATGGATGTTCGAGCTACGGTCCATCCATAATCATCAGTCAATTACTACAGTTAAGTTCTTGTTATTTTCATACCAGTTATCACCCAAACAGGGGTAAAGGTGTATGTCTCATAAATGTGCAGACATAGCAGAAGTGCAGATAAAATCTGCTCTGGTCCCCATGTCAGCAAGTGTTATTTTAGCCCGGTTACATTGAGGAGCTTGATCGCTATTTATCAATAGGGGAGATGGGGAAGATTGCAGACCACGTCTGCTCCGGCCCCCATGTACTCCATGTTAGATTCATCCTAGATCAGAGGTGTCTACAGGTCCATGGTGATGGCCTACCTGTTAGAGCAAACTAGTTCAGATCAACATAGTATTCTCACGATACACAAATCCCACATCGGGTCTAGGGTACATATTGACTAATTGGGATTAGCAGTGTCAAGCCTATTCGCCTGTCATCAAAAAAGATCAATCATTCACAGTTGAGACTCGCAGTTTTAGGTCTGCTCACACTCTTAATGGAAGATAGGAACCGGATCATTCCTGCTGTTGTTGGGACACGCACCAATGCGGGTTCCAAAACGTTCACACTCTAAATGTATAGGGCATACCCCAAGTTCACAAATTATACTGCATGGCTGTAGTAGATCGACCTGATAACAAACTGTAGCTATAAACATTTGTTAATCTCTTACACAATACACATCAGATCAAACGCATGTAGCAGAGCGACCTAATGGCAGTCTGTAACCATCAAAATGTGTCTGCCTTTTACACACAACACATCAAATCAAACTCATAGTTCATGCCTCTAGGACTGAGGGAGTCGAGTAAGTCAATCCATAGAATTTCCCTTTGTTCGAGTATCACGCATTTAAATTGCGCCACGGTGTATCTAGCATCTGCAAAATGCATCGCTACAGGGGACTTCTGACTCTTCGTGCGGAGTTCGATTTGTGTTCAGTCCAACGTGTTTTAACTTTCCTTGTGGTCATACTCACATAGAAGAAACCACATGGACATTTCAGGCCATAAATTACATTTGTTGAATCACAAGTACAGGAGTGCTTTAAACAAATTGGTTTGCCTGAATGAGGATGTCTAATGCTATTGCCCTTATATTTCCGCAACGCTGGCAATTCAGGCACGGTATTGTACCATTGAATGTTGTGGTGCCTGTTACTGGGATCAATATTTCAGCTTTGACAAGACTGTTGCGTAATGCTTTGTGAATCCTATACGCAAAGGCTGGTGTCTGTGGAAAAAGTTGTTGAAGTTTAGGGTCCATTTGCAGCATCGACCAATGTTTCTGGATTATCTTCTATATCCTTCTGCTTTGTGTTGAATGTGTAGTTACGCATACAAGAGTTTCCCTGTTTTTGGGTGGCTTCGGTGTCAGTAAGGTTTCTTTTTGTATGGTACTGACTCTTTCTTTCACATCAGCAATTAGTCTACTATCGTAACCTCTTTTACTGAATTTGGTTTGCAATAAAGTGGATTGTCGTGTGTATTCTGTTGTTTCCGAGATGTTTGGTCTGTACCAGAGAAACTGACTTAGTGGAACACTATCAAGGGTTCTCTGGGGATGAAAGCTCGTAGCTAAAAGCAGATTATTCCTATCTATAGATTTTGTGAAAATCTGTGTTTCTAGTTTCCGTTCCTTCACATAGACTTCAACATCCAACAATAGATATGGCCCTGTCCCATAGAACCTCAAATAATACATTTTTTACACAAAATCATTGCAAAAATTCATATAAATCAGAAATTAAGCAAGAAAAAAAGCAAGAAAAGCAGCTACAATAAAATCAGGCAAAGCCTAAAATTCAAAGTATAAACTTTACACCATCCTTAAAAGATCATAAAGATTTCATCAAACAAACCAGGTGCTCGGCAATGAGAAAAGAAAGAAAACAGGAAACAAAAGGTAGCCAAAAGCAACAAAAGAGGTGCAAACTTCCTGTAGCTACATCATTCTAATATACAATGTAATGGGGGCCTTTCAATAATGAGTTAAAGGAATGATCCCACTCACGTGCAATACCCTGATTACATTGATGGTGAAGAATGTTTCCTAGCCCGTTATGAGGCTGTCCCAAAACATCTCAGAAAGGAGGCGATCCTCAGTTTCCACCAACTGACGAAAACACCTCTTTCTCGCTTCCCAAGTACCTTCGCATTCCATCATGAGATGTTTTAGGGACGCTTTCGAGGATCCTCACAGACTTTACACAATTTCTTCCCCTCATTACCACGACCCCAACAAGAAAATACTTCCCCTGTATATAGCAGGCTCAGTCTGAATCTTAAAAAATGTTGTCTAGCTTTAGGGTCCGGGAACTTTCTCAGGTATCTTGAGAGAAAGACAATTCTTTTGTCGTAAGGGGATAATGAACTTGCCTACAAGTTTCTGCATTTGGTCTATGGTGTAGATCCATTCCATCCGCATAAGGGCCCCTTCGGTCTTGTCTGGATTAGTGATGAGAGCCCCCACATCACTGTTACACTCTGTGAGGTCGCCCAGCACCAATCTTTGGAGATTGCATAGGAGGGGTGACTGTCATTGGTTGAAATGAGTTTGCAGGTCTTCATAGAGGGAGTCTGTCTGTGAGGCCCTTATCTGTCGATACAGAGAAATAAGACTCCCGGCTACTTGTGCTTTTAAGGATTTAAGCCCCAGCTCATACCAAAGGCTTACTATCGGTAGGCTTTGAGGAAAATCCAAAACCCTTTTCCATATGGATCCCTCCAGACACTGCCAATTGAATTCCCAAACCAGTGGTTTCGCCTCCAGCCCATATAAAAGGATTGGAATTACCTTTGCTGTGTAATATCTAATAAGAGGTAAGATTGAAAATGTACAATATGTGCTCTTAATTTTGGCCATTTGAGCGGATAGTTGAGATGTTTTCTCTGAAAGGTCTTGGCCACTTTGAGCCAAACTCTAGGACGCGTACAGGGGAAAACCCAAATGGATAACCTCCTTGACCACCGGAATAACTTGTCCTTCCAGTGTCCAAGTAAATTTGGTCCCCTGTCTCCCTCGATTCTCAAAGGCAACTATTTTTGATTTGCTTGGAGATTGTTTTCCCTGATATAAGCCTCCAGAGAATTTAACAGACGCTGCATGCCCACTTCAGTCCTGGCCAACAGGACAATATCGTCCGCATACACGAGACATCTAATAGCACTGTCGCCTACTTTAGGGCTTGTCAAGGCAGAAGCTTCCAAGTTCCAAGTTCAGGAGAAAGCTGCTATGTCAGTCCTGTATGCCTGCTGCTCCGGCTGAGATGGAGCGCAGGATGCTGCATGATATGCGGCTGAGTGAGAGCCAACACTTGCACAGCACAGATCCCCTTCTTGAACCACCAGGTATGAGCGGCTTAATGGGAGACGTGCACCCAATATCCAATCTCCAGCTCCCTCCCTAGTGCTGCAATACATTGCAAACCACACATAGGAGAAACAACGCAGGGAGGCGCCAGATTCATAAGCCTTTATAACTGGGGCTGACGAGGCAGACATAGGACAGCCTGCAGGGCAGAGGCAGAGGGAGGTGTGCCAGCGCAACATCCGTGGACAATTACCTAAATAAATCCCCAAGCAGGGAAAGAGTGCAGTGGTGCCCAGGCTCATATCCCAATATTAACTCCAGCAACTTCAGGGAATAAGCAGACATAAGGCATATTTGGCATTTCAACGAAAGAGAGCATTGTACGCCCATGCTAGAGGAGCTAAGCTAAGATGGTGGGAATCAACCACCCGGATTATTCATTGGAAGCATGTGTGTGCAGGACAGACTGAGATTGCAACATGCAATTGCTCCTACCAGGATTGCACTGTACAGTGAATCTGTCTCCTCATCCTACGGATATCCATGCACTAGGCAAGCTGGTTATATATGATCTCTCACTCTCCTATAGATCGAAAAACCAGAAGCCTGTCTATAGCTACGGCATTAGCACCACAGAACTCTTTCACCCCATCTCAGCCGTCAAGACACCTGCTAAACTCCCTTCCTCCATATGGGCAAGATGAAGTCAGGCAAGGCAAAAGAGAAAGCAGAGGCCTGCGTCAGGGACATACTTTGACACCCGAAGCCTGTGTCTGAACCATCCTCAGCACGAGAGGAGAAAGACCAGCCAGCTACTAAAGGGGATATCTTGCACCTTTTCCTATCGTTACAGAAAGAGATGGTGTCGACGGTGAAAGACTTCAACAGCTCGTTCCAAGAGTTGTGCCACACAGTACAACAGAATGAGTCAAAACTGGACAGCCTGGAGTCGGCCTTTTGTGAGCAAACCCAAATTCAGGATCAGCTGGAACAAAGGGTGGCGGCGCTGAAAACCTATAGGTGGGCAACTGAAGAGAAACTTGAGGATGCTAAAAATCGTTCCTGTAGGACCAACATACGAATCAGAGGAGTGCTGAGGGACATCCCGGACCGGGACCTTGAGGGTTATGTGCAAGATCTATTGCAATGGATACTCTGAGATGACACGGCAGATCTGACGCTAGACCGCACACATAGAGTGTTTTCCAACTACCCGGCGAGGCAGAATCTAAATCCAGATGTTCTAGTGCGCGTCAATTTTTTCAAAACAAAGGATCTCCTCATTCAGAAAGCCAGAGCGATGGGTGACCTGCTATTACGCGGAGCGAATATACAACTGTTCCAAGACCTCTCCCAAGGAACCATACAATGCCGCCAGCAATTGAAGCCATTGACCACATGGCTTGCAGATAAGGGGATCCGTTACAAGTGGGGATATCCGTTCCCGATTCTGTTCCAAGTAGATGGAAACCAGCATCAATTCACGTCACTTAAAGCAGCGATGGAAACCCTAAAAATCCAGGAAACGGAGATACATGTGCCAGAAGAGCTGGCATCGGCATCTTCGGTAGCACCATGGACTCAATCAAAGTTGAGGAAAAACAGACACTGGGATCGTCGGAGGCCATTAATGGACAAGAAAACGCGGAGCGGAGACAGAGGAGCACCAGACTGAAGGGCGAGTTGAATGCTCTGACACATTTCAACCCTTTTGGAGATGGATACAATGCCCAGTCAGGGTTCTGGCACCACAAATTATAGCTGGTGTAAAGCTGCTTACTGAGAAGCATTATCATTAAGGCAGCAGTAGGTTGGCTAGTAAGCGACTATAATATTCGAAAGGACGGTAGGAACACGTGCCCTGAATCAAGCAAAGTGCTTGATGTTGGCCCCACACTGGGGTGTTTGGACAGTTCTTCTTATACTATGTTATTCTTTTCCCCCCCGCGCTTCCTCTTCCTTTTTTCTTTTTGCTTCATGTATTTCTCTGAGTGACTCACTTAGGTTACTAACCACACCTATTATTGTTGTGACGTGTTCATTTAAACATACTGTACGATGTTGATAGGCTCCAACTGGATACATTTGCTTTTTTGTATGTTTTAATTTTTGAACTTGACGGTTGTATTAACGTCTTTTTAAGATGATATTTCAATAAAATGTGATGTTTACCCACAAGTGACTTAGATTACCATTTGAATTTAATTAACATGATGGCATAATTTCTCCCATGAGACTTTTTCTCCCCAGCCCAATATGTAGCAGCTGGGTAGCTACTGTGGAAATTGTGTATTTCTCTGAGTGTGGTCATACCCAGACCAGAGTAGTATCTGGGAAGAGTTTATATCTTGGAGCGATTATATGCAGCTATGCCCTGGTGAAAGCATTCAAAATTGTTTCAATGTGCAATTACATAGGGGTTAGGCTATTGGTCGGATCTAGTGCTGCATGCTTGCACAGATGGTGGATACACAAGATGTTGGTGTAATCTATGGCTGACATAAAGATTGTATCTATAAATGGTCAGGGGCTGCATTCACCAAGAAAGCGGAAAGGGGTTCTCCCAAAATGAATGGAACTTAAGGCTGATATCACCCTACTCCAAGAAACTCACCTGTTAGCCCCTGACGAGATCAGGATAAAGTCTTGCTGGTTTCCTCACCAATATTTCCCCTCCTCCGCTACTAAGAGGCTGGGAGTCACTATCTTGATAGTGAAATCTTTACATTTTGAATGAGTAAAGGGGGTGAAAGATAATGGGGGCAGATATGTTGGGGTGGTCCTTCGCATAGCAGGGAGAGATCTCTCAATTGTGTCTGTGTAAGGGCCGAATCAGCAGCAAGCTCACTTCTACACAGAATTATTCCCTCGAATAACACAGTTTCAGCAGGGGGAGCTAATATTGGGGAGGGTGATTTTAGTCTGGTGTTAGATAGCTCAATGAACCGGCTCAGTGTCCACAACAGAAATGGCTTAGGCAACCCCCTCAAAAAGGCTATGTCGGATTTAAATCTGGTAGATGCTTGGCGAAGTCTTCACCCCCAACATCAAGATTACTCTATTTTCTCCCATGTGTATCGCACCTATTCAAGGATTGATTATTTCCTGGTGTCTCACTCCCTTATGCCCGGATCTCGGAAGCCACCATAGAGGTAGCTTTGGTTTCAGACCACTCCCCTATTACAATGCAGCTGGAGGGGTATGGTTTAAGAGGTAGAAAGTCCATGGGGGGAAAGTCCATGGGGTGGAGGATGAATGAATCATTGCTCACTTATCCAGTAATATGCTTGGCTATATCAGAACGGATAACACAATACTTTGCAGACAATCTCACAGTGGACGTGCCCCTTGCAGGGGTTTGGGACGCCTTTAAACCCACAATGTGAGCGGAAGTGATTAGCATAGCCACAGCCTGTAAAAAATGACTACGCATTCAGAGGGATCAGGCTGAGGAACGGGTGGCCAAATGGGAATCTCAATATAAGCGTAATGGGGGTAGTAAGACATACCAACAACTCCAAGTGGCTAGAGTGGAACTAAAGGCATTATGGGCGGGAGATGTTTCACACAAACTACTCCGCACGAGGCATTTTTACTTTAGTACTTCCAAAAAAGCATCCCGACTATTAGCTTATAAGCTACAGGCACATCGGAGCAGTACAGTGATAGGACCTCTCCAAGATGGAAATGGGCAAGTACAGACTAGAGAGCAGGAGAAAATGCAGAACCTGACACAATATTATTCCGGGCTGTTCACAGATGATCCGCCCAGGGCACACCAGTAAGAGGCTTTTATCAGGGAGGCCCAACTCCCCCTGATTAATGAGGCTCAGAGACAGGTCCTGGATGCATTGATAATGGCGGAAGAAATAACACAAGACATTTGCACTCTTCCAGGCAACAAAGCGCCCGGTCCGGATGGTTACACCGCTGCTTTCTATAAAAAATTCTCAACAATCCTCATCCCTCATATGGTACCCCTGTTTAACTCCTTGGCGGAAACGGTCATGATCGCTCCCACAATGGGAGAATCAAACCTGACCCTACTGGCTAAACCAGATAAAGATCCCACCCTGTGCTCATTTTATCGGCCAATTGCAGTACTTAATTATGATTCTAGAATTTATTCGAAAATACTGGCCACAAGATTGGCCCGGGTGCCAGCGCAATTGGTACTAGCGGAACAGACAGAGTTAATAACGGGACGCCAAGTGCAGGATAATATTCGGCAGACAATTGACATCGCGACCTGAGCGCAAAAACATAAGAGAAAGATGGCTCTACTATCTATCGACGCTGAGAAAGAATTTCATAGGGTGAACTGGGCATACCTATCCAAAGTTCTTGAGGCATTCGCGCTGGGCCAACGTTTCTGCAAGCTGATATTGGCCAACTTTGCACTACCGTCCACTAGGATAAAAGTGAATGGGATCCTTTCCAACCAAGTGCATCTAGGTAGAGGGACTCGTCAGGGATGCCCCTTATCTCTGTAAGTGTTCGCCCTATCTATGGAACCTTTAGCCTGCCAGGTGCAAGCTTCTGCTGACATTAAAGGGTTTGAGATAGCAGGTTATCACCATAAACTAGCTCTATACGCCGACAACCTCCTCTTTTATATTCAGAATTCCACCACTACATTGTCACCCATCATTTCACTGTTGGAACGCTTCCACAAGTTCTCAGGCTTTAAAACTAATTTAACAAAATCAACAATATTCAACGTCATGAAACATCCGTATACGATTACACAACTGAACATAGATTTTCCTCTCTTTTGGCTCCACACACCTTAAAATATTTGGAGGTGCACCTGACTGCAAAGTACGCGGATCTCTACTGGGCAAATATCATTCCATTATTCAATTGACTCAAGCTAGATTTTATACGCTGGGGGGGTACTGAAATCTCATGGTTTGGGAAGATGACAGTGATTAAAATGACCCTATTGTCGCAACTATTATATGTATTTCAGGCGCTACCTGTCTGAATCCCGAAAACACCTCTTAAGGATCCGCAATCCCAGATGTTTAGTTATATATGGGCCCGGAAGAGGCCCAGAGTGGCCAGACACACACTAATTGCACCTAAAACGGCAGGGGGCTAGCAGTCCCAGATGTGGAAAGCTATCTGTACGCAGAACAACTAGCACCGGTATTGGAGAGTCAGTTGGCAACTCAAACAATGGGAATCAAACATTGGGTCAATAATGAATGAGAGGTTGCAGGAACTCCTCTTCATGAAGCTGCTTTGTCTCCCTACAATACGCAAGACCGGGGAACGGAGCCTCCCTACTTTCAAAGCCAAACTAGAATACTGGGATAAAGCAGTACGTAAATACAAAGTGACAACATTTCCATCCCCTAAGACGGGTCTTTGGGAAAATAAAGAATTCCCTCCAGGACTGGAGAGTGGATGATTTCTCCGCTGGAAAGAGGGAGGTCTCCATACGTTAGGACAACTATATAGTGACGACCGCCCCATTGCATTTGAATAGTGTAAGCAGGCATATATGGTGGAGAAGAGAGAAAGGTTTGAATACTTGCAGATGCACCACTGGATCACCCACCCACGCATAGCCCCTCATGGGAAAAGGGACACTACTGTGTTCGTGGACCTGTTCATTGGGGATCCCCGTAGGGCCAAGTTAGCGACCCTCTACAAAGTGCTCAACAAGACCAGATTCAAACCCCCAATGATGATCTTATGTGCTACAATATCTGGGCAAGGGCCAGCAGATCTTCTCAGGCGGTCCACCTCAAGGAAAATTACTTTAAATTAATATTTCGATGGTATCTTGCCCCGGAGCGTATGCATAGAATTACCTCAACCCTTCCCCCGCCTGCTGCCGGTGTAATGTCCCGTGGGGTCTTTCTTCCATATGTGGTGGGAGTGCCCTCAAATGCAACTGTTTTGGTGGACTATAGTCGCCAAGATCAAGGAAACCTGTGGAGTCAACCTATAATTGGACCCTCTGGTTCTGCTATTGGGAATTGAGGATGTACTGAGGCATTATAAATTGACGGCTAGGATCTCTAGATTGATCACCTTCTTTTTAATGGCAGTGCGATTGATAATTGCACAACAATGGAAATCGGAGCACATGCCAGGGATAAAAGAATGGTGGGCAAAGGTTTGGTATGTGGCTGCGATGTCAAAGATTGCGGCGGCGATGAGAGGGACAATGACGAGGTTTATGTCAGACTGGGCCCGACTCATCACATTCGTCCACACCTCTGATAACCCCAACATTTATCACAAACCACATGAGATGATTTCCTTCTTGTTACTGTAGAGTGTAAAACCACTTGCCCAGATCTGCTCTAGAACTATGTTTAAGATAAGATAAAAGCTATGTGAAGATGGTATTTTATTTTGTTTGGCTTCTGTTCTAAATTGATTTATATATATATATCTGTCATCCCTGTTGATTTACCTCTTCCTCCCTTATTTGATATCCAGTCTGGAATATCATCAGTTTTAAATAAGGAAAAAGGGACTGGGGAGGTACAATATGCTTAAAACATTAAATCATGTTAAACGGTTAGGTGTGATATGGCAACATTTGGGTGGCAGCCGATGTAAACGGGGACCTTATAGACGAACAATGATGAGCTTACCTGTAACATGTGTGCTATGTTCATGCTAATATTTTGTTAACGAAACTTGTTGCACCTGATTCAATAAAACATTCATGACAACAACAACAAAACATTTCTTGGTCAGGCCTTTCTTGACTTAATGGCTAGGACCTTGCCTTCTCTCACTTAGGTCCATCTCTGACTTGCCAATGATTCTGAGGATCATGTAACTAACCTAGCCACCTCTGTGGAAAGGGCTGAAACTCTGAGATTGAGGAGGGAATGAAGTGAGGGACTAACTAACAGGTCACTGAAATGTATCTTCCCTGTTTCCTGAGAAAAAGCACAGGAGGCCTGATCCTCTGACCCAAGGACTAGCTATGTGTTTTAGGGGTAAGCTTGAGTGAACCTTTATTTGTCAAGATCTGGAAACCCACTTCGAACAACATATGTCATCGCTGAGGGAAAAATAAATAACTCAAGACTCCAATATTTACGTTGCAAAGGGTTCACTTTATAAGAAACAGCAGGGTATGTAGTATAGAGTACAAAGGTCCTCTTTTTTCGGGGGCTGTGTGGAAGAGGAAAAATAACACATGTATACACAGAAAAATACACAAAAAACAGCTTCCCGACTTCACACGTATTAGGTTTGATAGCTTGCAGAAAGTCACCAGGACAATGTCATGAAATGTATTAGACAGAGATGTACTAATTCACATATTTTAATCAATATATACAAAACGTACAAACATTAAAAATAAATCAAATTAAAAAACATAAGCAATGGCCTTGTTGGGCTAGAATGAGAGAGCCCATAGTTAACCAGATGGATTCTACTTATCACAGAGTAATTGTGAGGTTAGTAGGAACGTGAGGGAAACATCTAAATCAATTGATCAATTGATTAACCCGGTATTTCAATTCTATAACAAGATAGGAGGCTCGCATTATGCTTTATCTTTCTTTAATACTGCCACAACAGCTTTTCAACTTATACTTTTAAACATCTATTTTTGTGCTTTTTTTTTTCTTTTACAAAAAATAAAATAGCCAATCCGAAGTTTAAAAGTTTCAAACCAGAGTCTTATATCTCGAAAAACTCTCAAACTCCCATGCAGCTCCGGGAGTGCTGTAGTCCTGACCCTATCCCATGCTCCAATGCGGTGATAGGTCATCCTATAAGAACCCTACTGTCCCAGGTCCTTTCCTCTTTCTTTTTGCTGCCATGAGATAAGTACATCATAATTCACTCTCTTGTTTAAGTAATAGTGATAGCAGCGTAGTGTAGAACTTTGTATTAGAAGCGCGTAAGCGCGCAAATGTAAACTATTTATCAGAAAGTCAATACAATTCTTACAGTGAACTAAAGTGTACTTCAGTGCGTTTGTTTCGTTTTCTCTCACGCGTTCACGTCGAGCGCCGCAAGTTATTTCTGTGAAGAGGAGGCGGGGCAGGCGCCGCGAGCAAATGCGCTCGCCTCAGGCTCCCTGCCCCGCTCCTCGGTTCCGCGCAGTCGAACACGACGTGCGACAGGACCCAGGGGAGCGAGAGGAGCTGATTTCCCTTCATCTCCTATGAGGTCTTCCGCCGGGAGCGCAAAGTTTTCATTGCGTTGCGTATGTCGAGTGAGGAGAAAGAGGAGTGACACGGTTTTAGAAAAAAAAAAAAAAAAAGTATTATCACATTTTCCACCGGAGAAAAAAGGGATTCAAACTAGAATTGTCAAAGGTGTCTAACTTTAATCCCTTGCTGACAGCACAGCAGTTAGCCTTGCTAACACTATGGCTCTTTACAAAAGTCCCGGTGCTACTCCCTCTACCTCGCCAGAATGGTCAGAAGAGGAGTGGGAAGAAAGTCCTTACCAACAGCTTCAAGCAGGTACTAGGAGATTCCTTGACCAGAGCGGTGTCTCAAGGCGTGCAGCCTATTACCCAAAGGCTGGATATACTGGAAGCTGTTTTTAACGTGCAGCAAGCTCTGCTTGCAAAAAAGAGAAAGGCAGAATGCCAAGATAAAGAGCTGTCAGCCAGACACCCTGAAGATGGGGCTGAACCCAGGGAGAGGAAAGCGGCTCGCAAGAGTAAACACTCTATGACCCCCCCCGAGCAATCTGAATAGCGAGGATTCCACTCCCCAAGAGAATAGCTACCCTGTCGCCAGGCTTAAAAGAGCCTTCCTGGAGAAGAAAAGAAGCCAGGACAGACCCCCTACCCCAGGGGTGAGTAATCCAGGGGACAATGATGAAGGCTACATGCCAGATGATGAGGGTGATGAAGTAGAAGAGGATCACCTTTACGAAGAGGCGATAGATCCTCAAGAACCTGAGAGTTCAACAGATATGTTTGACCCGGAGGCTATCAGACACCCTAAGTCATCAGAGTGGGTCCCATCACCCAGAGTGGCAGCCTACATGGCTCAAAGTATATGCAAGCCACTGGATAGAGAAATAAGATTGCGGATGCGGTCAGAATGCCCTAGATCGGAGTTGCCAGGCAAGCTGGCCGACACTCCTGAACTTGACCCCAAAATGGTCACCTTTGTTACAAAGACGGCGAAAGACATACGTAAGGGCGTAGACCGAGTCTGGCGAGGGTGCCAAGATAAGCTCCTCGACCTAGCTGGCCCATTGGCAAAGATAATGGATCTCGCGGAGAAAGCGAAGGGCACAGGTACTCCTGTAGATGCTTCTGTGTTAGCCAGTTGGGCTCAGAGAGCCGTATGCATCTTGGGAAACGCGAATTGCACATTATCAGCCGAGAGAAGAAGAGGTGTTCTTCTTAAGATCGACAGCAAGCTAAGCGACTTAGCGTCATACGAGGCAGGTGAAGGAGCAAGAGGCCTAGTGGCACAGTTCGTGGGAACTTATTCAGCTCTTGAACGAGCACAAAGCTCAATCAAAAAGATTTTCCCCACTCAGGTTTTTTCCGGGACCGGACGTTACAGGGGTCGTACGTCCGGTCGCTTTAACTATCAATGAAGACCCCAAGGGCCGCACGCCCAATATTGGGAAGGAAGACAACAAGACACATTCTTCCCGGTCAGGTCCAGATTTCCCAGAGGACAAAGAGGGAGAGGTGCATACCGGCAACCAAATGCCTCAGGAGGTGAGTGCAATGAGAGGTCGAGTAGGAGGGAGAACCCTCCAGTTTCTAAGCGCATGGCAAGCATTATCGCGCGATGCATGGGTACTGCGAGCAGTAGCAGGATTACAGCTAGAATTTGTGGGGAACCCAGTTCAGAGATCAGAACCCCATTTTATTCAGATGCCTCGAGAAGGGGCAAGGTTGTTGAGCAGCGAAATTCTCCAATTAGCAGACAAAATGCTATAGAAAAAGATACGCAAGGAGGGCCAGGCTTCCTCAGCAATTTATTTCTTGTTCACAGGGGGGACAAAGTACGCCCTGTCATAAACCTGAAGAAACTGAACGAATGGGTGGTTTACAATCATTTCAAGATGGAGGGCATTCATCTACTCTGAGATCTCCTCCGGACGGAGGACTGGTTAGCGCGATTAGACCTCAAAGACGCGTATCTAACGATTCCGATAGCTCAAGAGTTTCAGAAATATCTGAGGTTTCGGTGGGAAGGAGAGATATGGCACTTCACGTGTCTTCCGTTCGGACTAGCATCAGCGCCTTGGGCATTCACCAAGTTGATGAAACCCGTTGCAGCAGCCATAAGAGAGCGAGGCATTTGCATAATCATTTACCTAGACGACATTCTCGTCATGGGTACAGACAAAGTCACGCTTTCCAAGAACGTGCAATGGATATTCACACTCTTGACGTTGCTAGGATTCCTAGTAAATTTAGACAAATATCAGCTAGTGCCAGTGCAAAATATAGAATTCCTGGGTTTCAGTATAGACACAAACAAAGCAACCTTAGAGCTACCACATCACAAAGTGAAGGCTATAAAGAAAGAGCTCAGAACAGTTATAGCAAAGAAAGTCATATCTCTTTGAGCTCTCGCAAGGGTAGTTGCCCTGCTAGCGGCTTCGATTCAAGCGATTTTTCCGGGTCCGCTCCATTATCGAGCTCTACAGAGGCTCAAGATAAGACACCTAGAAGAGGGGGTAGGATATCACCAGCTAGTGACCCTAGACCCAGAAGCGATCTTGGAACTCCACTGGTGGCTCGCCAACATGGAGGCCTGGAATGGCCATGCGATTTTCGGAGACTCACCGGACATCGTCATAGAATCAGATGCAAGCAGGTCCGGATGGGGAGCCAGATGCGAAAACTTAGAGACGGGGGGGAAATGGTCAGAACAGGAACTAGAAATGCACATAAACTGTCTCAAACTTTTGGCAGGGTCCTTTGCAGTGCGAGCATTTACGAAGGACAAAGTTCGGTGTTGCGTTCTGCTCAAAATGGACATTTCAGCAGTGCGTTATATCAACAAGCTGGGAGGAACAAGATCGAGGATGCTAGCAGAACAAGCGAAAAAATGTTGGCACTACTGCCTTCAGAATCAAGTAGCAGTCACAGCAGAGTATCTGCCAGGGACGCTCAACGAGAGAGCGGACTGGAATTCAAGATATCTTGTAGATTCAAGCGATTGGAAACTACACCCGAGTGTGTTCAACAGATTGCAGAACCTCTGGGGTCCCGTTCATATAGATCTATTTGCGTCCAGACTGAACGCTCAGACGCAGACTTATTTCAGTTGGAGATTAGACCCAGGGGAAGCGGGCACAGACGCCTTCCTCCAACCTTGGAACGGAACTCTGAATTATACCTTCCCTTCGTTTCTCATGATCTCGAGAGCACTAGCGAAAGTGCGCAGGGAGCAAGCAGACCTATTGATAGTCCTTCCCCTCTGGAGGTCGCAGCCTTGGTTTCCAGTAGCGATGGAACTTTCTACGGATTTTCCGAGGATAGTTCCACAGCAGCAGGACCTTCTACTAGACCCAATCGGGAGAATTCACCCCCTAGTATCGACAAGCACCCTGCGATTGATAGTTTGCAAGGTTTCAGGAGAAAGTGGGAATTGCCAGGCATTTCGCGACTCGCTGCAGACTGTATCAGAGATTCATGGGCGCCTTCCACCGTCAGGAGCTATAACACGGCATGGAAGAGTTGGGTTTACTGGTGCACAGAGCATGGTTTGGATCTCGTTTCTGCCCCTGTAGTACAATTATTGAACTTCCTAGCAATGAAATTCCAAGAAGGTAGTGCCTTCAGGACGATAGGTGTACTGCAGTCCGCGATCTCTGCAGGTCATGACATGCTAGATAGTAAAGCTATAGGAGAACATCCATCAGTCTTGCGTCTTTTGAGAGGAATGAAATTAAGAAAGCCCCCAGAACCTAAGTATACAACATTATGGGATGTCAGGGATGTTTTTCAGTTGTTTCTAGCATGGCCAGACAATAAAGATCTATCTCGATCGCAACTCTCTGGCAAGCTGGCAATGTTGTTGTGTCTCACAGCATGCCGAAGAGTTTCCGATGTAAAAGCGCTAGAGATAAACAGGAAGATATTCTATCCAGAGGGAGTAGCATTTTCAATAGCTAAAAGAACAAAAACAGACACTCGAGTGATTTCCTACCCCTATTTTACAGAAAATAAGAAACTGTGCATAGCCCAATGTATTAAAGATTATGAAACAGCCACAGTACTGCTGAGACCGCGAGGCGTAACGCAGCTGCTAATAACGCGTAGAAAACCTTTTCATGCAGTAGCAACAGCGACAATTGCGAGATGGGTACGTGAGATAATGCAATGGGCAGGCATAGAATTGTCACAGTTTGGGGCGCATTCAGCTAGAGGGGCGATGGCATCTAGAGCATTTGCAGCGGGAGTGCCAGTCCAAGATATAATGAAAGTGGCCGACTGGTCCTCCGAGTCTACTTTTAAGACTTTTTATTTCAAGCCAGTGTCAGATATGGCAAATAGAGTGGTGGCTAGCTTTGAAGAAGCATAATGCGAGCCTCCTGTCTTGTCATAGAATAAAGATTGCCAACGATGACAGCTCAGGAAGTCTTCATTCTATTAAAGACAAGGAGGCGAGCATTATATCTGACCCGGAAAGACTCGAAAGTTGATGTTTTAATGTTGATATCACATGTTCAACTTTGTCTTATCACCCGCCCTTAAAAAGAATATGTTTCTGTTTTTCTAGGAGATGATCAGAAAGCAGCATGATCTCAATCACGGGACCGGTGAAGTGCTCTATGTCGTCTGAGAAGCAGCAGCGTTTGGTTACAAGAACACTGTTTCAGTTATAAGTTGGAAGTTGGAAGTTGACAGTGCAGAACAGAGTTGGATTTGTTGCAGAGGATTTTCAAGGCAAGAAAGAAAGAGGAAAGGACCTGGGACAGTAGGGTTCTTATAGGATGAACTATCACCGCATTGGAGCATGGGATAGGGTCAGGACTACAGCACTCCCGGAGGTGCATGGGAGTTTGAGAGTTTTCGAGATGTAAGACTCTGGTTTGAAACTTTTAAACTTCGGATTGACGAATTTATTTTTTGTAAAAGAAAAAAAGAAAAGGACAAAAATAGATGTTTAAAAGTATGAAAAGCTGTTGTGGCAGTATTAAAGAAAGATAAAGCATAATGCTCGCCTCCTTGTCTTTAATAGAATGAAGACTTCCTGAGCTGTCAGCGTTGGCAATCTTTATTGTAATCTCAGCCACCGAAGAGCACACAGATGCCTGCTGCTCTTGCAGCCGGAGCCTTTGCGATTCCAGCTCACAAAAACCACAACGAGGGAGGGACAAAACGAATTTGGACGCTCCAACATTCGGCTGCCAGAGCAACTGGAATATGCATACTCTTGTCTGACTGAGAATAAGGGGGCATTTTCTGCGGGAATGTTTCTGCAAGACACCAGACGGAGCGTCCAAATTTGATTGAAAATCAAAATCCTCGGAATTTTCATCACTCTGATGTTTTTTTCCTTCTATTGGAACATGGGTTCCATCAGGCCAGATACTGAAAGGCATATCATCTACTTAAGGTTCAGAGTTCTCTAAACCCTGTTCAAGTAATCTATATAAAAATCTGTCGCATAAAATGTTGATTTTTGCAGCTCAGATGATAAGACTTGATCTCAAGTATAGCCGTTTCTCTCTACTACTCATTATACATTATTACAAATCAAAGGGAGTACCATCCTTGTTTTATGGTGCCAAATTCCTATTATTGGAGACCTCTCTCTCTGGAATTGACTTGAGGGCTTACTTTGGAGAAGGTTCCAGCATTACCAAACTCTATTCCGTTTACTGTAATTAGGTTTTGAATTGCGTTTTGCGTTCATGGTTGCCAGAATGAATTAGCAAAAGAATACAAATGCCCCTCAGAATAACAATCACACAAGTGACAATAACTCTGACAAATCTACCCCAGTCAATGTAGCAGCTAAGGCCCCCCTCAAAGGAGCGCTTCTTAATGCAAGATCGCTCGTCGCCCACGCCACGGACATAGCCAACCTAATCACAAAAGGCAATCTGGACTTCCTTGCAATCACGGAAATTGGCTCCACAATGCAGCAGGACCTTCACTCATGCTAGCCATCCCGTGACAGCGCCTGAGGAGGCGGCATTGCCATTATCTTGAAAACATGTCTCTGCCTAAAACTAGCCCCCATCCATCTGTCACAATCATATGAAGGTCTCTCGGCCAAATTCCAGATAAATAACTCACAAACACTCACCATTCACCTAATATATAGACCGCCTGGTCCACTTGGCAATTTGAAGGAGGATTTGCAGAACCTACTTACTAATAACCTCAAACCCTCTTCGCAAATACTCTTATTAGGGCACTTCAACCTAGGCTTTAATGACCAAATGGACAAAAACGCCGCAGATATAGTCAGCATAATTAACGCACTAGGTCTTTCTCAAAAAGTTAATGAACCTACCCATCAAAAAGGGAGAATATTAGATTGGATAGCAGATTACAACTGTACAGCTACTATCTCATCCATCCTACCGCTCCCCTGGACAGACCACTCACTGGTGTCCTTCTACCTATCTACCACAAGACCCATCCCACTGGCTCTGCCCTCAGCACCTCCATGCTTAACTATAAATAAAGAAAAGTATCACAGTAGAGAAAGTTATCCCTGCTGTCCTTCCCACCCTTAATGCATTATCAGAAAATCTTGATCCTAGGGTCCTAGCACACGAATTCAACAATATTATGCTCACTACCCTGGATAGAATTGCCCCTCTCAAACTTAGACCCAGCAAACAAATGGCCCATTTAAACAAATGGTTTACACCACAACTCAAAGACCTTCGTATCTTAAAAAGAAAAAGTGAAACTAATTGGAGACGTTGCCCTTCCAGTGAGAATAAAGTTAAATTAACCGCACTTTCATCTCAGTGTAAGAAGGAAGTCTGCCAGGCAAAACGTAACTCCTATGATGAGCGTATTGCCGATTCCAAATCCAGTATGAAAGAACTCTTCTCCATACTTAAAGAACTGGAGTCCCTAATAGCTACACCTGATATCTGCAATAAATCTTGGTGTACAGACATCCAACATGCTCTAGCTATTAAAATTGATACACTCCAAAATAAAATTCAGCGAAAAAAAAAGAAGTACTGAACCTTCAGCACTCACCTAATATCCCCATGCCTAGTGCTTCACTACCGGCATACAATAATACTTTCAATTTTTCCAAACTGTCTACCCTGGAGGTAGAAAAAATCATCCTGTCATTGAAGCCCACTAACTGCAAAGGAGACATCTGCCCAGCTCAACTAATAAAAGATGCTGCCAGAGACTTATCCCCATTCATCACCAAACAGATTAATGCTTCCTCTGCCACAGGCACTATCCCTGCCAATTTTAAACAGTCTTGGGTGCTCCCTCTCCTCAAGAAACAGACCTTAGACCCTCTCATCCCTACCAATTACTGGCCTATCACCACAGTCCCATTCTTACTCAAAATATTGGATAAAGCGGCCTACAACCAAATTCAAAAACACCTTGAACTGCATAAACTCCTAGGTAACAGACAATCCGGCTTCCGCCCTCTACACGGAACGGAAACAGCCTTAGTCGACTTGAAGTCCCAAATAGACGGGCTGAGAGACAAAGGGAGGATGGTACTTCTGCTCCTACTAGATCTTTCAGCCGCATTTGATCTGGTCAATCACAAGTTCCTCTGCCATCACCTTGACTCTGCTGCCCACTTCTCCCCGAAAGCCATCAAATGGATTGAATCCTTCCTGAGGGAGAGAACCATGAGAGTCTTCGCTCCCTCGGCAGCTGCAGACCCAACACCTTTCCTGTGCAGTGTTCCTCAAGGCTCTTGCATTTCACCTACTCTATACAACATCTTCACTAAACCCTTGTTCAATGATATGGACCATCTGGGTATTACCTACACCAACTACGCATATGATACCCAGATTCTCATCCCGCTTTCTGTGGATCATAGTAAGGACACGAGGTTGGTGAACAAAGCATATCTTATCATCCAAGCATGGATGGCCACTCAAGGCCTATGTTTGAATGATGATAAGACTGAGTTGATAATTCTGGGCTCTCAGGCTAACGTCAAAAAACTAGGCCAAGAATTTTCTTCATTCAATATTGAGGGGAATTCCATTAAAGTCTCCAAGGAGGTAAAAACGCTTGGCTTCTATTTGGACTTCACATTGTCTTTTGATAAACAAATCAAATCCCTGACCTCTTCCACAGCCTACACGTGCAAGCTACTCAGAGCGGGCAAGCCTTTCCTCTCTGACGACAGCTGCTTGATCTTGGCTAGAGCCCGAATACTCTCTAGAATTGATTACTGTATTGCTCTATACAGTGGTGCTAATGAAACGACTATCCTAAAGCTCCAAACATTATGAAATCATGCTTTAAGGGTGGTCGGTCAAAAAACCGAAAACAAAATATCGAATCACAAAAATATCGAAACCAAAATCTCGAAAAAAAAAATCTCGAATTATTTATTTATTTATTTATATGTATTTGTGGGTTCAGGTAAGTATAAAAAAAGGGTAAAATAAATAAAAAAAAGAAAAAAGGGGGGTTGGGGGGGAACCCCCCCATTTCGAAATAAAAACATATTAAAAAAAAAATTCGAGATTTTTGTTTTCGAGATTTTGGACTCGAGATTTTTTTTTTCGAGATTTTGTAATTCGGTTTTTTCACTATAAACCTGCTTTAAGAGCAGCCTTAGGCATAAACAAAAGAACCCACATTTACCCCCTTAGACGCCACCACAAATGGCTATCCACGGCCAACAAAATACAGTTATAAAGACATTATCTTTGACTCATAAAGCTCTTAATAACGCTGCCCCCAGTTACCTTACAGAGAAACTTCAGAGAAGAATTTCTCACAGACTAAACAGAGCTGGTAATGCTAATTGCCTGACCATACACAAATACAAGCTTACCCCTATCGGCTGTAATAGTTTCCCCGTAAAGGCTGCTAAATGCTGGAACTCTCTGCCACATGACCTGAGAGCTGACCAACCTTACCTTCATTTCAGAAAAAATGTTATAAAATACATTATCGCGTACAGACCTCTAGCCTCCCACCTGTTAGGATATGTCAGTCAATCTAGCTCACCTCTGAGCCCTTGTGATATATGGAGGGTATTACTCTGCAACTTGTATTTCTGCACACTGCTTAGGGCTTATCTTCGTAACCATTTAGGCCATCTTATCTCTGTATATATCTGCACATTCTGTATATTCGGTATTTATGTAATTTCTGTACCTGTTGTATATTTTGTAACTATGTAAGCTTTGCATCTTCATACTGCTGCGCCCTTTTACCTACGGGTTTGGCGTGCATAACAAACAAATAAACAAACAAACATATTTTTTTCAAAAGATGTTTGGGACTGCCCTAAAAATTCTTTATTCACATTACTGAAAAATTCAGTTATGAGGGGTGATTGTCATATCCTAATGATGTGGGTCAATGCTTGCGATCAAATTTTACTTTGTTTCGCTATGACAAAAGAGATTCCGGTTACTAACCCTCTGGGACTCCGATTGGTGCTTAACTAGTCATTCAGTTTCCAATTTTAGGCTATTTTACAACTTGGATTTGAAGGAGAAAAAGAGAAATTGTGTCCCTGCATACTTAGTTTAATGTCCATCTTAATATATATGTGATCATTGTATGAGCATTAGATTACATTTGCCTAAGACCTATGAAATGATTGGCTGCAGACTGAATTTAAGTTACAAATCATTGGAACACTGGTTCATCGAATGTGCCAAATTGTACGATTTAAGAAATGAAACCTTTGAGTAGTTTGTTTATAATATTCTATCCATATATACTGAACATTTCTACCATTCAATCCTCAATGGGCAACAGATATCCCTGATCATTGCAGCTTCTAATGGAATCTATATGATCACTGCGACCCCCATCCCTGCGACCCCGAAATTGCTGACTTTTGTTTTTATTCCGACCCCCATTACACCACAAATATATGCGGGGAGACACCCCGCAATCCCCCTGCTTGCATTATATATCATTACTCCCTGCATAAATATGTGGTTTTAAGGGGGTCAAAATAAAAAGAAAGTCGACATGTTCAGAGGTAGCAGTGATGGGGGAGCAGTAATGGTCTAATTCCTTCTAATGTTATCAATAATGTCCTGAAACCTGCTTAGCTTTCATTTCTAATGTATGTTTATGACTGCAACGAGAATTCATTTGTTGATATTTTTATCAGATCGTATAATTAATATAAATCAATTTGTATATTTTGTATTTTATATCATGTATCTTATGTTATGAATTTGTATACTTTGTATTTTATATCGTGATGTTATATTATGAGTTGTGTGAAAAGTTTATTTTTTAACTGAAACACTCAATAAATAAATGTCCTCTCCATTTTGGGAATGACAAAAACGGCACAGAGGGCACCTTTTGCGCCTATGTGCAAACCAACACCATCTCCACAAGTGCAATTTAGGTTTTCTATAAAATGACCATCTATATTCAATAAAGGAAAGAATGTTTGAGGTGATTCTTTTAATGTGAACTGCCCTCCTATTGGCTGCCAGGTCTTACTGCCTGTTAAAGCTAATTTTAGATGTATTATTATTATTATTTTTTATATGCATATGATTCTAAAATAATCTTTACACGAAAAATGTAATTATAACACATTTCTTTAAAATTGACATATCATTCATACATTTGGTAAATAAATAACACTTTGTTAATACCAACAAAAAATCAATAAGAATAAACAATGTGTGTCTATGGTGGGAGGGCGGAGCTGGTGCAAATAAAAATGTAATTCAAGCTAAGCCTATGCATTAAATAATAATTTAAAATCTATTAAAATTAGTCAACGGTTTCTATGTTTAAAATGTATAACTTTCATATTTCAAATATTTCAATTATTGCATCTGTCCAATTTATACATTTAAAATAGCACCATGACAACATTTAAGATACCTTCATTATAACTAATTAATCGTACAAGAACTGGAGGACTTCAGCATATTTCAATCACCATTCTTTTTTTTCACCATCCATTTCAGGTTAGGGTTTCGCTTTACTTATTAATAATCGTTTGGCGATATGAGGACACAGCCAATAAAGGCTAATATGAAGGCTTTCTAAGTCTGAATTGAGGCAATAAATCCAGAATGTGTCACTCTTTATGATCTCATAGTTATGGACTTATTCGCCCAGGATAGTCATATAAATATTGCCCATGGTTCAGCATTGCATAAATACATGTTTTGGGCTCTCTGTAACTCCCGGTATATTGCACATTCGGCACAATCTTTCCTCTCAGGGAATTTTTAAGTGAACTCCCACAAAAACCAACAGGGGTAGCTGGTTAATACGAAGTCTCAAAATGAGATCACATACTGCAGGGGCACGGCTTTGACGAAGATAGGGTTGTAAACTTAAGTACCTATGAACCACTCTTGCCACATGTACGCAGAACTTTAGTGTAGATAGCCAAGTGTAATTGCAGGTCCGGTCCCACTGGGCCAACTTATTTCCAAACAGGGCTCTTAGAGTTTCAATTTTGGGATGCCACCATAGGTCCTTGTACAAACCCTTAATCATGTGGGGATATTCATCATTTCCAGTTCTGCAGTTTTTCTCACTATCTGCTCCCACTGGAGCCAGCGGTTTACATCTAAGATTAGAGTTAGCCTTGAGGTGCTGTCCATCCTGACATGTAAGGAATTTCCCATTCAGGGATACCAAACCCAATTCCAGTCTTATGTATTCTACCAAAGTATTCTTTGCCAACCTCAGGACTCGCTTCCAGAAGTAGCCCTCTAATTGATCGGGCCATTTTAGATATGCCATAGTTATAGCATCCAGACCATATCGGACCATAGGGCAATAGCTTTGCTGATATAATGTTAGACTACCCTCTAATGAGTAGCCTGCAGTCTGGTGAGCAAACTTTTATCATATTGGCCAGTCTACATCCCTTAGCTATTTTGGCCTCGATAATATGTTTGTACGACAAGCTCTGACTCATGTCGAGGCTCAAATAAGTATATTTGCTCACATATTCAATAATACCCAAGCTCTTATTAGTCTGGGGGTCGTTTATCGTGTTTTCAGAAATTAGCATAAGGTTGGTTTTTGATATGTTGACGGTAAATTCATTTTTTGTGCTGGAATCAACTAGGATTTGAAACATATTCTTTATTCCGCCTAGTGTATAACCAAAATATGACCAAGTCATCTGCATAAATCAAGCCTGTAATGGCCACCCCATTTATTTTTGGGCAACAGCCAGTAGTCTGCGCTAGGGCCGCAGGCAGGTCGCTCATATAAAGAGTATACAACAGGAGAGCAAAGACACAACCTTGCTTTACTCCCCTGTTGAGAATCAGCGGTGATAAAGTCAGTCCTGCATCATTTATTCTGACTTGTCCAGAAGTATCCTCGTGGAGTCTCCTCAAAACGTATAGTAGCCAACTAGGACAGTCCCGGTCTGCCAACTTAGACCATAGTCTAGTTCTGTTAACGCCTCAAATGCGACTTGGAAATGTATAAAGATTGCGTACAGAACAGGGTTGCCTCTAATGGCTGCTGCTCTAATCAGCCTATCCAAGACACTCAAACTGTGTGTAGTCGAGCAGCCTTGATGGAAGGTGTTTTTTGTAAAATTAAGCAACTCCCTTTCCTGCGCCCATAACTGAAGATGCCCCAAGACCAATGAAGAAAAGACCTTGCCAGTTGCTTCCAGTGGGGACAATAGCCTATAATTCGAGGGCAACAGTCTATCTCCTCTATTGTAAATAGGTAAGAGGATTGACTGCCGCCAAGATTCAGGAATTTGTCTCTCCGCACAGACTCTACTAAACAAAGCCTGTACAAATCTGGCCCACCAATATGGGTTCTGTTTCAAGACTATACTGGCCAAGCCATTTGAGCCGGGTGCTTGAGAGCCCTTAAGGTTCTTAATAATAGACTTGATGGACCCAATAGAGAATATAAATGGCCACTCATGAGCACTACGCATTGCCCTTGGTTGGATTTCATCAATCTCTGCTCTGTCCCCTAAATAGTCAGTCTTTTTCCTGAATAGGGTCTCCAGATTGTCTCATTCTATTCCCTTTCACACGGGATGGAATTTGCCATATGGAGCTGCTCTTTTTGCTTCGTAGTGCGCCAATCATATCTTGCCAATTAATGTTTCTGACTGGGGTACTTGAACATTTCAGCCATCATCGATATTCAGCTTTTATCACTTTGGCCTAACATCTTTTGTCACTCTGCAAGCTCCCTCCTCTATGAAGTTTTCTTAGTTTATATCTCATTGTCCGTTTGGCGTCTCATATTAATATATCAAATTTGTTAGCATGTTTTTCAACTATAACCAGATTTGCTCTCCGGTCCCTTCGAGCTACAGACACCAAATCTTTAATCGAGCTTTATATTTAATTTCCGTTTGCCACGGCCAGCCATTCCTTATCGCGCACTATTGCATTATTGAATAGTTGGTTTGCCTTAGTAACGTGTTTCGCAGTCCAACAAATCCGATTGTCCGCATGGTTAGCAAATGCCCCACTACAGCAATTATAGTCCTCAGATTATTTGTGAAAGGCCAGCATCAGTAGTAAAATAGCACGGTCGCTGAAACTCATTAGGTTCAATTTTATTGAGTTCACTGGTTTTCAACATGCAGGCATTGCTACCGAAGAAGTAATCTATGGTTGCTCTGCTCTTGTTCGAACACCAAGTGAACTTTACCGACACATCGCCTTCTGTTCTTCCATTCAAAATGGTTAGATCCCATGTTCTAAAAATTTGGCACATTGATTCTCATTGTGGTTGCCCTGTTTTTGTGTGATTTGGCAAGTTTTTATGTTAGATTTTAAAACACTCTTGTTTGGGAAAACCAGAATCATGTTCCTGTGTTTTAAGATACAGCTGTCTGTACACAGTAGTGCTAGATGGGTGATTGCCATCTTGCTAAGCTTCATTCCTTGTCAGAGGTTTTCATTATGTTCCTGAGGTTGGCCCCAACACCCCAAGTAAAGACCAAGTGCACCGTGGTACACTCAAGAACTCAACCCCAACAAACGAACCATCAGAAAACAAGAAAAGAATTGGCAAAAATCCTGCAGGACAATCGACTTCGCTCTGCTCAGGAAACTCTGTGCTACACGCGGTATTACCCAAATTGACCTTTTACAATTGACCTTTTGTCCTAATTGACCATCTGCACAATTGACCTTTATATTATTTTAGTTCTTTTATATATGTATTGGGTTGGTTTTGGATTATAAATAATATAAGGGGATTGTGTGGGGAGATGCGTGGGGTTTTGGATTGGGTGGGGCTGTGGGGGGTTTCCCCCGCATATATGTCCTAATTGACCTTTTAAATTAGGCCAATTCTCCCAAGGTCAATTCTGCCGAGGTCAGTTGTGAAAAGGTCAATTGGCATACATCCATACACGCAGTCGATTAATCAACACTTGAAAGGCCAACTACTACGAAAACATCATAGCCAAGGCCAAAAATGAAAGCAGAGCCCTCTTTAAATCCATCAAGCACTACATCAACTCTCTGCGTGACCCACCCATAGCACACTCCATCAAAAAATCCACTGCCATCAACTCCTTCATTAACAAGATCAACATGATCAGTCAACACATTGACACCAAAGCCACAACTGACAGAACACTACACATTCCATCTAACAAAACCACAACTACCTGGACAACTTTCAAGCCACTAACTATGAAGACCTCACTGTCACCTTAGCATCCATATGCGGAAGATATGTTCCATGCCTCCATAGTCAAGACCCTTCTGAGTGAAGCACTCCTCCCTTACCTGGCAAACATCAACAGCTCCCTAACTCAAAGAACCGTCCCCTCGACCCTCAAGACTGGACAAATCCTCCTGCTTCTTTAGAAACCATCACTGGACCCTGACAATCTCACCAACTACCAGCCCTCCATTTCCCATCTTCCTTCCTAGTTAAGACCCTTGAGAAAGCAGTAGCCACACAACTCCTCCAACAACACCCAATAACCTCCTTCAGTCCTACCATCTGGCTTCAGACCCAGAAGCAGCACTGAAACGGCAATCATCAAAATGATCAACGATGCTCTTACAATCCTTGATGATGGCCATCCTTGCCTCCTAGTTCTCCTTGACCTCGCTGCATCATTTGACACAGTAGACCACCAAACACTCACCGACAATCTACATCGCTGCATGAGGATCATCGAGATTGTCCTCAGCTGGTTCAAATCCAACCTTGTGAATCGCCAACAGTTCATACAAATAGACTCTTCCAGAGAACCAACTCTACCCATCACCTGTCGAGTCCTGCAGGGATCCATTCTGTCTCCCGCGATCTTTAATCTCAACATGGAACTGTTGGGAACCCTCCTCTCTCCACACAACATCCACATTCAATATACAGATGACACACCGATCTACCTCAAGATATCCTTCATCGAAGACACCAGCAGGCTCATGGCCTACCTCACATTGATTCAGTCCTGATACTTAAATGAAAACCAGCAGGCTCATAGCCTACCTCACATTGATTCAGTCCTGATACTTAAATGAAACTCAATACCTCCAAGACTGAATTCCCACTGTTGAACAACAACACCGAACAAGTTGACATCCAGACCTGGCTCTCTACTATGAACCTCAAGGGAATCACACCCCTGCTGGCCACTTGTCCAAGTCCTGTGGGTTCAACATCGACAGACACCTCACGTTAAAAAAGCACATAACAAGGAAGTCACTAAAGGCTTGGTACCAACCTTTTCTCCTGCGTAAAATCAAGCCCTTCATCCCAGAAAACAACTTCAGATCTGGCGTCCGAGCCTTAGTCCTCTCCCACCTGGATGTTGGGGTGGCAATGCCCTCTTGGAAGGCCTTCCGTCGACTACCATGGCACCCCTGAAATGTGCACTGCGTGCTGCAGCAAGACTCATTAAAGGACTTCGCAAATTCAACCACATCACCCGACACTCATTGAACTGCACTGGCTCCCACTGCAAGCCTGTTTCATCTGCCAATTATGTTGCATCTTCTACAAGGCTGTCACCCTGAAGTCCCCAAGCTACATCACTGAGAAGCTCAATATCTCCGGAGCCCTGCCATCGGCCAGAAGTAAGGAAATGTGCAGACTTGAATTACAAAGGTGCAGGAAGGAAAGAACCTGAAGACAGGCCTTCTCTATCTACGCTCCAAGACTCTGGAGCCTTGTCCCCGTCAACATCAGACTTGCACCATCACTTCTATAGTTTAGAAAAAAGCTCAAGACCTTCCTCTTCAAGGAATGGCTCCTCCTTAACACCTAGGTGCACACACCCTGCCCTCCCCACCCTACCTGAGACTCAGTGATCTGCTGCTCCCCACTATCACCCCTCCACCCCCGGTTGCTTGTAGATCCGTTACTGCCAATGGCTCACCCTCCCCTGTTAGCTTCCCGCTCCTTTTTTCTCTGCTTCCCTCGTTGTGTTCTTCCCCCTATGATTATGAAATGCTCTGTTGCTTCCGGAAGCTGGGTACACGCTCAATAAATACCCTAATAATAATAATAATGGTAAACAATCTTATTACTAACTATAATACAATCAAGAGCATTTTTTTAATTTCGACTGGATTGGAACGTGTGAGAAGAAGTACCTATCAATTGTTTAAGGACTTATGTGTGGAGAATAAAAACAAATGGTACTCTGCCTAGTTACCTGATACGCTGTCCAGATGGGAGAATAATTAGGTCTTTCCTTAGGATAAGATTTACTGCCTGATTCATGGAATTATTTGCACGGAAAACGCAGATTTGTGCGCCATTCTGCCTGAAAATCCCCATACCTCAAACAGGGATTTTCAGGCAGAATGGCGCGCAAATCTGCGTTTTACGCGGCCATAATTCTATGAATCAGGGGCTTAATCTTATTCATAGTAAGGAGATACTTTATATTAGAGTTGTAAGTGCAAATAAGATATGTAGATTCTGAATGGGGGAGACAGAAACACCTGAGCACATATGTATACTCTGTCCTGCGTTAGCGGATAAGCATGAGCAGTTTTTTAGGGGGTATGTCCGTGATGTACTGCATCTGTTTGAACCATCATTTTGGCACCAAATTTCAAGAGGTCAGCGAATTGCACTACTAATTAGAGTGCTGGCCTTTTTAAAGAAACCAAAATACATTGATGTATTTTAAAAGAAGTTTGAAAGTATAGATTTTGAGAATCTTTTGGCTGGTATAATAATACCAATATTTTTATTGTCTTTTAATGTTTGTATTTAAAACCCTGCCCTGTGCCTCTGCCCATTGCACCCCTAGTGTGACCTATGATTACACATATAGTATGTTTATATTGACTGCATAAATTGCCCCTGCCTTCCCCTAAAGCTCCCCAGTGCTGACTTCATGATTGCATATATCACCTACTGACCAATGCTGCTCTAATGATGCCTTATGACTGTATGTACTGCATGTATTACTGCCCAAATTACCTATGCCACGTTCATGTTGTCTGTACTATTAAATGCCAGATAGGCACTCCCTACTCTCTACACACACACGCTCTGGCACCCTGTATTAGAAACACTACACTTCCCCACTGCCAAGCTCCACCCACGTATTACTTTACCCCAGATATCCCCTGCAAACTTTCAATTCACAAATTCTTTGCCTCCACCTCCTGCCACTACTACCTGGAGACTAACCTCCCATGATGGCCACCCTAAGAGGCGCCACATTGACCATGGCAACACTCCTCCCCTTACTACACAATATCTCACCTTAGAACTGTACCAACATGACTACTCCACTCTACCCAGAATCACGATCCCCAGTGGAATGGATACAGATTTGCTTGCCCACCCACACCCCTCATGCCATGCCCTACACTTCTCAGAAACACATGACTAGGCTCTCACCTCCTTCTACCCACTACCACCATCCTGAATGCATTTCCACCCATCAAGCTTAGAAATGCTAGACTCTGCCACCGCACTAGCTTCAGCCTCAAATCTGTTAGAACAATCACCAACCAGACTAAGAACCATATGCAGCTGATTACACATATCGACTCCACAGCTAGTCAAAACCTCACAACACCCCACACTCCACCACCCACGAAAGTCAACCTTACTTCCATTCCCATTAAGGGTGCTCTCATTAATGCCCGCTCCTTGATTGCCCACGCCACCGATATTGCAGACATTATCTCTGCTAACCACCTCGACTTTATCGCTCTCACTGAAACGTGGCTCCACTCTGCAGCTGGTCCTACTTTAGCCTTAGCCATCCCTGATAATTACAACATCTTCTGCGCTGACAGAAAAAACGGAATAGAAGGAGGTGTGGCAATTATTGCTAAGTCTGACCTAAACATTAGAGAAGCAACGAACACAACCTTACCTTCAGCCGAACTCCTATCCATCAAACTTCCATTATCGAATACCCAAACCATCCTCCTACACATTATATACAGACCTCCAGGCGCCCTATCCACCTTTGAAGAGGATATCTCTCTCCTACCCACCACTAACAGTAAACCCAAATCACAAATCATCATCATGGGTGATTTCAACCTGGGACTCAATGGCCCTAACGACAGTCACGCCACCTCTCTCAATGACACCATTATTCACTCAGGCCTCACTCAACACATTAACAATCCAACACATACAAAAGGAAGATCCTTAGACTGGCTAGCAGATGCCAACTGCAACCTCACACCTTGTGCTTGGTCCGACCATCACCTTATCACCTTCTCCCTACCCAGAACTGTACCCAAAACAACATCGCCTTCTAGGACACCACAAATAATCTCTAGAAACAATCGCAACATCACTATAGAAAACCTTAGACCACTTCCCATGCTCATTACTAAAGCCAACCTTCCCACTCAGAATACCAACCCTCCACCTTGGTAGATCTTTACAACAGCACGCTGGAACTAGCTCTCAACCAGATAGCTCCACTCAAACAACGTAAAGCCAAACCCATTGCCCACACCAACAAATGGTTCTCAGCAGAACTAAAGGCTCTCCGCAACATCAAAAGAGCTGCGGAAACTAGCTGGAGAAAAGCCCCATCTCTCTCCACAAAAGACAAATTCGCTACAGCTGCTTCCACCTACAAATCTGCTATCTTAAACGCCAAAAAAGAGATTTATAACATGAGAATACACAATGCCAAATCTGGTACGAAAGAATTATTCTCTATACTAAGAGAACTTGAATCACCACTGCCACCCACAGAGGACTGCACCAAGGACAAGGCCTGGTGCAATAATATCCAGCTAGCCCTCTCCAACATAATTGCCCTTCTACAAGCCAAGATAGAAGCCAAAAAAGCCAACATTGCCGCCAAAGATAATCTCAATAGCAAAAAAGACCCTACCATTCCCAACTGCCCCTCTTTCCACTTCTCCCCACTCACTGAGGAGGAAGTAGTTAAGATAATCGCTAGCCTTAAACCATCCAATTGCAAAGGTGACCTATGCCCCGCCACCGTCATCAAAGACAGAGCCAAAGATCTAGCTCCTCTCATCACCTCACTGATCAATTCTCCTTTCAAGAACTCAGTGGTCCCCAACAACCTCAAAGAAGCGTGGGTCCTCCCCCTTCTCAAAAAACCCAACCTAGACCCTAACATCCCCACGAATCATAGACCCATCAACACGGTCCCTTTTCTCCTCAAAATATTAGACAGAGTAGCTTAGCTCCAAATACAACAACATTTGGAAGACAATAAGCTCTTAGGCCTGTCACAATCTAGTTTAAGACCTAGACATGGGACTGAAACTGCCCTCCTGGATCTAAAAATCCAAATAGATGAAGCCAAAGACAAGGGCAATCTGGCCATTTTGCGCCTGTTCGATCTCTCCGCTGCCTTAGATCTGGTTGACCACCAGATCCTTACACAATACCTCTCTTCGGCTGCCGCATTCTCACAGAATGCCACCAATTGGATTCAGTCATTTCTATCTGACAGGTCGACTAGGGTCTTCGCCCCCTCAGCAGCTGCTGACCCTATTCCTATCCAATGTGGAGTTCCCCAAGGTTCCTGTATCTCTCATCTTTACAACATTTTCACTAAGCTTCTCTTTGACCGTCTTGACGATTTGGGTGTCAGCTACACTAATTACGCTGACAACACCCAGGTCCTCATCACTGTAACGCTCACCTGATTCCCACGGAGGCGCTGATCCCGGCTGGGCTGCTATCGTTTCTTCAATTGAGAAGCGTAGAGCTCGGACGACTCTCAGGACTGGGCTTCCTCTTATCGAATGTCTGACTTGCAGGGTAAGTTTTCTGCAGGTGGAAGAAAAAGGGTTAATCACCGTTTGATGGGATTCCTTCTCCCACCAATCGCCAGTTTCTCCCACAGCCTAGCTTTCTACTTGTCTCGGCGAGCTCTCACCTTAGGCGTATAAATGCTGAGCTCTCCATCCTGCGTCTGGTGCAGGGGTGCGTGGATTCCAGTTACGTCACTGGATGAGTTCAGTGTTGAGGCTCAAGTCTTTTGCGGCCTTAGTTGTGGCACTGGTGCTGGGATGCCGAAGAGCGATGCCGCAGTTACTGCACGAGCGGATGCCTGTAAGTATACTGTAGACTTTAGGCTTTAAAAGATGGGCACCTCAATAATGTCCCTTTTCCTTTGTTTCAGGCCTCGGGATGCTGTGGGCGTAGTTTTCCGTTGCCGCTGCACGTGCCGATGCACGTAAGTATAATGTTCGTTGGCCGCTTTTAATGGCACCTCTAATAATGTCCTTTTTCTAGTTTTCAGGTGCCGGGGTGCTGCGGGCTTTATATCCGTTGCCACTGCACGTGCCGATGCACGTAAGTATAATGATCGTTGGCCGCTTTTAATGGCACCTCTAATAATGTCCTTTTTCTAGTTTTGGTGCTGGGATGCTGCGGTTGATGCGGCCGCTTCTGCGCGTGCAAAAACTGGTAAGTTAAGATGAATGCGACTGCCTTCACCCAAACCCCTTTTTAATTATGTCCTTTGCCTTTCAGGTGCAGAGAAGCTGCCGAAGAGAAGGCCGCGGTTAGCTCCGTTGCAATCATGGATGGATCAGGTAAGCGGGCGCGGCTGCGAGCCAGTTGCACTTTTCTAACCTTATGTTTATTCTTTGCAGGTTTTGCCGGTGACTGGATTCCGGGATCTGGTAAGTATTGTTCTGTGTCTTTCTTCATGCACAGGTTGCTGCGCGGAAGCTGAAGATGACTCTGGACCTGGAATGCAGGAGCCGACTCGGTGAGCGTCCTGCTGCTGCTGCAGAATAACGCGAAGCACGTGTTTTCCATCGGGCGTGGTTTAAATAGCAGAGAAGTGCTTCCAGTGTGTGTTCTTCCACGGTTCCACCCAGGTAAGAAAAGTTCCTGAATGGAGGGAATAGTTCCTCCCAGCCCTGATGGCTGGGGACTTCAACCAGACTGGATTGTTCTGGGTAAATATGCAGCATGGTCTGCCTCAGGTAAGTCCACCCAAGCATTATTACACTGTTTATCAATATGAGCCCGGTGCCTATGGCGCTGGGACTGAAACCCTTCATGAGCCTGGCGCCAAAGGCGCCAGGACACGGTCCAAAGGGCCCCTGTAGGGGTCTGCTGGGTCCGGAGTAGTGGAAGACGGGTCTGCTTCCGAGGGCGCTGGGCCAGTCCTGGCCCCTCGGGAGTAGCGCCCATGACAGCACCCCCCCTCAAGGCCCCTCCCAAACTTGTCCTACCCGGGGGTTTTGGTTTATCGGGAAAGGTTCGGTGAAATTTCTGGACTAGACGAGGAGCATGGACGTGGTCATAGGGTTCCCATGACCTTTCCTGAGGTCCGTAGCCTTTCCAGTCAATTAGGTAGAATAGCTTCGATCTGATGATTTTAGAGTCCAAAATGTCTTTTACTTCAAATTCGGGCTCCCCATTCACTTGAATGGGCTCTGGAGGATTGGTCAATCTGGTTCCAGGTTGCATGGGTTTCAAAAGAGATACGTGAAATACAGGATGTATTCTCATATGGGTTGGCAATTCTAATTTAACGGCCACTGGATTAATTATGGCCGTAATTGGATATTGTCCCAGGTATTTGGGGTTGAAGGTGCGAGGCCCTTTAAGCGATAAATGTTTGGTGGACAGCCAGACTTGATCCCCAACCTGGTATTGAGGGGCATTGCTTCGGTGTTGATCTGCTCCTTTTTTGCACCTCTCTTTAGCTTGTTGTAGATGTGCAGTCGCTTCCTTAAAAGCTTGGGTAATAACGGTGTGCAATTGATCCACGGCGGGTGTTCCAAGATCTTGAGGTGGATCAAGGTTGGAGGTTCCAGCATGAATCCCATACAAGATGTAGAAGGGACTCTTCCTGGTACCCGAATGAACTGAATTGTTGTAAGCATATTCAGCTATCCAAAGGATGTCCTTCCAGTTACTCTCCGACTGCTGTAGCATGCATCGTAAATATTGCTCGAGAGTCTGGTTTGTTCTCTCGGTTTGCCCGTCGGTCTGGGGATGATGGCTGGTCGAAAGTCTTACATCGATTTGAGCTAATCGACAACAGCTACGCCAAAAGTGGGAAATAAACTGGCTCCCCCTATCTGAGATTAGTACTGACGGGAACCCGTGTAGCCGGACGATGTTTTCAAGAAATACTTTGGCTAGGACTGATGCTGAAGGTAAGCCTTTTAGCGGAATGAAGTGGGCCATTTTAGAAAACAGGTCCACAATAACAAGAATGGTGTTGTACCCGGAACAGGAGGGTAAGTCTGTGATGAAGTCCATGGAAAGGGTATGCCAGGGACACAGTGGGATGTCTAATGGTTGCAGAAGACCAGCCGGCCTCTTCTTCTGACCCTTGTTTTGAGCGCACACACCGCAGGACATCACAAATTCCTTTATGTCTTTTCTCCACGAAGGCCACCAGAAGTGTCTCTTCACCTTTTCTGTGGTTTTGGCAATGCCAGGGTGACCCTCAATTAATGAATCATGATAGCAGGAGATTACCTGTCTTTGTAAATCGGCGTGTGGTAGGAACAATCGTCCTTGGAAATAAGGCAAGTCATTGCTTACGGTGAAATCTTTTCCTTTTTGTAACCAGTTCAGTAAGTCTGGTGAGGTTACAAGTTGTTTAGTTTTTTCTTCAATATCCTCAATGGATTGTGAAGAAATCAGACCCACGATCCTTTGTTCAGGAATTATTGGTACAGGTTCTGGATTGGCAACGTTATCTCCCATTCCAATTCGGGAAAGAGCATCCGCTTTGCCGTTCTTGTTGCCGGGGCGATAAGTGATCACGAAGTCAAATTCAGCAAAGAATAGAGCCCAGCGAAGCTGTCTGGAGGATTGAGCCTTGGCGGTTTTCAGATAGTGCAGATTTCGATGATCGGTGATCACTGTGGCGGTGTGTCTGGCCCCGAGGAGATAATGCTGCCATGCCTTAAAGGCTGATTTAATCGCTAGAAGCTCTTTGTCTGTGATGGTGTAGTTGATCTCAGGCGCCGAGAACTTCCGAGACCAGAATGCCACAGGATGCAGTTGGTTAGTCTCTGGATCTCTTTGTGATAGGACTGCTCCCATTGCTAAGCTGGAGGCGTCGGTTTCAACGATGTAAGGGAGGTCCGGGCGTGGGTGTTTCAGTATTGGCGCCGAGGTGAATTTAGCCTTTAGCTCTTGGAAGGCTTGTTCTGCTTCTGCGGACCATTCAAAGCGTTTATTTTTTCTTAAGAGGGCGGTGATGGGTTGTACCACTCGTGAAAACTCTGGAATAAATCTACGGTAAAAATTGGCAAAGCCTAGCATGCTTTGAACGCCTTTCACGGAAGTAGGAGACGGCCATTTGAGGATAGCGTCTACTTTTCTCGAGTCCATGTGGACTCCTTTGGGTGTCAGAATAAATCCCAAAAATTCGACCTCAATGACATGAAAAACACATTTTTCGAACTTGGCAAAAAGTTTATGTTGGCAAAGTTTTTCAAGGACCGCCCTAACATGATTTCGATGGTCAGCTTCTGAAGATGAGTACACAAGAATGTCATCTTTGTAGACGACAACGCAGACATCAATGAGCTCTCTGAGGACATCATTCATAAAATATTGGAAGGCGGCCGGTGCATTGCATAGTCCAAAGGGCATCACTTGGTATTCAAATTGCCCATACTTAGTGCGAAAGGCGGTCTTCCATTCATCTCCTTCCTTGACCCGTACCAAGTGATAAGCTCCCCGGAGATCAAGCTTAGTATAAATACAGGCGTTTTCTTACCTGGTCAAGGAGTTCCGGGATCAGATGTAAGGGGTACCGTTTTTTTACTGTTATCTGGTTCAGAGCACGATAATCTATACAGGTTCTGAGGTCACCTTCTTATTTTGGTACGAAGAACAAAGCCGAGGATGCAGGGGACTTCGATGGACGGATAAAGCCATTGGCCAGGTACTGGTCTAAATACTGTCGCAGATGAAGGTTCTCAGGCTCGGTAAGGGCGTAAATCCTACTGCAAGGGGGAGTTGCACCGGGTAGCAAATCTATCTGACAATCGTATGATCTGTGGGGTGGCAAGGTGTTAGCCTGTTCCTTTTGAAAAACATCTTGGAACTCTCGATACTCTAGAGGTAATTGTGGACCGTCAGCCGTTACTGACGCTAGGCCAATGTTGGGTCGTGGATAACAAGTTGGTGTGCACTCTGGGAACTTTATCGTCTTTGCTCGCCAATCAATCTGAGGATTGTGTTTCTCCAACCAAGGAATCCCTAGAATTACATGGAATTGAGGAGCCTTGATCACGTCGAACACAATTACCTCCTGATGCCCGTCTTGGCCTAGTATCGTCACTTCAGTGGTGGTATGGGTCACTGGTCCGGAGGCGATTTCCGTCCCATCCACCGTGGTAATGACGTCTTTAACCACCTTTGGACAAAGAGGTAAGTTCATCCTGGAAGCCAATTCGCGGTCCACATAATTTCCAACTGTTCCGCTATCAATGTATGCCTTAATTGCATGCAAACGATCTGGTTGCTCTGGGTTTACAAGGACCATTGGCATTATGAAGTGCGAGGTCAAAGAACTGGTTTTTACGCTCGGCAAGCGGAGCTCTACACTTGTCGGGCGAGGTCGTTTCTCGGCTCAGGCTTTTCAGAACTCTTATCAGAAGCTCCCACTGTCTTCTTAGGTGGTTTCACCGGGCAATCTCGAAGAAAATGTCCTGAATTTCCACAATAGAGACATAGTTGCATTTGTCATCTCCTGTCGCGTTCTTTCTGGGTTAGGGGACCCTTTACAACCCCAATTTGCATAGGTTCAACGGCTTCAACTCCTTTGGTGTGACTTTGAGGCTTAGGGAACACTCGTGTTTCAAACCTGGATCAATCCGCCTTTCTGTTTTGTAGTCTGTGATCCAATTGGACCACCAAATCAATGTACTCTGAACAATCCTGAGGAGGATTCACTACCTGGGCAAGGACGTCTTTGAGTTTGCCACGCAAACCCCTGTGAAAAAGCGTGATTCTTTTGTCCTCAGGCCATCTGGTTTCCACGATTAGCCTATTGAATGATGCAATGTAGGCCAAAAGATCTTGATTGCCCTGTCGTAGGGAAAGGAGTTCGTTGTCCAGGGCCTGCCCCTGGGAATGCCTTGCAAAAAGTCTTTCCATATTTGCCTGGAAGGTCGGGAAATCACAAAGGATCGGGTCATCCTGTGTAACCAGAGGGATCGACCAATCAGCGGCACTGCCGCTAAGATACGAAAGCACAAAGGCTACCTTAGTCTGGTCAGTCGGAAAGGCTGCAGGTCTACAAAGTAAGTGCAATCGGCATTGATTTATAAACACCGCAAACCTTTTAGGGTCACCAGAGAAGCGTTCAGGCTGTGCCAATGGCACATTTCCGGGTAGGTTGATTTGAACAGGATTGGCTGAAGCCGCTGGGATATAGCTCCCTCCTGAATTAGGTAGCGGGGTTTGCCCCGCTTGTGTCTGTAATAACTGTCTGGCGATATCATCAGTTCGTTCTTTTGATATTATCAATTCCCTCCTAAGGGCATTCATTTCCTGGCAGGCAGCATGAACTTCAGCTCTTAATTCCCCTAATAACTGGGCCAGTTGGTCTGTGTCGGAAGTTTCCATAGCGCCTGGGTAGGAGGTTATTGGTGGGCTTTGCGTTCTGTAACGCTCACCTGATTCCCACGGAGGCGCTGATGCCGGCTGGGCTGCTATCGTTTCTTCAATTGAGAAGCATAGAGCTCGGACGACTCTCAGGACTGGGCTTCCTCTTATCGAATGTCTGACTTGCAGGGTAAGTTTTCTGCAGGTGGAAGAAAAAGGGTTAAACACCGTTTGATGGGATTCCTTCTCCCACCAATCGCCAGTTTCTCCCACAGCCTAGCTTTCTACTTGTCTCGGCGAGCTCTCACCTTGGGCGTATAAATGCTGAGCTCTCCATCCTGCGTCTGGTGCAGGGGTGCGTGGATTCCAGTTACGTCACTGGATGAGTTCAGTGTTGAGGCTCAAGTCTTTTGCGGCCTTAGTTGTGGCACTGGTGCTGGGATGCCGAAGAGCGATGCCGCCGTTACTGCACGAGCGGATGCCTGTAAGTATACTGTAGACTTTAGGGTTTAAAAGATGGGCACCTCAATAATATCCCTTTTCCTTTGTTTCAGGCCTCGGGATGCTGTGGGCGTAGTTTTCCGTTGCCGCTGCACGTGCCGATGCACGTAAGTATAATGTTCATTGGCCGCTTTTAATGGCACCTCTAATAATGTCCTTTTTCTAGTTTTCAGGTGCCGGGATGCTGCAGGCTTTATATCCGTTGCCACTGCACGTGCCGATGCACGTAAGTATAATGATCGTTGGCCGCTTTTAATGGCGCCTCTAATAATGTCCTTTTTCTAGTTTTCAGGTGCCGGGATGCTGCGGTTGATGCGGCCGCTTCTGCGCGTGCAAAAACTGGTAAGTTAAGATGAATGCGACTGCCTTCACCCAAACCCCTTTTTAATTATGTCCTTTACCTTTCAGGTGCAGAGAAGCTGCCGAAGAGAAGGCCGCGGTTAGCTCCGTTGCAATCACGGATGAATCAGGTAAGCGGGCGCGGCTGCGAGCGAGTTGCACTTTTCTAACCTTATGTTTATTCTTTGCAGGTTTTGCCGGTGACTGGATTCCGGGATCTGGTAAGTATTGTTCTGTGTCTTTCTTCATCCACAGGTTGCTGCGCGGAAGCTGAAGATGACTCTGGACCTGGAATGCAGGAGCCGACTCGGTGAGCGTCCTGCTGCTGCTGCAGAATAACACGAAGCACGCGTTTTCCATCGGGCGTGGTTTAAATAGCAGAGAAGTGCTTCCAGTGTGTGTTCTTCCACCGGTTCCACCCAGGTAAGAAAAGAGTTCCTGAATGGAGGGAATAGTTCCTCCCAGCCCTGATGGCTGGGGACTTCAACCAGACTGGATTGTTCTGGGTAAATATGCAGCATGGTCTGCCTCAGGTAAGTCCACCCAAGCATTATTACACTGTTTATCAATATGAGCCCGGCGCCTATGGCGCCGGGACTGAAACCCTTCATGAGCCTGCCGCCAAAGGCGCCAGGACACGGTCCAAAGGGCCCCTGTAGGGGTTTGCTGGATCCGGAGTAGTGGAAGACGGGTCTGCTTCCGAGGGCGCTGGGCCAGTCCTGGCCCCTCGGGAGTAGCGCCCATGACAATCACACTCACTGATCGCTCTGATGAAGATGTTGCAAAGCTTAATGAAATCTACGCAGAAATTCAGGTCTGGATGGCCACACACAGTCTTTGCCTCAATGAAGATAAGACAGAACTGCTTATCGTCGGTTCCCAGGCCCGCCTCAATAAATTGGACTCTAGGTACCAATCTTTCACCATTAACGGCAACATTATAAAACTCTCCAAAGAGGTCAAAACATTAGGTATGTACCTCGACTCCACCCTCTCGCTGAAAAAACAAATAAATGCCACCATCTGATCCACCATCTACACCAACAAACGTATCAATGCTAGTAGACCGTTACTGTCCCCCTCCAGCTGCCTCACCTTATCCAAAGCGCTGATATTGTCTAAATTATTATTATTTATTTTTTTTTTATTATTATTTCTCTAAAGTTTTCTGGTAATTTGAACAAGAACAGGCGATAAATCCCAAAGTATCATAACATAGCATAAAGGATACAAACATGTGGGAACAGAGAAAAAAAGAAGACAGCAAAATACAATCTTCAAGGTGAACCAGTACCGCCTCAAAAAAGCTCCCCAGACCTTTGCATGCAAATTCAATTCCCCCATTTTTCTGTAAATAAATTTCCCCATATTCGCTAAGCAGTTAATTTCCGTAATCCAGTCCTCCAAAATTGGTGAGTCTCGAGATTTCCGGCTCCTCGAAATCATTTTTTTGCAAATAGCAGCACCTCGAAACAAAAATGTTTTTTAGGATAGTGAAAGATCTTCAAGCAAATCATCACAGCCTAACACCATTGTTTTAAAATCCAAGTCACTCTGTTGGTTCAAAACACCTAGACAAAGAATACAAACCTCACGCCAAAACCCACGAACCCTCACACAGTCCCACAGTAGATGTTCCAAACTGCCTTTCTCACTCCAGCAACATCAGCAAACATCAGAATCACAAAAACCTCTATTCATAAGCCTTTCTGGGCTCCAAAAAACTCAATTGAGAATTTTAATTAGCCTCGAACGATCAGTCAAACTTATCGAGCAAAGCTTCACGTTCACACACATCACAAGCCATTGGTCAGAAGTGATCTCACAGCCTACTCTTCTGCTCCATTCACTAAGTAATTCAGTATTCTCTCTATAATTCAATACAATTTGATGATAAACCCTACTTGCCAGTGACTGAACACCAGCAGTGAAAAGTTCAACATTCGCATCCCCACCACATTACACCTCACCAATACATCTCTTCAATTTCCTGAAGTTCGAGATAGAAAAATGTTCAACAGTAAAAGTAGCACTTAGTTCAGCAAAGTCAATCCATTTCCCATTTTTAAAAAACATCACTAATCCAAAGAATCCCACCGAGAAAATACCAAAACAACACCTTGCCATTGTCCGTTATAGCCTTATTCAGCCAGATAAGTGCCTCAGGTGACTTCAAATCAACAGAGCCACACATCTCATAGATATTCTTCCAGACATCTCTAAGAAACTCAGTCAAGGGACATCTCCTGCCGTATTTGCCAACAGTCGTGAATATTGCTCTCTGGGCGATTGGACCCATCACACTTGCCTCAGCCACAGCCCACTCACTAGGAGATTCCTCCAAAAAGGGAAGAAAAAATTGGCATGGGAAGGCCAAATGATACCCCTTAAAAATCGGTACACCTAACCCTCCCTTCTCAACTGGAGGTTGGAGTTTCTAAAGCTTCAGTCTTGGTGGTTTCTCATCCCAAATAAAGGACTGTAGAGTGGTATCAATCAACTTCCAAAAATATTGACCAATTTTCAGGGGAAGCATACTCAGAATATAATTAATTTTTGGCGTAGCATTAATCTTAAGCGCATTTACCTTACCCCACAGAGATTGATGCAAAACCGACCATCTTTGGACACTCCACTTCAGCTCCCTACGAACCATCCCCATGTTTTCTTCAACCATATCACTTACACCCGGAGTCAACCAAACTCCCAAGTAGGGATGTAACGGTATAACGGTATACCGTTAAAGATACCGTGAACCACTTAATTGAACAATAATAACCGTCACATTCTTTATACCGGTATACCGTTTATACCGTTAAGTGTGCTTTCCAATCTGCTTTGGAAAGGCTGCAGTAAGCAAGTGATGCACAGTCTTTGTCTTGCACTGTTGGATGTGCCATCTGCCAAGCAGTATCAGTTGGAGCAGTTTTTAATGCCATTCAATAAACCACACGTGCCTGACACAAAATCAGTATGTTAGCAATAGGAAGAATAAATACGGTGCCAAGAAGGAAAAGGGTTTCTTTGGGTTGGCGGCTTTGGGGTTTATATATTTATAATGGATAATGTTTGCTAAACATATGACAATGGGGGATTTCCGTGGTTCTATCATTGAATTTACATATAATAAGTCACACTGAGAAATTCACTCATCTGTGGTATTCCCTGCTGCCATACCAAAGGGTAAGATGTCCATGATTACTGAACACCTTTTGGCCCTCAAGTAAACTAAAGGCTGTAACGTAAAGAGAGCGTACGTGTGTATGCGCACAAGCGTATACTACCATCAGCCTCCATTGATCTGTGGCATGCAGGTTATAAAGATGGCAACATGTTCATCTTCACCATTAGCCAGTGGGGGAGCTAAAAGCTTAAATGACCACTTAAGAAAAGCTATTCAGTTTGCTTTGCCAGTCGTAACAGGGCTCCCCCGCCCCCCTCCTCCTCCTCTCCACACGTGTGTTTGTGTTTGGTGGAAGCAAGGGGTGGCATTTCAGTGGAAAGTATGCTGAAAAGCCCAATTCTGGCCCTGGGTGCCTGGTTTTGTTTCTGATGATAAATCTGACAATTCATGACATTTTTAGAAAATATTTGTTAAGATTGGTTAACTCCACCTGCTATACCGCGATAACCATGATATACCGTCATTTGGCAAGAAGGTTATCGTACCGTCATAAAACTAATACCGTGACACCCCTACTCCCAAGTACTTCCGTTTTTTCTCACACCATTCAAAGCCAAACCCCACCACCAAAGTCTTATCACAACTTGCAGTCACTGGCAGTACCTCCGATTTAGACCAGTTAATCTTATATCCAGCCACTTCATGAAACCAATTAAGCGTATCCATCAACGAATGTAGGGACAAATCCAAGTTCCTCAATGCTAATAAAAGATCATCTGCATAGAGCCAAATCTTCTGTTCAACACTGTGAAAGGAAACACCTTGCAAATTCAAATCACATCTTAATGCAATAGCCAGCGGTTCAATGGCTAGGACAAACAACAAAGGTGACAGTGGACAACCTTGCCTAGTGCCCCTATGTAAATCAAAAGACTCTGACAATAAGCCATTCGTTTTAACATCGGCTGTGGGGCGTACATGTAAAAGGGCAACCCACGCAATGTAATATTCTCCCATGTTCATATTTCTTAAAACCATAAACAAATACTGCCAGTTAATTCGATCAAATGCTTTCTCAGCATCTAGGGAGAAAACCGCCACATCTTCATCCAAATCCTCTGCATTGGACATGGTCATTAGCAAATTCCTGATATTACTGGAAGTCTTACGACTTTTAAAAAACCTAGACTGGTCAGTGTGGATAAGCTTCGGCATGATTCGTTCAATACGTAAAGCAAGTAATTTAGCCAAACTCTTATTGTCAGTGTTTATCAAACTAATTGGTCGATAGTTTGACGGTAAGTTACCGTCCTTGCCCTTCTTTAAAAAGACCGAAATAGTAGCATGGTTTGTAGATGACAGGAGAAGACCCACTTCCTTGGATTCAATAAACATATCCCTCAAAAGACCCAACACCCTCACTGGCAGAATTTTATAAAACTCCACCGGTAATCCATCAGGTCCCGGAGACTTCCCAGAATTCAATCTACCAATGGCCATCCTGATTTCATCAATCGACACCCGTTTGTTCAATTCTTCCCTCTCATCACAATTAACCTTTGGAACATCCAACCTGTTTACAAAATTTTCACCTTGACCAGTAACATCAGATTCATTTCTATATAGATCAGCATAGAAGGTCTTAAAGACCGCATTAATCCCTTGTGGATCAAAAGTGGTCACACCATTCCCATCCTGAATTGAAGTAATGGCACCCTCAGAGTGTTGTTGTCTCAATATGTAAGCTAGCAACTTATCGCACTTTTCGCCCTGATCGAAATAGGTACATTTGATCCTATACAAATCGCTATTAGCCTTCACACACAAAATGCCATCCAGTTCTTTCTTCAGCTTCCTCAACTCATTCCTCTTACCATCATCATTTGGAAAACACACCAATTCTCTCGTCAACTCAATAATATGAGCATCAACATCAGAAGCTAACCCATCCAATTTCTTCCTTTTGCTGCTAGACAAACTTAGTGCAAGTCCCTGCATCGTACACTTAAAGGCCTCCCAGATAGTTCTTTTACTAAGCTCTTCCGAAGTATTTTCCAGCACAAAAAATTCAGCTTCGACCTTAGCTTCTCCAATAGGACATCATCATATAAGATTGATGTATTCATCTTCCATTGAAACGATCTACAGCATTCAAAGTTCAGGGTCACATTCACAAAGACAGGAGCATGATCAGTGACAGCAATAGAACCAATAATGCTATCTAACAAATTAGCAGTCAACCCACCCGCCGTGAGTAGCATATCAATTCTCGAATAAGTAGAATGTGAACCGGAATAAAAGGCAAACTCCTTAACATCGGGGTGTTGCAGCCTCCAGCAATCTTTCAAATCAAAATCTTCAACAAGAGTCCTAAATGAACGATAATGAGCATCTATCCATCTGAACCAACCTTTGAACCGAACGATCAATAGAAGGATCGTAAACCAAGTTAAAATCGCCTCCAATTAAAATATTGAGACAATCCATAGCAAGCAAGGACTGTGACACATCGCTATAGAAGGAACCATCATCCATGGACGGAGCATAAACACTGCAGAACACACTCTTAGTCCCCTGAATATCCACCAAAAGAGCAACCATCCTGCCCACCTTATCACTGCAAGTTTTCTAAATCTTAATCGGAGAACCTTTTTGAACAAGAATTGCCACACCCCTGCATTTACTGGTATAGCATGAAGTGAAGGCGCCGCCAACCCACCTCTTCTGTAAAACACTTACATCCTCCTTTAACAGGTGAGTCTCCTGTAAAAAACAAACATCACATTTCATATTCGCAATACAAGTAAGAACCTTCTGCCGTTTCACCGGATTATTCACACCATTAACATTCCATGAGGCGATCGACATACGTGATTCCCTGCTAGCAGACATTGTGATAGGTCCGAAATGAAACCAAAAAGTAAGCACTAGTTCAGAAAACAAAAAAACAAAGAAAAACCACACCCCCCAAAACAGAAATATGATGCCAACGTTACAAGCGCTCCAAAGCCCCAATACCCCCGGCGCCCCTCCCAAATATGATTTCAATTACCCATATAAGAACACAAGCATCACTGCTGAAAACCAATAACCTAAACTGCAATCCCTAAAACTATGCACAAAACTCAACAAGAAAAACAGAACAACCACAAAGCTGCAAGCCAAACCATCTGAGAACAAAGAAACATCCCCTCAATCAACACTAGGTACATCCCTATCTCCCCACATATAGCAGAAAGTGCACCACTGCAAACATGCATCACGTGGTGCGCAGTATGACACAACGTAAAGCAGCATATTCCCCCATACCATACCATAACATGGACCAACAGCCAACAAAACACTTACCACATCACGTACCAGGATCACATAGAGATTTGAGAGTACATATTATAGCCGTAACATTATAGAGCACAACGACTACGTGTAAAAGTCACTGCCACCCCATACCAAACTTTCCACATTGCACAATTATCCACCTATACAGAAAGCACACATTCATGACCTTACCCTCGTAAAGCAATAAAAGCAATGCATCTCAGCAACATCAGGGTTCATATTAATTACAATATTATGTAATTATCAATCGGAACCCCCCAATGTAGCAAAGAAAAATGAAACAAGTCAAATGACAATCAAAAACCGAAGAGTAAATGCAGTATACTGGATAACTGACACATCAACCAATATTAATACATTTGATATTGTCAAAATTAGACTATTGTAACACACTCTTCCTGGGCACCACCACTAAAAATCTGAACAGACTCCAGATTCTTCAAAACAATGCCTTAAGATGCGGTCTTTACCCCCCGCGTAAGGCTCACATCTCCACGGCCAGCAAAGAAGTCCACTGGCTCCCAATCCGAGACAGAATTAAGCTAAGAATCCTTGTCATTACACACAAGTGCCTGTCATTGACTGCCCCACGCTACCTATCTGACAAATTCTCTAGACACAGCACCACCAGACCTACCAGAACTCCCTACCTCCACCAACTAAAGGTTCCCAAATTCAATCTAAAAACAGCAGGAGGTTCCAGTTTCCCAGTTCTTGCAGCTCAATGCTGGAATGCACTCCCTCTTGCAATCAGATCGGAAGCTTCCTTCTGGCCATTCAGAGCCATGGTGAAATCCGGGGTCTCTGCCTAACACTTTGCCACTTACTTACACACCTTCCAGGTCTATTTACTATACCAATTACCACCGTATGACCTAACTATGTCTTGAAACGGACCACCATGTAACCCGTTCCCTCACTATCTATTGTACTTATCCCATTCTACATTGTACCATTGAATGTGTGTACCCTTTTTGATTCGCGCAACGATATGTAACTATGTTGTCCATATGATTATGCACCCAGCTACCTGAGGGTTCGGACGCACTCTATAAATAAACAAAATAAACTAAACTAAAGTAATTTAAATAAAAACCTATTTTTAAATTGCTATTATTTAGAGAATGTGTACATTTTCTTTTATAAGGTTTGCAATAAACTAATACAATAAAAAGAAATAATAATTTAAGGGAAAAGTGGACAAACTCCTGTTTATCTGTGTGTTAAATCACTCATTTCAGACCACCCTTGCAATCCCTAGTGTTCTCAGTAGCCTATTACCAGCCAGGACAGAGCATTCACTGAACACAGTTCCTTCCCCCATTCCCTGGCACTATGAAACTATTATTCATGATAAGATAAATCAGGATTATTTATCATGCTTAATACCAGATTCCGGGCTCTAAGCGCAGGAGTTTCAAACGTGTGCTGTTCAGCAGAAATCAGAAACTCTAAACGCGACTACAGTTTTTGAACCCTTCGTGCTCGACAGATTCCAGCATCTAAACACAGGACCGGGATTCAAACCTATGCTGCTCGGCATTGTCTTGCTTCCAAGATGCGCTTGTTGCACCTAAGCTATCCTCCCGGCCCATTCAAAACATTTTTTTATTTTATTCATCAAAGTGGCTGTTGTCTATTTTAAAATGTTTACATCTAATTATTCTTAACACCTTCACTGAATAAGATTGTATGTGATAAGTTTGTTTACTTATCAATCATAAATAGGATACCATCCTCTCTGTTGCTGATTTTGGTGGTTTGGTCCCTCAAGAGACCAATAGGGTCCTGGCCTTCTACCCAATCGTTCCCAGCACCCCCCGCCTGTACTGCCCTCTGGGCCCACACCTGCCTGTCAGGTGGGTGCATCCGCTCTGCACTTACCTTTGGGTCTTAGACCTCCCTTGCCTAGGATGTCTCGCCCACGCACTTACCTGTTGCTGCCCCAACTGGCACATCTGGCAACTCCTTCCCTAGGGGACCCTGATAGCACTTTCCCGTACCCCATCCCCCATTTTCCCCCTTTTTTCATTTTCTGCACTTGCACGCTCCGAATGACACAAAGCCTTGTAGGACCGCTTTCCTTTCTAATGACTGATTGTCGATTTCATTATTTGCTCTCTTGTTCCTCTGCCTTACGCCTTGTGGTGCTTTTAAACATTTCTTGCTGTATGAGCGCCTTATGAATAGCCAATAAAATAAAATAAATAGGATTTGACTAATTGATTAATTAAATATGCATGGTTAAAGAGAAGCTGGGTGGGCAATCCAATAGCTAGCTTAGAAGGCAGTTTGCCACAAGAAGCCTGTGAATCAGTGCCGCAAAGAAAGGGTGTGATTCTAATAAGGGAGGGCTGTCATTGGAATCCACTGCAAAATATGGCTCTGCCCTCCCTAGGCAAAACTGACCAATAAAGTGCTGGCAAGGGAGAAGACTCTCTCTTGCCTCTTTAACTGCCCAGGTTCCCAGTGTAGAGGAGCAGCTGTATACATCTGCAGGAGATCCCGCCCCTCTACCTCCCCTGTATTGGAGACATGAAACCGTGCCTTGCCTGACATCAGTTATTATACCAATACCTCAGCAAGTCTTTGGAAGGAGATACCCATTGACACAACCCTATCAAATGTACCCTTTCAGTGACGACAACCTGCCGGAGGAACTCCCTGAAGGAATATGAGGAATAACTAAGCAAATGATGGATGGCGTCATAAGAAAGTGTCCATGACATCTCGAGTTATTGACTGAAGATAATGTATGGATCCTGAGGAAACTAATGACGAAGTAAAGAACTGAGGGAACTCTCAAATGTAAAAGATTACACATGCACAAAGTGCTGCAGAAAACAAAAGTTCAATTAATCTACAGAGACGCAGCAATGCAAGTTAGATCAAGTCATCATAGAAGCTAGCTATGAGTAGTCAATAGAATACAGGCGAAGCCGCCATTGTACAGAAACTGGACATCGTTATTATGAATTTATTAAATCAGAAACTATGAAGGGCGAGTAGAAAATTGTGTCGCAGCAGAATAATCGGCTCATGGAGGCTGTCTGGCCTGAAGTCAAGATCCTAGAAATCGAGGTCAGCTATTTAATCTGTAGAAAAACAAGTGTGCAGAAGATGAATCTTCTCACGTTAAGGTGCAAGAAAGAACACTATGGATGCCAAGTTTTAATTCATTTTGAGCATTTAAAAGCTGCAAAATGAACCAGATCGTGGTCTCCTGTCACGTGAGCCAAGGATGGAAATAGAGTTTGAACATGGGGTTCCAGACACAATAGCGAGTGCCCTCACTCCTGTGCATTCCCAAAGACGAGAATACTCTGAAAGGCCAAGTACAAAGACAATTTAATGGCAGAAGGCGTGGGTGATAAGAGATTCTAGGCTAATTGGGTGGTGCAGTAGCTTCATGTCCTATCTCCCTGCACCTGGGTCTGGATTTACAAGATGCTAAATGAACCGAATGTTCCAAACATGGCACAAGCGTGCTAACCAATTGTATTAGTCTGTATAACGAAGGACCTCATAGCTTGTAAGACCAATGGGAAAATGTGATTCTAATGTTTCTGAAATTACATGTTTTAAGAGGTAGGCATACATTGTCCACCTGCTATCGGACAGCCATAAACTCACTGGTCGTGTGGTTCTCCTCCAAATTCTTGTCCTAGTGCTCCCCTTATTCTCAGTCCAGTGTCTGCCCCTGGTTTCAGCCCTGGGTCGGTCTCTGATCTCTTCTTATTTGTCTTGCTGCCCATAGTGTTGTCCCTAATTCTGACCCTGACTGTAGTTTGCGAGTGGCCAAGGCAGGTGTTGGTGCTCTTTGACATCTATTTCTCTACCTGTGGTGTCCCCCAGGGGACACCTCTCTCCCTGGTTGTTCAACCAATACCTGGCACTCCTTGCCCACTGCATTGCCGCTCTCTGTCCCAACTTTCAGTGCTATGCGGATGATACCCAGCTCATTTTCAGGCTACCCTCTGCCTCCTCCTCTTCTTCCCTCATCTCTGACTGTCTGTCTGCCTTCCAGGAATGGTGTGCCGCCAACGACCTCTGCCTTAATGCCAGTAAGACTGATATTCTACTCATCAACACACCCACTCCCTCCTTCCTGCAGCACTCTGGCTGGCCTGTCTTGGCCCTCCTCCCACTCCCACCTGCAAGGCTAAAAACCTTGGGGTCATCGTTGACTCTGCACTCTCATTCTCCCCTCACATCTCTGACGTCTCTAAGAAGTCACACTACCAGCTGCACCTCCTTAGAGGTATTCTTCCTTTCCTCTCCTTACCCCAGAAGCTCACCGTCTCCAGAGCCCTGGTCCTCTCCAAGCTGGACTACTGTAACAGTCTCTATCTAAATCTGCCTGCCTCCACTCTCCGCCCTCTGCAACTTATCCAGAACAGGACTGCGAGACTTGTCCTTGGCCTCAAGCCCAGGGATCGTATCTCTCCAGGACTGAACTGGCTCCCAGTGGCTGCGAGGATTAAGTTCAAAACCCTCTGCATTGTACACAAGGCCTTCTTGGGTCTGGGGCCGCACTACCGTCAACTCTCTCTTCCTAAATATCTTCCCTCTCGAGCTGTTCGCTCATCTGCCTCCAACTCCCTTAGGGTCAGTTGCTTCTCCAAGCATCGAGTTGGTGGCAGATCACTCTCTTCGGCAGGGGCCTCTCTCTGGAACAGCCTTCCTGCCTCCCTGAAACTCGAAGAGAACCATCTCCGGTTCCGGAAACACCTCAAAACCTTCCTCTTTGCTTCTGCTTTCTCTCCTCCCCTCCCTTGCTGAATTCCTGACTGAAATTGCACTGGTTACCTGGCCACCCTTCTGATCTCTGGCCCATGCCTTGTCAATTACCCACCTGCACTGCCTCCCTGGCAACCCATGTACTTGGGGACTGTTTTTCTGTATCCCATCAATCCCCCCACCAGCACTTACGTCTGCACTTCCTTGCACTTGCCACTAGCTGGCTGTTTATCTGTCTTATTATTCCACTTCCCATGTGCTGCACTTTCCCCTCTCCCCTCCCCCTGCGCACTTTTCCTTTCCCCTCCTTCCCCCCGCACTTTTCCTTTCCCCCCTTCCCATGCACTTGCGCGATCTGAATGACACCTGGCCTAGTAGGATCGTTGTCTGTCCTCCCTTTGTTACCAAAGAGGGTAAAGGGCACCTCCTAGAGCACTGGTCAATACTGTGTAATTATTTTGCGGACAGGATCGTGAGCGGGAATCGGTATCTAAAAGCATGCCCAGAAGGTGTAACTGCCCCCCTGTCCTAGCTCGGCCACCGGTCAGTTCTGTGGAACTGTTTTGGTCGCTGTTCCTATCACTGTTTTTGTCAAGAGATTTTGTTCTGCCCCAGGTCTGGCTGGGTCACTGCTTCTGTTACTTATTTTTTGGTTGTTGCGGGCTCTAGTTCCGCCCCCAATTCTGGTATTTGATCTAATTGTGTCCCTGATAATCTCCCTGTCACCTGAAACTGATCCTGCCACTTTCCCGGTTTCCTCCAACCAGACCTGCCGCTCATCTCTCTGGTCTTGTCCCTGTTCCCTGTCTTGTCTCTGATCCAGTCACTGGTTTAGTACTAGATTCTGTCCTGGTCCTCTGTAGTCCAGTGGTATTCAAACTTTTTCATACCCCCTCCCCTCGAGTAAAAATATTGTTTCTGCCCACCAAGTCATTGGCCCCTCTATGGGGCCCAAAGGATGTCCGGGGGTGGGGTGGGTCCTAGGCACGTTAAAATATAAGCAGATTTTCTACTGCTTATATTTTCTATGAAAAGCATTTACCTTAACCCTTTTTTCATATTAAAAAGGCCATCTGAATCCATTTGGAACTTGTCTGTGCCCCCTCCCTCACCCCGACATCCTTCGGGGTCCAATAGAGGGGCCGGCTCCCCGTTTTGGAGACCACTGCTGTAGTCTCTCTGGTTCTGCTACTCATCCTATTCCTAGCTGGGTCTCCACCCACCCCCGTCGCTATCCATGGTCCTGAACCTGATTCTATCAGTCTAGCTCCGTCCCGGGTTTTCCTTCTGTGGCTGGTCATTACCCCGGCTTTGGGCCCAGTCCTGGTCAATTTCACAGTTCGTGTGTCCGTGGCACTGTCTGCGTTTCTATCCCCGGCTCTTCCCTGGTGCTGGAGGGCGTGTTCTCAGTAAGCCCCGCCTCTCCCGTTGTTAGACCCAAACCTCTGGTGCATGGGCGTGCTGTTTCCCGGCCCATCCTCCCCCGGGCTCCGTCTCTCCCCAAGACGCCGCCCGCCACCTTCATTCATTGTGCGGCTGCAGGAGGGACCAGGCGGGATTCCAGGTGAGGGGAGGATGAAGGAATGGCGAGAGAGGGAGAGGGGATGCAAGAGGTGGGAAGAAGGCACAGAGGGGGTGACTGATGGTGATGCTGACGAGGGCTTGGACAGAGGGGGCAACACTGGAGGAGGGGGAGACGATAGGAGGGATTGGTAGAGGGAAAGCCAGTGGGGAGCCGCAGTGTGGTGAGGGGGGCGTCGGCCAGCGCGCAGGAGTGACCCCTAGTCAGTGTGAATGTGTTTATATGTTGTACAGAACCTGGTATGTGTATTAAGACGGACATTGTGCAAGTCGCGAGCCCATCTGGCCGGCGACATCAGCCCAGGTTCTTGGACCCTGCCCTGCTCTGCTCCCCGCTTCTGCAGACGAAGGTGACTGGGGGGGGGGTCTTGTGGGGAATTGGAGGTCCGAGGTCCTGTGACTTCAGACTCAGAATACGGGGGCAGCTGGGCTCCTGTGTAAATGGGCGTGCTCCAGGGGCACGCTTGCTGGGCACACTCGGGGCATTGCCTATCTATAGGGTCGCGGGTGGATCTGTATGGGCGGCCGGCACAGTGCATGTACGATGCGTGTGTATAGCATACATGCGGGAAGCCAGCGGTTAAGTGGGGGCGTGGTGGACTCCCGAGGGGCGTGGGGCCTTGCGGCTGGTGTTTCGCTCTGCAGGAAGTGCCGCTCAAGGGGCCACTACTTCCTTCTGCTTTTCGGCGAAGTGGGGAAAGGCCCTTGCCAAACACCGGCCCCGTGAGCGGGGGAGGGGGATACTGGCAGAAGAGAGAGGCTGGCCTGAGGGAACGTCGCCCAATTCATGTGTCAGGGTAGCGAGAGATAAATGCGGCACGCCGGTGGCCCCGAAAAGCGGATGGGTCCGCGTCAGGCACGGGGCTGTGCAAGGCCGGCAGGTGGAAGCGACCCGCAGGGCGTTGTCTGCACTTTGGTGCCTCTTTAGTCCCATCCCCTGACGTGTGCAACGCACCCAGGCCCGATAGTCCTACGCAAGACTGTTGGGAAATCAAACTTCGAGATCTTCCGTTGCTTTACCAAGGGAGGCGCGCTGCTTTTACTGCCGTAACCTCATCCTGTTTACGCGCTGGCAGTTGCTTTTGTGGCCTAGCGCTAGGATTGGACTGCTCACAATTGTGGCCGGACCGAAACTCGTCGGCATATCCTTGGCCCCTTGTGCAGTATAATAGCAGTGATGGTGGGTATACGACGCTGGACTGGGAGCTGTCCAGACCAATTCCCAGATGTTCAACATAATGATAATGATGTGATGTGTTATTTATATAGCGCTTACTTCTAAGCGCTGTACATAGAACATATTTGCATACATTACAATGAATTGGCAGCGTTAGCCATCTCTTCTTGGTGTTGATAGCCAGAATTCACTAATGAGAGAGGTCAAACCTCTGGGTATTAAGCGCGTTATAAATAACCTGTCATAATGTATGCCAGGATGTGTTTCCTTGTTCCAAGGTAATCAAACTGCGCCACACAGTGAGTTCGAATCGCACTGAGCTTGTCTTGAGTTGCTTAGCTTGCCCAGCAGGGAGGGGGCATCAACTACAAGTTGGGCTGGGCGGCTCCCATTGGTGGCAGGACCAACACTCATTCGTGTTTTGTGGTCTTTTCTGCAATGGGATAGACAGGCTTTAAAATACAGAGATGGAAGCTGCTCAGAAGCATTGCCAGTGGTTATGATTAATTCATACCTTTCAAGTCATATCTTTTTGTTTATTACATTACTTGTATCTTACTACACCAAAATCAAAACAAGTAATTCACTGTTGTCACATGTCCATCACCTTCATAGAATGGCGTGTGATGTTAGGACACACATAAAGTGGCCAGATTTCCAAGATGAAAAATCGTGACGGACAAAACATCAGAAGTCCCGGTACAGTCCCGCCAAAACAGGGATGTCGGGTCACCCTAGACACACAGCAAAACTTTAATCGCAAAAAGTCTCAAGGTTAGCCCACGTGACTACTCTGCTAAATGTATCTATGGGGGCAAGGGACCGGATTACAGCTGAAGCGTGCTGTCCCTCACACAATGGATTCATGAACGGGAGGAGGGGCCCTGTGCCTTAGAAGAAGGGAAACGCCCATGTGGTATTGGGCCTTTGATCTCTGTTTCCTAAAAACATGTCCTCCGTATGCGACAAAATATGTATCTAGGGACCTAGACCCTTGGTCTTGTCAAGAGAGAACGTAAGACAATTTAGGACTCCCTCTGCCTCCCAGGGAGGAGCCATGGAGGGAAAACAAGTTTCTTGATTAACGAAATAACTTCAGATCAGAGGCGTAGACAGGGTAGGGCCTGAGCGGGCAAGGCCCATCCAAAATGTGTAAATGCTCACTCATCAGTGCTGTGTGGGCATTTACAGATGTTGATGTCACTGCGGTGGGCCCAACTACATTAGCTTCAGGCCCCTCAGATAAGGGTGGATGAGACTGTAGGACCACTTTAGCTTTATGAAAGATTGGGAAAGTCACAGGCAGAGAGAGTCTGCAATTCTCAAATTCTCCAGCCAGCTGTTACTCCCACTCCCAAAACTCGTTTTAATGTCACCTGTTTGAAGTGAGTGGTTGATCCCAATATAAAGGGATTGGTATCACCCCATTGCTGCGCATCTCGAAATGTCGAATTTGAAATGCCACATTTAGCTGGATATATGCCGGATGGTTTAAGTTAATAATAAATGTGGGGGAGGTTGCATGGGGTCTCCCCGCCCCACCCGCATAGGTATGCAGTGAAATGAGGTCCAACAAAAAATAATCAACATTTTGGCATGCGCAGTAAAAAATGCACAGTAATCACATAGATCCAAGGGATTTTGAGCGTAAACAGAATGCTTGGATTTTAGTCCAACACAGAGTGGATAATCTTGAGTGGAAAACCAAAAGAGTCCCTTCATATTGACGCCTAATAAGTCTTCTGTACGGTGAACCACTCTTTGTCGAGTATCTACAGGCGCCTATGACTGCCAGGTAAAGCTTACATGGTACCATATGTGATCCCGTCCGAAGGAAGTTAGGCGGAAAAGACAAAATGATATCCAAGGAGAATATAAAAGTGTTCAAGTTCTTCACAAAGGCCTAAGCCCTTACACCTGAGCAGTTTGCTTTCATACTGCAATGTTGCAGAACTCTTTTGACCCCCTGGATCATTTTCTGGTTGCCTTTGGGATGGCCAAGATGACGGTACACTAGTTCTGTGGGGACCAAATGTCCATGTTCAGAAATGACATGCAGGGGTGAAGTACCAGACGAAGCTTTGAGACATTATGTTGCCGCCATGGGCTTGCGGAGGTCAAACTGGCAGATTCACCGACCGGGCCGTGGGGTACAAGAGGTAAAATCTATTTAGCCAAAAAGGACCAGGCGTGATAATGTGGCACGCCACCAGCTTTATGAGACTCCGCACAGCAGGGGCACCGGGAAGCAAAGGAAGGCAAGGATTCATGAATCCTGGTGTGAAACTTAGAAGGCAACGCTCAGTGATCCTGACTTCGGCCACATTCTCGGGGCAAATCTTGGACATATGTAGTCCAGATTTGGTGTAACTAAATCCATCTGCAGGTAGTCCTCCTGCCAGCAGATTTGGTGCACGCTCTCATTCGTGAGCTCATAAACCTGAACCGTGCGGCTTAGTTGATTCACCCGAGAATTGCAGACTCCCTAAATAGACAGCCAATAGCCATATCTGTGGTTCCAGTGCCACTAAGAAGCACAGCTGTAATGAGCGCATGCCTTTTACTTGTTTATGTAGTTTGTTATTCATGTGAATTTGAGTCTCTGCCCTTTAATGAAGGTAAAATTAATATCAAGGCTAAGTAGAAGGCCTTTGGTTCGGCTTTGTTAATGAGAGAGGCTATGTCCAGCACGGAATACAGATCATAAGCCAGGAGAATGATCTACAGACTTGAGGTTGCATTCCCTTAACCACCACTATAACTCATCGAGAATGAGATCAGGGATTGGGAACCTCAGCCGAATGAATCTGCTGAATCTCCACAGCCCTCTCCGGAGGAGGATATATTCTCTCCAGCTAGGTGTCTAGCATGGCCCAAGCTATTTATCCTCAGAGCAGAAATCAGAGGTGACTTTGGTGCATTGACCTGCAGATCAAGATCAACAAGGGTGCAAGTGATGAGGAGCGTGAGGCCCTTGTGAAAAACTGTAGTCTGATTAACCAGCCATCCACGTAGGTAAGCATATGATGGCCCTAGACTCAGAGAACCGAAGGGTCTGACATCATTGCCTTGGGAACAACTTGAGGGACAGAGCTTAGGTCAATTGTGAGCACCCCGCCTTGAAAGTTAAGAAACCAGAGTTGTATCTCCAGAAAGGGATGTGACGCTATTCATGCTGTGAAGGTATTTGATGGTGAAGTCTCCTTCCTGTATGGCCGAGCGCATATCAGCCAGCGTCCCCATTTTGAAGAAGTCACCAGGGGGAAAGAAGTTGAATAGACAGTGGGCTGTGGTAGTCCATAGGCCCCTCCTCAGTTATCCACCTTAAAAAAGGGGGACTGAGAGCCCTGATTCCAATATTCTTTGGAGCCGCCTTAATCTTCACTAATGCAGATAAATGATCGATCCGCAGGAAGAGTCACAGGCGTCTCTGATCCCAGTACAGGAACAGCACAAGACCATGTTCTCTTCAAAGTGGTCCTTTTGGACAGAGCAGCTTTATTTATTTGTTTATTTATTTCTTGTGCATTTGTAAGGCGGGTATACAACAAGTAAATTGTGTTTTAAAGTGCCCAAAGCTTTCTGAAGCTCACTGCATACATGTCAAAATTGGGGGGCAAGGGTTGACACTCCCTGCATCTCGGCCTAAGCAGGGCCTGATACTTGGCAGCTATCACCTCATTTTTGGGAGACAAACTCCCCAATCTGCTTAAAGCAGGAAAAACCCATAGTGGAAGGCCACTGCAGGAGCGTGTTGTGATGAAAACAAAATGAAAGAGTACTGCAAAGAGCTTAGTGTCTAGGGCAAACGGCCCAGGCTCTGAAGCTGGAGGAAAAGGCTGACCAGCCCATGGAAAGTGGCAGTGGAGTAACTTTGCTGAACATGCTGGTGGGGGACATGACTTCTAAATGAAAGGGGCGTCTGCCACATGTGTGGGATAAAACGGTGTGACACAAAACTTAGGGTGGAGCGGGGGCAAACACCCTTGTCCCCCCTAAAATTACACCCATGCAAACTGGAAAGCAGGGGCACATCTCTTGAACCTGGTTAATAACGGAGGAGATCAGGAGAAGGCTTAAGAAGGCCTTAAAGTTGACAGCCGATAGTAGAGGAGCTGAAGACGGAAATTTAAAAAACAAGCAGTGGCAAATTACGAGTGGCGAACAACGAGTTCGACAGTAAGCAGTGGAAGAAAAGAGCCCACGCACAGGAAGGCAGCAGGTGCATATGGCGTGGTGCAGGGACGGCCTTAGGGCAGCAGCGCCCTGGGTAGATTGGCGCTCCCCCTCTTCCCCACACGCCCCTGGTCAACAGGGGGCGTGGCCACGGAGTGACACTTTTTTTAATTCTATGAATAGGGTGCATTAGCACCCTATTGTTCCTTAGGGCAGCAGCGCCCTGGGTAGATTGGCGCTCCCCCTCTTCCCCACACGCCCCTGGTCAACAGGGGGCGTGGCCACGGAGTGACACTTTTTTTAATTCTATGAATAGGGTGCATTAGCACCCTATTGTTCCTAAATGCGCTCCGCTGCCGCTTGCCTAAGAATGAGGTGCCTGCCGCCACTACGCCAGCTCGGGGGAGCCCTTGAAAGACTCCCCAGAGCTAGCGTGGCGGTGGGAGCTAAGGTGCCTTTTGTTGGTGAAGGCGCCCGCGGCGGTGGGGCGCATTTGGTGACAATCGGGTGCTCAGCACCCAATTCACATTGAATGCGCCTGCCTGCTCCGCCTTCTCCCGCTAAGCCAGTTCGGGGGAGCCCTTGAAAGACTCCCCCGAGCTGGCGTGGTGGGATGAATGGCGCCCTGGGGGGCGCTGCGCCCGGGCGGACGCCTGGCTCGCCCCCCCCCTAAGGCCGGGCCTGGCAGGGTGAGTCTGTGGCCCCCCCTTTTGAACTGGCTCCCAAAGGACGGGCAAAGGGACGTGCCAGTATCTCATGCACTGGGGCGGGGTGGGTGGCGGGGGTGCGGACAGCAGAATCTCCCACCGAAGGCCCAATCTTCAGGCAAAGCAAGTTGAGAAGACTCGAGGCCTTGGGAGCATTACAAATATTTGGTATTTTAAATAGATTGTACCCCCATAACGTACTTTCTGTGTATCTCATGCGGTAAATAGTGCATTTGAGTAAAACTCCTAATTGTGTACTATTTTGGGGGAAAAGTGGCATTTTAATTGCCACGTGCTCTCATTGTGCATCCATTCTCATAAGGACCTCTTTGTTGATATCTACTGTGCCTGCTTACTCGAGGAGTCCTAATTTACATCTCCACTTGATGTTTGTGCTTCATCTCTAGTAGATGTCGGAGATATCGGGAGGATAGCTCAGCGGCAACGTGCTCGCCTTGCAAGCAAGAAGACACGTTCGATCCCCGTGTCCGCGCTTAGAAACCTCAGGGTTTACATGCCAACCCTCCCGATTTAGGCGGGAGACTCCCGACTTTTCAGTGAGAAATATTGCTTTTTCTCACATTCTCCCGTCTAAGACAATACCAGTGCCAATACATTCCTATGGGAAAAACTACGTCTCCCGATTTTCTCTCTTAACACTCCCTTTTAGGTGCGTCTGAATGTTGGCATGCATGTTAAAGCGCGTTATAAATAACCCATCAAATCATGTCATGTTTAATAATGCTACGTTCCTGTGAAGTACAGACCGTTCTCCGCCCTGACGCCCCCTCCCCGTCTCCTTTGAGCCGCCCATACACAGCAGTACCGAGAGAACGCGTGGCAGTGATAACGGCTTAATGAACGCGTGGCAGTGATAACGGCTTAATGAAGAAAAGGCCAAACCGGGGGCAGACCAGGACAAAAGGTGTTCAGTTTCTTGAGGGTTATTTTCTTTGCACTTTGGAAAGTTTCTTTTGGGTTGTAAGGAAGGGGATGGTGTTATATCCTAGTAAGTGTATGGTCTGTATCTGGTATGAGAGCTGTGGGTCTGTGAGTGGAGCTTGGAATGTTGGTGTGAGGTATGGAAGGTGGTGAGTCAGAGGGTTCCAGGTTGGACGGTTAGGGACTAGCAGGGAGAGAGCCAGGGTTGAAGGCAGCATGACTATTGATCTCCTAATCTCACCTTCCTACTGAAGCTGTAACTAAATAAAAAAGACTAACCTTTTGTAAAAAAAAAAAAAAGAAAAGAAAAGGCCAAACCAAGTCATGTGACCTAGGAACATGGTTTCAGTCAATGCTGTGCTGGTTGCTGGCACAGCAATGACAGCATGGGTTGTGACTCATGACCCGCCTAGGTGCGGAACCATGGCCCACTCCTGTCACGTGTGCGCGTTTCCTTGTTTACACAGGTCTGCCGGCCATTGGGCGCCCCTACTGAAAAGAGCGAACATAGGGTGCATGTTCCACACAGACAGTCCACTTAACCGCGTGCTGTAAATTAATCGGTGCTTTCAAGATGAAAATGGGCCTGTCTGAAATAAAGTGGTATATAGTCCCCTCTGTTCATGGCACCCGTCCGAGCTGCGGGGTAGGGACAGCTGCTCCCCGTCTGCCCCGCCCCTCACAGTCGGAGTCGGATTTCGCCTAGGGAAACGCAGCGCAGTCTTTATGATCAGTGAACATAACGGCTAATCACTGCGAATCGATATTTATGGCGCGCAAGACTTCTCGGTCTGAGGAGACGTTGTGCGCCCGGCTCTCCGCGACTCCACAGAGTGCAGGAGCCTCGCTGCTGCCGGCCGAAGCGCGCACACAGCCCGCCACGCCCGCGCTCAGAGCCGTTAGCTCGATCGCACGCGCGGCTAACGGACGTCGCGCGTGGCACACCCGCATCTCGCGCTTTAGGTTAGGTGGAAGCGTAGCGAGGTCACGTCACTGATAGTGGATACGGGAGATGTCAACAGGGATGGGGAGAGGTTACAGAGCTATCGATGGGGGGAGGTCATGACGTCGGCCGCTATGGATGGACAGCTAACTGCGCGGGGCGGTTATGGTGTCAGTAACATAGGTGGTTGCACGTGATGGACAGAGTTTATGAGGTCACTGGTGAGAGAGGTTGTGCTGTTCCTAAAAATGGACAAGTAGGTATGATATCACTAATCAGAGAGAGCAGAGAGTTTATCATCTCAGTGGCGACAGCGGTTCTGGTTAGGGGTGAAGTAAAGGTTATGATGGACAGGGAACAATGCCACTAATGATGAACATGCGATGGCGTCATCAATGATGGACAAAGGTGTCACAAAGAATGTACGTGTGTCATGATGTCACCAGTGGCAGAGGTTAGGATGTCACTATTGATGTACTGTTGTTATGATGTCACTGGTAATGGAGAGATGTCTTAATCTCTCATGATCATCCCTCAAGTCTCGGGACGATAGCATCTAGGGGCAACTCGCTCGCCTTGGGAACAAGACGACGCTGAGCAACACAGGTTCGATCCCCAGGTCTGCGCTTAGAAAACCTCTTGGTATTAAGCCCGTAATAAATAACCAATTAAAATACATTTAAAAAGATAGAGAAAGGATGTCCAATGTTCGATTATTCGGTCACTTGTGAGTGAAGTCACAGTGTCACAAAGAAAGAGAGATTATGCTGGCACTATATGGCGTCTGAAATAATGGAAAGAGGATATGATGTAACACATGAAATACCCATGTTATGATGTAGCTAATAATGGTAAAAGGTGCTTATGCCGATAACCAGGGGCTCATGGCGCCATAAGTGTTGGGGAGGGGGTATAATGTCACCAGAGAGGGACAGAGGTCATCTCTAATTGTGGACTGAAGATATGAGGTGATTAATATGATGGAGAGTTATAACAGACATGACGTAGGCAAACTGACAACTGTGGAGAAACCTAGCCTGCTTGGCAGCACACCAGTGATGTGATGACTTAGGTGCCGACGGCAATAAGAACACGCATTAAGCCCGTTTAATGTCATATCCTTTAGCACAGTAGAGGCATGACTTGGGCAACCCCCCCAGTGGGGTAGCAGAGCCTGTAACCAGTAGCCTGCCCGTGGCTGTTATGGTTAAGCGTCGGGCCTGCCACAACATCGGCATACTAGGCCTACTAGGCCCTCATTATTCTTCACTTTATTTCTTCACCATGACGCCTCTCTTGATCCACTGATTTCTAGACACCACACATACAAACAGGAACAATCATCTTCCCCATCTTCTTCATCTACCCATATACCCCCTATCCCTCCACTATCTCAGCGCTGCTTTCTCCTCCTTTTCATCTCCCACCCTGCCCCATGCCCATTTTATTTCTATGCTCACAGACTAGGGTTTGTTTGTACCAGGTGTGGGCCCAATACACCTCTTGGACAAGTCCAGGAGAGGGACACGAATATAGTGGTAATGGGTAGATTATAAAGGGTTATTTACATAGATTAGTACGTCACTGTTCATGGAGAGAAGCTATGTTGTTACAAACAAAGATGGATTAGGACGCCTCTAATTCGGGGAACGCTTATAATGTTGAACCGTGTATATTGATGTTATGATGTCACCAACTTTTGAAATGGGTCATAATGTCACAAATGGCGATAGGTTATAATGTCACAAGTGATATGCACCTGTTATGATGTCTCCAGCGATGGAAAGGAGCTACAATGTCACAAGTGCTAAAGAGAGGTGATGTCACAGATGATGGATAGAGGTTCTTGTCATTGTTAATGGACAGGCCCAGACTGGTCTATAGGGCAATAGGCCCACGGCCGAACCAAAAACACAAAATGCTGGTGAGAGCCAGTTTTTTGGTCAAAGTGGGCAATTTTTTGGCCAATGAGGGACAGTTTGGTGAGTTGCTTCCCTATGCAGCTAGTTTGACCAGTGTTGCTGAATAAATGTTCTTTAAAATGTACAATTTGCATCACATTTTATCAAAAAATTCCCCCTTGGTTACTGTTCAAACAGTGTCACAAAAGGAATCAATAGCCATTTGCCATGGCGGGTCACTTTTTCATCGGTGTCGGAGACAACTTTGTGGCCCAGTCTGACCCTGATAATGGACATAGGTTATGCAATGACTAGTGGAGGAAAGTGGCATTGATGCACGTTCTGATGGACAGAGGATATGTTGGCACTTGTGCTGGATAGGATGTCTAGAAGATTCTCAAGCCATCTTAAAAAAAAATGGACTCAAAGCGCTTTTCATAGAACAAAAGACGAATCGTGTTTATAAGCAACATTAGCTCCCGCCGTCACCTGGATAATTTGTCTAGACGCAGGGGTGCACAACTTGTTTCGCTGGAGGGCCGAATGCACCACACAATTCCCAGACAGTGGGCCAAACTATACATGGCAACGAGCGGGTGCCAGGGCATCAGCGCGCCATTAGATTTAAAAATAAAACATGGGTTTTAATGTGTACGTTTTATTACTTTTCTACTGTAATACATTAACTATAGACTTTTAATGGCATTAGCATGTTCACGTATGTGTATTATGGGATTGAAATGATGTTTAAAATAGAAGTCAAACTGCACTATTATGATGCCAAGTCAAAAACTGGACCACAGCGGCTTCACGCCCCTGGCATGACAGACTGAGTGACTGACTGGCTCTAGGCCATGCAAGACGTCTTCTTTTAAGTCATGTGACTTGGAGGGCCATAAATAATGTCCTGAAAGGTCGCATGTGGTGCACCACTGGTCTGGAGTCACTGAGCAAGACTGCACATCTGCCCCGGTAGAGCCAGCGGTACATTTAGCATAGAAAGGCGGAAAGAGCATTGCTTGGACTAACATATCCTGGTTATCTCTCCATCCTGAAAATGTAATGCCAACACCCCAAACAATAAACTCAGGCTCCAAAAAGCCCCACTCCTGGAACAAAATCACTGGGGCTTAAAACAAACCCTGCATTCTCTGTCAACTGACCGGTCCTCCTCCCAAACTGTGGCCAGACAACAGCATATAGGAACCTCAAACATTCAATTATATATTTGGGTGATTAACACAGTGTTTGGCCATTAGGATTTAAAAACCAAATCCAACCATAGTCCACAGTTGGTTGGTTAATATGTGAAAGAACATGTAAAACACATACAGATATACACAGCTGTCCGCGTGTAATGGGTGCACGTTATATTCATATAAGGCCTAACAACAAGCGGCATGCCTGTTTCATAAGATCAAAACCTTTGTGAAAAGCAGAACTACAAGTCTCAGAATGCAAACCACTGTTGACTGAAATGTCGGGGCCTTATCGAATTATCTGCCATGTCAAGGGCCCAGGTGGTGTTTTAGAATGCAGTGCATCCGTTCTGGCTGACCAATGTCAAGTGTGTTACTTCCCCAGTGCTCGCCCCCTCTGTACTTACGTTAGGACTCTGAAATACTTAATTAGTCGTACAAAATGATTTTACTTGTAACTTTGAAAAAGAGGAAGTAACATACTCCACTTCAGAGTACTACCTGGAGCTCGTTGTAGGAGTAGTTTTGTTCTAACTGGTTTTTTAACTTCCTAAGATCGGAGTTCACTGATGTGAACATGCTCATAGATGTTGCCTCCTTGCATGTTGTATTGTACTGTGGACAATGAGATGAATGCATGTATAGTCCATGTTCTTTGCTGGATTGCCTTGGACTCACTTGGCCGATAGATATTCTCTTTTGCACCATTCTGCCCTTTCAGAGTGAATCAAACTCATTTTTGCCTAACATGTTTTTACAAAGATGTTTGTATATTGTCGGGTTGATTTGCCAGCTGGTTTGGTAAATTGGCTTTATTGAACACTGAACAATAGTTTAGCTTTTGAAAGACAACATTTCTGAAAATATCACACCTTGGGCTAAGACTAAAGATGGCATAGTTAGTAGGAGATGGTTTCTACCACATCAGTTAAAATTTGTAGAACTAGGAAACCTTTGCCGAAATCACCGCCTCGCAACTTGAACAAACTATGTGATCCTAGGACACTCAGTTTACATTTCTCTGCAATATTTTCGTGACAAAATTGGGATCACCTAGAAGTCAGTATTTTAAATATGCACTGCACAAAAAGGCCCACCCATGCATGGTTTAATAGACTACAGTGCCGTTGCTTCAATAATAATAATGAGGACAACCTGAATAGTGGATTCTACAGGCAGAATTGTGTCTTCCCTCGCTCCTTGCAGATAAGTGAAATAATTGACACCACAACGTTTGGTGGGTGGGGCGAGTGGTGATTTGGGTATGTGGTGTTGGAGGGTTTTATGTGGAATTTTAACTAGGAGACATGACAAGATATGATTTTGACTGTGAAATATATCCTGCCAATCTGGGCAACACAATGGAGTGCATGAGGCCAAAGGAATCATATATATATGTATCCCTATTGTTCCATTTAAAGTAGGGTGGGAGGATGGTGCAGGGGCCAACGCAGCAAGGGTTCGATACCCGGGCCTGCTTTCAAAAAATGACGATACACAGCTGGTCACAATTGTTTTAGTCAGGGACACTGTTTTGCTTGTCAATTCCATCTGAGAATCACCGCCCCTTCACAATATCACGGAGTGATATACGCCACTAATGGTTGACAGAAGGTGGCAAACGTCACTGATAACTACAGGAGTGTGTGATGTCTCCAAAGGCTGGCAGAGTACAGGATATGTGTGCTGTGCGTCATGTCTGGGAATGAATGAAGTAAGGCAACCCCACACAGCTCTTTCAGTTTGGCGCTTAATAATCTTCTACAGCAATAGATGTTCAGAAGCAGATGGGAATGGGATTTTACTCAGAGCTCTTTCCATTTTTTTGAGACATATTGTTAAAGTGTGTTGTAAACCGTGAACAATAAAGAAAAAAAAAGTACAGACTGTATCAATGGCTGATTTGGTTATTATATTCCTTCAAACACATCTTTGTTGAGGGAATGGTAAAGTTTAAACAACATAAACAAGTACAACTTGCACTACAAAGGCGCGGCGCACATGTAACTGCTGCAATGTACTGCGGTGGAGTTCTCAAGTGACACCTGAGATGGCTTCACCAGGGACATTATTAATAACTCAAATGATATTAACCCAACACACGCTACCGAGGGCATCACCGTTTCACTTATATCGACAATGGCATCACACTATAATGCAGGTACGGCTATGCTGCCTTTGACACAAACTCCCATGTCTTGCAACCAGTCTTCTGGTGCACCCCCAGACATATATAGCTGGAAATGAATGAGTGGCAGCTCCCCAGTGTCAGTAACTCCCCCATCTCCGCCCCCTTCTCCCCGTGCACGGTAGAGAATACGAAGGCCGCCCACCATATGAGGGGTGCAAAGTCCCACTTCCACATCCGACTCTCGGTGCAAGCCTTCTCTTCCTGGAGAATATGAGCGTGGACCAATGTAGGCCATTCCCATGATATGCTCATAGAGACCAGGTGTCCCAGATCCATGCATGACCTCTTGAGCCAGTCCTGGTTTTTCCCCATTGCATGCTGGGACTTGTAGGGTGAAACTTACAAAGGGGAAAAACAAACTCTAAGTTCTAGCATGCACTGGGGAAAAGTCAGGGGTGGCTAGAGTTGTCACACGTGAAACTCTGACACTTGGCAGCATTGGATGGTGCCCACTAGACAGTTAAGTGGTGTGTGTATCTGTCTCCTCCTGGCATACTAAAGGGGGTCAGGCCTTCTCACACACTGGTGGCTAGCACTGAGAAATTTCCAATGATATTTGGGCACCTGAAATGCCAAGTCCAGTTTAAATCTAGCACTGCCCTGTGGACTTGTGTATTATCCTCTACAGGGATGTGTTGTCACAAAGAGAGAGCAACAAAACAACTGGAGACTGGGGTTTTAAGTCCACAACACAGGGGCAGGGGAGCACCTTGCAAATTATAAAGACTTCCTCCTGCCCGCAGTCTCCCTTTCCATATTCCGTCTCAACAGCCTGCGGGCCCGAACACCACCAACGCATAAGAATCTCAAGAAAGAGTTGGTAGAATGCCAATGGAATGGAGACTTTACTGTGGAGCACAAGATAGGAACTTCCGGTATACCCCACAGTAAAAGCGTGGAGTGTCCTGAGTCACTGTATAGCACAAGATAGGAACTTCCGGTATTCCCCACTGTAAAAGCATGCAGTCTCCCGAGTTACTGTATAGCACAATATAGGAACTTTTTCTGTATAGCACAAGATAGTAACTTCCGGTATTCCACACTGTAAAAGCATGCAGTGTCCTGAGTTACTGTATAGCACAAGATAGGAACTTCCGGTATTCCCCACTGTAAAATCATGCAGTGTCCCGAGTTACTGTATAGCACAAGATAGGAACTTTTGCTGTATAGCACAAGGTAGGAACTTCCGGTATTCCCCACTGTAAAAGCATGCAGTGTCCTGAGTTACTGTATAGCACAAGATAGGAACTTCCGGTATTCCCCACTGTAAAAGCATGCAGTGTCCCGAGTTACTGTATAGCACAAGATACGAACTTTTACTGTATAGCACAAGATAGGAACTTCAGGTATTCCCCACTGTAAAAGCATGCAGTGTCCTGAGTTACTGTATAGCACAAGATAGGAACTTCCGGTATTCCCCACTTTAAAAGCATGCAGTCTCCTGAGTTACTGTATAGCACAAGATAGGAACTTTTACTGTATAGGACAAGACAGGAACTTCCGGTATTCCCCACTGTAAAAGCATGCAGTGTCCTGAGTTACTGTATAGCACAAGATAGGAACTTTTACTGTATAGCACAAGACAAGAACTTCCGGTATTCCCCAATGTAAAAGCATGCAGTGTCCTGAGTTACTGTATAGTACAAGATAGGAACTTTTACTGTATAGCACAAGATATGAACTTCTGGTATTCCCCTCTTTAAAAGCATGCAGTGTCCTGAATTACTGTATAGCACAATATAGGAACTTTTACTGTATAGGACAAGACAGGAACTTCCGGTATTCCCCACTGTAAAAGCATGCAGTGTCCTGAGTTACTGTATAGCACAAGATAGGAACTTTTACTGTATAGTACAAGATATGAACTTCTGGTATTCCCCTCTTTAAAAGCATGCAGTGTCCTGAATTACTGTATAGAACAATATAGGAACTTCTGGTATTCCCCACTGTAAAAGCATGCAGTGTCCCGAGTTACTGTATAGCGCAATATAGGAACTTTTGTTGTATAGCACAAGATAGGAACTTCCGGTATTCCCCACTGTAAAAGCATGCAGTGTCCTGAGTTACTGTATAGCACAAGATAGGAGCTTCCGATATTCCCCACCGTAAAAGCATGCACTGTCCCGAGTTTCTGTATAGCACAAGATAGGAACTTTTACTGTATAGCACAAGATAGGAACTTCCGATATTCCCCACTGTAAAAGCATGCAGTGTCCTGAGTTACTGTATAGCACAAGATAGGAACTTCCGGTATTCCCCACTTTAAAAGCATGCAGTGTCCTGAGTTACTGTATAGGACAAGATAGGAACTTTTACTGTATAGCACAATATAGGAACTTCCGGTATTTCCCAATGTAAAAGCATGCAGTGTCCTGAGATACTGTATAGTACAAGATAGGAACTTTTGCTGTATAGCACAAGATAGGAACTTCTGGTATTCCCCTCTATAAAAGCATGCAGTGTCCTGAGTAACTGTATAGCACAAGATAGGAACCTCCGGTATTCCCCACTGTAAAAGCATGCAGTGTCCCGAGTTACTGTATAGCACAAGATAGGAACTTTTAATGTATAGCACAAGATAGGAACTTCCGGTATTCCCCACTGTAAAAGCATGCAGTGTCCTGAGTTACTGTATAGCACACGATAGGAACTTTTGCTGTATAGCACAAGATAGGAACTTCCGGTATTCCCCACTGTAAAAGCATGCAGTGTCCTGAGTTGCTGTATAGCACAAGATAGGAACTTCCGGTATTCCCCACTGTAAAATCATGCAGTGTCCCGAGTTACTGCATAGCACAAGATAGGAACTTCCGGTATTCCCCCACTTTAAAAGCATGCAGTGTCCCGAGTTACTGTATAGCACAAGATAGGAACTTCCGGTATTCCCCACTGTAAAAGCATGCAGTGTCCTGAGTTACTGTATAGCACAAGATAGGAACGTCTGGTATTCCCCACTGTAAAAGCATGCAGTGTTCTGAGTTAATGTATAGCACAAGATAGTAACTTCCAGTATTCCCCACTGTAAAAGCATGCAGTGTCCTGAGTTACTGTATAGCGCAAGATAGTAACTTCCGGTATTCCCCACTGTAAAATCATGCAGTGTCCCGAGTTAATGTATAGCACAAGATGGGAACTTTTACTGTATAGCACAAGATAGGAACTTCCGGTATTCCCCACTGTAAAAGCATGCAGTGTCCTGAGTTACTGTATAGCACAAGATAGGAACTTCCGGTATTCCCCACTGTAAAAGCGTGCAGTGTCCTGAGTTCAACAGGTCCAGGCCCAGTTTATGCAGCACGTTTTTCCTGGATGATCACCCCATGACGCTGTCCACAAAACCCAGGGGCAGCCTCAGAGAAATAAGGTGACTACACAGTTCCCGGGCCCGTCTTCTGTCATGTGTTTTCTGGATCCCGTGCATCCTCAGAGGTCTGGAATGAGCACGTGCATAGTTCCTCTTCCTGTCCATTGGCTGTCCTGCCTGGGATAGTTGGGGTAGCCATACCACCAGAAACTTCCCTGTGTGGGTCTGGATAGATTTTACCACCCTCCCACCCCAACCTAGGGTCTTGGGATTGTGCTGGTGATCGGCTCACTGTCACGCTAGTCTGACCCCCACCATGTTTTTCTGGATTCACTGATAAAGAAGATATAACACTCCGGAAGATATATCGCTCCGGACTCACTTCAGCAACAATCCCAGTTCTCTCTGATGTTAACCTATCGGCCACTGTCCCAGACTCTTTTCCCTGGCGATCTTTTACCCTTTTACATACCTTCTCCAATTGGGGACTTTCCAGAGTGGAAGGCAAAGCGGTGCCGGTAAGAAAGTTATCTGGTGAGCATTAAGTGAATGTGACATTGTAATAGTAATTTGTTATTTTTTATAAGGGCTTAATACCCAGAGGTTTCTGAGTGCAAACTCGGGGATCGAACCTGTGTTGCTCTGTATCGTCTTGTTGCGTTGCCCCTGAGCTATCCTCTCCATGGCCGACCAGTGTGAAGTAGCATATACACAGGCAATGGGCCAAGTCCTCGGCTATTCACAGTTTTGTCCCTGGGTAGTATTCTGTAATGAACCAGCAATCTTACCTGAGACTGGTGGGCCCTGATTGCCACAGGCATATGTTGTTCTGCTGAGTAGCACATGACATCCCCGAAGGAACAAGTAGAAAGGGAAACTGCTGTTTATCTTTTACTGGCACTGGAAGGGCTGCAAGGTGAAAGAGTAGTGTTATAGATGTGTGGTTTGCCAAGCTCCTTATAAAGCCCATGGCAACACAAGGAGAACACTGTTACCATTGCCAGTGATGTATGTACTGTTAGAAAGGATGTGGCTGGGCATTGCCCATCCCCTGACAGGTCATCTGCTTTGAGCACAGGCATATGCTGCTGGTAGTTGCCCGTATCACGAGGTCCCCAGCCATAGTGCCTTGTAGGACAACAACTGCCATTGTGGCGGCTAGATGACTCCTGGCTATTTGTTGCATATTGAAGGTGTATAAATAAGTCAAAGTGGGTGTGAATGTCATGGCTGCATGCATGAAGGTCCTTGAAGCATACATTTTCAGCAATATTTAATCCCAATCCCAAAAAATGCTGGCAGAAAAATATAGTAACACTTGCAAGCAGGTCATTTCTAGGCCTGAGTTCCCACTTCACAAGAACTGGAATGTACTGTGGCTTTGCCTGGCATTCACCCACAGAGACATGCCACAAACATGTGTTATTTTCAGCCATTTGGCCCACCATGTGAAATAGAGGCCTGTTTTCGTTGACCGGGTGGAAAACCCCTACTGTAAAGGCTACAATCCAGTGGACTATATCTTCAGCATGATAAAGGAAATTGCTTAAGTGCAGTAAGACATCAAAGTCCAATCTGTGAATCACCCTAGCTCTGCTCAAGCCTTGCTATGACCAAAAGACCAAGTTAGTTGACAATGCCCTGGAATATTTTGCCCCCACTCCACTTCCCACCCAGCAGAACAAAGGGATGCTGGCAGTATCAGAAAACTTTTTCGGTGTCATCACCAAACCCAAGTCCCAAAGACTAGTGTACACACCACACAGACATATAGAACCGCACACACATGAAGTTGAAGCAGGACAAAATGGCCTACTGAGTGAAAACATACACCGACGCTGGGGTGGGATAGATGCTTGTAAACATGCTGGAGGCTTATGCTGAGAAGGAGCACAGCCAAATACCTTGTTTGAATGAATGGTTCTCACTCAAGAGGGTCTACGGCTATTTGTTAGCCTGTTTTATTTTACCAGAGGATAACATCAATTTGCAAATCAGCCAGGCCCCACCCACTTGGGCAGTCCAGCGCCAACATGCTGAGCAATTCTCCTCTGAACAAGAAGGTCACCAGCAAACCCAGACGTGTTTGCCTTGTTCAGCATCACCAGTGAGGTGTGGCTGTCTTACTGGGTCTCGGTGGGCAGAGAGAGCAAGGGGACCACACCTGGGCTGTCCCGACTTACAACTGTACTAGACATAGAGTGACACACCAAGTGTTTCAAAGTGTGCAAGACATTGGATTCTCCTCTACTGAGAACAAGCGCGACCAAACAAGCGGTTCTATGGGATCGTTTTAGCTCACTCATCCTTAACAGGAAGTGAAAAAATCATTTGCATATTAGTCTGGTCCCACCCATAAAGGCAATAAAGCCATCCTTTATTCCCCCGGTGGTGGAGTGGTTCAGATTGCAAAACCAAATGGAACTAAACTCAAGATCTGTGTGCAATACTGGGGGCCAAACACTGTAATTAAGACAGGCAGCAGTTCAATTTGCCGGGTGGGTTATCTTGTCGGCAGGCGGAGCAATGCCAGGTCTTTGAGCACCTTTGATCTCACACTGGGGTATTGGAAGATCGCCCCCATGTCTGAAGCGAAAGAAAAAACAGATTTTCCAACTCCTCTGGCTATTTACTGATCTGAATCTAAGGGTCCCTGAATTCAGCTGGGAGTGGGGATTTCTGATACGGTGAGGCAGCGTAGGGTCTCAGCTCAATGACAAGAGGGGGGGCAGTTTAAAGCTTCTTTTGTAGGGCTCACCTTGCAAGAGAGTGGATATAGGCCACCATTTACCATGAGTGATTTTATATCATTTGGTCCTTAAATAAATGTCGAAGCCTTCGATCTCTGCATCTCTTTTCATGCTTCTGGTAAATCGCAAGCCCCTGCGCTGGCTGATGTCTGTGAAGCTAGGACATGTGAAGCTCATGCTTTGGTCAATCTCTTTGAATTGACTTTTGATTTGAAAAATCCGACTATCAATCGTAACTACTCCATTAGTACTGGAGTACGGCCCTGTAAAACATTTCTCTTAGGCTCCTGCATTCTGGATTTTCTCATTTTTGACAGAATGCTCTAGTTAGAGATTCATTCGGTTTGCCAATCACGCCGTGCCCCTAACCAAAGGATGTATCTGACTGTGTGCCCAGAGCTATCTTTCAGCGCACTGATGCTTGCGGTGCTGTGCATATCATGACTGGATCAGGAATCGGCCAGTTCGGAGGTCCATCGCTGATATGGTCGTGTATTTTTAATTGTATTTATTTTTATTGGTTATTCATAACGCGCTTAATACCCAGAGGTTTCTAAGCACGGACCTGGGGATCGAACCTGTGTTGCCCTGCATCGGTTGCCGCTGAGCTATCCTCCCGTATGCGTTAGCGGTGAATAGCTCACCTCTTTTGATGTCGTGGACAGGTTGCTCTGTCAAAGGCGAGCTCCTTTAACATCGTGCCTGAACGAGAGGCCATCAGTGAAATGCATGTGAAGATCCAAGGTGCTGGACTCCCGTAGGAGCTGGTTTCAGCCCCCCTGGCAAACACTTTTCACTAGGATCTGCGGTGCTCGTGGTCTTTTGATGTATCACGGCTTGCGACTCTCCGAGGTAGAGCACTTTGGAGCCTTTGCGAGAAATGATTCCACCCATGTCTTCGTCCCTAATACCCCCACACAAGTGTCTGAGCCGGAAGACCCTGAAGCAGCGCACTGGCATTTTGGTTCATGGAGGGCAGGCTGGGACTGGCCTATAGCGCAATAGGCCCATGGCTGAACCAAAAACGCAAAATGCTGGTGTGCGCCTGTTTTTGTCGTCAAAGTGCGCCACTTTCTTGGCCAATGTGGGCCATGATGAGTTACTTCACTATGTGGCTAGTAGTTTTGACCAGTGTTGCTGAATAAATATTCTTTAAAATGCACAATTTGCATCACATTTGATCAAAATAGCCCATCTTGGGTACTATTCAAAGAGTGTCACACCAGGAATGAATTGCCATTTGCAACTGTGGGCCACTTTTTCATTGATGCCCGAGACAATTGTATGGCCCAGTCCGACCCTGATGGAGGGGAAGGTGTGGCTAGTGCTTGCTTGGAAGCCGCTCTCATCTGCACATAAGTGTCACAGTGCCACTGCCGTGAATGTCCATGATAGGTCGTGGGAGGTTTACTCTGGCTGTGCTCACTTCCAGTGCCACAGGATGCTGGATCAGGCAAGTTGAACATGCATTGATACTCTGATGGAAGCCTGCTTGGTTTGCTCCTCGATGGGTAGGTTACACCAGCAGGGCCCAGTGATCTTTCTTGCTTGGGGGTGGGGAGAAGGCGTTCCATCAAAGGCCATGGTGGCAGGGCCGGACTGGGAACAAAAAGTGGCCCTGGAAAATGTTTTCAAAGTGGCCCCATATTTTGCTGAACGAGTGAGCACAGCATGTGGGCCCAACCATTCTATCAAGCGATTATCAGTATACCGCGAAAAAATCTTGACTAAAATTAGTCAAAATGAGTGCACTTAAAGCATGTTTTAAACATACACGGATTAAAAAGTCATGTTTTAAATAAGTTAATGATCTCTCAAAGTAGATCTTCAATGATAGAGGGACCTGGGACGTTTCACATTTTGCAGATGAGAAAAACAAATTCAAGCGTGTTTAAAGGTGCCCAGACAACATGCATCCCTAATCCATTCCCTGATCCATTTCACCCTATTCCCGTGCTGGGAAGGGCACACAGATAAAAAGCCTTCAGAAACGAGCATTGGCAATGGCAAAAGTTTTGCCTTTTGGGTAGGCATGCCAGGCACTGCCACATTGATGGTAGCAGCTGCAAAGTGGTGAGAGTACCTGGGCATAAAATAGCAGTGCCTGGTGAATGCCTAATATTGATACCCAAGCTTTAACTGTTAAATGCTTGTTTTTAACAGAACTTCAGTGAGGGACAGGCATAGTGCTTATAAATGGAGTGCCCGAAGGCAAACCTGGTTGACATTTTTATTTCACCAGTAGCACTTTTATAGCTCCATTTCAGTCATTAACTCTCAGAAGACTGCTTTAATAAAAAACTGGCAAGCACTTACAGCACACACTTTGATGCTAAGGATTGATAAAGCTAGCACAAAAACATCCCAGGAGGACGTGTTTTGGGTGGAGAAGGGCAGAAAGCAGGTGGAAATGGCCATAGGGATTAACATGGCCATGGGCAGTCAACGGGTGGATAAATAACCATACAAGATGTACAGGCTTTGTGTGCCAAAAGGCACCATAGGGTCAGAAAGTAGATAGTAGGATTCAGGGAGTTAATTTTGGGAGGGCGCAAAGATCGTCCAGACAAGATCAGTGAATAAAATGTAGAGACCAGTACAATAATGATACGAGAGATGCTATGGTTCGTACACTGCACATCTGTATACGTATACAATGAGATCCACACAGTCCACAATGTAAATCTCAATAACAAATATCCATGGCATGACTCTCCCCAGCTCCCCTCTCTCCATGATCCCGCTGTGTCTGCCCAGATTTTTGACCCCATGCTTTGCTGGGAAGTCTACATTTGAAGATTTATTTATGCAATGTCCTGGCCAGCACCACCCATCCCTGCTTCATGGTGATGGGATTTTTCAAAATGGAGGTAGGGAAGGAAACAGTGACAAAATACAAAATATCAGAGTAAGAGAGACACAACTCATAAAGGAGCAAAAGAGAAGGAGAATGTGTGAGAAAAGGGATGAAGGGAGGAGAGACAGATTCTAACAGAGGCGTGAAGTATAACAAGAGAGAATGGTACATTGGCGAGATACAATCAGAGAGCAGAGAAAAAGAGATTGTCAGGGAGAAGGAGGTGAATAAGAGAGAAATGTTTAGAGAGGCGTGAGCATTAGAGGAGTGATAGAGGCCAGGTGGAAGACAACAACAGAGTGTGCAGGAGAGAGAACAGGAAAGAGGGAAAGGGATGACACGATGAGGAGTATTGGATTCTGCCTACTACACTAAGGAGGTTGTAGGTAGCACAGAGGATTGAGCAATGAGGTGCGAAGTGGCCGGTGTGTCCCCAGCATTCTACTTCTTGCAGTGATTGTTTGCTGTGCTGCCGAAACTTCATTTCTCCTTCAGAGGCTACCTTTCTTCTTTTCCAGCAACCTGCAGGCTACCCCACTGCTCCAGCAGCAGTGCCCAGCCACCATGCCACTCTGAAAATGTGAGCAATAATATTTGCCTTTGACGTTGGTAATATAGACACATCACTTAAGTGTTAATGTAATACATTTAAGTGACAAGGATTCATTCATTTGTTGCTGGCAGCTGAAGAATGGTGAGTTGCATTTGCTTGGCATGTCCGCAGCACAGTAGTCGATATCAAAGTTACAAGTCCACAGCACAATCACAAAGACCCAAAAGTGCTGCCATCAAATAGTAGATGCAGCCTCATTTGGCGAGGCACTGCCATCTTATGACATGTTCAGCCTGCTTTGCCTGGATGCTGCCAAGTAAACATCATTGTCTGCCAGGTATATATGATACAGGGTACAGCATCAGAGCACAGCAATAGGTACGTCAGTACTACCGCTAAGAGAGATCTTGGGGAAATTGAAGTAATAATGGGGAGAGAGAAGTAATGTGTAGAGAAAATAGTCTGTTTGGCAGGTTTCTGACTCTTGATGGAATAGCAAAACCCTTACAAGTTTACTGTTTTGCAGCAGGGAGGTGGCTGGGCAAATGTAGCTCGGAAGGTTGTTCCATAAGGCAGGGGCCGCCGCTGAGCAGGCTCTGCCTACTCAGTACCCTCTGCCTACTCAGCATGGCTATCTGGAGAATTTAGGAACAGTGCATCAGTCAGATGGTACCATGTGCCTAGGTATTGCACATGGATTACATATGCTTATGCTTTGACCAAATGCGTATATGGCATTTGCAGGCTGCCATGTGTTAATATACTGGGTCGAGCAATCAGGGTTATGCCAGATGCTGCACTCCAGCTATTATGGCAAGTATTGAAATCCAGCGTTTATACCGGCTAAGGATCGAGTCCTGCATAACTGCACTCATAGGCAAACACTCCAGCTTCTGGGGGCATCTAAAGTGCAGCTAGTGTGGCATAGGTGGAACGTAGTAATATCTTGGGATGAGTGGAGCTTAGATAGGGGAACTAAATATATCCTATTTCTGTGTGCTATTGAAGATGAGCTGCTCGTTGCCTTCAGACCAGGTGTGAGTAGACCATCTGTGCAGAACTACAAGTCCCACAATGCAATGCTAATAAAATACAGACCTGTGTGAACCACGTGCACCTCATCGTGGCCCTGCCTCACGCCTGGACATCTAGGAGGGGCATGGTGCAGTAAAAAATGAAAAGAAGACAGATATTCACAATTCCAGCAGAAGGACAGAGAACGACGCTTCTGCATGAGGATAGCTGTCATTATGCTGTGCAATTTCATACCATATGTATACTTGACTGTGTGAAGAAGGATGAGCTTCACTCAGGCTTGTTGAGCACCCTCATGAGAACTGCCAGCGTGCACAGTCCTCTTCAAACACAACTTTGGAGCCTCTCTTTAATATTAAGAAAAGGGGCTCCGGCAGGTGAGAGGCGCTGGCCTGGCCCCCTTTTGGCGTCACCAATTCACCTCACTGTGAATGCCCTGGGCTGAGAGTGGCCTTCCTTCATTCACACCAAGTGCCCACGCCTGCTCCATCATCAGGAGCCCATTGCAGGCAGGCAAACACATACTGAGGTTTGCTGCTGCCTTATGCAAACACACGGAAAACTTAATACAGCTGCATGATCCATGTTACATGTTAAATGGATCATGCAGCTGCATCATGTAAAACAGGTCTAAGGGCAGATATTTGAATCGGCATACATTTAGAGACGAATCGCACCTGAAATGGCAGTACCTGGTCCTGGACTCAGTCGTCGAACACTCAGCAGCACTGAGCTCGGTACTGGAGGCCCAGAGTGCGCAGCCTGTGCTGTCTCCCGCCACTAAGTCAGCTGCTCCCTCAATTATCTAATTCTCACCTACCTTAGTGGTCGTCGATGTCGATTCGTTGGAAAGCACAAGCAGGTAGGCTGCCGCCTGGCTGTGGCCGGCTGCTCCCCTGCCCACTCTGCAGTGCACTTTAGCCACCCGGCTGCACCTGACCTGCGCAATGTGTGTTTAGCAGCAGGCAGGGCGCGTGCGGTTCCCAGGCACTCATCATCATGCGCAGGTGCGAGCTGCTGGGGAAGAAAAGAAATACGCCAGCATCACGTGCCTCGGTCGGTGGTGGCAGCAGCCAATTCAATGCAAATCCCCCAGGCAGATCATGCACGATCGTTGCTCCTCTAATTTTGTATCCTTCCGCTCCTCGCAAAAGAGGCCCTGTGCCCAGAGGCCTACCGGGGGATGTCCCGGTGTCCCGGTGGGCCAGTCCAGCCCTGCATGGTGGCTTGACAAAGCACCAGAGCCAAGCTGTCAACCTGCAGCCCAAACCTAGGAAGCCACCATACCGTTAAATGAATTTCCCTGACAGTAAAAGTGGTCCTGGAGGATACCGAGTCGGCCAGTATCCCAGACACTGGGTACTTCTGTAGACAGCAGATGCACTTGGGGAAATGTCCCCTTGCACTTGCGCAATCTCAATGTCACCTGGCCTAGTCAGATCGTTGTCTCTGTCTTCCCTCTGTTCCCCCTCCCTTGCCTCATCGCGCCTTGAAAACACTTGTTTACAGGCGCGTTCTAGATGCCATATCATATCATAGAGCCCGGAGGGATTCCTCCGATTTGGAACTCAGGCACAGTTGAAGAGTGCCTGGGCAGAATTACCTGCTTGTGGGGAAGTGGGGCTGTTTGGTTTCTTAGGCAACACTGTTTTATGCTCCAGGCAGGAGAAAGGAATCTTAGCCGACAGCCCATGACCAAGTGATACTGTAGTTTAGCTGGAAAGGGAGGTCACTCAGGAGTCCTCACCATTCAAGTATGAGCTGAAAGAAACATCCCTCAACTAGCCCGCTTTAATGACTAGTGATAACAGAGTGATGAAAGCATCATCAGGACATCATGGCAGCCCTCGAGAACCAAGGCAGCCAAGCCTGCGACACTTGGGCTGGTCTCCAGATCCAAACACCTTCCCATCAATATCCGGTGCCCCTCTTACTTCTCAGACCGCTAGCAAAGGTTACCCTGACTGCCTAGGACTGACGGTGGTCCATGCTGGAACCTGCACAGGAACTTTTACTTGTCCAGAATGCTTGACACTTGTTTTGGGGTTTCTAGAAAATGCACACGAGTATTAGAGCACTCCTGGAAGATGTCGAATTTTCCTGTAGAGTTGTGGAACCCCAAATGATTTCGTTCCTTTGGTTGCGGCCGTCTGTTCTTGCTTTCCACACTTTCACTATTTCGAATGGTGCCAACCACTATCTTTTCAGATCCTTGCCCTCAGCTCACTACCAACAGATGTGTCAGTGTTCCATTCGGCTTGCAGTGCAGGAGTCTACCACCCAGATTCGTGGGGACACTCGACCTGGTGTTTGCAACTCCCGGTACTCCCAACCGCCTCACACCCCAGCCATTCCTACCTTCCATCCGCCATCCTCCTCCCCCAGATGCCTTCCTTGTGCCAGGAAGTCTCAAAGGTTCTCTAAAACCTACGGTGTATTCAGAACTCTGCTCATCCTGACCCCTCTTACCCTACACAGTTACTGAACGAATTGCAGATGTGCACATCCAACCCTGTGGCTAATAACAACAATGCCAGTCCCCATTGCTCTCCTGTTCAGCCATTTTACTGCTCAGTCACTGCAGTACTCTCCAGAGCATAAGGGGCTAGAACCCCGCAACATCCACTGCGTGACTAAACTGCAGCGGGCCTTTAACTGATCTCCTAGTAACTGCTGCCAGGCTGTGTGCATACACCACTACCACAACTCACACCTCGGTTTTTGGACACATTATTGGTATAGGGTTTCAAAAGCTTTTCGTGGCAAGTGACGTCCACAAGTCTAAGTGATTCCTCAATGTTCCTCTACTCACTGCTTCACAGCATCATGGTTTTCCAATCCAATATATTATATGATGTCCCGATGTCTATGATGCATCTGAAATCTCACTCGCGATGTATCACGTGTGAGGCCATGAAGAATGCATTCAGAGGAAGAGGGTTACATTTGTACATCTGGAACATGTGTCCCTGTGACCTGGATTTCCCATCAATATAAAGAGTTGTGGGTAAATGTCTTTAATTATATACTGTGACGAATCAAGGGTATTTGTTCCCTTTGAGACTAGGGAGGTGAGGCCACTCTGCAAGACCCGCCATAGGCACTGATCGAAGTGTACAAAAAGAAGTAGTGGAACTATGTTCCCTGCTGGCCTGCACCGCTCCCCACAAGCACCATCACCACGCCCCCTGCTACACGCAGTACAAACCCACAAACACATGCACCTGCTGCTTAAGGAAACGTTGACTGCGTTGCAGTGAAAGTGCAAGTTTCAACTTCTTCCTATACTTTTATTTTAAAAACGAAACCATTCCGGAACGGTTTCTTTTTAAAATAAAAGTATAGGAACGGTAAAACTTAATTAAAAAAAGTAGAGGAGCACCGCTCCTGCTCACTTCGACCTCTGGCCATAGGGGTCTAGGAAAGTGGGACCTCTCTGGGAGAGACTCCCCCTTAGGGGACAAGGACTGCCGTTCATAGTAGCGGATATGGGATTATCAGATGTGAAGATCATTATAAGATCCGGAGATTTGGTTGAGAACAAAACTAAAATACATCATTTTGTACGCAGAAAAGGATCAGTCTCTTTACGGAGTGACATACATATAACCAGAGGTCGAAGAGGGCGGGAGCGGTCGGGAGCGGTGTTCCCATACTTTTTATTTTTAAGTTTCACTGTTCCTATACTTTTATTTTAAACGAAAACCGTTCTGGAATGGTTTCGTTTTAAAATAAAAGTGTAGAAAGAAGTTGAAACTTGCACTTCAGTGCACTGCACTGCACATTCCCATAAATAGCAGGTGTGCTTGTTTGGGGGTTTGGATTGTGTGTGGCAGGGGGTGCAGGGATGGGGTTTGTGGGGAGCGAGGCAGACCAGCAGGGAACATAGTTCCACTACTTCTTTTTGTACACTTCGACCACTGCATATAACTGAGATGAATAGACTGAAGACGGAGAGCATGCCGAGGAGAGGCAAAGCACTGAGAGAAGAGCGCAAGCAGTGGATTCCCCCTGACAGCGTAATCCCTGGAGGAGGCTGAATCAAGGAGAGCCGCAGAGAAGTCCTAAACACAAGAGGGAAACACTGGGGACCCAGCGTTTTTGGTCAGAGAGAAGCAGAGTAGAAGGGAGCCCTAATCCCGGTGGTGGTGTGACCACAAAGACTTTGTGGTGGGCCATGCGCTTGGCAAGCACCGCCGATACCACCCAGCTGGGGGGTCAACAAGATGCCTTGACACCCGCACTGATAGTTGCAACGAGAGAGCACACGGAGGCCGGGGTACCATCAACATTGAGAAGCATGAGATTGAAAGCGGAGGAAGAGAACCCGCGTGAGCTCCGAGCCCGATAGCGTTCGCCTGCAGATACAGAGGTAATAGGAAGAACAGGAGAACCCAGAGGCCGCCAGGGCATAGTTATGGAATGGGAGAAACTCGTCCCAATGAAATTAATGAGAAACTGAATATGAAGCCATTTCAGTGGAACTTGGTTAATTCAAGAAAGAGAATACTGAATGAGCCCGAAAGAGATTTAATTGAGAATTGCGCATAAATACCCAGGAAAGATGGGAAAGTACCCCATGGTTTATGAAGTAACGAGTGGAGCAGACCAGCACGAAAATTCTATAAATATGAATGTGAAGTGAAATCAAGTGAACCAGATAAGAAGTGATATAATCCAACTGAGCAACCCCAGGATAGGGGAGAAAGCAAAGTCACAAGAAAATGTACCCAACTCAAGAAGGCCTGGATTACAAGAGTCAGAAAGGCATAAAAGCGCAAATGAAAGTATAAGAAAAAGTGTCAAAAAAGGAGTTCCGAATGACTGTCCATAAAGAAGGCATAAAACCCAAGTGCATTGGGAGTTACATGAACATATCAAGAAGGTGGCAAGAGACTATTCAAAGATATCATACTAAAGAGAACTTAGGAGTAAAGAAGAGACATTGCCATTAGAGACAACCAGGAAAGGCAAGATATTGTCCTGGTCTAATTTAAGTTAGTCGTAGGGTCAGTTAGAACTAGTTTTGGACCATTGACATATTCCTTTTGGGACTGCCTGACAAATGACGAGCACCTTTGTTTTTACATAGGCAGGGATACCCCTCTAGCAACAGGGAAAGATAGGCTTATCCTTATTATTTGAATAGACACCCTAAAAATGTCCTTCAAGTGCCCACCTCCTTCTTCCGACCCCCCACAGTGCTGTGACAATACCGACTCACAGCACAACACACAGTGACCACTTAAATCTGTTAGCGTCTGGGGAGTGCAACCAATTGGTTACCTTGGAGTGCAGACTTCACCAGCCAGTATCAACCTGAAGTTGTGGAAAGCAGTTGGTTGCTCAAGACCTCTCCATGCCACCTAGCCCCCCTTCTACTTCACCCCTCCCCCTCTACATTAAACTCCAGTAAATGATGTTGAAAACTCGACCCACAAATGCCTCCACTGTCGCCTCCTCTCTGGCCACCTGGATCCCTGCATCTCGCTCCTCGCGGGCACCATGGTCCTCCATGACACTGGAAAGAGGTCTCTGCTCCGAGGCCGGCCGCAATTTCCATGTTTGCCATCATTATTTTTCTTGGTTTGAACGTAAAAAATGAGCCGTGCGCCTCCGGTAGCCGTTTGTTAATCCTAAATCACTTGGTCCTTAGTACCCTGGGTGTCACCTGTGGCGGGTCGGAAGTAGGTGTCAGACACACTGAGGGCCTGTTGCCTTTCTTTTGATGAAACTGATAAGAAAAAGGCCTATCTTTCCCTATTGCTAAAGGGATCGCCCTGCCTATCCAAATTAACTAAAGATGCTTGTTTGTCAACATGAAGTCCAAAGTAATCATCCTCAGTCCAAAACCGAACTCTAACTGATCCTACCACTAATGTCAACAACTCAATATAGGCCAAAAGAATGTCTCTCTTCTCCTGCTCTTGGTTCCCTTTGTCTGCTTCCGAGCGGCTTTCTCTTCGGGTCCTGATTCTATTTCCTGCTTAGGGTTAGGATGGCGGGCCATTGCCGGCCATGTATGACTCCTGACGGGGCGTGGTTGCTACAATAATGCAAGGTCAGCGTAATGTTCAATGTTTAAGATGAAATCTCATAATTTGATGACTGGGAACTGCTTCATTCTGAGATCTCAACTCCCGCTTTCCTCATATCATTCTATGTGAACTTTGCTGTTTCATCATACTATTAGTACTGATAGTGATATTCCTCGTGTTACAGGATCTGAACTTTCAACTTTAGCGATAACATGATTATTCCCACGATTTCTACACAGTATTGTACATCGACACCCCCATGTTCAGCAAGGATGTAGGGCCTGTTGGCTAATTTATTTGATTTAGATCCGTCCAAAAGTGCCCTTCCCTGTTACAAAATATACTAAAAGAGCTTAAAATGAAATGTGTACTTTTATAGGGTAAGAAACCCATTGTCATCTATGGGAAATGGCTATTGGTAGTGTACCAGGTCCATTATCATCTATGGGATATGGCTATTGGTAGTGTACCAGGTCCATTATCATCTATGGGATATGGCTATTGGTAGTGTACCAGGTCCATTATCATCTATGGGATATGGCTATTGGTAGTGCCCCACAAGCGCATGCAATTCAAGCGGATAAGAAATCCATTATCATCTATGGGATATGGCTATTGGTAGTGCCCCACAAGCGTATGCAATTCAAGCGGATAAGAAATCCATTATCATCTATGGGATATGGCTATTGGTAGTGCCCCACAAGCGCCTGCAATTCAAGCGGATAAGAAATCCATTATCATCTATGGGATATGGCTATTGGTAGTGCCCCACAAGCGCATGCAATTCAAGCGGATAGGAAATCCATTATCATCTATGGGATATGGCTATTGGTAGTGCCCCACAAGCGCATGCAATTCAAGCGGATAAGAAATCCATTATCATCTATGGGATATGGCTATTGGTAGTGCCCCACAAGCGCATGCAATTCCTGCGGGTAAGACACCCATTATCATCTATGGGATATGGCTATTGGTAGTGCACCACAAGCGCATGCAATTCCTGCGGGTAAGACACCCATTATCAATTATGGGATATGGCTATTGGTAGTGCACCACAAGCGCATGCAATTCCTGCGGGTAAGAAATCCATTATCAACTATGGGATATGGCTATTGGTAGTGCCCCACAAGCACATGCCATTCCTGCGGGTAAGACACCTGTTATCATCTATGGGATATGGCTATTGGTAGTGCCCCACAAGCGCATGCAATTCCTGCGGGTAAGACACCCATTATCATCTATGGGATATGGCTATTGGTAGTGCACCACAAGCGCATGCAATTCCTGCGGGTAAGACACCCATTATCAATTATGGGATATGGCTATTGGTAGTGCACCACAAGCGCATGCAATTCCTGCGGGTAAGACACCCATTATCAATTATGGGATATGGCTATTGGTAGTGCACCACAAGCGCATGCAATTCCTGCGGGTAAGAAATCCATTATCAACTATGGGATATGGCTATTGGTAGTGCCCCACAAGCACATGCCATTCCTGCGGGTAAGACACCTGTTATCATCTATGGGATATGGCTATTGGTAGTGCACCACAAGCACATGCAATTCTTTTTATGCATTAAGTATATGGGTCTACAAGTCCCAGCCTTCAATGTGAAAAAGCGAGACAAGCTGAACACGTCACGCATGACTGTATGTACTTGGCAGATTTGGATTGCATGCTCGTATACGTGGGGGAGTGCATGGCTATGCCTGTGTGAATGCCTGACTATATGTGTGTTAGTGCTGAGTTGTGTGTGGGGAAAGTATGTGTTGACTTTACACATGAAAGGGGCAGTTGGCATAGTTATGACCCGAGTGCCAGCACATACCGTGCAAACTACCTGGACATAAGATGCCAATACCTAGCAAGTGATAAGAGTACCTGGCCAATCGCGTATGAAAGAAGAGAGAGAGAAAGAGAAAGTGCATGTGCTTATATTGGGAGTAAGGCTACATATCTGTGTGTGTATGAGAGACTAACTTTTGTGCTAGTAAGCCATATCTCGCAGTTAGCCTAATTGTGTAAGGTAGCCTTACCTTGCTTTTAGCATATTTGTGTTAGGCAGTCATATCTCGCATTTAGCCTACTTGTGTAAGGTAGTCTTACCTTGCTTTTAGCCTACGTGTGCTAGTCAGCCATATCTCGCATTTAGCCTAATTGTGTAAGGTAGCCTTACCTTGCTTTTAGCATATTTGTGTTAGGCAGTCATATCTCGCATTTAGCCTACTTGTGTAAGGTAGTCTTACCTTGCTTTTAGCCTACGTGTGCTAGTCAGCCATATCTCGCATTTAGCCTAATTGTGTAAGGTAGCCTTACCTTGCTTTTAGCACACTTGTGTTAGTCAGCCATATCTAGCATTTAGCCTAATTGTGTAAGGTAGTCTTACCTTGCTTTTAGCATATTTGTGTTAGGCAGTCATATCTCGCATTTAGCCTAATTGTGTAAGGTAGCCTTACCTTGCTTTTAGCATATTTGTGTTAGGCAGTCATATCTCGCATTTAGCCTACTTGTGTAAGGTAGTCTTACCTTGCTTTTAGCCTACGTGTGCTAGTCAGCCATATCTCGCATTTAGCCTAATTGTGTAAGGTAGCCTTACCTTGCTTTTAGCACATTTGTGTTAGTCAGCCATATCTAGCATTTAGCCTAATTGTGTAAGGTAGCCTTACCTTGCTTTTAGCATATTTGTGTTAGGCAGTCATATCTCGCATTTAGCCTAATTGTGTAAGGTAGCCTTACCTTGCTTTTAGCATATTTGTGTTAGGCAGTCATATCTCGCATTTAGCCTACTTGTGTAAGGTAGTCTTACCTTGCTTTTAGCCTACGTGTGCTAGTCAGCCATATCTCGCATTTAGCCTAATTGTGTAAGGTAGCCTTACCTTGCTTTTAGCATATTTGTGTTAGGCAGTCATATCTCGCATTTAGCCTACTTGTGTAAGGTAGTCTTACCTTGCTTTTAGCCTACGTGTGCTAGTCAGCCATATCTCGCATTTAGCCTAATTGTGTAAGGTAGCCTTACCTTGCTTTTAGCATATTTGTGTTAGGCAGTCATATCTCGCATTTAGCCTACTTGTGTAAGGTAGTCTTACCTTGCTTTTAGCCTACGTGTGCTAGTCAGCCATATCTCGCATTTAGCCTAATTGTGTAAGGTAGCCTTACCTTGCTTTTAGCACATTTGTGTTAGTCAGCCATATCTAGCATTTAGCCTAATTGTGTAAGGTAGCCTTACCTTGCTTTTAGCATATTTGTGTTAGGCAGTCATATCTCGCATTTAGCCTAATTGTGTAAGGTAGCCTTACCTTGCTTTTAGCATATTTGTGTTAGGCAGTCATATCTCGCATTTAGCCTACTTGTGTAAGGTAGTCTTACCTTGCTTTTAGCCTACGTGTGCTAGTCAGCCATATCTCGCATTTAGCCTAATTGTGTAAGGTAGCCTTACCTTGCTTTTAGCACACTTGTGTTAGTCAGCCATATCTAGCATTTAGCCTAATTGTGTAAGGTAGTCTTACCTTGCTTTTAGCATATTTGTGTTAGGCAGTCATATCTCGCATTTAGCCTAATTGTGTAAGGTAGCCTTACCTTGCTTTTAGCATATTTGTGTTAGGCAGTCATATCTCGCATTTAGCCTACTTGTGTAAGGTAGTCTTACCTTGCTTTTAGCCTACGTGTGCTAGTCAGCCATATCTCGCATTTAGCCTAATTGTGTAAGGTAGCCTTACCTTGCTTTTAGCACATTTGTGTTAGTCAGCCATATCTAGCATTTAGCCTAATTGTGTAAGGTAGCCTTACCTTGCTTTTAGCATATTTGTGTTAGGCAGTCATATCTCGCATTTAGCCTAATTGTGTAAGGTAGCCTTACCTTGCTTTTAGCATATTTGTGTTAGGCAGTCATATCTCGCATTTAGCCTACTTGTGTAAGGTAGTCTTACCTTGCTTTTAGCCTACGTGTGCTAGTCAGCCATATCTCGCATTTAGCCTAATTGTGTAAGGTAGCCTTACCTTGCTTTTAGCATATTTGTGTTAGGCAGTCATATCTCGCATTTAGCCTACTTGTGTAAGGTAGTCTTACCTTGCTTTTAGCCTACGTGTGCTAGTCAGCCATATCTCGCATTTAGCCTAATTGTGTAAGGTAGCCTTACCTTGCTTTTAGCATATTTGTGTTAGGCAGTCATATCTCGCATTTAGCCTACTTGTGTAAGGTAGTCTTACCTTGCTTTTAGCCTACGTGTGCTAGTCAGCCATATCTCGCATTTAGCCTAATTGTGTAAGGTAGCCTTACCTTGCTTTTAGCACATTTGTGTTAGTCAGCCATATCTAGCATTTAGCCTAATTGTGTAAGGTAGCCTTACCTTGCTTTTAGCATATTTGTGTTAGGCAGTCATATCTCGCATTTAGCCTAATTGTGTAAGGTAGCCTTACCTTGCTTTTAGCATATTTGTGTTAGGCAGTCATATCTCGCATTTAGCCTACTTGTGTAAGGTAGTCTTACCTTGCTTTTAGCCTACGTGTGCTAGTCAGCCATATCTCGCATTTAGCCTAATTGTGTAAGGTAGCCTTACCTTGCTTTTAGCACATTTGTGTTAGTCAGCCATATCTAGCATTTAGCCTAATTGTGCAAGGTGCATAAATGGAACCCAGGATTTAGACATTGTTGTTTGTTCAATGAACCCATTTCTCCTTTCGCACACACTGCACCTTTCCAATTTAGGGGAAGGCACAGGCTCATTCCACACACCATGCACTCACATATAACACAAACACTATTGCACATCACCTCTACCATAAGAGTGAAGCTATTTTTAACAACAAAATGTGTACTGTAGCTTTCCCACATAACTCTCACCTTAAACCCAATCCCCCCCTTTAGTCCATAGTTTACCTCTGCTGCGCCCATACACACTCCATATAGACATGGGTGACTAGCAGGGTCTTGGCCACCCTCATATAACATTAATGGCTGAAATTCACACGCATAATAGCACCTCCCAAATTTTTAGACTCCTTTTCCACCGAGAGCATTCAACCAAAAGCGCGTTAGGTGCATAATTATGGTGAAATGTGCTCTAAAAAATGTCAAAATGAATGAATGAAGAGAGAGCGAGAGAGAACGTGCCCATGTGTGTATATTGGGAGTATGTGGATTTATCATGATATTATAGGTTATGTATGTTATTGGGCACTTGTATAGCGCCTTTTACTATTGGTATGATTCCAAAGCGCTGTGGGTTGAATGCCCTGGGGGACCATGGTCCAGGTCAGTGGAGAGAGTAGTGTAGTAAATAGTGCTTACGTGCGCTCTGTGTGTGTGCTGCCAGGGCGGATAAAGTGGTGTGTAGCTGCATTCTAGTGCTATGCGTGGTGCAGTGGTTGTGTGAGATCAGTGGAATGTGTGCAGAAATGTCAATTGGACTTGGGTAGCTACATTCTGATGGCAGCAGAGTTTGTTAATGGGATTATGTGGGCAGCCAGGCCGATTTTCGTGGGGTATAGCTGCATTCTAAAGACTGTTGAGGTTATCATGAAGGTGTGTAAGTATGTGTGCAGTTAGGCCGAATTAATCAAGGGTTATAGCTGTATTCTATCATTTGTTGGTGCAGAGGAGAGAGTTAGCATATTGTTGTGTTTGAGTGTTTGTGTGGATTTGAGGGGGACCTTGTTCCTGACGAGTTTCCAGTGCCTGTCGAGGGGATGAAATCTCCCTTTGGGTTTGGCTATTAGGCTGGTTCTCCCTGAGTCTCATTGGGTCTGCAATTGCTTAATCAGCGTTGTCTGTTGGATGATGACAACAACATCTGGCCCAATTCATATCATTTTAACACAGGTGCTGGATAGGCCCTCGTCAGTAGTTTTGCTAGCTACATTCCCAGCAAGGTAGGATTACCAAAGATATAAGTGCTAGTAGGCCATTGGTATGAAGTTTCGCTTCAAGATTTCCATATGAGTAAGATCTGCAAGGATGGCCAGCTCCTGGACTGATAACGTAGTGCATATCTGGAGGGAGTAATGACACGTGAGTGTGTGTGTGTACACATGATGCGGAGTAGCTTGGCATGCCGTAGCAGTACCTGCCTTAACAATGACAATACATTGCATTCAGTCTTAGTATCCAGGGGACATAGGCATATGCTCATTATGTATTTTGAGTGTAGTTGTAATTGACATTTGGATTCTATGTCTAGAGGCCATTTTTTCTAAGGGTGTCTTCCTGCTGGTGATCAACAGTAGACTGTTTCCCCAAATGATGGCCATGTACCTATTGTAATGGGCATTGCCATATGGTTGTCACTTCTTGCATTTGTTCTTTGGGTGAATGCGGTTTTTTCAAGCAGTCTCATGGTGAAAGGATGTTGCCAGTGATCTAGGGACTGGATGCCCACATATGATGACAATACTGGGGACATGGCTAAGCACCAGAAAATATCATATCAGTACCAGGCACATTGAAAATAGAAAGTACCTGGGCATCTTATGGCACTATCCTGGCATAATATGCCAATATCGGTATGCCTAGTAGGCCAAATGATGGCATATGTGGCATATGGAGAGAGTACCAGCATATTAAGCCAATTTATGGCATTTGAGTGCTATACATGGCCCAGCTGTTAGGGCTAACTCTGCATATGGTAACATTCCTTCACTACAAAAGAGGTACAGCCCTATATACAACACACCAACCATAGATTCATCCATTCATACAACCAAACATGTACAAATCATGCACCAAAAAGCTAAACAAACTGCAACATACAAAACACATCTTCATATTCTCCGCCAATGCACTCATATGGACACATCAAAACACATTTACTCAAAGAAGCCAAACCATTTCACTGTGCCAACGCTTGTTTTTTCTTTCTTTTCACAGCAACCATGAGCCGGAAGGTTGTACGCACAAGCAAATTTCGTCATGTCTATGGGCAGGCGGTGAAGGCAGACCAATGCTATGATGACATCAGAGTATCGCAGACCACGTGGGACAGCAATTTCTGCACCGTCAATCCCAAGTTTGTGGCAATGATTGTGGAGGCCAGTGGTGGCGGCGCCTTCATGGTCTTGCCACTGTCGAAGGTGAGTGAGTACGCGGGGCAAATCTCCAATCTTCAAAGTGATACCCCTCCCCAAGTGTCCTACTTTATCAGCGTGCCCTGGGAGACTGTGAGGAAGGCCTAGCCCCATTCGTCTGACACTTTCTCCAGCCTTTGTGACCACTCCCCTGAGAATATCCATTCATCGATTTCCTCCCAAGCTGGAAACAGCAGATCTTTGTGACTTCGATGATTTCTTATGTGATAAGGAGGAATACATATTTGAAAGACGTGAGCAGAGGACTCAAAGATTACAAGTTTGAAAAAGTTAGTAAGAGGTGGCGCAAGGTTGAGGAAAAGATAGGCTGGAACTCATGGATCCAAACTTTGCCCCATCAGGCTCCCTCTTCACTGTGTCGAGTTAACCGAGGTGCTAGCCCCATGAGGACCGTCCAACTATTATGGCTTGATAACTGACGATGCCTTTTGGACTAACCCACAGAAATCATAGTTAAACCCAAGGGCGAAGTAATACCAAATACCACTTAAATGCGAGAGAGAACACAAGTGGAAACAAAGAGCAGCTCTCCAGGAGCCTTGACTGCCTGCCATGATCCAATCTTAGAACATGAAAGGGGAGACAATGAAGGGAAATTGAATGGCAAACAATGGACACAAGAAGCCTTATCCCTAATGTTCACACATTGTTGCCCATGAATTATGGGAGGAGTGAAAATGCTGGTATGTCTGAGGGACAAAATAGGGCCAGTGGTGATCCAAATGCGTGGCGTGAAAAAAACGAAATAGGGCGAGATCACTGTATAGATAAGCAGTGTACCAGCCATTTGTATTCCCTTAAGATAGACAAACACTTCCAGTAAATGAAAATGGGATAAAATGATTCCCAACAAAAATAGAAAATGAAGGGTGCATGGGTGCATATCCAACCACACAGCTCTACAGAAATATTCTGATCGGTGGTACCAAGTAACGGAGCGGTAGCACTGAAAATCACACTATTATCAGTACTGCCTGATCAGTGGCGTAACACAAAATGTGGGGGCACACCAGTAAGCTGTTATAAGCCTCCTCCCCAAGCTCAACAAAGCACAGGGAGTGCCACACTCTGAGACGGCCTGAACCACCAGGCATGCACAATGCCCACAATGATCATGATGGTGAAGGGGCACACGGACACTGCACTAGGTGAAAGATGTAAGTATGTTTTTGTTAATGAAAGCTAAAATCTTTCACCAAGTATAGAAACAAGGGCCAGTGCTGGGGCCCTGGCACTCAAATGTACCAGCCACCAGTTACAGCTGGTGAACATTTTAATTGGAGGGGTGTAAATATGTGCCTCAACTATGCAAGTGCAATCGAGCATAGCGACGGAGCCCGAACCAACGAAAGAGGTGTGCCCTCTCCCTCGCCCCCAATACAAAAAAAAATGTGAATAGTGGTTTTAAATGATATATTATATAGCACACTTTCTGGGGGGGAAATTGGGTAAAAAACCAGTCCGTTTGCAATGAATTTTGCAGGGTAACTCATGAAAAAATGCAATAGATTCAAGTCCCCAATAGTGCACTGGAGCATTTCCCAACACATGTTCATGCCTTTCCCCACAATATATGCCATTAAAAAAAAACTTTTATGCTGGCTGTGTCCATATATTTCCATGCTGGCTGCAGCAATATATGCCAGTATTACATGAGTATGTTCTTGTATGGGAGTACTCCCATAATGCCAGTAATGATACTATAAGAATCTGCAAATCTATGCTAGTACCTCCATGTAAGAGCATACTCCTGTTTGCTTTGCCATTAAAAATGCCATGCCACAATAGAAAAACATGCTCAGTTTAGACACATAAGAACATGTGTCATGCTTTGTTTATCATAAATGCCCAGTAAATAAATGTCATGCCATGTGAAGAAATGGCTAGACTGGCTGTACCAAAATGCCAGTTTAGTCACATAATAACAGTTATCATGCTTGCTTGCTTGCTTGCTTTATCATAGGTGCCCAGTACAACATGTCATGCCACAGTAAGAAATGGCTAGACTGTCTGCACCAAAATGTCAGTCCAGCGATATAATAACACTCATCAAGTTAGCTTTGCCTAAAAATGCAAGCAAAACCTGGCATATCACTTTAAGGAAATGTCAACAATGTTCAATTACACCCTGGGCCTCCCAGCCCCTCGCATGCACACAATCACATTCATACCTATTCACACACCAGTCTCTCACCCAGCTCACTTTTTCAACTTTTCTCACATTCACTAGCACAAGCACACAGAACATTCCCACTACACTCTCTGCATGGTCACCTACCGTAAACATTCACACACTCACAAAATCACATACCCATTCACCCACCAGTCACTCACCACCCATGCACGTCTCTCACATTCACTCACACTGCATTCTCCAAACATGCTTCCACTGAGAACATCCACACACACTGGCTTCTCATTTACGTGACAAGCGCACTCACCCCCATATGCAGTTGTGCGTGCGTGCGTGCGTGCATACACATATGCACCACCGACATGCACAATACACGCATACACAAATGACACAACACATACACATATACAAAAAACAAATGTACCTTTTTCCAGTGGCAGCTTCAGTCCACCAAAGTCGATGCTCTGTCCCTCTGCAAGCCTCCGGCTCCCGAGTTCCACACAGCCAGCAACCAGTAATCAGGGAGCGATTCCTGGTCCTGTCTGACATGCACAGGGGAGCTGAAGATAGTGCAGCCCTTGCCCATGTTGGGGGAGGGTTGGGCCGGTCACCCCCCTACCCCTAACCCTGCGCATGGAGCAGGGGTCCCCCGCACCACAGAGTCTGCGGCAGCCCCCACTATGCCACTGTGCCTGAACTGAGGAGAAACTTTATGGAAAAAACACCTTTAATGTCATGAATTACAATGTAATCCAAAGAAGCATTGATTACAAAAAGATATCAATTTTTGAGTGAAAATGTATGTTCACCTGCCTAAAAATATTGACAACATTGGGAAGGAGAATTAATACTTTTTACTCACTTAATCATTTTACTCCCAACTTCAAAAAATAGAGACTATAATATTAACACTAGGAAATCTTTTCTGGAGCGCTGACAAGTATGTGAAGAAACAAATGGCTGCGTCACCATATCAATCATTTCAAAAGTGAACTTGACTGCTCCCTTCCCGCCTTATCCTGCTGTTGTGGACAAGTAGTTGACAGGCACACGTGCACTAAAAAGTTCGCCATAGGCAAAATGCACAGAAATCTCGCCTCATTCAGTTGCTGGGGTCTTTGTTCTGAGAGCACCTAATTCCTATCAAACCTCGTTCCTAGCCACCTAGAGAGTTTAGTGAACCCCAGGAAATGGGGCAACCATTGTTTTAAAACAGCAGATTATATCGTAGATGGTGTATTATTTAATGATGTGTGTCCGTATTGTCTCCTGTATACAGTGCTTTAAGTGGGGTAAGAACTCGAGGGGGGGGGCTCGTTTTGGGGCGTGGTTTTCATTGTGGGCGTGGCCTAAAAGTGCACAAATCATAGTAAGGTGCTCAAACAAATATATAAATGTATGTGAGCATTTATATGTTTGTATGCGTACTACTATGGTTTGTGTACTTTTCAAGCCATCGTTTATAAACGTAGCAATGTTACATATTTCTATGTTTATAAAAGGTGGCTTGAAAAGTGCACAAACCATAGTAAGTTACGCACACTTGTGTGCTTACTTTACTATGGTTTGTGTACTTTTTTAAGCCACTTTTTATAAACATAGACATTTGTGACATGTTTCTATGTTTCTAAAAGATGGCTTGACACGTAAACAATTTTAGGCATCTTTTATAAAGCTTTGCCGATGGAGAAAGGCGCCTCGGGCTCAGTGATCTCTGCTCAGAGCACATAGATCACAGAGCCCGAGGCGTCTTTCACCCTCTGCGAACCCGCGGGCTCCGTGATTTAATCTGCATATTAGATCACAGAGCCTGCGGGTTCACGGGGGTCAGTGACCTTGGGAGGGCAAACAAAAGGACAGTAACTTCCTCTGATGACCCTGATGAGGGGTCATGAGAGGAAGTTACACTGACTGACATAAGTGCCGCCAGCCTCAGCGTCACTGTGGCTGGCTTGCACTTCTGTCAGCTTGCCTGACATAATGGCGTGCGCATCTCCCATCGCGGCTGCGGCCGCAGCGAGATAATGCGTCCGCCAATGTTGTGTGAGATCGGGGGGCCCCGGCAGGGCCCCGGCTCAGCCCCACTTTCTGGAGACTGCTGGGGCCCAGCCCCGGCATGCCCCGGCCCACTTAAAGCACTGCCTGTACATACAGGTCAGATCGCATAGCGAGTAAATCGCTCGTTTTGACATCTGTGCAGAGCCTGCTGACGCAGGTTCGAATCGCGGTAGGGCCAAACTCAGCCTTTTATCCTTCCTTGGGTGATAAATGAGCACCACACACCGTGGGTAGTCATACGCAGTGCTCAGATGCCTGAGGGTTCATAGCGCTTTATAAATGCAAATAATAATAATAATAATAATAATAAATAGTAATTTTAACCCATCAAAGGGCGAAAGTTTATGTAATAAAAACTTGATTTCACATGACGCCCACTCTCTTGTAAATAGCATACTGTCTTCCTTCCTAAGGCTCCGTCGCTCTCCAGCTAGGTGCGTGGTACACAGTAAAACAGAAAGAGAACAGAATGGCACACGGGTCAGGGCGGGCAGCCCACAGCCGTCAGACTTGCACTCCCCTTCCAACGCTTCGCCTGGTATCTTTGGAAGGCTGAGCTGCAGGTCCACAGGCCCTGGCTGGGGTTTAGCACGGTGCACCCTCCACCAGGCTGACCCTCACCCCAATGCATAGCAGCCATAGCTCATGTGGTAATGTAAAAAACCTGGAAACTCCGAGGGAGCCGTTCTTGAGGGGAAATGTCCTTACCAGGAGAAGCCCTGCTTTTGCATGTCACCAAGAAGGTGGTCACCTCCAGATGCGCTGGGGCTGTTCCCCTGGTGGCAACATTCCAGGTGCGGGTCATAAAGCAGGCCCACGGCATCAATGAAGCCTGAGTTGGTGGCGGATAGCCTCGTACTCTTCAGCGTCCCCTTCCTGCTACATGAACATAAAAGAGGGACCATCACACACGCTGGTTCTTCTGCGGTTTCGCCTGCGTCCCATCTGCACTGAACGTGCAGTACTAATACTTGCTCTGCTACAGTCCTGATACTTCGATCCCTTCCTCTCCACATCAGGCACAAACTCACTCAGCTGTCTTACTGGGGTTGTGACATGCAGACCTCACAAAGATTTCTTCAGCAGGTGCGTTACGGCACAGTGGTTTGGGCCCTGCTCCGTGCTGGCTGTCTACCCATTCCTGACGCAAGCGCCTTGTGATGCTCTAGTAGTGTTAAAGAGACGGGGAGATAAGGGTCGAACACCACCTCGTTAAACTCTGCACAGTTGAGCGTTCATGGCTGGCTTTTGCCCGTACATGGCGCTCCGCCGCCAACCTGCACAGGAAGTGCGCCGCCCCACAAAAGAGGAAGTGGTTGTGGGCTAGGAAGGTGTCGCAGAGCAGGAGGGTTTGGGAGTCCCAGGCGAGGGTAAAGAGCATCACCAAAAAAGGAGTGCCTGGAAACAGGCAACGCGCCTCGCGCAGGCTAGGAGGGGGAGGCCCAATCATAAGGATAAAATATGCAGGCAGATGTCATGATGTCACAAAGGCTTTCCACCAACAGTTCACGAGGCCCCTAATCATGGGGAGAGACTAGGCTATGTTATGTTATTTGATATTCGTATAGCGCCTACCGCCACTCTCATGGGTCCTCTTAGAGTTGTCGCTGCCCCTAATGATGGGCACATTTATTTATTTATTTATAGAGCGCACCTAACCCTCGGGTATCTGGGCACATAACGTAATTGCACATTCAGATTACATGACAGGCAGGTAAGAAACAGTACAGGGTAGTTGTTGCAAGTGCATGGTTCTGATGCCAGTGCAGCTGGAGATTTCAGTGATATTAATTATAGAGACTAGGATGTCGCTTGTGAGAGAGGTTAGGATATCAGCCCCTAGGAAAAGGCGCTCATGATGGCTGGGGTTCAGCATCGAAAAACGGGTATCCATAGATTTCACTGAATCTAATTTCTTCAAAAAAAATGTTGTTCAAATTGGTAAGGTAAGTAGGTAAGTATTAAAAGATAGATGGGGTGGGGTAAGGGGTCAGGATAAGGTAGGGGGAAGTGGAGGGTCTGGGGGTCTCCCCCCACATAAAAAAAACAAATTTGACAAAAAGAAAATTCAAAGAGTTCTCCTTTAGGTGAAGTGGATTCGGTGAAATCACAGATATCCCGAAAAACGCACAGTCAAGTTACCACAATTACTTTCATCGGCCCAACATGCCATGCACACATAGCATTACTCATAAAAATTATACAAATGTATGGGGATGAAGTCTTTTTACCATGCTTTGGGTGAAAGCACTGTGTAAATAAAGCAAATAAAAAGAAAAAATGGGTATTAGTGCTGTTTTATGTGTGCAAGAAGTAGTTTCCACACATCTCTGTAACTGTAAATGTAATCACCAGGTATTTAGGGCCTGTGTAAGTACTTGTGGTGACTCGACAGCACGTTTTATGAGGTCACACATGATTGACATTGGTCAAGATGATACAAATGTTGATGAAAGTTAAAATAGCAAAATAATAGCGGTTATGGTGACACAAATAAAGGGACATGGTTATGTTGTCACAATTGATATAAGCAGTCACAATAATAATAATACAGATAATAATAATGGTTCTATGTTATTAGATTGGCAGGGTTTTTCTTCGCTGAGATTTTTGTTGAATATTTTCGGCCGAAAAAAATCATCACATTCTTTTTTTACTATTTGGGGGCTCCCCCAAGCCCTTTTCCCTGTTATCTAGTCACTATTCCCTGCACGGCCGACCCTTTATATCCCATTGCTTCCTCCCTTCTCACCCCCCATATTTTTCAATTCATTTTTTGGGCCGAAAATGTTCAGCAAAAAACTCAGCAAAAAAAAAGCCTGCCGATGTAACACTGTTGTACCAATAATAATATCAGGTTTCTATATATCGCTCCATGCTGGATTCCTCCTTCTTCAATGCTTTGTAACAGTAGCTGCCATGATTGCACTGTGTATTGGTGCTCAATTTATCAACCTCAGAAGGGTGAATGGCTCAGTCAGCACCGCCAGGTTTCGAACTTGCAGAGTGCACGTTGCTCTATGCCAGAGGCAAGCATTTTAACTCCTGGGCTATCCTCCAGAAAAGGGTATTCGCATAATTGTCCTAAAACATTTGACCGAATTATTGTGACCTTTTTTTTGGTCTAATTTAATTAAATATATATATATATATATATATATATATATATATATATATATATATATATATATATATATATATATATATATATATATATATATATATATTGAGACAAAAAGAGGAAAGAATGAACCGCACTCTCCGCGGTCAATTGAAAGACCACAATCAATGAAAAAATAGCACAGCTCACAACACAGTATGGGTCTGGAGGTATTTAATGTTACCAAAAAAGAAAAAGTACGAAATACGGCTGAAAACCAGTAGCAAAAACAGAGGCAAGACGCCCGTGAACACGACCCGCACACAACGCGTTTCGCACTCGACTGAGTATATATATATGGGATGGGTAAGGGTATAGATTAGGTTGAGGGGAAATTGGGGGATTGTGCGGGGTATCCCCGTGCATTTTAGACCAAAAAAAGGTCAAATACATTTGATCAAATGTGATTCGGTCAAATGTTTTAGGTCAAATAGATCCAAACCCCAGAAAAGGGATGGCCAAACGTTTTCATGACACCAATGATAGAGGTTATGATGCAACTATGTATGCAGACAAATAGATGTATCATGCATACATGATGACCAAGGTTGACAATGTGATGAACGAAGGCCAAATGCTATGATGTCACCAATAACAGCCGGATGCTATGACTGCACTAATTGTCGAGAGAGATTATGTGCTCACTAATGGTAACCAGAGTTTATGATTAACTTCTTTGAGGAGATGGTGTCCGCAGCCAATTCTAAATTTTGACTGTCTGAGCACCACAGAAATTTCTGCAAACAATCAAGACTTTCTGTTTGAAGGTCTGTGGTGTGCAACCAGAACCCAATGGGGACCGTTGAGAAAGAAGTCAGTAAGGGAATCCCTTGGCTGGACTGAGACCTAGAACAGCACGACTGGCCCTCCAAAAACATTTTATCGTCCAATCAAGTAAAAGATATTCTATTTGATAATATTAATGCATCTTACCATATCTATTCAACAATTGTAGTTCTATGCCTGTGATGGCAATCATCTTGGAGGCTATAAATCAATTTATATCACAAGATGTTTCAGGGTTTAACCCCATCGGGAGAAATGTATCTGTAAGGAATACACAAATTCGAAACTTGTATAACTCCAGGCTAAAATCTCATCTCTTTACTACTACTAAAATTCTATACTAGAAGAAAAACTAGGCGATACTTCGAACTCAGGAATCTTTCAACATACCCCAGCAAGGTGCGATATATCCTGTACTGATTAGCGAATTCCATATGTCATTTGAAACCCACCAATAAATCTTGGTATCTGCTCCATTGCATAATTTTCATTTTTTTACACACCCAAACTGGGTTCGCGGACAAATTGATCCCTGTTTGAATAGGTCCACACCCCTCAGCAAAATGGAGCAAGACCTTACAATCCATTGAGGCTAGAATACCTTGAAGATCACAAAACAAAGACTGCTGTAGTGGATAAAGAATTTTCTGGAACAAACTTAGCTTTGCGATATTTACGAAGACCTGCCACGACAGGATGCCAAATTCATGTCTTACCGCCACAAAAGGAAGTGATAACGGAAGTGGTCTTCCCCTGTGCCCTCTTCTGAAGCCAGAAACCTTGGTGTCATCTTCGACTCCTCCCTCTCCTTCCTCCCTCACACTCAGGACATCACCAAGAAGTCTCACTTTCAGCTCTTCCTTCTCAGAGGAATTCTCCCTTTTCTCACTTTCCACCAGAGACTCAATGTGACCCAAACCCTGGTTCTATCTATTCTATTCTAGAGAATTTTTATATAGCGCCAACACGCCCGCAGCCCTCAGGGCGCTGACAAAGAAACAGGGGGCACAAAGAGAGTCCTGGATCAGTAAAATAGAGTCAGTGTGAGAGAGAATGGTTCCTAAACTCCCGCTCCAACAAACAGATATGTCTTCAGGGCTTTCTTGGACTGGGCAATTGACGGGAGTTGTTTAAAAGACTGTGGAAGGTCATTCCATTGTAATAGCCTCCTCCTGAGTCTACCATCTTCCACTCTGCGACCCCTCCAGCTAATCCAGATTAGGGTAGTGAGTCTTTTCCTTGTCCTTAAACCCAGGGACCGCATCTCTCCTGCACTAAAAAGTCTTCACTGGCTCCCAGTTGCTGCACAGATTAAATTCAAATCCCTCTGCATCATCCACAAGGCTGTCTGGGCCCGGGGACCACACTGTCTTCAACTTTATCTCTATAAATACTCTCCACCTAGATTACTACGCTCCTCTGGCTCTAACTCTCTGTGCGTAAAGCGTTTTGCTAAACAGAGGGCTGCTTGTTGTTGTCCGCTTTCCTCAGCTGGCTCCCTCCTATAAAACAACCCCCCTCTTCGCATTGAGCAGGATCTTCTTAAATTCCAGACGCTCATTAAGACTCCCCTCTTTAACTCCTCATTTGCTTCTCCTATCCCCTGCTAATCCCACAGTTGCTGCAATTGGGTGTCCTGGGCCTTTATGCATCCTCAGGGCCCTGACCTCCCTCACCCAATCGGCCCAGCTCCTGTCTATCTGCACTTGCACTTAGACCCTCTGCCCTATTGGCTTGTACTTACACCCCTCGCGGCTCCAGCCCGTGTTGCACTCAACATTCCTAGCACTTCATATGTGATTCACCCATGAGCTCAGAGCCCACAGCAATGACCCCCTGCCTTCTTCCTTGCTGGACTTGTACGTTCTGAATACTCACAAGGCATAGTAGGTTCATCCTTTGCTCCTCTTTCCCCCCACTGTTCTTATTTTATTGTGTTTTTAATGTATTTTAATATATTCCCACCCCTGCTCCCTCCCTTGCCATGTGGGCGCTTTGAAGCAGTATTTTCTTATTGTATAAGCACCTAAAAAGTAAACAATAAATAAATAAGATCCAACAGTGTCTTCCAAAATAACCCTTCAATCCTATCTAAGGGCCTTCCAGTTCAGACAGCAGAGCTCCAGCCCATATAACTACTGGCTGTGATGTTAGCACAGTGAAATATGAAAGTCATATTTCACTGCAATGATGTCACTCGCAGTCATACATTTACCTAATGCCGTTGTCCCAGATCAGACACTCTGCAGCCTCTCTTAACCTCACTCACAGCAGCTCAGAGCATGCCTCCTGTCCACTCGCTCACAGGCCGTGCTGAACCAAGAAATATGGGATTCCTTATGCTTAGAGAAAAGAACCCTACGTTTTCTCCGAAATGCAGCAAGCGCTGATAGACACCAATATACAACATAAAACTGTGCATGAGAAACTATCAACCAAGGAACAATATAGACTGTTACATGCTTGACTATCAATTACAAGGAAATATTACACCTCGGGATTTGAACCCCTAATTGATAGTCACTCATGTACATGTCTATATAGTTTATGCAGTTACTAATGACAGAAGTTATTATCCCACTGACAAGAGATATGTTGTGTCTAATGAAGAATCTACGTAAAGAAACCATTATGGGTGGACAGAGGTCATCATGTAACTAATGGTAGACAATCAGAGGCAGTGGTGTCACTAATCATGGTGGATATTAAAATCTCACTATTGATAGAATTTGTGATGTGTCTAATGATGGACAGAGGTGAGGATATTAGAATAGTGAGGGTTTATATCCCAAATAATACATGGATGCTTTGATGTCAGAAGATATATCTTATACCATGGAACGTTTATGATGTTATCGACGGCGTCTGTCCACCCTATTGACGGACAAAGATTGTGATATTACTAATGATAAATAGAGGACATGATGTCCAAAATAATGGATGTTACTAATGATGAAACTTGAACCCTTTTAAAACTTTAGTAAGTCCTTATATAAAGTAGAAGCTAAGCTTTCTACAAAAGTAAATAAAATTGACATTAGAGTGGAAAAAGCCAAATAGAAAAATGGAATCTTGGAAAACGCTGGGAATAAAAACAGTGAGGTTCCTTATATCTCCTCGCACAGTATTTAAACTGATGACATTTCTACTTGGATATGATGCCATTTTTCCATTGTGGCACTGGCACCGCTTTAAATATCGGACACAAATATTTGCCTACTGTGCATCCATAGGTACTATCGCATGCAACATTTTTTGATCTGCACATAAATTATTTGCTACTGAGAAATGCTCCTGTGTACCGTTGCCGATTTACGTATGAAGTATTGTAATATCTCAATTGATATAACTAAAGAACTGTCTATAAATCCTGTGGGTTTAATAAATCAACAGTGCTATAAAATGTACCATTTCAATCTGATTTTTTTTTTTAAATGGCACCTTCTTGGCTTCAAAACACCCTACAACGAGCCCTGCTCCAAACCCTCCTGAACCCCGAGTCGCGCAACTGCTGGTGGTGGGAAATGCTCACAGGCACATTCACTAGCTCACATCTACCCCAGTACAAACAAATCTAAAACGTTTCAGCCTTCGATTGCAACTCCGGCAAAGTTCAATTCTAAGGGTCTATGCATGCAGCTGAACATGCTGTGAAATGGAATACCTCTGCCTCGCCTATTTATTATAAAGACTAAAATACCCCATACTCTACAATCAAGACCTCTTGATGTGGTTGAATCCTGTACTTGCCTGGGCGTCCCCAATATGTCGAGTCCTAGATACGATTATCATGGCAACATCGTAGTCCCAAGAGTTTTAAGGAAATTGTTGGTTAGGAAAAAATATACTGGCAATAAGGGTGGCAATAATGTTGAGGGACTCGTCGACATTTATAAGACAAGCATTGTTCCTGCCATTTTGTATGATTTAGTGGTCCTCTCCGAACAAAATAGGAGGTGTATTGATAGATTAGAGCATGGGTGCACAACATACGGCCCGCGGGCCAGTTGCGGCCCGCCATGCCGTTTTGTCCGGCCCGCAAGGCACAAAGACGTTCCTAATGGAGGGCGGCCCGCAAGCAGCATCGGCCGCCCTCCTTAGGAAAGTCTTTGTTGTCTTTCGGGCCGGACAAAACACTGGCCCTCATTGGTTCAGTGCACACGAACCACGCAGCTCCTATGAGCCACGTAGTGCGTGTGTGCTGCACCAATGGAGTGCCAGCACTACGGCTGGCGTGGCCAGTAAGGCTTGATGCCGGAAGGCATTTCAGCCTTGCTTGCCACGCCAGCCGTAGTGCCAGAATACTCGCCAGCATTGCAGCACGTCTGGTTAAGTACATGGTGGGGGTGGAGGGGGGCTGTATGTTTGTGTGTGTGTGTGTCTGTCTCGGGTCCGTCCTGACTGTCTTTTTTGTTTTTGTATGTATGTTGAGATGCGGAGGTGGGGGGGTGTGTATGGGTGTGTTTGTATTTGTATGTCTGCAGTGTATGTTGAGATGCAGGGGTGGGGGGGGGTCGGGTCTGCTTGAATGTGTTTGTGTGCAAGTGCAGTGTGTGTTGAGATGCGGAGAGGGTGTGGGGGTCGGGTCTGCCTGAATGTGTTTGTGTGCAAGTTCAGTGTATGTTGAGATGCGGGGGTGGGGTGTGTGTCGGGTCTGCTTGAATGTGTTTGTGTGCAAGTGCAGTGTGTGTTGAGATGCGGAGAGGGTGTGGGGGTCGGGTCTGCCTGAATGTGTTTGTGTGCAAGTTCAGTGTATGTTGAGATGCGGGGGTGGGGTGTGTGTCGGGTCTGCTTGAATGTGTTGGTGTGCAAGTGCAGTGTGTGTTAAGATGCGGGGCTGGGGTGTGTGTCGGGTCTGCCTGAATGTGTTTGTGTGCAAGTGAAGTGTATGTTGAGATGCTGGGGGGGGGAAGTTGGAGGGGTCGGGTCTGCCTGAATGTTTGTTGTTGTTGTGTGCACGTTCAGTGTATGTTGAGATGTGGGGGGTGGGGGGTCCGGGTCTGTATGCGTGCATGCTTGTGAGTTTGTTTGGTGAGTTGGGGGTTGGGGGGGTTCGGGTCTGTATGGGTGCATGGTATATGCTTGTGGGTTTGTGTGCTGAGTTGGGGGTGGGGGGTTCGGGTCTGTATGGGTGCATGGTGTATACTTGTGAGTTTGTATGCAGGGGTGGGGGGGTTGGGGTGTGTATGAGTATGTATGCATGGTGCATACTTGGTGGCATGGGGCATAGTGTTTGCATGTGGCGTGGGTGTCTTGGGGCATAGTGTTTGGTCGGGGAGTGGGGGCTAGGGGGCATAGTGTTTGCTTGAGGGGTGGGTGTCTTGGGGCATAGAGTTTGCATGAGGGGTGGGTGTCATGGGGCATAGTGTTTGGTCGGGGAGTGGGGGCTATGGGACATAGTGTTTGCATGAGGGGTGGGTGTCATGGGGCATAGTGTTTGGATGAGGGGTGGGTGTCTTGGGGCATAGTGTTTGCATGAGGGGTGGGTGTCATGGGGCATAGTGTTTGGTTGGGGAGTGGGGGCTATGGGGCATAGTGTTTGCTTGAGGCGATGGGTGTCTTGGGGCATAGTGTTTGCATGAGGGGTGGGTGTCATGGGGCATAGTGTTTGGTCGGGGAGTGGGGGCTATGGTGCATAGTGTTTGCTTGAGGGGTGGGTGTCTTGGGGCATAGTGTTTGCATGAGGGGTGGGTGTCATGGGGCATAGTGTTTGGTTGGGGAGTGGGGGCCATGGGACATAGTGTTTGCATGAGGGGTGGGTGTCTTGGGGCCTAGTGTTTGCATGAGGGGTGGGGGCCATGGGGCATAGTGTTTGCATGAGGGGTGGGTGTCATTGGGCATAGTGTTTGCTTGAGGGGGGTGTCATGGGGCATAGTGTTTGCGTGAGGGGGGGTGTCTTGGGGCATAGTGTTTAATAAAAATAAGGGGTTGAAAAAGCCTCCTGCCACGCCACGCCTACCGCCCCACCCACATTTACTTTTCGGCCCACTATAGCCATCATGTAGGGTACTTTCGGCCCTCTGTCAAAATCAGTTGTGCACCCCTGGATTAGAGGTTAAAATCCTTTGTTCCATCTTGGGAGTTCCTCATCAGTCCCAGTCGAAGCTTTAAGACTGGATCTTGGGTTACCTTCTTTGATATCCTTATCGATGCTGCTATGTGGTACTTTTGCATTGACTTTGGTCTCCCCTCTATTGAATCCCGATTGGTTGCTGGAACTCATTGCACAAAAATATAATTCTGAACAAACCAACCATTTCATTGCAGAACTAAGGGACTCAGTTGATGCTCACTTGGACAAACTTGGGACAACAATGACATATTTGATTACTCTTCCCAATGCATCAGCCATATTAAAGGAGAAAACCAGTACCTTGGATGTAAACAATAGCTTGTATTCTTTGCATCAAAATAAATATAAAGAATATAGCTATCAATGGTTTTGCTCTAATTCATTATGCAAATATCTCAATAGGTTTTCCAGTGGGAAATTAACAAGATTGACTACCAGCATGCGTTTTAATATCCTCTCTACTTTGGAGCATGTCGGTAGTTGGTCTGGTATTGCATTTGAGGACCGCAGGTGTTGTCTCTGTAAAACTGAAGTTGAAACCATTTGTCACATCCTAGCGGCATGCTCGGTTCTGCACAGTGCTTTTTTGAAGGGCTATGCATCGCTTGTGCCCGCTATGATATGATATGACATTTATAACGCGCCTATACACAAATGTTTCAAGGGGCGACACTATGGATTTCATCGAGGCTGACCAATTCTGGAGTGACCTCCATGGGGCTGAATCCAGCCTGACTATAGCAGCTGCTTCGCATATATGGAAAAATGCACTTCTCGCATTTCAATCAAATTTGAAATTATGAATTTGTTTCTTTTATTGTGGGGTTAGATATATTCTGTTTATGCACTTTAGGGCTTTATTTATGGTTCTCTTAAACAAATGAAATTCGTCTTTTTTTACTGATAAGGAATTATAATCTTAAAATTGGCTTTTATTGTATGTGTTTAACTTTCTATCTCTATTTTGACCTTTGTTAAATAGTATGGCTATTGATGTGTTGATGGTTTACTTGTTCTCATGTGCTAAAGGTATTGTTTAACCAAATGCACTAAATAAAAAATGAATTAAAAAAATAAAGATAATATTGCAAGACACCTTGGTGCACTGTGTCCTTACACAGACATGGTCATGCCACTTCTGTATGACTTGTAGCCTTGTAACATACGTTTGGGGGTGTTTTTCTCATATATGGATAAGATAGCTCAGTGCATTAAGCTTTCACCTCATGCATCTGCGTTCTGTAAATTGAGTTCCATTAAACTGAGTTATAACACATGTTATTTTTATTACATCACTTAGAATCAGAAGGTATTCCTGCATGAAGCACTATTTCAATATGTACATATGGGCGCTGCACTTCTACTCTACGGTACGCACCACTTGATAAGGCCTTGTGAACAAAGGAGAGTGATGACTCTCTGATGTTCTTAGATTCCCACTGAAGATCGCTAGGTGTGTTCTAAAGATCGATGGGCTCTGTTCTGAAAGTTTGTGGATTCTGTTCTGAAGGTCCACAGGTTCTTTTCTGAAGGCCTGTGAGTTATCTTCTGAAGGTTTGTAGATTCTCAAGGTCTGTTGGTTCTGTTGGTTCTCTTCTGGGGGTATGAGTGGTCTCTTCTGAAGGTCGTGTGGGTTCTCTTCTGAAGGTCACTAGTTTCTATCCTAAAGGTCAGTGGGTTATATTCCAAATGTCTGTGGGTTCTGTTCTGAAGGTCCACAGGTTCTTTTCTGAAGGCCTGTGAGTTCTCTTCTGGAGGTTTGTGGATTCTGTTCGAAGGTCTGTTGGTTCTCTTCTGGGGGTATGTGTGGTCTCTTCTGAAGGTCGTGTGGGTTCTCTTCTGATGGTCACTAGTTTCTATCCTAAACGTCATTGGGTTATATTCCGAAGGTCTGTGGGTTCTGTTTCAAAGGTCTGTAGGTTCTGGCCCAAAGATCTGTGAGTTCTGTTTCAAAGGTCCGTGGGTTCTCTTCTGAATGTTTGTTGGTTCACTTCTTAAGGACTGTAGGTTCTGTTCTAAAGGATTTTGGGTCGTGTTCCGAAGGTCTGTAGGTTTGGTTCCGATGGTCTGTGGGTTCCTTTTTGAAGTTCTGTAGGGTCTGTCCTGAAGACCTGCTGATTTTATTCAGAAGGTCTGTGGGTCCTCTTCTGAAGATCCTGTTCTGGTCCGAAGGTCAGTAGGTTCTGTTTTGAAGGTCTTTATGTTCTCTTCTGGAGAACAGTTGGTTCTGTACTACTCAGAGGTCCTGTGGTGGAGTGTCACTTCTTTTTAAGCAAAGGAAAAAGAGTTTAGATACAGAGTCCAGGCGCAAAGACAGGATCAACAGGAAGCCAGTGACAGAGTGGAGGCAAGGGGCTAAGGAGGGAAGACAGTGCGACAAGAAGGCCTGGAACAGAAAAGGGACACAGGAGGCTAAGGGCTTTTTGAAGGATACACAGTCCAGCAGGAACACAATAGCAGAGGGAGGCACACCAATAGCCCAGGAAAATAAACCAGGGCCAGGGCATGTGGAGCTCGGGAGCACGGGGACACCAAAAGTAGAAACAGGAATCGCACAGAGAAACAGAGAGCAGGGAGAGGAGAGAGCAAGCCTAGGGACACTGTGACACTATCAGGCTATCACAAAGAGCCTTGGAGCTGAATGCCAGATTGGAGTATGCGGCAGATGGGACGGCTATGGAATGGGACATGTGGCAAGAGTTGCCTGTGGTCCTGACTATAGTGAAGAGCTTGGGCTGTGAGCGCTACTCTAACCAACTTTTTTCAGGGGATCATTGCTTCTGCCCAATCAGGATGTATGGACACCAGGGGTTTTCAACTTTTAACTCCAGATGATTTGGACTACAACTACTGTCAGTCCTAGCCAGCATAGTTAATGGTGAGCGATTATTTATTTATTTATTTTTTTATTAATGTGATACAGTTTTAAACAAATGTGAAAAACTTTACACATAATTTAACATCAAATATCTAAAAAATTATATACAAAATACAACACAGTAAAATACAATATGATTCTAAATCTTGATAAAATCCTTAATACAATTTCTGGGAAATTAATTAATTCATATGGATTTGGATCGAGATCTAAAAGAGATGAGAAAACATCCTATTCTGATTCATACTAAAATATTTCATACTTGCACAACGAAACAGAATATCATTTACCTAACGGGGAGAGACCCCCTTAAGTTTGATTTCATGAGAGCAGCTGCCACTCTCCAGACCTGATAAAGTGCTAAATGTAATTTAGGGTTATATGTGTTAACACATTGCTTCCAAAAGTCTGCTTGGTCCATATAGTCTGCATTGTGGACAAAATCGCCCAAGTACTTATTGTATTCTATTCTCATCCTGCCGCAGCTCGTCAACACGTGTTGAGCCGTCTCAGGTTCGGTAGGGAGATCACAGATCCTGCAGTATCTTTCTGCTAGGTTCAGCCCCAATGCAGGGCCCTGAGTAGATAGAATCGGTAAGTAATTAAGGCGCATTAATAAGATAAACCGCCTCAAATGTTCCGATGGGCACTGATTTAGATAAAGTTGCGCCTTTCCATAAGTGTATAATCTAAACAAAACAAAACTGTAGCTTTTCAGGCTATTAAGATGTTTAAAATTGTTCTGCCAATCCCACAGATTAAGGCGATTGCGCATGCTGGTAATCAGGACTTCGTTATCCCGGCCCCATTCAGGTGCCCAGCTAATTTCTTCAGTCAGGGATCGAGTCTGATTTTCAAATTTGGCCTGTCTACCAGCCGCGCAATCTTCCCTGATCGTCAGTAATAGTTTGTTTGTGGGTTTATTATTGAGCTTAATATGGAATTCCATCCTCTTTCTTAATACCATGGATCTAAGGGAGAATATTCCCATCTCAAGCCTAATAATTGCCATGGGAGTACACTGAGGAAGGCCGAGGATTTTCCTCCAAAACTTACCCTCTATCAGTTGTAACCATCCTAAGTTCATATTTATCAGTGGGTCTAAGCCATATGTCACCATAGGAGCCAGACATTGGATATATAGCTGACGTGCTGCCCAAATTGAGAATCCACATTGCTCTCGTGTGAATTTATAAACTAAAGCTGTCAGTTGAGCAGCTTTTGTTTTGCGCTCCTGGATGCAATTGAAATAATTTCCTTTGTTATCAAATTCTACCCCCAGATATCTATACATGTGCGTGTATTCAATTTCATTCATACCCATCATCATTCTTGGTCTAGCCACTCTACCGACAGTGTATAACAACAGCTTGGTCTTACTATTGTTAATGACTAATTCATTAATTTCTGCGTACTGCCAAAGCTGTTTGGTTGATCTTAGGATACCACTAAAAGTGTGATCCAAGATCACTAAATCATCTGCATAAGCTAGAAGCGGGCAGTGGTAGGATCCTATCTTAGGGGGACAGTTGTTGACCCCTTGGAGACATTTAGGTATATCTGAGATAAACAAGTTGTACAATGTTGGAGCGGTAACGCATCCTTGCTTTACTCCTCGCTTCTGGGGAATGGGTTTGGTCACCGAACCCAAATTATCCAACCTAACTTGGACAGTATTATTTGAGTGTAATAACTCAAGATAATACAATAGAGGCTCTGGACAGCCTAGTTTCCTCAATTTATTCCATAGAAGGGAGCGATTAACCGAGTCGAAGGCCGCCTTGAAATCTATATATAATGCATATAGAGGGGGGTTAGAACGAGTTAGCGCCTTATTTCTCAAAGAATCCATAATAAATATGTTGTTAGAGGTAGAGAAGCCTGCTCTAAAGCCACTTTGGAATTGATCAAGGATCCCCGCCTTCTCTACCCATACTAGTAATTCTTTCAGAATAAGTGCTGCAAACAGTTTCCCAGAGCAGTCCAGCATAGATAAGAGCCGATAGTTCATAGGGTCGGCCCTGCTACCTTTCTTATAGACAGGTATGATGATGGCTGCCTGCCAAGATGTCGGTATACTACCTTCATGTAATATTTTATCAAACAATATTTTCAGGAGGTTTGCCCAAAAGAGGGGGTTACTCCTCAGCACCATGTTAGAGAGGCCATTCGGTCCCGGAGCACGTGAGGTGTTTAAAGCCTTAATTCTTATTTGTAAGTCCTCTATAGAAACAGAGAATGGGGGAGTCAGGGGTTTACTAGCCCTGGGGGTGTAGGTCTCAGAGGTGCTTCCCATATTTCTCGTTTCCAGAAATGAGATCCATTTATCATCTCCTATAGGATTAGCCGTGCTGGGTAAAGTTTTCCCCTTCACCTTCCCCAATATGGACCAAATTTTGCGAGTGTTCTTACCACACAATGTTCTAACTGTGTGTTGCCACCTTTCTAACTTCCTTGTATTTTTGTGTAGTTTTAACCATATTCGGTAAGCGCTCTTCAGCTTTCTTATTTTAAGAGCAATCACCCTCTTGGGGTCAGGACCATTTCTTATATACCTCATATCTCCTCTAAGCTTGCGTTTCCTATCTCTGATCACACGGTCAAATTCGTTAGAGGCCTTGCCCACCATCAGGCCCATTTTACGAGAACCGTGTAGCGTAGAGAAATTACTTATCCACCTTTCGATTTCCTCCGGTGACATTTGCGTAAACTTATTTAATTGTTTAATACCCCACTCTTCGGACGCCCTTGTGGCCTTTAGGATATTATTCATTGACCAGGAAATGCGATTTAGGGAGTGGTTGATTACAAAATCTCCCAGATTTGCCAATGCAGCATCCGGGTGGCTGACTCCTAGTGATAGTATCAGCGGGTCGTGGTCACTCCATTTGTATTCGCTCACCATCATATCTTTGACAATTAATGCGATTTCTACACTAGTATAGATATAGTCCAAGGTGCTCCTACTACTCCCATTCTTCCACGTAAATTTACCCGGGCTATCATTTCTGGTACGACCATTAATTATTTCAAGGTCCCAGCAGTCAAAGAAACCCCTCCAACACATCCCTTCAGTATCCGTAAAAGCCTGGTTCCATATACTGTTACTTGTTAGAAGCTGATTGTTACTTGTCCCACCGCCGCTATTGATTCTACAGTTTAGGTCCCCAGCCAGAATAATAAAATCTCTACCATTGGTTACATTCCATTCACTTAAGAGATTGTGTAGGGTGTCCTGTATGCTTTCTCTGTGTTTTGCACCCGGGGGATTATATATATTAATTAATAAAATTTCTTCCCAACTTGCTTTAATCCTAAGGGTCAGAGCAGCTGCACACAGGTAGTCACTATCCACTGGGATCATTCTACTTTTCAGCTTATTGGAAATCCCTATCGCTAGGCCCCCATATGGTCGTCCCCGTGTGCCTTTCTTCGCAAGGGTGTGATAAATAGTATACCCATCCAAGGCTGTCTGCTGGAGCAGCCAAGTTTCTTGTAATAGGAAGATGGGGAAATTACTTATCATTGATAGGGAGCCCTTGTTAGTAAGAAAATGCTGATGGCCTTGTGTGTTCCAACTTAGCAAGGTTTGATCTCATGATTGTTGTAGGACTAAAGGCAGCGAATCTGCCAGCCATTTCAGAGTGTTTTGGATGTCTGCCATCTGCACATTCTTTCCCATTTTTTGGGTGGCTATACCATTCTTATTTGGGGCTGCCGATGGCTCAACACTTGGAAGTAAAGGATCTTCCATCTCTTTGCAAGCATCTACTTCCACCCCCACCTGAAATAAGCATTGTTTATGAGAGCGAATCAATTGGGCGGATGCCAAGACACAACAGTGGAGGGCTGTCACATTGGGATTGCGTACAGTGAGCGGTTCTACAAAAGAGAAATCCTCCGAGCGGATTACCCGCAATTGTGGGATCAGATGCAGTTTATTTAGAACCTCCGTTCTTGTCAGCCACTTATCCCTCTGCTTTTGATTTAAGTTTTTGATGATGCATATTTTGCTTGTATTAGGGGTATCATTTTCTATTGTTTCCAGTGGTTTAGGAAGTCCCTTATTATCCACTTTATGTTGTTCGTCTTGGTGCGGGTATGTAGTGTCCACATCAGCTGAACTAGTTGAGAGGTCAGGATTGGGGTCTTCTATAATCGTGCTGGTAATTTCTTGTGTTATATCTGGGATAATCCAACTTGTTAGGGTCCCCATCCCTTTTTTAGCGTTTTTCTTGGATTTTCGCTTCTTACGTTTGGACTTTTTTGTACGTATTGTTGGAACGTTAGTGGCAGGTAAGGGGGAGGCTATTTCCGCCACCAAATTTCTCGAAGCTAAGCGTCTTTGTTGGCGTCGCTGTTTTTTTGTCAGAGGTATTTCCGTAGCAATCACTATAGATTTATCTAGATTGCCAGGTATCATCTGTGAATCCTGCTCCTCGTCTCCCTTGGGGGGGTGCTGGTTGGATAGATCTTGTCCCATAGTAATGAGAGGGTTGGGTAGCCCCAGCTGTATTAATGAGTTTGCGTGGATCCTCCCGCATAATTTTAGCAGGATTTTCATAGCAAATTGAAGAGAGGCCACTGAGGCTTGCAGATCTATAATGGCTGAATTGCTACTGACTTCAGAGTTTCCGCTGTCTCCTTTATCCATATGTTCCGGATCATCCGAGCTTATATAGAGATTTGGGGAAGTAGATAGCCGTTCCTCGGTCAAAACTACTGAGGAAATAGAGGAGGGGCGCATGGGGAAAGAGCCCGATAAGTTTGATGTTGAATTGCCTGGGTGTCTTGGACTAATAGGTCTCCCAGGCTTTTGCTGCCCCCCCTGAACTGTATTTATAACCTGTGCCTCAATCACAAGTTGGCATTCATTGGGCACTGTAGGAAGATTGTTTAATGGGGCCATTGATTTTTGTATTGATAGGCATAGTTCTAAGAGAGAATTATTATCAATGTCATTAAAGTTAGTATTGTCCAAGGAGCTACTATTGTTATGTAGGGCTGGTGGTTGAGAATTACTGGCTTCCATTCCTGATTTATCCCCAGCAATAGTTGGCTTGGTTTGAATTTTCCCGAACATAGCTGGGATAGTTCCTTTGATTGATCTGCCCTCCACCTCTATAGGATTGCTATTCTTATTAGCTTTCTGAGAAGGAAGGTCCTTAGGTCCCTCTTGGCCCTTACGCAGGTTATAGCGAGTTTTGTTCTGCCTGGATTTGGCCATGGGTTATGATGGTTTTGGTTACCCTTCTCCTAATAAGAGGTATTGGCGGGGAAAATAGGTACAATCGTATATGTACTGTCTCACTTCAGTTGTGTCAGGTTCCTCAATCTGTATGAGCAAGAATACACTGAGACACTGTTTTATGAGTTCAAAATTCAGGATGGCTCACCTTTACAAATTCCAATCCGTGAGAAGCGCCGCAGCGCCGAACAGTCGCAAAACAGTCAGCGCCCTTCACCCCTGTCGGGCTTAACGCCGCAAGGGTGTTCTAGCGCTGTTTAAATAGGTCCTCTCAGGTCACGTGGCCAGTCACGTGATGATGTCTCACACGGCCTCCTCCAGGAAGCTTGGTGTTTACAGCAAGAGCTGCTCGGAGCTCGCAATGCTGTAGCCGGTAAGAGGAATAGCAACAAATCAAAAGCGCAACTTCAGAGAGATCCAAACGCACCCCGCTCGGGCGCTCTAGCGCTGTTTAAATAGGTCCTCTCAGGTCACGTGGCCAGTCACGTGATGATGTCTCACACGGCCTCCTCCAGGAAGCTTGGTGTTTACAGCAAGAGCTGCTCGGAGCTCGCAATGCTGTAGCCGGTAAGAGGAATAGCAACAAATCAAAAGCGCAACTTCAGAGAGATCCAAACGCACCCCGCTCGGGCGCTCTAGCGCTGTTTAAATAGGTCCTCTCAGGTCACGTGGCCAGTCACGTGATGATGTCTCACACGGCCTCCTCCAGGAAGCTTGGTGTTTACAGCAAGAGCTGCTCGGAGCTCGCAATGCTGTAGCCGGTAAGAGGAATAGCAACAAATCAAAAGCGCAACTTCAGAGAGATCCAAACGCACCCCGCTCGGGCGCTCTAGCGCTGTTTAAATAGGTCCTCTCAGGTCACGTGGCCAGTCACGTGATGATGTCTCACACGGCCTCCTCCAGGAAGCTTGGTGTTTACAGCAAGAGCTGCTCGGAGCTCGCAATGCTGTAGCCGGTAAGAGGAATAGCAACAAATCAAAAGCGCAACTTCAGAGAGATCCAAACGCACCCCGCTCGGGCGCTCTAGCGCTGTTTAAATAGGTCCTCTCAGGTCACGTGGCCAGTCACGTGATGATGTCTCACACGGCCTCCTCCAGGAAGCTTGGTGTTTACAGCAAGAGCTGCTCGGAGCTCGCAATGCTGTAGCCGGTAAGAGGAATAGCAACAAATCAAAAGCGCAACTTCAGAGAGATCCAAACGCACCCCGCTCGGGCGCTCTAGCGCTGTTTAAATAGGTCCTCTCAGGTCACGTGGCCAGTCACGTGATGATGTCTCACACGGCCTCCTCCAGGAAGCTTGGTGTTTACAGCAAGAGCTGCTCGGAGCTCGCAATGCTGTAGCCGGTAAGAGGAATAGCAACAAATCAAAAGCGCAACTTCAGAGAGATCCAAACGCACCCCGCTCGGGCGCTCTAGCGCTGTTTAAATAGGTCCTCTCAGGTCACGTGGCCAGTCACGTGATGATGTCTCACACGGCCTCCTCCAGGAAGCTTGGTGTTTACAGCAAGAGCTGCTCGGAGCTCGCAATGCTGTAGCCGGTAAGAGGAATAGCAACAAATCAAAAGCGCAACTTCAGAGAGATCCAATCGTAGTTGCAGATCTCTAACCCAGAAAGACAGGAGACTTAGGACAGAAACAGAAGGGCCTTTGGAGGAAGTCTGACTCCACACACATGTAAAAGCTCAGGTGCTCGGCTAGGTCTCGGGGATAAACTCCAAACGGATACAGTAATGGTTTTCATAGTGTGCTAGTACGTAAGTAAGACTATGTACCGTTATGAGTGTCTGATTTTGGGACTAGCAAACCCTGCATGGGACAGTGAGCTTTGAAAAGAACTTGAGTGCAACCCTGGAAGAGTGTGTTAGGAGGAGGAAGAAGTAGGAGAGCTTGTGGGTAGTAGAGCTAAAGCAAGCGTGTCTATAAAGAGAGAAAGTCATTACAAACAGTTAAACAAAAGTACCAGAATCCAAGTGAAATGGGTAACAACTTGGTGGGAGCTTTGTGCCTCGGGTAAAGAAAGCAATAGCTTTACTTAAGAGGTAATTTAAAGTTTCAGGTTCCTTTTATTATTATTCTCTGTAGAGGCCAATACACCTGTCCCGATGATCTGCAGCTATTAACCCCCTCCCTCCATTACTTTATCTAGGAAGTGGCCACAGAATTATGTTCAATGTGGGGCTCATGTTTTGTAACATCAATGACACAACCAGGGAAATCTCCCATTGCAATTTGCATTAGGAACACATTCTCGATTATAATCTATGCCCCACACAGCTGTCTCCTCCAAAAGAAGTCTGTTGCGGGATGACATGAAATGGTCTGATAATCAGGTAAGGGAAGTGAATTCTTTACTAAGTTCCAGTGGCAAGGTATATACATCAGGTAAGTCCAGGGTAAGTAGGTAGGAAGGTACACAGGAGACATCCACTGGCCTCCTCTCTCACATGCTGCTTCACTCCAACTCAACTTCATGGAGCTTACAGGGACACTCAAACCACAACATTCCATAGGCATAACATTCCATCAGGCATTCTCTCAGGCAAGCATTCATGCATGACCAAAGCAGGAAACACAAGACACAACAAAGTCGTTTACATAAGAATTCATCCTTCCTGTTCTTTATATTGCATTGACAGTGTTATCAGGTGTTTCATCAAGGGATACAAAACTTAACCAGGTATTGTGCAGCAAAAATCGCATGTAGCATTTTTCCACTGCCTTTTGCATTTGAAATCCTTAAACTCCACCAAAGCAATGCATTGTGGTGTTAGCCTATGCAGGCAGATTTTGGTAGGGTGACCAGATTTTAAAAGGAAAAAACTTGGGCAGGGCAACTAACATAAAAGTAGGACTAACTCTTGAAAGTGCCTGTCAAGGCACTACACTTCAGTAGAGGTTGGAGAAGGGGGTTTAGTGTTACTGTTCAAATAAAAACATATTATAATTAATGTATCACTAATTTATCTCAAACTGACACTATCTTAAGTTGTAAAATGCCGCATTTCTTCAAGTGAGATTGTGCATTCCTGCCTGCCAGCTATGAAGACCTACTACCAAAAACCGGGACGACTGCAGTTTCGAATGGAAACAAAATCTTTACAAAGGGGAACAGAGCTCCAAATTCCAGGACAGTCCCAGCAAAACCGGGACGTCTGGTCACCCTAGGTTTTCGCCAAGGCAAGGAGGCCGCCCAAATATCACTTTGAAATGGGTCCACACTGCTTCTGCCGGTCTTGCGGGCACATATAGAGCTCAGGGCCATAGAAGGAAGCAAGAAAGGTGCATTGGTCAGTCACAGCGAAATGGGGAGCACAGAGCACTGGGAGGCCCGGTATAAAGACAAGAACGGTGACCAATGCAAGATGGAGTGAAAAAGTATCCCTACTTTGACAGAGCAAGTCACGTGGGCGCGACGGCAAGGTTCGCCGCTGCGCATGTGCAAAATAAAGGGGCGGCCCGCTGCGCGTCAGTGTGGCCCGGGGCCTGTGGCAAGCAGACCTGTGTCCGCGTCTTCATTAAGGTACGGGGGTTGAGGGCATGCTCACGGGGGGGCAGGGACACGGATCAATTGTAACACTGGCGACGAGGATGCCACTGGATGGGGAGACAATTTCCGACGCCAGGATAATGATCCATAGCATTGTCTTACCGCCCATCAGGTGCATCACACGCGCGATTCAACTCTGACCGCCATTTTGTTGTTTCAGATGGTTGCGGCCCCTCACGGGGTACTTGTGCGCCATCAAGAGAAATTTTTGGAGCCTTCTAAAGGCTATACAAAAAAAAAACATTTTTTGCTGGTGCCACCAAAAGAAGCTGGTGGGCATTCAATTCTTGTGTTTTCTCTAATCCTCGAAAGACTAAGGAAGAAAGCATATCAGGGGAGACAGAAAGACAGGATTTTCCATATAAATGAGCCCCAGCAATCTCACACACATGTAGAGACTGTGCTTTTTCTTCTCATCCATCATCCCTAGTACAGGGAGATTTGTGCATACGCCTGCAAAGGAAGGGTGACGTCCAACACAAACATCTGGATGAGAAGGCTGCACCTGGACCTTCTGTGACCTCCTGAAGTCATCATGAGGGATCCTGCAGCTGATGCACAAGGGGTAATTGCGCCGCTTCCAGTCAGAAATGCATCCAGACATCAAGGCACGCTGGCCTCCATGCCAGAATTCGACATTTGTCTGGCCCTCCATCAAAACTGGGCTTGAAGTGGCTATTATGGGTCAAGAAGCTAGAGATGTATTTCAGGGCCACAGGTGAGACGGATGATGAGGCCAAGGTGGCAACGCTGCTGTATGCTGCAGGGTCTGAAGTACACCGCATTTTCGAGTCATTGAACACGCCTGCTACCGCTTACCAAGCCATGAAAGACGCTCTCAAAGAACACTTCCTTCCCCTTGTCAACCGGGATTTTGAGCGCTTCGTTATGTGTGGCGAGAAGCAGCACGATGACGAATCGCTAGAACACTTCTATGGAAGACTACGTCTCCTGGCCAGCACGTGCCAATGGGAAAATGAGGAGGGGATGGTCCGAAACCAGCTCATACAGAGTTGTAGCTCAGGGAAGCTACGGCAACAAATTCTCAGGGAACCAGGACTCACCCTGTCACAGATCCTCGACTTAGGTAGGTCCTATGAGTTGGCCGAAAGCCGCACCACCAGAATGGATGCTGCGGTCAAGTCGGTGACGGGTGAAGAAGCACGTGCCATTGGACGACAAGCGAACACCAGCCTGTTAAGCCCAGGGTGGTCCCAAAAGAAGACTGACTCACCACAGCCATGCCAAAAGTGTGGATACGACCTCCCCCACTCCAGTGAGTGCCCAGCGAAAAGTAGGGTGTGTTGGCGATGTGGGACTGCAGGCCATTTCACCAGAATGTGCAGAGCTGCCAACCCATCCCGAGAGGTCCGAGCAGAGCCAGGAACATGGAGCAGCGCAGACCAAGAAAAGTAGCTGTGGTGGAACAGGAGTTCTAGGAGCTGCAGATTGCGGAGGAAGAAGAAGAAGAAGACGTGTTCTTCATATCAAACATTGGCCCTCATTACGACCCTGGCGGAGTGGGTCTACGCCAGCGGTATTCGCGGCGGACCCGTCCGCCCTACTACAAGTTCCCGTAGCTCCATGGAGCGTTTTCCGCCTGGTTTTTCCGGGCGGAGAAATCCATGGCGCTACGGGACCTTGTTGTTAATTACGCCACCGTATTTTACGGTGGCGTAATTAACGCCTTCCCCACTCCCATTATACCCTATGGGGCAAAAATGGGAATGGGGAAGGGTAAAATGGGGAATGGGGATTTACCGCCCCGCCAAGGTCGGAATGGGGCGGTAAATCCGCCAACCCCCATGGCGCTATCGGCAGCTTTCCGCCGTGCTCCATGGTGCATTTTGCACCACGATTTCCGCCAGGGTCGTAATGAGGGCCATTGACTCTAAAACCAAGAAAATGAGGCAGCCCACGTGCGTGGTGGACATTTGTGAGACTCCAATTCCCATGTTTATAGACATAGGAGCATCAGTATGTGTGCTGGCGACAAGACATTATGAGTCACTACCAGGACCACTAGCGCTTGGGGAAACCAAAGCAGAAATCTACTCATTTGGTGGAGATCATCCACTTCCACTCCGAGGAATGTTCGTGGCTCCAGTCACCCACGCCAACAACACCATCAGAGCGAGCTTCTTCGTGACAGACGTCAGCCCACACGCGCTCCTGAGTTGTGCCGCATCTAAGGCGCTAGACAATGTGCATTCTGCACTCTCTGTATATGAAGCGGACATCAAAGACATTGTCACCAGATTCGCAGATGTCTTTCAGGCAGTACGAAAGCTAAAAGGGGATCCAATCAAACTGCATATAGATGAATCAGTGCGCCCAATAGCATTGAAGCACAAGTGCATACCCTTCCACCTACGATCGCAAGTGGACCAGGAGCTACAAAATCTAGTAGACTCGGATATCATTGAGAAAGTTGATGGCCCCACCCCATGGGCGCCCCCGATTGTTGTGGCGGCCAAGCCCAAGCAGCCGGGAGCCGTATGCATTTGCTTGGACATGAGGCTGCCCAATCTCATGATAAAAAGGGAACGTCACCTCACTCTGACGCTGGACAATGTAGTGGGAGAGCTTCAGGGTGCAAAGATCTTCTTGAAGCTTGATTTGCATTAGGGTTATCACCAACTTGAACTGCACCCTGAATCCAGGTATATAACTACATTTACAACACACAATGGCCTATTCCAGTATAAGCATTTGCGCTTTGGTATTTCCTCTGCCACCGAGTTGTTCCAGAGCGTCATCAGGGGCGCCCTCCCTGGCCTGGAGGGCGTAATCAATCTAAGTGACGACATATTGGTGTACGCAACGTCAGAAACAGAACACATGACCAGGCTGGAAAGAGCATTGGAAAGGATCCGAGACCTTGGTTTGATGCTGCACCAGGAAAAATTTGAGTTTCTAAAAGGGAGTATTGAGTTTTTTGGATTCATCTTCCACTCTGATGGAATTTCCCCAGACCCACAGAATGTGAAAGACATTTGCGGGCCAGGCCCCCCAGACAACCCCTCAGGGGTGAAGAGCTTCCTGGGCATGGTAACATATTGTGGGAAGTTTATCCAAAATCTGGCCTCCTTCTCTGAGCCTCTCCTAGCCCTCACCAAGAAAGACACAGCCTGGACCTGGTCTACTGTTGAACAGACAGCCTTCGACACCATTAAAGCCGCCCTCATGGGAGATGAGACCATGGCATTCTTCAACCCGGAAAAAGAGTCGGAACTGGTCGTAGATGCCAGTCCTTTGGGACTAGGAGTTGTGCTGTTCCAGCCTGACTCGCACAGCCAAATGAAACCCATTGCATATGCCAGCAAGGCGTTGACAGACACTGAGCAAAGATAGTCTCAAATCGAAAGAGAAGCGCTGGCCATTCTGTGGGGCTGTAGACATTTTCGCATCTGCATTTTGGGCAAGCCAATCTCTGTCATCATGGACCAAAAACCACTGATTCCCATTCTAACGGGATCCTCCTCAAAACCGCCACCGAGAATAGAGAGGTGGATGCTCGCCCTCATGGAGTACGAGGTAATGCTGCAATACAGACCAGGGACCCACAACCCAGTAGATTACTTCTCCCGCCACCCCAGGGAAAGCAACTCCAATGAGGTGAAGTCAGTAGGGGACTGTGAGGATTAGGTTTGTCAAGTGGTAGATGCGACCACACCAACAGCCCTGGCGCTAGGACAGCTGGCCGAGGCCTTGCAGCCTGATGAGTGTTTCCAACTTGTCCAGAATGCTGTTGAAGACAGTGACTGGAAAGCAGCGCTGTCATACATGTCCTGCAGGGATAAGGACACTCAGCGCGATTTACAGTCACTGTGGAGGGCCCGACATGAGCTGTCAAGATCAGACAAAGGACTGTTACTCCGAGGGAGACAAGGAGCCGTGCATCGAGTCGATGGAACGGAGAGGAACTCCATGGGGCAGGGTGCAGACTGACTTCGGATCCACTGGGAGGGCTATTCATTTCTTAGTAATAATTGACCAGTGGTCACGCTATCCAGAGGTGGAGATTGTCGAATCAACGTCAAGTGATCACACCATACAGGCAATGGAGAAGAACTTTGTGACCCATGGCCTTCCCTGGGTCGTGTGCTCGGACAATAGGCCGCCGTTTCACGGCAGACGGTTTGCAGAATTCATGCATGACTATGACATCATACACTGGAAAGTCACTCCAGCATGGACAAGGGCCAATGGGGAGGTGGAGCATTTCATGTGCACCCTCAATAAGATTTTTCGAATCTCACAGAATCGAGGAGGGGGAACTAAAGAGAAACCTGTATCAGTTCCTTTGAGAATATTGATCAACGCCCCATCAGTCTACAGGGGTGGCCCCAGCTGAGGCGCTGTTCAGCCGATGCCCGAGGGGCCGCATACCAGAAACCGATGGCCGACCACCAGGCGTCATAGATGATCAAAAGACACTGGAGGACCGACGGGCTCACAATGAGAGCGAGAACGTCAGGCAAAACTTGGAGCGGTCGGACACCAAGAAGGGAAGCTGTCCCTCAACTATGAGCCCACCTCCATAGGGGTAACCCTTGTCAACGGGTCCATGGTAATGGCGGCCAATCAACATGGAACTGTCACAAGAAACTCATGTTTTTTCAAGAAGATTGCCACGAGAGAACACCGGCAGGAGCCTGCCGTTGGGGTAACCCTGGGTCGGGCAGCGTCGAGGGGACTGGCTCTCGAGGTGGACTCGAGAGACCCTGAACCTGAGCGAGCCAGTCCCTGCAGGGAACAAGGCAAAGAGAGGTATCCCCGCCGAGAAGGCCAGAGGTGTCCGGTCTGATTCAAGAACTGCATCTTGGACTCGGGCTAACGAGGACCACAAGCTGACGGTAGTTGTCCACGTTGGGCTGAAACACTGTTTACTGCATGAGACTCATGTTCACTGTGTCACGGTGACACCAAATTAATGTAATAATACAAATTGTTGTCTTGTTATGAAAAAGTAGGTATGTGACAGAGCAAGTCACTTGAGCGCGACGGCAAGGTTCGCCATCGTGCATGCGCAAATTAAAGGGGCGGCCCGGAGAATGTCAGTGTGCGCCGGGGCCCATAGCAAGCAGACCTGTGTCCGCATCTTCATTAAGGTATGGGGGTTGAGGGCATGCTCACGGGGGGGCTGGGAGGGGTGCCGGGGGCACGGATCAATTATAACACCTACATGCAGCATTGCTGCAGAGGCCTGATCAGCAGAAGTGGGGCGACGTGGCAGCAATTAGAAAGCGTGCCAGGAGGTAAAAGTGACATGCATGAGTGCACAGTCTGCTGCAGAGCCTCGTGACAGGCCCCGCGATACCAAGATTCTTGAACTGACCAAAAACGGCAGCCTTCCCCTCTGTCCTGCCCAGACAAAGGCCCTGTGTCCGCGGTGGCTGGCGAGCCTGAGAAGCAGGGCCTCTCCGCCGAGCATCTCCCACTCTTGCAAGGGCTGTCCCATGACTGCACCGTGACCAAAGGGAGATGTTCCGGACAGTGTTAGCTTCCAAAGGCCCCGGCCAATTTATCGCAGCCCTCAGGGACAGCGCCTGACACCCAGGCGCCCGCCTACGTGATTTGGAGCCAGTCACACTTGTGACTAGGAAATACCTTCATTCAAATTCAAAAATCCTCGGCTGCCTCAGCCCGAACTGCATGGCTCCACAGCACGGCTATCTTCTCGCGAGACTATAAGGACTAGGCCGCGATTCATCTGTCTAGACACACAGATGTGGGGCGGATGGGGGGGGGGTCACGGTTATGGACTTTGGGGAGGACCGTGTGGGCTCTGGTATTAGAGCAGCAACGGGATGATGTGTGTGTTTGTGACAGCAGCGTCGCACCTCGCTTACTGGGGCAATATCTGACTTAATACGGCAGCAGTTGCAGAAGTCGCGTTTCCTGCCATGGTGGTTAAATTCGAGACATTTCCTGTCACAGACACGCGCGCACACTTTGAAAAGCCGAAAACAGGGTGATCGGGGGAAGGGTGTGGGGAGGAGGGCTCCAGAAAGGAGAACCACCGGCTTGTCTCTTTTTTGCCTTTTATGGCCAGGGCGCTTCAGGCACGCAGTCTAGTGTTGCAATTCTATGGCGCAGCAGCGGTGCCCTGCCGATGGCACTGCCATGGGGCGCAAATAACACGCAATCAGCGCAGGGTGCGACGGCGCCCAAGCGTGCACTCAACATACCCCCAAGTGCAGGAGCGAGTCGGATCGAGAAAGCAGCGCTCGAAGGCGACCCGTGGACCCCAGGCGGGTGCTAGGCGCAGTTAGGTGGATGGGTGCAGATTTTGATTTTCATTGAGGGGGCGGGGGAAGGGGCAGAAATCCCCTCTCATCTCACTGGACGATAATTGCTGGGTTTGATGGGTCTCCCGTTTTATTTTGTTAATAATGTTCCAGAGCGGTGTATTTTTCTGCAATTTTTTCTGGAAAACTAAGCAATGGGATTTGCAGAAATTGCTGAACACATGTAAGCAACACCACTCAACGTGATAAGCTATCTTTCCAGCTTTTCTGTCAGTTAGGGCTCATCATTTCAACATTGGATATCGATTTCCTGATACCTGTCAATATCACCATATTATAGCAATAAGACTTGAATACAAAAAAATGCAACACTGCCTACAGTGTCACAAGGGGTGCACAGCCAGAAATAAAAAAAAACTGTAAACATATCTGTGGGGGGGCAACCGAAGTTCCTGCCCCTGTTGCCAGAGAACAAAGGGAGTGTCTGCCCCCTTTTCCCACTTGTACGGCGTATGCCTAAGAGCAGTGTTTGATGCATTTCGGCATTGGACGAGCAATGAGTGCCCCCACCCCAATGTTTGCTGTACATGCATTCTGGATTTCCTGGTGGTGAGTATTCGGCTCCCCCCAGTGGCATTCCACCATTTCAAGAGGAAATGAAGATCATTAGGGAGCGGCCATAGTGACGGAACACTTCCAGGTTCACAGGTCGCCCAAGAGTGACTGTGGCCTTGTAGCCACCCTGACTTTGTATTTCTATTTATTTGATGAACCGGGATGTCAATTTATTTACTTATTGGGCATTTGTATGGCGCCTATACACACGTGTTTCCAGGAGCAACAAGACAAAAAGGGGGGTGCGAGGATACATGGGGAAAAAACAACAGTAAACAGTCGTAGTAGGCCTTGTGACATTCTTACCGTGCAAGTGCAGAGACAAAAGTGCAAGTGAGGGAGGAAGTGGGGGCAGGGCAGGGAATGGCGGAGCGGGAGTAGGACAGGGAATGGCGGAGCGGGGGGTACGGAGGGTGAAGTGCAGGAGTAGGGGAACCAAGGGCTGGGCAACTGCTGAGGGGAGCAACAAAGTGCATGTTCAGTGGTAGTGGGAAAGGGAGAGTGCGAAGGATGGGGCGGACCAGAAACGGGCTAGTCCGGGGAGGGAGGCCGAGGGCAAGTGCTGGTATCGGAAATAATATACAATAACACATTTACTGATGGCGGAGGCATTCCCAGGAAGGTTGCCTGTACAATAGCTTGAAGATGAGAACAAGTGACAAGCCAGTTTATGAGGGTGTACAAAAAGTGGGACATGTGCCAGGTACCAACATAGCGAACAGAAAAAAATGTATACATAAGAAAACAGGTGACTTACAAAGGTAACATAAGGCTAAGGCGGCGAGTGCTTCAAACGAAAGACGAGTTCTATTGAAAGATGCAATATGACATTATTGGGCGTCACTGGAGTCAGTTGTGGGATCAGGTAGGGAGGATGGGGGAGAGTGCAGGGAGTCTCCCTCTTCAGCAAGTGTGTGAAGGGCAGTTTAAGCCGAGCTTTGGTGAGACCCACAGTTTGGCTGGCTTTCATTGTTATGGACAGTGGGTTCCAGTGGAGCAGGGTGAGTAGGGAGGAAGAACGGCAGCGAGAGGAGGCACAGGGAGCTTATCGGACGGTGAGGTTGAGAGCGGCTCAGGATTGGAGGGAATTGGGATAGTTAGTGAGTAAACAGAGATACAATCAGACAGGTACTGAGGTGCAGACCATTGATGGGTTGGTAGACTAGGTGAAGGAAGAGCAGTTGCGCATGGAGTGCCAACGAGCATGATGTTGGAAGGTAGAAGTTGACAGCTTCATTTAGCGGGAGGAAGGGCATACAGCAGGCGTCAGCAGTAGTCCAGATTGCTGAGCACAAAAGTGATGTCTAGAGTTTTTGTGGAGTGTTTAGTAAGAAAAGGACACATTTTCCGAATGTTGAGGAGGTTAATACGAGCAGTAGAGGCAGTGACAGTGATGAGCTTTTGCAGTTGTAAGTCGCTATCAAAGATAACCCCCAAGGTTGCGAGCCTTGGGCGAGGGAGCAAGAAGGTCAGGTGGAAAGGAGAGGGGAGAGGGAAGGGATGGCATTAGAAGCCGGGAGAAAGATAACTTCTGTTTTTGAACAGTTCACCATGAGGCAGTGGATAGCCATTCAGTGGCGAATTACATTAAGACACACCTGAGGCCTCAGGCACCAAGAATTTAGGAGCCCTTCCTGATAGTTTGTATGGTTTACAAAAAAAGGTGTTATCAGCAGTGACTGGTTGCCATTAAAATCATGACATAGAATATGTGCAACCGCCGACACTGAAGACCGGAGATAGGTTTGGGATTATGGTGATTATAAATTTCGTCAGAGGGGGCCGCAGGGAAAGCGGTGCGGCATGAGGAGCTGATGTTCTGAGGCCCTTTCCTCAAACCCATGTAGGCTCGAGGCTTGAGGCTGGAGAAACCCCAACCACCCCCACCCCCGTTAGGCGGTGCAGCGTCCTCAGGAAGTGAGTGAGTGGACCATGAGCAGGCAAGCTGTAACAGCACTCTTTATCTTTGCAAGTGGTGCAGAAAGGAGGCTGCACTTCCCACATCTGGGTGCTGGCTGTTGCCATCATTGGAGGGTGATGCTGCTTGGGCTGCCCCTTGTTCCCCTTGCTGACGCTGTGTTCATATGCTTTACTCGTGAGTATTTGGGCAGTGGGCGGATGGACTTAACTCCCAAGGCAACACAGGACTGGCACCATTTACCCATTATTGGATGCACTATCATGAACTTTGGAAACTATTTTGGTGGACGCCACCCTCATATCACTGCACCTATCTTGACATGCCCATAGACTCACTCTTTGCCTAGTCCTGCTGTGTTTATCCCAGTAATCCCTGCAACTATTGCAGGAGCGACTGCAGTGGTGGTTCTTTGTGCCTGCTGAACCCCTGTTTAAATCTACGAGAAAGAACGTGCCTCTGGAAGGTGTAGCCAGCTGTATTTCCCCAAAAGCCTGCTTAACCAAGGGTGCCGGTAGTTGTGGCAAAAGGAAGCCAGGAAGGAGGAACACCTGTGCTGACATGCTCCATTGTTGGCCACGCCCCCATCTTCATCTGCTGCCGCTGGCGACCTCATGGCAAAGTCTGCACAGCCAAGGGCACCGGAAGTTGGGTTTGTAGCTCTGTAGTCTCTGCCGCTTTCTCCTTCTACTCTCTACATTTCTTATCTCTGTTGTTTTTGTTCTAACACACACAACTGACAATGGCCAAGCGTAAATCGAGTGTTTTAGAATTGTTGAATGCTCCTTCCAAAAAGAGATCACTAGTTGAAGTAACACAACCAGTAGACTCAGTGTGCCAAGCCATAGCACTTCTTGAGGAGTGACAGACTTTGCCAATATCCAACCAATCCCTACCCAGAATCCGGCAGTCTGAAACAATCAATCTATAGCAATTACTGCGGACACCCCCCTTTAATCTCACAGAGCTTAACCTCTGACACTAACCGGGAACAGTCAAATCCGTCTCTTCATACAACTCGCGAGGCCCTGGCACCTGGTATGACTGAAGTACCTCAGGTTGACAAGCAGCACTGAAGTATAAAGTAGCAGCTATAACTCACACAACTGTTCCTCCAGACCTGCCATGTTCTAATCGACTTGCCATCCTTCAGGAGAATGAACAAAACCTGCTGGCATCTGATGTTGCTTCTGCTGCAGTTGGCACAGCGATCTCTGCCGTACAACCTGACATTGTTCTTTCTGTTAGCCACCCATACCTTGCCTGTACTCATCCAGACTCTGTTTTTCCTGTCTCATTTTATAATAAGGGCATTCATTGTTCTCAGATCAACTATAAAATGGATGCTCTAATCTTAGCAGGTTCTAGCCTTTGAAATGATTTTCTAAAGGTTATATCCAAACTAACTTCCCCACTCGACCTTGGAGACTAACGACAAGGATCTCACCCTGAGGCGCCCACACCCCGTGCTAACCTTATGATTCCTACTCCTTGTGTTCAACATTCTCCATCAGCTCCTTATACTAATGGAGCTAGGAGGCTTGCAAGTTGCAGTAATCCAACATCAGATACCCAGATTAGGGTTTATAAGAACCTACGACCAATGCAATTCCCTGTTCCATCTGCTTTACCCATAGCACCGCAGCTAAGCTAGGCATATCACAGCCTAAATCCACCTCCATCACACCCAGGAATGCAGACAGCTGCATAATTGGGCGGCTCCCCCAAACCTAATCCTAATATCTATTCCCAAACTCCAACAGCCAATAGGACGGCTTCCTTGTGTGAAGTCTTCATGGTGGGCGTCCCTAAATGACCACAAAGTGCAATAGAGGATGAAGCTTCTTTGATAAGTAAATTGACATAATAAACAAGTAGCCTGACATTTTGTTTGCATCATAGGAAGGGCTGTCTTTCAATCATTCAATCTGACATCCTCCAAGACAGGCACCGGCCATATTATACCAACCCCAATTGGGACAATATCAAGCTCACTCTATCACACGAGTTCTTAGTAGGTGGGCTACTTACCATTCAGTTCTCTGCATGCCCGCCTGATGGCTCTAGCTTTCAACTAAGGCAGTTCCCTATATCTCTTTTGCCTCTACCACCACGCATGATACTCTACATTTCCATTCTAATCATTTACCCCTCAAGACGAATCTGTATCCAGCACAGAGTATACGGCATGTCCCCGTATCACCTTCTTCTTCTTGATGCAGGGCCCCCCCTTTCTGCCTTCCTCACAGCAAGAGCAATCCTACCTCTAACTGCCCGACAAACGAGACAACCAAGATCATTTCCTGGAACATCTGGGAAATAGCAAACACGCTAGACGATCCAGTTTGGCTTAATTGCGTTGTCCGGGCTCATATTATTTGTTTACAGGGGACATGGAAGTTAGAACTGGCTAATATATCAAGTTAAATTACCTTCTTTTGCTCTGCATACAAAGCCCTAAAATGAAGGACGAAGGGAGGCTTTTGATTTGGATTCGGGCTACGATAGTCGCGAAATATCATGCATTAGATATTTGCTCTCCTGGCCTATTGGGGGTAGCAATAGAATTTCTTGGGAGACATACTATTCACTTATTAAATGTTTATCTAAGACCTTTAACTGATGCCCTAAACCTTTTTGATGTCACACTTGAGAAAGTATTAGACACAAGAACCCCATCTAATCAAGCCCACATTATAATTGCGGGCGATTTAAATTGTCAATCCGAACCTTTTGACCCTTTCCGTTGACCTTCGTATAGAAGACCAGCTATGGAAAATCCCAGAGCTGCTTTTTAGGAAAATTCCGAGCCAGCACACTCATCGCAACCTATCAGCTAATATAATTGCTTGCCATGGATTGACAGCCTGTAGTGGCTGCATCCATGGTGCCCTACCTTCCTGTCCTACGCTCAAGAACGAGTCGACACACAGTTATATTGACTATATCATTGCATGTGTGGACACCTGGAAAATTGTGGAATTGGTTAGGATTAGAGAAAGACTTGTGAGAAACCATGTCTCACTGGATCTACATTTGGACCTTTTGATGCTTAAACCGGTTCAATCGGACTAGCTCCCACAGACTAAATCTTTATCTGACGCCTACCACTGTAGCCGGAAATGGGCTTTGATTAACCAAGTATTGGCTCTCCCTACTCTCTACAGTGACCTATTACCATTAATACGTGACTATGCCCCGAAAGAGTCCTTTATGACACCTTTAACCTATTAACCTTTTACAACTGGCCAGTTTGCATTATCAAACCATTTATGACCGTCCTTCCCCCCCAAGCGAGTGCCTAACTATAGACCTACCTGGTTCGAATCGGAGTGTAGACTGGCCAAGAAATCACTATTCTCTTTAATTAAATCAACCAATACAAACAAACTCTCCCATCTCGGCCCTTCCATACACAGGTTGAAAAAACTGAGATGCTGCCCTCCAATGAAAATCATACAGCATTAGCCAGGAGAGGTGATTAGGGGGCACAATTGAAGACTTTAGCACCAAAGTTTCAAGGCTCATATCTCAGCTTTGCACCTGCGTGATACTGTGATCCTGGATAAATCGTCTTATTTTACTATATAGTGCTGTGCTGTCTTCTGTGAATATGGTGGCCTCACATGTTGCTGGTAACCCTTTGCCTGATCCTAGACAAAGAGGGAGCCGACCAAATGTCAAAGGCCTTTGGCAAGCTTACTTTTAAATCTGCTGATGTGACACAAAAAAGGCATGCCTGGGCCCCAACCACCATTACTCTGGTTCAGACTCTATGGTTCAGACTCGATTGTTAAAATGCGGCTTCTAATCCACATCACAACAGAGTTCCCGATAGGCCACAGGTCATCAGGAGCACCTCTGTCCATTCCTCGCCTTTCAATCAACGTCACATTGTATGATGGAGTTTTGATACACATGTTTATATAATAACAATGGGAAAAAGCATGCCTACAAGACCCAAAATGCAAAATGTTATTGGATACAAAGTCAGGACTGTATGCATGTAATTTTAACAACATGGGTTCAGTGGTCATTTCTGATTTAGGAAATAAAAGGGATTGCACCGAAAGTGTGATACCTTCTCCAAAAGGTATTGCAGCCTTTTACTGACACTTGTTTTTCCGACGGGTATTTTGCCGCAGGAGTTTTGCCGAAAATGTCCGTCAAAATATTTTGGGGGTGGGAAAGAGTAAATAAGGGGTTGAGGCGAGGGAAATAAACAAATAATTAAATTAAGGGGGGTTAAGGTGGAACCAAAATGTTTTAAAAAATTTGATGATGTTTTTTGGCAAAACTCCCATGGTAAAACACCCGTCGGAAAAAAGGGGGTTGGCGAAATGACATGGAACCTTCCAAAAGAATCAGGCTGCAAGTGTAGTATTTGGAGAGTTTGCACACTGGAGAATCCGTAACCCGGTGGAATTGTGTAAATGGTCCGATTAGGTGTCATATTTATTGGCATATGATTTAGGATTGTCATTTTCCCAGTGTGGTAGTCGTGCCCTGTAACAAACACTGTTTTAGTGAAATCTGTGTCAGCTGTGGATTCAGTATTTTTATAACACATCTATTTATTTGATGGGCACATACATGATTTTCTGTCCAGAAATATTCCTCTATACTGTGCCAGATGTAATGTCTCATATGCTCCTCAGAACACACTGTACATCATATGGCTTTTTTGTTAGATTTCTTCTGAAAATGGTGCTGTAAAAAATTATATTTGTACCTATTGTTTTTGTTCTTGAGATTGGAGCACCCCCAACCAACCAACTTGTGGTTCACCCCAGGCCTCCTGGAATGCCAAACAAAAAAAGTCTTGCGGAAACACGTTGGAAAAAAACACCTTCAAACGCTGTTTTTGAAGGCTGTAGTTCGCGAAGGCCTCCAAACTATCCAAACAAGCCACCATGCACGCCAAAGCCACCACATTCAATGCCAGGATGGCCAATGCCAAATCAGACACCAAAGAATCCTCAGGGAATTGGAAACCCCCACCACCCCATCTACTACCCTTACTAAAGATAAAGCACGATGCAGCAATATACAGAATGCCATGCTATTAAAAATGGACACGCTACACAAACAAATTCTCACCAAATGATCCTCCCTGAAACCTACCACCCAGCCACAGCAACTAACTCCCCTGCTACGGCCAATGACTAAGACGTTCCACTGTTCCGCTTCCACAAAGTCTCTGAACCTGAAACCCCACACCTCTTTAAGAGCCTGAAACCCTCATCAAAGATTGCGCCGAAGCACTGACACCTTTCATCATGGACTTCATCAATGCCTCTTTCACGGCAGGGACTATCCCGTCCAACCTTAAATAAGCTTGGGTTCTCTCATTACTACAAAAACCCTCCCTTGCCCCACCCCTCCCCAACAACTACCGACCGATCACCACTGTGCCCTTCCTTCTAAGATTCCTGGATAGTGCAGCCTAGAAGCATACCACATCCTGGGAGTCCGCCAGTCTGGCTTCCGTCCTGGCCATGGCACAGAGTCAGCATGACCTCAAAAACCAAATTGACAAGATCAGGGATGAAGGGAGACCTTCCTTGCTCCTCCTTCTAGATCTGTCTGCAGCCTTCAATCTATTGGACCAAAAACTTCTTTGCCTCCATCTTACCCCTTCAGCTCACTTCTCACCCGAAGCCACAACTTAGATCGCCTCCTTCATAGAGGGCAGAGTAATGAGAGTATTTGCAGACAACTCTAGTGCTCCACCAGCTGAAATTAAATACAGAGCATCACAAGACTCATCCATCTCTCCCACGCTCTATAACATATTTACTAAGCCACTCTTTGACCTTCTGGACTCACGCGGCATAGCCTACACAAACTATGCCAACAATTGGCAAATTCTCCTACCCCTCTCGGGAAACTATGCAAATGACGCTGACACCCTGCGTGCAGCCTATGCAACCATCCAAGCCTGGATGGCACTGCATGGCCTCTGTCTCAATGACGAGAAGACCAAGCTCCTTGTCAACCCCTCAACAGTGCTAAAAAAAAACTCAACCCCAAATACACAGCCTTCCACACTGATGGAACCCGGATTCCAGTGTCCCCGCAGTAAAAACACTGGGGGTATACCTCAATGCCACCCTATCACTAACCCACCAAATGAACGCCCTCTCCTCCTCAGCAGCATACACAACAAAAATTGATAAACGCAGATAGACCCTTACTTGTTCACAGACAGCTGTCTAATTATTGCGCGTGCAGTTGTCGTGCTTCATAAATGGATAAATAAATAATCAATAAAGCTTTATTTCAGTGATGAGCCTTAAAACAACTCAAGATATGCAGTCCAATAATAGAACAATTCATCACCACGCAGCAAATGCCTTATAAAAATGGTGTAAAGTGCAAGTGTACCATATATATGAACACTCTAAATGAGGGAACGGCTTAGCTGAGAAAGCTTAACCTTATAAAATCCATCCATCAAAATACAAGGTAAAAATCAACACTAACCAGCTTTGTTGGAATAAATATAATACAAAGGAAAAGACAGACTCCATTTAAACACATATATTCAAAATCTCAGTTAAAGAACCTTCATTCTGGTACACAGGTTAAAACGCATCAACAAATCACTGTAAGTTAAAAACTGTTGTTGACTACACCAAGACTTATCTAAGAAGCGTAAAATAGATTCAGTTTCGTCTGAGCTCTGGGTAGTTTTTGCACAGTTTAGAGCCTCCTTCTTATATCTGATACCACGTAAAATGAATAGAAATTTAAGGAATTACCTTCAGGGACGTTGAAATACTGGGCATATTAAAAATAAATGGCAAATGTCTTCCTCCCAATTTACACAGAGAGCAAGTTCCAGAATCCTTAGACCAATGAGAGACAAACGAGCACAGAGGTAATGTGCCTGTTCTCATTTTGGTTATACGGATTTTCGTGGTTCTCCTAAAATAAAGGTCAATGTACGGCCCTAATCCTCGGAGCAGTTTGATTCTCTGGTACTCCAGGGATACTTTCCTTTGGACACAATTCATGCATAACTCCCTTAGGTACCATCCATTATAGATGCTGCGGGCCACCATTTTATACTTTAGGCCATACATTTGGGGATTACAACAAAGTTCCATCAGCCTTGTGTTATCCTACATGCTTCTGATATACGTGTGTGCAGTGCCTGTGATATGTTACCAATACATGTGGTCGTTGGTGCAGTGTTAATGATCTTTTCTAGTTATGCCCACTCAGGAACACCAACTGAATATAGCCTTTGAACATGATGAAACCAGCTTAGTTCTGTGATCCCAATCCCATGCTTTATTAGGCGGATTACCTGGGGATACTAACCGCCAGAACGCTATTTGGTTGTTGGTTAGGGCTGCTGTCTTGAGTTTTTCACATTGTTTAACAAGTGAAGCCTCTTTCTTTTTGCCTATTAGCAACCGGGGTGGGGCAGCCAACCAATCAGGTTGTTAGGTTTGTGGGCTGACTCCTACAATATCAGCCCGCATTCTGAGCAGCCTGGCAGCTTCTTTCCTGCCCCACCATCATCCCCACATGTCCCTTCCCCTACCTGCCTACTTACTTCGCTCGCGGTATTGGCTTGGCCGCTGCTACATCTCCATCATGGCCTGGCGGCTGCTGTACAAATGGAAGTGGGCTCTGGATGGAGCCCCGCCTTCCATCTCCACGGTGGCCATCTTGAGTCAGTATTTCCTTTGAATTAACAGGATGCCCCAAGGCGCCCCGTTCATTCAGATTAAATACATTGCTATCAGCCACCACGGCTTCTGAATTGGAAAGCCTGTGGTGTTAATGGCAAGTAATGGGTTTGGTGGGCTTCATCAGCCCAGTAATGGCACCCGGGGTCCGGTTTTAAGGTGCTCACCTTGCTCGCGTCTATAACCTGGGCCCCAGACTGTTACCGGCTGGTGAAGCCCACTGAACTGGTATTATTTCCATAGTAGTTCTTTATAGTGTCTACATTTTAGTGAGAGCTGGAGTGGTTGTGTGTGCTTGCAGTCTTATAATACAGTCCTTACGACGAAGGGTTATCCCTAAGGTGTTAGAGATTGAAAGTGAACACAATCATCTTAATAGGTCTCAGCCATGGTAGGGAGGATGCGAATTCTGGATGTATGATTTTCACTCTCAACCTATTTTTTAATGAGGGCTACATGTTTATCCAGTATACATGGGGTTTTAGTTTTGCCATGTGATCTACACCTAAATAGTCAAATTATCATTTCAAAGGGCGATTCGGGGCACTCCTGCGGTGTGAGACTGTACTTTTAAGACTATTATTTTTACGTATCTTTGAGGGTAAGGTATTACAAAATCCCCAGAACATAGCCTCCTCCCCCACCAATGCCTGGGGTTGTTTGTGGTCTCGTGCAGCATGGTGTGACCTAGAAGTGTGGGCTGGACTGCCCCTTTTGGGGTGGGGCCAAGATGATTTACATATGGTCTTCCCCTTCTCTAATGGTTTGGCAGGGTGAACAACAATGGTCTGGAGGTTTGCCCAGACCAATACCTGGGGTTATAATTGATCCAAAGTCTTTCAGTCAGCACCTGTCGGTTTTGCTTACAGTCATCCAGAGTATGCCCAGATGTGTGGTTCCCGGGCCTGCCACATCTCACTCACTGTATTTATTTATGTATTGGGTATTTATAATTTGCCTATGCACAATGTGTTTTGAGGCGCAACAAGACAAAATGGTGGGGGGAAAGGGGGAATAAAACAAAAATGATCCTACTAGGCCTTGTGACATTCGGAGCATGCAAGTGCAGTAAAAAGAAGTGTTGGGGAGAGGGGAGGAAAGGGAGTGCCGGTCAGGGCGGAAGGGCCAGTGAGAAGAAACGAGTGTCAGGGGAGGCCAGGTGGACAGAGTCAGGGGGAAGCAGAGAGTCCAGGGGATAGAAGCTCCACGAGCTAAGTGCGGGGTAAGGAGGTGAAGGGGCTACAAGGGTGCAGGCCAGCCAGGCTAGTGCGGGGGAGGGGCCCAGAATGGCAAGTGCTGGTTGAACGGGAGGAGGGCCGGGGAGACAAAGTGCAGGGGTAGACTGGATTAGCGGCTGATGCCCTTTAAGACTCTGAAGGAACCAGCCAGCCAGTCAAGAGGCAGACAGAGAATTTAGCAGGGGAGGGGGAGAGGGAAGGAAGAAGAGAAAAGGAATCTCGTGAGCATCTTCCAGAATTTAAGGAAATCCGGCTCAAGTCTAGGGGCAGGGAGGCCATTCCAGAGGGAGGCAACTTCGGAGGTGAGAGATCTATCCCCCACTCTCTTCTTGGTAAAGGGTCTGATCTGCAATGATTTAGAGCTAGACGACCAAAGGGGGGGGGGAGGTAGTTAGGGAGAGAGAGAGTTGGATGTAGTGGGATCCTAGACCCCGGAAAGCCTTGTGGATGATGCAGAGGGTCTTGAACTTGATCCTTGCAGCCAACAGGAGACAGTGGAGAGATTTTAGGGCTGAAGAGGTGCAGTGCCTGGGCTTCAGGCCAAGAATAAGTCTTGCAGTCCTGTTCTGCATTTGTTGAAGGGCAAGAAGGGAGGAGTTAGGAAGATTGAGGAAGAGGCTGTTGCAGTAGTCCAGCCTGGAGAGGACCAGAGCTCTGGAGACATTGAGTTTCCGGGAGAAGGTGAGGAAAAGGAGAATGCCTCTGAGGAGGTACAGCTGAAAAGGGCCATCTTGGCAAGGTCTGTGATGTGAGGAGAGAAGGAGAGAGAGGAGTCGAAGATGACACCAAGGTTTTTTAACTCACATGAGGGTGAGGGGACCCATAGAGGGTGGCCAGAGTGTGGGAGGGAAGGAGGGAACAGGTGTCCCAATGAAAAGGATCTCTGTCGTACTGGCATTAAGGCAGAGATCGTTAGCAGTGCACCATGCCCGAATAGCAGACAGGCAGCTAGGAATGAGAGAGGAAGAGGAGGAGGCAGAGGAGAGAATCTTGAAGGAAAGCTGCGTGTCGTCTGCATACCACTGGAAGTTAGGAGAGAAGGTGGAGCTCAGATGGGCTAGAGGGACCATGTAGATGTTGAAAAGCCAAGGTGGGAGGATAGAGCCCTGAGGGACACTGCAGGTGGAGAGTGAGATGGTGGAGAGAAAAGGGCCCTGTTGAACCTGGGAATGTCGGTCCGAGATGAACGAGGTCAACCAGTCCAGAGCCAGGTCTGTGATGCCAAGGGTATCATTGAGCCGAATTATCAGGATGGCATGATTGACCGTATCAAAGGCAGAGGAAAGGTCAAGAAGGATGAGAATGGACAGAGAGCTGGAATCGAGATTAGAGAGCAAGTCTTCATGGGTGTACAGGAGAACATTTTCCTTGCCTCTGGCAGCTCTGATGCCAGACTGGTCATGGAGACAACCAACAGATTCAGTGTGGTGAATAAACTGGGAAATGCCCAGCTTCTCCAAGAGTTTATCCAGGAAGGGGGTAATGAAGATAGGGTGGTAATCTTCCCGGGCAGGAAGGGTCAGCAAAAGGCTTTTGAGGAGAGTGTGCGCAAGGGAGCGCTTGAGAAGTGAGGGGGAAGGAGCCAGTGGCAAAGCAGTGATTTCAGAAATCGGCCAAGGCTAGAGCAAGGGAGTCCATTTTTTCTTTGATAGTTCTGGAAGAGCAGGGGAGCACCTGTTTGGATGAGACTTTCCTAGAGAGGACTTGTCTAGAAACTGCATCAGGTGTTATGGGAGAAAAAGAGGAGAGTAGGAGGGCAGAGGGGGGCCAAGGGAGGCCTGAGAACGGGTGAGGGAGAAGGATGAGGAGTAGAGGCGAGTGAGGAGAAGATATTCCGAAATGAAGTGAGAGGCCAGAGAAGTGCAGAGGGCCAGGGAAGGCAGAGGAGAAATGGAAACTGCAGTATGGTTGGCGAGTTCCTTGCAGATTTTGTAAACTTCAGCCATGTTGTTAGTGGCCACAGAGATGTGGGCTTGGATATCGGCCCTCTACATCGAGCAGATGGAGAGTCTGTATTGCCTTTGGAGCAGGCTGCAGGCCAGCTTGTCAGAGGATGTGCTTGAAGCCTGCCACTTCCGCTTAGCTGCTCTGCACTTGAGTTTCAGAGCTGCCAGGTCAGAGTCGTACCAGGATGTAGCACTTGGAGGCAGGTTTAATGCAGATCTTCATGACAGGGGCAAGGCTGTGCAGAGTGTTGGAGATGGAAAGTTAGTAAGGGCTGTGTTAGAATGAGAGTCAGTGGCAGTAGTAGGAGTGGGAGTGAAGGTGATGGCAAAAGCGGCAACTGACACTCGCTTCATAGGTCGAATGATGGAGAAGGAGGCTGGCAGTGCAGGCGGGGGCTTAGCCGTGGGACCCAGGAGGTCCTGATGAGAGGAAAGAAGAGCATGATCAGACCAGGAGAGAGGAGTAATGAGAGGGTTGGAGATGGGGATGTCTGAAGGGATGAGAGTATCCACGGTGTTAAAGAGAGTCACAGAGGTTGCAGAAGAGGCCAGAGGCCACCGCAGGGGAGTGGAGATGAATATGTAGTCTCCGAGGATGAGAAGCTTGGAGGAGGAGGCCAGGAGAGAAGAGGTGAGGTCCTCTCATTCTGAGAGGAAGTGAGATACCTGGCAAGGGTGCCAGAAACATTTCATCCTAGCCCCTGATGAATGTTCCGCATTTAAAGCACCACGAAGTGAAACATGACATGTTATGTCGGGCAATGATACAAACAATCCATTTGTCTTGTATTTTAAATTGATGTTGTTAACTCTCAGGGGGAGTTCATGTTATTGTTTAATGCTAATATTTGAATAGGAAAACCCACAAGGGTTGTTTGAAAGCTTCGTTGATTTGTATTTGTGTGTGAGGATGGGAATGTTTGAAGGAATGCATGTGGTGAGATGTGTTGCATTGTGGTTTTCCATCACCCGTTTTAGAGATTGCTGTAGAGGTTTTAAAGTATTCAATAAAGATATTTTTACACCGTCATATGAGAGTTCATTAGAAGTGTTCCCTCAGCAACACTGATCCAGTTCTGTTATTGATGTTGCACACAAGTAAGCGTGCCCAGCAACCTTTGTCTGCCATCAGTATTCGAGTTCCTTTATTGGAACCCGGATTACTGAAGAAAGTGCGCTCAGTAGTACTACACACTCGCCGGACAAGGTACAGGAGAGATGCAGCGCTAGTGCCACCTGCTGCTCGCCTCCCGGAACTGCACCTCCCAGGGAGAGCGAGATTGGAGACGGACATCGATCGAACCAAACAAAGAGAGGGAGGGCAGAATGGCGTTCTCCTGGAGCAAATTAACAAGGGGGTGGAGGGGTCCTGGGAGTCCCTCTGCCAAACATTAGTCCTGGTTACGAGTTCCTTACCTGGATTCTTTAGTTCTCTGGGAGCAACCAGTCATTTACAGCGCACTCCACTTCTCCGGCCGTACCCCTGCTTTCTCAGGTGTACTGGTCTCAGTCCATCGGATGCGCTGCTTAAGTGGTCCTACTCCTCACTTCTGCTTGGAGTTTGCTTACCCCCTTTAAAGCCTTTCCTGTGATGACATCTATAATATTGCACCCTTGCCCCACCCAGCAGACTCAGATTGATCTCGTTTTCTAGCAGTGCCCTTTTGCAGAGAACTCTCGCCTCTTTTCTGGTCTAAGTTCCCTTTATGGATTGCAGTGCCCACCTTGTCACCCATATTCTCTTAATAAATGCTTTTCTGCCCTTCCTCCCCATGACCCACCTTTCTCCAGCTGCCCCTTGATCTCCCCTAATCCTTTCCTACCCCTCCTGTCATCCCTCTGTTCCCTCTTTCTTGATTGTGGTGGCCCCTGCTACTCCCCAGACCTCCTCAGACCTTCTTCCATCCCTTTCCGCTCTCATCCCCTCCTCATTTCCCACCGCAATCCCCAGTTTCTCCTTACGCTCCTCCACGTCCCTTACTTTCCTTCTTTTCCTTTAACCCACTTTCTCCACATTTCCCATTTATACCCACTTAGCCCCTTCTGCCTTCATTTCATCCTTCTCCTTGTTTCATTTTTACCCTTTGTGAAAACCTTCTCCTTAAATTCCACTCCCGTTCCGGTTCCACCCATGCGCCTCCAATCGCCAGCGACTGCTGCTTTCATATTCTCCCTCCTTTCCATCCCTTCCTGCCCATCCTTCTACCTCCTCGTCCTCCAGTTGCCCTCTTTTCCTCCCACTCTCGTTCCTTCCCACCACTTCTCCTCTCTTCACCCCCCCCATTCCATGCAGTATTCCACCTTTCCATCCTTTACCCCTTTGTTGAAAGTCCACCTGTACTCCATCTTTCTTCCACCAGCTTTCTTCCCCAGCCCTCCTTTTCTCTCAACCGGCGCATGCGTGTTTACCCATTTCTATTCTGGACGCTGAAACCTGGGGACACATCTTTAAACCTGCACTCCTCAGTGCAATTGATGAACATTGCCCAGAGGGGACCTGTTTGCACTTAAGTACAAGCCTAAACCGTCTCCTCTGGTTAATTTACGATTTAAAGCACATGAGCTCCATACACTTAACCATACATGTCTCCGATTCTGCTGATATATGGCACTTCCGGTAAAATAGAAATGCGGCGCTGACATCCCAAGAAAGCATGGATAAACAGCACAAAAGTGGCAAGAGCTCCATCATGAACCTGCATTCTGATAATGGTCAGTGCATAAGTGGCTGGCGTTTCACTGGACAGGCCCAGTGCAGTCCTATGTGCTTGCCAGCATGTTTACTGATCTTTTGTGACTAAACTTACATGTTGTAAGATGCTGGGACGGATGTCTGCTTCGCAGAGGGATCGCCTTGCCATTTTGCAGCAAGTTACTGAGTTCCCTCTGAAGCAGGATACATGGAAAACTCGTGCTTTCAAGCAGAAACCTACCACTTTGGGAATGAAGCCTGGCTCTTCAGAGGCACGTCATGGGGGGGCATTAGTTTACCATCTTTGGTGGTGCAGATGTGGTGCTTTTCATGAGGAATTGGCTAGTACTGTCGGCTCTTTGATTATTGCGGTCACTGGAACCATTGTCATGCTGTATGTAAGGAGATGGCTTGTGGGCCCTGATCACGAGTTTGTCGGTAGCCCTTAAATGTGTCAGTTACCTTGTTACTGACGCATTTAAGGGTCCTCCCAATCTCGAGGCTGGCGATATTACCACGCAGTAATTACGTTGAAAATTCCCCATCGGATCCAGTGGACCCAATGGGGACTAACGGTTAGCACCCAAACCGTGATCCGGCGGTAATACTGCCGGGCGAGTGTGCGCTAACGCTAATAAAGTTGGGCGTTATCCAAGCCGGGATACCACCAAACTCGTGATGAGGCCCTTGGAGTGGTGAATAAAAGTGGCAGATTCCAGGTCGGGCCACCTCTTCCGTGCTGCTGCAGTACATGGTGCTGTTTTGAAAAGTGTTCAGCTGCACTTTTCTGGGCAGATCAAGGCACTTGGCCACAGTCCGGGAGACCTCTGGCCATTGAGGGATTCTCATAATAGAGTGGGCTTCACAGGGAGTAGTCCTCTTTGCCTAATGACAATTCCACTTTTCTCTTTCACTGCAGACGGGGCGCTTGGACAAATCCCAGCCTGTCGTGTGCGGCCACACGGGCCCGGTCCTTGACATTGAGTGGTGCCCCCACAATGACAACGTCATCGCCAGCGGATCGGAAGACTGCAGTGTCATGGTGAGCATTTGGGGAGGGGGAAGAGGAGGCAAGGTGGGATAATAGAAGGCCAAGGTCATTAGGAACCCTTTGTTTACTGTATATAATGTACAATGTAGTGGTCTTCCAGAACCTTCTCATTTCTCAAGTGTCACTTGCTTTCATTTGAAAAGGCTTTGTCTGTTTGCCTCTGCACCTCCTCCCGCCCGCCCCTGGTGCTAGGGAGCCCTACAACACTACAGCCATGTTGAAACGGTTCCATGTAATAATGTCCCTGCAAAAATGTCTCCTGACAAAAATGGCAGCTTTTTTTGTGGAGACATTTTTACATTGAGCATGCGTTTTCTTTTACAAGGTGAGCGGGAGACATCCCTGCAACCCGTCCCCATGCATAATGTCACCATAGGATTTTCCCGGCGACATTATGTATGGGGACATTATTACCTGATACCGTTGGAACACCACCTACAGATCTGCGCAGCACAAACATCGGGTAATTCTGCTGGGAAGGGAATCGGCGTGTATCAGCTGTTTGTCTGGGATATTGTGATTCACTCCATACTTGCACAATCCCCTCCACAAGCTCTTGTTGAGGCTTTAATAGGCCTCATCAATGGTCCTCCTAGGAGTTGGGGCATGGCATTTTTGTATGTGCACGTGCTGGTGTTTGTGCTGGGTTTTATATAGCACAAAGAACCTAGCTGTGAACCGGTGGAGCGTACAAGGAGGGTCCACGATACTCGGGTACAATAATATGGATGCAATTAGAAGAACAGAATGTGAAGGATACACTTGAGAGGATAGAGAGAGGAGTGCTGCAGAGAGCCACAGGCAAGATGTTCAAATTAGAGTGGAAAAGGCGGCCCCAGTCATGATTAATCTATTAATGGATTTGAAGCGCTTCCCTGGTTGAAGCTATGTAAGCAAGGGGAGGCACCTTATGATAGATAGTCCTGCGATACAGGGGTTGAGATGGAACCACTTTTCAAATAAATTCGATCAGCCCTGGAAGAGGAGTTGGGTGATCGATCATGTTTGGTCTGAATGTTTATCGGGTTGTACCACCTCCATGGTCGTTGCAGTAACGACTTTTTTAAAATGTCTTAAATCAGAAGAATATCCTGTTTCAGGACTTACTGGAAAATCACTTTTGTATATTAACTTAATTTCTTGCTGATTTTTTGCATCGTTGATTCTCTTCTTTTCCCTTTTTTTACTTTTTCATTTGTTAATTGAGTATATTTATTAAAGTATTTTTTATCATATTATAGATTGTGTGTATTGCATATGTTAAAGGTTAATTTATTTGTAACCATTAAACAATAATACAAAAATTAAACAAGGTTATCCACTGGCTTAGGGCTCAAAGAGGGTGTTACTCAATGATCCATCAGGAAAGATATTGTGGGGTGCTCACATCCTCAGGCCAGGGGTGGCAGTAATCTTGATTATCTGCGGGTGCAGCTTACTGCCATCTACTGGATTGCCCTTCCCTCAATTGACTATAGATCATGCACCCCTAAGAAGATTAATATTTCAATGAGATCATATCCCCCGATTTGGAATTTATTTATTTAGAAATGTTGTTCCATCGCGCCACAAACCCACAGGCCTCAGGGCACGCAAACAACAGAAAGATAGACAAACCTAACAAAAAGTACAGAACAATGCGCTAAGAAGGCCAGGGACATAACTCAGGAGTCGGAGGAGACAGACCACAGAGAGAGATGGTACTAATCAGGTGCAATGTTAAAAAGGAAAGTTTTCAGCGCCTTCTTAAACTTTGGGAGTGTGTCAATCAATCTAATACTAAGTGGAAGTGCATTCCAGGCACAGGGACCTTGGGCATTAAAACTGCGCCCCCCTGCCCTCAGCATCTTGAACCTTGGTTGAATCAGTCTATGATGCTGTTCTGACCTGAGAGAGCGGCTCAGGACATATGGCTGGATGCACGCTTTGAGATATTCAGGGCAGCATTCACCACACATTTATGTGTTAGCGTTAAGATTGTGTGGGTTATGCAATGTTTCACTGGTAACCAGTGTAAGCCCATTCTGGCGGAAGTCACATGAGAGAATCTGGCCAGACCTGCAACAGCCCGTACTGCACCATTCTGGGTGACCTGGAGTACGACTATGCCCGAAACAGTACATCCACTCAGCAGGCAGTTGCAGTAATCCAAACAAGTGTTTATGAGTACTGAAGCTAATGTCGTCAGATTCTCCTGTGTATATTTAGTAAGTTTAACATGAAGCTCCCAGAAAACCGAGCTAATTTCGATCTCCTTTGTCAGTCCTTGAGCAGCTGCCCCCTGCAAGGCCTGCTACAGCCCTGAACATGGGTGAGCTTACCAATGTGTGTGGGCCAGAGCAAGAAATAGAGCCTGGATTGATTTAGGGTGGTGATAGTCCAACTGCCCTAACTAATGGCGGTGAATCATTGAGTCAAAATTAGATCGTCTGACGAAACAGGCACCTCGAGTCAAGGGAAGCGGTCACAGAAGTTGGAGGAAGGAGAGCTCCCATTGTTCCCGAGTTGCACACACTATCATGGAATACTGCTGGATTGGCGAGAAATATGTGTGATGACTCCTGGTGTAACTTTATTAAGGAGCACCATTTTGTTTGCTTCCAGGAGACATGGGCTACCCCTGAGATTCATTTTCAAGGATACCCTTCCTACGGGATTCCAGCCACAGAGGAAAAAGGGGAGACTTAGTGGTGGTCTGCTAATCTGGGCTGAAACACTCCAACAGAAACTATTGACAGTGATAGGTCGGGTTTCCGGGAGCTTCATGTTAAACTTACTAAATATATACAGTCGACAATCTGCTGAGATAGATATAAAATTGATTTACGTAGTGGAATTGCGTCTAGCAGTTTGGCTTAAGAATGGCTCCATTAATCCACGTATTATTGCAGTAGGGATATGAAGATGCGCTTCGAGCCTCTTGAAGCCATGATTGGCTTGCTAGTTGAACAAGATAAGGCATGGACATACCAGAACTGGTTAAGAGGCGACATAAGAATGCCTTGGAAATGGCACATATATGGTCATCACTAAATGCCTGGGCATGCAACGGTAGGTTAGAGAGTGAAATGCCAGCTAAGCCTACCTTTGCCAGTGGGACTTGAATCAGCCAAATTGATTATTGGCTGGTACATTTATAAATATGGCCTCTAATTCAAAAATGTGAGATCATTTCCACCGTAGACAGCGATCATCCTCCCCTTGCCCTAAGTATCTCATTAGGACTGGGAAGACTCTGTGGCTCGATAATGATTGCAGGGCAAAGAAATGCATTGATGGAATAGATTTAAGAACCCGATTGCCTAGATAAATCTGCATTGGCTGCGATAAGAAAGGATTATAAAAAAAAGAATGATTATGAGCCCCTAACATAGGAGGACTTGCAGCAATGAATGATAAGGACAGCACCAATGTCTAGTGTTTGATTGACTCTAGACAGCCATATGCTATTGGAACCGAGCAAAGGAATATCCAGTAAGGAACTTGGTTGGCTCATATTTCAAAAACGTTACAGAGAGGATTATCCTTTAGATGTCTCAAGTTTCCTTGAAATAAATCAGGAGTATATCATAATTATAATAATAATAATCTATTTATTATATAGTGCTACACACTCATAGGTATTAGAGCGCTTAAATAATAGAAGACATCATTATCCCACCGAGTGGTACACATTTAATCGATCTTGCAAGGATGAAAGGCTGAGTTGACCCTGCCGGGATTTGAACCCGCCACAGCAGGCTGCACGTAGATATCAGGGGCAAGCGCCTCGGAACCACTGCTATTCACAGTCACACAAATCTGTAGAGCTATGGAAGCACACAAATTCCATAAAGGGCCAGGACCTGATGAGATGCGTATGGATCCGTACAAAACGGAACCCATGATCTGGGCATTACATCTTTGAATGTGGCTCCAAAGTCCTGGGCCTAGGCGGAAATAGTTCCAATCTTATCAAAGGGGGGGGTCACTTATAGATCAATTTCCTTGCTAGACGCAGGCAGATTTTTCTTTACCAGAGTAGTTTTGCCACATTTGGAAATTTGGATTCAGGAGATGCGATGCATAAATCATTTGCAATTAGTGTTCCAAGCTAAAATTAGCACCATTGACCAATCTCCAAGGCTTAAGTTAATAACTGAGAAGGATAATATGCTCGGGAAAATGGACGTCAATGTAACGTTCATCGACCTCAAACCTGCGTTCAATGGTGGGTGCCTCTTAAAAAGCTTTGGAGCTGATTGATTGATTTAGATAATCCCTCTCCTTTGCTTTTGGGCTTATATATAGTGACAACTAAGCGTCAATAAGGTGGGGGTTAGCTGGTGAGACATCTAGGCCTTTTAAAATCCTTAGAGCCCTGCAGATAAACAGCTCTAAGACGAAAGTTATGATATTTAGAAATAAAAGGAAAAAAACATTGTTTTATCTAATCTGCAGGGGGATATGCTAGAACAGGTTACCTGCTATGACTTATTGGGTATGAGATTTTCAGCCAATGGCACTTGGCACAAATACGTAGATATGGCATGTGCAGTGCTACACAGATAGTGGGCTGTTGCACACTTGACAGAATCGCATGGAAATGGTGCCCTGGACGTCTCTGTAGAGGATGCAAGCTCGGCGGGCTACCCGGGACGGTGGGGAATTGTGTGCCTTCAGGAATTGCACGGCCATGTCAGTGACTGAAAATGGGTTTCTCAAAAATAGAGGACTCCCAGCATCCACACCTACCATTTCCCTGCTCCGAGAAACAAATGTAGCCAGTATTGAAATATGAATTAAATTGAAGCCGTTACTATATGTATATATGTAGATACAGTGGTCGAAGTGTACGAAAAGAAGTAGTGGAACTATGTTTCCTACTGGCCTGCACCGCTCCCCACAAAGCCCATTGATGCACCCCCCCCCCCATGCACAATACAAACCCCAAAACACACGTGCCTGATGTTTAAGGGAACATCCAGTGCAGTGCACTGAAAGTGCACGTTTCAATGTGTTCCTACACCTTTATTTTAAAACGAAACCGTTCCGGATCTGTTTCTTTTTAAAACAAAAGTACAGGAATCGTAAAACCTATTTAAAAGAATTATAGGAGCATCGCTCCCGCCCACTTCGACCACTGTGTATATATATATTCGTCCGGGGGAGGGGAGGGACGAATTATAAGCTGCCCAAAAAGTGCTCTTCCTATGGGTTGAGCAACGTAACCATAACTACAGAAAGTATGGGGTACGCCAGCCCTTGGAAACTATAGAAAGGCTTTGCAGGATGCTCTAATACAAGAGGACGGGGCATCACTAACGTGGTGTACACACATTAGCAATCTACTGGAACCCACGAGCCTCAGTGATTATTGGCTGACCCAGAGTTGATGCGGCCAATGACAAAAACACTTTTAAAACTTAAAGAAGAGGTGGGAGACTTATTACTGCAACAAAAAATCCAGGCCTCAACACTGGAGGTACAAATCAAAAACAGGATAGGAGACATATTTAGATGTGTTTAAACCAAAATTCCTTATGAAAAGTTCACATCACAGATTTTACTACTCGCTGGCAGCCAACATAGGTGGGTGTGAATTTGGAGGATGGAGGCAATCTGCTGGGATGGAGGCATTCTCGCCCTTGCCTCCTTCTGCTACGAGGGAGTCATTCTCATCCTTGCCTCCTTCTGCTATGGGGAAGTCATTCTCGCCCTTGCCACCTTCTGCTACGAGGGAGGCATTCTCTCCCTTGCCTCCTCCTGCCATGAAGGAGTTATTGTCGCGCTTGCCTCCTTTTGCTACAAGGGAGGCATTCTCGCCCTTGCCTCCTTCTGCTATGAGGAAGTCATTCACGCCATTGCCTCCTTCTACTACGAGGGAGTTATTCTCGCCCTTACCGCCTTCTGCTACAAGGGAGGCATTCTCGCTCTTTCCTCCTTCTACTACTAGGAAGTCATTCACACCTTTGCCTCATTCTACTATGAGGGGGGCATTCTCGCCCTTGCCTCCTTCTGCTACGAGGAAGTCATTCTCGCCCTTGCCTTCTTCTGCTACGAGGGAGGCATTCTTGCCCTTGCCTCCTTCTGCTAGGAGGGAAGCATTCTCGCCATTGCCTCCATTTGCTACGAGTAAGTCATTCTCGCCCTTGCCTCCTTCTGCTACAAGGAAGTCATTCGTGCCCTTGCCTCCTTCTGCAACTAGGGAGGCATTCTCACCCTTGCCTCCTTCTGCTACGAGGAAGTCATTCACGCCCTTGCCTCCTTCTACTATGAAGGAGTCATTCTCGCTCTTGCCTCCTTCTATGAGGGAGGCATTCTCGCCCTTGCCGCCATCTGATAGGATCAAGGCATTCTCGCCTTTGCCTCCTTCTGCTACGTGGGAGTCATTCTCGCCCTTGCCTCCTTCTGCTACGAGGGAGTCATTCTCGCCCTTGCCTCCTTCTGCTATGAGGGAGGCATTCTCGCCCATGCCTCCTCCTTATATGAGGAAGCCATTCTCATCCTTGCCTCCTTCTGCTACTAGGGAGGTATTCTCGCCCTTGCCTCCTTTTGCTAGGATGGAGGCATTCTCACCCTGGCCTACTTGTGCTATGAGGGAGCCGTGCTCACCATTGCCTCCGCTACAAGGGAGGCATTCTCGCTCATGCCTCCTTCTGCTACGCGGAAGTCATTCATGCCATTGCCTCCTTCTGCTACGAGGGAGGTATTCTCCTCCTTGCCTCCTTCTGCTAGGATGGACGCATTCTCACCCTTGCCTCCTTCTGCTACGAGGGAGTCATGCTCGCCATTGCCTCCGCTATGAGGGGCGCATTCTCGCCCTTGCCTCCTTCTGCTACGAGGAAGTCGTTCACGCCATTGCCTCCTTCTGCTACGAGGGAGGCATTCTCGCCCTTGCCTCCTTCTGCTACGAGCGAGGCATTCTCGCCCTTGCCTCCTTCTGCTACGAGGATGGAAGCAATGTCTGTTCCCCAGTGATTCCCGTTAAGCAGCTCCTCCCACATTGTTCCGCATTGACCTATGCCAAAGTTCACCTGTTTTAGAAAGCAGGTATCTCTTTATCGATCCAGGGTTCCAAGCTCCTTATTATAGTAACTTACCTCAATATTCAATATGTTTTAGTTGAATACATTATGGCAGAAATATCCACTAAATAAAGAGGCATTTGCTTTGGGGGTGTCTCGGCATACAGAGATAGGCAGCAGAGAGATGCCAGCGTCATAAATAGCAACCCTCGATGGCTAGATGCCCAGGCTTAACGTCATAATAAATTAGCTCTCTTGATTTGGAGGATTCCAATTACATAAATACATTGAAATGCAACTTTAAAAAGAAGAAAGTGCAGAAAAGGAAAATCACACGATGTTCGTATATTCGTGATGCACAGGAAGACTATGCAATGCTTAGTAATAGTGTCATTAATTTCCTGCGAAATCATCACATGGTCTAAAATATTTCCTCTCTTGTTAACTTGCTTTTGTGTGATTCCGTGCAAACTAATACTGGTTACCAGTCTTGTGTTTGCAATACATGGATATGGCATGCTCCAGATGGACACACACACAATAACAATGTGTGCAACGTCCAATACATGCCACAGCGCATATTGCGCTCTAAACGAGGTTCTGCCACCCTTGGCTTTCCAACTGTTTTAGATTGCGACTCGCAATTCCACCCGAGCTACCATACTCCAAGGTGCAAAACATCTGGAGAGCTGTATGGTGCATAGCCATGCTCCACTGCGGCGCTTTGTCTTTCGGCGTGGAGTACTTTTAGTGTCACCCAGAGGAGGCCACATCATATAGAACCCTTTCTGGGTCCTTCCCAACTCAAGAGCCCTAGATTCTCTGCTTGCTGACTGGGGACAGTGAGCATACACGTGTCTACTGTTTGTAGGTTAGTACAATTCAGTGGGCCTCATTACGATAAGGGTGCCGTTGCCGTTAACCCCTTACCACCGCATTACGAGGTCCCTTAGCAGGAGCCGCTAAGGGCCCAGTGAGCTGACACACTGACACACTGACCAGTGAACACAAACACAACATAGAAGTACACACAGACACAAACATATTGGTGCAGACACATACTCATCAAACAGAGTTGCATGCCCACAAATGTCCTTGCCAATTTGCAGACACAGCAAGACGCACACACGCGCGGACTCACACACACAAGTCCTCACACACACATACCGGTGCTGCGCCTGTATTTCAGTAATATGGGGAGCACTCTCCTTCCAACCACTATACATCACCATTCACAGAAACCCCAAACCTTGGAGAAATCCAGGGCGATCATAGAGTCCCCTTCATTCCTCCCGACATACCCTAGTGCATACTCTTCTCTGTAAGCTGGGCATCATTTAGGGTAGGCCAGTCTGCATGTGGACATTGTTCTTCACTCCAGAGTATTTATGATAGCAAAACAGGATGGAGATGGTGGGAACACTTTCACCATGAAACCTTGGCTATGTTTCCAAGGTTCCATGTATAATATCCCCGCAAAAATATCGCCATACAAAAATATCGCCATATTATTGTGATGATACTAAGCCATGGAACCTGCGGGGGACACCCCCACAACCCCCATCATTTTTTTAATGAAGCGAGCGATACCCCCGGTCCCAATAACCCCATACATTATCCCCATTAATAATATTGCTTTTGGCCTTACCCCACGACCATATATATGGCGATATTATTGGTGGGGATAATATTACCTGATACCGTTTCCAACTCTCCATTTTCTTACAGGACCCCTCTCCGTCAGACAAGGGGCCTCATTACGAGGTGGGCGGTAAGGGATTACCGCCCTACTATGAGTTCCCTTTGCGGGTCCTTCCTTACCGCCTGTTTTTTTCAGGTGTTAAGGACGGGACCCACAAAGGAACTCTAGAGCTAATAACGGTACCGCAATTTGCGGTACCGTTATTAGCGCCTTCCCCATTCCCATTGAGCCCTATGGGGGCTCAAATGGGAATGGGGAATGGCACTGGTGAATGGAGAATTACCGGTCCCGCCAACCATGGAATGGACCGGTAATTGCTCCATTCACCAGGGCGGAGTCGGAACGAGTTTGGAGGCAGCCACGGCGCTAATAGCGCCATGGCTACCTCCAACCTCGTAATGAGGCCCAAGATGCGGGGCTTTACCTAACCTTGTCACTCATTCACTCCGAAAATATGTTTCGCTGCAATTTCTCCTCCCTCTGCAACTCTTTCTCCATTATTACTGTGCACAAGATGCTCCTCTTGATGGACACACCTATACACAGGTCAGTTTCTGTACCACCTGTAAGAAATATACCAACCCCGTTATCAGATTGAGTCTTGCACATCCTCCAAAGAACCTCAGACAGCCTGCAGCAACTGTATGACTGCAAAAGACCCCTCCATTGGCCTCCATCTCATCCACACATACCCTAACCCTCCTCTCACATGCCCCCAAGAGACCCTAACTTTACCAACTGACATTGTAACATCTCCCACCTGACCGTTGCACAACTCCCAACAGACCCTCACACAGCCAGCAACGGGCATGTATTTCATTATTGGGCATTTGTGTAGCACTCATGCAGGCTAGTCATGCTTTAGCGCGTCAGTGTCCCAAAATGACCTGAGCTACTGCATGTGGAAACAGTGCCGGATTAAAGCCAGCGGAGGCCCCTAGGCAGTCGAAATGCCGGGGGCTCCCCCTCGCAAATGATCTCCTAATACGTTTTTAATTTTCTGCACCGCTTTATTTTGATCTGTTCTCACAAGGCCCCTAAAAGGAGTGGGGCCAAAATGCCGGTACCTACCTGGCCTAATGGATAATCTGGCACTGTTTGGAAATGAAAAACAGACTATTAAATTTAAGGCAATCATCAGTGTTTCAATCCAAAATATATTTGATGGTAAAAGAAAATGGATGCATTGAGTTAGCTGTGCAGAAGCGTTACATTGATTCCATCTAAGCAATTCATTGGGTATACATCAACTCCAAAAAGGCAATGAAATTCGTAGCTTGTACGGATGTCGTCTGCCAGGACACGGTTTAAAGACAAGACGCAGTAGAGCAGCGCGTTGGGATGTAAACAGTGACAAGACCAAAGACCCAGTTACTTCATAAAGGATCTTGAAAATAATTCTTATTAATCAAAGCTCCAGAGGTAGTGCCATAGAGTCAGCCTATTTTGTATGTATTTTTATTTCTATAGTTTGTGTGCTTCATGGAGATCTACATGCTGATGAGAAGTTGCTTTGGAGCGCTGGTTGTGACGTATGCTCCGCTCCGCATGTTGGTGTTGGTGACAGACTAAAGTTCTTACAGTAAATGTAGACAATTCGAAGGCTTAAACCCCACCGTTCTGTCATGCGTTTAGGACCCTCTTCTGAAGGGAAATAGCATGTGAAAAAAAGAGTGTAAACAGTTCTTCAAGGGGAAGACCTTTCCGGGTCGAGTGGCTTTGCATATTACTGGCAACCGGTTTTCCCAAGGAGAAAAGATTTTTTAAAGTCCCATTGGCCAAAGTAACTGTGGAACATTCTGGGTGAGCTTGAGGGTTGACAGGCTGAGCGGCTGAGGGTTGCTTCTCTTTGTGTTTAGTGTGATCTCGAATGGGGCTCCTACCCGGGGCTTGGTTGGGGAGTAGAGGTATAAGCTGAAACTGTCTCCAGGCACTGTGTAGTTGTAGGCATTGTGATGTTGATCTGCGTTGTGAGGTCATGAGACCATCCGCGTTCGTTCGTTCGTTCGTTCGTTCGTTCGTTCGTTCGTTCGTTCGTTCGTTCGTTCGTTCGTTCGTTCGTTCGTTCGTTCGGTTGGTGGGTGGGTGGGTGGGGCTATATTTTTGTGCTGTTTACATACATGATTGTTTTGTACTTTCTGGTGTTTAAAATGTATGGAGCAATGTATCAGGAACAATGGAAAACAAACAGGGTGTCTATGCCTTGAGGACAACCAACAAAATGTAGTGAACCCAATGTCTTGCCATTTCATGGGTCTTTCCTCGTGTCAGTAATTTCATTCAAATTCGAACCAGTCAAGCACAATAATGGAGTTGATACATAATAGCTGACTAGGGTTAAGTGTAACGCTACAGTAGAGGTGACTTCCTTCACAGCAACATGGGCAGAGGACTTTTTAAACCACCTTTCATTTGACAAGTGGTAAACCAGATATTCATGTTTGTTTCGACAAAGGTACATATATTCTGAATACTGAAAGCAGAATAGGTTCACAGGATTACACGAGGGAGTACTGCTCAATTGGGCTCCACTGGCATTGGGGAAGGGACACCGCTTTTCACCATCCGTGGCTACTGCGTCATTGAAATCACTTAAATGTGGACGGCATTCAAACAGACATAGTAAAAAGACTTCAGTGCACCATGGTGAATAGAAGTCTTTTTGCTATGGCTGTTATTAATGTTGTGGCTCTGCAAACACTAACATATCGACACATTTATTAATTTGCAAGGAATTACTGGATATGTAGGAGATACATATGTCATTATGTTGGTGTTACTGAGGTTTCAGATGGGTGACTCCAATGACCATCTTAAAAAGCACAGCAAAGTCACCAAAATTGCTTACCTGAGGTTGCTTGAAAAATTACACAAGTCTGCAAGAGAGTGTTTTCAGACTGTTAACATGAAAAAAATAGTCATAGTGAAAGGATTTGCATTGTTTACTATGTGTATTATTGATGCTGTGGGTCCAGACATAATAACTTGCAGCGATGTTTGTTAGATTTCAAGTAATTACTGGGTACGCAGGCATATTGAAGAAATTAAGGAGATGTTAGTGCAAACTAGAACTGGCTGAAAGATCGCAAAGCAGGGTGTTTGGGCAAGGAATGGTTGGGAATGGCTATAGGATTACTATGCTATATGGGTAAAGAGGCAAATAACACCCAAAAGCCATGGTCTTCTCACATCCACTCTCCTTTCTATTTGTACCCCTATGCCTATAGGTTTTTCTTATAGGTGGCACTAGAATAAACCAACACGGGATGGACTTCGCCTGTCCTCCTTTTAACTTTGCTGTAACTCCTGCCCCTATTGACCTTCATGGGGTATGTAGACTGCCTTGTTACTCCGTTCATTTTCAAATTCGGATTTCTGACATGCAACTCCTCCCAAATGTTTGTTGGGGACCTAGGGAAGGAAGTAAATAGAAGGGCTTTGCCATCTGTGTCTTCCAGGGCGTGGCTTCAACATGCCTTAGGTCACCATGAGATGAGTACATTCCAGACATACTCCCTGGCGTGGCAAACGGCTTTCTTCAGCTGACTCTCCTTTTGGTGCAGCTGTCCCACAGAATACAGTTCAGTTCCTCAATAAATTCAGTCCATTTGTACACATTGCTCCTCCATCTTTTCCTTCCAATGCCTTTCTGAGCATTTTATCTATCCCTCACCCCAAATATCTACCCAACTTTGCTCCTCCCTACCACTGCTAAATGTTCTATGATACACCTCCTTTGCCTCTGTGGCAGGCAAAAAGCGCTTAAACCCACAATTCATGGCAGTTAGGCGCTATACAAATGCAAGATAGTATAATATAACATTTGTGTACAAGCTGCAGGTTCTAGGAGACATGAGATGTGTAGGTTTAGGATATCACGCATTTGGGATGTGCAAGAACGGTTCTATGTCGTTTCATCGTCAGGCATTTCAAAGCCTGCAATTTAAACGGGTATGAAATAACAAAAAAGTTCATCAATTTCTTTTTTTGGGGGAGGGGGTGGGGTCCTCCCAATCTCCCCGTCCTGCACCTATGTTTAACTATACCCGACCCCACAACCACTTATTTGCCCTTTCCCACCCCCCCAAAATAATTCGATGAACTTTTGCGTTATTGTGTACATGTTTAAATAACAGGCTTTGAAATGCCTGGTGATGGAAGGACGTCGTACCGCAAGAACATCCCTGATCGATCTTATTTCCCGATACAGGGGAGCAGGCTGAGTGCAGTCCTCAGACTCACACTGCCCTGCACCGGTGCTGTCCACGTATGCCTGTTCCTCATCCCTGTCTGGCAAAGAGCAGCTGTGATCAGGCAATCGGTGCTGAGGCAAAACCCCAGGCTGGTTGCCTCAGAATCTGCCCAATGCCCTTTTACTTGGGGCCGACCTCTCCTGGCCTTCCTGCACTTGCTGCGGAGTTGTGGGGTCAGGAGTAGGGCTTGCTCTGGAAGGCACTCCACGTGCATCTAGATGTCACGTGCCTATATATCCCAGTGAACAGAATAAGGTGATAGTGGTACATATCATCCGCAATAAGCAATGCAGATGATGATAGGCTGGCATGGGAATATTTCCCCATACTAACATGTGAATAGAAGAGTCAGGTACACTTTGCATGTTTTAACAGTAAGAGCAAATAAACAGCGTAATACCTTGTATGTGTGTCCCAGGAACGATACTTTGAACAAAAGAATACATTCCATGCATCCATAGTATCTTTAAAAGCCAATGACTTGGACAATAGGTTGTCATGGGTATATATCTCCTTTAAGAACATCTTAATGTAGGATAGCACAGGGGCAACGTGCTGGTCTTGGAAACAAAACCACCAGAGCAACAGAGGTTTGAATCCCGGATGCGTGCTTAGAAACCAAACTCAGGTATGGTATTAGGCGCATTATAAAAAATTAAATAAATAAAACTCACTGTTTTGAAAAAGTATCTTGTGTGATCTGTGGTTTAGGCCTGAACATTTTGCCATAACTTCTGATTTTGTCCCAGCATTAGTGCAACTGCTTTTGTGACAGCTTTTTTCGTTCTCCCTAAGGTTTGGGAGGTTCCAGATGGTGGGCTGACGCGATCCATAACGGAACCCATCGTGACCTTGGAGGGGCACTCCAAACGGGTGGGCATCATCTCCTGGCACCCAACGGCGCAGAACATCCTGCTGAGTGCAGGTAGGTAGAGGACGTCCCGAGGCACGCACCCCGACCATTAGGCTTAGGATGGAGCGGGCCAGAGATAGCTGGAGCCACATCAAATGGGGATGCCCAAGGACCATGGCTGGTGGTTCTGACGCGTCTTCCAGGCTTTACAGGAGGGAGAATTAATGCAGAAATGAATACAAAGGCTCATGCAGTTCAGCATGACAAACTGACTGAAAAGAAGGCACCTCCTCATGGAGGAAGTGCTGTAATAATTGTTAGAAAATGCGACTTTTCAGCCTCTTTCTTAATTCAGGTTAGGTTGTCTCTCTGCAAATATCAGTAGGGAGCTCTAAGTCCTTGAAATATGAAACACTGTCCGCTTGGGTATGTGGGGATGCAGAATACACTGTGCTACTCCCAGGGAGCTTCCCAAGGTAAAATGCTTGTCATCTATGGTGCTCTAAAGGGGACATACATTTGGGTACGACAAAGGCACTTGAATTTGATGATAGACAGTGGTCGAAGTGTGCGAAAACAAGTAGTGGAACAATGTTCCCCGCGGGCCTGTGCGCACTCCACACAAAGCCCATCACCACGCCCCCTCCCACACACAATACAAACCCCCAAACACATGCACATGCTGTCTAAGGGAACATTAAGTGTAGTGCGCTCGAAGCGCATGTTTCAACTTCTTCCTACGCTCTTATTTTAAAATGAAACCATTCCGGAATGGTTTCTTTTTCAAATAAAAGCATAGGAACAGTAAAACTTAATTTAAAAAAGTAGAGGAGCAACGCTCCCGCCATCTTTGACCACTAACGCTAGATGGCTACACGTTACTTGTGCTTAAATCCTAAGAAAACATAAATTCCCCTTCTTCTTGCTACTCCTTCAATGATTTGTCTTTCAGTTTTTTTCTTTCCTCCCCCAACGCCCCCTCCCTCTTTCTGAGTCTTTCACCGCTCCCGCTCATAATCTCGGTTTTGTTTTGGACTCTTGTCACAATCAAATGTCATCAGTCATTTGTGTGTGTCATTATCAATTATATACAATTCATAACAGTACTTTCTCTTCAATCTTCAATGCACCCTTCAGTCTGGATCCTTTGTGGTTTGAGTCATTCATCTAATATGTCAGTTTATTTGACTTTCTTCATTGGCTTCCTATTGTTGCATGGTTTGTTTACTTTGTATTATCTTTAAATGGATTCCCCTTATGTTCCTCCCTTTCCCAGCCGTGTAGGAACAGACTTCTTCTACCCAGGCTTTGCTTTCTACGCAATGCCTCCTTGTGCTTCATCACAGTTTCGCTCATTTCAACTTTCAGGAACTAAATTGTTTGATGCACTATCATTCGATATTCATTATTGCTTCACTTTATCATTATCAAAAAAATGCTTACAAGAAAATCTACTTCACATAGTTTTTCCACACATGAGTATCCTTCTGGTCCTGATTTGCATGGTATTTGAATTTTTATAATGTAAATCATTTCCTGATACTGTACAGATTTGTTCTATTAGTACTCGACCTCTCCGCAGCATTCGACACAGTCACACATAACACCCTCGTCAAGAGACTTGAGGACATAGGAATCTGCAACACAGCGCTCCTTTGGATTATATCTTTCCTGTCCAGAAGAACAGAAACAATATGGCAAAAACCATTCAAATCCACTCCACGGGACACCACTTGTGGAGTACCACAATCATCCATGCTATCCCCACTATTGTTCAACATCTACAGGACGTCCCTAATCAACCTAATCAAAAGACACGGCCTCACATGCTACAATTACACAGACGATACCCAAATCATCTAAAAAAATCAACGCAATAAAGAGAACCCCACACTAACAGACTGTCTCAAAGAACTCTACGAATGGATGTACACAAATAACCTTAAAATTAACCCGGACAAAACATAAATCATAATTTCAGCCAGCATCCAAGTAAACAACTATGACATCCCAGAGCCTCGTTTTGAGGGCTTTGCGGAATGACAGGTGGAAGGTCTCATTCCTAAGTGAATTTGGGAGGGCATTACATTGTTTTGGGGCAATGAAAGGGAAGCTGGCTCTGCTTGCTTTGGCCCTTTTGATAGTGGGGATGTACAGTTGGTTGGAATAGTGTGATCTTTTGGGTCTGGAAGAGCTGGCTCTGACTATTTTCTCAGAGAGATGCAAGGGGGCTGTGAGAGAAAGGCAGTTGTGTGTTATGGCTAAAGTCTTAAAAATGATGCGTTCTTTGATGGGGACCCAGTGTGCAGCGCGTCTAGCATGGGAGATGTTCTCCCTCTTGGGAATATTCAAGGCAGCTCAGAGCACATTATTTTGAATGTGCATAACACACGGATCAATCCACGTCCAGGGAGCAGAATTCATGTAAAAGTGAATCACTATCTACAAACCCGCAAGAACACTTAGATCCAGCAACAACATCCGCCTAGATCCTAAACTCTATGCAAGAAAGAAACTTGGATGATCAGCCTTCTCTTGCATAGCTGTTAAACTGTGGAACTCTCTCCCGAAATAAATACGAACTATGGAGGATCATCTAATCATCTAAAATTCTGAAAACTTCTAAAAACCTGACTCTTCAGCACCAAAGGGGATGAAAACACCTGAGCAACATCTACGTCCCCTGAAATGAACAAATACACGTAAAGGAACCCCACAAAACTAGGGACTAACCGAATACACCAGACATGAATCAAGAGTGAGCAAAGGGACCTACCCCCATCAACACAATGCAACGTGCTAAACCATGCAAAATCCAGCAAGAGAAACCTACCAGAAAAGTGGGGAGTACAATCACCAATGTACTCCCGAAAACCCCTCTAGTCTAAATGACCTGATATCATATATCTACCTGCATTTAGCTTACCTGCTTAGGCAATACTAACTGTGTAAATGAGCTACTTCCACACTTAGCCTGTATGTGTAGGTTAGCCACGTCTGCATCTAGTCTAATAGTATAGCTAAGCCTTAAGCTCCCTACTTGTTAGGTCCCACCTCTTCATTCCTGCAGGAGTGGATGATGAACCCTCCAAACCCCCTAGATTCTCCCACCAAACAATCCTTAATTACCAATTGCTTCGCAGGCAAACCCGAGGGGAAAGGGGAAGTGGATAAAATAACAAAACCAGGTCTCTGCTAGTCACCCATGCAACTTTGAACCTCCTGAGAAGAGCAACTGATCATCAGACCTAAACATGAAACACACACAATCATTAATTTATTTCCCCCAACTGTACAATAGCTGGCTATCTACATGAACCCCATTCAGAGCTACCCCATGTACCTATAAGTGTCATGATGCCTACCCCCGGAGCACCAGGCCAGGCCCAGCACCCCCGGAAGCAGGCATCATGCCCTCGGGTAAAAGCCCAGCGGCCCCTTATAGGGGCTCTTTGGACTCAGTCCTGGCGCCTTTGGCACCAGGCTCATGTTGGACATCAGTCCTGGCGCCATAGGCGCCAGGCTCATAAAGGGAGGTGTTTTGTGCACTTACCTGATGCAGACCATGCTGCACGCTTCAGGCCTCCCTGAGACCTGAAAGGGACTATTTTTTCATAGGGACTATTTTTTCACTCGGGCGTGGCCAGGGAAGGATACATAACTAGTTGGGGAAGGATACATACTTGGGACTTCTTTGGAGGCTATTTAAGCCACGCCCAGACAGCAGCTCATGCTTCGCTTTGTTCTGCTTCCTGCAGCTTAACGCTCACCGTGTCTGCTCCTGCTCCTGGACTCCAGCCACGCCCGCCTCGAACCTGGAAGACCTGCAAGGAAGGAAGAGAAGAGAAAGGTGAAAACCAAGGACTATTTCAAACTTCTTACCTGCATCCGGAATCTTCTCGCCAGCATCCCTGAAGAAAGACTTCCATTTAAAAGCATTGCGTTGCTCGCTGCAGCGCCACGCTTCACTCACCTGTCCTCGAGACATCTCCCGGCTCCATCGCGGCTGTCAGCATCGGACGCCACATCTCTGCACCTAGGGGAGAGAGGAAGAAACAAAAGGTGAGCAGAAGGAACACAGAAGGAAAGCCTGATTAACAGCCATAATTCTTACCGGCTTTTCTTCCACATTTCGGGTCGGCGCCGCCCCATTGGCAGGTACCGTACATCGGCCCCTATTGGGAAAGGACAAGAGACATTTCTGGGGAATGATAAGGACATTTAGAGGGATCGCCCTCATCACTACTCACCTCGGCAGTTTAACCCCTCGACGCATCGCCTTCATTCTGCACCTGAAATAAAGGACAGATCACAGGTTAGAAAGACAACATAAAGGGGGCCTCACTTGAACTTTGAACTTTCATACTTACGGCGCATCGCTCAGGAAAGTCAAGTGGATTTTCCCAGCGCCATTCTGAAAACCAGTGAAGTAACTGGACGAACGCGCGCCCTTGCACCAGAAGCAGGATGGAGAGTTCATCCTTCCAAACCATAAGGTGAGCTTAAACCGGGGTTTGGAGGAAGTTAGAGAGGAAAGAAGGGGGAAAGGGGGGAGCTAGCACACTATTCTGCAGACTGTTAATCGCCTTTCTCATCTGCAGAAGGATATTCCTACGGGCCAGGCAAGTACGATTTGGAGGTCCTGTCCAATCGGTGTTCCGGGTCCTGCGCATCACGCTAGAAGAGGCCACAGCAATCCAGACTAGACCAGCGCCCCCGTGGGAACCAGGTGAGCGTTACAGAACGCGAAGCCTTCCTACAAATTCCCACCCAGGCGCTATGGAAACTTCCGAAACTGACCAGTTGGCCCAATTACTGGGGGAATTACGGGCCGAAGTACACGCCGCTCGTCAAGAGACTAGTGCCCTCAGGAGGGAAGTGATTGTAATAAAGGATAGAGCTGATGACCTGGCTAGACAGCTTTTGCAAGGTCAAGCTGGACAAACTCCTTTATCCGGTTCCGGGGGGAACCCCGCTCCTGTGGTTTCCAGTAACCCGGTGCAGATTAATCTACCTGGAAACATGCTGCTGGCCCCACCTGAACGCTTTGCTGGGGACCCCAAACGATTCGCCGTATTCATGAATCAGTGTCGTTTGCACTTCCTATGCAGACCTGGGGCCTTCCCTAATGATCAGACCAAGGTAGCCTTTGTGTTGTCATATCTCAGCGGCTGTGCTGCCGATTGGTCAGTCCCACTGGTAACTCAAGATGACCCGATTCTTCGTGATTTTCAAGGATTTTAAACAAGCATGGAAAGGTTATTTGCTCGACACTCCCAGGGACAGGCTCTGGATGACGAACTTCTATCTATGCGACAGGGCAATCAAGACCTTCTATCCTACATTGCAACCTTTAATAGACTAATTGTGGAAACTGGTTGGCCAGAGGATAAAAGAATCACGTTATTCTATCGCGGTCTACGCGGAGAACTTAAAGATGTCCTGGCACAAGTTGTAAATCCGCCCCAAGAATGCACTGAATATATAGACTTAGTGGTCCAATTGGATCACAGGCTGCAAAACAGGAAAGCAGATCGGTCCAAGTTTGAAACCCGGGTGTTGGCCAAGACCCACGCTAACCCCAAGGGGGCTGATGGCTCGGAGCCTATGCAAATCGGAGGGGTTAAAGGACCCCTAACTCAAAAAGAACGGGAAAGAAGACGACAGATGCAATTATGCCTTTATTGTGGGTCCTCTGGACACTTTCTACGAGATTGCCCGGTTAAGCCGCCCAAGAAGGTGGTAGGAGCCGCTGATAAAATCCATGGAAACTCTGTATCGGGAAACGACCACGCCCGGCAAGCGTAGGGGTCCGCTTGCCGAGCTTGAAAACTAACTCTCAGACCTCGCATTTCATTGTGCCAATGGTCCTCGTAGATCCGGAACAGCCTAAACGGTTGCATGCTATAAAGGCATACATCGATAGCGGGGCTATAGGAAACTATGTGGATCGAGAATTGGTCTCTAGGATAAACCTCCCTCTGCATCCTAAAACCAACAAAGATGTCATCACCACAGTAGATGGAACCGAAATTGCCTCTGGACCGGTAACACATTCCACAGCTGAGGTGACACTTGTAGGTCCGGATGGCCATCGGGAGGCAGTTGTGTTTGACGTAATCAAGGCTCCACAGTTTCAACTTATTCTCGGAATCCCTTGGTCAGAGACACATAATCCTCGAATTGATTGGCGAGCAAAGAGAATAACCTTCCCGGATTGTGCACAAACCTGCTACCCAGAAAATCCAAAGATTAATCTAGCATCAGTAACCTCTGTCCCCGTGCAACTACCTCCAGAGTACCAAGACTTTCAGGACGTCTTCCAAAAGGAACAGGCCAACACGTTACCTCCCCACAGATCGTACGATTGCCAAATCGATCTGGTGCCCGGTGCACAACCCCCTTGTAGCAGGATTTACGCCCTTACTGAACCAGAGAATCTGCATTTGAGACAATATTTAGATCAATACCTCGCCAATGGTTTCATTCGCCCGTCAAAGTCCCCGGCATCCTCAGCTTTGTTCTTCGTGCCTAAAAAAGAAGGCGACCTTAGAACTTGTATCGATTACCGCGCATTGAACCAGATAACTGTTAAAAATCGTTACCCTCTGCCTCTGATCCCTGAACTCCTTGACCAGGTGAAGGACGCTTGCGTATACACCAAGTTAGATCTCCGGGGGGCTTATCATCTGGTACGAGTAAAAGAAGGCGACGAATGGAAAACGGCCTTTCCGTACAAAATATGGACTATTCGAATACCAGGTGATGCCTTTCGGGTTGTGCAACGCGCCTGCAGCCTTCCAATTCTTCATGAACGATGTCCTTCGGGAACTCATCGATGTCTGTGTTGTCGTGTGTATCGATGACATTCTTGTGTACTCCTCTTCGGAATCTGATCACAGAAAGCATGTCAGGGCCGTCCTAGAGAAACTGCGCCAACACAAACTGTTTGCCAAGCTGGAAAAATGTGTTTTCCATACCACCGAGGTTGAGTTTCTCGGATTCATCCTGACACCTAAAGGGGTCCGAATGGATTCACGGAAAGTGGATGCCATCCTCAAATGGCCATCACCTAGTTCGGTGAAAGGTGTCCAAAGCATGCTTGGTTTTGCCAACTTTTATCGCAGGTTTATCCCGGAGCTTTCACGTGTGGTGCAACCCATCACTGCACTCTTGCGATAAAATAAACGTTTTGAATGGACCGAGGAAGCCGAACAGGCCTTTCAGGAATTGAAAGCTAAGTTCACGTCCGCACCTATTTTGAAGCACCCGCGTCCCGATCTCCCATATATAGTCGAAACCGACGCATCCAGCTTAGCCATGGGAACTGTCCTGTCTCAAAGAGACCTTGAAACCAACCAACTGCACCCCGTAGCATTTTGGTCCAGAAAGTTCTCGCCGCCGGAGATAAATTATGCGATCACCGATAAGGAACTATTAGCCATTAAGTCCGCCTTTAAGGCTTGGCGGCATTATCTCCTCGGCACCCGGCATACCATCACCGTGATCACTGATCACCGAAATTTACAATATTTAAAAACTGCCAAGGCTCAATCGTCTCGACAGCTCCGATGGGCTTTGTTCTTTGCTGAGTTCGATTTTGTAATCACCTACCGCCCCGGCTATAGGAATGGTAAGGCGGACGCTCTATCCCGAATTGGAATGGAAGAAATAGACACAAACTCAGAACCTGTGCCGATAATTCCCGAACAAAGAATTTTGGGGATAACCACTTTACAAACCCTTGAAGACATTCAAGCACAAGTGAAACAATTCCTGGACTCTTCAGCCTTGCAGGATTGGATCAAAAGGGGGTCTAACTTTTCAGTCAAGGATGACTTACCTTACTTCCAAGGACGCTTATTTTTGCCAGAAAAGGAATTGCAAGAACTGGTTATTTCCCGTCATCATGATACCCTGATGGAAGGACATCCTGGCATTGCCAAAACAGAGGAAAAGGTTAAACGACAATTCTGGTGGCCTTCCTGGCGAAAGGATATTAAATCTTTCGTGATGTCCTGTGGAGTTTGTGCCCAAAACAAAGGTCAAAAGACAAGACCCGCCGGTCTTCTTCAGCCCTTAGACATTCCACCAGCACCTTGGTACACCTTGTCACTAGATTTTATCACAGACCTGCCCTCTTGTAATGGTTACAATACTATTCTGGCCGTGGTGGATTTATTTTCCAAAATGGCCCACTTTATTCCGTTGAAAGGATTACCTTCAGCCTTTGTTCTTGCCAAGGAATTCCTCGAAAATATCATCCGTTTGCATGGATTCCCGTCCATACTAGTCTCCGATCGGGGAAGCCAGTTTATTTCTCATTTTTGGAAAAAGTGTTGTCAACTGGCACAAATCGACATAAGACTCTCGACCAGCCACCACCCACAGACCGATGGTCGGACGGAGAGAACGAACCAGACCCTTGAACAATATCTACGATGTATGTTGCACCAATCGGAGGGTAATTGGAAGGACATTTTATGGGTGGCTGAATATGCATACAATAACTCGATACACTCTGGAACTGGTCAGAGCCCCTTTTATACCCCATATGGACATCACCCTCGTACTTCAGACTTGGACTCACCTCTGAGCCTTGAAATGCCCGCAAAGGACCATTTGCATTCTACGATTACTCAAGCCTTCAAGGATGCAACTGCACATTTGCAACATGCGAAAGGGAAATACAAAAAGAATGCGTATCTGCATCGAAGAGAGGCGCCTCCATACCAAATAGGGGATCAAGTATGGTTGGCTACCAAACACCTATCACTCAAGGGGCCTCAAACTTTTAATCCAAGGTATTTAGGCCCTTACTCGATCAAAGCTATAATCAACCCAGTGGCAGTCAAGCTCGATCTACCAGCTAACATGCGGATTCACCCCGTTTTTCATGTGTCACTTTTGAAACCAGTGCACCCAGGAACCAGATTAACAAAGCCACCAGAACCGATTCAGATAGATGGGGAGCCTGAATTCGAGGTGAAGAACATTTTGGATTCTAAGATCTCAAAATCAAAACTTTTCTATCTAATTGATTGGAAAGGGTACGGGCCTCAGGAAAGGTCTTGGGAACCCAGTGATCACGTACATGCACCTCGGCTGGTAAAAAGGTTCCATCGGAATTTCCCAAACAAACCGAAACCTCCAGAAGGAACGACCTTGGGAGGGGCCTTGGGGGGGAGTGCTGTCATGATGCGTACCCCCGGAGCACCAGGCCAGGCCCAGCACCACCGGAAGCAGGCATCATGCCCTCGGGTAAAAGCCCAGCGGCCCCTTATAGGGGCTCTTTGGACTCAGTCCTGGCGCCTTTGGCACCAGGCTCATGTTGGACATCAGTCCTGGCGCCATAGGCGCCAGGCTCATAAAGGGAGGTGTTTTGTGCACTTACCTGATGCAGACCATGCTGCACGCTTCAGGCCTCCCTGAGACCTGAAAGGGACTGTTTTTTCATAGGGACTATTTTTCCACTCGGGCGTGGCCAGGGAAGGATACATAACTAGTTGGGGAAGGATACATACCTGGGACTTCTTTGGAGGCTATTTAAGCCACGCCCAGACAGCAGCTCATGCTTCGCGTTGTTCTGCTTCCTGCAGCTTAACGCTCACCGTGTCTGCTCCTGCTCCTGGACTCCAGCCACACCCGCCTCGAACCTGGAAGACCTGCAAGGAAGGAAGAGAAGAGAAAGGTGAAAACCAAGGACTATTTCAAACTTCTTACCTGCATCCGGAATCTTCTGCCAGCATCCCTGAAGAAAGACTTCCATTTAAAAGCATTGCGTTGCTCGCTGCAGCGCCACGCTTCACTCACCTGTCCTCGAGACATCTCCCGGCTCCATCGCGGCTGTCAGCATCGGACGCCACATCTCTGCACCTAGGGGAGAGAGGAAGAAACAAAAGGTGAGCAGAAGGAACACAGAAGGAAAGCCTGATTAACAGCCATAATACTTACCGGCCTTTCTTCCACATTTCGGGTCAGCGCCGCCCCGTTGGCAGGTACCGTACCCCGGCCCCTATGGGGAAAGGACAAGAGACATTTCTGGGGAATGATAAGGACATTTAGAGGGATCGCCCTCATCACTACTCACCTCGGCAGTTTAACCCCTCGACGCATCGCCTTCATTCTGTACCTGAAATAAAGGACAGATCACAGGTTAGAAAGACAACATAAAGGGGGCCTCACTTGAACTTTGAACTTTCATACTTACGGCGCATCGCTCAGGAAAGTCAAGTGGATTTTGCCAGCGCCATTCTGAAAACCAGTGAAGTAACTGGACGAACGCGCGCCCCTGCACCAGAAGCAGGATGGAGAGTTCATCCTTCCAAACCATAAGGTGAGCTTAAACCGGGGTTTGGAGGAAGTTAGAGAGGAACGAAGGGGGAAAGGGGGGAGCTACCACACTATTCTCCAGACTGTTAATCCCCTTTCTCATCTGCAGAAGGATATTCCTACGGGCCAGGCAAGCACGATTTGGAGGTCCTGTCCAATCGGTGTTCCGGGTCCTGCGCATCACGCTAGAAGAGGCCGCAGTAATCCAGACTAGACCAGCGCCCCCGTGGGAACCAGGTGAGCGTTACAATAAGCCTTTACTTATTGCTGAAAAGCTTCTTAAAGAACCTGATTGCTGCTGATTCTTTCTGCAAATTCCTTGAAGGAATCCTTCCGTGCTTTTCTAAAATAAACCTTATTACATATAAGATTAGGCTTTGAATTCTGTTAGTTTTGTCTTGCCTCCTTAAACAACTATTTACACATTGGTTGTGAGCAACAAATGTTTTACTGAAAATTCTAGGCTCAGGAAGTCCTTTTCTTCACGCTTAACAGTAGCAAATATATCTTCACCTTTACTTTCAATTGCACATGACCTCACGCTACATTTTCAGTGAATGTCCAAATAAAATTTTGAATCCGTACCTAGATAGAGCTCTCTCCATGCGGTCTATAGGTTCAAGAAGCTCAAAATATTGCCCGAAACACTGTGCTCGTAACCAAACTTATTTTTCACCTCCAAAACCGGTTTCTGTGTATTACGTGTGTTACTCGTGCACATATTGGAAGGTCCTTTCCCCAAAGGGCCTTCAACGATGAAGCTCTTTCTCTCTTTGCTCACATGTGAAATACAACACCAACCCCCTTGCACGCTTTAATCTGTACTAGTGAAGACTCACTCGCGCATGGAATTAGTAACTTGTGCTGACTCTCTCATGCGCATAGAATTGGTATAGTTGATACTTGTGCAAATTATAAGCAGTTTGCAGTTTGAATTTAAATGTTCATTCTACTTGCAGTTCATTACTTTGTGAAATCTTCAACTACTTTGCCTACTATGCAAAACACAGCAACTAGATATACATCAGATTCACCAAGTCTTTTTTAAGTTCTAACTTTCTCATCAGTCATTTAACTGTTTACAACACTTATCTCAATCTTCCTGCTGAAGACTCTGATTTTCCACTTTATTCTCAGCTCTTTCTGAACCCTCTGGAAACAACCTTTTGGTTTTCTTGGGTTTTCTTCTGTGGTTTATTACTGGAGCTCTAACTGCTTTGACCTGCTCCGGTTGTAAGCTGGATGAAAGGCAGTTTAGAATTGTTTGCAAGATTCCAAACAACCTCACAGGTACCAAACAGCCAATCAGCGCTGAATATCACTTCCTCCATCTTGAGGTGGGATCACTCAAGACTCCTACAAAGGCATGTTTAGGAATAGAACTTGTAAAGTTACACCCAGACCCCAACAGCAGCCTCAGTTAGCCACACATCAGCTGCGTCTCACCCCTGCCTTAACCACCCTGACCCTACTTCTGGCCAAAAAGCTATAGGAGAGCCCGACACTGCTTTACCATGAGACAGGCACTATGTAACTTCTGTATCATGCTGGGTTAGTTGAGATGGATTGTTTGGGGCTAGAAATGCATTGCACTTCGATAGACTGTTAGGGGCAGGACATGTATCACACCCAGATGGATTGTTTAAGGGTGAGGAGTGTGTTGCACTGGGAAGGATTGCGGGGGATGGGAGATGCGTCACACATGGATGGACTGTTGGAGACGAGAAGTGTATCGCACTTGGATGGAGTGTTGAGGGCGGCAAGTGTGTCTCACGTGGATGGACGGTTAGGGGCGGGAGTTATATCGCACTTAGATGGACTGCAGCGGGGAGAAATACGTTGCACCCGGAATGGCTGGGGGCAGAATCCATGCTGCACTTGGATGGAAAGTTGGGCACAGGGAATGTGTCTCTCCTGGATAAATTGCTCGGGTGGTAAATGCATCGCACTAGACTTAACAGTTGGTGTTGGGAAATGTATTGTGTTTAGATGGAATGTTTGGTGTGGGAAATGTATTGCCACTAAATAACCATACTAAAAACACACCTTTCTACATCTGCACCCTCAAACTCTGAACTAAACAACCTCTACTGCACCACAAACCACATGCACTGCACACCACTCTAGATGAAAACAAACCAATCACACCTGAACACCACATAATGGATACCAACTGAAAACACACCAACGCTCAGTGACCGGTTTCTCCGAACTGAAGCTGCCAACAGCACATCAAGGCTCTCTTGCTCAACTCCCTCTCAATCCCACTAACAAACACAGCAACCCTCCTCCTATCGCAAATCGGCTAGTTTGCAAGGAGACAATGCAATTGGCAAGAGTGCACAGTACAAGACCCATTAACATTAACATTATGTGTAGAGCTTTGGATAAAAGTGCTATATAAATTAAAATAAAGCCATCAAAAATACATAAATGAAACAGAGAGCTACTTGAGCACTGATTGGGTTGTGAAGCTTTGTTTCTGGCTGTGGGAATCTGGGAGACTCAGAGGCAGGAGATCTGCCCTTTTGTATGGGATAGGTTGGCATGGTTGAGGCGGGAGTTGCCAAGGTGAGTCATCCAAGGGAAAATTCGATGCTTTTCAAAGTGGAGTTACTCCCATGGATGCTCTCCATGTCTAGGAGGGCACTATAAAGGCAGCTTAATTTCCATCCGATTACCGTGCCAATAGGAAAGGGGGCACAGACTGGTGGGCATGCTGCTGAATAGAATGCAAGTACTGCTCAACACCAGCCCTGGGAATTTCCAATATAGCAGGGTGAAAAGGAATGCTAGTCAAGCTACTGCTTGTAGACATTTATTTAAAAAAAAGGGCTGTGGGAAAGAGGGGTCATCTCCAGCCTCGGAGTTACAACACTGTAAGGGTGGCAAACTTTCAATAGCCCCACATGGTAGCAAACTGGAAACGAAATAAGAGATCTGTCACTTGGCTGGCTGTCTAAATGAGAGCACGGTGCAGGCAGGTGTCGCATGTATAGAAAGGAGAGTGCGGTGTATGTCAGAAACACTGCATGACAGTCTGTGCTTCCATCGTTGGCAAAGCAGCCTGTCAGGAACCTATGTCATTCTCACAGTATTAGGAGGCTCTGAAAGGTGTGCCTGTCTGTGGCAGAGCCAATAAGTAGGTGACTGACCTTTCAATGACGCTGGTCTACCAGGGAATATCCTAATTTCCCAGTAGCCCATTTCACCTCTGGCTGTGCCTGTACCTGTATGGCAAACCCATTTCCAATTACCAGTCCACTCAAAAGCACTGCGTTTCAAAAATTGAAGTCACTGATGGATGGAGGAAGGGAATGAAGGATGTCAAACCACGTAGAGAGAAAGATATCATGTAATCCTAACCACTTCGCCCCTTGGCATTCACCAAATGGCACTCCCTATGATGAATAAAGTATGTGGCAGAGGTGAGCACCATCTTTACAATAAATAGCCTACAGGTGGGGGCGTGGAAATTGGAGCATGAGGGTATGAAGGGATGTGGTGACATTTTGATTGCAAATATGTCTCAAACACAAGATACATCTTGGGATAACTCCTTTGGAAATGTGCAATGTATAAGTGTTTGTCAACCAAAGGTGACAAGGATTCCTGACAACATGACACTCCTTAATCTCATTAAAAATGACTGAAAAACATCAACATAAAAAACAGCTAAACTCCCCTGAGCCCAACAGGCCATCCATCTGATGAAAGCCTGCTCCACACCTCCCATAGAGAAAAGGAGGCTGGTTCTTTGCAGTGCAAGAGGACTTGCAATGAACTGGTTTACATGTTACCATCTTCCAGAGAGTAACTAGCTCTTTTTAACTATTTTTGGTGCTCTATGTTGTGCTGCATGCCGCTTCAGATTTCCAATGGGCAGGGGCAGGGGAGTAGAGAGGTGGAGTGACAATCAAGATTACCACCAGGTAAGGGAGGGGGTAGAATGAGGGTTGGGAGTGCAGCCATTCCAGAGGATGCTTTCCTGAATAAGTGCAAGAGAGGTCTTTGCTGAAAAAACCCTCCTGATGTGGGAGGTTCTCTATCCATCTGTCCGACATGGGGAGAAGCAGGATGTGCCAGTTGGGCCACCAGCTCCTGCCCCCGAAGGGCAAAAGATGGGTGTGCTTTAGGAAGAAAGTGCCAGGGGTCTCTATCTTACCAGCAGCATTTGAGGTGTAGGTGTAGCAATCCAGCGGGATCCCCTCTCCTATAAAGAATACCTGGTAATATGGTAGGATCCCACCATGATCATTTCATGGTGGGGAAAGTTGAGCCATTCACAGCCACATTGACCATAGATTGTTTCAGAGTCGCTCTTGTAAAGCCATCAAGAAGGAGAGGGTGCGTTGTGCTTTCCTGAAAAGGAGGTGGTTCTCCAGTAGTCTGTGCTTGGAAGCAACTGCTTTCAGATCTAGGGGGCAATACCACCTTGCAGTTCCCTGAAGGAGACCGGTGTAAGCTCTGCTAAGGTTTCTAGATGGAATGCAACACTTAGTCCCTCTGCACTAAAGCGCCGAATATCATTCACTCCTTCTCTTTCAAATAGGAAGCACGTTTTGGGGATTGAGCTCATAGAGCTGTGCTTTAAAAGTCCAGCATTCATTCAGTGATGGGAAGATGTACAGTGTAGTCCCCCATCAGTGGTTGCTCCAGTGGAGCGGACAAAACCAAGTGGTGCCAGTGAGCAGCCTACAACAGGCACACCAAGGTCATTATTTCTGATGGGAACATGTTGAGTGTAGTCCCCCATCAGTGATTGCTCCAGTGGAGTGGACAAAACCAAGTGGTGTCTGCGAGCGGCCTACAGCAGGCACACCAAGGTCATTATTTCTGATGGGAACATGTTGAGTGTAGGCCCCCATCAGCGATTGCTCCAGTAGAGTGGACAAAACCAAGTGGTGCCAGTGAGCGGCCTACAACAGGCACACCAAGGTCATTATTTCTGATGGGAAGATGTTCAGTGTAGTCCCCCATCAGTGATTGCTCCAGTGGAGTGGACAAAACCAAGTGGTGTCTGCGAGCGGCCTACAGCAGGCACACCAAGGTCATTATTTCTGATGGGAAGATGTTCAGTGTAGGCAGCCATCAGTGATTGCTCCAATGGAGTGGACAAAACCAAGTGGTGCCAGGCGAGTGGCCTACAGCAGGCACACCAAGGTCATTATTTCTGATGGGAAGATGTTCAGTGTAGGCAGCCATCAGTGATTGCTCCAATGGAGTGGACAAAACCAAGTGGTGCCAGGCGAGTGGCCTACAGCAGGCACACCAAGGTCATTATTTCTGATGGGAAGATGTTCAGTGTAGTCAGCCATAAGTGATTGCTCCATTGGAGTGGACAAAACCAAGTTGTGTCCGCGAGCGGCCTACAACAGGCACACCAAGGTCATTATTTCTGATGGGAACATGTTGAGTGTAGGCCCCCATCAGCGATTGCTCCAGTAGAGTGGACAAAACCAAGTGGTGCCAGTGAGCGGCCTACAACAGGCACACCAAGGTCATTATTTCTGATGGGAAGATGTTCAGTGTAGTCCCCCATCAGTGATTGCTCCAGTGGAGTGGACAAAACCAAGTGGTGTCTGCGAGCGGCCTACAGCAGGCACACCAAGGTCATTATTTCTGATGGGAAGATGTTCAGTGTAGGCAGCCATCAGTGATTGCTCCAATGGAGTGGACAAAACCAAGTGGTGCCAGGCGAGTGGCCTACAGCAGGCACACCAAGGTCATTATTTCTGATGGGAAGATGTTCAGTGTAGGCAGCCATCAGTGATTGCTCCAATGGAGTGGACAAAACCAAGTGGTGCCAGGCGAGTGGCCTACAGCAGGCACACCAAGGTCATTATTTCTGATGGGAAGATGTTCAGTGTAGTCAGCCATAAGTGATTGCTCCATTGGAGTGGACAAAACCAAGTTGTGTCCGCGAGCGGCCTACAACAGGCACATCAAGGTCATCAGTTCTGGTTACTGTGAAATGCGTTCTTCCATATGAAATACGATTGGAAGTAGCGCTATATTCCTTACACCTCTTTGTTCTGGGCTATCCAGGCTAGGAGTCCTACGACTATGGAATATAATTTGACCCAAAAGCACATGGAATTAGAGCTATGGAGCATGATATAGTAACGATAAAGTAGAAAGGTTTGATACTTGGTTTGCAACATTTCAAATGTTAGTACAGAAAACTCTCTCCTAAAGTAGGCGCTATTGTGGACATGGTGATGAGCAAGTGGCTGGGCATTCCAGACCAGAATGGCACACCGGGAAATACAAGTCATAGAGTGATATTGGCATCCTGCCAATGAGTGCTCTGGTTGGCAAGGCTCGGCTCCAAGAGCGGACCCCTGATAGAGGGCCCTCTCACGATGAGTCAGGGGTCCATGTGCTAACCAGCTGTGACTGCCTCCTTCTCCACAGGCTGCGATAACGTGCTCATCATCTGGAACGTGGGTAAGGGCGAGGCGGTGATCACCTTGGACGAGACGCACCCCGACATGATCTACAGCGCATCCTGGAACTATGACGGGAGCCTCCTGTGTACTTCCTGCAAGGACAAGAAGATCCGAGTGATCGACCCACGTCAGAACAAGATTGTGGCGGTGAGCATAATTTAAGGATCGGAATCAAAGAGGGCTTGGGGGGGGATAAGCAGTAACCGGTGTAGGCCACTTCTTCTGAACACATGTAGCAAGTATTACAGACACAGGCCTGTTCTGAGAGCAGCACTGCAGGGTCTCCTTTTTAGGGTATTCAGTGATTTTATCGCTGCAGAAAATACGGATTTATTAGTTACTTTTTTGCGCTGTATATGTGGGAGGTGGGTTAGGGTAGTAATTTATTTAATGGGGAGTATAGAGGGCCGCGATATTTTTGCTGCGGTAAAATCACATTGAACCCTGATGCACTAGTAACAGGTGGGATTAGCTGGTCAAAAGAGTGGCAAACCATCTTAATTTAGTCACAACTCACCCATTTCAAATTAAAAATATCCAGCATGTGAGATCAGCGGAACTCATGGCCGAAGGCGTGGCAGAAGTGTTTTGCAGGGTGGGTTGGAGAAAGTTGGACATCTGACAAATGGACATCTGACAAACCTACAACAAACCTTTGTTTTTCTTGGAATGTCATATGTACTTTCTCTTTCACCCTATCTCTCAGGAAAAAGATAAGCCGCACGAAGGCAGTCGGCCGGTGCGTACCATCTTTGTCTCCGACGGCAAGATCTTCAGCACAGGCTTCAGCCGGATGAGTGAGCGGCAGGTGGCTCTTTGGGACCCGGTGAGATTTCAAAAGGCTTCTTATTGGATTGAAGGGGGAGAATATGTTTCTGATTTCCCTTCACTCAAAGAGTGTTCCTCATTAATGAGCTCTTTGTTACCAATCACCTAGAAGAGGCACGCGATCAAAGACGTTACTATACCTGCAGCTTGGAACCTGTTCTAAAGTCACCCGGATGACCTGTATTGTACATCATTCTGTATTGGGACAAGAAATGGCTTTTGGTTTTGTGAATCTAGCCATCAACCATGAGCATGTCTGGCTTATGATGGTTCATTGACGCTCGACCAAAAGCCCACCGTGATCTAGACATCCCTGAAACCCTTGGTTTGTTATTTTTCACTCTTCTGTTAAGGGTCCCTGATGTACCACTAAGAATGCTTCTGTAGTCTCATCAGCGTCACAGGGAGGTCTTCATACAAATCTGTAAATTATCATGGTACAGAACTACTGTTACTGGTAATTAACGTATTGCTTTTTGCCGCATAATCAGTTATAGATTCACATTCTGTGCAGAGTCTTCGAAGTGACAATGATACCCTGCAATGCATAGAAGAGTGTTACCCTGTGATAGTATGAAACACATTCCTAAACCACCTGTCCTACCAAAGAATCTAGTCTTATTTGCAAATCACTATATTAGTGCTCGCAACAAGTGTACATCAATTTAGATTGCTTCATGTCAACATTAGTACATCCTATGCATGTAATGGTCTGGCTGTTGAAGATTTTGGTGCTTACAGGCACCCCAGTGGTTTGATTGATTTGACATTTCCTCAAGGCTGCAGGAAGAAATATTGGGTGTGTTTGCCAAACCATTGTCACTTTGTGCCTGCATAGATAGCTCTTCTGTTGACGAGGTCTGAAACTCCCTTATTCATTATGAGCACATATAAAAAACTGCCTTTCATTCAAGTTCTTTAATGACATATGTGTGCTAACTCATTGACAAATAAGAACCATGTCGAGATCCGGACTTGGTATGATAGTGTGCGATAGTGGTGTGTTTTATAAAGTTAGTCGGCGTCTTGGATAAATAGCTGCTAGGGAGAGAGGCTAAGTAGGAGGATTTTAGTAGAAAGAGTGAAAGACCCAATAGCTTTCTTAAAAGCAGAGTGATGCAAGAATTGTGTAAGCAGTGCAACAAAGAGCTCTATGTAAATAGACCTCTTCTTAAAGGTCTCAAGAGAAAAAGACCGATTTACATTCACCGATTTTGTTTTGATTGGAAAACGGGCATTGTAAAGGTCTTTTTATCTTGAGACCTTTAAAATGTGGTTTCCATTTTTTTTTTATATTCAGGGGGTTTCACCCCCCCCAAACCTACCATTGTTCCTCCATGCCCCCCACACTTTGCCCCCCACTCCACCAAACCAAAACAGATACATACACTCAACACACACACCAACACACACGCACACACGAACCCCCATCTCTCAGCGCCAGCCCCCACCCTGCACTTCCCCAAACCAAAACACATAAGTACACAAAACACACACACCAACACACACGCACCCACACACTTACCTGTTCTCCTGGTCTTGCGCTTCGGGTCCCAACCTGCCTGTCAGCCCCTGCGCGACAGTTCGATTTAGAAAGACCGCTCCTTCCGTTCACGGGGCGGTCTTTCTACATCGGTCTTTTAATGAAAAGATCTTTAAAAAAAATATTTTCACTTAGGACCCGATAAGGAGTTCCATAATGTGGGAGCTAGAAATGAAGAAGCCTAATTACCTTTCTGTGTGTGATGGAAAGTGAGGCCACTGTGTAGAGTTTTGCAACTCAAAGCACAGGACCACAGATGTAGGGGATCAGTTTATTTTGGATAAATTGAGGTGCAACCATGATAAAGGCCTGATGAGCGATACATAGGTCCTTGAAGGAGTGATAGAAAACTCAGTGAAATGTGTGTGGATCTATATGTGCCTATGATCAGTCTAGCAGCTGTATTCTGCCTTTAAAACCATACCATGGTGACAAAACCACTACAGATACGTTCCAGTCTTATTCTTTGGGCTCTACGGCATGAATCCGGAAGTCTGGGAGCCTTCGGATGTGCAGGTTCACCATCAATTTAGCACGGGGCATCTTGGGACCGGAAGGTGATACCCGAGTTGGCGTAGCTCACAAGCGTTCAGCAATAACGTGTAGACTGCTACGTCTCTTATCGTAGATTTAGCAATCAAAACTGTGTTTACTCATTCTAGTGAAACACATTGATTTTATTTTATTTGCATTTTTAAAGCACTCACACAGCCGGGGGCATCGAGGCGCTGTTACAGGAATATGACTTTGTTGGATATTTATAACACGCTTAATACCCAGAGGTTTCTAAGCGCGGACCCGGGGATCAAACCTGTGTTGCTTCGTGTCCTCTTATTTCCAGGCCAAGCACATTGCCGCTGAACTATCCTCCCGGGATCGCTGTTGTACTTCTGAAAGTGTCATGCCAGTGCTGCTAAATATGAATTTAATTTTAGCAGATTGTTTGTAATTCCACAACATACTTTTCGTCACCCCATCACACTGGATGGTGATAAGGGTGTGATGTGTTAATAGACACTGTACAACATGAACGGGTTTCCTTAGTGCCAGTCTCTCTTTTATAAGGAAACGCATGTGAGAAACTGTTGCTTACGTGCCCATTTCCGGCGATGCATACATGTATGTTACATACCGTGTGGCCTCGCAGCTGCCCAGCAGAAAGTATACATAAGATGTCTTATAATGCGGATGTTGCCAACTTCAGCTTCAATTATGCACCCAATGGCTGGCAGGCCCATCTGGAACGAACCCATCAACACCAGTTATTAAACATGGAGTAGGGTGGTGTCTGAAAATGAGACCGTTTAGCAGATTACGTTTGGTGCTTTATAACGTGGACATTTCTAAGTGCAGACCCAGGGATCGAACCTGTGTTGCTCCGTGCTATCTTGCTTTCAAGGCGAGCGCGTTGCCCCTGAGCTATCCTCCCGAGACGGACAGAAACCGTATAGAAGGGCTCCTAACATTCATAAAAGCCTTGAAGATTCGACCTACCCGATGCAAACCTGTCATATCTACATACAGTCTGTTGCTAGTTTTGAATAATGAAACTCTGAAACTGCATCAGACTAATGTGTGATTTGCTGAACCTCGGCTGATAACCGATTGGAGCGCTGACCTATGCCACCATGTGTTTTAGTTGGCTTTGAAATGACTTCATATCATACTTAAAATTGTAAGTGGTGTTGTCTCTCTGGAGGCTCTATTTGCCTGGACCCAATATCATACATATGTATTAATATATATTAATATATAACTGTTGAGTCGTAAGGCGCGCACTGCGGACGGTCTCGCTTTGCGGCACCCAATGGAAGGCAGGTCATTCTCAGTCCTTGGTAATTCAGCTCCGGTAAGTGCAATGGGTGGTGGGATCAGGGGAAGTGCATGACAGCAGCAGGAGAGGGGACCCAGGAGAAGCCCGGCAAGTAAATGACCGATAGGACAGTGACAAGGGAGATGGTGGGGATCCAGCCCAATGGATGGGAAGGGGGCAGAATGCAGATGGCGGTCTGCTTAATGTGCTGGAGGGGAGTTTGCGATTTGAGTCCAGTGACCAGCATTTGTCCTACAAGAGGCTGGCCACGAGAGCTACTTTGCCAGCAGGGGCAGATACAGCGGTGTCCCAGACGAGTAGAGGTCATTACATCGCGAATAAAACAGCGTTCTAAATAAATAACGAAAACGTTTACGCTTTTCCATTCGTAATCAATTTCGTATCACATTGTTTCTCTGTCATGGTCCGCCATCTAGTGGACTTTTATGGCATAACAAGACAGTTACAAAAAATATGTAGCATCCCATTTCCCACCACATATCATTATTAAATGTGTCTAATGTGTTACATCATTTTTATTTATAGGCCACCGGTCCCCCTCCCCGAACCCATCTTACTGCCCCTTCACCCCCCCTCAATCCCACCCCTTTGCACAACCCTGATCTCTGCCTTCTCCAACTCCAACACCCAACGCCTTTAACTTTGAACAGTATCAAGTCATATGATCGCTTTTAATCACTACATTACAATGATTTTTATCAAACGAATTTTAAAAACTATATTTTTTGCACTCTATTTGAAAAAAATATTTTTTTCACACTGATGAGATGAATGAATAGGGTCCCAGAAAGGGGAAAGCATCAGACCCGAGGGGACAGCAGGGTCCCTACTAGAGAAGGCAAACCTTCAGTCATGGGAAGGTCAGATGTCAGGGGGTGAGGGCCGGGGGGTGGGGCCTTACAGGGGGGTAAATAGAGCAGGCTGCTCCAGGATGAGCAGCAGGAGAATGCCAGCTCAACAGCCAAAGGCTCTCCTGAACAACCAGAACCTAAACAGTTTTCTGTACCTGAGATGGGTTTGCGCAGATCTTACAGGTAGATGAGGCCGTTGCCTGGGGTAGCACGTGCCTGTGCACGAGATCTGTCGCAGGTCCTTTTCTTTAAGAATTGCCTGGGTGTGATTGGGGCGATTTTTACGAAACCGGTGGAACTTAATTGCCTGGTTGGACAGTAAGGTTTGATTTTCTGAATTTTGCGCGAGGGTTCAGTTTTCTACAAAAGCAGAGTGGCCAAAGCAGAGCATTTTGATGAGCTAAACTGCGTCATCAGGAGCCAGCGAATACAAACACAAGTCACGTTACTTGTTACTTTAATTTTTTACAATCGATGTATCCCACTATTGGATTTAAAAATAAACCTTTCAGAGCACGTAGCAGCCCCATACTTAGCCCAGACAATCGCTATAGAGTAATGAAGTGAAAGCTGAAATGATGGTGTCTGAAGGAAGGCTGATATATAGCACACTGGTTTACACTGCAACAAAACATACAATACCTCCAGCTCAGTGGATGGACATATGTTCTCTTTATGTTTCTGCCAAACAGCACGACCCGCATATACCCCCAGCTGTTGTCTATAGAAACCAGGTTTGGAAATGCTACCGTGGGAAGTTTGGGGGGGAGGGGGACTAAAAATCCACCTCTGTGTGTTGCTTCAACTACATCTATAAGGAGCTTACAAAGTAATTTAATTCCAGAGAACTTTATCCAAATCCCTCCCCATCACCATTGAATGCCGTCAAAAAGACCAATGAAAAGAGATCTCTGTTAGTCAAATGAGAGAAAGACCAATGGACAGATATCTTTATTAGTTAAATGAGAGAAAGACCAATGAACAGATATCTTTATTAGTTAAATGAGAGAAAGACCAACGAACAGATATCTTTATTAGTTAAATGAGAGAAAGACCAATGAACAGATATCTTTATTAGTTAAATGAGAGAAAGACCAATGAACAGATATCTTTATTAGTTAAATGAGAGAAAGACCAATGAACAGATATCTTTATTGGCTAAATGAGAGAAAGACCAATGAACAGATATCTTTATTGGTTAAATGAAAGAAAGACCAATGAAAAGAGATCTTTATTGGTTAAATGAAAGACCAATGAAAAGAGATCTCTAGTAGTTAACTGAGAGAAAGACCAATGAACAGATATCTTTATTGGTTAAATGAGAGAAAGACCAATGAACAGATATCTTTATTGGTTAAATGAGTGAAAGACCAATGAACAGATATCTTTATTGGTTAAATGAGAGAAAGACCAATTAAAATATATCTTTATTGGTTAAATGAGAGAAAGACCAATGAACAGATATCTTTATTGGTTAAATGAGAGAAAGACCAATGAACAGATATCTTTATTGGTTAAATGAGAGAAAGACCAATGAACAGATATCTTTATTGGTTAAATGAGAGAAAGACCAATTAAAAGATATCTTTATTGGTTAAATGAGAGAAAGACCAATGAAAAGAGATCTTTATTGGTTAAATGAAAGACCAATGAAAAGAGATCTATATTAGTTAAATGAGAGAAAGGCCAATGAAAAGAGATCTCTGTTGGTTAAATTAGAGAAAGACCAATGAACAGATATCTTTATTGGTTAAATGAGAGAAAGACCAATGAACAGATATCTTTATTGGTTAAATGAGAGAAAGACCAATGAACAGATATCTTTATTGGTTAAATGAGAGAAAGACCAATGAACAGATATCTTTATTGGTTAAATGAGAGAAAGACCAATGAAAAGAGATCTTTATTGGTTAAATGAAAGACCAATGAAAAGAGATCTCCAGTAGTTAACTGAGAGAAAGACCAATGAAAATATATATTTATTGGTTAAATGAGACAAAGACCAGTGAAAAGAGATATTTATTAGTTAAATGAGTGAAAGACCAATGAAAAGAGATCTCTCAATTAGTTAAATGAGAGAAAGAAAGAACGGAATAATTAATGATCAGATAAATACATAACTAATATGAAAGGATGTTGTTACATTGTGAACTGTTTGTTGCCTTACGTAAAAGGCTCCCTTTGCAGGTAAAACGTCCAACCAGTATGTTATTCCAGGTTGTAGAAATGCAAAGACGTTGCTGCCATTCATAGAACGTGATACGTTATTGCTCCGATTATTGCTCTAATTATCATATTAAATGACAGGAAATAGAATGGTCTTTCTTTCTTTAAATACATAGCCAATATGTCCGTTCCATTTGTCAGATCTTCTAATGCACGGCCCACTAGAAAACCGCACTGACAACAACTGGAAGCAATGTAAATGTTCAAAGGGTCATGTTTGATTATCACTTTAAAAATGGTGGAAACATTGAATAAATGGAGGGAGAAAATGATGGCAAGCCTGATCCAAAGAGAGTGAAAGAGAAAAAGAAATAAAGAGCAGAAGTAACAGAGAAGGAAAGACAGAAAGAGCAAGAAAAAGGAGAAAGGGCAAAGAAGGTAGGAGAGATGGAACAAAAGAAGGAATGAAAGAATTAACGTAAAAGCCAAAGGCTGAAAGGGAGAGAAAGATAAAGATGTAGAAAGACAATGGGAGAAAAAGAAAAATAAAGAAAAGGAGAGAGCAAAAGAAAAAAGAGGGACAACCAAAAGGAAAATAAAACAAAGGGAAACAGAAAGATGGAATGAGGAAATAAGCAAGGACACAAAGAATTAATGATTTACAGAAGGAATGTTGGATAGAAAAAAAGAAAGAGATGGATGGAATGAAGGAAAGAAATGAAAATTGAAGGAAAGATGAAATGAAAGAAAGTCAGACTCCTTGCTTTTGATGTGGACAATAGGCTTTGATCGGCTAGACTGACAGTTAGTATTGATGAAATTCAGCTTTGGGAGAAGGACTCTGAATGGAATACGGGCATTGCACACAGATCCGAGGGCATGGGTGGTAGTGAGCGGGAATATGTCGGCCCAGAGGGGAACCAGGCAGGGCGGCCCACTTTCCCCACTACTCTTTGCTCTGTCACTTGAGCCTCTGGCTGAGAAGTAGGGTTGGGACAGAAGGTATAAGGGTGGGTGATAGAAAATTAAAGTTGGGAATGTATTCAGATGACATCTTGCTACACTTGCGAAACCCACATACCTCCATCCCCGCAGCACTGGTGTGGAATGGTATTGTTTATTTGTAAAGTGCCTATACACAAAGCAAGTGTTTCAAAGCGCTCAAAGAGGGAGGGAACAAGGGAAAAAACAGCAGTGACTCAGAGCCCTTGAATTTCTGAATGATACAAGTCTGCGCGGGTAGAGGGGGTGAATAGAACAAGAGCATACAATGCAATTAAGAGTGTCGATAACCGCAAATAGGTCTGACGGCGATTGTGCCGTTTTTCCAAGTGCATTGAGGCGCCACCATGCACGGAGGGGAGACAAGGGAAAAACAGATAGACGATCTTCACGGCATGGTGCATTCAGATTATGCAAGTGTGCAGACAGGTGCAGGAGAGGGGAGGGTGGGACAAGTTAAGAGGATGCGGGGAGGGGCCATTAATGGATCTGCGGCCCTATCTGGGTTTAAGATGAATGTTAAGAAGACAATCCTCTTCCCTTTCGTCACTTACTGGCACATGCGGTTGTTATTTATATCGCATGGAAAAGGAAAACCTCGCTGAATGAAAGAGAGTGGGCCTCTAAGGCAGGGGAAATATATGAGATGGAAAACATCACTGCTATGTTCCATGACACCCGGACATCAAGAGAACTGGAACGGTCTCTGCCCTCCCCCCACACCCGCATCGATTTGTAACTCACCCTGACGGGAAGTAGATCTTAGGTGAACCTGCTGCTAAATTGTTCATGACCCCTCAAGACACATTGGTCTGTCACAGCGATCTGGTTATACGATTATAGAGATAATTGGTTTGTATTTGGATCAGGGGTGTTTTCTACCGCAGGCGGGGGAGGAGCAGGATGGTAGGGTAAAGCAGATTTGGCTGTTTAGTAAAGTAGTATTGTGTGTATTCTTCTGATGACTACTTAATAAAGCAGAATGTGCAAAAACAAAAAAGAAACAAAGGAAGGAGGGAGGAGTGAAATAAATATAGGAAAATGGTGAAAGAGGATGAAAGATGGCAAGGGAACATGGGTGAGAGAAAGAGGGTGCTAGAAAGGAAGAGAAAGAGGGCAAGAGAAAGCGAGAGGGCATACGTAAGGGCAAGAGAAAGGGCGAGGAAGGAAGGAAGGGAGGGAGGCAGGGAAGGAGGGAGGGAGGGAGGGAGGGAGGGAGGCAGGAGGGAGGGAGGGAGGGAGGTAGGGAAGGAAGGAGGGAGGGAGGGAGGGAGGGAGGGAGGGAGGGAGGGAGGGAGGAAGGAAGGAAGGAAGGGAGGGAGGCAGGGAAGGAGGGAGGCAGGAGGGAGGGAGGGAGGGAGGCAGGGAAGGAAGGAGGGAGGGAGGGAGGGAGGGAGGCAGGGAAGGAAGGAGGGAGGAGTGAAAGAAATATAGGAAAATGGTGAAAGAGGATGAAAGATGGCAAGGGAACATGGGTGAGAGAAAGAGGGTGATAGAAAGGAAGAGAAAGAGGGCAAGAGAAAGCGAGAGGGCATAAGTAAGGGCAAGAGAAAGGGCAAACAAAAGGGCGAGGAAGGAAGGAAGGAAGGGAGGGAGGGAGGGAGGGAGGCAGGCAGGGAAGGAAGGAGGGAGGGAGGGAGGGAGGCAGGGAAGGAAGGAGGGAAGGAGGGAGGGAGGGAGGCAGGGAAGGAAGGAGGGAGGAGTGAAAGAAATATAGGAAAATGGTGAAAGAGGATGAAAGATGGCAAGGGAACATGGGTGAGAGAAAGAGGGTGATAGAAAGGAAGAGAAAGAGGGCAAGAGAAAGCGAGAGGGCATAAGTAAGGGCAAGAGAAAGGGCAAGGAAGGAAGGAAGGGAGGCAGGGAAGGAAGGAGGGAGGGAGGGAATCTAATTGATTGTTGTAGTGATGTTGGCTGCTTGTAAAAACGAAATGTCATCTTATGGTGTAGGCATATTCAATCTATGAATACCTCACCCTGTGGCTATATTGCCTTAGTTGGCCAGTTTTCTATGGAATTAAGAATAACATTGCCCTCGCGAATGTGTTCTTTTCTGTATCTATTTTCTATAATTATGCTGCACAGTCTTAATTACAAAAGGTGAATATCCTTTCTTTTTTTATTATGTGCATTTAAGACACAATTGGTCTTTTTGTACACAAGACATAAAATGTCAGTACACCAAAGATTTAAAATAGCACAGAAGTAAATCTAAAAACAACTATAAAATACAGCTAAAAAGACGTCTTATTTCAGGTTCTATTTCATACTGAAACTTGAAAACTTTTCATTTCATAATACAATTCCTGGTTAGACATTTCTGAAATTACACAATTGATTGGTCATTCACCTAAACTTACCTAAGGGGGTTACTTAAAACCGTTGTATTACTTAAAAATGTTGTGATCTTTGTTAATTTTAAGCCACACATAGGCAGAAATAACATGAGATTCGCCAGAATAGAGCATGCTCCATAACTGATCAGATTCAAAATTAACAAATTAGCCATAGCCCTTTAAAAATAAAGCATTAAAAACCCTGCAATTGGTCAGAACATGGCGGGCTGTTTCCACATGAGCAAGACAGAGCCGACAGAGGTGAGCCTCCCTAATGACCCCCCTCCAGGCCCCTGTATAAGCTAGTAGCGGCACTAGGTTGAAACAGAAGTAAAGTATAAATCTTGTGGATGCCGGTAATCGAAGTGACGCAAGATATTTGCCTGGGGTGTCCTCAAATAAACCCTGTTGGGTGTAAATGGCATACTTGTGTGTCTCTGCCAATATGCTGAGGGATCAGATACAGTCAAATATATGGGATTTGGCACTAAGCCTACTCAAAAATAAGGGGTTGTCACTCGTATTATGGCAAAATAGGTTAATATCACGACAATGTACGCCCACCGTTGCCTCCAATTCCCTAAACCATAAGCTTTTTTGTCAGAGATCATTGTGTTCTAATGTGGAGAATAGCAGCAAGGGCGTAGCACGCCAATTATATTTAACCTCTGCACATAGCTTAAAATCCGCGATTTTCCAGGAAGACAAAAGTGAGTGGAGGCCCAACTCCAGTCGTACGGCCTCCACGGGGACACAACTAGGAAGATTCAGAATGGACCGAAGGATCTTGGCCACCAGTACCGGAGCCATGATAGGCCTTACATGGAAAGACCTCAAGGGCATACATGATAGTGGGTATGATGGGCACCCTATATCCGATAACAAGTGCTTCGACGGATGCTCCCCCATTATAAGTTGACCCGCCCAATTGCCAGCCACTTGGCACAAGTTTTAAATACAATACCCTCCTCCAGATGAGCCAGGGATGGAGAAGCCTGCAAAAATACAGCATGATACTTGTAAGTGAGGACAGGCTCCAACCTAACATTATCCAATACCCAAGGGAATACCTTCCTACCCTTAATCCTGCTGACACAACTCATAACCTTGATTTTGGGAATATTTATTTGCAGGCCGTTATTATTTGAGTAGGCCCGAAGTGCATTTAACGAATGCTGTAATCCCATGGCGGTCCTGTCCATAACCACATTGTCATCGGCGTCCATGAGACCGACTATCTCCTCCGTGCCAAACCTAGGAGGAAAATTACGGACCAATTTAAAGGACTGGTGCAGGTCTCAAACATATAGATTATATAAGAATGGTGCCAAGGCACACCCCTGCTTAAGAACCCTATTTGTGCTAAAAGACCTTGACAGTGCCCCCTCCTGCAATATGTTGACCCTTATGCTAGTATCACAGTACAGAAGCTTTATGCAGTACGGTAGGGAGGAATCTATGCTCCCTGCCGTCAATTTATCCCATAATCGAGGGCAGATCACACTGTCAAAGGCTGCACTATAATCCACAAAGCATAGATACAATGGCATGTCCGGGTAACTATATCCATCCAATGTAAGTGTCTGGAGGCTCCAAATGGAATGGGAGGTGTTAAAACCCTTTCTAAAAACAGACTGATGTGGCCCGAGTAAATGCTCTCTTTCCACCCACTCGGTCAACAGATTAAGAAGCAATCCCGCCGAATATTTGCAGCTACAATCTAGCATAGCTAGAAGGTGATAACAAGTTGCATTCACACGTGATCATCGTTTCAAAACCGGGACCAAGATCGAATCCCGCCAGAATTGTGGAATATCACAGTCCTTGCATTAGCAAAGAAAGAGACTTTGTAATAATGCAGCCCAAAATGCGGGATTCATCTTCAAAACAGCATTGCAAAGGCCATCCGAGCCATTGGCCCGTGAGGGTTTGGATTTCTTAATCATTGCCTCAAATCAGCCATCGTCATGTGAGACCAGACTCAGGTATTAGACATTGAAATTCTAGTATCGGTGCTACTACGCTCGTTGGCAGAATAATAATGGTCCAGGAGTTAACTGCCCCAGTCAGCCTTGGGGACACAACAGACTTCATGGGTTGCCCCATTAACTCGGAAGACTCCTAGCATATGCCAGAAAATGTGCGCGTCATAAATTGTTATCCAGGAGTGGATTAACTGTCATATGCCATACCCCCCTTTACTTGCCCAAACCAGGCATACAAGGTGTCATATACATTGTACACAAGGTTAGTCGTTGTTGACCCCCTAGGGGGTTCATATAATGTAACCACCAAGGTGCCCCCATTACTGGCCAATCAATCAGGTATGGTAACAGCCAAACAATTCTCCGCCTCCCAGATGGCTCAAAAAGTAATAGGGGAGTAAGCAGATCTAACACCAATACATAGCCCCCCCTTTGGGGCGGCCCAATAGTGTAGGAGGGGAGAGGCGAAAAAACAAAGAGTAGCCATTCAAGCAGAAGGGAGAAGTGAGCCATGTTTCCTGAAGACAGAAAATGTGAGCAGACAATAGGTCTTTTATTCCCAAGGGATTAGCAAGAAACGAGCGATGGCCCCATGAGTTGCAGGAGGGTAAGGTGAATGGGACAGGTTGACTCATCAGCATTCAGGCCAAGGTGAGCACACAGGACCAATTGCCACTCAACCTACCCTTACGGTGCGAGAACCTCGGGGCAGTCCCCTTAACCTGCGGCTCGGAAGAAAGAAAAGATGTCAAAACCTGCATTATAAAATAGATTAGCATTTTTACACACACAGTCAGCAATCAAGGTGGGAGCACATTTCATGAGTACCCAATTGGTAGCACTGTGATAAAGTAGAAGTTCGAGGCTCACAATGTCGAAGTGAGTCCATAGAGGTCTGGAATGTAACTGAGTTCGGTTTAAGAAAGGACTAGCTGCAGATGGTTCAATTTCCACAGTCTTAATGAATTTAAATTGAGCCCGTTTCCTAACGGGTTCCAGAAATGTTCTCTCTTCCATGGAGGGCCTGTTCCCAGTCTCCACACAGGATTGCCATGCTGCCCTGCATACCCCTCCCAGTTTTGATTAGGCAGGGGAGGTTCCAAGCTGGAGGCCATAGCAGTATGGCCATTGTGGTGCCCTTCCATGATGTGATAGTCTGTGGCGACAGGTGCATTAGAGGCCCTGATGATATCAAGAGGCTGTCTATGGGTGGCCATGAGATCAGAAGTGGGGATCCTTTTATTCAAAGGTCCATGCAATGTCACTTGGTGACTGGCTCCATCCAAAGAAGTATTTACTGCCACATAAACCTCTGAGCCCCCATGCCCACATGGGGGCTCAGAGGTTTATGTGTTGGAGGCTCAACAGCTAACATATCCTGTGTCAACCCCGGAATTGGGGGTGGGCACTCCACCGGACTTTGTCCTGCACCTCTTTTTTTTCCTCATGGGTACTCCTGGGTCAGCAAGGAGTGCTTGTTTATGTGATAGCACTGCTACTCTCAAAGGGAAGCCATGCAGGACCACCGGATTAGGGGACTCGTTCTTTTGTGGCACAAAAGCTGGCGGAGCGCTTGATTTACCAGACCGAGCTGGCACGGCCTTGTCCAGGTCGTTCTTTCTCTGCTGTGATTTGTTGGAAGACGTGTCACTAATGAGAGAGGGCATGGCTCTGTTGATCTGAGGTTGTTCTTGCACTAGGGAAGAAATCTGAGCGACCATATGTTTAATTGAGGAATTATCCTCAGCCAGCTTGGAGCAAAGCAGAAGTAAAACATCATGTTTGGCTAAAATCAAGTCCAAAGAGGAGCCTGCGGTCACCAGGGCCTCCCTAGGGGTGCATTGAGGATTGACCTCTTGGGCGAAGTCAGAGTACCCCCTTCCATATTTGAGTAATATGAGAATTCCGGGGAAACTGGTTGTTCCAGGTTAGGGGTTCCAGAAAGATTAGAGATCCCAGAGTTTATTTGACTGCAGCCATGTGGGGTTAAGGAGGTTTGTATCAGATTTAAACAGTGCTTCAATAGGTATTGGTTGTTATCAATCAGAAGGGAGCTTTATAGCAAATTGTGCGGATGAACCTCACACTGCTGTTGATTTTCTTCACCACCCAGGCTCCCATTGCTACGAGATTGGTGGATTTTCTGAAGCAAATACTGCATGCATAACTTACTGTTACTGCATGAGGTCATCCTTGAAACGGCATGAGGTCATTCTTGAAACTATCTGATTAAATGAAATCCACATGTTTCGCAGTAACAGATGCAGCATTCCAGACATTCTGGGAAGCTTTCATGCAAGTATTTGAGAGCCTGTTCCCCTCTTACTCTATGTTCTTCTGGTAAAAATGTAAACAAATCTTCTATTTTATCCCACAATCTCTGCCACCTTTGGATACCATGACAGTGGAATTGGCCACTGTCTGAGCCAAAGCAGCCATTGGACACTTTTTTTCACACAATGACCTCCACCTTCTTGCTTTCCTCGACCGAAGGGAGGAGGGGGTACTTGATGCACCAATGTCATTATTTTTTTATCACTGCGCTATCTTTTAGAGATGGATGTTCAGGTTAATAGGTAGGACCCTAATGCGCTTGAATGTTTTTTTCCTCAGAGTTTTTCCAAGCTCAAATCTTGTTGATGTGGTTTAAACCAGGTTGTATTGCTTTGGGAACATCTCACACTATTGAGCACCCAATTGCTCTGGTGTCAAAGATTCCACCAGACATCTGTGTTTTGCATGAGTTCATCTCCTATTTAGATGTTATTCTGTCCTGCATCCCTGTGCATATTTCTGTATGTGTATGCTATTTGCAGCTAAATCCTATGGTGGTGAACAGCTTCTCCAGATTAGGCTCCTCTTCAAATGAGGGCTCATCTAATGTCCCCATTTGTCTTCTCAAAATATTACACAAGTTGTGGCTCTTCGTCATCTGCTCTGCATATGCTGTCTTTATATGGAACGACTTTCGCATTATTGTGCCTGATTTTATTTTACTTAAAAAGAGTATTCTGCAACTCTCTGAAATGGGCTGTTCTAAGACCATTTAGATTCCATTCCTTTTGACATTCTTAAAGCCTGTGACTATTATCAGAAGAAAAGGCTGCGGCTAAATAACCAATGTCCTTCATCTTTTGAGTGCATTGCTGTTTCTGGGTGTCAAGTTTCTTCAATCTTTTCAAGGGTCGACGAAGACTTGCAAATAGTTTAACGCTTTGAAGTCGACCTGTTCAAATGCCCCCCCCCCCGACCCCTCTGCTGCTTGGCCTTGAAGATGTTGGTGGCTATTTTGTGAAGCTGCATGCCTGCAAAGCACAAGGATTTTGTATGATTCATATTATTGGGGAAGTTTCAGTGGAACACTTTAGTTGTCTTAGCAAATTTCAAGAATGTCTCTTATAAACAGTATAATTCACTTTTCGAAGTCTCTATAAATTGTGGCTCGATGGGGGTCGATGACTGTCGGCCATCACTGGAGGAATCATCATTGAGTGCGGCCTTGACAGAGACCTCACTCACCAGTGTTCAACACAGTGTCACAGTACAAGATGGTCAATGTTCTTCTATTCACGGTCTTAGAATCCTTGGTAGGAAACGCATCAAAGGCGCACATGAGTCATGATCGTGGCCCTCTGGCAGACGTACGTTACACACACAGTCTTTGCCGATCCACAGACTCCTCTGATTCTGGTCATACCTTGAACTGATTTGCCAATTTAACAAAACGGGCTAAAACAGAGTGTAGATTTGAAAATTACGTCTTTTGAAGGCATTTTTATCTAGCCTACCGATAATCATCAACGACCCCAAATGCTTGTGAACTTTGAGAGCTATCTCGGTCACAGGGCCTCGAATTGTCTTTTCCTGCTCCCCCGCTTCTGACTGATAGAAGAGAGAGGTGGAGATCAAGACGGTGCCGTGGTGTTTGGCTTTTGTGGACAACCACAGAGTGAGTGTCATTACATGCATGCCCATGGCTGACCCCCATGATTTGCCCTCGACCACCGGATTGCAAGATAATCCACAGCCTGTCAATCTATGACAGCTTTGTACTTCAAAATCATTGGGCACAGAGCTGTATGTTAGATTTGTCTGTGTATTTCTAGGAAAATATCTTTGGGCAATGTTCTTGGAGTGATGATTTGTTCATGCCAGCGCATGTATTGAATACTCAGTTGGATTCCATACCTATTAATGTGATTTTTTTTTGCCTGATAATGATTGCTCATATTTTTCCCCTCTTTGCTACCATGCTGTCTATTTAATACACATATATATTTATTTACTATTAAAATACTTCTGTGTAAACGTTGTGCTTGATATTGTTTACACGTTTTTGTCCCTAAATGGCCTGTGGGTTATTGGCAATCTCCAGTTCCGCTTATAGCCCCGGCTGTTAGACAATGCCTTATATAATAAAAACAATATCGTCCAATTATGTAATTGACACCATGAGATGAATTGTCTCCTTAGCTCCATTATGGGCAGGTGACTTACAAGTCATGGTCCTCTCCTCAAACAGAAGAAAACTAAATTAAATACAATATATAACATTGTTCCTCATCCCGGTCGTTCAAAGCCATGCACCAACAGGAGGATTATAATCTGTAAAGAGGCTATTTATGAAAGTCCTACATTTCCTTAAAATCCAAATTGGCGCTAGATGCTTTGCAGGTAGCGTAGCAACCATACAAAAAACCTTACTATAGGAGATTCTGGAAAGGGGTGTTGATCTTTTTTTAACAAGACTTAGATAGGTTTCACTCCGAATGTCCAGACCTCCAATAGTCAATGCTGGGAGAGTAAGGATAGCTCAGGGGCAACACGTTTGTCTTGGAAGCAAGACAACACAGCGCAACACAGGTTCCAATCCCGATCGAGTGCTTAGAAACCACTCGTTGGTATTAAGTGCGTCATAAATGAACAATTAAAATACATAAAACAGAGAAAAATTGCATCAGTGAAAAGGACTTGGCAAAAATTACATTGAATCATTCAACCTGCAAAACTATGGCGCACATGGCCGTCACAAGTCCCATCCACTGTTACCTCATCTGCCCTACTCACACCTGAGGCCCTTTCATCAGACTTGCCTGTGCGGCCTCTGCATTAAATCTGCCACTGGCGTTTCGGAAGGCATTGTGAGTGCCGGAATTTACAGCACCACACGTGGTATTTAAACAAGACAGACATCAACTTTCTCCGTTTGGAACTAAGCACTTTTCTGTGATGCTAAAAATTGTTTGAAAAACACAAACTAATGTGCGTCCTATTGACTACATTAGAAGAGAGAAGAGTCAGGATCTGTTTTTAATTGGTTTACTGTTTACTATTTTTCTTAATACGCATCCCAAATCTTAATTGGCGGCACATGTGCATTTCAAGATGGCCGTCCTGTTTAAAAACATTCCTAAAAAAAGCTATGTTATGAATTGTCATTATGAACTGGCTGAGGTGTCTTAACACAGGTTAAGATGTCTGTCACACGGCGGCGCAGCCAAAACACCTTGGTACTGGGACTTTCCTGGTGGCAGGCTGCTAATGATTCTAATGAAGGACCAGAAGCAGTCCACACCCACGAGTATTAGTACTGGTCTTTCCGTGGGTTTTTTACTCTGTTTTCCAACTTTTCAGAAAAACTTTGAAGAGCCGATGACGCTGCAGGAGTTGGACACTAGCAGTGGGGTACTTATTCCTTTCTTCGACCCAGACACCGGAATCGTCTACCTCTGTGGGAAGGTGAGAAAGATTTTCAGACTCTGTTTTTTTTAAAGAAGTGCAACATTCCAAGAGCTCTTTTATAGCAAAATGTCACCACATTCCCACCATCTTCCTTCTTCAAGGGGCTCATGTGCAATCGCGCAGGGGGCCCCGCCCGCGCTCCCTGCTTATGATCAATATTAGTTAATCTCTAGTCAATCTTCCTCTTGTGATGTGATTTTTCTTTACCAGAAAAGTAGAACACTTGATAACTTGGGTAACGTTTTAGGAAGCATATGAAACACACTTGTAAGGAAATAGCATTACCAATGTTAACAAACAATTGTGAAAGGATTTCTATTTTTACAGCATGCCCCTAAAAGAAAACTTAATAAATATGAGTTTGGAACTTTGGTCCACATGCAGTAGTATTTTATATTTTTCCCATGCAACCGTCGCCAGATTATAGCTACTACTATCAGGCACTTTTGCCCCCTCAGTCTATCTATGGACTGGTGACTCAGGGTTGTCTAAATCCAGGCCTCGAGAGCCAGATCCAGACCGGGTTTTCAGGATACCCCTCATTAATATTCATGAGATACATTTGCAGACAATAATTCTAAATGTATGCACATTTTTCCTCATGAATATTAATGAGGAATATCCTGAAAACCCATCAGGATTCCTTGATAGACAAACTATTTAATGGGGAAATGGTGAAGACTATATCCTCCCTTGACGGTGACAGGGAAAATCAAATTTCTTTGAGACACAATAGGATGACCTGAATTGCGGACTTCCGATTGCTATCGAATATCAAAGGTGGTTATTCAAAACAGGGTCAGAAGCAGAAGCATACAGCTACCAATCAGCAGCTGCATGCATATTAACCTCTCGTTGAGCGCCCTTTGGTATATGGCACTGGTGATGCGATTCAGAGAGTAGATAGGGAGGTCTATCTGAAGGTGAAGATTTATATGGCTCCCAGTCCTCCATTCATGAAGTTCCTGAGCAATGGGATCACCCACTCAGTGAAAGGCAATTAATAGGACAAACAGCGCACATAACATCTTTCTATTGGCACCAAAAACAAACTTGTGGGATAAAATGGACAATTGTGCATAAACATCAGGACTATTAACTATTCAAAGAAAACAGGTAGAAGAGGTCTACCGTTCAGCAAAACCAGATGAAGGGAGAGCACGGAAATCTTCCTAATTTATAATTGTCAGTAAATACAGCAGTAGGCCTGGTGAGGTGGAAGTCATCCTTTACCTTATTCTAACGAATATATATATACTCCATGTAATCGCAATAATGTTCAGCTGCAAGGCAGGTTAGTTTCTGCCCAAGAGTAATGAAAACTTTGCAACAGAGCATGACATATACTACAGGACCGCGGAGGCGCCCCCTGGTACCAATACATAGAGGAAATGAAAAGATATTGTGAAGATGAAAAACGTTTGGACTATCATTAGCAACAGAAAAAGACCTGTATGTATTGGTCGTGGCAGGTTATCATGCTCTCAATTTTCTCATTCTGCGCTTTAGGCAACTGTATGCTGAGATCCCAAGTTACAGGTTAATGTGTTTGCTAGTGAGGCAACAATGTTGTCCTTCGGTGGCCATTAGAACCATCTTCCCAGTTGGACAATGAGTGTTGCCGCCGGGCAGTAAAGCCGCGATGAATCCAATTGGATAGGTAATTTCACTCCACCTGAGCAAGCGGGGAAAAGGGCAGAGTGGCCCATTTAAAGCCTGCCCAGTTTTTTCTACCCAGGTGGCGGCCCCTGGACTGCCGGATGGAAATGACCGCCAGGAGAGGGAGCGAAGAGCAGCATTCCACCAGGGGAATTTTGTGGCAATCAGCCCATTTGGGCGGGGGGTGTTCCCACGGACTCCAACCCACATGCTGCATAATTGCATGATAACTATAGGAGCCCCCCTCACAGAATTGTTCAGATTTTCTCTGTTTATCGCTGGTGCCATAATGCCATACTGGCACCTTGGGCCAATAGTACTGGAAGGTGCCAGGCTGAACTAGGGGCACTTTGCCATGGTGTGAAACCACCCACTTTGTTCCCGCCAGCATCAATGGGTTGAGGTTATAATGCCAGTGGGAAGGCCTGACAGGTAGCACCATGGTTCCGCAATGGGCAATAGTGTAACCCCAGTTATGCCCCATTCTGCAATGGGGTATTGGTGTGTCAACAATCAACAGGCAAGGGTAAGGAATCACATATTCTATTCTAACAAGGGAAAAGCGCCACAATGGTTGGAAACAGAAACCAACCATTTTTACAAACATCAAACAAACTACTAACATACATTAGATCATATTTTCTTCTTGTTAGACAACCAAGAAGTGTGGAATCCAGACTCTAACCACAGTAGAAGTCTGCATTCAATGCTTCCCCTTTGTTCCTCTCCTTGCTTGCAACATGGAAATAGAAAAAGCACATAATCCTTTTACTATTTCCCACAGCAGTCATCTTTGTTTGTAGTTTTTGTAAGGAAATTGGTCTTGTGCAATATGTGCTATTAAAATATTTTTAAACCACGATTAGCACTTGGAGGGAGCCCCGGGGTGCTAATAGCCATAACCCCCGCCTTCGGTGTGGACAAGGCCAGTAAAGGTACTTAGGCTCGGACTGGTGGGCCATTAACGTCTCTGTACAATAAACCCCCCACAACATGGGGGTTATTGCGGTATTAATCCTAGTGTTAATATCACATAAAGAAAACAAGACTGTGCATCTATTTTAGCCACAATATTAACTAACACAAATTAAAGGTCTACATGGCAGATGCCTGGACTACCTTAACAACAAATGGACCATCGCCCTCCCTTATCAGAGCCTCATATCCTCTTCACTGGACCTTATCTCCTGCAAGTGCTTCTGCGCCTCTTGTCTTGGAGGACTTTAGGCTTTCATCAAAGCAGACAACTGGCATTTGATAATGGCTAGACATCTGAGTGGCTTGACATTGTGTCATGGATGGATTTACAGAGAAGCCCAGATCTGTCAGTGTCGGCAAACATCCAAAGACTCAGCGGAGCCTGAGATGGAGGTGACACTCGAGTCAACCAGTCCCTGAGGTATGCAGTAATGATATCGAATCACAAAATAACGAATCCAATTACAACAAATCCAAAATAACGAATTCCAAAATAACGAATTCCAAAAAAACGAATTTGAAAAAAAAAAAAAGGGGGGGGTTGAGAGTGGGAATAGTGGTTTTGGCGGTGGGGGAAAAGTGGAATTCGTTATTTTGGTATTAATTGTAATTGGATCCCTGAGGGAAAGGTAAAGAAGACCTTGCAGTTGACGAAGATGGTACCGGAGAGCACATTTAAAATCTCTCTTGGCACGGATTTCAGACCAAAGGAAAAGGATTTGAACTGTTGATAGATGCTTACAGCTTGAAACTTCACAGTAATTAGACCAACATATTATGGTGATTATACCTACACAATATGAAAGTGATCATATTCATTGATGAATACAGGTGAACCTGACCCTTAATGTCACCCATGTGCTGCATGGTTATTATACTTTCACAAACAAGGCCACGTGAATTTCCTAGTTTATTTAACGCACTTAAGATTGTTCTGATCAAAGGACTGGCAAACCCATGTAAACCACATGACATGCTCACACATATTGGCAGCCTTTTCAGGGTTCTGGGAAGGATGGAGAAAAACAAAAGAAGAAGGTGAGGCTGACATGATGGAATCATCAAAGAAGGCCGGATGTTACTGTCTCTTGGCACGTGTGTCCCCATGGTCTATCGGGTATGGGAAACAGGTGACAAAAGCTTAGTGTAGGAAGAGGGCACAGTGGGCCTGTACCTCGGTAGGGTGGAGAGCTGGGCATCTGACTTTCGTGCGCCATGTCTTAGCATAAACATTATGGTGGCTATGACAATCCTTTGCTGGTAGTGGTCTCCTGACTTGCTAGTTTGAATTGACTTTTATCATTCTTTTTGACAAATTCTTTTACCAAAGAAATTGAATTGAAACAATATAATGAAACGAAGACAGGCAGTATACTGAGGCATAACAGGGGGAAATAGAGCAAAATGTTACCAAAGCATTCATGATTAATGCTGCCACTAGGCCTCCTCGCCCAGTCGCTGCTGGCTCCTGCTTCTTGGGGCGGTGCCCCCTGCCAGATTGGGCAGTGCATTCTTGTCAAATGGAAGGTCTTCTCTATGTACCGAGAGAAAGGAGGTTCTTTACTCCCTTTTGGAATTTAAAGTACTGCACTTCTGATAGAAGGTGTGGTGGAACAGCATTCTCGGGGGTGGGGTCCTGTGTGTGTTAGAAATCTGCCCTCAAACCTGTTGTATATAGTATGTTCTAGTTGGAGAAACTGCAGTGTGTTGTTGGGTGGTATGGAAGGAACCGCCTGGAGATGTAGCCTAGCAAGTGGAGATGAATGGATTGTGAACTACAGATTGTGTCATGAAGGAAACCCTTTCGCTTACCACCATCCAGCGCAAGGACTACAGTACGCGCATGATATGGTATCATCCGCGAGGCGTGGATATGATCCGTGCATGCGTCGTTTTGGGCCCTCAGTCATTTTGATATTGTCTTTTCTGAGAGCCCTCTATAGGGTCTTTTGTAGTATTCTAATAACCAGAGGCCTGCCTTGAGGGCAAGTGGAATGTTTTGAGGAAGCTTGGGAAGGGGAAGGATAGCTGAAATCCTGCCTAGGGGATAGAAACCATTCTGAGCGATAGCATATCCTTGGGGAAGAAATGAAAGGTCACTGTCAAATATACATTCCAAATGGCAGACTTCCCTTTCTGTCCTGCTTCTTTCACTGTTTGTGCTTATTACTAGAGAATTGAGGGACCAGAGAAGTACGTGGTCCTGAGGTGACCACAAAGGGGTACGTAAAGTGGAGACATTTTCATATGCTTTCCGACCTTTCGGGGGACGGATAAGAGTGTTTGGCTGCTTCCGTGGACCAAGCCGTGAGCCATAGTAAAAGGTGGTACCGATGCTTTTGTACTAGGGCCCTGCCGGGAGAGTGAATTCATCTCTGATGATGTCGGTATGTCAAAACCAAGGCCTCTCACGGATTTGGGGTTTCACACACATTCTGACTGGCCCTGAGGCAACGCACCCTTGAGCGTATTGGTTACCAAAGAAGAGGCGCATTTCCTGAGCACCATTGTGACATTGTCAGGTGTGGCTATCCACAATGGACCAGATGAGCATCTCAAAACGGGAGGCGTGTGGGGAATTGTCTCATTTCACATCATCATCAAAAGACTACCAGTTGTGTAACTCCACGTGTTATTTAATCCCACTTATCTAGGTGGGACCGTTTGAAGAGTGGCCTGTAGGACCAGGCCGTTCCTTGGCATTTTTGTAGACTTGTTGACCGGGACCTCAGTGCTGTCCTTTTGCAGAAATGAAGGAATTCATGGATAGTGGTTACCCAGATTGGCCATGCAGGCTCAGTGCAGGGGAGCCACGGATAGGGGTTGGCAGCAACTAATACATTTTTTAGATCTGGTCAATTGTGGCACAGAGGGTGAGAGGAAAAGAGAAAACACTTTTAGTCGGCCCAAAACATGGCAAAAGGGCCAAGAATGGCAAGAACACTATGCCACCCTAAAGGGAAGAGCAACAGAGATGCAGACCTAGTGGGCGGTGTAGGAAGGAGACAGGAAGGCGGGCCCACCATTTACATTCTTTAAGTAACCACATCATGCAGAGAGCTTTTTCGAACCTGCTTTCGGGGAAGTAAGGAGAACAGTGCCCAATTATTCATCATTATTCAATTAATATCAGCTTTTGCTGTCCACACACACATATTTATTGAGAAAGCTTTATGCCAGCTGCCTCTTTCTCTGTTGATGAATCTTGCTACTTAGCGCAGCAGAGCTCTATAGGATAACTGGCGATTGTTTAAAAGTATCAAGCATTAGATAGTCATGGCCACTTGAAATGAGATCACTGTTCTTGTTGGAGGAGATAGGTTTGACTATTCTCCCTCCCTCCCTTCCCCTATCCCGATTGCCACTGAAACCTGTAGCAATCGTCGTAGTAACTACTTAGTAATTGCCCTCCCCCATCCCTTTGGGCACCCTACTCCTGCCCTTCTCCCTCTGCCCCCTCCCCTGAAATTACCACATTGTTCTTGCACTCGCACGGTAGGATTGTCACAAGGCAAATATAACCGTATGTTGTTGTCCTTCCTATGTTCCCGTCCCCCATTTTGTCTTGTGGCACCTGGAAACACTTGTGTATAGGTGCCATACAAATGTCCAATAAATAAAAAATAAAATACAACGATCTGCCCCTTCTATGGATGTCCCTAAGGGATGTCTGTGATTTGGAGGTTGACACATGTAGGTATTCCTTTAAAAAGCTTCCATTGGTGCCAGTGCTATCTGTCATAAGGGTGTCCACTTATATGACCCTCAGCATGGATGGCAAGCAAGGAGTGTGGAGCTTTGCATGGGGATGGCAAGCAAGGAGTGTGGAGCTTTGCATGGGGATGGCAAGCAAGGAGTGTGGAGCTTTGCATGAGGATTGGAAGCAAGGAGTGGGAGCATTGCATGGGGATGGGAAGCAAGGAGTGTGGAGCGTTGCATGGGGATGGGAAGCAAGGAGTGTAGAGCTTTGCATGGGGATGGCAAGCAAGGAGTGTGGAGCCTTGCATGGGGATGGGAAGCAAGGAGTGTGGAGCTTTGCATGGGGATGGCAAGCAAGGAGAGTGGAGCCTTGCATGGGGATGGGAAGCAAGGAGTGTGGAGCCTTGCATGGGGATGGGAAGCAAGGAGTGTGGAGCTTTGCATGGTGATGGGAAGCAAGTTGTGTGGAGCGTTGCATGGGGATGGTAAACAAGGAGTGGGGAGCTTTGCATGGGGATGGGAAGCAAGGAGTGTGGAGCGTTGCATGGGGATGGAAAGCAAGGAGAGTGGAGCATTGCATGGGGATGGGAAGCAAGGAGTGTAGAGCTTTGCATGGGGATGGCAAGCAAGGAGAGTGGAGCCTTGCATGGGGATGGGAAGCAAGGAGTGTGGAGCCTTGCATGGGGATGGGAAGCAAGGAGTGTGGAGCTTTGCATGGGGATGGGAAGCAAGGAGTGTGGAGCGTTGCATGGGGATGGTAAACAAGGAGTGGGGAGCTTTGCATGGGGATGGGAAGCAAGGAGTGTGGAGCGTTGCATGGGGATGGGAAGCAAGGAGAGTGGAGCGTTGCATGGGGATGGGAAGCAAGGAGTGTGGAGCGTTGCATGGGGATGGGAAGCAAGGAGTGTGGAGCTTTGCATGGGGATGGGAAGCAAGGAGTGTGGAGCTTTGCATGGGGATGGCAAGCAAGGAGCGTGGAGCTTTGCATGAGGATTGGAAGCAAGGAGTGGGAGCATTGCATGGGGATGGGAAGCAAGGAGTGTAGAGCTTTGCATGGGGTTGGCAAGCAAGGAGAGTGGAGCCTTGCATGGGGATGGGAAGCAAGGAGTGTGGAGCCTTGCATGGGGATGGGAAGCAAGGAGTGTGGAGCTTTGCATGGGGATGGGAAGCAAGGAGTGTGGAGCGTTGCATGGGGATGGGAAACAAGGAGTGGGGAGCTTTGCATGGGGATGGGAAGCAAGGAGTGTGGAGCTTTGCATGGGGATGGGAAGCAAGGAGTGTGGAGCGTTGCATGGGGATGGGAAACAAGGAGTGGGGAGCTTTGCATGGGGTTGGGAAGCAAGGAGTGTGGAGCGTTGCATGGGGATGGCAAGCAAGGAGAGTGGAGCACTGCATGAGGATGGGGAGCAAGGGGTGTGGAGCGTTGCATGGGGATGGGAAGCAAGGAGAGTGGAGCATTGCATGAGGATGGGAAGCAAGGAGAGTGGAGCATTGCATGAGGATGGGAAGCAAGGAGAGTGGAGCATTGCATGAGGATGGGAAGCAAGGAGTGTGGAGCGTTGCATGGGGATGGGAAGCAAGGAGTGTGGAGTGTTTCATGGGGATGGGAAGCAAGGGGTGTGGAGCGTTGCAAGGAGATGGGAAGCAAGGAGTGTGAAGCATTGTATGGGGATGGGAAGTAAGGAGGGAGGAGCGTTGCAATGCTGATGGGAAGCAAGGAGTCTGGAGCGATGAATGGGGATGGGAGGCAAGGAGTGTGGAGCATTGCATGGGGATGGGAAGCAAGGAGTCTGGAGAGATCCATGGGGATGGGAGGCAAGGAGTGGGGTGCATTGCATGGGGATGGGAAGCAAGGCATGGGGAGCATTGCATGGGGATGGGAAGCAAGGAGCAGGGAGCATTGCATGGGGATGGGAAGCAAAGAGCAGGGAGCATTGCATGGGGATGTGAAGCAAGGAGCAGGGAGCATTGCATGGGGATGGGAAGCAAAGAGCAGGGAACATTGCATGGGGAAGGGAAGCAAGGCGTGGGGAGCATTGCATGGGAATGGGAAGCAGGGAGCATTGCATGGGGATGGGAAGCAAAGAGCAGGGAGCATTGCATGGGGATGGGAAGCAAGGCGTGGGGAGCATTGCATGGGAATGGGAAGCAGGGAGCATTGCATCGGAATGGGAAGCAGGAAGCATTGCATGCAGATGGGAAGCAAGGAGTCGGGAGCGTTGCATGGGGATGGGAAGCAAGGAGTGGGGAGCATTGCGTGGGGATGGGAAGCAAGGAGTGTGGAGCGTTGCATGGGGATGGGAAACAAGGAGTTTGGCGCATTGCATGGAGATGGGAAGCAAGGAGTGGGGAGCATTGCATGCGGATGGGAAGCAAGGAGTGTGGAGCGTTGCATGGGGATAGGAAACAAGGAGTTTGGAGCATTGCATGGAGATGGGAAGCAAGGAGTGGGGAGCGCTGCATGGGGATGGGAAGCAAGGAGTGGGGAGCATTGCATGCGGATGGGAAGAAAGGAGTGCGGAGCGTTGCATGGGGATAGGAAACAAGGAGTTTGGAGCATTGCATGGAGATGGGGAGCAAGGAGTGGGGAGCGCTGCATGGGGATGGGAAGCAAGGAGTGGGAAGCGCTGCATGGGGATGGGAAGCAAGGAGTGTGGAGCGTTGCATGGAGATGGGAAGCAAGGAGTGGGAAGCGCTGCATGGGGATGGGAAGCAAGGAGTGGGGAGCGCTGCATGGGGATGGGAAGCAAGGAGTGGGAAGCGCTGCATGGGGATGGGAAGCAAGGAGTGTGGAGCGTTGCATGGAGATGGGAAGCAAGGAGTGGGAAGCGCTGCATGGGGATGGGAAGCAAGGAGTGGGGAGCGCTGCATGGGGATGGGAAGCAAGGAGTGGGGAGCGCTGCATGGGGATGGGGAGCAAGGAGTGGGGAGCGCTGCATGGGGATGGGAAGCAAGGAGTGGGAAGCGCTGCATGGGGATGGGAAGCAAGGAGTGGGGAGCGCTGCATGGGGATGGGAAGCAAGGAGTGGGAAGCGCTGCATGGGGATGGGAAGCAAGGAGTGGGGAGCGCTGCATGGGGATGGGAAGCAAGGAGTGGGAAGCGCTGCATGGGGATGGGGAGCAAGGAGTGGGGAGCGCTGCATGGGGATGGGGAGCAAGGAGTGGGGAGCGCTGCATGGGGATGGGAAGCAAGGAGTGGGGAGCGCTGCATGGGGATGGGAAGCAAGGAGTGGGAAGCGCTGCATGGGGATGGGAAGCAAGGAGTGGGGAGCGCTGCATGGGGATGGGAAGCAAGGAGTGGGGAGCGCTGCATGGGGATGGGAAGCAAGGTGCATTTCAGAAGAAGGCAGAAGTTAGTACTGCCTCTCTCAAGACCCTCACACGCGTGGAATGACCAGCAGCGGTTGTGTTCTGCCTTACAGGGCGACAGCAGCATTCGCTACTTCGAAATCACAGACGAGGCCCCCTATGTGCACTACCTCTCCATGTACAGCAGCAAGGAGTCCCAGCGCGGCATGGGCTACATGCCAAAGAGAGGCCTGGAGGTCAACAAGTGTGAAATTGCCAGGTAGGTGAACTTCATCTTCCTCCCCCTGCACTCATGTGACCCGCCCCACCAGTCACCTGGCACACGTGCACGCAACCCACCCTTTCCCCAGAGTGCCCAGTGAGAGTCAGCAGTGTGACAACCAGAAACATCGCTTTCCCAGCTTCTCTAGCGGAAGTGGTGCGCAGCCGCGGTTCACCTCTTCATCTCATGTCCTTCTTTTGTTTTAGATTTTACAAACTACACGAGAGGAAATGTGAACCGATTGCAATGACAGTGCCGAGAAAGGTAAGGCTCTCATGAGGGGGCAGGATTCAGCCTTGATAAAGCCGCACTGGCGTCCTGTTCTGAAATTGCAGGAGGTGCCCAGTGCAGGAATTAGGTGTATCAATACAATTGTGTGCGGATCTCAGTACTGGAATGGCATGTGGTGCTTCCGTGGTGTGGTGAGGAGCACTAGCATAGTTCTGCGAGTCCCCATGCTGGAATAACAGTGGATTGTGTGGGTGAAGCCTGAGGTTCATGAGAACTGTATGAGGCATACTGGACTAAAGCTATAGGCGCTGGTGGTGGTCCGCGTTGAGGTGCATTGATAGAACGGTGTGTGGATCGCAGTAATGGGCCGTGCCAGGAGGTGCTGCAGGTCAGGCATGAGGCATCCTAGAAGAGCCATGTTGGTCTCAGGAGCAGAATAGCAGTGGGTGCTGCAGGCCAGGGTGGTTGGTGAATCTACTGAGCGGTCTGTGGGGCTTCGTACTGGCATAACAGAGGGGGTTGCGGCTCTGGATGCGGGTGCGTCAGATGTTTTGGTGGGATCACGAACCAGCATTGCTTGAGATTCTGCAAGTCAGGGTTGAGGCACGTTAACAGAGCCATGCCTGGGTCCCAGAAAGGGACCATCGGGACCGCTGCAGATCAGGACTGAGGTGCGCCTACCTAAGCTGTGTGCGCGTCCTAGCACGGAGCTAGCAGTGGGTGCCGTGCTGCAGTTCAGGATTCAAATAATTTGGCATAGCAGTATGTGACTCTCAGTGCTAGAATATAAATGAATGCTACAGATTGGGCGTGCAGGATGTACCAGAGGTCAATTTTGAGTTGGTGTGGCAAAGATGTGTTTTGGCCAAGTCCTGAAACAGCAAGAGATGTGGTAGGGTTTAGTTGCCTGCCTTGACAGGCCAATCTCATGTTGACTAAGCATGTGCCACTCTTTGCCCCTTTTTCTTCAGTCAGACCTTTTCCAAGAGGATCTGTATCCAGACACTGTCGGCCCAGATCCTGCCATGGACGCAGACGAGTGGCTGGGAGGAAAGAATGCCAACCCCATCCTCATTTCGTTGAAGGACGGATACGTGCCAAGCAAAAGCCGCGAGCTGAAGGTTGTCAAGAACATCTTGGACAGCAAAGGGCCACGTAGGAGCCATTCTTCCAATGAGACTGGGTTCTCCACGGTAAGGACCAAATGGTAGAAACCAATAATAGCACACCAAATCTAGTAGAGAGGTGGAGACTGGCGACTCTCTCTTCATCTGATGGATAATTAGGCATCCATGATATGATATGAAATGATATGGCATTTTATAACGCGCCTATACACAAGCGTTTCAAGGCGCGACGAGGCAGGGGAGGGGAAACAGAGGGAAGACAAAGACAACAATCCTACTCGGCCAGGTGACATTGAGATCGTGCAGTGGAGGGGGGGAGTGCAATAAGGGAGGGGATAGTGCAGTGCATAGGATAACAGTAAGATAAATTAAGACAATAAATAAATAAAAGTGCGGCCAACAGTTGGCAAGTGCAAGGGTAAGTGCAGCCATCAGGTGTCTAGTGCTAGTCGGGCTGTAGGTAGATACAGAACAGTCCCCTAGTGCAAGGGTTGCCAGGGTGTGCAACCGGCGGGGGCGAAACCATGCAGGTCAACTGACCCGATTCCCTTATCTGTTGCTAGTTGCTCATGATTGCCCAATTTCCAGTAACTCTTGGAAGAGTCTTTTGTGTTCTCAGAAAGTGTCAAAATTCTAGTAAACACAAAGCAGGAAACACTAGTCTGATAAATGCACAACTCTCTTGGTTCACCCACGCTCAACATACTAAATGAAACTCTGTACATTTAATAGCAAACCAGCTGTGTGTAGCATTATGTGGCGTCTGGTGTAGGTAAACATACAGAAGGCGCTTGGCAAGAGTTGGGCTCTCCCAAAAGTGTCATGGTTGGCCAGGCTTGGTCGGAGCTTTGCTATTCTACTACTCCTGAATTGAATCCCACGAAGAACTCCCCCCTCCTTTGGCAACCCCGATCCAACCTGTCGTAACAGAGACCTTTCTTCCCTCATCCTTTTCCTTGGAGAAGGGCTATATCGAGGTGAGAAGGTTAATGGCACCTAAAGAGGATAGTCAGTGCCTATTTCACAGAACTAACCTTGAACATCTGGCAACTCTGCGGCTCGCCGGGACCTCTCTAAATTCCTTTGAGTATGTAAGGAAAGGGTAGCAACACCCATATACGATCTCCTTAGAGTCTGAAACTAACACACAAAAGGGCAAGTGTGATCATGGACTACTTTGCACCCTCGCCCCCCTCCTCCAGATACCCTAGCATTTACCCACTGGTCCTGAAACAAAAAGTGTGATTGCAATACCCTTACCATGCAACATACAGACAATCAGAATTGAGTGCCTGATCATTGCTTATCACCATGGCCAGGTTCTGAGCCTTGGTGACCCCCTTATGCAGTTTGGAGGTTCTGATAAACTAACTGCTTCTCGAGAATCTGATCAGAGAAGTCTTTGCCCCAGAGAGAGCTGCAGCTTCTGGACTACACACAGCATGGCAAGATAATCTTGTTTTCATGTTGGCTCTTAGGTGACACTTAAGTGCCACCTGTAAGCTGAAACTGTTGCATCGGAGTGCAGCTAGGAGGGAGTTGACATGTGAGGAAGGGACTCACAGCTTGAAGGTGATTGGCTATTTACCCACCCATTGATGGCTGTGGCCATGCTAATCCCTATGGCCATCCCCACCGTTATCTTCCCGTCCCAGCCCATAACATACCCACCTGTGATCTCTTTGAGCTAGTTCCGTCAAGCAGTAACATCAAACTTTAGCCTGGCCGTATTATTATAGTTTCATGTCACTCCATCGCCCGTTTTTATTTCACGGCATTTTTTGCTGCAGATTTTTTTGCCGCAAAAACTCATCGAATATTTTTTTTGTTTTTGTTGGGGGTGTTACCCCCTAAACCCTCTTCCCACCTATTTAGAATCTAGTAACGAAATACCCCAAAACCTTATATCCCACTACCCACCCCCATCCCCCATATTTTTAATGGGTGTTTGCGGTCAAAAATCTGCGGCAAAAAAATGCTACGAAAAAAGAAACGGCGATGAATGGACATCGTACCATTATTTCGAAGCAGTCTGTTGAGCGTTAATGGCTTAATTGATATGATTGGTTATTTATATTGTGCTTAATACCCAGAGGTTTCTAAGCGCGGCCCCAGGGATCGAACCTGTGTTGCGCCGTGTCATCCTGCTTCCAAGGCGAGCACGTTGCCCCTGAGCTATCCTCTCGAGAATTGCAGTTGTAAATGTGCTATGGGTGTAATAAAAATGCCATAACCAAATGTGTCCTCAGACACTTGTATATATTCCTTGCACGGAAGTCCTCTCAAGTACTGACAAAGCCAACTGTTTTGGCTTGTGTGGAAGCAGGAGATAGGCATTTGCCAGGCACTGTTATCATATGACCAGCTCACCACACCATGTTACAGATGTTACTATCTTATGGCCACGTAGTACCTTTATGGCAGTACCCGTCAAATGCCTGTCCTAAGCCAGAAGCGTTGGCTTTGCCAATGCTCCTTTTCCATGGCATAGACTTGTCCTTGGTAAATGTCCCGTGCTGATGAAAAGAATGAGGCGCCATACGCTATCTTCACATAGCTGACCGGAGACAGCCACTAGCCTCTGGTAAAGGTCATAGCTGCTTCAAGCTGAGATCTGCAGAAAGTAGGGTTTGGAAAAGACACTGCAGCTGTTGCAACTACTCCAGGCTCCCGCCTTCTATCCCTAGCTCCCTGCTCCAGAGAAGACCTGCGAGTGTAACCCCCCCTTCTGCCTGCGGCAAACTTCAAGTAATAGCCAGCCACACATAGAAAAGCCAACACTGGGTCAGGGATAGAAGACCAATTGCAGTTGCTCTCCATAGGCACCCACTGATTATAATTTACCGTAGCACAGGAGGGTCACGTCTTTATATCGAAACATTTTGTGAATAATGCACTTATAACGAAACTTTTATAATGAAAAATATAACACATTTTTAGGGGGCAGGGGGGTTCCCCCCAAAACCCCATAACCCACCCCTAAAAACCCACCACAACCGTTTCCCCACAAGATTTAAGATTTAAGATTTAACCCTTCAACCCACCCCTAAGTGCATTCTTCATAAAATGTTTCGTTATAAAATATTCGTTATATGTTCATTCTTTATAACATTTTCGTTATAACGACTGCATACCGCCCAGGAGGGGTTCGGTGCAGTCCATACCCTTTTGACGCACTTTTCTATCTTGCCAGATCGGGAAGTGCCATCGATAGAGCAGCGCGATGCACCTGTAAATTAAAGGGGCTTTTAGGATAAATATATTGAATTCCTCCCATGATATACATACATTGTGAGATGTTCTTGACTTTATTATGTATTACAGATGTCCAATCATTTCACAGAACAGACATATGCCACCCAGCTGTGTGTGAAACAGGAAATACATATGTGTTGGTGGCTGCAATTAAATAGTCACCCACATGATTTTTAAAAACCTTTTTTGGCAATATTTAAAAGATGAAAAATATGCATAACTACTCACAGTTTTGCATACGATAGGCCCTTGACATTTTAAAACAGTTTGCTCATATCCCGTGTTAATGAGTTATGAGCTTGTAGTTTTCAAAGTAGCAACACATATGTGAGACCCACTGAAAAGGAAGCAACGCAAACACGAATTAAGCGGGCCCAGAAGTCCCAGCAAATAGCCACCTTTTATTAAACGATCCTTTTAGATATTACATTTCAAACATGTGTATATCATGATTGTTCTTATTGTCAAATAGTTTGGCATTTTAAACATGTGCTTTGTATGGAATGATTTACCCTCAAACCTTTCTTACAGAATAAAAACAAATAGGAAGTTAAAACAAATGCAAAGTACAGGTACAGAACACACATATAAAATAAGCATTATTCATAAAAAATAGTTGCTAAATTCATAGTGGTGGAGCAAAACATCTTTACGCTGGAAAGTGCAAAGGTGAGTTTGGACCAAAAGACCATTGTAGCAAAACCTGGTGAAATCTCTGAGCTGTTTTAACATCGCACCTAGAAACACTTGTGTACAGGCGCGTTATAAATGACACGGCATGTCATATCATATCTAAGAAAAGCCTCTGCATCCTTAAAAGGGAACACAGCCACACATGGTCCAAATTACAATTGCCTTGGTCAACTTGGTTCTTGACACGCAATCAGAAGATGTGTTACAGTCCAAACAAAATGATCAATTTTTCAAATTCTTTAAGCGATACTCCTTCTATAGAACCTCCGTCTGGTGTCTTAATCCTCCAATTATTCCAACCAGTTGAAATGGAATTTCATGAACAACAAACCTCCTACCTCAATTAGGAATCAGCTCCAAAAAAAGGTTGGTGTGCTGCAATAGATGGAAATACTTGAATGCATTCTTTGTCCATAATATTTCCTTTCAAGTAATTATAATGTCATTCCAAATCCATTTGAGTCTTTCAGTATTTCACTTGTCAATGAAGACACACAGAGATGCAAGGGCAATAGCGCTATTAGCAACACTGTCACGTTCAAGGATCCATATCTAAACCGGCGAATATTGACCGGAATCGCTAGATCCTAATTGGCTGTCAGGATTCCGACATTCTCGCCCAGGTGCTAATTGCTTTCTGAAATAAATTAATTCTGTCTGTATGAACGAGTTAAAGTTACTTGTGAATTTGTAAATTCACTTGGAGAGCCTGAATTGGAAAAATGAAGAGGAAAAAAAGAGTGTGACTGGTTCATCATTTTGTTAAAAACAAGGTTAGAATCGAAACCTAGAGTAATAAGACAGACGTAAACACCTTTTGAGAAATTGGCCTGTCCTTGCAATACATGGGCCTCATTACGACCCATGTGGTAGCCGTGCCCTTATTAAGGGCATGGCTGTCGCCGGTACATGCCCTTTTCTGGGACCTGGTAAAAATGAATCCCCATTCCCATATGAGCCCCATAGGGTTCAATGGGAATGGGGAGCATGCTAACAACGGGCCCGTTAATGACGGGCCCGTTGTTAGCATGCTGGGCCGCTCGCGGGACCGGCTAAGGACGTCTGGTAAAACCAGGCGTCCTGAGCGGGTCCCGCGGGCGGACCTCGTAATGAGGCAGCATGGGATTTAACGGCACCAGCAGCTCTACCGGCGCCGTTAAGCCCATACCACCAGGGTTGTAATGAGGCCCATAGTCTTCCTTCAGGACAGGTTGAAGAGCATACTATATTTTTGACGCCATTATGCAGGAAAGCAGCCTTAAAAGTGTGCAGTGCAGCTGTTATTGTATGCAAACACAAGCAATAATGTTGCATTGTAAGGCCTTGCTTGTGAATGCACTGCTCAGGGCTTGCTGCTACTGCTGCAATATCCGCAAGATATGCAATGTAGCTCAGGGCTTGCTGCTACTGCTGCAATATTCGCAAGATATGCAATGTAGGATAGTTTGATTATACCTGGAAAACAAGGTGCTGATCCATAATGGGAGTCAACTTCAATCTAAAGGTCATGATGGTACATGCATGCAGGCTTTTGACCTCTCATCTCACCTGGAGCTCAATGGCACATACCGACACCCCCGGGGGGGGAGAGGGGCAATCATGAAACGGAAGGTAGAAGCACCTAAAGCTTGAATTGACCTATCAGTTCTGGGCAGTGGCTGAATGTCACTCTTGGTGGTGAGGTTCACCTTTAAATAGTTAAAGCAGGGAGAATAAAGGTCGCATTGTTGTGCTACCTTAAATGGTACATTTTATTATCCCTTACTGAGAAAGAAAAAAAACTAAAAGACAATGGGCCTCATTACGACCCTGGCGGTATGGGGTTAACGGCGCCGGTAGAGCTGCGGCGCTGTTAACCCCATGCTGCCTCATTACGAGGTCCGCTTGCGGTACCCGCTCAGGAAGTCTGGTTTTACCAGACGTCCTGAGCGGGCCCTGTGAGCGGCCCAGCATGCTAACAACGGGCCCGTTGTTAGCATGCTCCCCACTCCCATTGAGCCCTTTGGGGTCAAATGGAAATGGGGATTCATTTTTACCGGGTCCGCCAAGGTCGGAATTACCCGGTTATTGCCCTTTTCTGGGACCCGGTAAAAAATCATTACCGGCGGCAGCCGTGCCCTTAATAAGGGCACTGCTACCTCCTAGGTCGTAATGAGGCCCAATGACTTCATACCTTAATTCCTTAATTAGGTTAACAAAGTCATTTATTTTCAAGCTTCCTACCCCTTCGCCAGGAACAAATAGAATACGCTTTTGGAAAAACAGGACAATTTAAACAGACACCAATGGAATTCCTTATCTGTTTGTGTCTGTGTTTCTGATTTGTGGTACCTTCACAGAGAGGTCTGCATTTCAGAAGCTGACCCCAATTCTTGCAGTCAGAAAGATTTAAACGCAGAGAAAGGGCTCCAACAAACCGCAACACAGGAAGCGCGTCAACGAACCAAGAAACGAACCAGCGTTCGTGAGTACGTATCACATTCCATGTCGATGGAAGATAGCCGCAGGCACGGCCACCCACCTGCACACACCCGCAGTCATATGCTACTTGAAGACACATCGCACAACAACCCTGCCATTAGAATGCAGCTAAGTCCCAAGACAGAAATTCCGTCTAGCTGGGCACATTATCAATCTCCTGAACTTGCATACTTTCCCGACAACCTCACAGCACCCATCCACAACCCAGCTTGACATAGGTCCCTAGTGGGAACTTCCCCCCCCCCCACCACCTCTTATGGGCTAAATGCAGACACAAATTCTTATCAACCCTGACCAACCTCTCATACAACGGAGTTTAGTCCCCCAAGACGTTCACCTACAGCGCTTTGAGGCCATACCAATGGGAATAGGTGCTAGTCAAATGCCATATTACATTATATTACACTGCAAACTACATGTGGGCAGTGAAGAGAAAGAAAAACTGTTAGGTTGCTCTCAGAAAGGTATGATGGGTGAGGTAGTGTCAGTCATGGTAGGTGCAGATCTATTGAACACCAATCGGTCTGAGTCAGTTGTCTGTACTGTACATCCCAACTGAGTCTGTTTCCCGCCATGCCTACCTACTTATAACCTACAGATAGGAAACACAGTTGTTCACTTAATGGATAATTACATTTCAAACATAAGTCAGACTTTTGGTCACATTTTCAGTGACTGCCTCTAAAAGGTTGCCCGGGTTGAAAGGCGGGGAGAAAAACAAGACAAAACACCACCCTCCAGGCTGTAAAAAAGGTTAGTACCACATGGTCAGTTCTTTGAGTGCGGCAGCATCACAAAGAAACAGGTCCATGTGTTAATATCCCTGCAAAAATATTGCCATACAAGAATGGCCCCCGTTTTTGTGACAATATTAAGCCATTGACACCCACGCAACCCCCATATTTTTCTTAATGGAGCGGGGGACACCCCTGCAGCCGCTGCTCCCATTTACCCCATAAATGATCCCCACCAATAATATGGCCTATGGCGTTTCCCGGTGACCATATATAAGGCAATAATATTGGTGGGGATAATATTACCTGATACCAAAGAAAGAATATCAGAAATACGTAGCTTCCGGCCGTACATCTCAGGATGATGACTTCCTCTAGGGCTGCGGGCTTGAGACCATTGATCAGAGTGGCCCAATGGATCACAAAAAGTGGCTGTCAGAATAGAATATGCAAGTGAGCTACTCGATGCCATGCCGACGCGCCTAACAGAGATGTGGCAGCAAGAGCCATAGAAAGAGAGGGCAGAGTCCACATATTCACACAAGGAAGAAACAGCTCCTTCCAGACAGTCGCTCAGTTCTGGGCGCAGAAGAGTTCAAGGGGGTTTAGAAAATCCTGGATGAATGCATGACAAACAAAGCAAAGGAGTAGGTGAGCAGAGCTCAGCATACAAGGCCAGTGATTGGAGCATATAGGCAGGAGAAGACGCCAAGGCAAACAAGCAGAGCATTCAGCAACCAGAGTATGGCATTCAAGGCCAATAGCCAAAGCAAAGAATCATTGAGAAAAACTACAAACAAACAACACGGTGGAACGGACACTCGTTTAGGGCCAACTCGCCATACCTGTTATTTCACTTTACCCCGGTATCCAGAAGCACCAGTCGGTGGGATGCGCTATGATGTCAGCATACGAGATCCTGCAGCGCATTGTCTCATGGGAAGTGTAGTGCATCTCTAGCTTCATGGCAACTGCCCATGTTGATTGAGGACTATTGGGTACCGCCTTTATTGTGAGCACGATGTGACAAGAAGGCCTGTAGGGAGGGGAACAATTAGCCCGGTGCTGGGTTTTTGAATTGTTACGGCTGGTGTGACAAGTCTGGGTTCAAATACCATATCGAGTTTGTGTTTCTCCACCCAATTAGGAAAGGGCAGAGTCTGACATGGAACAGGTGCACTCACGGGCACGGCTGATTGGGCTGCAATTTAGTGAGTCTGGCAATGTACCATTGCCAGAGGTCCAGGGAGGATGGGGGTGCAAGTGCTGTGTCAGTTAGGTGCCAGTGACGAGCTTTAGAAAGGCTGATAAAAAAGAGTACAGTCTGGATAGTGTGACCCCTGAATCTCCATGAATGGAAAGAATGGCATTTTGTTGCTTGCGATAGTGATTCATAAAGCCACTATTTATTTATTTATTTATTTGTGCCTTTAATGCAGCGCACAAAACCCTCGGGCATCTATGCACTAGTTACATTAAGAGAAAAAAAGAATGGGGAGGGAGAGAAAAGAGAGGGGGATCCATCAGGATGAGTGACGAGTCTTGGGAGGAGCTGTGTTAGTTGAATAGCCAGGTCTTTAGTGCGGAAGGTCTAGTAGGCTGGTTATTTTTGGAGGGCTGGTGGGAGATTGTCCCAAAGTTTAGCAGCTGCGACCGGGAAGCTCGTGCCCCCCATCGAGAGGCCACTGAAGTAGGGGACCTCGAGGAGGTGAGAGTTCACAGATCTGAGAGGTCGGGAGAGAGAGTATTTCTCCACACATGGTGAGAGGTAGGTCGGGCTGTGTTAGAAAGGCATCGGTGGACTAAGGAAAGTGTTTTAAATTGGATCCTTTCGCAGATGGGTAGTCTGTATGCATCTCTCCTGGCTTCTGAGATGTGGTCAAATTTGGAGAAACCTATGGCTGCTCTGAATAGATTGTAGTTTGTTCAAGTTGCGCTTGGAGGTGCCGGTGAATAAGGCATTGCAATAGTCAAGCTTGGCTCCGGTGATGGCTCTTGCAATAGAGCGGTGGTTGGGTGTGGAATGGAAGGGCTTAATGGCGTAGAGCAGTTTGGCGTGTCGGCTCCTGATGAGGCAATAGAGTTCACCTGCCGTGAGAGGTCGAGGGTTAAGTCCAGGAATACACACTTAGGATTTTGGCTGCAGAAGAGGTGGGGATTTGGTTTCTGTTGATGGTAAACTCCTTGTATTCTGGGTCTATGTTGCATAGCGTGGAGTGGGAGCCGACGATGAGGATTTCGGTTTTATCGTCATTGAGGCATAGTAGGTGAGATGCCATCCAGTTTTGTACGACTTCATACACAGAGTTGATGGTGGCTGACTCCTGAGCATATGAACCAGAAAGGGGGATAAAGAGCTGACGAGGTCAAGGTGGTCTAAGAGGGGTTTTGTATAAATGTTGTTAAGAGTGAGGGAGAGGCAGGAACCTTGGGGAACTCCGCAGGTGACAACACTGGGTGCAGCAGAAAAGTAATCATTGAATACTCGTGAGAATCTCTCGGCTAGGAAAGATTTCATCCAGTTGGTGTCTGATGTGGAGACGTTGGCTGTAGAGGCAAGTTGGGAGCAGAGAGTTTGGTGGTCTACCAAGTCAAATGCTGCAAAGAGGTCCACCATCATCAGGAGGGCAAGTTTGCCAGTGTACTTGGTGGCATCGAGTTGAATTTTCAGGTCAAGTAAGGCAGTTTCTGTTCCGTGCTTGGGGCGGAAGCCTGATTGGCAGACACCCAAGATATTATTCTCCTCAGGGTAATGTTGAACCTGGATGTAGGCTACGCGGTCCAGGATCTTCAGGAGGTAGGGTTCCGTAATAATGGGGCAATAGTTTGAAGGTATGGAGGGGTCAAGGGAGGGCTTCTTGAGCAGCGGCAGGACCCATGCTTCCTTTAGGGAGGTTGGCACCGAGTTGGAGGCGAAGAGAGCATTAATGATGGCCAAGATGATTGGAGTAAGTGTCTCAGCACAGTTTTTGATAATTGGGGCAGTGCAGGTATCACCTTTGCAGCAAGAGGGTTTGACACTATTGATGATCTTGGTGACTTTATGGACTGAGGCAAGGTGGAAGTTGAAAGGGGCGCACGCGTGGGTCGGTAAAGCGCTGGGGGCTGTGGGTGATGGTTGTTGTTTGGAAAGGATTTTTTCAGTCCACTGTCAGGTCTGGCTTGGGAGGGGAGGGAGTGTCTTGCTCCCGGAGGATCATGAATAGTTCCAGGGAGTTGGATTTGGCGTTACTGATCCTGGAGTTGTAGCTGCTGGCTTTTGCAGTGTGGATCTCCTTTCTGTAGTCTTTGGCCAGGGAGGTGAAGAGGGTTTTGGAGGCCGGGTGTTTTTGTTTCTCAAAGCCCGCTCAGAGGCACGCTTTTTGCCATGAGCTTTGAAAAGCTCATCTGTGAACCAGACGTTTTTTAGTCAGGGTTTGGCTTTCTGATGTTTGAGTGGGGCAAGCGTGTCGACTGACTGAGCAATGGTTTTATTGTAGATGTCGACCAGAGCTACTGGGTTTGTCACTGAGGTTGGCGATGAGCGAGGGTATCAAGTAGCGGGGTGAGGTTGATGTTGTTGAGATTTTGTGTGCAGTGGGCCAGGCCTTCTGGTTTGGAAAGTTGAACCGGACTGGGGCATTCATAATGATGGGATATTGAAGGTAATGGTGTGTTGGTCAGACCATGGGCAAGGAGAGGTGACGGAGTTGGTGATGTTGCAATTGAGGTCACTGATCCAGTCATGGGTGCGGCCTTGATCATAGGTGGGCTCAAGGGATCATTGCGTGAAGCCAGCTTGGTTGAGTTCATGGCTACGCTGGTGGCAAGGGTGTCTGCGTGATTGTTGAGGCCCCGATGGATTATGATTTTTGAGTTGGGCTTAATGGAGGAGAAGATGTTTTGAAGTAGGTTGTCCTCGAAGGTGAGGCTGGAGCCAGGAGTGCAGTAAATGAGGAGGATGGTAATGGAAATTGTAGGCGATGCATAGAGCTTGGCGAGTAGGGATTTGCAGTTAGGAATGGCTTTGGTGTGCGTAGCTCTGATGGGGAGGTCGTTTTTGAAAATGAGAGCGATGCTGCCTCCTGTTTTAGGGGATCTGTCACATCTTAGGATGCGTATCCCGGAGGAATGGTGATGGAAAGGGTTGGGCCTGCAGCTGGGTGTAGCCAGGTTTCAGTTATGGCAAGTAGTCGAGGTTGTTGGAATTTATGAGGTCATGGATTTCAGCTGCGTGAGCCGGGACTGATCTGGAATTGATTAAGGCATAATTGATGGGTTTGTGGGTTGGTCGTGCGCATTTGCGTTGGGTAGCACGTAGCGGACGTGGATCGAGCAGCATGCTCTGCAGACCTGCAGAATGTCTGTTAAAGCCACCGCCCAATGTCTTTAAAAGTCTATATGGATTTGTATTCACCACACAAACTTGATAGACCCCTCTGAATACACATTGTGCAAGTTTCAAACAAGTGGATATATAACACAATGAGGTACTAGTATTACTGACCATTACTAAACAACTGGTCTTTCTTAATATGGCAGAACAATGTTCATTTAATCAACAAGAAGCGAATACCATGATATTATACAAAATAGAATTTTTATTCAAAAGAGTATGTTAAGATAAAACATATATATTTCAATGAACCAAAGTGACATGTGCACCCCAATAAAGTGACTTGTGCATTATCAACGTACTCTGCCGACTTTGATTTGTGATAAAAAAACATACAATAACGCTAACAGATTTACAATGTATCATGATGTTATTCATGCTACAATTTCTTATCTTGATGCAGCTTGTATTATACAAAACCCTGAAAAGCGGCTTTTATATGATCTTAGTCCATTGATATCAAGCTATTATAATATGTCTTCAAGCATGTTACCCAACATGTTTCGTTCCCTCTAAACTGGTTGGTTTTAGTGTGGGAATTTCTTCAGGGGATTTTTATCATCTCAGTAGCGTTAGCAATTTAAAAAAAATGTTTAGCAAGGTGTTAGTCATATACTCGTTCAGCAATTACAAGTTCTTGGTAAACGATCAAAATCAGTCTTTGAATTTGCCTGAAACACAATGTAAAACAGCCTAGATTAGTGCTGTACCAATTATTCTAATGTAAATTCATCTCAGAAATAAATAATTAGATTACTGTGTACCACCGGTCTCTTATTAGTGAAATACTGGTGCATCAAGTGCCTATTGATTAGGCCTTTACCTAGGAGCAAAAATAAAACAGATATCCTTACTTGGGGACTAGCCGTCCATCCCACTAAATTAAAGCTTTATTATAAAACGTATACCTCAATATAGCAGGGCGGCCAGTACTTACTGGTCTTGTGTCCAAATATGCAAGGTATTATTGGCAGCTGCCCCAGAGTGTCTTTGATAAATAAGCTGGGGATACGAGAAGAAGGAACAAAAGGGAAATCCAGATTCAGATACACATTGGGTTTTTATCCTAGTTTGTCCATTCTCGACCACCATTTACTTTGCCATTGTTGGAACCTTAACTCACCCTTTTGTTTTGTATTCTTGTAAATGTGTTGTGTTTTGTTTGTAGGTAATGCTGCCCTGATTGCACTTCCCCCTTCCATCTCCCTGGCACTTCTCCCTCCTTTCCTCTCTCTGCACTTTATGTTGTTGCACTTGCACGATCCGAATGACACAAGGCCTAGTAAGATTTCTTGTCTTGTCCTCCCTCTAGCTTCCCCCCCCGGCTCGAAAATGTCCTTTAAGGTGGATGCTTGTCATTACACCCCTCCTAGCTTCTTCACAGGGCTCGTGTCATCCTTTAAGTCGGAAGGCCCAAAGCTGAGGAGAGTGTTACCGGAAACAGAAATGTCCTTGGTTTGGTTCAGAGACTCTCTGGCACTTCCCACGTAGGAAGCTTGCTTGCGCAGCCTAGCTGGGCATGCTGTGTGCTGGCTGGATACCGTTTCTGGAGCTGCTGGAGGGTCCTCTGGATTCAGTATCTCCCTCTGTCCGCTGGAAGATATTGAGGGAAGGGATCTTGCTTCTCTCTCTGGAAATCCTGGCGTTCATTCACTCATGGAAGCTGTAAGGCAGACTCTACCTTCAGCCAGGGTCCAAATGAGTTCTTCTTGTTACTCCTTGCAAAGTCTTCAGATGATCTGCCCAAAAGAAGGGTTCAACCCTCTTTTAAAGCCAAATGGGCCACAGTGATTGGTGTAGGCTAAGCCTACCTTAATGAACCAATCCTGGGTCTTCACCAACAATCTCCTAGATGCGTGAGGTCATAACCAGAGTGCTTTGCAAAAGAAAAGTCAAAGGGGTGAAAACATGTAATACTAAGTCCCACCCATCTTCCAGTCTGTTGTGGATAAAGGGTCTCTCTGGTTAATTGAGCTCTCTGTGGTTCCTGATTAAAGTGGCAGGTTTCCCTTGAAGCTGTCGCTAGACCAGACCTTTGGTCGCCGCTAAACCACATACTCGCACCTTCTGAATGGGGTCCCCCTGCGGGATGACTACTGTAAATAGATTGTCCAAGACATGATAGGTCACTGTCCTTGATACTGAGAGGCATGAGCTGGCTTCAGATTTACACAGTGCATATCAAAGGTTGCTGGGGTTTCCTGTCTCCCTTGTACACCTCTGCAGCTAGGCCCCATGTGGGCCTGTTTGATGTATACTCCATTAGAGTGTTAATTATGTTAATTGCTGCCACCATCTGCAGAGGGTAAACAGACAGACAGGGTGGATCCATGGAGCCTTTGATAGTTAATTAGTCTGGCCATGGCAGGAGGAGGTTTTTGCCCTCACCCTTCTGAGAGACAAGGTGTAATCCTGACTGTCATATCCCAACTAAATATGACAGGGGGAATGCGCCTGTAGTCTTTGTCCACCCAGAGTACACAGGTCTATGTGTATGTTGTGCAGTGAGCATTGGAACATGTGTACAGATTAGCCCAACACATTTTCTGGAGGCTGATCTACCATCATTCAATTTCATATAAAATTTCAAAAAAGCCCAGGTGAGCGCACACCCACCATGCGGATGGCAGAATTAGTTACAAGCACCTATGCAGAAGTGTTTCCAGACGCCACAAGACAAAACAATGGGGGGCAGGGGGACATTAAAAAAAAAGATAAAACAACAATTATGGTAATATTGGCCTTGTATCAATCCTACCGTACAAGGACAAAGGTGATAAGTGCAGGGGAGGGAGGAGTAGGGGACAAGATGGGAGAGGGTGAAGGGCCACAGCGGGGGGCCCAAAGGAGTGAGCAAATGCTGAGGGAGGCCAACAAGGGCAAGTTCCAGGGGAAAAAGCGGGAAGGGCAGATAAATGCGATGGACAGGATGGATCAGATTCGGGCTAGTCCGGGGAAGGGTGCATGCGGGCAGGTGCTGGTATGGGATGCTGGAGGAGACTGGTCAGTTGTGGTCTGGTCCCTGTAAGACTCAGGAGAGACCAGGCACCATCGCAGCAGCAGAGGGACATTCGCACGGGAGGGGGAGAGAAATGAAGAGGAGAAAAGGAACATTTTGAGAAGTTTCTGGAATTTAAGAAGATCTGGTTCAAGTCTGAGGGAGGCATGGACAGTGTTCTAATGGGAGGAACCTGCTGAGTAAAGGGATCTCCCTCCCACTCTCTGCTTGGAGAAATGTCTGACCTGCAGAGAGTTCGAGCTAGAGGACCGAAGAACTTTAGCAGAGAGGTATTTAGGAAGAGAAAGCTGGATGTAGAGAGGTCCCAGTCCCTATACAGCCTTGTGGTTGATGCAAAGTGTCTTGAATTTGATCCTTGGGATCACCAGGAGCCAGTGGAGAGATTTTAGGGCATGAGTGATGCGGTCCCTGGGCTTGAGGCCAAGGATAAGTCTTGCAGCCCTATTCTGGATTAATTGAAGGGGGCTAAGGGAGGAAAGAGGCAGATTGATGAAGAGGCTGTAGCAGTAGTCCAGCCGAGAGATAACCAGAGCTCTGGAGACATTGATCTTACTGGGAAGGTGAGGAAAGGGGCAATGCCTCTGACGAGGTGGAGCTTAAAATTGTACTTGGCAAGGTTCATGATGTGTGGAGAGAAAAAGAGAGAGGAGTCAAAGATGACCCCATGGTGTTTTGCCTCACAAGAGGATGAGGGGAGGGGGCCCAAGGAAGGTGGCAAAAGAGTGGGGGGGAGCAGCGAACAGGCATCCCAATAAGAAGGCTCTCTGTCTTACTGGCATTAAGGCAGAGATCATTGGCAGAGCACCATGCTTGAATAGCAGTCAGGCAGTCTGGTATGAGACAATAAGGAGAGGAGAAGGAGGAAGGAAGCTTAAAGGAGAGCTGTGTGTCATTAGCATAACACTGAAAATGAGGAGAGAAGGTGGAGATTGGGTGGGCCAGAGGGGCTAGGTAGATGTTGAAGAGCCATGGGGAGAGGCTAGAGCCCTGAGGGATGCCACATGTAGAAAGTGAGGTGAAGGAGAGGAAGGGGCCCATTTGCATTTGCGAGGGTCAGTTTGAAAGGAAGGAGGTCAACCATGCCAGCGCCTGGTCCGTAATGCCTAGGGTATCATGGAGATGATTTATGAGGATGGAGTGATTGCCTGTGCCAAAGGCAGAAGAGCAATTGAGGAGGTTCAGAACAGAGGGAGAGTTAGAATCTATGTTTGAGAGCAGGTCTTCACGGGTGTTCAGGAGAGCAGTTTCCATGCCTCTGGGTGCTCTGAAGCCAGACTGATGTTCATGGAGGCAGCCAGCTGCTTTGGTGTGGAGGATCAGTTGGGAGATGACCAGCTTCTCCATGAGTTTGCCCAAGAAAGAGGTGATAGAGATAAGGTGATACTTAGCCGGGCAAGAAGGGTGAGTAGATGGCTTTTTTAGGAGAGGGTGCACAAGACAGTGCTTGAGGGGTTGTGGAAAGGAGCCAGTGGGAAAGGAATGGTAACGGAGGTCAGCCAAGGCTGGGGCAAGAGAGGTGGTGTTGTCCTTGATGGTTTTGGAAGAACAGGGGAGCACCTGTTTGGAGAAGACTTTCATAGAACTGACTACTCTCTGGTGCAATGGAAGAGAGAAGGAGGAGAGTAGGAGGGACTGGGGTGCCAAGGGAGGCAAGAGAAGAAGGGTGTTGGTAGGGGCTGGGAGGGAGGAGGATAGGAGGAGACTGCAGTAGGATTGTCAAGTTCCTTGCAGATTTTAAAGAGTTCAGCCATGTTATTGGTGGCCCCAGTAATACGGGCTTGGACATGTGCTCTCTTCTTTGAGCAGATGGCGAGACGAGTCAAAGTCATACCAAGAGTTGCATTTTGAGACATATTTTATGCGGATGCTCATGACAGGGGCAAGGATGTCCAAGGTGTTAGAGATAGAGAGATGGAGGTTAGCCAGAGCAGAGTCAGAAGCAGAGTCGAATGCAAGGGCAGGGGAGGCAGATGCAGCGACTGACACACGCTTCATCAGTCGAATGACGGAGAAGTAGACTGGCAGTGTGGGCAGAGGCATCATAAGGGGACAGGGGAGCTCAATGTGGGAGGAGAGGAGTGAGTGGTCAGACCAGGAGGGGGGTAGTTAGAGGGTTGAGAGAGAGAGAGGTATCTTTTGAGTTTAAAGCGTCCGAGGTGTGCCCAGCACAGTCGGTTGGACCAGAGGGAAGAATAATAAGGGAGAGGGTGTCACAAAGAGTACAGTGGCCAAGTCTGGAGAGTCAAGATGGATGTTATTTTCCCCAAGGAAGAGAAGTTTGGGGGGGAGGAGGCAAGAAGGAACGGACTTCTGGCTTTTTTTCAGTGGTTCTTTGATTACTCTGCAACCTACCCCCCACACGGCTGCCCATCTTGCACCTCTGCAATGGTCTCATTCCTTGGGATCCTTGGATCTTGTCTTCCCCTATTATGAACACCTTCTAGCTCCTCAAAGCTCCACATGAGCTCATACCTCCAGCTGTCCACACTGATCCACCAGATGTAGAGTGCATCTGCTGCAGAGTTTTTGTCTCTTCCTGTGCAGTCTTCCTCTCTTGTCCTCTCCTTCTTCAGCCTCTACTATGCCTTCTTCCTTTCCTCCCTCTTGCTGTCCCTTTCCCGATGTGTGTTTCATACTCTTCCTGTCTCCTCCTGTATTCTCACCCCCTAATTCTGTTTGTGGGATACTCCCCTCTACCTTCCCTCCGATTCGTTCACCATCTTTCCTCCCCTCATCTTCTTCCTTGTCGTGGGGCACTTTCTTTTCTGTCCTTTTCCTGGCCTCCTAAGTTCCTCTTTTAATATCCCTTCGAGTCTTGATCTTCCCAATCGTTACAGTCTTTCTCTCCCCAACCTCCTTGTGATGTTTTCCAACTTCTCCTAAACGAAGCTTTCTGCTTTCCTTCAATGTACCTCCTAATCCTTCTGTTACTGTCTCTGCTCCAGCCACCTCCAAAGGAATATCTTCCTTGCCTCCATCATGACCCTTCTCCTTGCGTCCACTATCTCTAAACACCCACATTACCCTGTCCCTCTGCTTGCTTTTTGTGTTCTCCCAACTCCACCTCTGGGGATAATCTATGGGCTATAGAGCTCAGGTGTGTGTGTTGTCCCATCCCTGGGTTTACCATTGAGCCTAGCATCCTCCAGAATGTTCTAGACAAGCCCCTTTTCTCTCTGCGGATAGAACCATCCTATCTTGGATTTTCAGACTGTGTGAGCGGTTGTGGGGGTTCTTCAGACATTGTCCAATCCCTCCGCTTTCTTCTCTTGCCATTCCTGACCCAGGCCGTAAGGTGTTTGTGAGTGGGGAGTTACGGTTTGCGAGTCCAAACACGTGAGCAAGTTGGTTTGGGTGTGGGGCTCGCAAACGTCTGCTAGTACAGTGCGCCTTTGGAAATCTCGGTCCTATGGATTTGGTTCCATGCAGGTGTCACTCCTGCATCCACCGCCCACCCGAGAGGCTTAAATAACCGCTTTAAAGGTGGCCATATTGACAGTTCGGCTCACGTGACAAGCGTCTTCAAGGCTTATAGGTGAGGGTCAAGTAAACCAGTGCATCTTCATTATGCCATCGCTGGGTCCTGCATCACATAGCGGCTGAACGTTTTTGGCCTCTTAGTCACCCTAGCCATAACCCCAAGAGCAAGACAGTGCACACTGCCCCAAATCTCGAAGTCATTAGCATCTCTAAATGTATTCTCCCTATTGCGAGTTGTAATGTGCTTTCTTCCTGCCTTGTCTGCTGTGCTTGAATGGTGATGTTATATGAGTTCTTAGAGTGGAATGGGGTGTGAGTGCAGAGGGTTCTATGTGTGACATTTGGAGAGAGAGGTTGGCTGTGATAAGGGGTGTGCCGGTGGATGTTCCAGAATGTACTGGAGTCCTGCGTAACCTGTGGGGCTTACCTATTCTGTACTGCAACAATAAAGAAGCTTTTCTTTTGTACTGGCGGCTCCTGGTCACCTGTTGATGATTTAAGAGTGGTGGAAAGTGGAACTGGTTGGATGGTGCAAAGCGTGATTGGTGCAGTGGATATGAGTATATTGCACTTCGATTTAAGTAACTCTTCAGGCATTTTTGGGGAGGTGGGTTTGATCCTCAAGAGGACATGATTTGCTTGGCAATGGAGCTTGGAATACAACATGGCAAAGTGGAGGAAAAGATTAACAGCTTTTAGTGCTGCTCCAGATTAAATACACCGGAGACATTACAACTATGTTCTAGCTACTGACTCGAGGTTGTGACCATTTGTGCCCATTGCTGGGACTGTCATGTATTGGAATTTAGGGTGTGCAACCATACTTTATATTGTGATGTGGGCCTGTGTTATTAGTGAGTGTAACTTTGTGACAGAATGCATGGCGTGGCCTCTGTTAAAAGTGAGAAGATAGTGCACAGTGGTATGCAGCATAGACGAAAACGTAATGCACCAATTGGTAAAGATGTGTTATGTGTAAAATTTGCAGAGGAGCAACCGAATATTGCAAATGTTAGGATTGGACTATGGACTTGCTGAGCTTATTCAAGAAGCCATGTTTACCTATGTCTTTAAATGCCTACTTATTGAGTTGGTGGAGGTGCATGCTGTGTGTGTTTGGTATGTATCATTAATGGACGGGACCAAGTTGGCCACTGCGTACTGTGGTCGTGGCCTATCAAACTACAAGCCCGGGTGAGGGCGGTAGCATTAAGTGTTGATATAGGGGCGTGCATGGTTGTTGAGAATGTGGGCTATGCACTGCCTACGCACCACTCTCAGGTGTGGTGTTTTACACCATTGGTTAGTTAGGAGACGCGTTGGACACTGGTCTTTAGTTATTGTGGTGTCGGACACCATTTGTGAAGATGACGCAGTAGACGGAGTGCACCAGGTGACTGGGTCACATGAGGTTTTAGTGCTTGCACAGTGGATGTGTGAGGCTGTAGGAATGTCGTAGGAACGTCAGAGGTTTTTTGTGGCATCCCACTGTTTGTTTGTTTGTTTGTTTATTTATTTATATTGCACACCAAACCCAGAGGTATCTGGGCGCATTACACATAAGTATCACTTTTCAGTTGCAATAGGGATAGTTCCAGTTATTATATGCAAGTTTCCGTTTTTAGGTTGCAGATAGAAATAATGGCAGTTATGGACACAAGGATACTGCAGGAGGCAGACGATATATATCATGCTTTAGATACAGCACAGTTTACATAGCAAGACACAAAGTAATGCAGTGTTAGGGCCTCCATACGTGTCCTACACTGCATCATATGTCCTGGTGCCAAGCCAGCTTTTGGTATTTTTCCTAAAGCTAAGGAATGACTGGTCTGTTCTCAGAGAGGTCGGAAGTGAGTTCCATAACTGGGCAGCCATAACAGGGAAGCTACTACAACCTGCTTTTTTCAATTTAAATCTGGGAACTATAAGGCAGAAAGAAGTGGCGAACCTCGTTGGGCGTGTTGATTATTTTTTGACAATTATTTCTATTAAATATATCGAGGCAGGGGGTTATTTAGTCATTTATGGGTGAAGGGAGACAGTTTTGAATTGCATTCTGTCCTTGATAGAGAGCCAGTTGTTTTTTCATCTAGCCTCCGAGATATGTTGTCTCCTGGGAATACTTAAGGCCATTTTCAGTGCATTATTTTGAAGTATTTGAATCTTGTTGATGATGTATTTGCTAGCACCTAAGTAGAGGCTATTACAATAAGCAAGTTTAGAGAGAATTAAGGCTCTCGCTAAGGTGGCGCAACTTTCGGCGGAAAGCAATGGTGTACAGGCCTGTATCAACTTGCAAGTATAAGCTGTGGCTGAGGCAGCAGCATTAAGGCAAAGGAGGTAAAAACCTTAGGTTTCTACCTAGACTCAACTCTCAACTTGAGAAAACAAGTTAATGCTCTCCTGCTTTCCTGTTGTGAGATATTTCTCTGCTTGGCTGACCTGTTTATCCGATTTTCTCTCCACCCAGGACCCCGCTCTGGAGAAGTTGACCGAGGAGATCAAGCATCTGAAGGCAACTGTGAAAGAGCAAGATCGACGCATTGCAGAGCTGGAGGAACGAGTCGGGAAATAGAGACACCTTTGATAGGAAAAAAGATACATATACACAGAGAGAATTTTAATTTTTGAAAAAACACATTTTGTTTTAAAGCCAAATAACTGCTGTGGAATAATGGTTGTCTGAGTGTGCCAGCTCAGCTACGCCTAAAATGAAGCAGTGATTTTGTACTCCTGGGTCACAGACTGTTCACCGGACAGTCAACGTGACATTGGCATATTTAAAGGGACATGCAGCTATCTCATCCAAACTTGAGTCTGTCGCCATGTGACAAGCAGGCGCTGAGAAACACAAGAAACGTTCCCGCCACCCCTATCTAACTTTTGTAGCCCTTCAGCTGCCTGATGGTTGAGGGTTGGCAGGTGACGGTTAGTTGCAACCAATTGTGTGAATGCTGAGCACCCTGCCAAGACCTCTACCCTTGTAATTGGAGTTGCAAGCAACTGCGCCGCTAGTACCTCTTCCATGGGACTTCCACTGTGCCCACAGCCTCTGCTTCCTGAAATATTCTGCAATCACTTTGCCGCCGCCACCACCACCACCCTGGTACACATCATTGCTTTCCAAGCTTGCCCAAGCTATTTCATTCCTAAAGAGAATCATTTTCAATTAAGCCTCCAACATGTATAACCAGTGGCTCCTCATTCCTACCTCCTACGCTGCCATTTCACACTGAACCAACCGCACCAAGTTCCTAACATTGTATGGAATCAAGTACAAAGACTAGTTTCACATCTAACTGCCATGTTGGAAGAACAAAACAGACCACTCCCCTTCACCAAAGAAAGCGGAAGTGACTTGATCTGACGTGCACGCATCCACGCAATCATCTTCAGAAAGTCTCCCGTCATTCGGGCAATTCCGACCTCTATCGTGAGCCGGAAGAGAAAGCAGACACAGCTGTGGAACTGGAATTCACAATAGTCTCTGGATCGGCTACCCTACCTGAACTCTTTGTGTCAAGGATTGCCCTCTTGCCAAACCTTGCTTTCTTCCATTCAGGGCAGCAGAAATCATCTCCTCCGGGAAAGGTGCTGAGAGTGGAGCAGGGCTGCATGGAAGCACTGTTCTGACGCGGTTAGTGCACACATCCTAACAGAGAATGCGTCCAAACTGCTTTGCTGTCAAACATATCGCCTAACAGTATTAGCTGCAGAGAGCCAGCTGTAAGTTGCCCTATGATGTACTTTGCCCCCCCCCCCTCCTGGCTGTGGGTTTTGCGTGTTCTGAGACATCACCTTGCTCCCCAAATCTCTCCCTGCTCAGTGCCATTTAAAGTACAGATTTAGCACTGTCAATGCAAGAGATCAAAAGGTGGAGAGCAAGCAATACTTATGTAGTTATAATTAGCTATTTTGTAACACGCTTAATAACGCGCGGACCCGGGGATCGAACCTGTGTTGTTCCACGTCAACTTGTTTCCAAGGCGAACCTGTGTTGTTCCAGTCAATTTGCTTCCAAGGCGAGCGCGTTGCCTCTGGGCTATCCTCTGAGACGAGGGGTGTTGCAAGTGATGTGCATTAAGTGGTGGCGTGTTACAAGCTTCCTTAACACTTGCACACACAACCCTTCCTGCACTCCAATTCCCATGTCCTCGTACTCATAAAATTAGTCTTATAATGAAAACATCGAGCTTTCAGAATCAAAGATGGGAGGCAGCGTCTCATCCCGTCTTGCGATGCGCCAAACTCCAGTCTGATGGGGGTGGAGGTAGGCAGTGGCGTCGCTGGGCCCCCCTCTGAAATCCTGCCACCACCCCTTGTGCCCCCCCCCTACCTAAGGCTAGCAGTGACTGTGTTCCCTGTTCGTGGTGTTATTTGTGAGACTCACTAAGGCAAATGTCGGCATATCACATGGCAAATACTCCCCTTTTGTCTGAAAGCTAGCAGTGATCTTGGTATGCATTCGGGCATCAGTCTGAAAATGAGCAGGAGCCACTTCTCAGGTGTTGCTGCCCGGTTTCTACACAGCGACCTCCATAGTGTGCAGAGAGGCTTGCAGGCCCTCCAATCAGAATGTAGCCACAAAGCTGTGAATTATGGGCCCTTAGTCACTGAATAGTTCAGTGGGGCGTGGGTAGTTGGTGTGCACAAAAGCATCTCTGCAGGAGTGATTGTGACGTCACACATTACCTTTCATAGGCGCCCCCCCCCCCACACTTTTGTCTTTGGCCCCCTCTGTGCCCCTCCTAAATTTGATTCCTGGCGACGCCACTGGAGGCAGGTTAGAACAGAGGCAGCAAGCATCTTCCGCCGAGGCGAGGATGCGCAATGCATGAGTGAGATCCCTCCACAGAACAAAACAAAATAGTGCACCATGTGTTGCCACAGCTGATGCCTCGTCAACAAGGTCACCCTCACCGGTGTCATTCACCGCAGCCATTAAGGTAGCAAACATTGTGGACTCCCTGGGGACACCGCAGGGAAATTAAATTAAATGACATTTGAACTGGCAGACCTCACCAATAAGTGTGTAAAAACCTCCTACATGCGTGAAACTAAGACTAATGAGTAACTGCTAAATATCACTCAACCAATTTAATAGCAGGAGTTTCATTTGCAACCCCTAAACGTTGTCAAACTATCAGAGTGCCACAGAACATTGCTCCCAGTTTCTAGAAACTGTTCATTTGAATTCTTGGGGCCTGATTCATGGAATATTTTGCACGGTGCAAAGGGACTTTTTGCAAAGCAAAGTCACTTTGCCCGGCAAAAGTACACTTGCACTGTTCCATGAATCAGGGTGTTGCTGGCAGTGCAAAGTCAGTTTGCACCAGTGAAAAGTCACTTTGCACCCTGCAAAAAATTCCATGAATCCTTGGTCTCTAGAGAAAACAGCCAAATTTAAAACATTATAGGAGTTTCAATTGCGAACCACGAAGGACATGCGTGGTTACCATCGTTTTTAGCAAATTGTAGTTTTCTTTTTTAAATTCCAAGATTTTGGTGCAGTCACAAGGGATGATATTAAAAAAGCATTACATCCCGTCTAGCCCCAAATGTACAACGCCTCGTCTCAGAATGAATATCTCGACCCAAAAAAAACAACAATAACATAACATGTCAACTCTGTGTATCATCGAGAGACCTAGAAGACAATATATAATCGGGTTGACCCTGGCATCTCCTTGCTTCCAAAAGGGGCTGTACCATTCACCCAGCATTCTGTGTTGCATTAAACCTTAGAGGGAAGGAGCAGTGGCGAAGCCTGTGAATTGCAGCAGGGAATAAAGGCCCATAGACGATCGCTTAGCCCTTCTTCTATCAGTCTCAACCGCGTGATCTTGGGCAGATTGCTTGCCCCTTCTCTGTACACAGCCATCAGGCAGGGAAGAGATGCGGCCTGTGACAGTGCCATGTGAATGCAATGCACAGAGTGGCAATGTGCCCCCGGGGGCTGGTTTGGGGGCGCGTGCAGCAGGAACAGAGCCAGGCCACTGTGCAGAATCCACACGAGGACAATAGTGACTGGAATCATTGCAGGTACCCCCAGGTGAAGACCGGACACTGTGCAGCACTTGAGCTATGTGGCAACATGGCGGACACAGGTTTCTTTTTGTGTGTTGGGTGTGCCCGCCGTACAATCCGTGTGAGGGGAGGTCGTCTTCTTGGTTGCCAGGTGCGTATCTGATTCTGCAGGGGTGCTCACCGGCCCTTCATGCCCAGTACCAGTCTCAGGAAAGAATGCTTGCATCAATAAAGCTTATCTGGAGAAAAGAATCCGGCTCCTCGCTTTTGTATCCGCCGGTGTTGTGGAAAGGTTACAAGGTTGTTGGCGCCCAGACCTGTAGGGCGCGCACGTATGCTCTTTGCAGAGTCGCCTTATGTGACCCCGTAGGGTCCTGACACGGACTCATCGCGAACAGCAAGCAGAGAAGCGGCGTGGTCAATTTGAAAACATTTTGGTACAAAAAAGACAGACACATTTCGATGAAAAAGTATTGTGCCACTCAAAGAATTCAATGGTAGGGTGGGCTATGGGGGTTGGAATTGACTTCTACAGCAGCAGCGTGGGTGGGGGCACATTGGGGGAAGAGTCAAGGGCCCCCAAGCACGATACACACAGTGAATACAGCTGCAGCCTGTTCAGGCTACTAGGTTTAATTGGGATGACCTCCACTTAAATGTGCTTCCACAGCACTGGTATTTTCCAGGGGAAAGTAAATATGTGTTTTATCCTGATTGAAGCAGATTGGAGCTGTTTTCAAGTGTCTTTTTTTCCTGTCGTTAATATTACATGTTTTGCATGTACTCTCGAACTCTTTTGCAGTGGAGCATTCAGCAATGTCTACCAGAGCTTTAAGTGGGCCGGGGCTGGCCAGGGCAGAGCCCCAGCAGTCTCTTAAAAAGGGCTCCGGAGCTGGGGCCCTGTCAAGGCTCACTGCTGACTAGCCCCAGCCACACCGACTCCTCAGGCAGCTAGTTTAACCAAGCAGCGCTGCATGTTTGAAGGACTGCCAACAGGTGTCAGCACTTCGGGTTCGAAAAAAGAAAAGGCATTGACTCTTCTATTTTCTAATCCAATGTGCTGACACCAGCAGTCAGCCCTTTAACCATGCAGCGCTGCTCTGTTAAAGGGCTTCCTGTTTCATGTTGGGTCTTTACTCAGAAACAAAAGGAGGGGCCGGGTGACCCAGCTCCCTCCTGTTACTGAGTTTAGAGCCGACACACAGCAGGCGGCCCGTTCACTCAAGGGTCTGAGTGGTTAAAGTGTTGCCTGCTGGGGTCAGTGACCCCTCCTCCCACAGACAACCCTTTAACCATGCAGCTCCTTGTATGAAAGGGCAGCCTTCTGGGTGTTGCAGGCACAGAAGGAGAGCTGCTGCGCATTGGTGGCACACCTTAGTTGCGCCATCCTCTCCTTTTGTTTTTTCATCACATGCTCAGAGCCCATGATTTGGAACAAAAGGAGTGGCTGGGCGCAGCAAAGGTAAGAATGCCAGTGTACCCAGGTCTCCTGTTCTTAACAGCCCCCTCTGGCCCCTTAGGTAAGGGGGCTCTTTTTAGGCGGCGTTGCCTAAGTAAACCCCCTAACAAAAGCCCCCCTTGATTTAGCTTCCCACTTAAAGCACCGGTGTCTACCATAAAAAGGAAAAGTCGAATGCACCGCAACAGATCCAATGAGCTCATGGACAGCGCAACTGCACATCTTGCCAGTCTCAATATTTATTCCATCAACTTGTAGCCTATTCAACCGAGCATGTTACTCTTAGCTGTTTCAATAAGGTACAATATTATTGATCCCTTCCGTGCTGATACTGTCGTGTGTCATGGCAACGAATACATGTGTGAAGCAGCAATTAAAGTAACCGTCCACGGGTGAGCAATTCCAGCTTGCTTACACCCCCCATCAGACTTTACTCTATGTTTCCACCCCCCGGAGGCCAAATTGCAACCACTCAGTCTGTGGCCTCTCTTTCGTATCCAGGTCAAGATGTGGGCTTCTCAGGTGGTCCCTTTTACATTGCAGGACATATGATGGCCCCTCGTTCCAGTTCCACAGCTGGTGTGATGGGGCGCGCCCGTGCCTCGGGCCGCCCTGTACTAACACGTCCACTCACACACGCACTGACACATTGAGGGAGACGTCCGTGTGTTCCAGGGTCCCGGTGGCAACTGCCTTCCGGCCCGTCTTTATTTTCAACGCGCATGCGTGGCCATAACGAGGCTCGCGCATGCGCACAACTTACAAAGACGTAACATCCCTTTTTTTCTTCAAACAAAATGGGAACCATAAATAACATATACCTTTAGCAATGCATCAACTCACAATAACACTTATAGAAAGGATACCCTCGACTGGTGCAACGAACGGTCACTGGGTGGTGGCAGTCACCTGTTCAGTCTCCTGAGTCCAGGACGTAGTCCTTGAGCCGAATAGGAATGTTGCGACCGTGTCGCATTGGGTACCTCCTTGTCACTTGAGGACCTGGTGGTGGGGTACCACTTGTTGGAGGAAGAGACGCAGCTGGGCTCTCGTCGTGGGTCTCGGCGTCGTCTTCAGGTTGTTCCACTGTCGGCATTCTTGCCTCCATGGGCCGGAGGTCAACTTTCTTGAAGAACGATCGGTTGCGGGTGATGTCCCCTTTTCACTTGCCGCGGTAACCATCGATCCCTTCACATGGGTGACAACCCACGGTCGTGGTTCATAGGGTAGAAAGAGTTTTCCCTCGGGCCTGCGGTTTCGTACTAGCACCAAGTCTCCTACCACTATCTCCTTGTCCTGCAATCCTCTCCTTACACTCTCCTTGTCATTGGGCACCTCTCGTTCTTGTCTCACCCTATCGTTGTCGATCACTCCCGGTTCACGGCCCTCTGCTTCCGATAAGAGACCTCTCAGGCAGCGGCCAAACAGAGCTTCGGCAGGGGCTGCTCCGGTGGATTGGTGAGGTGTCGTTCGGTACTCCCTGAGAAACTCAAAAAGACTCATTTTCAGTTCTGTTCCACTGTTCGCCGCTATACGGAACACCTTGTTAAGTGTCCTCATTAGTCGCTCTGCTTCGCCGTTGGCCCGAGGCCAGAGCGGCAACACTTTTCTGTGCTGTATTCCCTTTTCTCTTAGATATTGCGCAAATTGGTTGCCCGTGAAGGGCGGACCATTGTCCGAACCAAAGATCTCTGGGAAGCCGTGTGTGGCAAACATCTTTTCCAATGCGAGAATCGCGTGGTCCGTAGCTGTTGACTCCACTAGTTCCACCTCCGGATACCTGGACCACTGGTCTACTACTGCTAAAAAGTACATGCCCCGGCCCGTCGACCCAAAGTCACCATGCAGTGTGCCCCATGGTCTCTCACTCCTTTCCATCAAGTTGATCGGTGGTGGTCTTTCCAGGGGGCTTGATGCTTGGCACAGCAAACACCCTCTTACATATCTCTCTACCAGGCCTTCCAAATCCGGGAACCAGACTTTGGTGCGCAGTCTCGCTTTCATCTTGGCCACACCTTGATGGCCCGTGTGGGCCAGCTCCATAACTCTCGCCCTCAGCGAGCGGGGTATTACAATATGGTCTCCTCTCAGCAGCAGCCCATCCTCCGATATGGATAGCTCCTCACGAACCTTCCACAGCGCCTGGATATCCCTCTGGGCGACTTCTTCTCTCCTGCTGCCGCTTTGGAGGACACCCCTCCACTGTCCGCTCTGGATCGCCTCTCGGATGATTCTGAACACCTCATCATTCTCTGATTGCTGTGCCACCACTTCCCTGGCCATTGCCAGTGGCATGGCCCCCTCAACTACATTGTGAACGAACTCCTGGCACTCTACCACTTCTTCATGGCCACTTTCCCTCTCTGTGTTGGGGTGCTGGGACAAGTAGTCCGCCGGATTGTTCGTTCCTGGTTTGTATACCAACTTAACCCCATACTCAATTAGGGCGAGCATCCACCGCTCAATCCTTGGGGGAGGCTTCGATGACACACCAGCTAAGATCGGCAGAAGCGGCTTATGATCAGTTACTACCGTTACGGGCTTGCCTAGACCATACAGTCTGAAATGTCTGCAGCCCCACAGGATCGTTAAGGCCTCCCTCTCTATCTGAGAGTAGCGTTTTTCAGTCTCCATGAGAGCCTTGCTCGCGCAAGCAATGGGCCGCATTTCACCTCTGGCATCTGCTTGCACCAGAACCGCCCCCAGACCTACCGGGCTGGCATCTACGACGATCTCGGATTCCACATTGGGGTCAAAGTACGCCATTGTATCTTGATCGGACAGTGCCCTCTTGATTGCACAAAATGCATCCTGCTCTTTTTGGTCCCAGACCCAGGCAGCGTCATTCTTAGTCAGGGCCCGGAGGGGTTTAGAGAGCGACGCTAGCCCCTTGATGAAACGGCCACAGAAATTGACCATCCACAGGAAACTGCGGACTTCTGTCGGCGTCTGGGGAGCAGCGGCCTCACGGATATCTTTGACCTTTTCCGGGTCTGGGGACACCCCGCTTGCATGAAACACGAATCCAAAGAACCCAACGCGGTCCTTGAAAAACTCGCATTTCTCTCGATGCAAAGTGAGTCCCAGATCTTTCAGCCTCTGCAGGGTTGCCTCGAGTCTCTTCAAATGTTCGGCGTGTGAGGTGGCAAAAACCAAGATGTCGTCACTCATATTTATCACTCCCTTGAGGCCTGCCAGAGCGCCACGGATGGCATTTTGAAAAACCTCAGCGGTGGAGGATATTCCAAAGCTGAGGCGCTTGAATTGGTACAAACCCTCGTGCGTGGTAAAGGTGGTAATGTACCTTGAGTCTGAGTGCAGTTCAAGCTGGTGATACCCTGCTCTCAAGTCTAGCTTGGAGAATATTCTGGCCCCCTGTAGTTCACTGATTATATCATCCAGGCTGGGCGTTAGGTGACGTTCACGCTTTATGGCCGCATTGGGCAGCCGCATGTCCACGCAGATGCGTACTGCGCCAGGTTGTTTGGGCTTTGGCGCGACAACGATGGGCGAAACCCATGGAGTCGGCCCTTCCACTTTTTCAATGATGTCCATACTGACAAGTGATTTGAGTTCATCCTCAACCTGGGATCGAAGATGAAATGGAATGCGTCCATGTTTCAGTGCTGTCGGACGGATGGTTTCGTCGATGTGCAGCCGCACGGGGTCTGCCTTCATCTTTCCGATGCCCTGAAATGTGCTCGCAAACTTTTCTAAAAGCACATCAACGTCACTTTGATAGACCTCCAGAGCAAAATGCACGATGTCCAGTGCTTCCGAGGCAGCACAACTCAAAAGTGACCGCGGGCTGATGTCGGTAACAAAGAACCTGGCTTTGATCGATTTATCCCCTCGGGAGACAGAGGCCACGAAGACCCCCTTGATGGGCAATGGAGTGTCACCCCCAAACGTGAAGATTTTGGCCCTAGACTGGTCCAGCGGAGGCGGGCCTGGAATAGCTTCATAGTGTTCCGTAGCCAGCACGCACACCGAGGCTCCGGTGTCTACTAGCACTTTTGTGGGAGTCCCTTGTATGTCAACAACACACGTCGGTTGTCTGCGCTTCTTTGTCCCCGTGGCCAAATTCGAGATGAAGAAGACCTCTTCCTCTTCTTCTGCTAACTTCAGTCTTTGAGCGTCTTGCTCCAGTGCCGCGACACTGCGTTGTCTCCTGAAACCACCACTCACCCTGGCTGGTCCTCTCTGCGTAGCAATTGGCGCAGCAGCGCGACACATCCTGGCATAATGCCCAGGCATGTTGCATCTTCCGCAGACCCTCGATTTGGCTGGATATTCTTCTGAATGCGGCAGGCCATATCCACAGTATTGGCAGTTGGCGGTACCACCTTGAGGGTTGGTCGCATCCTGTTTCTTCTGACTCCAGCGTGATTTCGCCTGAGGTTGTTTCCCATTGGCAAAAGCTTCTTCCTGTTTTCCCGGGCGCACTGTGGCGTCCATCTTCGCCCCTCTACTTTCGGCGAGTTTGTGAACTCTTCCATTGTCCAGTATTTGCGTCAGGGATAATCCCGGCTCCCTCAGGATCTGCCTCCGTAATTTGCTTGAGCTACAGCCCTGGATCAGTTGATTGCGAATCATCATCTCTGCATCTGCCTATCTGCAGGTGCTGGCAAGCTGTCTGAGGCGTGCACAAAACTGATCTAACAACTCGTTGTCTCTCTGTTTCTCACCTCCCATGACAAACCTGTCATAGTCAACGTTAGATAGAGGGATGAAATGATCCTTGAGCGTGTTTTTTACCGCATCATAAGTCACTACTGGCAATGCGAGGGATTCGTATATGCGTAGTACTTCTGTGCCCGCCGAATAAAGCAGCGTCGCCACCTTCGCATCGTCATCCGTTTCTCCAGTGGCAGTGAAAAACATATCAAGTTTCTTTATCCAAAGAAGCCATCTCAGGCCTAATCTTGACGGTGGGCCTGATGTATCAAATTCTTGCATGGGTTGCAGAGAGCCATGCTGTCTTCTCACCACTCTTGCAGCTGCAGGAGCTTCTCCGTCACTGTCCGTCATGGTCGCAGGTCGCACAGGCACCTCAATCCTTGTTAGAGGCCGCAAACCTGGCCGAGACTGTCACTGACGTACCTTACTGCTTGGGCTGAGGCACCGTGATGATGGCTTCCCACCTGTTGTTCACCTAGACCAAGTGTGCCCAGTTTCGAATTGCAGTCCTCCTGACTGGAGAATTGCAGACTGTCTAAAAATTAAAGAAATTGCCTTCTTCAGCATGCAGACAGCGCACGAGCGCCCTTGCGGGCCGCTACTGTCATACATGCTGAACACAAAATGGCCGCCATCACTCCTGTCGAGTTTGTATCACACGTGAAATATCACACGTGAAAGAAATCGCCCGTGTACAACACATTCACACGTGTCAAGCTTTCTTACTCCGTGTCCCATCCTCGTCGCCAATGTGATGGGGCGCGCCCGTGCCTCGGGCCGCCCTGTACTAACACGTCCACTCACACACGCACTGACACATTCAGGGAGACGTCCGTGTGTTCCAGGGTCCCGGCGGCAACTGCCTTCCGGCCCGTCTTTATTTTCAATGCCCATGCGTGGCTATAACAAGGCTCGCGCATGCGCACAACTTACAAAGACGTAACATCTGGGTCGGGCTGGGTCAGTCTTCTGTAGGTCTGGACAGGCTGTGGAAATAGCACTGGCTCCATGGATGGCTGCAGGACACTCCTCTTCCTGGCTGTAGGATTGCCGGGGGTTCTTTTTAATGTATTCCTTGAGGCAAACCAGCATGCAGTGGGGAAAGGAAGCTCACACTCTCACTCAACAGGCCCAGGCCTGTAATGAGAGAAAGAGCCGGTGCCAGGTTGCATCTTTATTCAATCTCTGCGGCGAAATTAATTCCTTCCAGGCCCTGGGCTTCTCACCTCGCATGCGCAAGCCTCGCGCATTCTCATTGGCTCAGCCGACAGAGCTCTCAGGCTCTATTAACTGTGTCTTTGCCAGGACACTACACTGGCCTTGCCTCTTTTGTTCTCCCCTCCTCACGGCTGCTTTCCCTATTTCCTTCTCGATGGCCTGCAAGAGTTGGGCCCTCTTAGCTTCCGGTCTTCTCCCACTGTGTTTCAACCTCCATCCCCCTCGCCGGTTGTGTTGGCACCTGTAACGTGGTGTCTTCCCATGTTCCTCCTGCTGCCAGGGTCGGACTGGGAGAAAAAATAGGCCGGGTCACCCCAAAAAAAGTGGCCCACCCCTCGCCTGAAAAAAGTGGCCCACCCCTTGCCTCACGACCCTTAACCTCTGATGACATCACAGGAAGTGATGTCATTTGACCCCACCCCAAAGTGACATCCCTGGAAGCGATGAAAAACAGATGTCCAAGGGCAAATGATAATATTTTATTGTATAGCACTTACGCTTAAGCTCTTTTTTATAGAACAAACATGCATACAATATCACCCAACCTGTGTTGATACTCATTTATCAACCTAAGAAGGATGAAAGGCTTTTTTGAGAAAAAAAAATATTTTTGAAAAAAAAACATATTTTTTGAATATTTTTTCTTCTTCCAAACCGGCCCAGTCATGGCCAGAAACTGGCCCCCACTCCCCAGGGACGATTTCGGCCCAGCCACGGGCCGAAAGGCCGAGGAGCCAATCCGACCCTGCCTGCTCCTCTCGTCTCACTCCACTGCTTCGCTTCTCACTTAACCTGATCTCCTTGCTTCACACCCACCTTTACTACTGTTTTTATACCCCCCTCTAACTTCCACAAACATAATTCCAATCTCCTCAAGTATAGCTGTTTGGTGCATCTCACCCTCCACTGCTTCTGTCTCTTTTCCCCAGCTTTTGCCGCACAATACTGTTAGGCTCTCACCGACTCTCATGCATTCACACACAATCATGAGACGGAGCCTGGCCTGCTGTGAACCTTCTTTATTCACTCCTACAATGTAACTGCTGTTTCCCTCCATGGCCCCTCCCTTTCCGCCCTCTTCCCGCTTCCCTCTGAGTCTGTGTTCTTAAAGGGGCTGTGTCCCTTTTACTCATGTATAAAATACCACCTTTCTCCCATGAACTCGCTCACCAGGCCCTGAATGCCGAGTGAGTTTAAACATGTGCAGACCCGCCTCTGGGGCCTGCAAATCCTGCAACACCTTCAGCCACTCATGCAAACCAGCTGCACGTGGAAATTGGTTTGCAATATTCAAAATGTCACACCGGATTGGTCCATGTGTCATTTTGACGGTCAAATCCTAATTGCTTTTAAAAAAGTACTCGTTCCCTGAATAGCGGGTAACATTTTCCTTGGTCCTGCCACAACTGTGAATATGCGGACATTTTGCTGGGCTTGTTGTACGTGGAGCCGGTGGCTATCGCCTCATCTTTTCCAGATGCAAACAATTGCCTCATGCTTGCTTGTCGGTCCCTCTGTGACCCAGAGTTTGTTACGCTCACCTGGCTCCCACAGGGGCGTCGATCTGAACTGGACAGCTGCGGTCTCCACCAATGTGACGCATAGTGCCGAGATGACAGACTGGACTGGCCCACCTAGCTTTGTTTGCTTAGCCCGTAGGAGTATTCTTCTGCAAATGGAGAAAGGGAATTAACCACCCGTGGAGTTGAGTGTTAACCCCCACCCCCGCTGTTCTCCCCACTGATCACCTTTAATGTCCCCTCTTATAGTCTCACCTGATGGTTTGGAAAGATGAGCTCTCCATCCTGCATTGAGCGCAGGGGTGCGTAGATAACCAGTTGCTTCACTGGTTCGAAGGAATTGGTGAGTTCCAGAACAATATTGACTCTGAGATTTCTGGCGGGACGCCGTAAGTATATAGTTTGTAAGAGTTCAATTGTCTGACTTTCACTCTTGTCCGATTCCTTGCAGGTTGCAGCTTGACCCTAGTGAAGAGTTCCTGGTGGCAACCGGTAACATTCAGGTAAGGATTTGTATTATCCAACAGTTCGATAAAATAATGTCAGTATGTAACCTGTTGCTTTCTCCCTTATTCAGGTGCTGAGAGAAATTATGAAGTCTCAGGAATAATGCCTCTGGCGGTAAAATTAGGTAAATCTATTGTGGTGAGAAGGATTCCCCTTGTCTGTCCCTTTGTTTCACCTTGCTGTCCTTTTGTTCCCCTTAGGGGCCGGGGTACGGCGAAGATGCGGTGGAGGCTGCGCCGACCCGTGAAGAGGAATAGTACTCCCGGCGGTAAAATCAGATAAGTCTATGGGGGGTAACTAATATTGCCTCTGTTTATTCCCTTGGCTCACCTTGCTGTTCTTGTGTTCCCCTTAGGTGCCGGAGTGCGGCGGGAACATGCAGAAGGATGCACTGGATAGTGAAGATGCTGCGAAGGCCGGAGAGTTCAGCGCGGCGCTGCAGCAGGCGAGGCGACGCGCATAAAATAACTTCTTTCTTCCCGCTCGAAGGCGCGGTGGATCGGGAATTCAGGTAAGGATCAAAGGTATTGCTCTTGTTCCAACCTTTTCTCCTTCTTTCTCCCTTTTTCTAGGAGCTCCAGACTCGAGGCGGGCATGGCAGAAGACTGGATGCAGACTTGCGGGCACGGTGAGCGTTACGCTGCTGGATGCAGAATAACGCGAAGCGTGTGCTGCTCTTCGGGCGTGGTTTAAGTAGCCTCCAAAGTAGTCCCAGGTAAGTATTCCTCCCTGACCCCACCCGAGTAAAAAAAATAGTCCCTAGGTAAAGTAGACCCTTCCAAGCCTCTTTTGGCTTGGAGTTCTTGCAGCATGGTCTGCACCAGATAAGTTTGCAGCATGGTCTGCATCAGGTAAGTGTTAATCTATGAGCCTGGCGCCTATGGCACCAGGACTGACTCTCCATATGAGCCTGGCGCCATAGACGCCATAACTGCACCCAAATAGCCCCTAGCAGGGGTTGTTGGGCTTGCTTGGAATAACTTGATGCCTGCTTCCGGGGTTGCTGGACTTGATCTGGATCCCCGGGGGTAGGCATCATGACAGCACTCCCCCCCCCCAAGGCCCTTCCTAAAGTCGTTCTTCCCCGTGGTTTTGGTTTGTCTGGGAAATTTCAGTGGAATTTTCTCACCAATCAGGGTGCATGAACGTGGTCACTAGGTTCCCATGACCTTTCCTGTGGTCCGTAACCTTTCCAGTCGATTAAATAAAAAAGCTTTGACTTTTCCAGCTTGGAGTCCAGGATGTTCTTAACCTCAAATTCGGGTTCCCCGTCTATAAGGATGGGGTCTGGTGGCTTGCTTAGTCTTGTCCCTGGTTGCACTGGCTTCAAAAGTGGCACATGAAAGACAGGGTGAATTCGCATATTAGCAGGTAAGTCCAACTTGACCACCACTGGGTTGATAATGGCCTTAATAGAGTAAGGTCCCAAATATCTGGGGTTAAAGGTCTGTGTTCCCTTTAGAGGTATGTGTTTTGTGGCCAGCCATACTTGGTCCCCTATCTGGTATTGTGGAGTATCACTTCTATGCCGATCTGCATTTTTCTTGTATTTTTCTTTCGCTTGTTTTAAATGTGCGGTTGCTTCCTTAAAGGCTTGTGTAATCGTAGCGTGCAGATGGTCCACTGCGGGCATTTCTAAGTGTTGGGTGAGTCAAGGTCTGAGGTTCGAGGATGGTGCCCATATAAGGTATAAAAGGGGCTTTGTCCAGTTCCAGAATGTACTGAATTATTGTATGCATATTCGGCGATCCAAAGAATGTCCTTCCAATTACTCTCAGTCTGATGTAACATACAACGCAGGGCAGGTATTGTTCAAGAGTCTGGTTGGTCCTCTCCGTTTGACCATCGGTTTGGGGGTGGTGACTGGTCGATAACCTCACATCGATTTGCGCCAAATGACAACATTTCCTCAAAAAATGTGAAATGAATTGACTGCCCCGGTCAGAGACCAATACGGACGGAAATCCGTGTATGCAAACAATGTTTTCGAGGGACTCCTTGGCCAGGATTGAAGCTGAAGGTAATCCCTTTAAAGGAATAAAGTGGGCCATCTTGGAAAAAAGATCCACAATAACTAGAATGGTGTTAAATCCATTGCATGGAGGTAGATCAGTAATAAAGTCTAACGATAAGGTGTGCCATGGTGTAGGCGGAATGTCTAAAGGTTGCAAGAGTCCAGCTGGTTTTCTCTTCTGACTTTTGTTTTGGGCGCAAAGGCCACAAGACATTACAAATGATTTAATATCCTTTCGCCAGGTGGGCCACCAGAATTGTCTCTTAATTTTAGCTTCAGTCTTTGCTATACCTGGGTGCCCCTCCATTAGGGTGTCATGATAATGGGAAATGACTAGCTCCTGTAGTTCCTTGTGTGGCAGAAATAGCCGCCTCTGGTAATAAGGCAGGTCATTGGTGACAGAGTAGTCTGGGCCTTTCTTTACCCAGTACTGCAGAGCTGTAGGATCAAAGAGTTGCTGGATCTTTACCTGAATGTCTTCTAGTGTCTGTAGAGTAGTCATGCCAAGAATCTTTTGTTTGAAAATTATAGGTACTGGGTTCACTTCTGCCTCTCCCATCCCTATTCGGGATAAGGCGTCTGCTTTACCATTTTTGCAACCTGGTTGATAGGTTATCACGAAATTGAACTCGGCAAAGAACAATGCCCATCGGAGTTGGCGTGACGATTGGGCCTTGGCTGTGTTTAAATACTGCAAGTTCCGGTAATCGGTGATCACAGTAATGGTATGTCTGGCACCGAGAAGATAGTGCCGCCAAGCCTTGAAGGCGGATTTAATGGCTAATAACTCCTTGTCGGTAACCGCATAGTTTAACTCGGGTGCCGAGAACTTTCTGGACCAAAATGCTATTGGGTGAAGCTGGCCAGTTTCAGGGTCCTTTTGGGACAGGACAGCTCCCATGGCTAAACTGGATGCATCAGTTTCCACTATGTATGGAAGTTCAGGGCGTGGGTGCTTTAGTACAGTTGCAGACGTGAATTTCACTTTCAGCTCTTGGAAGGCATTTTCAGCTTCTTCAGTCCACATAAAGCGTTTTTTTTTTTTCGCAAGAGTGCTGTGATGGGATGTACCACATGTGAGAAATCCGGGATGAATCTGCGGTAGAAATTGGCAAAGCCGAGCATGCTTTGTACTCCTTTAACTGAACTTGGTGATGGCCACTTAAGAATTGCGTCCACCTTTCGTGAGTCCATTCAGACTCCTTCTGGACTCATGATAAACCCAAGGAATTCAACTTCCGTGGCATGAAAAACGCATTTTTCCAGTTTCGCATATAGTTTGTGCTGGCGCAATTACTCAAGGACTGCTCGGACGTGCTTCACGTGGTCAGATTCTGAAGAGGAGTACACTAGAATATCATTGATATATATGACAACACAAACGTCAATGAGTTCACAAAGGACATCGTTCATAAAGAATTGGAAGGCTGCTGGTGCATTGCACAACCCGAAGGGCATCACCTGGTATTCGATTAACCCGTACTTAGTGCGAAAAGCAGTCTTCCATTTGTCGCCCTCTTTCACACGTACAAGATGGTATGCCCCCCGGAGATCCAACTTAGTGTATACGCAAGCGTCCTTTACTTGGTCTAGTAGTTCGGGGATCAGAGGCAATGGGCATCAGTTCGTAACAGTGATCTGGTTCAATGCGCGGTAGTCTATGCACGTTCCGAGGTCACCTTCCTTTTTGGGCACGAAGAAAAAAGCTGAAGATGCAGGGGACTTGGATGGGCGAATGAAGCCATTAGCAAGGTACTGGTCTAGGTATTGCTGTAGGTGAAGGTTCTCAGGTTCCGTAAGGGCGTAGATCCTGCTACAAGGGGGTTGTGCACCGGGTTTGAGATCGATTTGACAATCGTATGATCTGTGAGGTGGTAAGGTGTTTGCCTGTTCTTTTTGGAAGACATCCTGGAATTCTTGATATTCTGGAGGTAATTGCACAACTGATGTGGTGACTGTGGCCAGGCCTGCGTTCAAGTTTTTCTTTGGGTAACAGGTTTGTGCACAATCCGGGAAGGTTATTCTCTTCTCTCGCCAATCAACACAAGGATTATGTGTTTCCAACCAAGGTATCCCCAGTATTATTTGGAACTGTGGGGCTTTGATTAGATCAAACACAAAAGTCTCTCGATGCCCATCCTGACCCAATAGTGTCATCTCTGCGGTGGAATGAGTTTACAGGCCCAGAGGCAATTTCAGTTCTATCGACTGTGGTGATGACATCTGAGGTGGTCTTTCGGCAGAGAGGTAGATTCATCCTGGAAGCCAATTCGTAGTCCACATAGTTTCCTATGGCCCCGCTATCAATGTATGCCGTTACTGCGTGCATACGTGATGGCTGCCTTGGATCTACGAGGACCATTGGTATGATGAAATGCGATGTCTGAGTATCCTTCTTCAAGCTTGGCAAGCGGACCTCTACGCTTGTCGGGCGTGGTCGTTTCCCGAGTCTGACTCCATATGGCTTTTATCAGCAGCTCCTACCACCTTCTTGGCTGGTTTTACAGGGCAATCCCGTAGAAAATGCCCAGAAGTTCCGCAATATAGACACAATTGCATTTGCCATCACCTTTCTCTTTCCTTCTGGGTTAAGGGTCCTTTAACCCCTCCGATTTGCATGGGTTCTGAAGCATCTGCTTCTTTGGGGTTAGCGTGGGTTTTGACCAACACCCGATTCTCAAACTTGGCTCGATCAGCCTTTCTGTTCTGAAGTCTGTGATCTAACTGGACCACTAAGTCTATATATTCAGCGCAGTCTTGAGGTGGGTTCACAACTTGAGCCAAGACATCCTTGAGTTCTCCTCAAAGCCCTCGATTAAATAACGTGATTCGTTTTACCTCGGGCCATCCAGTTTCCACTATCAACCTATTAAAGGTCGCGATGTAGGATAGAAGGTCCTGGTTACCCTGTCGTAGGGACAAAAGTTCGTTATCCAGGGCCTGTCCTTGGGAGTGCCCGGCAAATAGTCTTTCCATGCTCATTTGAAAGCCCTGAAAATCCCGAAGAATTGGGTCATCCTGATTAACTAGTGGAATTGATCAATCAGCTGCACTGCCGCTGAGATATGACAATACAAAGGCTACCTTAGCTTGATCGTTTGGGAAGGCTCCAGGTCTGCATAAAAAGTGCAAGCAGCATTGGTTCATAAACACGGCAAACCTTTTGGGGTCCCCGGCAAAGCGTTCGGGCGGAGCTAATGGAATAGTTCCTGGTAGGTTTATTTGCACAGGGTTACTTGATGACACAGGAGCTGGATTTCCCCCGAGTCCTGGTAGGGGTGTTTGTCCAGCCTGGCTTTGCAGTAGTTGCCTATCAAGGTCATCAGTTCTCACCTAAGAGCATTGGTTTCTTGAGGGGCGGAATGCACTTCAGCCCTCAGTTCCCCTAGTAATTGGGCCAATTGGTCAGTTTCTGAGGTATCCCTAACGCCCAGGTGGGAATTTGTGGGTTGGCTTCGCATTCTGTAACGCTCACCTGGATCCCACAGGGGCGTCGATCTGAACTGGACAGCTGCGGTCTCCACCAATGTGACGAGTAGTGCCGAGATGACAGAATGGACTGGCCCACCTAGCTTCGTTTGCTTGGCCCGTAGGAGTATTCTTCTGCAAATGAAGGGAAAAAGAGAAAGGGAATTAACCACCCGTGGAGTTGAGTGTTAACCCCCACCCCTGCTGTTCTCCCCACTGATCACCTTTAATGTCCCCTCTTATAGTCTCACCTGATGGTTTGGAAAGATGAGCTCTCCATCCTGTATTGAGCGCAGGGGCGCGTAGATAACCAGTTGCTTCACTGGTTTGAAGGAATTGGTGAGTTCCAGAACAATATTGACTCTGAGATTTCCGGCGAGACGCCGTAAGTATATAGTTTGTAAGAGTTCAAATGTCTGACTTTCACTCTTGTCCGATTCCTTGCAGGTTGCAGCTTGACCCTAGCGAAGAGTTCCTCGTGGCAACCGGTAACATTCAGGTAAGGATTTGTATTATCCAACAGTTCGATAAAATAATGTCAGTATGTAACCTGTTGCTTTCTCTCTTATTCAGGTGCTCAGAGAAATTATAAAGTCTCGGGGAATAATGCCTCCGGCGGTAAAATTAGGTAAATCTATTGTGGTGAGAAGGATTCCCCTTGTCTGTCCCTTTGTTTCATCTTGCTGTCCTTTTGTTCCCCTTAGGGGCCGGGGTACGGCGAAGATGCGGTGGAGGCTGCGCCGACCCGTGAAGAGGAATAGTACTCCCGGCGGTAAAATCAGATAAGTCTATGGGGGGTAACTAATATTGCCTCTGTTTATTCCCTTGGCTCACCTTGCTGTTCTTGTGTTCCCCTTAGGTGCTGGAGTGCGGCGGGAACATGCAGAAGGATGCGGTGGATAGTGAAGATGCTGCGAAGGCCGGTGAGTTCAGCGCAGCGCTGCAGCAGGCGAGGTGACGCGCATAAAATAACTTCTTTCTTCCAGCTCGAAGGCACGGTGGATCGGGAATTCAGGTGAGGATCAAAGGTATTGCTCTTGTTCTAACCTTTTCTCCTTCTTTCTCCCTTTTTCTAGGAGCTCCAGACTCGAGGCAGGCATGGCAGAAGACTAGATGCAGACTTGCGGGCACGGTGAGCGTTACGCTGCTGGATGCAGAATAACGCAAAGCGTGTGCTGCTCTTCGGGCGTGGTTTAAATAGCCTCCAAAGTAGTCCCAGGTAAGTATTACTCCCTGACCCCACCAGAGTAAAAAACAATAGTCCCTAGGTAAAGTAGTCCCTTCCAAGCCTCTTTTGGCTTGGAGTTCTTGCAGCATGGTCTGCATCAGGTAAGTTTGCAGCATGGTCTGCATCAGGTAAGTTTTAATCTATGAGCCTGGTGCCATAGACGCCAGGACTGCACTCAAATAGCCCCTAGCAGGGGTTGTTGGGCTTGCTTGGAATAACTTGATGCCTGCTTCCGGGGTTGCTGGACTTGATCTGGATCCCCGGGGGTAGGCATCATGACAGAGTTCTCCTGACTGCAGTGATGTTTCTCGATCCTTCCTTGCTGCTGACATGTGGAAAGCACTTAGTCACTGAGTTCGCTCCTGACAACAAGCTCACAAAGTCGATTCCTTTCTGAAGGTTGCCATGTTATGTTAGAGGTAGATACAGTAAAGACAGACTAAGAGAACTCACTTGGGAAATAAAAAGGTTTAATGCAATTTCTTGTGCGCACATTATTTTTCATATGTGCAACTGACTAACAAGGTAAGCCACTTTATGAGCATGCATAGTTGGTGATCTGCCTGGCCACTTTACAAATCAGTGTTAAAGGAAAGATAGACTAAAAAAATATATTTTATATGTAATTATAAAGAGATCAACCAGTGTAAGCCTTAAGGAACTTCGACAACACCTAGCTAAAGTACTCCCGAGACAATGCAGAAAGTGTTTTATTCCACTGGAGAAAAAAAAATATTTTTCAAAAAATATAAATACTCATCATAAGTGATGTGGCTGGCAAGAAATTCAGACAGGATACAATATTTGCAGATGGATTAAAATTACATCAGAATAACTGCACCACAGAATATGATGAGAATTTCTGTGCCTCTGCTTACCATCCACATTACATTGCCCTGTGAACAGAGCTGTGACAACACATACTCAAAACCAGTCTTGCAGCTAAGAGGCACACCACCACCCATTATTATTCCATAAAAAAGGAAATTTTGCCCAACACAAATTGCAAACATATAGGCGCCTACCCCCTGCTTCTATCCACAAAGCCCCATTGATATTTTCAAAGTAGTAGCCAGCAGAGCAGTGGCATAGGAAGGAACTCTACTAATATTACCATCTGATTTCAAGAGGAATTTTAAGGGGAAAGAACATCTTTCAATAGGCATCAAGTATCCCTATTGGCAACGCAAATAACTTTTTTGCTCCCTGAAAAATCATTTCATTCTATGTAGGGAGTAAAATCTCTTAAAAGCCCTGCTTGTAACCCTGACATAGGAAGTGAAAAGACAGGGCACAAAATACAGCCTATAGTTTTGCCTACCCTTCCTCACCACAGCTTGGACAAAATTCAACAAAAGCCTTACTGAGGTTTCTTATGGACCCTGTTGAAGGAAAGCACAGGCATTTTCCTTTTATGTTAATAGCAGTATTCTCAGAGGTACAACAGTTACGGTTCCATCTTCTGTATCTAGGAACCCCTCTTCTGCAATTCACTGATATCAGTTAAACAAGAAGATGCATGGGGATGCTAAGGGCGCTAAACAAAGAACGCGCAATTATATGGAAAAGCCCTCAGCTAGTGAGCATGCAAAGAAACAGAAGGTGCAGTTTCCTAGACTGCTCCTAGAGTTTCCTGTCTTTCAACAAACAAACAACAAATGTCCTTCACTGTGCTGTACTGCTGAAACATCAGACTTGGTTTTTGAAAGTTGCTGATTTGTTATCTACTGCCAAGGAGTGTTCGCCTGTGACCTTTCCCAGTACCCTTTCCCTGCTCCTGTGCTAGCCTCCAATACTAGTTGACCGGGCTGTGTAAAAAGTGAGGGATTGCAGCAGTAAAACACTCACTGGGATATTTGCACACCCACAATCATTTTCCTTTTTGCAACCAAATCATATTTAAAGTGTCACTGTGATTGTGTGGGCAATTTAAGAAAATAACATGAATCTGCATGTATGCAATTAATTTGCTGTGCATACAAGACTGTTTGCAACATACCCCACCATAATATTTGGTAGGATTATACAAGTGTTCAGTGAAACCATTTTTCTTTATAGCAGAGAGTTTCAGTGTAATTTGGTAAGGTATATGCCCAATGGAACTCTGAAAACTTGGAAAGGATGCAGATTGTGTGAAAAGCATTCTAGATGTCTGAATATCCATTGCCCTAATACAATGTACAAGTAATTCCAGGCATAATTCATGCCCATTACCTCTGGCAGGCCAAGTAAATGATATTGCAATGTTGTTCTCAACTTATAGGGTAATGTTAGCAATGCTTAAGTAGAAGACACTGAGTTAGACATTTGATTTCTCAAAATCCTTAGAGGGCAAATTAATATTTGATTTTAATAATGCATTAACTTGCAAGGGTACAGTTTCAAAGTGTTTGTATGGCATATGTACAAAGAATAGGAAGCATGCAGTGAGGCTACACATTCAATTCATCTGCTTACAGTCCATATCAGATGTTTGAGCTCACATTTGGGTTACATAGTGTGGATGGTGCTTTTGGTAAGGCACCATGAATAACACACATTCTGGTGCTTGAATATTATTCATATTACAACAAATATAATACAAGTGGATGCAGGTACAAACCTGCTAACCTTTCCCAGAGCCTGTCATGACCACTGTGAGGGGGCACAAGTGGTGCCCCAAGCAGGCTCCCACCAGAACCCTGGAGGCCTTAAAACCACTGCAAAAGGGCTCCTGGAGCCAGCCCTGGCGCCTTTGGCACCAGGCTCATATGCAGGAAGGAAGGGCTGTTCAAACTAGGTCCCATTAATGTACATGGGCCTCTAAATCTAACATGGAAGCACCCACACAGTCTAGTTCGAAGAACCAAGCCATGCGGTCTAGTGTTTTGGGTGTGGCAGGCCTGGAACTACTTTCCCTGGTACTACTTTACCTGGGCTATAAAACCACACCCTGACTGCAGAACATGCTTCGTGTTATTCTACAACCAGCAGCCTGCCGCTCACCATGTCCAGCTCCTGGTCTTCAGCATCTTCCTGTAATCCTGCAAGAACAAGAATAAGAAAATTCTGTTTTACCTGAGAAAACACCATCCAGCACTCAGCATCTCAACTGGGCTGCAATCTGTGGAAACCGAGAGAAGAAGAAACATCACTCACCTGTGAGTACTATCTTAAGGACTTCCGGCGAACCGCTACCACAGCTGCTGTTCGAACATTGCGACCTGCAATAACGAGAAAGGGAAAAACAATATCAGAACGTGCGCTTCCAAAACATCGAATTCCATCAGTCTTACCTGAATTCCATCGCGCTACGCCACGCTTCCATCCGGAGCACCACAGCAACATCTGCAAAGGAATAGAGACATATTCAGGTTCGCTTTCAATATTAAACAACCGCACAGCGCTGTACTTACCTTAACGGATTCCGGGGGCCTGTTTTTCATCGCACTCTCATCCACTCGCAGCACCACAGCGGTCTGTGAGGAGAAGAAGAAGAAAACACAGGTTAGCTTTAAAAGACAATAGAGGCGCTGCGCTTCACACTTTCTCTTACCTAGAAACGTGCATCTCCATCCGGCACGCCACCATCAAGACCTTCGCACCTGAACAGAAGGAGATAAAGACATTAACGAATTCCCACCATAAATAGAACAAAGACTTGCAATTAACAAACCTACCTGCCTACCAGCAGATTCGGGGTCACAGCAGGCCTGGGCCCAAGGAAGGCATACTGCACCAGTGAAGCAACTCGGGCAGCTCGCCAACAAAAGTCAAGCACCCCTGCACAAGAAACACAGGACGGATAGCTCACCCTACAAATAAGTAAGATTAATTATTCAGCACCGGGCAACTACGCATCCAGGGTTCCAGCACCCAGAGCCTTCCAGACGCCCCCGGGAATATCAGGTGAGCGTAACAGAACACAAAGCCTTTAAACCTTATCCACCTGGGTGTCATGGAGACATCTGAAACTGATCAGTTAGCCCAGCTTTTGGGACAATTACGCGCCGAGGTACAAGCAGCCCGGCAGAAAACCAATACCCTAAAACGAGAGTTAATAGTCACAAAAGACCGTACTGATGAACTAAGCAAACAGCTACTACAAACACAGGCGGGGCAGGCTCCATTGCCCGGATTCGCCCCATCCTTCGCTACACCATCATCAGTCAATCCAGTACAGATAACGTTGCCGGGAGCAGTAGTACTCCATGGCACCACCAGAACAGTTTAATGGAGACCCCAGAAGGTACGCAACATTCATGAACCAGTGCCGCCTCCATTTTCTTTGTAGGCCTGGTGCTTTCCCAAATAACCAGGCGATGGTGGCCTTCGTGTTATCATATTTGAGTGGAAGGGCCGCAGACTGGTCGGTACCTTTAGTGAGCCGGAATGACCCATTACTGCAGAACTTCAGGGGTTTTTCAACAAGAGATGGAAAAGTTATTTGCTCGACACTTGCATGGACAAACTCTTTATAACAAACTCATGTCCCTCCGCCAAGGGAATCAAGATTTGCTGACTTATATTGCCACCTTTAATAGACTGGTTGTAGAAGCGGGGTGGCCAGAAGATAAAAGAACCACGTTGTTTCATCGGGGCCTACGGCAGACCTGAAGGATGTCCTTGCTCAAGTGGTAGACCCACCTAAAGACTGTGCAGAGTTTATCAACCTGTTAGTTCAGTTGGACCACAGATTACAGGATCGAAGAACAGACCGAAGTAGACTCGAAAATCAGGCCATGTACGTACGTTCAAAAGATAATGTTCAACGTCCATCAGAAAATACCACAGAACCCATGCAGATTGGAGGAGTATGATCCCCTTTAACCAAGGTTGAAAGAGACAACAGAAGACAGCTACAGTTATGCCTATACTGTGGTAAATCGGGTCACTACCTCAAATAATGCCCAGTGAAACCTCCAAGGAAGGTGGAAGGCGCTACAGAGAAAGAAGATGATGGAAAGGAATCGGGAAAACTACCAGGCCCGGCAAGCATAGAGGTCCACTTGTCGAGCGAGAAGGATGAGTCACAGACCTCACATTTCGCCCTACCAGTAACCTTGATCAATCACCAACGACCATCACGGATGCATGCCATAGAGGCATATATAGACAGCGGAGCAGTTGGTAATTACAAAGATCGAGATCTGGCAACAGAAATGGGACTTCCCTTATGCACAAAACCAACAACTGAAAAGGTAACTACTGTTGACGGTACAGAAATTGCTTCGGGACCAGTAACCCAATGCACAACAGAATTAACCCTTCTGTGTCAGGATGAACATCAAGACGCAATCACGTTTGACCTCATCAAAGCTCTTCAGTTCCGGTTGATCTTAGGGATGCCATGGTTAGTAACTCACAATCCCCACATAGACGGGCGTGCAAAGAGACTGACCTTTTCCGACAAATGTGCCCACACTTGCTACCCGAAATCTATACCACAGCCAAGCCTGAAATCTGTTCAAGGAATAGCATCGGGGGTCGCAGAACCAATGGACACCTTACCAAAAGGATATCAGGATTATCAAGATGTTTTTTAGAAGAAACAGGCTAACATATTACCACCACATAGGCCCTATGACTGTCAGAACGACCTGATACCTGGAGCAAAGGTTCCTTGTGGTCGAATTTATGCACTTACTGAAACCGAAAATCTCCACTTAACAAACCTACCTGCCTATCTGGATCAAAACCTGGCTAATGGGTTTATCCGCCCGTCAAAGTCACCGGCAGCCTCTCCCTTATTCTTCGTATCCAAGAAGGAAGGAGATTTGAGGACTTGCATCGATTACCGCACACTTAATCAAAGCACAGTAAAAAAACATTACCTTTTGCCCCTTATCCCGAAACTGTTGGACCAAATCAAGGATGCCCGGATCTACACCAAACTAGAACTCAAAGGAGCATACCGCCTTGTATGTGTTAAGAAGGAGGATGAATGGAAAAACCGTGTTTCGCACCAAGTATGGCCTGTACAAATATCAGGTAATGCCTTTCGGGCTGTGCAACGCTCCCGCAGCATTCCAATACTTCATGAATGATGTATTACGGGAATTAATAGATGCCTGTGCTCTGGTCTATATTGACGACATCCTGGTATAGTCCTCCTCTGAAAGAGATCATGTGGAACATGTTTGCTTAGTCCTTGCAAAACTTCGCCAGCACAAACTGTACGCTAAACTCAAGAAATGCTCCTTCCATGTCACCGAAGTTGAGTTCCTTGGTTTTGTTCTCTCGCCAAAGGGAGTCAAGATGGATTTACACAAAGTAGATGCCATCCTTAATTGGCCGTCACCTTCTTCACTTAAAGGAACCCAAAGCATGCTCGGCTTTGCAAATTTTTATCGCCGATTTATTCCAGATTTCTCACGGATAGTCCACCCAATCACATCGTTACTGAGAAAAAACAACAAAAAATTCCAATGGACTGAAGAGGCGGAACAGGCCTTTCAAGAACTCAAGAAAAGATTCACCTCCGTGCTAATTTCGCGACATCCTCGCCCTGATCTCCCCTATGTAGCGGAAACTGATGCTTCCAGCATAGCTATGGGAGCAGTTCTCTCTCAAAGAGATCCAGAGACAGGCCAATTACACCATGTGGCCTTTTGGTCACGTAAATTCTCACCACCAGCACTTAACTATGCAATTACAGACAAAGAATTGTTGGCAATAAAATCAGCCTTCAGAGCCTGGCGGCAGCATCTATTAGGTGCCAGACATACCATCACAGTAATCATGGATCACCGAAACCTTCAATACCTAAAGTCAGCAAAAGCCCAATCGTCATGACAGTTGCGGTGGGCTCTATTCTTCGCAGAATACGATTACGTAATAACATACCAACAGGGAGTTCGGAATGGGAAGGCCGATGCCTAGTCTCATATGGGTGTTGAAGAGAAAACAAACAGTACCCTGGACCCTGTTGCCATCATCCCAAGTAATAAACTACTGTGACTCACCACCACATTGACTCTGAGTGAACTTTAAAATAAGATTCAAACCTTAATGAACCCCGAGATCTTGCAGGAATGGAATTCCCAAAATGAACATCACACGGTTCTGGATGGATTACCCTACTTCAGGGAACGACTATATCTACCAAGTAAAGATCTGCAAGAATTGGTCATGTCTGGTTATCATGATTCCCTGATCGAAGGCCATCCCGGAATCGCTAAGACTCTAGCCAAGGTTAAACAGAATTATTGGTGACCAACCTGGCGTAAGGACATTGCTCGATTCGTTCTATCCTGTGGGATATGTGCACAGAATAAATCAAAAAAACAGAAACCAGCTGGCCTCCTACAACCACTGGATATTCCACCAGCTCTCTTGCATACTCTTTCTCTTGATTTTATTACGGACTTACCTCCCTGTCAAGGTTTTAATACCGTTCTGGTAGTTATAGACCTGTTCTCTAAAATGGCACATTCATTCCATTCAAAGGACTTCCTAACGCTACCGGTCTGGCAAAAGCATTTCTTGAACAGATTATAAAACTGCATGGTTTCCCCTCAGTCCTAATCTCAGATCGTGGAAGCCAATTTGTAATCAACTTCTGGAGGAAATATTGCACCATGACACAAATCGATTTTCGATTATCCACTAGCCATCACCCCCAAACGGATGGACAAACAGAAAGAACAAACCAGACATTAGAACAGTATCTACGTTGCATGCTGCATCAAGTGGAAGAGAATTGGAAAGACTTGTTATTGATAGCTGAATACGCATACAATAACTCCATACACACCACCACGGAACAAAGCCCGTTCTACACAATATACGGAAGACATCCACGTACCTCTGAACTAAACACCCCATGACCTTAGAAATGCCAGCGGTAAAGACTCTGCACACACGCATAACCCAAGCCTTCAAAAGGGCAAATGAGCATTTACTGCAAGCCAAAGACAGCCAAAAGAAATTCTCGGACCGGCATCGAAAGAAAGCTCCCGATTACCAAGATGGGGACGAAGTCTGGTTGGCATCAAAACATGTACCCATAAAAGGTACCCAGACCTTTCATCCAAGATATATAGGACCCTATACCATCAAATCAGTGATAAATCTGGTTGCCATCAAGTTAGCCTTACCACCAAGCATGCAAATTCATCTGGTGTTCCATGTGTCACTTGTAAAACCTGTACAACCAGGAACCCGAGTCTTAACACCACCAAAACCTGTGCTAGTTGATGGAGAGCCTGAATTTGAAGTTAAAAACATCCTGGATTCGAAACGTACCAGATCTAAGATATACTATTTAGTGGACTGGAAAAGGTACGGGCCTCAAGACAAAACTTGGGAACCAAGTGAATATATTCACGCACCACGTCTGATTAAAAGGTTTCACCTGGATAACCCCACCAAACCCGGACCAGACAGGAACAATACCATGAGAGGGTCCTTGGGGGTGGGGGGAGTGCTGTCATGACCACTGTGAGGTGGGGCACAAGTTTTGCCACAAGCAGGCTCCCACCAGAACCCTGAGGGCCTTAAAACAACTGCAAAAGGGCTCCTGGAGCCAGTCCTGGCACCTTTGGCACCAGGCTCATATATAGGAAGGAAGGGCTGTTCAAACTAGGTCCCATTTATGTACATGGGCCTTTAAATCCAACATGGAAGCGCTCACACAGTCCAGTTCTAAGAACCAAGCCATGCGGTCTAGTGTTTTTGGTGTGGCAGGCCTGGAACTACTTTCCCTGGTACTACTTTCCCTGGGCTATATAAACCACACCCTGACTGCAGAACATGCTTCGTGTTATTCTGCAACCAGCAGCGTGACACTCACTGTGTCCAGCTCCTGGTCTTCAGCATCTTCCTGTAATCCTGCGAGAACAAGATTATTCTGTCTTACCTGAGAAAACAACATCCAGCACTCAGCATCTCAACTGGGCTGCAATCTGTGGAAACCAAGAGAAGAAGAATCATCACTCACCTCTGAGTACTAGCTTAAGGACCTCCGGTGAACCGCTACCACAGCTGCTGTTAGAACATTGCGACCTGCAATAACGAGAAAGGGAAAAACAATATTAGAAAGCGTGCTTCCAAAACATCGAATTCCATCAGTCCTACCTGAATTCCAGCGCACTACGCCACACTTCCAACCGGAGCACCACAGCAACATCTGCAAAGGAAAAGAGACATATTCAGGTGCGCTTTCAATATTAAACAACCGCACAGCGATGTACTTACCTTAACAGATTCCGGGGGCCTGTTTTTCGTCGCGCTGTCATCCACTCGCAGCACCACAGTGGCCTCTGAGGAGAAGAAGAAAAAAACACAGGTTAGCTTTAAAAGACAATAAAGGTGCTGCACTTCGCGCTTTCTCTTACCTAGAAACGTGCCTCTCCATCCGGCACGCCAGCATCAAGACCTTCACAGCTGAAAAGAAGGAGATAAAGACATTAACAAATTCCCACCATAAACAGAACAAAGACTTACAATTAACAAACCTACCTGCCTACCAGCAGATTCGGGGTCACAACAGGCCTGGGCTCAAGGAAGGCATACTGCACCAGTGAAGCAACTCGGGCAGCTCGCCAACAAACGTCAAGCGCCCCTGCACAAGAAACACAGGACGGATAGCTCACACTACAAATAACTAAGATTCATTATTCAGCACTGGGCAACTATGCATCCAGGGTTCCAGCACTCAGAGCCTTCCAGGCGCCCCCGGGGATATCAGGTGAGCGTAACAAGCCAACATAGGCAGAGTCAAGGTTGTCCTGTAATATCTAAACATGGACTGAGGCAAAAGTTAGAGACATAATGTACAAGTATAGTAAAGTCAGGTATAGAAGTCATTGGTGGGGAGGGAAGGTTATTTGATTGATGTATGTGGGCATATCAGAGATATATCTTCTGTTCATGGAGCCACTTTTCCATATTGCTTTCAACCTCTTGTTCTGTTTAGGTGTTTTAGGTTTTTAAGGTCACACGTTCATAGTAGTGCAATCTAAAAAGACTATACCAGAATATTAAGACGAATTAGTATAATTTCGTTTTATTTCGGGAGAAATCAAATGCCATTTAACTGCTGTGGCTTGTGCCTTATTAATTCTTGAGAAGATGGGATGTGTCTGTGTGCGCTGCTAAAATTCTTCTGAGCGGCACTCAGAAGGGAGCTGGGCAAGCGCACATGAGCACAGTTTAGAGGTAACACTGCCTACCACCCAAAGTAGCTTTCCTAACTTAGGGCCTCACTACAGGTTTGTTGGTATCTGTGCAGTAAATACATCCAGATACCACCAAACTGAATTACCGTTACCGTCAGTTGGTCCGGCGGAATTTCCACCAGAAATACCCCATTTAATTTGAGTCCATTGGACTCAATGGGGCTTTTTTTGTAGAATTATCGCCGTGGAATTACCACTGCAGTAATTCCACCGATTCTGCCGATTTTTTGGCAGTGATTTGGAGGATTTACCTCCAAGATTTTCTTGAGGCAAATGCTCCACTCCAGACCAAAACTCAGAATTTGATGTAGTGGTTACTGCCAACTTTACCACTTACCACCAAATTCGTAATGAGGCAGTTTGAGAACTACCAATAAGCCAGGTTTAGCAGAATGTTGTACTGACAGGAGTATAAGGAGAAATGTTCTCTTGAAGAAAACCCATACCCTGCTTGTGGAGTTCCCGATGAGTTAGGCAGAGTGCCTTCAACTTAATTCTGCTTTCGACAGGCAGCCAGTGAAGCTGAGCCAAAATGGGAGAAGAGTGAGAATATTAAGGTAGATCCATAACGAACGAGTCTCGCGGCCGGGTTCTGAAGAATTTGAAGCCTTTGAATATATTATTTTGGCTGAGCTAGAAAAACAGCATTACAATAATCAAGGACTCCAGCGATCGCTGTAGCAATCACAGGACCCCAAGGATGCAGAGGCAAAGAAGGGATCACTTTTTTAAGTGTTTTACGCTTTAAAAAGCCAGTTTTACAGATAGCACTAATTTGTAATTCAGATGACAAAGTTGAGGTGATTTTGACACCAATATTTTTTACTGAGTCCACCGGCACAGGCAAGTTACCCCAAGATGGTAAGCCAAAAATCCAGAATACACAACTGACTCATAGCCGGAGGACCAATGATCATAACTTTGGACTTCTCATCATTGAGCTTGAGCCAGTTTAAGTTCATCCAGCTATCTATTGCAGCGAGACAAGATCTAAGACGCATAGCAGAGTCAACTGGATTCTGATCCACTCTTAAGATGAGCTGGGTGTTGTTTGCATGGAAATAAAAGCGGCAACCATGAGAGTGGTTCAGATTAGCCAAGGGCCTTAAATAAAAGTTAAATAAAGAGGGGGGAATGGGCAACCCCACAGATCACAGCAGATGGCTCTGACCTGAACAGGGAGGGTGGGGGGGGGGGGAGAGAGAGAGAGAGAGAGAGAGAGAGAGAGAGAGAGAGAGAGAGAGAGAGAGAGAGAGAGACTGTGAATGGTTCGATAGAAAGGAGACAGACCATTGGAGGACAGTTCCTGTAATGCCAACCTCATTAAGTCGCTGACAGAGTAGAGTGGTCGATAGTGTCACACGCGGCCGATAAGTCGAGCATAATCAGGAGAGCCATGGCTCCACAAAGGTCTTGAAACAAACATGTGTTTCAGGAATGGGGGTCAATGGCTATGTTCAAAGTGTGGAATTTATGAGGGAGTGATAATAAATTCAGATTGGGGAGTCTGGTTGGACACCACAAATTAGAGAAGAACCAGGGGAACCAGTGCAACCTTCATTAATCTCCTCTGAGCCCTATGTTGCGTTCTGTATAAGACAAATACACACAATCTTAGGGCATGCTCTAAGTGCCCCGCTATAAAGGACAGATGAACGGGAGAAGGCAGGCCGTAGAATGCTTGGTAGAGTAAACTAGGAAATAGGATCCAGCGGCATAAAGCATAGACGGTGGTGTCACACGCATTACTGTTTGGAACTACATGATGGCCCGCCGGGTTGGAGGTTCTGTGATGCTCATTTGGAGCCTCTGTGGAGCACTATAATCTGATGTAGTGTTGGTTACTTGTTGCATGCAGCCATCACAATGGATCTTCTGTGCGTGCAGCCCGCTAGTGCGAGACTCTGCACGTGCGGGTAATTATAAAGGAAGATTATGGGTGTTCACGGAAGCAGATCCAGGAGTGAGGAATTTTTGAGGAGGGATGAAGTGAGTCAGGTTATTAAAAAACAACATTTTAGCTAGAGGATTGAAACTGTTTGAAAATAAATAGTTACAATTGTGAGTCTTCAAACATGGGTGACCGAGCCAAACCACCTGCACTGCCGCAGTAATTCAAGCCATTATCTCACCATTAAAAAAATATCTCCTCCAAGTAAACTAATATGGTGTTATTCCAAAATCATGATTCTCTCAAGGAATTTAAAAATGTACTATTCCTTCAGATAATGTGATGCATTTTTATGGGCATATCTTTAATCAACAATGTACATTTCAACACATCACAGTGAGATATATACACTGCTAAATGGCATAAACCTCGATTTAAAGACACGCTCTACTGGCCTCTTCTTCCAGAGGCACAAAAGCTATTTGATCGAAGAAATAATAATAATAATTTGATGTTGGTTTAGCAGGGCACATGCATGTACTATGCTTTTAACATGGAGCTTTAGGAAAGGGGTCTGATTAGCAGACCACCATTTCCGAGAAAGTATTGCCTGCATACTTGTATTAGTTAGTAAAAATTAAAGAAGTCAGGGCTTTCACACTCTTACCAAATGGCAATCCATCCCAGAGAATTCATAGCATAGGAACAAATCAAAAGATTATGTTAGCAAGTTTGAACAGAAATACAGAGTGGCTCTGTTGCACCACAAGCCACCCCTTTCCACCCCCCCCCCCCCCGCCTGCCTCTTCCCCACACTCAAAGCTCTAAAACCGCTCTCTGCAGGAAAGTGTCACTTGGTGGGGAAAATAACATGCTCAAACCAATGTTCCTGATGGATCAGAGAACGGAATAAACTTTAGTCCTTCACTGCATGTTTCTGGGGTTGCTGAAGCAAGGCATTGCAGTATTTCAGGGGTTCCTGAATCCTTCTCTCTGTCTCAGTCCCAGGTTTTAGGATTTTGTTTTCCACTTCCTTCTCTTAAACATCCCGAGGCAGGTCAGTCCCTGGCCAAAGGGTTCTGTTGCCCATCCTCAAGAAGGGAGCGGTGGAGCTGAAGTTTCTGCTCCATATGAGCATCCAGCACTCCCTCAGATATTTCAGCTTCTTGCAAATGCTGTCTCCCTGGCTTCAGGCAGAACCCCAGAGGAGGGGCTTCTTGTCTCTTTAGAGATGGACGTCCCGCAAAACTGCCAATCCCCTCCTCCCAGGGACCTGAACTCAGACCCTCCATCTCATATCTGAATCTCACACATGATCCATGCCTTGTGCGTGTTCCTCCTCTCACAGCTGCCTAGGGGAAAGCAGTCCTGCAGGAACTTTCCCGGGCTATCTCTTGGGTTTCTCAGGAGTTCTACTTCCTCTTGATATCCTTCAACCTCCTCCATGTTCTCCTCAACCACCTACTGATTTTCTCTACTCTCCGCCTTACTTCATCTAGTCACTTATGAGTGTTCGTCTGCTTGCTCATCTTCTCAATCCACCTGTCTGCCTCTCTCATCTCCAGCCTTCCCTCCAAACTCTCTTTGCCAAATTCTTTATGGTTTTCTACCTCCCCTAATGACTCCTGATAATCTCCATCCTCTTCCTGTTTCTCTACACCAACCTCATTTCAACACTCCCCCCTACTCCCAGTGTTCTCCACCAACCTTCTTATACTCTCAGCAATCTCCCTTCTTACAGTCTTCAGCCACGTGCAGATTTTTCCAACCTCCTTTTCAGTATCACCAACCTTCTCTAAACTATCAACAACTACTCCCTTATTCTCGTATCAACCCCTTCCTTAATGGCATCAAGCTTCTCTCTTCTATCACTTACACTTGTCACCAACCTTTTCCTTACAGTCAAAGAACCCTTGCTTACTATCCTCGATCTCCACAATACTGTCTTCAACCACCTCTTGATCTTTCCCAACCTTCTCATTGCCCTCTTTTCCTACTTTCTAATATTTTCTAACCTCTTCCTCCCACACTTCAGCCACCTCCTCCTCTCCTTTAAACTCTTTTCTCCCTCCAATGACCTTTGTGTACTCTTGGTACTCCCCAATCTGTTTCAAACTCCTCTCTCCAGCTCCTTCTCCAACCTCCCGCTCTTCCAGACTGAGCTTATGAGCTTTTATATGGCTTTGGTCCCATCTTCCATTTTCTCTCTGATGAAAGGGAACTCAGGTGTGTTCGTTGGGTTGGGTATTGGCTGTGGGTCTCAGACCCTGGGGAAGACTTAGAGCCCTGATGTGGGACATAGGAATTGCTCCTCCATCCCTCTGTATGCCATACCCTGGCCTCGAGCCTCTCTCTAGGGTAAGGGAACTCGGTGTGCTTCAGGCAGCTTGTGTAGTGATTGGATTGTGGACCCCACCTCTGAGGCTGCCTTCCAGTTCTGGGGACTTGGGTCTAGCTAGTACCTCCTCTTGGGCCATCCTCTCTCTCAGATGGTCATGCCCTAACAAAGTCTTTGGAGTAGAGTTCCTTAGTCTATCTGTTCTGAACAGTATGAGAGTGAAGGCCTCGTGCAATGGCTACCTGACTGTCAATTTTCCCATACTCATTCCCTGCACAATTAAATAGGATTCCTCCACAGGCACAAGTGTACATAGACTGCTGGTTCCTCAGTTCCCTTAAAAGAGTATGAATCTTTGTGATCGCAATGGGACAAGCCCCTGCCCTCCGCGCATGGTTTGGTGGGGGTAGACAGAGAATCCTCCTTATCCTGGTCCCAGCCCCCACTGGTGGCCCCACCATCCACTAAAAAGGTCAGGTAGGGGACCTTGCCACAACACATTTGGGACCAGGAGCCCCCTTGCTTGACTTATACAGTCACACTCAACTGGTGTTTCACGACAAATTGCTGATGGCAAGACGTCTTCTGTGGTAGCGTTCAATTGACTTGTGTTCTGAAAAGTGGGGCTTCTCAACAGAAGTGAGCCAATCTATCCACTCATAGGGTCAGAGAGGCAAGGTAGTGGCTTTTTAAATAAACATGGGCGACAGTCAGTATGGTGAAACCAGTTTAGTAGCATACACTGCTGAGGTGTATGCGGTCACATAGCGGCAAGAAGGGAACACCCCACATTACACTTTAATCTTCTTACACATTTTCTATTTACAAACAAAAGGTTTTACACCTTAATGAATAATGAACTAGAAAGCTGTCCAAGCAACTGTGGAGTAAACTGAATATGTAGAAGGCTCCCTGCAACCCTCAATTTTACTCCAGAGGTTCTGTCAGTCAACTGCCCCCAGTAAGAATCACAATAATGGGTCAGAGGAACATTTATGGGGGTTCTTAAAAAGAGAAGAGAGGAGTATTTATATATAAAATATGTCAGGATGCTTAAAACAAAATGGTGCATGCCCTGCTCAGGATAGGTCGATGTCATGAGTTCAAATGTCGAGGCCCTCTACCAGTAGACACAGGACAGCCTCCAAAAAGCCAATCACAGTTTCAGAGAGTTAGTGTCTCTGTGCACTTCTTCGGTCATGGTGGTGTCTGGTCCGAGGAGACCCTTGTAAATCCTCCTTGTCGGCGTCATCTCTGGGATGGTGATATGCATTTGGCAATTATAGTATCCCATGTTTACTAAGGGGTCTGGAAGGGACAGGTTGTAGCCCTCATCCTACCCTAGTTGTCATCTGGGCATAGCTTCCCACCCGGGAAAACTCTGGTAGGTTTCCGCCAACTTGGGCTGGTATGATACAATGATCCCCCTCAACCTGGGTTCTACCTCTAGCCTTTCAGGGAAATGCTGATGGCATGCCCACTTCTAGCCTAGTATGACTGTCACCAATGCATTTGTGCCATTATAACCCGGTGCATGTCGGGAGGATAGCTCAGGGGCAACGTGCTCGCCTTGGAAGCAAGACGTCATGGAGCATCAAAGGTTCGATCCCCGGGTCCGCGCTTAGAAACCTCTGGGTATTAAGCGCGTTATAAATAACATATCATATCATATGGTGTCCCACTTGCTTCTGCCAATGTTATGAGATAAAATGTTCCTGGCTCACTCTGGACCTTAAGGTGATGTAGCACCCTGAGCATTCTTCAGCAATCTTCCTAGTACTCTGTCTGGTCCCTGTAAAATGCCTTCCCATGGTCCTCCACAATCTGCCTGATTTATCCTGGAGTTTCCACCGAGGTACTGGACTACTACAGTATCCTGCGGCTGACCGGCTCCAGTTCCCTGCCTAAGCCCTAAAACGAACCACCCACATTTTATAGTCCCATTCGTACCCGTATCCTCCTGCTCCTATTCCTACTTTCATTCTCCTCTTTTTATCTATCTCTTTCCTTTGCAATTGTGGGTAATGAGGTGGTTGGGCCAATACGCGTTTTCATTAGCTGTCTCGAGGTGACCGGTCCCCCTCCTTAACGTGGGGGTGATGGGTGTCGTCTAATGTCATGGATGCTTCCTGACCCAGCCCTCTGCTGCCATGTGTGCATGGAACTGGCTCTCCCCTCTCTAAACATGCACCTTTAAAAGAGCACTGCATGCAAAAATAGAGAATGAAATAATGTCGAAGCCCAAAATACCAAAATTCAAGACCCCCATTTTACCATATATGTGTGGGTGGGTTAAGTAAATATAAAAGATGAGGGGGCTGTGGTGGGGATTCACCCCGAATGTATATGTGGTAAAAAGGTGATGGCCTATCCAACATGAACGTCTTATATTGGTCGCAGACATAGGGTTTGCATTAAAGTCCAGTCCGAAATCAATGTCCCTCAGGTGCACCCTACACTAGAACACTATTTCTGAGCATGGACTCGCACAACATGTCCATTCTTTTGAGGGGGGAGTCTGTGAAGTGTGGGGGGAATGTGGGAGGCGATCGTGGGAGGAACGGGGGTGTTGCAAAACTGGCTATGGATCCTTCATTTGATACTGATAGGAGACACATGTGCCGTAGGTCTGTTTCGCCAGCCTTTGCAGGATTGGGGGAGCTCTGGGGTATCCCTGATGTGCTTCTTCAGGGGGTCGCATCATGCATTGTCTCATTTTAGTGATATGAAAGCTGGGAGGGTCCGTGACAGAAGGATCAGCCCAGATGAGATGGTGTAGATTAAGGTAGGCAGGAGGGATGGGGATAGGAGAGAAGGCAGAGGGTTACCATGGGTGCAGTGGGTGTCAATATACTTCTAGAAAGGGAATGTTGACTGGTGTCGTTTAAGGTGTCTGAGATGGATGAATGCCATGAGAGGTCTTTAGAGCTGAAGCAAAGTCTAACAGTGCTTTACCGATGCTATCCTGGTTATTTATAAAGTACATATGCTGGGGCTTTGAAGTTCCAGGAGCCAGTTTTAGCAGTAAAGTTATGGTTCATAGTCAAAACCTCGAAAATCAAAATGTCGAAAGTCAAAATATCGGAAAAAAAAAGGTCGAATTATTTTTTTTTATAACGTTTTTTATTCGAAATGGCGGGGTTCCCCCAACCCCCCCCCTTTTTTTTTTAATTTACCTTTTTTTTTTTTTTACATACGAGAGCCAAAAAATAACTATAAATAAATAAATAAATAAATAAATGATTCGACTTTTTTTTCCAACGTTTTATTTTCGACATTTTTGTCATTCGACATTTTTTTTTCGATATTTTGACTGCACACAAAAGTTATGGAACTGGGAAAGCTCATTTTGTTATCTCGGGTTTTTAAAGTGTAAGTAAGACACCCTAAGGCCAAACATCTCTTTTGCTGTGTTTGTCTTGTTTGATTGTGTGTGCGCTCTTTGAGGCCTACGGGCATGTGGCGCGGTTTTACAAGAATTCTAAATAAATAAATAATAAGGCTGCGACATGGTGAGAGGTTTAAAGGGTTTGTTTGGAATTGTGTAATGCAACTGAGCCACATTGTCAACCTCTGGTGCTAAATCATGGTACCATTTTTGTCATTATTAGCCTAATACCAAAACATACAACGAAACGTGTACATGTTACACACATGAGCTAACAACTCATAAGTTGAATTCATAATGTACATGAGCACTGGTCTTTACGGCTTAGAACCTCTATGCCTTATACACCAAGCAGCTCAATAGCGTCTACAAGTATGCATTTACTCATTCAACATGCTGGCTTACAGCAGAACGCTCGCCAATCCTTAGCCTACCGGTTAGATTTGTTTTCATTCTGCGAAAAAAGTTTTTCAATTTACGATGAGCACAGAGTAAAACATATATAAATAAATGAAAAAATCGGGGTGAATAGCAACCTTAGTTCAACTTGTAATGAAATCTGGTGTTACCTCAACTTTGTCCTAGAAAGTGGCAGTTAGCTGAAATCTTTCTCTGATCAGATAGCGACATTTGAACGGTTAGGCGTAGTATGCCAGACACCGATTTGTAGGTGTGAATGCTTCAGTTTGCAAGTTGGGTGATTATGTGTTCTCACCTGAAGATAGTTTAGAATGGAAAATAACTGCCATACAGAAAGCAAAGGACCCGAAGGGCAGGTATTACTGGGATATTTGCTTTACACTAGCAAACCTCTTGTTAGAAAATGGAGTTTGAAAGTGAACGTGGTGTTTTAAAATCGACTGATTCTATACATGTTTACTCACAAAATGATTCAGGGTTAAAGTGTCGAGAAACATTCAGAAAATCAATATTTGGAGTGCTCATCTATTTTCTGAATAAAACTTAAAATGACACATTGTGGATGTTTAACTTATGAGTCCCAAATGAGAATTTGCACAATAAGTGTTTTACACATGTTCATAGATTCCAGGGAAATGAATGCATGTGTCTAAAATGACATGGTAAGTTTCATTCTCCTAAAATAGAACAGAGAATCCGCAGGCCTGTAGAGAACGTATAAGTAACTCTAGACACAAAGGGACACACAACAAAATTGTCATAGATTTTTGTTTAATTTTATTGTGCGTTTGTTCAAAATTTGAACTTTTACATATAAAAGTAAACAATCGCAAAGATATCTTTTCTGAATTCATACATCACTGGTTAATCTTTCAATATTAAAACAAAATAAAATAACCTATTCTACTAAAAAGAACCTAAAAATGATTATCCTAAATAGAATTTATCATTCATTAATCAATAAAAGTTCATAACATTTACAAATACAATTTCATTATTTCGTTGTGAGACCAAGTTCATCCAACATTCTAATAACCTCTGCAGTCATTACCAGCACACACCCTATCCCAAACTACTCATGCTAGATCTACATTCGATACTGAAAAGAATCTGCTCAGAAGGTGCATTCTCATTTCTTTAAGGGCCCCACATTCAACCATAAGATGACACAGATTTTCAAGTGAGTCTCTACAGTGTCGACATATACCTTCATCTTCTCCAGTGTGTATTCATCGCCTGGCCAAAATGTCTCCCGTAGACAGAAGGTTAAGCCGAAAGTGAAGGCATTGACCCCTTATTCTAGCGCAAGAAAATTGTCATAATTGAACTTCAGCCAGAGGTCCCTACAATGGTAAGCATACTACTTTGCTCTTTTTTTAATAATACGATAATGACTCTACTGACCCACGGCTGACACCACAAAATCAGCGCAACAAGGATGTGTTTAAATAAAAACACACACATACACACACAGTTGACATGGTGCCAATTCGTGCATATCTGCATTTTCAGCATGGTTCCCAATTCTCTAATCAATATCAGCATGTTTTGGGCATGCTGCAAGCAGGAAAAAAAGGATAATATGGGCAAAATACCAAGCAATGAAAAGGCACACAAAGATTATGACTCCCAACTGTGAAAAAGCATGACATGGGCATAACTAACAGAAACAAACCAGAAAACATGCCTCACGGGAATGCTATTTTGACTCAATTTTGCTAAGAATTGGAGAGAAAAGACCATTGCCTACTGAGAAAGCTGGGAACAGGGGTCAGTTTGGATGAATCATATATTAACATTAATCTTTTATCAAATTCTTTATTAAATTACTACATGTAAAAATGCCTTTGACAGATATAAATATCACATAATTCAAACATTTAATATATCTATTTACGGCTTCTTGCTCTCGCTCAAATCCTGTTAAGAACATAATAACACATATGTCAGGAGGCCATCAACAGACATCTAACATACATAAAGTAGACTCATATCTAGTACAAAAGATTGCATGTGCAAAGAAAGCAACTAATGAGAAAGACACAATGGATGTAGTCACCTGTTTGATGTTGCCAACAAAGATCAAACCTTCTATTTCCCACTAGTAAAAGTTATTCCACTAAAAGAACAACAATATTCAAATAATAGCCAACTATAGGTGTTTGAGGAGGGCTGTACCCGTGCTCCTCCTCATGTAAATTACAAACTTCCCTTTTCAATAGTTTTGACGATGTAATAGTCTAGATGCCCATCACTGGGCTCTGATGCTTGTCTTGCTCAGGACTTTCAAAGGGATAGCAAACATTATTTCCAAGGTATTGCTTGAATAATACCAAAAAATGAATAAAAACATGACTACCATTAAAATAAAACTCTGACACCCCGATCTCAGAACTTCCCAAGTATATTATATGGTTCCTATTATTAAAGTAATAATTTACCAGTTTTTCTATTCAACTCAGCAGCAACATGGATCCTCATTTCTTTAGTCCATTGCCAATATAGCAGAATTATTCTTGTGTCGCACTACCCGGTACATTAAACGTCCCGAAGTGAGGTTCTTCATATGCTGACGTCAGAAAAATGGCATGCTCATGGTAAAGTGCTTCAACGTTGCATATACCTTAACATGCCGTATGATGTTCCCAATATTCTTCTCATTTCGCAATATTGCCAAATCCCTTTTCTTTATTTCAATGTTCGAGATAATCACTCAAAATTCAAAGTATATTTAAATGATATCCTGCTGGACATGACGCTGCTGCCGTGAACAAACACAGCTCATATTGCAGCACAAACTATTTCACATACCTTTGAACTTGGTACGTAATTTCAATAGCTCTTCTAAATTCGTTTTAGCTGGAAAAATTAGGGACGTGGTTCTGAAAGCAAAGATTAAATCATATTGATTTCATCTGTAAACAGCGCTGCCTAACTAAATTTGAATGCGACACGCCAAGGCATCATCCATTGACTCAATTCTGCATTTGCTTGATCTACTTACCCATCTGAAACTTTTAAATGTATGGCTGCTGCTCCGTAAATCTCCCTCTCCTTGCTTAAGAGTAACTGTTGTGTATCGCTTGCCTGGGCAAGAAGGATTGTTGTGATGTCATGTGGAGTGTTGATGCTTGAGTTCTGGAATGTGTGGGTGAACGTTCTAGTGCTTTGTGTGTGTGGTGTGCTAATGTAAGGGGGGAGATGTGTTGTGTATGGCTTGCCTGGGCAAGAAGGAATGTTGTGATGTCACGTTTAGGTCGCTGAGTTGGGACATGGACTTTGGGGTTGGGCTGGGATTGGGGTTCACTAGATATGTGAGTGTACTAACTAGAATCAACTTCTTGAGGATGTTCAGCTTTTAGATCGCTAAATTGCGATATGGACTTGTAGTATTGGATTTGGTTTGGGTTTCATGTTATCGGGTGTGTATAGATTAATTCTCAGGTGTGCAGAATGTACAGAGCATTAACATGAACTGCATTTAGTGAGTGTGGTGAAGTATGGTGGATAGTATGAAATCCCTGCATGAGTGTGGGTGTGAGGTGGTTTGGGGGTAGCGCCTTCAATCCTGTGTTACGGGTGTGGACTCTCACCTGTTTATTGTGGGGGTAGCGCCTCCAATTTGTCTGGTGAGCTTGGAAAAAGCTTCTATGCCAATTGTGCAAGTGTGGATTGCTGATGGTGTGAGAGTGCCAGGTAAGCATGTTCGCCTCCAAATGTAGTCACTGGGGGTAGCGCCGTCAGTCCTCTTTCTATTATGGATGTGGATGAGTTTGCCACAGGGGCATTTGGCAGGTAGCGCCTCAAAGTGTGGTGTCTGGGGGTAGTGCCTCCAGTACAGTAAGGGCGTTATCGTGGAAGCTGTCAGGCATGGTAATTACGTACATTGTTTGTGGTGGTAGCGCCCCCAGTGCAGTGTGGGTGTGATTGTAATGGAAGTTATGCATGGTTATATTATGTACGTATGCTTGTGGTGGTAGTGCCACCAGTTCAGTGAGGGCGTGGCTGTGGTAGTAGTCATGCAAGGTTAATGGCTATTTTTGGTGGGTGGCAGTGCCCCGAGGCAGCCGGGGTGTGGCTGTGATGATAGTAATGTATGGTTTATAGCTATTTATGCTGGGTGGTAGCGCCTCCAGTCAGTCGGGGTGTGACTGCGACGGTAGTCATATATGGTTTAAAGAGGTATGTGTGTCGGGTGGTAGCGCCCCAGTTTTGGTAAGGGCATGTCTGCGGTGATGGGCATGCGAGGTCACACATGTACTTCTATCTTGTGGTCCTTTACCACTTCTATTTTCTTCTGTTGCACGCAGGCGGTTGTTTTTGGCTGCACTGCGTGCTCATTTATGACTCGTTCCACCTTTCAGGGTTCAGAGTGTGTCAGTGATATCTGTTGTAGGTCCCGGTGTTCCTGGCCAGTGCATCGGGAATGCTGTGAGTGGTAGTGTGGAGTGCACATGTGTGCTGCCCTGGTCATGCAATTCGGTGTGGAGGTGTGTCTTGTGTCCCGTGTGTGTTGTGAGTCAATGCAAAGAGGGGAGGTGTGTTATGTAGTGCTTTTTGTGTGTGTGTGTGGTGTGCTAATGTAAAGGGGAGAGATGTGTTGTGTATGGCTTGCCTGGGCAAGAAGGAATGTTGTGATGTCATGTGGAGTGTTGATGCTTGAGTGCTGGAATGTGTGGGTGAAGGTTCTAGTGCTTTGTGTGTGTGGTGTGCTAATGTAAAGGGAGGAGATGTGTTGTGAATGGCTTACCTGGACAAGAAGGAATGTTGTGATGCCATGTGGAGTGTTGATGCTTGAGTGCTGGAATGTGTGGGTGAAGGTTCTAGTGCTTTGTGTGTGCTAATGTAAAGGGGGGAGATGTGTTGTGTATGGCTTGCCTGGGCAAGAACGAATGTTGTGATGTCATGTAAGTGTTGATGCTTGAGTGCTGGAATGTGTGGGTGAAGGTTCTAGCCTGGTCAGTTGGTTAGGGGCTGCCAGTGTTATATGTCCTACTTGTAACTTATATGTAACCTGATTAACTGCTAATAAAGATACATATGAAGCATGTAATAAACCTAGCAAGTCAACCTAAGAAGGCTGGGAGCTGCTTCATTTCAGTAACAACTCGACGCGATATCGGACATGCGCTTTGCGGACCTCACAAGTGTACGTTCGCTAGTTCTTATTGTGAGGTCCAGAATGTGGAACGTAAGCAGCAGACGTCAGACCTATGGCTGTAATGAAAAAAGGACTGTTTTCCTTTCGGTTTGCAGGCCCCTGTAAAACCAAGCGAATCACAAATAGGCAAAAACAAGAAAGGACTATCGATCCCTTCTTTGCAACTCTATTGAATACACTTGTGGCTCCCGCCTCACCTTAGTTCATCATTCAGTCAAATCTATCTGACTATGAGAAATGGTTTTTCAAACGGCGCATTGAGCACTACCCTTGTAGGGGGCAATTTATTACTGTAGCCCTCTTATTAGACTCAAACAAGAAAATACATTTATTGTATATATACATATATATTCTTGCCGTACCCAGAAAAGGAATGGGAGGGGGATAGTGCAATAATTGCAACACATGGTGTCCCATCAAGCATGGCCTTATATATATAAACACATAAATGTGTATTCTTGCCATTCTCAGAGATGTAACGGAGACTGCATTCATTACAGCGCATGATGTTGTCATGGCCCGGTCCTGAACATTTACATAATGCATCTCAAGACCTGCCCATCACGAGAATAGTCATCTTGCCATTCTCAAAGGTCCGTGCTGAGCCCTCAACTCATATGTATGTTTTTATTTTTTATTTTCTAGCCATGCTCAGAGATGGAAAAAAGGGGACTATAGTTATTAAAACATATAAAGTCCCATCATTCGTGGCCTGGTATTTATACATGTATATGTGTATTCTTACCACTCTCAGAGACCCCATTCATTAGAGCGCATAATGTCCCATCAGTCATGACCTGATCGCAAACGTTTGCATGATGCATCTCGTATCTTGCCTTTCACAAAAGGTTTTATCTTACCATACTAGAAGGTGTATACTGAGACCTCAACTCGTGTAAAGAGGCTAATAGGTTTCTGATGAAGAGCAATATGTATTTTACTTAATGCACTGATTCCATTCGTCCTGTTGATTTAGACCATTTGCATAACTCTGCGTCTGGTAAAGCCACCACTGTTCTCTCCGGGACAATCTTGTGGCAATGTTGAATCCATCAGTTCCCCAGATTTTATCTATGGCCCACCATTCAAGGTCATCGCAACTATGATTTTGTTCAATATAATGGGCCACCAATGGTGCAGCAATATTTTTGTTATGTATTTTTGATTTGTGCTCAGTTATTCTTAATTTAACAGCATGTGATGTTTTACCTATGTAGGTCTTCTCACAGGGGCAAGTTATTGCATATATCACATTACTACTATTACATGCAGTATGGTTCTTCAAATACCAACTCTTATTGTTGGTAATAATCGTGGTACATGCTGACGTGGAGCCGCAATTGCAGCATCCCCCACATGGGAAATGGCCCGTGATAGGGGGCATTCCCCAAGTAGTGGTGATTTTTGTTTACATGTCGAGCTTCTATCTGCTTTTGAGATCCATTCTTTTAAGTTTCTTCCTTTTTTAAAGGCATGCACAGGCTTTTGCAAGGTAGGGATGTTAAGTTGCAGCAGATGGCTGTGTTTGGATATTGCTTGTTTTATTTTACTGTGCTGGGTGTTAAATGTCAACGCACAAACCAGGCGGTCATTATTAGAATCAGTATTAGTCTCTTTATTCAGTAGATGTTGCCTATGTTGCCATCTAGCTCTCTTTTTAGAATGTTTCAATAGCTTAATAGGGTACCCTCTTTCTTGTAATCTGCCCTCTATGATGTGCGCCTGAGCAGCAAAATCGTCTAGTTTAGAACAATTACGTCTTGCTCTTAACAATTGGCCATACAGAATATTAAAATCGCAAAGCTTGAGAATGGAAGCTGCTGTAGTGTAAAATAGTATTTCTATCAGATTTTTTCTGGTATAGATCCACCAGAAGTAGGCCTTGTTCTTCTTTAATTAATAAATCCAAGAATGGTATTTGTTTAGGATTGGATTGCATGGTGAAAAGTAGATTGGGGTTTAACATAATGATCCATTCCAGAAACAAATTGTGATCGCCCAGACGATTAAAATATTGTCAATATATCTTATAGAACTTTAGAGCCTCTCTGTAGGGATTATTCTGAGTCATAATGTTTAGCTCCTCGAATTCTGACATATATAATGTTGCATAATTGGGGGTGAAAGCCGCCCCCATAGCCATGCCCTTTACCTGCATGTAGTAAGAGCTTTTGAATCTAAAGAAGTTCCTAATTAGAGCTATTTCTAGCAGCTCAATCAGAAAATTACTTGGAGGAACATTTTGTGGTTCTTCCCTTTCCTCCAAGAGGTTCTTCATGGTTAAGAGGGATTCTATCTGAGGCATATTAGAGTACAATGATTCAACATCCAGTGCAATCAAAATCTCTGAATTGATGTCATACGGTAGATTCTCTAATAATGTCACTGGTATCCGCCAAATATGTCAGTTTGTTTAGCCAATGGTTTAAAGAAAAAAATCTAAATATTGTCCAATCAGTTCCAAAATTGACCCAGAAAGCAACTCAATAGGTCTGCCCGGAGGATATTTGGGGTCATTGTGCACCTTTCACAGTATGTAGAATAAAGACATTCTCGTTTTGTCTGGTGTCAGAAAGGAGAATTCTTTTTTTGTCAAAATATCTTGTTCAAAAGCTGCAATGCAAATCCTCTGAATGTCCCTTTTTATACTCTCTGTAGGGTCACCTCTTAGTTTGACATAAAAGTCACTGTTGTTAAGCTGTTTCATAATTTCTTGGTTGTATTTTTTGGCATTCCACACCACTATGCCCCCTCCCTTATCTGCTTTTTTGATTACTATTGACAGTTTTTTTTTTAGAAAATTAAGGACTTTCCAATCAGCTTTCGAGAAATTGTAACTGTGATTATATTTACTGGTTTCTTTTTTCTCATTGTATATTGAGTGGAAATCCCTCAGTACAGCTTTTTCAAACGTCGCAGTTTCTTTGGAGATCATTTGTAAAGTGGGTGTGAATAGGGATTTAGGCTTAAATGCAGTGTTGTTCGCATTATCCTGTCTATCTGTGTTATCTATACCAGAAAATCACATACGATCTTTTGTTCTAGATATGAGTCTACTTTATGTTTGCTAGATGTCTGTTGACGGCCTCTTGACATATGTATTATGTTCTTAACGGGATTTGAGCGAGAACAAGAGGCCGTATTTAGATATATTAAATGTTTAAATTATGTGATATGCATATGTGTCAGACATTTTTTACATGTAGTAATTTAATAAAGAATTTGATAAAAATTCATGTCAATATATGATTAATCCAAACTGACTTCCTGATCCCAGCCTCCCCAGTAGGTAATGTCCTTTCACTCCAGTTTTGAGTGAAATTGAGTCAAAATAGCATTCCTGTGAGGCATCATTTCTGGTTTGTTTCTGACAAGTTTATCCCCAGATGCCTACGAAGAAGGGGATCCCCACCTTTTTGTTCTCTTTCCATAGCTGCTAACAACCAAATTCACTAAGACTTTGCTGGCCGTAGGCCTGCTTTGAGTTTACAGCAGGCATCTTCTTGCCGTGGCGTGTAGAAAAGGTCCCTCCTGGTCTTCTGGTTGCTCAGGGTTTACAAAAATGGTTCCTCCTGGATCTTCGATCTTCTGTAGGAGTCACTGGTAGAAGACCTTTGCCTCTGGCTTTCCAATTCACCAAAGGGCTTCAGGGAGGCTGTTGTTCCCTACTGTTCAGCCTTCCTCCACCAGGGCTTTCTGTACATAGCACCTCCCCACCTCTCCTACCAGCCACTTACTGCCATCCACCAGGCAGTCCTTCCAACACGCATCTCCTCAGTAGACAATCTTGGGGCAAGGGAGTATCAGCAGGTATGCCTGCCTCATTGAATTAACTTTCCCAGCTCCATTTATACCCATAATGATGTGTTGCCGTGTAACCTAGTTCATGATCAGATTATTCCTCAGGCTACTATGTTTTCTTCTTTGGGATTGCTTAGCCTCCCTAATGCCTTTGCTTCCCCTTGATAAAGTAGTCCCCCGTGGAGGTGGTTAATTACTTTAATGTTCCCATCAGCCTGCATGCAAGGAAATCCCTTGCTTCGGTACAGCAGAAGGTTTGTCGTTCCAGTCAGTGCAGTGCTTTGTTATCACATGAAGAGTCATGGGAACTGATGTCCTCTAGTTGATTGGCAGGCCAGGTTGCCTTGGGAAGAAAAGTTTCCTTTTCTGTTTCTGGTGTGTGGACGTATTCCTGTCCCCTAAACGTAAGGTAAGCATGCCTCTCCCCAGCCAGCGGGCTGCAGGGCAATGTAGTCTGCCGCAGCAGCAGCGGTGGCTGAATACAACAACATGGACTTTGCAAACAAACTGTCTATGAGAGGGGGACTTGGCTCCAGTAAGACCCCTTTCCAATCACCATCTGGGACCAATCCGGAAAGTAGCCAGACCACCAGGTCACCTATGATTCCTTCTCACTCTCTCCCCTTATAAGGGAAGAGTTTCTCTGACCCACCGCACCCTCTAAGCAACGACCGCATGTAGAGACACTGCTTGATGTTTTTCAGTTGCTTACTGCTTTCAAGATTGTTAAATACACCGCCCATGAGTCCTCTGTCCCTGATGCTGAGCAAGGTAATGCCTTTCTGACAACACACCAAAGGCTCTTTGGCGCCGACTATTCACATTTCTGCTTCAGTGGACCAGTGCCTGATTCCGACCCTCTCTAGTCTGGTAAGATTACACAATGTAGCCCCTGCAGATCGTGGTTGAAAGCCTGAGATGGAAATGTTTGAGGGAGAAAAGACCGAATATTATTTTTCTGAAAAAATCTTTGGTCTTTTCTCCCCTGAACATTTCTGACTTGGCCAGAACCACCACCCACCCACCCCCTACGTACATTGCTGAGGACTCGCTGTGTCCATGCAACGCATGCAACGCCTGTTCCCTTTCACTTCCGTGATTGGGAACTGGCGCCGCAGGGTCCTTTCCTTTTTTTTTCGGGACGGGCTGCGGGGGACACCCCCCACTCATAATGTAGTGAGCAAGGGTGCAGGGGACACCCCTGCAGCCCCCGCCACCAAATGGGGGATTTGGTTGAACTTTTCGGGACATTCGATATTTTCGAACGGCTGAAATTCTGCCAAATCTCCCAATCAGTCGTTTAATCTCAGTCTTTTTGGCTGATTCCGCCCCTGCACAAGAGAAAGCATATCGTCTTGCAAAGGATGAAAGTTATGCCCACGCACTGTGGCACAGATCCAATGGTCGATTTGTTGTCCCTAGAGTGTCGCGGCATCACCTCGCCCACTTGACACATTTCATAGCCCATACAGGCAAGATAGTAAGCATGATCGGTTTGGTTTGCCCTTTATTGTCTCACCATTATTGTAGCACCTGTTCCATCTTCCTAGTCCACAATATTGGTCTGTCTATCTAAATTTTGGCAACTACACAACCATCCCCAGAAGTATTATTTTTAAACACTCAAAGGAACTTCATAAAACACCCTAAAATGTTATTGTAGGAGTATGTTTGAGTCCAGATGACATGTATTCTGGGGGTGGGCGGAGGCTTAACCAAGCAGGAAGGCATACCCCAAAGGTGTCAAAGGAAGTGCCCGCAGAATTCAACCCCTGCTTCAGTCCCCCTGTTACAGTTGATCGCGACCAAGCTACAAGCTTAAGCTATTCGGGTGATTTAAGACATTTGTAAGGATCTAAACATTAATCAAAAGCTACGCTGTGTATATATCCCTGAATGGTGTTGTGGACCACTGAAATTGTGAATTTAAAATGAGATTGTCCAAGACCGTATTTATTTATTTAGACATTTATATAGCTCACCTAACCCGGAAGGCATCTGGGTGCCGACCTGTCTGGGGACTGGTATCTGATGGCCAGAACTCATGGCTATGGGACATCATTCCATGAGATTATAAAGGGCGCCCAATGCGTATGGCTACTACCCGCTCATCAGCTCCATTCAGGAAGACTTCACAACTAGATGGCTGGTGTATCTTGCACTACTGTGAATCCTAGATAAAAGCAATCAGATCTCTGTACTTGCAGGTAAAGGGAGCACTCCCTGAAGCCAATGAAATTGCCTCGCGCCAGGAGGCTGATGTCCACCCATGTGCACCGGAGGGAATCTGCGCTCCATCTCAGATGGCATGACCCCTTCCAGGTTCCGCTAAAAAGGCTGTCAGATGTCAGGGCAATTTGTAGTGGATTCCAGGCTCGAAATTGGCCTATAGGGCAATAGGCCCATGGCCAAATCAAAAATGCAAAATACTGGTGTGGGCTAGTCTTCTTGGCCAATATGGGTCAGTTTGATGAGTTACTTCACTATGCGGCTAATAGTTTTGACCTGTGTTGCAGAATAAATATTCTTTAAACTGCACATTTTGCATCACATCTTATTAAAATAAACTCCCCCTTGGGTACTATTCAAACAGTCCGTCACAAAAGGAATGAATAGCCATTCTTTCCTTTTGTGATGGACTGTTTGAATAGTACCCACAGCGGTACTCAGAGGCGGGTGCTGGAGGAGTAGAGAGGCCGAGGAGGAACCCAGACAGAGTGTAAGGACCTGGGGACCACCCCCCCCCCCCGCCACAAAGGGCCGGGGCCCTCCAAAGCCGGCGGGGCGGCAGCGAGGGGACCGGAGTACGAACACGCCCCCATCCTCTCTCCTGCTGCTGGTGAACGGCGCTGGCGGACGGGGAGCGCGGGCAGCGGGAAGAGGGGCGCGGGTTCGTAAGAGAAGGAGACAGTGACATCCGAGGGCCCCCACAAGAGGAAGGCTCCGGGCACCGGCGAGAGACTCTCAGGACGCCGGTACACGGGGCGGACCGTTCGGATCCCTGAACGGGGGCCGCCCTGCGACTTCCACGGCTCAGCAGGCCCAACATGAAAGAGGTGAGTCCGGACGGGAGGGACTCCGGTGCCGGTCTCACACTAGAGGAGGAGGAGGAAGGAGAGCGGAGGGGGATGAAGCGAACCCCCAGGCGAGACCCAGCACACCCTAAAGTCACGGGGACGCCTCGGGGGGGCGGGGAGGGGAAGACCCATATAAGGCCTTCCAAATATTGAATATAAACACTCTAAATGGATCGTACCCAAAGAAATATTACAACGCTCACCAAAGCAGGCCAGATACCAGCATAAAGCCCATCAAGGGAGGCAGATCCACCACTGGGAGAGGGGTGAATTGGATACACGAGTGAAGGAGACAGAGAGGGGTCTCCTCCACCCCCTACCCCCCCAGACAATGCGGACACATCCCACTGAAAGAAACGACCAGGAGCACCCCAAGCACCATAGGAGCAAAGCGCACAGGGAGACAAGGCGGCTCCCGCAAGATCATACACTACTATCCCTTACTCATTTGGGGATAGGAAAGAGAACACAGCCCAGAAGGAGCAAAACAGAGGAAGGCCAAACCCCAGGACCGAGGGAGGAACCGATAAACCCAGGACCGCCCCAGAAAAGCATTATATGTCAAGAACCAAGGGGAAAGGCAACATCACGCAACAAACGCCACAACCTTCTAAACAAGACACAAACATTTTACAAATGTGGTCGACTGAAGGGATGACACAAAACAGAAATCAATCACATGAGGACTCTCGAAGAGTGGGGGACCCGCCTGCCCACCACCAACAGCCACCCACGAGAGAAGACATGCAGACGTGGTTCCAGGACCTGCAAGAAAAATTCATGTCCACGTTGCAGGAACAATTCAGCACGATGAAGGACGACATGAAGCAGGCGGTTCAGGACATGAAAATAGACATGGCCAAATTAGAGGAGAGAACGGACATAATGGAGAGATCAATTCAACAGGTTGAGGAAGAAGCGAGACAACTCAGTGAAACTCAGGAACACCTAGTAAGACTTACCCACAACCTGGAAATCCAATGCGAGGACCTAGAGAATCGTTCTAGACGGTCCAACATTTGCATAAAAAATATGGCCGAGACCGTCCTAGATAAAGACCTGAAGCGCGCAGTGATGGAGGTCTTCAGGGATGTCCTGGGTGCTCAGGAGACGGAGGAAATTGGAATAGACAGAGGCCACAGGGTAGGGCTGAAAAGGTCAGGAGCACCGGGTGAAAGACCAAGGGACGTCCTGGCGGCACTGTCGTCATACCCACAGAAAGAACAGATGTTGAGGCGGGCAAGAGAAATGGAGCACATCAGAATGAAAGATATACAACTGTATCAGGACCTCGCCCTGGTGACACTACAAAAAAGGAGAGCTATGGCCCACTAGTCAAGGCGCTGGTAACAAAACAAATCCGTTACAAGTGGACCTTTCCTTTTGGGCTGGTATTCACCTGGGAAGGGAAGCAAAGAAGACCTACCACATGGGAAGAAGGCCTTAACATGATGGGTCTGCAGGAAGAGGCGGCGGATTTGGAGGAAGCCAAATCTAGGGGAGAAACATCGAGAAAGCTGAGAGGCTGGGAAACGGTCAAACACAGAAGAACAAACCCAGGAAGAGAGAATCGCAGGAAATAATGGACGGAAATGAGTTGAAAATGACCACTGATACCTAGCACAAGGGGAAATACTAACTCTTGGCTCACAAAGAGGGTGAGAGGGGAGATAAGAACAGCCATTTATTGTCAAGGGATGGCGGTCTGGGAAGGACCCACGGGCTTGGAATCGGACAGGAGAGGACGGAAATGTGGGGTTTAGAATTCCCTACAAACTTGACCCCCGATGGTAAGATGGGCAGGGAGCGATGGGTGCAACGCCCTAGTATCATTAGGAACCCTCGCCCAACTCGGGGGCAAAATGTTCGGTTTAATTTTTTTGTTGTTGGGGACAGTTATTGGGGAAGGGGGGAGCAAAGGGGGCTTGAATAATCTACACAGGGCAAACATGGTGACTCGAAAAACTTGCATTAACACGTAGAAAATGGGAAAGATAGGTATTCTAAGCTATAATGTGAGGGGCATAAACCATCCAACGAAAAGGGTGAAGCTGGAGAAGCAGCTTGAGAGGGAGAAGGCAGACATTTTACTGCTCCAAGAAACCCATATCAGGACGAGGGATAAGCAGAAAACTCACATTAGGGGGTATAAAATCTGGGCGCAGGAAACAACAACAGAGAAAAAAGCGGGGGTGTTAATAGTGATAAGGGAAGGGAGAGAGGCCGATCTGGTGGATACTCTTGCAGATAAAGAAAGGAGATTTGTACTGGCTAATGTAGACATAAATGGTTTTCGCATTACGCAAGCATCGAATTATGCTCCAAATCAGGGGCAAGATGGCTTCCTTAGATATGTACTGGGGAAACTAGAAGGCTTTGCGAGGGGGGAGGTAATCATGGGAGGCAACCTCAACATGGCATGGAACCCATCATTAGACAGGAACGCAGGCACCGCCCAGGGTCAGGGAGCACCATCAAAACGCCTCAAACAACAGATGGACCACATGGCCCTAAACGATGTGTGGAGGGAACTGAAGGGGGGAATGAAAAGGGTACACATACTTCTCGCATGTTCACAATTCCATGTCTAGGATCGACTATTTCTGGGCTTCGTGGGCCTATTGGGTAAGATACAAGGGATGGAACTGGGAGCGATGGCACTCTCGGATCATGCTCCGCTGTGGCTTGACTTAAACTTACCGGGGAAATCGAATGGCCTGTGGAGGTTGAGATTACCCCTGGATATTATCCAAGATCCGATAACAGGGGAAGCCATAAAGGAAATGATTGTAGAGTACTTTGCACAAAACGACACTGGGGAGGTCTCCATGGACACAACCTGGGATAAGTTTAAAGCTGTACTGAGAGGGAAGATCATAGCCCTGAAAATTACTAAGGAAAAACAAAGATATATGTGGGAAAAGGAGCTGCAAAAGGCCATAGCGGAGCATCATAAGGAAATCCTGACCCACCCCACTAGGGCCAACAAGAAAGCACTGAAACACATACAGGGCCAATTGGAGCAACTGCGCTCAAAAGGAGCAGAAAGGAACCTAATGTACTTGAGACAGAGATATTATATAAACGCTAATGAAGCAGACAGACTCCTGGCGAGACAACTTCGCACAAAGCAGAAAGAAATAACGATTAAGCCCATACGAAACTCCAAAGGGGAATTACAGACTACAACGCAGGATATAGGAGAGGCATTTAGAGAATACTATACTCCTCAGATTTCCCAGATGCAGAGGCACAGGACACATATCTGAAAGCCCTCCCCATCCCGCGAATCTCAGAAGAGGATAGACAAGCCCTAGAGAATCCAATCAGGGAGGAGGAAGTTAAAAAAGCAATAAAAGATCTCCTGGTAAATAAAGCACCGGGCCCGGATGGATTCTCAGCCCCTTTCTATAAAAAGTATGTGGATTAGATATCCCCAACCATCACTAAACTCCTAAACACATTCAAAGACAGCGCCAATGTGACTCCCACAATGAATGAGGCGAAGGTGTTAGTCCTCCATAAACCAGGGAAAGATCCGACACTCCCCGAGGCATATAGGCCGATCTCCCCGATTAACCTAGCCGCAAAAATATATACAAAGATCCTAGCGGCGAGACTATCTGCTCTCCTCCGAAAGCTAATTAATTTGGATCAATCGGGCTTCATCCCGGGAAGACAAACCCATGATAACCTTAGGAGACTAATCCACCTATTGGAAAGAACAGGCATAACACACACCCCAGCGCTACTACTCTCAGTAGATGCCCAGAAAGTGTTTGACCGGGTGGAATGGTCAATGCTATTTAGAGTCCTAACCCACATGGGATCTGGGGAACAATATATAGCCGTGGTAAGGGCGAACTACAACTCCCCATCAAGCAGGGTAGCAATCAATGGAGAGGTGACGGATATGATTCTAATATCTAGGGGTACGAAACAGGGCTGCCCTCTATCCCCACTATTGTACGCTATATTCTTGGAACCATTCCTAATAAAATTAAGGGAGACTGCACACATTAAAGGGATCGAAATGGCAGGAACCCAGCATAAAGTAATAGCATACGCAGACGACATGCTGATAGCCATGGAAGACCCGGAGGCAACTTTACAGGTAGTGGTGAAGGAATTAGAAGAATTTGGGAACATATCAGGACTAAAAATTAATAGGAAAAAGTCAGAGATCCTGATTCTGGCGGGAGACAGGGGGAAGATAGTAAGGGCAGCTAACCCACTGGATCTACAAATTGGCAGGAAGAGCATTAAATACCTGGGGATTAGAATAACCCAAAAGATAGAACACCTTTATGGGGAAAATTACCCGCAACTTCTAGCAGACGTACGCAGAGATCTAGAAAGATGGAACCCACTACATATCTCCTGGTGGGGCAGGATACAATCGGTGAAGATGACCACTCTCCCAAAGATGATATATTACTTTCAGGCTCTCCCGGTGGGCATCCCACATACCTTTTTCAAAACGCTCTCCAAGGCTATCTCCACATTTATATGGAGAGGAAAGACCCCGAGACTAGCTAGGGCTACCCTCACAGCACCAATCGGGGAAGGGGTGGATGGCGCTCCACCACTTTAAGAAGTATTACCAAACTGCGCAATTAAAGGTCCTGAGGGAATGGACGGGGGAAAACCCTCAACCGATATGGGCAAAACAAGACAGGGCGGTGGCAAGGACACCTCTGGTGGAATTACTTTGGAAGCAGAAACAACATAGACACCCTAATTTGGGGATGAGCGAAATTATGAAAACCACATTGGAAGCATGGGACTCCCAAACACGGAAAGGCATAATGACCACGGCACAAGGCCCCTTCACACCCATCTGCCGAAATCCCCAATTCCCACCAGGGATGGAACAAGGGGCATATGAAAATTGGGAAGAGGCGGGAATAACGAAAGTTGGGGAGATGTTTATAGACAATCAAATTAGGTCACTTGACTCATGCCTCCCATCAGCTTCACGTTCCAGACAAGATAAATACAAATATGAGCAACTTAAACACTGGCTGAAAACACCGGACATTACTAGAGCGGCAACAAGGAGCCTTACCCCATTTGAAAGCAATGTCATCTCCAACTCGGGGGCAAAAAAATGGGTGTCGACGTTGTACTCATTCATAAACACACAAGACGAGGAAATAAAATGGTCTTACATGATCAGGTGGGGCAAAACATTGGGGGAAGAACCAACGAAAGCCCAATGGGAAGACCTATGTAAATTAATCCCCAAAATGACGCACTCCGCACAGACCAGAGAAATGTGGACCAAAATGGTGACCCAATGGCACTATACTGCAGAAAGACTCCATACCATGTTTCCCAAAACATCAAATAAATGCTGGAGAGGCTGTGAAGAATAGGTACGTGGAGGCATATATGGTGGGAGTGTAAAGGGATAAAACCATTCTGGGAAAAAATTAAGAGAGAGATGGGAAAAATGTTTCAAGAAGTGAGGTTGTTGGGAGGAGGAGTTTGGCTGTGCGGATTGAGAGACCAAACAGCAAGAAAAATCAAAAAGACACAGTGGAGAGGATTCATGGGGCTTCTCATAGCAGCATGGTCAACCATTGCTCAGAATTGAAAGAAAAAAAAAAGACACCCCACTAACCTTCACATGGCTACAAAAAGTGTGGGCCCAAATAACTATGGAAAAGATCACCCACACACTTCAAGGCACGAGGGACAAGATTGCAATGGAATGGGAAGGGGTTCTGGAATACCTACAGCCGGATTTTATGGAACAGTGGCGCCCCCATAACATTAAAGTATCGGACATCTTCAATGCTTGAATAAGTCCCCGGAAAACTGGTCATAAATGCCCCAGGGGAGAGTGGGAGGGGGGGGTTGTTTATTGTGTTGATATCTTTGTTATGTAAAACCAATAAACACATGTTTAAAAAAAAGAATGTACTCCATTGTTCATTGTAAATTTCCTCTTTGTGCAATCTACTCAATTTCTATTTCTCTAAACGAGAAAGAATTTGCAATTGAACTAACCAATCATCTACACATGGCTTTTTTTTTTAATTCAGACTTTTTGATTGGATGAAATGTTTTGAAATGGTTGCAATGGGGATGCAGTGAATGTTTACTGTAAACAGCTGAGCTTTCATTAATGAGAATGAGCAACTCTGGTTCCATTTCTCTTAACCCTATCTCCATCCAATTAACCTATCACAACAACATTTTGAAGAAAAATGCATGTTTGTTTATAAAAAAATAAAAATAAATAAATAAAATAATCTGTGGTAGAAAAAAGAAATAAGCACATGTAGTTAGTATTATTGCGGACGGCCCATGCTGGAATAACAGCTTTTCAGACACGTTCAGTGAAATGCCTATGAATGGCATACCTCCCCCACTGGCACTTGATTATATAATTCACTTTGAAGCTGGTGCTAGGGCATAGCCCCATGTTGGGCGAGAGAGTGCCCACTTGAAGGCACTTCTAGACCAATATCTAACCAACTGTTTTATGAGTTATTAAACCTCTGCAGCTTCTACATTGCTTTTTGGTGGTCCTCAAAAGGGAGCAAGCTAAAGATGTGTATTTATTATTATGCCGTAAACCACATTACTATCAGAGACAGACACTGCCGCCACATCCATGTAATGTTGGACCAGACTAACACCACCACTATTTTCCCTTAAGTTAGAGCTCCAGGCAGTCCACCATCTGAGTTGGATATGATAAGGTGACGAGTTGAAGCTGGCATTCCGCTCCACATTTAGGCCTTTAAAGTATCGGGTTATTCCCTTTAAGTTGTGCAACTCCTCACTGCTTTATCCTGCCAGATGGTCAAAACAAATCTCAGTCTTCTAACATTAAAGAATTACAAAGCCCCAGGTTTTTCCACATCTCTTTTATTTACATTTCATCTATTTTTGAAACAATTCACATAAACCAAATTAGAACCGTACATACATATCCAGGAATCTACCCAATATCTTTTCAAATTTGTTTATTTTTTTTATTTTGTCGATAAATCAACCTTTCCATATTAGCCAATTTCAACATCTCATCCATCCAGACATCTAATCGTAGATTCTTTCAGTATCTCTTAACACTAGCTACCCCACCAGTCTAATATTAAGAACAAGAGTAGTGCTTTTGTGATCAGATACCAAAAGGAATCCCCCACATGATCTGAACACATTCATGTGGAGGCTGAGCCTTGCAATTTAGCACCAGATGCAATTTTACTGGAGATGAGCGCTAGGCAAGGAGAGCCGGTAGCCTTTTTTTTAAAACTCTGTCATTTTAAATGATTAAGCACAACACAATCATCAATTAACATCTGAGAGTTATATCTTAAACCAATCAAATTACTCTTCCTACTAGGCAAAAGCATAAACAAATTTAATTCTTCAATGTGAAGTCATATAACAGAGAATCATCAACTATAACTAACCCATTGCAATATTATTATATATAAAAGAAGAAAAACAACAACCCAAAACAAGGACATACACAACATATATAGGCAAAACACCACAACTCAAATCGCAAATTATTTTCCTATTCATTCACTTCTTCATTAACCATATTCACACCCCAATTCATCCAAGTATTATAACGATAGATTAGCCTCAATTATACAGATCATTGAATGGCCCCCATATCTCCAAATACTCGTCCTCTCGTTTCTGTTTTTGTAGCACAAGTTTCTCATAACTACCAGTCTTTTTTTAAATGTCTAAGACAAATGTAAAGATACAATTATAGGCAAGGATCTGCTGCCCATCAATACTGCTTCCCAGTAGTGAAGACATCACCTCCTTAGGGCCAAACATACTGTAACTGCATACACTGATAGCATGAAAGCCTTGCTCCTTAAGACAGCAATATAGGCAACAAAAAAACAGGTTCAAGTAGACTGACGGGTGGACAGTGCTTGAGCAATCGACCCTCTCTCCCAGGGAAACACATCATGATTTGGGTGTAGATAACACAAGAAGATATCCTTCACTCAATGTTCCTAACAAGCATTGCCTCAGTGCCACAATTACAGAATTCTTACACATGGTCCCGGAAATCAAACCCCATGGCCTTAGGTGCATGAGGTTACGGGAAGACCCACCTTGTAGCGATCAGAAGCGGTTACTATATCATAATACCAGTTTATACGTTGCCACACCAAGGCATTGAGTGAGTGCATGACTCGGACAGGTCAGCTTGCAATTTGGGGCAGGTGAGAGGAGGAATCAAAAGTAAGGTCATCCGTTTCCACCAGAAAGAATATTGCGTTAATTCCAAGACATTATGGCAAACAGGGCTACACGTGACATTCGCTTAAGACACATGAGCCCCTAAGGCCAATGTGACTTTTCCAACATTTGGCTGTGCCTATTCAGCCTTGGCATTCATGGTCTCCAACCTACTGCCTGACAACAGTTAGATACTATACTCATTCTATTGTACACGTTAACCAAGGTTCGCCTTTTAACTCCCCTTAAAGGAACAGTGGGTTTCAGGGCACTGACCAAAGTATTCTTTTACAACAAATAGTTGACCTTCACACACTCCCAAATTGTTTGGTTTTAGATTTCTGGTCAGCATTTCGTTCCGAGCTAGGAATAAAATGTATAACGGTCTTCTGGTTACTGTCAACGGGCAAACTGAGTGGGAAAATCAAGAGTTGGAAAAACACCTGTAGTGCTTCAGTACCTATCTGGATGGTTGGCTTCAACATGTATGGTTAGCGAGCTCCGTTTTAACAAATCTTCCCATACAGCAATTGGCTGTACCCCTTTCCATACACCAATTCAGTTCCAGGACCTTTGAAAAGAAATGGACTTGGAGGATTGATGGGAGGGTGTCTCACACCCAAAAACAAGCATAGAGATCATTAGCACTTTATAAGACATGATATCAGAAAAGGCATTCCAGAAAGACATTAGGCTGAAGGGAAAACACAAGTCCCCTCAACAATATACAGTGCCCTTTTTCATAAACTAGGTTTACCCTGTTCTGGCCCGCCGAAGCATACCAAAAGCCATAACGATTTAACCCATCATTTTTGGGTCCTAATTAAAACCACTCACGCTATATCACCCTCCCACCACCTGGCATGATTGTTCAACAGAGTAAAATTCTGTCAATAAATTAGTCCCACATACACAGGGGATCCTAGCAGTGCCTTACACACTGGAAAGGTTATGGGTCAGAAGAAAACTCTTGGAACAACGTAATGATGTACACGCTGCTCACACTTTGTCAGCTTTCTATAATCACCCAAACAAGCCAGGGACGGGGGCTTCGGCCACAGGGTACTGCCAGCAACCCACATATCATTCAGGCACTCTCCAGCAGTAAGCGTCAGGAGGCTGAAAGGGGCAACCATGGTCAGTTCATTGAAGATTGAAGCCTTAACGCGCAACCAAACAAGATCAATGACCACAATGCCACCAATCAACCTCTTGCACAGAAAGGACAAGTCACCAGCGTTCCTGTACCTAAGTACGATGTGGCGAATGCCATTTTTGCTTTCCTGACCACTGCTAAATAAACCACTCCGGGAACTGAACAAACGCCCTTCGATTTCGATCATGCTCCAATGAAGAGCACCTTTTTAGAGCAGTTATGAGGAGAACTAGAAAGCTGGATTTCAGCGCAACGAAAGTGAGAGCCATACACAGGTAAAACCAGAGTGGCATTTGCTCCCTTTAGGACCTTGACCAGAACCCCAGCAGGAACTATGCTTGCTATGGTCAGCTCAAAGCTAATTTCTGCAACAGAAGCCGGTAAGAGAGCGTGTGGGTTCCAACACTGGCTAGCACAAGGAAACCACCACCAGCTAAATGGCTGAACTAGAGGGCGAGGATGATGTGGGAAGGGTTTTCATGGTCTGTGGGCACATTAAGGTTATGAACTGCAATCCCATGACTACAGCTTTGTAGTATCTGCATTTAGAGTGGACATACGGAGGATCACGGGCCTGCGGTTTGGAGGCTTCACTTGGGCAAGACAGACTGGTGAAGATTCATAGAACTTCCAGAGTAAAGTAATTATGAAATCAAAAGCAAGTTTATTACACACACATTCCCAGCCCTATTTGATCCAGGAAACCCTTGCAGGACTTAGGACCTGCACTTTGTTGAGTCAGAATTGTACATTAACCTCCACCAATAGTTGTGCTGACAAGTGACTTGTAAGCCAAATACATGGAACAGATATGATTCAGGAAAGACAGTGAAACATTGGGTTAGAGGTTAGTTTAGGACCAAGCCCCACATGTTAAGAGTACTGGAATCAGGACTAGCCAGGACACATTTAGAAGCCTAACAATACAACACACCAGGGAAAAGACAATTGATGAATAAGTGTTAGATGTAGAGTTAGGATACATGGCATATCTTGGAGGGATTAGGTGTTCCAGGCTGTTGGTAGGAGCACGCAAAGGGAGCTGTTCTCCCATCTCAGATGAGAACAAATAGGAAAACTTGTCTGAATAGTATAACTGTAGTCAATCTATACATTGTCACATACCTAAGGGTATCAGGAAGTGTGCTTGCATCCCAAATGTAATGGCTTTTGAGCCACATAAAGTTGCCATTTAACTCGCTTTTGTAGCATGTGTAGGTGACCATGCATTTTGGAGGCACAGCATCCAAAGTCCTGTTTGCAATATGGCATCCCATAAGCGCTGCACATTTCTGCATTGCAGTCTGGTGTTTTCTTATAGAGGTCAGGTCTTATTTGGGATTCAGTGGTTTTACCAGAACACCAGTATTGCTCTTCCAGTCCACCGCAACCATTATAGCAGAATAGTCTGGGATCCCAGTAGTATGACCGAATTTTGGTAGGTAGCAGCTCTCCTACTCTCCCGGAATATCCCTGTTGCGGCGAGTCGTGAGATTGAATCACTTGTCCCCAGTGGGGAACCTTTTCCTATGAGGCTATGGAGGTGAGCCTGCTACACAATACCCTCCCTAGGGGTAGAGGCAAGCGGGACCTCGCCGGGAGAGACTCCTCTCTTAGGGACAAGGACTCCCGTTTCCAAAGATGAACTCCCTAAATTATTTACTCACAATCCAGTGGTAAATCAAGACTACCAGAAGAAGAGATGCAGAACAAGTTGATATTTGTTATTGCCAGATAGAATCTGTGAAGAAACCTGAAAAACACTACTGCACTGCAGGGGTCAAGTCCTAAAAATTAAAGTGGGGGGACTTATCAACAAACGTAATGGGATGTGACGTTGTCAGAAATTAGCATATCAAGGAGAAATAATCGCATTTCATTAAATCGGCTTTGCATAGCCACCCAAATTGTCTAGGACAAATGGCATTTGCCTTTCATAAAATCAAAAAACACAAAACCAAGAAAGGATATTTTCTTCTAATAGCGTTTTTGAAAACATTAAAAGGTGTGCATGTTTTAGACTCCAAGAACCAATACAAATGTTTTCCCTGGAACTTGCAGTACCGAAATGGAACATTTCACATTTAGTTTTGTTGTTTTTCATCAGGATATTTAGTGCAGTGGTGAAGTGTCTGGCCTGCAAACCTGAAGACTACTGTTCCATCCCGATGTCGGCTTTAATTCATGAATTCAAAGAGGACATTCACTGTTTATCATTTTATCTGGGGGCGGGGAGGACTGAGTCCACCCTCTGAAAAAAGTGGGTGGACTACGTCCACACGCGTGTACCCTCAACTTGAGCCCTGCTCCACTGGTACTGGGCCAAAGAAAACCAATGGAGCAATACCAACTGCCAATACGACACAGAAGAAGTCCACCTGCTGCAGGCCCGGGCCCACTTTTGCCCTGCAAGGCCACAGGTAAACTCTGCCAGGCCTCACGTGGCCATCCCTCCCATCCCTCCCATCCCTCCCCTCCCTCCCTCCCTCCCCCACCCCACCCCACCCCCCTGCCTTTAGTTTTTTTTTTTAAAAAAAAAGGCAAAGAAAAACACACCAGGCAGGTTCCGGGCAGGGGGTGCAGCCATCACTGCTCCCTATTATACTGAACAACCCAATCCTATACTTTCTTATGCTATCTTGCTCTCTACTAGCTGGTTGTGTGGTGCGCCCACCCCCAATGTTTTTATAGTAATCTTAACTCGCACTTAGCCTGACTATGTATAGATTGCCAATTTAAACTGATTGTGTTTAGTTAGCCATATCTCGCATTTAGACTGAGTGTGTTTAGTTAGCCATATCTCACATTTAGCCTGATTGTATCCAGTTAGCCATATCTACATATCTAGCATTTTGCCTAACTGTGTTTAGTTAACGATATCTCACATTTAGACTGAGTGCATTTAGTTAGTCATATCTCACATTTAGCCTGATTGTATCCAGTTAGCCATATCTACATATCAAGCATTTTGCCTAATTGTGTTTAGTTAACCATATCTCGCATTTAGACTGATTGTGTCAAGCTAGCCATATCTCGCATTTATAGACTGTGTTTAGTTAGTCATACCTCACATTTAGCCTAATTGTGTCCAGTTAGCCATATCTCGCGTTTAGACAGACTGGGCCTCATTACAAGTTTGCCGATCTGGAAACAACGGTACCGGTAAGCTTGCCGGTACTGTTGTTTCCAGACCGTCAAACTACGAGTTCTGCAAGCGGGCGCCTTTCTGCCCGTCAGGTCTAACCTGGCGGGCGGAAAGGCACTCACTCGCAGACCTTGGCAGATGCACCGGCACTGTTGCACACAGTGCCGGTGCATCAGTCCTACCCATTCCCATTGAGTCCAAGGATTTTCAACAACAATCCGTACTAACAAACCCACACCTCTGCATACACCTCTCAAACTCCGGACTTAACACAACCAGACCTCCACAACACCACAGTCTGCACAACAACAAAACTCCACAACAAAACAAACCACACAATCTCACACAACAGCACGTGGTAGCCAACTTCCAAAATTCACATTTAGGCTCCCAACTGAAACTGCCAATAGCACATCACAGCTATCTTGCTCTTTTCCTGCTCAACCCTACTAACCATCCACCCTACCACCTTGCATTACAGATCTGCCTGAACACCTGGAGACCACGAAAGTGGCATTGATGCGCGGTATAAAAACCTTTTACATTAACATGTTGCACAAGGGAATCACCAAGACTGCATCATAAATCGAGCAGGAGTAGTCCTGGGAGAGAGAGAGAGAAGCCCAAGAGTTGGAAATCAGTGTGGTGAGAGTAAGCAGAGACAGGCACGCGCAGTCCTAAAGTCGGGAACAAAATTGGCCTCCTACCTGAACCTGGAGGAAAAGTGAAGCAAGTGAAGTTAAAAGACAGAGTCTATCCCAGGCAAGTTAACTCGAAGTGGTGCCATGACCGAGAGTTGGTGAACGGAGAAGTCCGATAACGATGCAGAGACCACTTACCAAATTGCACCGCAAGGCGTACATGTTGAAGGAGAGAAGGAAGCGGAACGCGAGAAGCCAACCGGAGCCAAGGAGAAGGAGATCTCCTTGTAGTGGGGCAGTTATTGACTAGATAGCGTGTCCAAGCTCTGCCCCCCCTACCTTCCTCAGAAGAAACTAAATGATAAGATAAGAAAGGACACATCTGAAACTGAACTTTAAATTCTCCTGGAAATGCAGCTGGCAAAAAGAACAGTTATTTTGCGCTACACAAGTAGGGAAGGGATAAGGCATTAGCTTGCACAATTAGTGTGTTTTAAAATAGAATAGATCAGGTGACAGGAAGTCGTGTAAAATAGAGCAGAAAATTGTAGGTAGATTAGATTGACGCTACCCATATGAAGGGAAATAATGTGACAGGCATGCACCAGGGATACAGTAGATAGCCAAGCAAATGATGTGTCCTGCAGAGGATAAACAAAACGTGACAAGCAGTTGCCATTCTAACTGCACAACCACAGTGGAGAATAAAAGTCCTGTACCTTTAAGAGGCCTCACAGCTAAGCATGCTATTTGAAACAAATACATTTAATTAAGGAAAAATGCTGCAGTGGCTGGACACAGATGCCTCAAAGGAATGTCAAAAGCTGAGGACACCAAGTTTACATAACGGAAAAAGATACCAGTATGTGGGCACCGCGCAGTCAACCATTAAGATATATCAGTTACGACAACACAGCAGACTATTTGAAGTCCATGGGACGAACGGAGCAGACTAGGACATTTCATAAGTAGTTGACAGATATTTGTCTCAGCGATCGGCTAGGCGTGACAGAGACGTAAGTGCAGCTAAAAAGACAAAATAATTGCTGTGACGAAATGTTAACATGGTGTAAATAGCATGACTAACAACAATCATTATTTATAACGTGTCAACAACAGAATGACTCGTTTACTGTTGCAAGACAGGGGAGGGCCGAACAATTGGAATTTGAGGATGGACGAAGTCCTTCAAACTCAGAGACATCATAGCAGAGATAACGTGAGCTGTTTTATTGAAGAGCAAAGGCGATGGGTTCCAAGATGGCCGTGTAAAGGGAAGGTCGCGGTTCCCTGCGCTCCCGTCCGACCTGCGATAGCCTGCTCGCCAGTATTGAAAGCAGCCCTCCCCGGCATCTAGTTTTGGCAGCGGGGGGTCCTTGGTGCGGGAGATAGCAGTGCGCACGGTGTGCAGCTCTGCGGGTGATGTGCCCGGCGGAGCTGGGGAGACGGCGGTCGGGTGGCCCTGGCCTGGCGCCGCTTCTGCCGTGAGAAGGGAAGAGACCCTGCGGCGCCTGAAGCATTCCTGGGAGGCTCCGGCCGGGGGCTCGCAGCGCTGCGGTCGCCTCGCACACTGGCCCCCCACAGGAAAGAGGGTAGATCGCTCCCGCTCGCCGGACGCTAGTGGGGGGAGCGAGCGACCCTCGGAGCAGCCTGGAGGAGCTCCGGCAGCGGGCATTCTGGACTGCAGTAGTCCCTTTTGGGGCACGAAGAGGAGGAGGCACGCCAGCCTTGATCTGTCGCGGGGCAGCTGAAGAAGAAGGACGCCCTCCAGGACTGAAGGTGGGAGCGGCTCCTGGGACCTGGGGTGTGCGGCGCTGCCGCTGGTGAGGTGGGTGGAGCGGCGCACCCGGTGTGGTACTGGGCTCGGATTATTGGAGGCCACAGCCCTCGTGACCGAGGAGGACTGCCGGATCATCGCCGGAGAGGGGGCCCCCCCTTTGGTCATTGGACACGCGCTGGAGAGCAGTGGTCCCATTGGGACTGGAGAGGAGAAGGGGTGCCTGCCTTGATTTCCTGCGGGGTAGCTGGAGAAGGGGGCACCCTCCTGGACTGAAGGGGTGAGGAGGCCCCGGGAGAGTGTGGGGGCCCAGGGAGCTTGGGCTTGCGCACTTGGAGATCCCATCCGGGGGTGGGGGGCCTTGACCGGTGAGGCCCCTGGGACCCGGAGTGTGAGGCGCTACAGCTGGTGAGGTGTGTGGAGCAGCGCGCCCGACGCGGTGACCGGGCCTGTACTGTTGGAGGCCGCCGCCCCTGGGTCTGAGGAGGATTGCCTGATAACTGCCGGGGAGGGGCCCCCCCACTGGACATTGCAACAAGATTTGGAGCAGCGTCACAGCCCGGACCTCAGCGCTTGGCTGATGTCGTGTCAGCCTGGGGGGGATCCTGATTGGGGACACTGGAGGGTGAAGGGGGTCCCAGAACCGCCCAGGGAGTGAGGCCCGACTGAAGCAGGTTGAGAGATTCGCTGTCTGGCCCTGGGAAGGTTGGGATCTCCCTGCATACTATCCGCCCTTCGATCAGTGTTTCCGTCTTGGCGGCGCCGTCTCGCCAATAATCTAGCCCCCAGTCTTCTGGTGGGGGGGGGGGCCCTCTGTCAAGAAATGTCTAGGAGCAAAGCAAAGGACTGCCCATCTCAGGGGAAGACCCCCAAAAAGGTCACAGATGGCACTCTCCCAAAACTTGGGACTAGGGAGTCTGTGATGGCTGGAGCACAAGAGTTGACTCAGGTCCAGGGCGACATCCCCCTAGCGACACCCCGAGAAATCCAAGATAAGCCGATAACCCAAGCGATGTTGACACAGTTCATGGGAGAACTGGTGGAGAAGATCACGGCGGCGGGACAACAACAAATGGACAAGTTGCGTGAAGATTTGGCTGAAGACCTAAAGGAAATCAAGAGGGATGTAAATAAGGTTGAAGAGAGAGTGGACATTAATGAGCGAGCCATCCAGGAGCTCATGGAGGATGCAAGAAAAGTTGACAATTTGCTGGAGACTTTGGCGGCAGCCACGCAAAATTTAGAACTACAAGCGGAAGATCTGGAGAACAGATCGAGAAAGGCCAACATTAGAATCAAATCGCTGCCGGAAGATGTCCAGAATCAGGAGCTGGCCCCGGTGTTAAAAGAAATATTTGTGGACATGCTAGACGCGGGCACGGACCTAGATATGCAGTTTGACAGAGTCCACAGGGTGGGACCCCGTCGGCTTGAGCCAAGATCCAGATCGCGCGATGTGCTGGTGGCTTTCCACAAGTATGCGGTCAAAGAGCGGATTATGGAAAAGGCGAGAAGGCCTGCCCCAGTTACATATAATGGCCATGAGATCTCCCTTTACCAAGATTTGGCAAAGATTACACTAATTAAACGGAGACAGATGGGCCCGGTTTTGTCATTTCTTAGATCGCAACAAATTTGGTATAGGTGGGCCCATCCCTTCGGATTATCATTCACCTGGCAAGGGGCCCATCATAAGATCACGACGTGCGAGCAGGGGATGGCCCTGCTGGGATTGGAGGAACAGGCCTCCCCCCCACCGAAGGAAATGGAAGCTCAGCCGGCGCGCGCGCGCCGCAAACCATGGGAATGGTCCACTACCAAGCATAGGAAAGGAAGGAAGAGAGCTATGGACTTGGTATCTAAGGAATTGGACAATGGTGAAGTCCGGGAACCCGCGTCTGGTCGGGGGAGTCCTAACGCCGCCCCATAAGATCTTCAATGGTGAGGAAGTGTCCCGAACTGGAGCCCGGGGAGGGCGCTAGCGAAGTTTGTTCAGATGTTGTTGTCGGGCAGTTTTCTTTTTTCTTAGTGTTGTAAGGTGGTTCAGGTCTGGGGGTTGGGGACTGGGAGGTCTTGGGATGGGAATGGGTTTTCCCGCGTGGGGAGTTTCTGGGTTTGGTATTGAGATCGGCTCTCGTGGTGGACTCGCGAGGTGGGCCGAGGGCCAGTCGATCTCGCCTAGAAGGGGCGGGGAATGGTTTCAAGGTTCAGGTTGGCACAGCTCAAACAGCGAAGTATGGGGAAAGGGCTCCTTGCATATGATAAACGGGGATGAGCTCAGTAGCCCCAATATGTCTGGTGAAACTTCACTGGAAAATGACCCATGGGAAGCCCAGAGGCGTTAAAGTTTCTTTCCCTAAATGTGAACGGCCTCAACTCCCAGGTGAAGAGGAGGAAGGTGGAGAGGTTTCTTAGGAGGGAACAGCCCGTGCTGGTGGCACTGCAGGAGACCCATGTACACACTAAAGATGTCCATAGAATTCGATTTTGGGGTAATTTCCAAGTGGTTCAGGCTACCCAGGCAAGCAAAAAGGGAGGCGTCTTGATAGCTTTGCGGGACGGGTCGGGTCTGACTATTGGGGATTGGCAGAAGGACCAACAGGGAAGGTATCTGGCGGTGCAAATGGAGGGTAGAGGAGAATCTTTCACAATAGCGATTATTTATGCTCCAAATCGGGCACAAGACGCCTTTATACAAAATTCTCTCACTCGCCTTGGGAAATTTGCACGGGCAAACATCCTCTTGATGGGGGACTTCAATATTGCCTGGAACCCTTCCATCGACAGGAGTTCACCCACATGGGAGACTCAGGGGGGACTGTCAGGAGACCTAGTGAAGAAAATTCGAGACTTAGCCTTGGTGGACACATGGCGGGAGCTCTATGGACAGGCTGATGGCTACACCTTCTATTCGCATGCCCACAGGTCTCACTCGAGAATCGACTATATCTGGATCTCGAAACCACTAATGGGAAGGGCAATAACATTGGAGGTGGGAGCGATCACCCTTGGCGATCATGTGCCGCTAACTCTGCTTCTAGCTAAGCCCAGGGTCCCCCAGGTATCTGGAAATGGAGATACCCGTCTCATTGTTTAGGGACCCGCTCTTGGTCAGGGAAATGGGGCAGGAAATACTGCATTATATGGATTATAACACATGGGAGGATACGACCCCCCATATTTGGTGGTAGGATAATTTCAGTCAAGGCTAGAATGGAACGGGAACTAGGGTTGGAGGAGCAACAGTTGGAAGCTAGACTTAAGGAGGTCATGGTCCGGATGGGCCCTAGGATGTCGGCAGCTGTCAAAAAGGAATACAGGGCAGTGAGAGGCCAATTCAACCTCATACAAACGAGGGCTAGCCGAGCGCAATCTCCTTAGGCTACAACAAAGGTTTTACATCAAGGGCAATAAAGCTGACCGATTGCTGGCCAGAAGATTGCGAATGGAGGCAGGTGACAAAACTATATTATAAGTAAAAGGGGGAGGGAGGGGTCATGCTCACATCGAGCTCAGGTATTGAGGGGGAATTCACGAAATAGTATGCGGCCCTTTATAGTTCGTTACCCAGATGAAGCTGATCAGGAAGCATATTTACAGGAGGTTAGCGTTCGGTGCGTTTCGCAGGAAGATAGGGATGCGTTGGATGTCGAGATATCCGTTGACGAAGTGCGGAAAGTTATTAACAATCTTCCGACTGGTAAAGCCTCAGGCCCGGATGGGTTGGTCGCTGAATTTTATAAAACCCATAAAGAAGTGTTGATTCCCATCCTAACCAAATTATTTAATTACATAGGGTCCTCGGGGCTCCTTCCCGACTCCATGAACAAAGCCAAAGTTATCCTGATACATAAACATGGTAAGGATCCGACGGATTGCGCATCCTACCGCCCAATTGCATTAATAAACGTAGACGCTAAGATATATGCTAAAGTATTGGCTAATCGTCTTGAGAGTATCTTACCTAAACTTATCCATAGAGACCAATCAGGATTCATAAAAGGCCGACAAACCTCAGATAACGTCAGGAGACTGGCTCACCTGATCGAAAAAGCCCAGAAAAAGGATATACCGGCCCTTCTTCTGGCAATTGATGCTGAGAAGGCTTTCGATCGGGTCGAGTGGGGGTTTCTGTTTGCGGTCTTAGGCAAAATGGGGTTTGGCCCGGGCTTTATTTCACGGGTACGGGCATACTATCAAAACCCAGTTATACGGTTGGCCATAAATGGCCAGGTTTCCACCCCAATACGGGTGGGAAGAGGCACTAAGCAAGGTTGCCCAATGTCACTGCTTCTTTATGCTCTCCACTTGGAGCCGTTCTTGGGGGTGGTGCGAGTGGCTGAGGATATCAAGGGAATCCCGTTTGGGGACAAGATTCATAAAATCGCAGCTTCGCAGACGACATGATCCTGGTATTGACCCATCCGATCACTTCACTACGAGCAGTGGCCAGAGAATTGATTAAATTTGGCCAAGTTGCTGGCCTGAAAATAAATCCCCACAAATCGGAGGCCCTTCCCCTCACTTTGCCACCCGCTGACTTTCGAGACCTAAGGAAGGCCTACGATTACAGATGGGTCGATACCTCGTTGAGATATCTGGGGGTCAACCTGACCAAGTCGGTGGAGCAACTATATGTAGCAAACTACCCTCCGCTCCTTCAGAAAGTCAAGTCGAAGCTGGTGGATTGGGGTCCCCTGGAGATCTCGTGGTTGGGTAGGATTAACACGCTGAAGATGGCAATCCTGCCGCTGCTCCTCTACCACTTTTCAGTTTTGCCGGTCGGTGTCCCGCCGTCCTTTTTCAGGGCCTTGCAAAGAATAGTCACCAGGTTCATATGGAACCGAAAGCGCCTGAGGGTGGCGGCTTCCATTATGAAAGCCTTGCCGGATCCAGGGGGAGTGGGGCAGCCGGACTTTCGAGTGTATTATCTAGCGGCAAAGATTAGGGTGATTAGGGACTGGCAAAGAAATGACAGGGACAAGGTGTGGAGACAGATGGATAGAGCGGTAATAGGGAAGGACCCGGAAGGGGTGCTGTGGATACCGAAGTGTGATAGGCCAGTTAGAATGTACTGTAGTGTAATAACAGGGACTACAGGGGATGCCTGGGACCAAGCAATTGAGAGGGCTCAAATCACCTCTTTCCCCTCACCATTCTCGCCCATGCACGGTAACCCACAATTCTCTCCGGCGGCAGCAAACGAGCCGGACTTTGATCCTTGGTTTCAGGGGGGCTGTAGGATGCTACGGGATAAGGTAGCGGGGGGAGAGGTGAAAGACTTCGAAAACTGCAAGAAGGACTTTGGGGTGGGGGAGAAACAGAGGTTTTCCTATCTCCAGATTAGACATTGGATCTCCCATCCTTTAGTAAGACAGGCGGGGTCTCGATCCCTTACCCAGTTCGAGAAGTACCTCGATACGGATACGGGCGATAGAGGGGTGGTCTTGTCCATTTATAAACTCATAAAACGGGAGGAAATTGTACACTTGAGCTTATATGAGCAAATGGGCGCAGGATCTAAACAAGGGCATAGAAGAACAGCAATGGATTAAACTGTGGTCCCAAATCCCGAGACTAATAAGATCTCTCCAAATTCGTGAGATTTGGCTGAAGCTGGTACTGAGATGGCACTAACCCCTCTCAGGTTAAATAAAATATACCCCAAGATCTCGGTTTATTGTTGGAGGGAATGTGGCACAGTGGGCTTTTGGGCACACATTTGGTGGTAATGCCCAAAAATTGGTCCCTTCTGGTCTTTAGTTCAGCGGGCAATCGCCCAGGTGGTGGAGATCCCACAGGGAGGTAGCAGGGTGCGGGACTTGCTAGGCCTTAATATTGTGCTCACAATGCTGCCAACCAGAGCGGACCGCAAATTGTACACGATAATGTCAGCAGCATTAGTTTTGGCCAGGAAGTGGAAGTCAAAGGACCCTCCACAGGAACACGAGTGGGTAGCGAAGCTGTGGGCTCTGGTGGCAATGGAATGGCTTACCTACTCGATCCAGGGGTCTCACAGGCGATTTAATTCAGACTGGGCCAACCTGTTGACGTTTTTAAAGGCCGGACCAGTCAAGCTTGGTGCCCCAAGGCCATGAAACTATTGGGCATTGTACAACCTCAAGATGAACTGGACTTGTGATGGCTTACATTCTGTTCTCTTCGAGATCACTTCACCTGGGATGTGGGGCTACTGGGCTGTATTCATGAGAACAATGTACCTGATTTATCTCTTTAACCTGCTCTGTTGCCAAACCTGTACATTTTCGGGGGGGAAGGGAAGAGGGAGATACAGAGGGACAAGAGGGATTGCTGTTTTTGGTTCATTCAAATGCTAATAAAAATGTATTGCAAAAAAAAAAAAAAAAAAAAAAAAAACGAACAAAGGCGATATGCTTGTCCTCTCCTCCCATCTACATACAGGTGTCGTCATGCCGTCAGTTCACGGAGAGACCGCATGTTAACCGAAAAGCATATGTCCTTTTCAACCCAGAAGTAATTTAGACCTTACCAAGAATATTCAAGCATGATGAGGTTGTTCATTTTTATGGGATGTTTTATGGGTGGGACCTTAGAGAGTTACCTAATCAGTATGGTGGGACATATAGATATCCTATGTAGCTTAGCAATTAGGATCAATGAGCAGTAGTGATAGGCTTTCATAGCTCAGTGATTATGACGACATCAGATGCAGTAGGTGTAACGGATTAAGTGGATGGAAGAGACGAAGCAGACGGAACGGATGAAGTGGACGGATCGGATGAAGTGGACGGATCGGATGAAGTGGACGGATCAAATGGAGCGGATGGATCAAATGGAATGGCTAGATCGGATGGAGTGGATGGATCAAATGGAACGCAAAGAGCGGATAGAACACATGGAGTGGAAGGAACGGATAGAGTGCATGGAACGGATGGATTAGACGGATCAAATGAAGCGGACGGATCAGATGGAATGGCTAGATCAGACGGAACGCAAAGAGTGTATGGAATGGATACAGTGTACGGAACGGATAGTGTATGGAACGAACAGAGTGGCTGGAAGGGAGAGTGTCAGTGGAACAGATGAACTGCATGGATCTGATGGAGTGCTTGGACCTTGGAGGCACCAGGCCCAGACACACAGTATGGGGGAAACCATCTGACATACACAGTAGCAGGGATCACCCTATTGGATCGTGAGCACATGGTCGAATCATGGCCTGGGGACACCCAGCCCATTGCGCACACAACCAGAGTTGCCCAGCAGCGGCTCTGGGACACGAGCGCAGAATTACCCGGCAGGGGCTCTGCTAAGACAGTGGGTGACATCAGGGACAGTGTTGCCCAGCAGGGACACTGTCTTGGTATAGGGCCCTGCAGGGTAGGCCCTCGGCCTGCTACGCAGTGCCAGCATTGCGCTGTAGGAAGGACGACACAGCAGGCAGGAGTCCATTAGTATCGACTGATGAGCCGGAAATGGCTTGTCCCTTTTATTGCGTGAGTCAAATGGTCACATCATGCGACATTAGCACGAGCCCTGGGAGGGACTCATTATCCTAAAAACGGTGGCACACCACACAGAGTACCGATTTATGTAGAGGGTTACAACGAGACAAGTCGTCAACACTGGGACTTGAGCATCCGCCAACTTGCATGAGTAGACAGACCTGCCCGAACTGTGCTCTTTCAGAGGTAAGTGCTGAGGTTAAGGCCCCCTCAGCTCCTCTCTGCGATCCCTACAAAGAGCATTTGAGTGGGGGCAAACAACAAATCAAATCCCACTATTCTTCCCCTGGTCCGTCCAAACTGTGGCTGTGAGAAGGCACAGGAAAGGATTTGGGCAACTGGGAGACAGGGAACAAGACCTCTTGGCAACACCTTCAACGGGAGTGAATGATTGACATAGTGTGGAAAGATTATACAATGCATCTGTGTTTCACCGAATTTACACGCTCTTCCCTGTTCAAGCAGTGGCGTACTCCATTACAATATAAGAAAATCACCATGAAATGAAATTCCAGGCTCCTCCATACGATCTAAGCATGCAAAAATAGCTCATTACACAAGGTGGTCCCGAAACCCACAGCAGGACAGGCCCCCGTAAATACAGATGGAAACAGAAACATGGAGATCAGATATTGCAAGCAATAGCAGCCCTGTGCTCTTTGCTTCAGTTCCTGACGTACCTACAAGGACAAATGCGCGGGAAACAGAAGGCAGAAAATGAGCAGGGTAGAGCACGCCAAGGTAAAATACAGATTATTGGGCTTCCGGAGAACATGGAGGACCATGACCCCACATAGCATGTTGAAAATGTACTCCTCCAAGAAATAGGCCCAGGCCAACTCCCACAAGGATTTACAGTAGAAAGGGCGCATAAAGATCTGTCCAGAAAACTTCACCTAGGGGTCTCTCCTTGCCCCAGAATTTAATTGCGAAGATCCTAAACTTTAGGCACAAAGAAACTATTTTGAATTACTCGAGACACGGAGGAAAGACTTACAGCAGCGGGGAAGCTCTAGCTGTTTATCCTGTCTATATGACACTGGTCCAGAGGCAAAGACGCTCATTTGAACCTTCAAGCTGCTTCAATTGCAGATGAAATATATGCTGATGTACCCTAACAAGTTAAAAATAATATACAAGGGGCGGTCACATTTCTTTAAGACCCCTGAGGACACCCAGGATTGGCTGGACAGTAATAACATTAACCTCCCTCCTGCACCCTCCACATCAGAGCAGAACCCGCAAAAAGAGAGGCCTCTAACTGATCAACAACAAAAACCTGTCGGAAGGAGTGAAGTGGAAGCCCATAGAGAGACTATAGATGTACCTACCAAACATGTCCCATCCCTAAGGCCGGCTGGCTGTCACAAGACAAGTCATATAGAAAACAACGAACGTTAATGGCCAGACTGAGGTGTTGCAAGGAAAGAGGAAAGGAACCTAAAAAGGCTGAGAGACAGGATTGGAGAGGGAGGAGCCTCAGGGAGGAAGAGGTGTTACAAATAAAAAAGGTATGAGAAAGACCTGTCTTGACGAGATTCTTCCAATGTGTTGGGGGTTAACAACTGGCGACGAGGATAAACATGAAACAGAACGATTATCCTGCTGCCGTGCAGCGCAGCCATCCTTCTGGGAGCAATACTGCAGTCCTGCCCGCCGCTCTACAGGCGTCCTTCTAGGCCCCCCCAGCATCCGTGTGACTGTAGAGTGTTATTTGCAGAGGAGCTGTAGCCCGCTTGCCCGATCCTGTCATGCCTGGCTAGGTCAAGGGTACCCTCCCGAGACCCCCTCCTCACCTCCTTTTTTGGATGAGCTGTTCATGGTCTCTGAAGATTTCTTGTGTCAGGTCTTCCTGGTTTCTTTGGTCTTCTTGACCTTCTTATCCTTCTTGTTGTGTAAGTAGGGTCTGGCTCCCCGGAGGCCACCTTGGCAGGATTAGAAGTCCTGGCAAAATGAACCCCATTGAGCCAGCCCCAAGGCAGGGAAAAAGCTTGCTGGCACTAAAAAACCCTGCTTGAAGATTCTTCTTTGGATGATGTACAAATCCGTAGAAAAGTAGACTAAGTTAGGCAATTTAGTGTAAAACACTGTTAGTGAGCTGCCTCCTTTAGCCTGATGAAAATCGCCTTGGGAATCTTGAGCTGGATTACAATGTTCGAGAGTTTCTGGAAGATTAGGAGGCCATCGAAACACAGCAAACTTCCCAAGAAGCAGTCATAGTATGTATGACGCCCAGAGCGTAACTCCGACAGCGGCGGCAAAAGGTAAACGCACTACTAGAAATGCAAAGACAGACAGACACAGCCGTCGAAGAAAAGGATAAACAGATGGAACCCCAGAGCTGCGTAAGGGTTGTGCAGATGCACAGAAAAGGATAGTCAGAATTACCTAGAAATGCACAGTGGCGGAATCGAAAACAAAGTAAAAGACGGCAAACGCCGGGGAAAAGAGAAGAAGGATACAGGTAGGAAGAGCTACTGTACTCGCCTGTGTACAAACGTCGGATGAAATATAGAGACAAGGGGTCCAAGAGTAGAAAGTAGAGCAAAACAAGGAGGGAATTTCAGCTAAAAGCGTCACAAGAAGTGAAAGTAACTCAACAAGAGTTGGGGAGGACTGCAGAATGCAGCAGCGGGTAACCAGGAGAGATACAATGCACTGAGCGTACGGCGCAGTGAATTGTTATAGTGACATTGGGCGGCCATCTTTAATGAGGACCAGACTGTTACTGCAATTCTGGTTCTCGGGAGTACAATGTATTAAACGTACTGTTCTATACTGATGTTTCCATCTTTGCCAGAGGCGCCACGGCTGCAGCATGACAGTTCTCTATGTCCTCTCCATCAAGATAAGCCGGCGTCATACACTGGAAGAAGTGTGCAGCACACAGCCTGCCCACGGCGAGCCATGGTCCACCTTGTGAAGTTCGCAAGCATAGCGGACAGCATCAGTGAGGCTGTCCAGGCCTCGGGGAGGACCCATTCACGCGCGCCCGCCAGGCCCCATAGCACATGGAGGGACAGGCATCAGTGGCGGCGCACCCCAGAGTGAAAAAGAAAATAAAGACTATAAACAGCTTCCTTTTTCCTCTCCTCCATCTACATGACCACCCCTCCAAACAAGCTGCCAGCCAAGCAGACCACGTCTAGCAACTCTCAAACACCCCGCCCCAATGCAACAAGTTAGAAATTGCACCACACTATCATTCAAGTTCACACAAGGCTCTGAACTGAGATGAGCCAAGGACAATACAGGCAAGGGAAAGGGCACCCAGAGGCCCGACACCACCGCAGTGGACCCAAAGGCCTGACACCACCTCAGTGACCCTGGAACAAACCGGCAGCATGGTAGGGGTTCACAGCCCACGCCATCACTGGGTGCGTACAGCCAAGCACGAGGCAGAGTAATATCACAGGACCTGCAAACGGTCATCATGTTTGACCCAGCAGGGGAACAGGGTGCAGCGCGCCAGTCCACCAGCCACATTGCATTTCTGAGGTAGCCCAGCCCATTCAGCCTCCAACCACAGTCAGACAGAGGACCCAGATGGACAGCAAGGGTTGTGGACTTCACTGGTTTAATCAAGGCAGCAGGGGAGGAAAAGTGGCCGGTGTTGAAGTACATCTTCAAAAATTTGGCAGAGACGGACATCAACAGCATCATAAATATCATCCCAGTGGAAGATAGAGCCACATACTACGCCCTGGTGGTGGCCCTAGACAAGAAACTTGTGATACAGCCAAATAGAGAATATGAACACTACGTGTTCAAGCAATGTCAACAGGCATCCCATGACACAATGGAGGAGCTCATCACACAACTCGACCAAAAGCTGGTCCACTGCCAAGTCTGCTTTTTCAGATGACGAGGCTATCCGGCTCTGTGTCACTGAAGGATGCACGTCGTCAGTGCTATGGAAACAGCTCCTGAAGAACCCCCGGACTACCGAAGCAATTGAGATGGCATGGGTACATGAGAGAGTAGAGGTGCAAGCATCCGCCAAAGAGACACCAAAAAACAGAAAGCAGAGAGAGGACGCAGTAGCAGCTCTCACCACCATTAAGGACTCAGGAAGGGGCACACCAGACCACCAAACGCCACCGAGAGGAATGCAGAGGGAAGGATACCCACAGATGAGCTCAGGGCCACGCACGCAGATGTTGCGCTACCTATGTAGCCAGATTTTACCTCACGCAGGGCCCTGTCCAGCCATGACTCAAAGGTGCTCCAGATGCAGCAGGGAAGGCCATTTCCAAGCAGTTTGCAGGGAGAGGAGACAGCTCCCCCCAACCCGTCAGCCCCAGGCGACATCGAAAAACTGGAGACAACCGTACAGACCAGGTTTGCCAACCACACAGTGTAGACACCCGCCATTCTACCCACAACACCCAAGGAGAATGGTGAGAGCAGTGGAACATGTTATGGAATAAAGACACACACCTACGAACGTCCAGCCAACACAGCCTGAATTCTACACCAATTTCTGCGGATATCTGTATGATCCATAAGCAAACTGGGACGAGTTCTCGTACGGACAGGACACAGAGTTTCCTGACAAATTTGTCAACCTCATACAGGGAGAACAAGGAAACAGTGAAGCACCAAAAGTGCTTGTGATGATGGCCGATGTCACACACAACTTCTTCATAGATACAGGGGCCACCATCAACATCATGGGTGAACAAGAATTCCTCCCATCAGGACATATGCAAGACCCGACACCGTGGAAGTTGAGAATCTTCCAATGGGGGACCAGCGTAACACTCCCGTCGTTGGGACATTTTAATTTAAGGGAAACACAAAATGGACACGGTCATTCATGTGCTTAGAAGCCCAGTTCAGGGAAAATGCTTTTTCAGTTACCGCACAGCAAAGGTACTCGGCTTGATAGACATCAAATTTCAGGACAACAACATAGTGGTTTGCAGTGGGAATCAGTACGGCTACCAGTCCATATGCCACCTGCAGGGTTCACAAGTCACCAAGGAGATGATTAAGGTAGCGTTTCCTGAACTTTTCAAGGGCCTGGGAAAACTAAAGGACACAGTCATCCGCCTATACATCAATGAGCTAGTCAAGCCGGTCCCGCAACACCCAAGGAGAGTGGGGTTCCACCTGCAGGAAGCCATGTCATGGGAAATGAAACAACTATTGGACAATGGCATTATAGAACATGCTATGGGGCCCACACCATGGATTTCACCCCTCGTCGTGGTGCCCAAAGAAGGGAACAGACTTCAGCTCTGCGTCGACATGAGTGGCAAACACTGCATATTTCAATCCACAATGACGCATAGAACTGGTGGTCAATGCCAGTCCGATTGGCCTAGGAGCCATTCTGGCACAACACAAGAAACCAGACGCCCCCCGCAAGCTACGTGGTGGCATATACGAGCAGGTCCCTGTCTCCAGAGGGCACGTATTCACAGGTGGAGAAGAAGAGCCTGGCTGCAGTGTGGGCCTGCAAATACTGCCACCACTTTGTAATAGGGAAGAGGTTTACCCTTCCGATGAACCACCAAGCCCTCCTCTTATTTTTTGATAACCCAAGGACCAGGAGGCCACCCAGGATAAAAAGATGGGGCATTCGCCTCAAAGAATGATTACATCATGCACAGGGCAGGGGTGACAGCAACCCAGCTGACTAAATCTCGAGGCATTCGACAACAGACAATCTGCCACCAAGGTAAGGGGATGTGGAATATTTGTGCTAGGTCACAGAACAGGCCCTGTCGCTTGCCATCCCCACTGAAGACCTGGCCAGAGCGGCGCAGGCCGACCCGTCCACCAGATGGGCCAGAGAACTTACTACTTCAAACAAGTGGAGAGACAACAAAAGACTTTGCATCGTCGTGAAAGATTACACAGGCAGGAGTTGGAACGCATGGCGAAGGTCAGCACGGAATTCGCAGTGTGGAAACAGGGGGAATACTACTCAAAGGATGCTGCATCATCATCCAGTCATCCCATCATTCCTCCGAAGGGGGGTAGTGAAGTTGGCGCACGAAGATCACTGCGGGGTAGAGGCAACCAAAAAACTACCGTGACAGTCGGCGTCATTCCCACTCATGGATAAATGGTAGAGGACATAGTAAGAAGCTGCCTACCCTGTCAGTGTGCAATGAGAAATGACCCACCACTCTCCATGCAACCAATGAGCATACTCGAGAAGGTGTGGCACAGTGTTGCAATGGATTTCTACGGGCCACTTGAGTCGGGGGGACTACCTGTTGGCAATAGAGGAGTTCTCCAGATTCCCCATCCCCAAGCATGCATCATCCACATCATTCACCCAGGTCGTTCGGAGTCAAAGACGAAGTATTCAGCGAGTGGGGAATTCCCACCACAGACAAGACGGACAATGGGCCGCCATTCAATGGCCAAGACTTCTACAGATTTGCAAAACATTTGGGGTTTACCCACCAGAGGGTAACACCACTATGACCAAAAGCCAAAAGGAATGGCAGAGCGGTTCAGGTCATCGATCAAAAGGACCATCCGGAAGGTGACCATTGAGGGCATGTCTACACAGCAGGACCTATGCCGAATGTTACGCCATTACAGAAACACACCACATTCGGTGACAGGAGTGCCACCCGGAGACCTAATGAGAGCATACCAGGCCAAGACACGCTTAGCACAAGGGACCCAAAGACCCCCAAGACAACCCAAAGATTGAGACCTGCTAGAGGACAAAATGAGAGATAGAGACGCTAAGGCAAAAGAGGAGACTATGGAAAGAACGGACCGAATCTGGAAAGTGCGGATAAAGGAGTTTGAGGAAGGAGAAGAGGTTCTCGCCAAGCAACGGATACAGAGGAAGACAGACGCAAATTATGATAAAATGCCCCTCCGGGTGACCGGCATGAAAGGGACCATGATGACAGCCGCCAACACACAGAGGGCTGTGTGAGAAGATCATGGTGACAAGTAAAACAGACACAAATGATCACAGTTCAAGGGTGTTTATTGAATAATGGATGCTGTATGTAGGTTGGAAAAATGCCCAATCTAAAGCTAAATCTAAGATGGGAACAAGCGTCAACCATCAAACGAAAGATAAGGCAGTCCTAGTGGCGTTGTGCCAAAATAAAAGGGCCTATAGTAAGAAACCTATTGCCAAACTTTACAACTAATACGGGTGTGGGATAGTTCTCAAGAAAAGAAAGGAGTGTTCTCCAATAATTAAGTCAGGATGCGGTGGCCTGGGTCTCCCTTCCCCGTGTTTGAGACACAGGGTAAGATGCGAGTTTGGAACACAGTACAGCGTTGGGCTTCTCCCGCACGAGACTTCAGTTCCAATGGCAGTTCTCAGTACTGTCGATGGGCAAGTCTCGTTTCCATAAAAAGTCTCTTGCCTTCGGGCCCGATGTGTTCAAATAACCAAAACAAAAAAGTTCTTTTAACCAAATGTAAGTTCAATAGGGTAATAAAAGTTCACCACTGGGCCCCCCTTCTTATGGGCACTCACTCTTTGTTATTCCTTGCCACAGTTCACATGGGGTGATGGTTTCACCCTTGGATCCCCCTCATCTGGGCGCTAACCCTTTTCAACTTTTTCAGGTCACCAATGTAGGTTCGGTGACGGTTTCACCCTCGGGTCCCTCCCTACTGGGTACTGACCCTTCTCATATTTCTCTTCTATTTAACAGGATTCACTTCCCTTGAATTCTAGTTCACAATGGACGACGACTTCACCCTTGGGTCCCCTCTTCTGGGCACTGATCCTTCACTTATCGTATTCCTCAATTTATTTGTCAGGTCTTTCGATGATAGCTTCACCCCTACAGCCCCCTGGGTTGGGCTCAGACCCCTTCTTAACTGTCAGCCTTGAGCGATCACTTCACCCCTGGATCTCACTCGTTCGGGCTCAGACCCCTCTTGCCAACTTCTCATTCACTTTAAATGTTCATGTTTGGATTCACTTCCCTTTCTTTCCTTTATCCGATTGTAGATCAAACTCTTTCAATTGTACTGGGATTTGGCTCAACCTCATTTAGGACCACTTTCACCTAACTTGGCTGCCACCCTACGGCCTTCTGGTATCTTTAGTTTCATTCACTTGGGGATCGACTAGTCTTTCGAGTTAGCAACCACATGGTGGCGGTTTCCTTCTGCAGCTGGTCTCTCCTTTAACATTCTTTAACAGTTCATCAAACTTGGTTCAAAACTTGCCACTTGGCGATTCTCACTCAACAAAGCCAGATTCTTATCGATTCTCCCCTTTCCGAGGACACCCTGTGTGACAGCATTGCTGCCCGCGGATCAGGCTCAGGGCGCTCAATGCGCGGGCAGCAATGCACACTAGACACCAGGGATGACTTTGAATGCGGGGGAAGGTGGGGGCCGCTTACAGTAAGCAGCCCTCGCCCCCTCCCCGGCCCCCAAAGCATGGGGCACATGTGTACAACCTTGGGGGCAGATGGCTGATCATCTGCCCTCAGGGAAGGGGGCAAAAAAATAAAAAACAGGAAGGAAAAAAAAAAACGTGATGGGGAGGGGGTTTGGGGGCCCTAGCCACCAGGGATTTTTTCAGAAATGGTGTCCTTGGAAAGGGGAAGATTCTCCCCTTTCCAAGGACACCCGGTGTGACAGCATTGATGCCCGCTGATCGGGCGCAGGGCGCTCGATGCGCGGGCAGCAATGCACACTAGACACCAGGGATGTCTTTGAATGCGGGGGGTGGGGGCTGCTTTAAGTAATGCTTGCCCCCCCAGCCCCCAAAGCATGGGGGCACATATGTGTACAACCATGGGGCAGATGGCTGATCATCTGCCCCCAGGGAAGGGGGCAAAATAAAAAAGGAAAAGCACAAAAACAAAGGGAATTTTGGGTGGGAGTGGGGGGCCACCAGGTATATATTTTACAGAAAAGTGGGGTGGCCCTCTCCCCCTGACCCCAAGGGGAAATTGGGGCACCCCTTGTAGCCCTCCCTGGGGGCAGATATCTGCTCCTAGGAAGGGGCATCTGCCCCCAGGGAGGGCTGAATGAGACCCCCCCCTGCATTTGGTGGGGGGGGGGTGTAGAGGGTCACCCCCCATCACATTAGAAAATTACCTGGCGGTTTAGGGTGCCCCTTAGCCCGCCCTAAAGTGTAGTGTACCATTTTTCATTTTTTTCTTTGTTTATGAAACTTGCCTTGGCGTCGTGGGGCACATTGGTGTGCCAATCTGGCGCCGGGGTGCCCAAACCTTACTGCCCCACCCACTGGGGGGCCTGTCCCACCATTTTTGGGGGCCCTCTCCCCCCACCCCAAATGGAGAGGGGGTGGTGTACCTCACACAGCCGTTTGTAGGAGGCCCAGGAAGGCCTGCATGGGGTGCCCCTGCCACCCATTTGGGGTGAGGGCCCCCAAAAATGAATCTATCAGCAGAGCACTAAGCCATTGGCTGCATCATTCATGGGATATAATTGGATATGAGCTGGGTAGACTTGACCCCCGCCTCAGTCAGTGCAGTGTTAAACTATGTTAAATGTGACAGCTCCAAGCTCTCCAAGGAGGGAGATAAAACGGCTGCTTCCTGCAGCCCTACCCCCCACCCCATTTGTGCCCTGTGCCTTTGTCCACACCCAGAAATGGGCTTGGCCTTAGTGTATAAAACCCAAGCAATGAGGACCCCTGAACCCGAAAGAGAATGATCCATTCTCTGGCTTCCAATTCAAACTCAGACTCCTGAAGATAGAAACAACCAAAAAACGTATGCCAAGATGGAACGCAGGAAAAGCAAGATTTCAGAAAACACTAAATCGTGGGCTAATGAAGCAGTGCGACATCATGCTCTATAACCTGAAACAGACTCTTGCAAGCACAGGGTTGTCAGATATCTGAGGCCGAAAACGTCATTTATTCCACGTGGGAGAACTATCATTTGTCAACAGTGCTGGTTGGTGGCGAGAGGTAATCACAAGATGATAACTTAGTTGCAGGTTTGTCTCTCATCACGACCACCTTACTCCAGGACTCTCTGGCCACTTGCTTACTTGTAGCTGTGTCGGTCACAAGGGGTTGTTTTGTGCAGGCTTCTCCTGCAACATCTGTTGACACATGCCCATGCCCCCACCTAGAAGGTGTTGGAGATTATTAGTGTGCTTCTTCCCCTCTCCTAGTGATAACCCCCAGGACTACTTTTGCTGGACTTCTGGACCTTTTTCTTTTAATCCTGAATGAGTGGAGCCTTTTTACACTCATTCATTCTTGTGGGCTCTGTCTTTTTGAACTATTCTTTGTAATCTACCTGTACTATGGAGTCTGTCTGCTTCATAGCTATTAAAGGCATATGTGTTTTACTGCTGCAGCGCACAGCTCCTCATGGGCAGTGTTGCTGGGGACCCTTAGGGACCTCCTTTAAGATTAATTTTCTATATCCCCCAAGTAACTATAGTCCTTAAGGCTAGAGGGATACTTCGTGTCTCTCCCAAAACTCTATAGCTTGAGAGATTGGCACACACCACCTCCAGGGGAGTGCCAAAGGGATACTTAGTATTATCCCCTTCTCTCTGGTCCTGTGACTTTTTAGTCACATAGACAATCAACTAGTTATGGCTGGTGGCAATGGACATGTTCTACCAACTATTGTGTATTTTTTTTATATCGCAGACTATGTCCATAGCCTCAGTAGTACACAATAGGGGCGCCCAAGTACCAACTTGGGGCATCCCTTCTTTTTTCACCATTTCTAGCGTTGTTCTTGGTTAGTCCTTCTACCATACTGGAAGGGGTAGGTCTGTGTGTGTTTTGCATTTGGCTGGAACCAGTAGGTATCCCTGCCTAGGCTCCAGAGTGTCTGGGCAGGCAGGAAGTGGGGCAGAAGTCTTCCACTGTTAAGCTCTCCTGGTCTCTACGGAGGCGTTGGGGCACGGTTACAGCCCTCCCTAAACTTGAATCACCCCCTTCAGGCCTCTCCCTCAGTGGAAAAGCTGCGAGCAGTGGTACTGCTCCTACACGTAGATAAGTGTATGAGTGCGCCAATCTGTGATTGTTGTACCTCTCGAACCCTTCACCCCTAAGTACGGTTTCTGTAAGCATACGCAGGTCAATAAAGCTCACATGTGAATTATGGAAGATAAGCCCTCCGTCCTGCTACTTCTGGAAGGGGCACGTTGAATGGGATCTAGTTCTTTCACGGATCCCTGATAAGGATTAGTCCAGTCCAGCTGCGACTATGCTTCTCCTTATGATTGGTAAGTCTTTCTTGAGCTCTTGTGATGCTGTTCATTCTGTTTAATGTCTTTATATGTTGCTCCTATTTATGCCCTCAATAATGCCTCTTCGGTTTTCTTCCCTTAGATGGAAATGCAGCCTCAATGCAGCTGTGAGACGCGGCCGGATGGAAGATGGATGCTACCGCAAACAGCAGGTAAGTGATGGTTTAAGGAAAGCGCCAAGAATGGCGAAGCGCAACACTTAAACGGACTGTTTTTCGTTGCTCCACATCGTCCTGCTTCCAAGGCGAGCGTGTTGCCCTTGAGCCCGATGGCAGAACTGGGTTGCCTTCTGTAGGGGCGTTTTCCTAAAGCCCTACTGGCAGTAAGACTTTAGCAAGTTATCCCAGTAGATTGTAGATCCACAACTCTTATCAGTCTGTACTAACTGAACACCTTGGTAGTGTGGCAGAGAAGTCGGCTTATCTTAAGAGGGACATGTGAGCTGTAGCCAAGCACTCTGCTTCTTTGTTGTGCTTGTCTAGCTAAGATTCACATCCACATTTATATAAATATATATTATATTTACACCAGAATCACTTTAAATACTTCAGACGTTTAGGGTAGAACACTGAGGAATACTAGATAATAGACTTCAAACGGCACTTTCACTTTTGTGTTTTGTTCGCGGTTACATTTGTAGCAACTTTAGAAAGGGAAAAGACAAGGTTATCTATTATTGGTAATCGCGCACTCAGGCGGTTTTCAGCCGGTCATACAGTAATGCATTTACTCTGCAAACACATATAGAAAAGTCACTTAAAGGGAGGCAAATAAGTGGTTAGTGCAACATGAGCTTAGTTCAAGGTTCTAGAGATGGTTTCTTGGCCTGGCCAGTCTAAGTACAAAAACGCAACCCTAGCTAAAGGCAGTTCGGATGGGACTTGAAGTCTTGACAAATGGCGAACAATGAGGAGTCCCTGCAGATTTTTTCCAGTGTCTAAAGGTATTTTAGCAGCAAGTTAGCAACTAACAAAGGAGACCTAAAAACAGACTCGAAAAGGGAACACAAGCAGCGACTTGGGTAAGTGGGGGTTTCCTTGGACACCACTATGTGCACTCCAATGCTCTGGCGTGACTTCTTGGTATCGGGTAAGCAATACCTAGTTTCATCTCCGGGACTGCGCTTCAAAACCTCTTATGAAGCGTGTTATAAATAACCAATAATTATAGTACTGGCCTCAATCACCATATGGTTCATGGAAAGACCTACCCACCTATGTCATATTTGTATGAAATACCAATGACAAAAACAGAGGGTTAGAGGTTTTTTGCTCGCATGAACAACATTCAATAATGATTATTCTACAGCTTTTTAAGTTACCTAGTTGTCACCAGCATATCTCATGCGACAATCTGCCTCAATATTTCTAAGTGCGTGAGTCATGGATGTCAGTGGCATGTTTGCTAGAGCCACCACAGCCTTTTCAGTTAGGCGACCAGAAAAAAAAAAAAAGAAAATTTGTTTCAGGGGGGACTTTGTTTTCTTGCAACTATTAAAAAAAGGCCATGTATATGTACTAACATTATAAAATGGTACTTTTAAAAATTGTACAATGTTAGTTTCCAATGACCACGTCCATTATTGTAGCCATAATACAAGTGCTAAAAATGGTGTGAGAAACAGGAGGATATTCTCCCGAGTAGCCCTCGAGAATCCCTTATTCAGGTGGCCAGGGACGAGCTGGCGCTCTCAACCTGGGGGTGTACGAGCAAGGGAGGATCACCTGGATAAGGGAGCCCGGGGTATTGCTCGGGGAAATTCTCCAGGTGAGACGCTGTATTATACCAAGGAAGGGGAGGATGAAATCCTCGAGGCCTTTGTAGGCTGTACTACATCTGCTCCCCCCTTACTCTCATTGAATCCCTCTGGCCCAAATACGACACCCCTCCTCACCCCCGGTATAGAACAAATCCCCTAGGATCCCAAACACCATTACAGTAGGAAACAACATCTCCCAGAATCTGTTTTCCTGTTATCTACCCTAATACTCCCAGTCATTCTTTTCCCGTCCCTCTGATGATCATTTTCCGAACTCCCAGTTGAATGTGCCCAACAACTACAGTTCCCACAAACCCTCCCACTCTTTTCACAAACCCTAGATCACCACAAACCTTAGGACAAGGGATTTAATTTCTTGTAATGCTTGTTCCCCATCCAGCCCAGTAGGATATTTCGAAACTCCAAACCCCCCCCCCCCACCTATTTCAACACATTTTCCCATAACATGAAAGACAGACTAATACCAACACCGTTTACCTGATATGTCCTAACCCAAGGGCCAGGCAATTGATAGAAATCACAGACACCCGACGGCCCTTTCTCTTCCCCCACAGGGATAAAAAGGTTGAGCACGAGAGCACACTACGAGCAAGGCAGACCGCAGGACGATATCGAAGGACAGCAGTTGAAGAGAAGGAGAAAGGCATTGAGAACCAAAGGGGCAACAAGGAGAGAAGCGACCTTGCCCTTTCCAACCAAGACCCACAAAGCCTCCCTGAAAGGAATCATAAGACCGCGAACAATAGCCAACATGTGTTGCAGCAGATGCCAATGGTACACGGAGCATGCCTACGCCGATAAGCAGAACAGATACCGTGGTACCGGCCTTGACTCCAGATAAATGAAATGCCAAGCGGTTCATCACAACCGGTGAGTCTAGGGGAGAGCCAATAAGAACCAAACTGTGTTCAATAAAGGGAAGACCAGCTGCAGAGGGATACAGCCCCACGTGGGCGCTTATTCGAGAGACTCTGGTCAGTCCCATGTTTGTTGAAACTGCTAATATCAGAAGGCTTCGAAGGGCCACAACAGACCGGTAAAAGTGGTCATACAGGGGTCTAGCAAAATCCTCTGTACAGTACAAAGTCTGACCGGCAAACCACTGAAAGCTACGGGAGACTAATACCGTTTGATGAGAAAGGAGGAGTCGCCATGAACCCAACTGAGGGAGATTGGCAGACACCTGTAGACGAGGGTCCGAACCCGGCAGAGGGAGATCACAAAAGAAAGTCGCAAGTCCAATCGAGGGAGGCCATAAAGACCAGGGGAAGTGGATTGTGCCCCTTGGCACTCAGCAGATAGGAGATGAAGAAAGACCAAGGTAAGAGGATTGTCGTCCCCCCCCTCCCCGGCACTGGAGGAAATATTAATCCATGTAGGTTTGACAAGAGTGAACCCGACAGAGGGATGCCAACAGATAGTTGTTTAAAAAGACATTAAGACTTGGATTTCAAAAAGGTACAAGTGTACTGAACAGAGGTTAGTAGTCGAACAGGGTCTGAGCCCGGCAGAGGGGGAAATCGAGGGGTAAAAACTATCTGCCAGTGGTACGTGGAATTAAAAAGCCATTGTGAACCCGACTGAGGGAGGCTAACCTTCGAGAGGGGTCTGAGCCCGGCAGAGGGAGACCCAGGGTGAGGAATCAAACACCCCAAATACAATTAGAAAGCAACTTTTATTATTTTTCCAACCCTGGAAGGCAAGAGACTGAGAGAAAAGAGACTTGGCCATGGAAGCTCCTGATAAGCTAAGATCGGAACTGTCATCTCGTGCTGGGGAAGCTCGAGAAGTGGGCTTTGCTCAGAGGCCTCACCGTGTCCCCTGCTCAAAACGTGGGGAAAGGAGACCCCGGCTACTGCATCCTGTAATCTAAGTGTTTTGTGCACACACTTTCTTATGAATCCTATCCCACACGCTTTTGTATGAAGTTGTATGGTTTGGCAATAAGTATTTTAGTATAGGGCCTTCTGATTTGACAAGACGCCCCAAGTACTACCTTATTTTTCATTTGATAGTCGACGCTTGCTCCCATCTTGGATTTAGATTAGGTGTTTTTCCCACCTGCATAGTCAGTCAAAAAAACACTTGAACTGATCACTTGCTTCCATCTTTACTGTTGCCACCAAGAGTACCTTACACTGGGCAAAGCACAGTATCAAAACCTAGAATAACTGTATACCTTATTTTCTGTTTGAACGCTATCAGGCTTGCAGTCAGAATATCCAAATTTCCCATAACCGTTCTTTGAGAACTTTCCATAACAAGCATACATATATAATGTTGTTATGAAAACGTAAGTAATGAAATATGAAAAAAGGCAACTTAGATAAAAAGGGGGATAGAAAAGGAGGAGGCGGGGGTGCAACTCATTAAGAAAAGTTGTAGAAAGTCGAACAAAACCTGCCATGTGTATGTCTGACACACAACCAGGTTATCATTCCAAGATGGACAGTTTTGTACAGTGTAAACTACTGCCAAGAGTAATCGGAAGGGGACATAGAAGAGACAGAGTAGCAGTGAGTCCCAGCATGCTTGGATTGTATAATCAAAGAACATTTTGGGAACATAAAAATGACCACAAACCCACAGATCTTTATTCTTAAATGGCAGTGATAATACGTGCATAATTAAGTACATGATGCACACTGGGCTTGGTGCTCACTTCATTTTTCACAACACTTACCCTAAAAATAAAACGTTTTTCCCACTGAAGCATACATTTACTGATTTATACAGCCTCTGGATTTAGAGTGAGCATAAAAAGACCGACATCGATCACATTGTAGTTCTCTGGAAGCCTGACCCTATGAAGAATTTAATTTCGGTCTCAGGATTAAGGGATGGCTGTGCACATGGTCAGTCCACAATGTGCAGACATCCTAAGGCAAGGTTTATAGGATTTTGCATTTTTGGAATGCTCATCTTGTGGCAATAAAAGCAATGCCTCAATTGTGATCAAGAAGGAAATAACGACTTACAGGGGTGCAGGAGTAAATCTTGAGCGCAGCTCAAAAGGTGAAAAGCGGTGTACGACGGTCTTCTAAATACTAAAAGATCACTACTTGCCGCTCCAATGGAGGCTCACTAAAAATTATTTTCTACCAGGTCAAGAATGAATTGGTTCACAAAAGATGTGCAATGCCTCCTGAGCCATTTATTCCACAAACAAGCTGTACACAAAACGATTATGTTCATTTAATGTCCTGTGATAAGGGGCCCAGTTCACCCCTGAGCAGGTGTTGGTGATAGAAGTCTAGAAAAGAAAATAGTAAAACGTCCATTTAAAGTTTACATTATAATCAGCAACCCGTCCCAAAGCATCTCCCTGCCATTGGGTCTCATTTGATGGCGGGCAGCCATCCTTGGTAGACAGTCCAATGGGGAGGTTGGAGAACAGTTGGCGGGAAATATGGAATTGTTGTTACATTTCACCCATCATAACAGCTAAAATAATAATCCGAGGTAGATGGTCACATAAATGGCAGGCTAGTCCCCTTCCCGCTAAATGGAAGGGTCTGAACAGTCCCTCAAACATGAATCAGAGGTACAAGAAGAGGCAGGCATAGAGGTGAAGCGGCAGGCGGCAGTCCATACAAAAATGCTCATTTTTGTTTTTCCTTTTCCCATTGTTGTGGAGTCAGCGTTTTCTGCTCAAAAGCGTGAATGTCCTTCATCTCCTCTGAAAGGCAGCTGTTCACCAACCTGGGCATGGGAGGGAGAAGGGGAAATAGAAATAAATCTAAGTGGTTAGGGTGGAGGGGCATATAAAATACAAATAATTATTGCAATGTATCACTCCTAGCAGATTGTTTAAATTAGTTAAATGGTAGATAACTATGTAATCAATAAAACAATGTAAAATAGCACAGCTAGACTGGACACCAGCAGCTCATTCCGATCGTAGCCATCTAAAGTAGAATGATAGAGAGCTGTACACAGCTAGACTGAGGAAAGCCAAACCAACCAGCAACGGTGTGCCTAGCTTTGAGAATCTTCTACACCAATGGACGGTGGAAGGGATGGAATAAAATCTGGGCTCAACACTATATCTTTGGTGTTGCCAATTGCATTAGGGTTAGGGTGGCGTGGTGGAGCAGAGAAATTACAGCTATATATCTTTTTGAAGGGAGTTGGTTGTCAATCTGCTTTATTGATATACATGTATCATTTATCTTCACATATTTGTTTCTTTTCATTGATGTATCTTTGGGAGAGTGTTTTTGTTTCTCATGTAACAGCTAAGAGCTATTTACAATAAAATGAACTTCGTGACTAAGGCTTTCCGCACCTGAACATGCTCACTTTATACTGACCAAAGTATGCAGCAGCATTAATCTCCACTGGTAAGTGGATAGGTACTGCGGGGACCACCATTAGAGGGCTCACGTGTGCCTATGCAGAGCTTCTCCAGCTCCTCTCCTTGCCTGTGCACCCTGGTATAGCCTTGCATCCAGACTCATTTTAACCCATCAGCCCCAACACAATCGATCCAATCCCACCACTTGTACCTAAAGTAGGGGACTGGGGTGGCATGGATACATTGCCTAGCTCTACAGGCTCTCACATCACACCTTTCACAGCAGCGGTTTCTCAATTTCCCCAATTTATGCTATCCAGTGAAACGTGACCTGCATGCCTGTAGCACATAGTACAAATTGGCAATCAGACCCTGTATGTAGACCATTGCAGCAATCTGCATGTCCGGGCCCCTAGCCCACAGCAGCACACACCAGCCCACATGTACCTAAAGGGTATTTGATACTCCAGGCCCTTTCCCCTCAGCCCATCCTCTGCAGTGCCCATCATCCACATGCATCTCTTCTGTAGAATAGGGTCCGGCACCACCTATCTCATTCTCCCGTAAACCATGTGGGACTCCTTAGGTAACTGTTCAGCACCTCAGCCAGTTGCACCCCTAGATGCAAATTCTGCCCCAACATTTTCCCCAGGCCCACCTGTGTCTCTGTAGGAGAGGCTTGCCTTCGAACTTGGACGATACCACCAAGACTTTAAAACTGGTCGCGCATCGGTTAGCAGATGTGTCATCCACCTCCTGCAAAAGAGAAAGCACAAGTACTGTTAGCCAATCCTGCACCCCAGAATATCTGCCAGTTTTTACCTTCCATCTTCACCTCAGGTATTCCTCACCTCTGCCCCAATTCCATGTCCCTTCCCAAGGTTCTGTCTTACCTTAGTACCTCACGTGAAGGTCCAACAGCCTCAGTTTATGATTTAGCCTGTCTGAAAAATCTATCTAGTCAGAGCAAATGTCTCTTCTCCGACAGTAAACATTAGGCTCCAGAGTACAAGAATACAAGTCTTGTAGATGTTTGATATACTACTTTTCAGAGAGGACCGAGTGCAATCTACACTTCACCTGTAGCAAAGTGTATCTCACTCCATGAAGAAGTCCATGTGGATGTGGACGGGTGAGCAGCAAAGGCCCATTGCCAGATACTAGTTTCACCGAAAGCTGTTTTTTTTTTTAACGAGGGAGTCACCTCCTTCACATCTATTTCCCCAAGCTCCCCCCCAGTTCTAAAATGAGGTTTGGATTGGTGAGATCATAGGTAGGACAGTGAGAGCTATTAAGCAGACTGTACACTTGGCAGATCACAGTCGCCATAGTTTAACATTTTATTTTTTACGAGTCCATGACTAACTAGGCACAAACTCTTGTTGTGCACTTGGGGCTGATCACAGACGTGTTGATACTTACTTCCATCCCACTCGTCTCCAAGCCCATGGCTCTTTCTCCTCGTTGAATTATAGATTCATCCGTGTGGAGGGCACTCATAGACTTAGATCACTTTTTACCTGGCTAAAGGATGCAAGATTCCCCACTACTTGTCTTTGTCCAAACTTGGGACTGGTCGTTCCAGGAGGTGAAGATTTAAGGCACATCTAGGAAATCCTGGAAGGTACTAAGCCACAAAAATCTTTATCGAAATTAATAAGGGCTCCATGGATAGTAAGGTTACTTTTTGGGAACACTACAAAAACAGCTATTAGGGGGAGAGCCATGACGATTCTGGGGAGGAGACCGAGATAGACATGGGGCTTTTGGGCAGGAGGATGCAAAGGTAATTAACTTGAACCAGACTTCATGCACGATGAGGAGATTTGTGAAGTAAAGGAGGGCTCTAAGCAAACTTAAGTCACTTATTTTGTACGATACTAGACATTTGAGGGATGAGGAAGGTTGGAGTGATTTTGATGCAGATGAAGGGGGCGGGGGCTGCTAGAGGAACACCGCTCCCGCAAGTACTTTGGGCCACTCCACTAGTAACAGAGGAAGTAGGATGGGAGGGAAGACTACGGAACAGGCTAGGGAGGATAACATTATCAAAAAGGAAAGCAGTGAAGGTAAATTATGAAAAAGTGAGATTGAAATTACAAATGCCCCTCGTTCATAAAGGAGCGGGAGGGCCCAATTATGTACCCTGGGCACTAATGGATATAAACAATCTCTTCAAGGCTCTCCCACCACTTTCTGGGGGCACGGGGAAATGTATCTATGCGTTTGAAAAGAATACAGCAGGGGTCCCGTTAGCAACTGAAGATATTAAGAGTCTCTCAGTAACTGCAGTAGGTGATCAAGCAGACTCAGTGTGGGTGAAGGGTTCCCGGGAGTCTCCCTGGGGAATGACGCGCATGATGGCACATCCTTTAGCAATGTGCGAGCACAAATATGGAATGCACTGTGAAGAACCTTCCGAGATATAATACAATGCACTATGGGGGGGACATGGAAGATGCTGCGCAGTTCATTCTTCGCGTGCAGGAGATGTGGCGGGCAGAGCCGGGCGCGTCTTGGGACCAATCCACCTCCCTATTGTACTTCTTTATCAAAAGAGGCCTCCCGAAGGAGGTACAGAAGGCTCTTGATGAAATAGCTGGGATAGAAGCCAAGGGCTGGCCAGAAAAACAAAGCATCATAGTACACCATTGCAGGAGGATCAAAGAGGGGAATAAGAAACTGCACAGAGGAGGTTAGCTGAGGAGGCGAAGTTGGTACAGAGCAAGTTAGTGAAGGTCGCGGCAGTGGCTGCAACACCGCACCAGACCAGCAAGGAGAAGAAAGGGAGGCGTCTGTAGCGATACAAGCGAGAATGGACGCAGCCTGAGCAGACAATGGACAGGAACAGTGGGGTGGAGAGGAACGGTACATGGGACCCCAGTGGCAAGGAAGACCCGCCAGAGGAAGAGGTGGTACAGTGGACAGCGGTGAGGAGGAGGAGGATATGGCGGACAAGGGCCAAGGTGCTCCGGGGCAGTGTTGGTCATGTGGAAAGTTGGGTCACTTTGCAAGGGAGTGCCGGAGTATGCCCATGGGGAATTACCACAATAATCTGAGATACAAAAATGAACACCAGTACGGACACCCGCACCTGGTTAGCCCTTATGGCCTACCCATAGGAAATAATGAAAGTGACGGACAGCCCCGACCAGGGTAGATCACGTTCAGACACCCCCCACATTGCATGCAAAACCGTCCATCTCAGCAAACTCAAGTGGCGCGCACAGACACATGCACATTGATTCACCACTTGTGTTAATGGTGCACTGTCTGTTTCAGGGAACGTTTGTGCTCAGTGATAACCTCTTCACCTGCCCAGGCACAGACACCCACCCCAACTAGGAAAGCCACAGAGAACACTTGCGTGCCCCGTACTATCAACTACCTTACGACCAGATGAGGAACCACTGGTGGGGGTGGAGATAGGAAACAAGTACTTCATCTTTATGGTGGACTCGGGCGGAAAAAATCATGTTTGCATGAAAGCAATTTTCTGCTATCTGGCAAAAATCTCGAGACGCAAGGATTCTCTGGGGCGGTGGTCACGGTTCAATACACAGAAGATTTGGATGACAGAATAGGGGGTAAAACAGTATGAGCAAGCCCATTATACCATGAGGAGTCCCCCCATCAATGATTTGGGTCGGGATTTGTTGAGCAAGCTGAACATGAGAATTGCATTTACTGAGAGAGGAATAGTGTGTTCCACCCCGGGGATGTGTACCCTTCAAGCAATGCTATCGATACAGACACTAACAAATGAGACATCAGTGCGAGGAATACCCACAAACTCTGACATGTTTGTGTATAAGATACAAGTATTGGCTCGAGCAGTACCCAAAGTTGACACGAAAAGAGTGTAAAGTACCTTTTGATTTCTTTTCGCCCTGTGGCCACACCTGAGATAATGCCTGGGACAGTAATTTCACTCAATTTACAGGAAGTGCAAATATCAGCTAAACGCATTGTAGCAATAGGCATAGATACACACGGGTGCGAGTGGAGGACTGTATTGATCCAAGCATTCCATTGAGAGAGTTAACAGTTGAAGATCTGTACTGACAATGAAGGGAGATCATATTGGAGATTTGTATGCCTTGTGAGGATATGATCCAGAAAAAGGGAGTTGGCAAACCCCCTCATGGCCGCTGTCAGTGCACCACCATCTTTTTGTGACGCAGACATACAACATGTGCTGCAATATTTGAGGACCACGAACCCCAATGATGTAGGGTTACTCAGAGAAGAAGTGACCCCAGTGAAAATAAAATTGAAGCCAGGTGCTGTCCTCTCAAGAGTAAAGCAGTACCCCTTGTCCAGAGAAGCAGAGGAAGGAATACAAAATACTATACATGCATTACTAAAGCAGGGTATCATTGTCCACTCCAACTCCCCATGTAACACAGCAATTTATTCTATTAAAAAGGCAACAAGAGGGGTGTGGCGTTTGATCCAGGATCTCCGCCAACTTAATGATTTAGTGCAAAAGGAGTTCCCGCTTGCCCCCAATTCGGCATCCATCCTGTGCAGCATCCCAAAAGAGGCAACCCACTTTACAGTAGTGGACTTGAAAACATGCCTTTTTCTCAGTGCCCCTCGATCCTGATTCGCAATACCTCAAAGCCTTCACAAAAGGGGGGGGGGGGGAGGCGATACGAACACCGCAGATTGCCGCAGGGATACTGTGAAAGCCCAAGCATATTCAATAGAAAACTACATGACGACCATGGTAACATTGAAGTACAGAGCACCATAATACAATACGTGGACAATCTCCTAGTATGTAGTGAAGGAGAAGAGAGATGCAGGAAAGATTCTATCACTTTGTTGACATTATTGGCCCACCAGGGATACAAAGTAGACAAAAGTAAGTTGCAGTACAGTTCAGCAGAAGTGCTCTACTTAGGTCAGCTCATTTCAAAGGATGGCAAAAGGATAATACCAGACAGAGCAGCAGCAGTGCGTGCCACGGGTACGCTGCATACTATAAAAGACATGCAAAAATTCCTTGGCATCTGTAACTATTGCCGTGCTTGGATTTTGGACTATGTGGCGTAGACAAACACTTCCCCGAGTGACCTGACCCGACACCCTCCAGCTCCCATGAGCCCTTTTCGCTACAGATCCTAAACAAGACGCTGATGGAAATGACAGTCGTCTGTGTTACTGCGCCCGTCTACTTCGTGATGTCTGTCACTGTGCGCAAGTTTGGTATTATACACTTGGAAAATATGCACCCGTAACCAGTTTTAGAAGACCGCAGTCACCACAACCCTTCCTAGGAGCAGGAGCTCCTCCAAGCAGGACCGATCCCTGCAGGAGCAGTGGACCTTCACAGGAAGTCCCCCAGAGCACCCGACGAAATACGGTAAGCACTGCTTGTCCAGCGCCACTTCTCCCAAAAATCGCCTTTTTAACCCACGAATCTGCACACAAAGATAGGTTTTCTTTGTGGTGGTTTTCAGGCTATCTGCGGCAACTTGCGCCAGAAAACGCTATTCTAGTGCCATCACCTCCATTAAGGCACACGAGGCACTGAAATCTTCAAAGATGGCCGACAGTTTTGGAGCTGCAGCCTCCCCTGCCTAAACCAGGCCCACATCAGCCTCTCGCACCAGCCGATTGGCTACCCGATCTGCCTTATCCTCCATGGGACGCCGGCAGGCGAAGCCGGCCCACTCAGTCCAAGGCCCAGGAACACAAGGCCATCGACTGTTCCGAGCCTGTTCTAGCCGTGTCTGCGGTCTGCCAGTCCCCCTGGCTCACACACGATGGATCCAAGGTAACTTTTACTACTGATCCCAATCAGCGCACCTCCCTGGATACCCAGCATTGCCGCTCTGCGCCCACAAGTTCTCCACGCTGCTCACATACTTTTTCTACCATCTAACGATGCTCATACCGTCCTGTCACTTACAGTGACGATCGCTGCTTTTTACTATTTTATTAAGTCTTCCATCTCAGGCCATGCCTGCCCCAGCAGCACGATACGCCTCTCCCTCGTAGCCACACACCTGAATACGAGCCCTGTTCCCACGCCAATCACCATCCCTAACGTAACTCGCCCAGGTGCCTCGCCGCATCGCTCACGTTTTTCCAACACTGCCACCCCACGCCCCATTGCCATACCAGCCAACCCAGCTAAATCACTGCCGTCAGGCGCCACTCCTCTCCCCCTCACATTGTGGCCCTCAACACTATTACGACCTCCATAACATATCCCATCTCTGCGTGGAGACTCTCAGTGCAGAAAGCACGTCCATGGGATACCCCACTGGAATCCCGTACTAGCAGAAAAGACCTCAATTGGCCCCTATAATACTGTCTTACTCGCATATTACTGCCATCCATCTTAGACTACAAAGACATAGTTTACATTATCCGAAATTGCCTTGCTAACGTGCTCTGCCAACCTGCACAGTACTATATGCTTAGATCAGACAGCACTATAGGCACCCCTATACATGCCACCACACTCCGCCAAATCATACCTAGATGCATGTACCTACTCACTCTAAGGCCTGTCTGCCACCACTAATGACTGCCAATCGTGCCTAATTCCTGAAAGCCTGCCACTGTTAACCAACGCTGTTTTTTGCATTATTGTGGTTATTCGAATCTAGGTTACTTAATTCTTCGAAGTCTGCCATTGCCAACTACTACTGTTTTTTGCATTATTGTGGATATTCGATTCTAGGAAGTCTGCCATTGCCAACTACTACTGTTTTTTGCATTATTGTGGATATTCAAATCAAGGTTACTTAATTCTTGGAAGTCTGCCACTGTTCTTGCCATATCGCAGAATTTCTAATCTAGGGTGTACTACCTGTTGCTAACCAATGCGCCCCACCACGACTGCCACCAGTAGCCTGCCCACTGCTGTACTACAATTTAATGTGCTTTAGCTGTCTACCTGATTCTGATCCTAGGTAAGGCAAACCCTAACAACTCAGGAACCAGCTGATATTAAACACATGCCCACTGTTCGCACCTCCTCCCACTAAAATGTACCTACCAGGTATATACTCAGCACTGCTGAGAGTCATCTTCCACCTCATCCACGCAACTAGTCTTCTCAGCCCCCCCTGACCAGTATGGTTACCACCCTGCCACCCACCATGTACCTCTATACCGTGCAACCTCTCTGCCAGAAACTCCAAACTATGTGCCAGACTCCCCAAAATATACGAGCCCAGAGCTAGGGATTCCACCCACACCAAACCATCTAATTGGCCCCAGCCTTACATCCGGACCATCCCGTCCAACAAAGGCACCAACCTGCCCAAGCCTACCCAAACTAAGACTACTACCAAACATAAGTCTCGATCATCAACCTCTACACCTACCACGAGCAAACATACCGCTACTCACATAAGAGGGGGCTTTAATAAATGCGAGATCTTTAGTAGCCCACGCGACAGACATAGCAGGCCTCATCCTAATGGAAGAACTAGACTTCTTAGCCATCTCGGAGACCTGGCTTCATGCAGCAGCTGGCCCAGCCCTTGCGCTAGCCATCCCTGAGAACTTCTCCATCCTCTGAGCAGATAGAATTGATTGTAGAGGCGGTGGCCTCGCTATAATCGCCAAAACCCACCTCAACCTTAAACCTGACAATACCGATCACTACTCATCTTGTGAACTGCTCACAGTCAAACTCCCCACCACCAACTCCCAAAACATCACCATCCACCTACTGTACAGACCCCCAAGACCTCTAGGCTCCTTTGAGGAAGACCTTCACTCCATCCTCTCTAACAACTTAAAAAATACCTCTCAATGCCTCCTCCTAGGAGACTTTAACCTTGGCCACAATGACCCTAAAGACGCCCAAGCATCAGCCATCAATCACTCACTATCAGAACTAGGCTTCACCCAAAGAGTGTCCACCCCCACTCATAACAAAGGGAGAACTCTTGTTTCAATAGCAGACCACAACTGCACGATCTCCATCACTGCCATCACCCCGCAACCTTGGTCTGACCACCCCACCCCCTCCTCTCCTCACTCGTAGCGGCCAGCCCCATCGCTAACATCTCCCTAGCCTCAGCCATCCCGACTAGAAGCAAGAAAAACATAACTGCGGAAAAACTCATCCCTCTCATTCTACCTACACTGAACCAACTCCCTGCTAACTCCAACTCCCACCATCTGGTTGAAAGTTACAACAACAGCATGCGCCTAGCCCTAGATGCCATCGCACCATTAAAGCTGAGAAAACCCAAGCCAATAAAACACCTGAATACTTGGTTCACGGCCCAACTAAAATCCCTCAGACTAGAGAAACGTAAAAAGGAACAAATTTGGAGACAAAATCCCACTGACAGCAACAAGCTGATCCTCAACAAAATAGTCTCTACCTACAAAAAAAAAAATCCTCCTCGCCAAACAAGAATCCTACAATCTGAGAATACTGCATGCCAAATCCAGCACTAAAGAATTGTTCACCATCCTTAAAGAGCTGGAAACTCCCATCCCGTTCCCAGACACCTGCAAGAAAGACAAACAATGGTGCACCAGCATCCAAAATGCCCTTTCCAATAAAGTTGCAAGCCTCCAAGTCAAAATTAACAACAAGAAAGAGACCCTATCCAAGGCCAAACCTAACACCCCCACACGCACCTTCCCTCAACACCCTTCCCCCAAGCCCCCCACTCGCTTCAGTTTCTCCAAAGTCTCCATGCTAGAAGTGGAAAAAAATCATACTCGGCCTCAAACCCTCCAACTGCTAAGGTGACCTATGCCCACCTCAAATCATCAAAGACGCAGCTAGAGACCCATCTCCATTTATCACCAAACTCATCAACGCCTCCTTCTCTTCTGGTACCATCCCCAACAACCTCAAAGAATCCTGGGTCCTCCCCCTACTAAAAAAAACCACACTCGACCCAGCCATACCCACTAACTACAGACCCATCACCACCTTCCCCTTCCTACTAAAAATCCTTGACAAGACAGCCTACCTTCAAATTCAGAAATTCCTTGAACAAAACCACCTTCTAGGAGTCCGGCAATCAGGATTTAGACCCCTACACGGCACAGAAACCGCACTCATCGACCTCAAGGCCCAAATTGACACTCTGAGATAATGGGAAAACTGCCTTATTGCTCCTCTTAGACCTCTCGGCAGTCTTTGATCTTGTTGATCACAAAATCCTATGCAGCCACTTAGGCTCGGCGGCCCACTTTTCCCAAGAAGCTATAGGCTGGATCACATCATTCCTAAGCAACAGTTCCATGCGTGTCTTCTCCACCACGGCCTCCGCTGACCCCATTCCCATCACATGCGGGGTCCCTCAGGGGTCTTGCGTCTCCCCCACACTGTACAACGTGTTCACTAAGCCCCTGTTTGATGATCTCGACGGTTTGGGTATCACCTACACTAACTATGCTGATGATACCCAAATCCTCATCCCGTTGAGGAGAGATTATAACACGGATTTGGCCTTGGTGAACAAGGTGTACATCATCCAGGCATGGATGGCCTCCCATAGTCTATGCCTGAACGATGACAAGACCGAACTCATCATCCTGGGTTCAGCCACGAACCTAAAACAAACTGGACCTCAACTACTCCAGCTTCACCATTGACGGCAACCCTATAAAAGGTAGCTAAGGAAGTAAAAACCCTTGGCATCTATCTCGATTCCACCCTCTCCTTCCATAAACAGGTCAGCTCCATGGCATCCACTACAGCCTACACATGCAAACTTATACGCTCTGCCAAACCCTTCCTCTCCACCCAAAATTGCATTACTCTAGCCAGAGCTCTCATACTATCTAAACTGGACTATTGTAACTCCCTCTATGTAGGCGCCAACAAACAGATCACCAATAAAATCCAGATCCTACAGAACAATGCCCTTAGAGCAGCGCTTAGCTTCCCTAAAAGAGAACACATCTCGAATACTAGGAGAACCCACAACTGGCTCACTACCTCGGACAAAATTCTGCTTAAGGTAGCCTCCCTCACCCACAAATGCCTTAACAACGCAGCTCCCCGTTATCTCTCAGACAGAATAACCAGATACACGCCCAACAGACACACCAGAAATAGTAACGCTAACCTGCTCGCTGTTCCCAGATTCAAGCGCACGAAAATGGGCGGCAACAGCTTCCAGGTAAAAGCAGCCCAACACTGGAACACACTACCCCCCTCCGTCAGAGCACCTCAAACCTACCACCAATTTAGGCGTAACTACCTGCAGTGGCTTAAGAACAAAGACCAATAATGACAGCCAATAATGACACCCCACAACTACCACACACTTGATCAACTTGTAACTATGTTGCAATGTCACTTTGTATCCTTGTAACTGTTTCTACATCTACTCACTATGTATAATAATGTAAATAATGTACAGTATTGTAACTAAGTTGAGAATATTCTTGTATTGCTTGCGCCCTCATACCTTCTGGTCCGGTGCGCCATATAAATAAACAAAGTTAGCTCCGCCAATGCCAGGCTGTAGTTGGCCAACAGCCCCCATGCAAAGATGCAAATGCTGTTGGGATGTTTGGGACTGCTTATTGGTATTGATATTTTATTTCTGTCGCGCTCATACAAAACTGTTTCAGAGCACAAGGCAAGGGACGGGAACAGGGGAGAACAAAATAACTATCTTACTAAGTTAATCCCAGTGACATTCAGCATGTGCAAGTGCATGGGAGAGGGGGAGGGGAAAAGTGCAAGGAAGGGGGGAGAAGTGGGAAAGTGCAGAGAAAAAGGTGAACAGAATAAATAATAAGAAAACAAATAATAAAAGCAACAAAAGCGGTAGTGCAGCCAGCAAGTGGCAAGTGCTGAGTTTAAGGCGGCAACCGGGTAGGTCAGATACGTGCAGGAAGAAAGAAGGGGCGGGGACTGTATGGATACAGATACAGACCCCAGTGCAAGGGGTGGCCCGGAAACTGTGGGAGGGTGGCAAGGTGAGCAGGAACCTGGGCCCAGAGAACAGAGGGTGGCCAGGTGCACGGTGCCAAGAGACCAGACCAGCAGGGGAGGGGGGGGCCCAAGGCAGAAGCAAAGAGGAAGGTCTTGAGGTGCTTCCGGAGCCAGAGATGGTTCTCCTCAAGTTTTAGAGTGGCAGGGAGGCTGTTCCAGAGGGAGGCCCCAGCCGAAGACAGATCTACCCCCAGCTTGTTTCTTTGAAAAACGACTGACCCCGAGGGAGTTGGAGGTAGAGGAGCGAAGAGCTCAAGAGTGGAGATATTTTCAGAGTGATAGCTGAAGGTATTGTGGACCTAGGCCCCAGAAAGCTTTGTGAACAATGCAGAGGGTTTTGAATGTAATCCTTGCATCCACTGTGAGCCAATGGAGAGATTTCAGAGCTGGAAAGATACAATCCCAGGGCTTGCAGTCCTGATTAGTTGCAGAGAGTAGAGGCAGGTAGATTTAGAAAGAGGCTGTTACAATAGTCCAGCCTAGAGAGAACCAGATCTTGGAAGACCATGAGCTTCTGGGGAAGGAGAAGAAAGGCAGAGTACCTCTGACGAGATGCAGTAGGACGTTTTATAGACATCAGATGTGAGCAGAGAAGGAAAGTGTGGAATCAAAGATGACCCTGAGGTTTTAGCCTTGCAGGTGGGGGTAGGAGGAGAGCCAAAAGGAGGCCGGCCAGAGAGTGAGGGGAAAGGATGAAGGTGTGCCAGTGAGGAGGATCTCCGTCTTGCTGGCATTCAGACAGACAAAGATCACTGGCGGAACACCAATCTTGAATGGCAGTAAGGCAATCAGAGATGGGAGAAGAGGTGGCCGAAAATTAGTTAAGTGTGAGTAGAAAATGGCAATGCAGTGGGCGAGAGTTGCCAGCTATTGGTTAAAAAGCCAGAGCGAGAGGTCAGACCCCTGGGGAACACCACAAGTAGAGAGGGAGATAGATGATAGGAAAGACCTCAGTATAACGTGGGGTTCTTCATTCCTCCAATTTGGAGCGGGATAGGGGAATGGAAGTTGTGGGACAGTTAGGAAACATTTTCTTGACATGTGTGGATAGCAAGCGACGCCACTAGGTCGTGGCTTTGCCGATAATCCCAATATCGAATACGATGGAATTCAGCATCTATGACAAACCAATCTATTGGGAACTGAACCGATACATTTCATGAGTTGGAATGTACAGGGGTTGGGAATCCGACGAAAACGCGGACTTCAATTTTATGCTGAGCGACACAAAGCACGTATCCTGTTCCCGTAGGAAACCCATGCATTGGCCATGGGCAGTGAGATTCGCAAAAAGCTGGGGCCCACAACGCTATTACAATTCATACCCAACTCAATGCAGAGGTGTTATGACCCTCATCCATAAATCCATATACTACACACATAAAAGCACACTGAAACCCACTGGGGCGATATGTGCTGCTACGTGTTATGTTATCTAGTCTTATAGAGCGCACATACGCCCTAAGGCATCTTGGCGCTAAGCAGAGGCAGGTGGACTGGAACAAGCATGTCAGAGAAGGGATCATCAGAAAAGAAGGGTCTTGAGGGCCCGCCGGAAAGCCAAATGGTTAGTGGTCGCACGCAGTGCCCAGGGCAGTTTGTTCCATGCAATAGCAGCTGCCACAGAAAAAGCGCGGCCACCAGTCCTAATTCGTCTAACACAGGGGACTGATAGAAGTAGGGCAGCCTGAGACCGAAGAGGGCGAGCGGGGACATAAACGACACATTTCTCTTGGAGATATTCGGCACCCAGCTTATAAAAAGCACAATATACCAGACACACAGATTTGAACAATACTCGCTTTTCAATCCGAAACCAGTGCAGTTGTTTCAGGAGCGGTGACATGCAAGTGCGAGCCGGCGGGCGCAGGACTGCTCTGGCCGCGGCATTCTGGAGCATTTGAATGCAGTTTATTGCGAAGTACAGTGAATTACAATAACCCGCCATACTAAAACCAGCGCTGCTACCACCGGGGCATGAAAAGGACCAGGAATAAAAAGGGAGACCCTTCCGCAGGGTGCCCAATTTAAAGTGGCCAGATTTGCAGACAGCGCCCACCTGCTCATACATAGCCAAAGAGGAAGAAAATGTTACCCCCAGATTTCTTACTACAAGGGTTGGAGAAGGGAAAGGGCCAAACGGAGCAGGCCAAAAATCAGGAGTCCAATAAGTGAGAGGACTAGTCGTTCCAAACACAAGGACCTCTGTTTTGCTGCCATTGAGTTTTAAAGAATTATTGGCCATCCACACGCCCAGGTCCTGTAGGCATCTCCTGAGCCGGGCTGCAGTCTCAGAGCGAGATAGATCTAGGCGAACCACGATCTGCGTATCATCCACAAAGGAATAAAAGCGGAAGCCGTGAGACACGTGCCGTACTCTTAGACCAGGAAATAATTCTGTTAAATGTGTACGGGCCCAATATCGGCAATGCTGAATTTTAATATATTTCCTGGCACTTTACCCACTAATACCCGTCCTTTGAGGTGGAGATTTCAAAACTATAATTGACTTGGACCTTGACAGGTCAGGTTCCAAGAACCGGCAGCTGAACAAAGCTGCCCTGACAATACGTAGAGGCCTGGGTGAAATAGAGATGACGAACACCTGGCGGCTGCCTAACCCCTCGGCGCATCAATACACCTACTCTTCTACAGTACATGATTCCATTCCCGAATAGACATATCGATATCGGACGCACTTGTAAGTGGTCTTAATGAAACAGACATACTCCCTAGAATATTCTCAGACCACTCCCAGATTACACTGACAACCATTGGTGAAACGCTGAAAACAAGAAGGGACAGAAGCCACAATCATTGCTGGATCCAGTATTTGCCACTGAAATGGAGAAGCGAATCGACAATACTTTGTGATAAATACTGACTCCATTGACAGACAAGCAACCCTTTGGCAACCCTTTGGCAAGCCTTCAAGGCGTACATACGCGGCATTGCTCTAGCAACAGAATCAGAAATACGCAAAATAATACGAAGGGATATACCCACTAGTGAAACACAGCTACGCCAACTAGAACAGCATATGCGATTGTGCCCGGAAAAGCCACCATGGGAGATATAAAAACTGAACTCGACAAGTTCAAACTGAAATTCCTAGATACCCAAACCTAGCGAGAAAATATGGCGAGGGCGAGCGCCCTGGCAGGTGACTAGCTAGGATAGTATAACAGGCAAAAGGCAAGCACCATATTCCGTTCGTACAAGATACGACAGTAATCGGTACATACCACAGCAGAGGTGAGCTGGGTATTTCGAACATTTTACTCTGCGCAATACACCAACTAAGACACAGCAACCGTCCTAGACAAAGACATTTCTAGATGTACCCACTATCGGTACCATCTGACGAGGTGAAAAAGCCTTGGCTGCCCCATCAGCCCTGAAGAAATATCCTGAGTCATCGAAGCACTCCCATCCAGCAAAGCCCCTGGCCCCGGCGGCCTTATGATGGAGTTCTTCAAACACTTCAAAGCACGTCTTATCCTCAAACTAACTGTTCTTTGGGAAGAATCCTGTACCTCGGCACACTCCCCCCACCCCCAAACCCCTACGAGAAGCAGTGATTACCGTTTTCCTTAAACCTGATAAAACTCCAGAATGCTAAAGTGCTGGCACTACGATTAGCCCCCTACATGGAGCATATCATTCACCCAGACCAATCTGTTTTTGTCCCTGGCCGATCCACAGCGCTCAATCTGAGATGGCTTTTTGTTATTTTGGCACCGATTGACCCAAAAGGCGCAAGCTGTGGCTGCAGCTCTGGACATACATAAAGCTTTTGACTCCGTATCCTGGTAATTTATCTGGGGAGTGCTAAGGAAATGAAACTGGGTCTGGATTCATATCATGGGTACAACTGCTATACACACTACCAGGGTAAATGTAAATGGAGTTCTCTCGGACCCTATTGAAATATGGAGCGGAACGCGGCAGGGATGCCTACTGTCGCCCCCTTCTCTTCGCCATAGTGATGAAACTCTTTGCAGCTGATGTGCAAAAAGGGATCTGATTAACAGGTGAACTGGAAATGATTTCACTATACGCAGACGATGCATTATTATTCATACACGACCCAGAAAAACACCTCACATCAATCAAGCAAGATGTCCTCGCCTTTGCAACCCTATCTAGGTTACACGTTAACAGCGCCAAATCCGAACTTTTTCCACTCACTGATGTGACTACCGCCCCACCCTACATAGGCTACGTCTGGTCTCCACTAGAAATTAAATATTTAGGGGTCATTGTGACAACACAAATCCCCCCCTCTATACCCGCAATTATGGAGTACACCTAAACCAGCTAACGACTAAGATGCAAACCTTGGGCGAAACTATCACTTCCAATAGTGGGCCGAGTGCCACTCCTCAAAATGATCACCCTCCCCAACTACTATATTATTTTTAAACAGACCATTGTGTCCAGGTGCAATATTCTTTGATGCACTAAAAACAGCGATGAATGGTTTCATGTGGCATGCTGGCGTGGTTTGGCTAAAATGGGATACCTTGACAAAACCTGATGCACACAGCGGTCTGTCCGCCCCAGACTTGAAAAATACTGAGTTGCTGTACAGGTATACTATGCAGCCTACTGGTTCTATGAAAACTCAAGACACCCACACTTGAAAATAGAACACCACGCAGCTGGCACGCACAATATCCGCTCATTGATATTACCACGAAAGTGGAAAGATCCCCAAGTTAACGACTCAGTGGCCACGACCGAGTTAGCCTGGGCCAAGATATGGAGGATGGTAAATAACCCCGATCCATACCATCGGGACCTGCCGTTGTGGAACGTCTTCCCGCCATTCCCTAAAATAATCCAAACAGCAATGCGACAGTGGGCCATCGATGGGTACATGAATGCAGCGCTGACTGCAATACGCCAGACTCAGTCAAGAAGCTAGGCACCATTATGAGGCACCTTGACACGGGGCCTGTGGCCATTCTATATGATCTGTTGCAGGAACGAGGCAGAAAACCTGTGGTGAAGCTTCGGGAGGCCTGGGCAAGAGATCTAGAAACAAACATCACTGACGACATCTGGGAATCAATGTGTTTACGAACCCATGCAGTATCCTTCAACTACAGATTTCGACTAATACCATTTAAAGTATTTCAAAGATTTCACTACATCCTGGCTAGACTGCACCTCTTCTTACGCACTCGCTCTGCCCGCGGTCCCAGATGCCATACTGGTGGGGAGGGCTACCATGACATGCTTTGGAGCTGCCCAAGACTGGAACAGGGTTTGTGATGTCATGACGGAAATGCTTGGTTGCACATTCGAACCCACTCCACTAAGCTGCTTTTTCCACCAATTCCAACACAGCTTTTTTGACAAACTAGCTAGTTGTTGAATGCTATTAGCAATCCTGTGTGTGTGACTATTATGGCTACGTCCCACCTGCCCAATCGTGGCACAGTGGCGTTCGCGTCAGATGTGGAGGACTGCTGGTCCTCACTACAACCCGTTAACTGCAAACCCATTGAGATATGGCCCCCATTCCGCAGCTACCTGCTATCGGCACAAATATATGAAAGTGATAGCGAGAACTCAGCACCCGAGTAACAATCCCCCTCTAAATGCAATACCCCTGATGTGTACGTCGCTGCCCAATACTGACTATTTCTCAACCACTGAAGAACAAAAGTATCAATTAAGATGCACTGTATTCAATTCTGTCGATGCTCCTTCTTTTACTTATGTTGTAATGTCAAGCACTTATTATATGTCTAAAGAAAATTACAAAAGGCCTAAAACCACAGAGCCTGAGAAGAAGAGAGCAGATTCAGGCAGCACAGAGCACGAAGCCGGCTGACCTCCAAAGTCAGAGATACACCGACACATTTCAATCTCCAGACAGAGAGACCAGCTGCAGAGAAACTGAATAAATCCTCATAAATGCAAGCTGACGAGCTCCATGTTGTGGTCCCCAAGCACGTAGTAAAGTCAAACAAGACAAAAGACAATGGACAGTCACCCGTGGTGGGAAAGCAGGACCGTTCCCAGCAAGTCAGACGCAGACGGCAAGTGTTGCAACGTAAGGAGCACATTCTCATAGGCAAAAGGTGGTAAACCCAAGTTACAACGCAGACAATCGTTCACATCACCTTGAAGAGGTGCACAGAGGGCTGAGAACCTAATCGCGTGTCAGCCCTGGGGAGATCAATTCTAACCAATTACAGCTTAGAAAGCCAGGGGTGGATGCCAAAGGGTACGAACCAATGGTAAGTCAATTACTCTGCAACAATGTAATAGATAGTTCTTGGGGACGGGACAGGCCAGCCACCTGACATGCGAGGCCAGTAGAATAACCCCTACAGTAACAGTACTCTTGATCCCCGAAAAACCTATCAGAGGATTGGTTAAGGGCCCAGGTGATGACGCCAGAATTGTATAAAATTGTACTGCACGCCATGGAGAGCTGAGATGTACTGGAGATTTCTCATTGTTTTGTATTGATGCCAGTTCGTTTTATTTAAAACTTGCTGTTGACCGAGTCCTGCGTCTATTCTGGGGAAGGGTGTAGGGGTCCTTGAGAGTCAGGCGGACCCCCAGACCTCTGGTATCCCACAGGAAAGATCTCCCCCAACAGGGCATAGGGCAGTTTCATTTGGTGCAGTTTTGTGCAGATAGCCATCACACAATTAATATAGTTTAAGTGTCCGGAGGAATGAATTTAGTGTAACATAGGCAAATAACTTGATATAGGGGAGGCAGCTGTGTGGTGGATAGATTATAATAGAAATAGGTTTTCTGATAAAAAAAAAAAATACACATTTATTGCATTCCACTATAAAGTGCAAACCTGTTTCTAATGGCAGCTACAACTTAGTTTGCCTTTCTTACATGTTGGCGGGGCATGAGGTGGAGCCCTGGGCAGAGTCTTGTGTGGCTATGGGCGGGGCATACAACTCAGGGTTTTTGTTGCTCAAACGTAGGCAGGTATGCAGGGCATAGTAAAATACACATAACATGCAGCCGTTCACACACACTTGCAAGAAAACAGCGTAGAGTTGCTGATGGCACATTGGTCGATTGCCAGACTGTTTAACTGCCACTGAGTCCGCCCCATGCTTGCTTCCGAGGTAAGTTTAAGCTTTATAAACGAAAACATATTTGTATTTTGTATTTATTGTTTAATAGCGCCTTAATCCAAGGCGCTTTACAGTTAACAAGAACACATAAAACATGGAAGGAACGGGTGGAGAGCATACCGGCCTACATTCCAAAATGAAAAACCCTGAGATCTAAATCGACGGAAACCACGCCCACACCATGATTTGTGAGAGGGGATTAGAAGTCGTCATTGGATAGGGATATTGGGGTTATGCACAGCGGTCATTCAGAGGCAGCACTGCACTCCCAGGGCCTCATTTTGCCGCGTTCAGCTTCTTTGCAGCCAGGCAGTTAACTTGGATTTTCTGGAAATCTACTCTGTGCAGATTCCGAAATGGGAAAGCGCTTTTATTATGATCAGCGTAGTCCTGATGTAAATGCTCATGTACACTGCACGAGCGTGTACACGTTACACACAAAACGTGCCAAATAACATTGCCAAATCGTACCGGTCTACATCTCCAGCTCTCCTTACCCCAATAATCTATAAAACGCTTAAGTTTATGACAGTAGATCATTCAGCCAGGCTTCCAGTCCATGCCCTCACACATCACCTACTGCTCGCCTCAATAAATGCTTTCTTACACGGATATAAAACACTGTGCTTCCCTTAGAAGATCGCTAGATGGCAGCAGAGATAGTGGAAAGTAATCGCTTATTGTTCTTCCGTATGACGAGTCCAATTGAGGACGGCCGGAGAAGAGCGTGGAAATCCGGAGGTAAGGCAGGGTGTTATGGGTGCTAAAACTGCAAAGCGAACTCCTCAGCAGGACCTCAATTACATGAGCAAAGAACTCCTACCGCCTTTCTGCTCCCCCATTCCTGAGAACATGCCATGAGTGTCCCAGTTTTCCCATACCACGTGCTCCGCATCCAGTTCCCGTGTCAATTTCTCCTTCAGGCTCTCTGCGCTTAGACTTACAATCGCCGCCATTTTACTGCAGCAAAAAAGATTGAGCGTCACACCGTTTGTCATGTGACCTGGGTACTGCGGGCACTCGTCGTAGGATCACGTGGGTGCACGGAGAAGAGCGTAAAACCCCGGAGCTTTAGGCAGGTATGGAGCGGGGTCCAGTGCTTTGGTGGTGAAGGTATAAGGCGCTGTACATGGTGCATTGAAAAGAACGAAAGGGAGAGCTAGAAGCGCGTGCTGCCCGATATTGGCGGCATAGCTTAGGCGTGGGTTGGACTGTACTCTGCAAGGAATAATGAAAAAAACATGTCACGAGGCCAGCGAGGGTGGCAGAATGCACGTCAGGAGGGGGCGATAGTGGCAAGGCTGTTGGGACAGGGGTGGCGAGTTATGTGGCAAGAAGCGGTCTTACGCGCCACGCGGCGCGGACAAGTCCTGCAGTAATAACGGGGAAAACCCAATACGGCTGTGTTGGCAATGGCATGTATGTTCACCCTTACTAGTGCCCCGGCGGGGGCCTTGGCACCAGGGCACTACGGTTCCATTCAATAATGCAGTGCATTCTGGGAGCTGCATTCCAGTGTGCATACTTGCCAACATTCTGTGCCCAAAAAGATGTAGGATTTTTCAAGTTTCAAAAATAATACTTTGCATAAAAATTACATCACAGGAAAATACAAAAAATACATTGCTGGCACCACTGGAGCATTCCAAAATTCACAACCCATCAAACAGCACAACATGGAAGGATGTTGAAATGTTTAATTCTGAATGGTAAGTTAACACCGAATTCAGTTATCTCACTTAACAGAAGGTAACCACAGAGCTGGTAGGCAAAGTTTGCCACTGCTCTGTAGCAGCAGCCGGGCAGTACATGTTTATTCCTGCAGTGCACGATTAATGACATGGAGACTGATACCCTCCTCAGTCTGATATGCAGATGCTGTGTGATGGTGGTACGCTCTGCCACTTGCCTTCATTTGTGGTTCACCTAAGGCCTGTCCCGGCCAGAGTGCACACGTAAAAAAAACAACAACTTTGCTCCAGCATAATACAAAGCGCAGTTTCCAGAGCAACAGTTAATAGTTTTATTCCTGTTCAAACCCAGCTCCCAGACATGCGAAGAATGTGACATTTGGGCTTATACGTTTGACACAATCTTCCGTTCTGCTCGAATGGCACAGCGCCTTCAGACTGAAGCACAGGCACTTTGTAGCTGGACGCTCATGCGCCCTGTGCAGAGCTGGTGAAAGTGGGGGCGGATATCGGGTTCCCAGGTCCTGTTGCTGCTTCTCAGACAAAGCCCTGCATAAGATATTCAGTCGTGGGGAGTGCTGGGACTGCTGCGGGACCGCCAGCAGAGATGTGACCAGACGCCATGAAGGTTCAACATCATCTACTTTATTAGCGCGCGGCGCGTGGACACATTACCCCTGGCCACCTGACCGGGTTCACGCATCGCTGCGTCCCAACATGGTGACGGTGCGCAATGCTACATCTTCCCCCGACCTATTAACCATCGTCCAACCACGTTTCCTCAATCCATCATCGAGGTCTTGGACCGATGCAGCAGGGTCTTCCATGTCTGGGCGACTTGATGTTTTCATCTGGGTTTTTCCCGATGCTGCTGTGCTCTTCTCTTTCCGGTTCATCTTTGTCAGCCGATTATCCTGACCCCCCTCGAATCTCTTCTTCACTTCATTGTTCATTTACTCGAATTGTGTCGTCTCCGGCCTTTCTGAAGAATTAACTGTTCCTTGTTATTGCCCATCCTTCCCTTTCTGTCATGACCATGGATCCTTTAATGTGGGAGACTGTCATGGGCTGTGGATCAAACGGTGGCATGTCCTTGTGAACTTGTACTTGTGCTGCTGCTGCTAACTCTGCAATTCGGGCCCTTCTTCTGTCTGCATAGTCTTTTATTTTTTATTTTACTCGGTCATCTCTTCCTTAATTCTGCCGTTGTTTCACTTTCTTCCACTTCCAGCTCCTGTTGGGGGACTTTCGACCTCACGGGATGTCCAAACATGAGTTCTGCCGGGCATTTCCTTGTTGAGTCGTGCAGTGTTTTGCGGTAATCCCTTAGGAGTTGGCAGAGAGCTTGTTCAATAGGCATGTGTGGTGGTGTGCGATGCGTATGGCCCTTTTGATCTTGGCCATGAAGCGTTCCACTACTCCATTCGCCTGTGGCCAGAGGGGTGTGACCTTCCGGTGTTGGAAGCCTAAGTAGTTTGCGAAATCTCGGAAGTCTCTGCTGGTGAACGGTGGGCCATTGTCCGATTTGACCACTTTCGGTACTCCAAATGCTGTAAATATTCAATCTAGCGCTAGTAACAGTGCTGTGGCTGCGGTGAAAGATACTTCTGTGCTGGGTAGCGTGAGTGTTCATCCAGTACTACCAGCACGTAGTCCCCTGTCCTCAGAGGCACGAAGAAATCTATTGCCACTTCCTCCCATACTCCTTTTTGGAGGCCAGACATGTGTAGCGGTTCCAGGAATGCTGTACTTTGTAGGCTAAGGCAGATGTGACAGGACTTTAGCGTTTTCTCAATTAGTTTGTCCATTCCCGGGAACCATGCTTTGCTTTGCAGCATGTGTTTAGTGGACACAATTCCACGAAGACCTACATGTGCTATCTCTATGATCCTTTGGTGGTGGTGGTATGATTATACTGTCTCCTTTCAGTAGCAGGGATGATGGCGATATGGATAGCTCATACTTTAACTTCGCGAGTGTCTTGAATAAATGTTCATCTATTGCCTGATTCGCCTGAATTGCCTCTCCTGCCGACCTCCATCTTCCATTTCCAATGCAAGACGCCACCAGCGCAAGTGTTGCATCTTCGGTGGTGTGTCTTGCAAGCTCTGCCATGGGGAAAGCAGGTGGAATCGCCTGGTGGATTATATAGTTTATGTATCCATCCGCCCTACCCCTTGATGTTGTGCATTCGGCGAGTGGATGTCGAGAGAATGTCTGCCCGGTTCTTTTCCTTTCCAGGTTTGTGGAGTATGGTGTATTCATATTCCTGGAGACGTAGTCTCCATCTCGTTATTCTAGGTGGCATTTGGGCCGTTGGTTTTCTGTAGATCGTGATGAGGGCCTGGTGGTTTGTGATTATCGTGAAGGGCTTGCCATACAAGAACACTTGGAAGTGCTCAAAGGCCCACACAATTGCCAGGGCCTCTTTCAGCCTGCGAGTATCTCTGCTCTGCTTCTGTGAGACTCCTGCTGGCATACGAGATGATTTTTCTCTGGCCGTGTTCACTCCCAGAATGTTGTGCTAGGATTTCTCCCAGTCCTACTGGGCTGGCATCTACTGTGAGTTCAGTTTGTAGGTTGGGATCAAACTAGGACATGCACTCAGCTGCGGCCATGTCTCTTCTTATTGTATCGAAACTTTCCTGTTGCTCCTGACCCCATTCGAATTTCCTGTCTTGTTTAGTGAGTGCTCATAGGGATGCGCTGGTGGTGGCAAAATCCGGGCGGTATCTGGTGCAATAGCTCGCCAGACCCAGGAAGGATCCTACTTGTGCCATGTTTACAGGTCAGGGAGCTTCCATTAGTGCCCGTATCTTGTCTGGGTCGGGTTGAATTCCCTTTTGAGAGAAAATGTGACCAAAAATGTAAGGGTGCTTTTGTTAAACTTCAGATTTTTTCCTTGTTTAGGGTGAGGTTAATGTCGTTCAGTGCTGCGCACCTTTTCATCAGCATAGCATCATGTGTTTCCCAAGAGTGTCCAAATATTAAAATGTCATCACTATAGTTGATGCAATGTGATATGTGACGAATGATTTAGCATATTTCCTCTTGAAAATGTTGGCCACTGATGAGATCCCGAAACTCGGGCGTTTATATTGAAAGAGCCCTAGGTGCGTGGTGAAGGTTGTTATGTAGTGCAACTACTCACTGAGGGCGATTTGGTGATATCCCTTGTTCAAATCTAGGCGGGAAAACACTGTGGCTCAGTTGATAAGGTGCATCATGTCTGTGATGCGAGGCGATTGGTGGTGCTCTCGAAGGATTGCTTGATTCTGTGCCCTCACGTCAACGCACAACCTAAATTGACCGTCCGCACTTTTCTTTGGCACTGGGACGATGGTTGAGACCCATGGCGTGGGCCCTGTTGCGTGCTCTATGATTTCTCCTTCCATTAGTGTCAGTAACTCTTTCAACTTGATGCTGAATGTTGAACAGGATCCCTCTGAAATGTTGCGCAATGGGCTTCACTGCTGGGTCAATGTGTACTTTTATTTTGCATCCTCTGAGCTTCTCCATTTCCTTGAAGAGGCGTGGAAAATTCACAGCCACTTTGGCCGCCCGGGACATATATTTTCCTGCCATTATCTGGTACAAAATGTGGATTAGGCCCATTTGAACAGCCGATTTGAAGCTTAAGACACACGCACTTGCGGCCTCTATTGCCAGGACATGCACTGTTATGTGATCTTGCTTTGTGGTGGCACAACGTTTTGAATGCGCCCAGACATGGAAGGGGTTTCTTGGCCCCATATGCGTAGATTTCTACTTGTGCCTTGCATAGTCTTGGTCTGCACTCGAGTTTCAGGTATTCTGACTATGGCATGGCATTGATTGTGGCTCCAGAGTCCACTAGGAATTCAAATTCCTGTTTTTGCATGGTCCATGTTATTGTGGGGCTTTGCTCTGATGCGGTCGGATTTCCCAAAGCATACAGATGTCCGTTTTTGCATCTGTCCATGCTGGTGTGATTCTGACTCGCTGGTGGATGGCGTGGCTGTGTACAGTCTGTGTATCCTTCACCTTTTTCGATGTCCCTCTGGAGACTGCAAGTGTTTCCCTCTGGTGTGACATCTCTCCTTATGGTGAATTGAAGTCGAGGTGAGTGTTCACTACGTTTAATAGTTAATAGATTTTGCAAACATTTTTTTGATAAGTATGCAAACCCGCAAAAAAAAAGTGACTCCTGTAAAGTAGCACTAAAATAGACTAACGTTCCAAGACCTTGGCTGTGAAGCCAGCGGTGCGGGCAGCACTCCCTTATCCACTGTAATGTGGTTTCTCTTGTCATATAATCAATATATTTCGAGAGTACAAAAATATAGTATATTTCATCTGTTTTTACTATGTTTTTATTCATAGTGTTCTCAAATTATAAAGTCTCTATTTATGCAGGTGCCATAGAGAAGGCCAATGCATTTCGGAATAATTTCCTTCATCGGGGCCTTATTCTTCTGGTTTCAATAAACATAACACAAATTTGTAATCACCAAAATAACAATTTTTGAAATTACCATATTCCATGAATTAGTGTTGCGAGAGTACCATAATAGCCATGTTGATTCCACATAAACATTCCATTCCAGAATTCAAACATTTACAGTGACCATTGTGGTCATATCCCATTAATCGACATTTAAAGAGTGAATTCATCACCATAAATCCAAAACAATCAGTCCCATAATACATCAATACCATCAATCAATAATATTAACAGCATACATCACGATTGTAGTAAGAAGAAAATGGTAAATGTGCATACGGGTCGGCATAATTAGTTGTAGTGATGGGATGGCGAAGTAAGCAAGAAAAAATAAAGGAAATAGCAAAAAATTCGAAAGAAATATACACGGGAGGGTAAATCTTATGTAGCACTTATCACTTGGGTCTGTCATGCAAAAGTATCAAAAAATGCAGGTGCAGCATGGACTGACCTCTATAGTGGCGTAGCTTCTGCTAGTGTAGCGTGAGTGTAATAATATTCTCGGTGCTGCTTGATGCCTCAAATGGCATACAACGCAATCTCGCGATGAGGATCTGGAATTATTAGAAAAGCGGGGAATGGTCACAAAATGTGAGCAAAATAAAAGAGACTACTATGTTCAGACCTACTCTTGATCTTACCTGGTGACTCGCAGTGTAACGCCGTGAAGTCGCGAGGACGCACTGCACTGCGAGTATCAATGTTGCTATGGGAACGCCTAGAAGTCTTGTAAACAGTATGTAGGACGTGGCGGCCATGTTATAATGTGGACAGTGTCCATTAGAAAAGTTGTGCTATATGCATTAGGAGCATGTTAGTGTGCACCTAAGTAGCAGTGATAACCAATGGTGTCAGCAAATATATATACTACATAAAGCAGTGTTAAAAAAAAAGTATAAAAGTCGAAAACAAAAATGAAAAACATGAGCCTGTCAATGGCACGTGTGAACATATGGATCCAAGTCGAGTCTTTGGTCCTTAATATTAATACATTAGTATCTGCAAGAAAGAATGATCTACGGTGTAGGAACTCCGATCGGCATGAGGTACTGTTTAAAGTAAAACGTATGTAAGCCCTTTAGAGATTAATTATAAGATCTCCTTATGGTATCTTCTTTCTATTCCTTTTGACCTCTCTTCCCTTTGGTGCCTGGGTGGGATCCTATGTTGGTGCCGTCCTTGTTCTGTAGAGTTGACCCTCAATGCTTTTGGATTTCAGCACATTGCTCGATAGTGGACCTTGCCCCCACAGGCTGAGCATATTTGACCGATGGCTGGGCATTGATGTTGATAGTTTATTTATATCACGCTCATACACAGGTGCAGGATCAATCATGGGGGAGGTGATGTCCGCATCGGAAACACTGTGGTTTTTCCTGCCTGTGGTCATGTAGCGTGAGGGTAGTGTGATGTCATTTAATTTATCCCTTCTTCGATGACTGGAGCAGTGATGTGTGTCTTGCTCAATGTGGATATCTGAAGGTCCAGAGCTGAAGATGTTCTCGCCAACACAAGTATTTCTGCTAGTGTGTGTGGCACTTGCAGCAGTTTCTTCTTTAGTATCAGCGACTCACAGCCTTCAATTACTTGAGATTTTATGACCTCTTTGTTATTATCTAACTGGAATTGGCAGTGTTTCACACTTGCTCCCAGGCATGTCCATGCTCTCCCATAGGAGCTGTGTGGTGGTATGAAATGCATGTCTTTCATAATCAACGTTTCAGTGTGTGGCGAAATGATCTTTCAATATTTTCTTTAATTCATCATATTTGTACCCCACTCCTCGAGCAATTAAAAAATGATGTCCCGTACCTTTGGGCCAGCCGTGACCATGAGCAGGCTGTTGATAGGCTTGTTCTCTTGTAGTCCCACTGCATCAAGATAGGCGTCAAACTCTTCCATCCACCGGGTCCATCGTGGACCCAGGCTGGTGGTGTCTATTGTGACAAAAGGCATAATTGAGGGAATACACCCATCCCTTTCTGACCCTGGGCGTGTGCTGGTGCAGCCTGGTCCTGTGCCTGTTCTGACATAGTCCCCTGGTGCAATGTTTGGGCTGATTTGGCTTGCACATGTCTCGTGATCTGCCTTGGCTACCCTTTGTCATCTTAGTGGGTTCTTACAGGCCTCTTGTGCCACTCCTGCTACCCCAGTAGTGTCCCTCTTTGCCTGTGCCTCCCCCGCACTGGTTGGGGCGCTGCTTTTGTGCCGTGTTTGGGGTGCTTCCGATGCACTGTGCACTCACCCGTGGGCCCACACGCCTTGCCAGATAACTTTCTCCCTCCGGTTCGCCGTTCCTCCACCGTGCTTATTAGCATGCAGCCGGCACTCTGCTGCTTGTGAGCGTGTCAGATTTGTCCCTCGTCGCCATTGTAAGATATTCAGTAGCGAGGGGGGGTGGAGGGGATTTGCTGGGACTGATGCGCGTCTGCATTGATGTTACTCAGCGCCACAGAGACCCTCATTCCGCGTGAAGAGAAAAAGGTTTGAACTTAAGTGCTGTTGGCGAGGCCGGATGGCAGATGGGGGGGCGGGGGGAAGGGGCTTCAGAGGTTTGCAGTACTTCTATGGTGAGGGGGTTTCTTCTGGGAACCAAAGCCTAATTTAGTTCAGTGGGTGGGAGCGCTACAGTGGAACAGCGTGCCTCTGGTATACCTAGGTCGCGAAGTCAGCCAGAATGCACTCTATGTGCCAGTTATTGTTCAATAGTGGGTAATGGCTGTTATTACATCTCACTGTGTGATCGCCAAAGCTGGGTATCGACTTTGCCTGGATGGTGTTTTAGTGGCCGATAGTGTGAGGCTGTGTCGGCTCTGAAGATTGCAGTGGTTTTGTTGCACTGGCCTTGCGGTCAAGGATTGCCGTTGCGAGATTTCACTGTCCCACGCTAAAAGGATTGTTGGATTGACCTACGCAGCATTGTTTGGCAAGTTTTCCCATTAGGCATGGCCTTTTGTCCTGCTTACAATTCCACTGCTTATCAGCGGATGGTGCCCACAGGTACACGCACTTGCACCACCTGCCAATAAGGTTACAGATTGCCCAGCCAGCTTACATGCGGCTCGTCTGCTTTGTTGCCAAAAAAAGTATGTAACTAGCATATTTAACTCTGAGGAGCACCTTTTGTTTATCTCAGCACATTTGGGATGTGTAGTATTATGGGACATATAGTTTACCATTCTGGTTGTGAAAAGTAAAGCCATAATGTTATTTGTTTGGCTCCCCATGATGCCATTTGGTTTATATGGTGTCACCTGGTTTTTACTATGCAGTTGGGGCTTTGTAAGTTAATTCTATAAGACATTATTTTGCTTGTTTGCGTATGGTGGCGGGTGTGATGAATTAGTGGTCTGTATCCAGGGCCGTGTTGAGCGCTTGACTTTTGGAATTAGTGATCTGTATCCAGAGACTTGTTGGGCGATAGACTTTTGTGGCAAAATGTATTTGTCACCAAAATTGCATGGGCATTGATTTTCAAATGGTCAAGTTCAGTGTTGGTCTGGGGCATAGGTTTGTCTCGGGCACCAACGAAAAGTGGCCCACAATTGCAAATGGCAATTCATTCTTTTGTGTCAGACCGTTGGAATAGCATTCAAGCGGGAATTCTTTGATAATGTGATGCAAATTGAGCATTTGGAAAGAGAATTATTGACATTGGAGTCCAGTCAGAGAGAGTTAAATGGTGGTTGGCGATGCGGGTCCCAACGCTGCAGTCCCGACTTCCCACACGACAGCCTTGCCTTTCTCCCCCCCTGCAGACTACTAATACCAGAATGCAATGTGGGGAAACTCCAATTGGTTTCTTGCCTGCATTATGTGGTCGTCGGGATGGGGTTGCGTGGGAGGGGTAGGTAACGGCCTGTTCCTTGTACTTCGTGCCTCTGCCGCTCACCCGGGTTTGGGCCGGTTAAGGGATGGGTTTTTGCCGAGGGGATCAGGTGCATAGGTGGGTAATGTTGGGAGGAGTCGTTTGGCCACCCGCAAGCTGTTGTGACTGGGTACAGAGAAGAATGTGCCCCTCAGTCGATATTAGTGTATTCCCCTCTAATGCTTTTGATGAGCGGGAGCTGGTCCAGGCATTCACACCCCCCAGCACGGTTTTGCTTTGAAGCACGGCAAGGTGCCGCTGGGTTTGTGTGCCTTCGTCAATGGGCCTGAGTTAGCAATGCACGCCTTTTAGGTTTCAGCCACCGGGAAGGCGCAGTCTAAAGGTTTGGAAATTTAGGGAAATTGGCAACTGTAGACTTAATGTGTGAGGCTGCGCGCGGTGAGGTTTAGAACAGCCTCGGGCTTCGTCTATTTATGGGGTACTTATAAGGCGCCTCTACAACAAATTGCATTTCAGTTTTCTCCAATTACGAATTTCGCATCTACATGGGAGGGTAACATGATGCATGACAGCGGGAGAACAGAAGAGTATTGATTGCAGGCAGTAATTTGAGGGGAGACAAATTAGTACCAAGTTCTGTTTAGGGTAGGAGTGTTCTGTCAGAGCAATGAAGCACGTGAAATGGAGCGAGTTGCCTCGTCGTGTAGAAGACGAAGTCTTCCAAATAATGTACCTGTCTGATTGTTAGAATCTACAACCAGAATGGTCTATTAATGGAAAGACAGGGGACCGATGACCCAGGCGCCGTAGAATTGGAGACACGATAGGCAGGAGGACACACCACCAGCAGAAAACAAGGCAAGTATCAGAAATGCATAGACAAGTAAGCCAATACAATGTACCATACACAGTGTACCACTAACCTGCTAACTCAGGTATGGCAGTGTTTGATACAGCTGGTAGGAGGCAGGCACCTGATGTCTAAGTAAAGAAAATATCAGTTAATACTAGGAGATCCCTAATACCAGGTTAGCAGTCTTACCGTATTGGACTCCTGTCCGACGGTAACATGGAGTTCAGGAGCTGCAGAAGTTTGTGGCAAGATCCCTCGTTGATTTGAAGGAGAAGAACAAAACAAACCCACGAAGTACACCCGAAAGTTTCTAGTCCGTGTACTTGTGCGTTTCAGAAAAGAAAAAGGCACTTCCCAAATCCAGTACAAAGTTCCGTGTGGAGCAAAGATGAAACAGAATCCAATGCGATTCAGGAGCGGCCCAAAGTCTGGCAAAGTGGAAGCAACAAAATACTTAGCGTAATCCAAGGCAATTCCAAATTCGGTCCGTGATCAGGCAGGGTGCGGGCAGTGCAGGCAGAATCAGAATCCAAGGCAAAACAGTAGCGGTCCGTGGTCAGGCAGGAAACAGGCAGCGAGTTCAAATTCAAAGTTCAAAGTGCAAAACAGGAGCGGTCCGTGGTCATAACAAGGAGGACAATGATTGGGGTAAGGAGGGTCAGGAAAACGGGAATCAAGGAAGTCGGGAAACAGGATAGCAAAATCCGTAACGCCGCCGAAAAAAGTTCAGAAGCGCCGGCAGAATCACTGGGAGCAGCTTATGAAGGACGTATCATGTGACTACGTTTGCGTGATACCGTCAGAGCAGGGCGAGAGATCCTGCAATGCAGAGGACGCCAGCGTTGCCAGGCTACCTTCCAGGCACCAGGCTGCATTATGGGTAGGCAGAGTGTTCTTTTGCTGCGGCCCGCATCTATATTGCGATTAAGCATGTTTTGCTTGCGGATGTGTCGATACTTGACTGCTGATACTGTACATCCTTTCCCTAATGCCGTATTGGGATGGCAGAGAGATCTGACATGTTCAGGGTAGTGGGGTGCTTTGGCCGCTGCAACTGGGGGAGGGAGTTGGGCCGGCAACGGGGAATTGAACAGAAGTTTGAAAGCTAGCGGTGTGGTGTTGGCAGAGGGTGAAAAGTTCTGAAGGTGAGCGAGAAGTGAAGGGAACCAAAGTGGGGGAATAGGATAGCAAATGGTACACAATAAAGTAAGTAGGGAATGGCGAATTCCCAACGAGATTACACACTTTCTAGTTGTAGTGTAACAAGTAATAGGAGGTTTTGCCGCCACAGGGTGTGGCTGGCTTGGGGCAAACTAGTAGGGTGCACTAGATGCCCGACGTTCAAAGAACAACCAGAAGGACGACACAAATGGGGGTAATGGTAATAGAGGAGGAGCGCTAGTGCCGAATGTTGCACTGGAGGACTTGTTCATGTCCGCTATGCCAGTCCTAATTATCAGAGAACGAGCACAAGAATAACGGGTATGTTAATAGTATCGGCATCTTAAAGCGCAGTAGTCGGGGCTGAGCAAGCTGACCGTGAAGGAACAGGGAGTCCCCACATAGCCAAAAAATAATGGTAAGCGAGTTAGCATAGAAAGGTTATAACGCTTTATGTTGGAGCATTAGCTGTAATTGTGAGTGTCACAATGCTTGTTTAAACAGAATGGGTTGTAGTGGTCTCCTCAAATTAATGACGGCTTCTTCCAGTCCCGGTTTTGGTAGGACCGGTACATTGTTCCACATCTGGGGTCATGGGGTTGTGCAGTGGCTTATTTGAATTCTTAATTTACCAGGCAACATCAGTGGCAGTTGGTTGCTGACTATTATCTGAGATTCCTTTGCGTGTTGTAATGGGCAAGGTAGGTGGGGTTTGTGCTGAGACACTTTATGTTGTTTATGGCGAAGGTTCAAAACCATATAACCTGTAGTTTCCAACAGGCAACCCCTATGCACTCCAGTGGGGTTCACCGAAACTCCCAATTTTCATAGTGAGTTAAGGAACATATATGGAAGAAATCATAATTTTAAGGTAAGATTCCAAAAGAATTTTCAATGCTGGAGATTCTTTTGCAATCTTACCTTAAAATTATGATTTCCTACATACATGTTTCTTAACTCACTATGAAAATTTGGAGGTTCGGTGAAACCCACTGGAGTGCATAGGGGTTGCCTGTTGGAAACAACAGGTTATATGGTTTTGTTCTCGAGATAATATCCAAAGGCTAGGAGATAGTACCCCATTGCACCGGAACTAAGTGAATGCTAAATGTCTAAATACATGAATAAAAGTTAACATTTGATATCTCTACCAGTTCATTGAAGAACACAAGTGCCCCCTAAACGTCCTGGTATGTTACACTCATTTTTGATCAATTATGGTGTAGGTTCAGTCAGTGCATCAGATAAGATTTGTGAGTGAGGGTAGTTTACGCCTAATTATTTAAATTAGGGAGTACAGTGAATTTTAGGGAGATATGTTCAACTCTGATTCCCAAGTATTTCATAAGCGAGCAAATTCTGGACAACAGTTAAATGAAAGGGTTTGGAATATTGTTTCTTTGCACCTAGTTATTGTTGCACATTAAAAGATGCACGTTTTCTTCCTCCGATCAGGCAGTAACATTGGTAGTTTCTTCCCGTGGTACAACTGGCTCTTCTGGCCCAAACATACCCATGGAGTGGCGAGGGTGAAAGCAGGGGTGCAAGACCACACATGTTCTTTCCTAATTTTGTTGCGAGTAATTTCACTACATCATTTAATTTTGAGTGTATTTGCCAGTTTTAGGATGTGAAAATGCCGGACACACCCCTTATCCGTAGAGCGGGGTTAAGTAATCCACGGCTTACCAAGAGCATGCCTCGGGTTCCGGGGGTGCTAGCGGTTGGAGTATAAATCAACATTTATTGGTCATGCCTTGAATTCGTGGTCTTCACAGATTGTCCATGTGGACTATTTGGGAGGTCAGTAAACCTGGTGGCGAAACACACGCTTAAGAATATGTAGCAATGGTTGTGTGGACTGTCCGGTTATCTGTGTGCACCGTATACCTTAGCATGTTCCTTACTACTTAAACAGTGAAGGCAGCATAACCAGAGGATTAGGTCTAGAGGACGTGGGTTTTCCGAATGGAAATTTGGGAAGGCCGTTATTGTAGAGTTACAAGGTCAAACCGGTTATCTGCAGACAAATGGTTTATGTAAGTGCAGGGGTATGAACAAGGAAAGCAAGTGTGGAGACAAAGAGTAACTTGGATGCCCATTGGATCAGGATTACATAGGGCATCGGGCCATGCTGTGTTAACTCCCATATAATTTGCAGGCAATTAACAGTGAAATTAAATTAGGAGCCCAAAGCAACAATAGCTGAATAAAATATACATATATGTATGTATATATATATATAACAGCAGAATTTCGGACACATTCACAAGAGGGTGAGGGTTCCATGCCCCTCCACATTGCAGCATGCCACCGTCCACGGACGGGGGGGGCCCTCCGAGTACGGAGCCAAATGGGTATACGGTCAAACATAGTCTGTCACGCCGCCTTGAAGGAGCAGGGAGCCCCCAGTTAGAAAGCAAATAATTGTAAACTGAATTCGCACAGAGGGAGTTTAACGGTTTACTGTTGGGGGATTATCAAAAATGTAAGTGTCAGCTCTCGGGTATCACAGACAGTCCTGGCTGGGTTTCACACAGCAACCTGTATAGAAGTTGACAGGCGTTGTCAACTCCCATTTTGGAGGCAATAAAACAATGAGTTTTAAATTTGGAGTCCAAAAACAAAAAAAAAACAAGGATATATTACTAACGACTCAACTTCAGACGCCCTCACAAGGTGGTGAGGGCCGGGCTTCCGTTCGCCTCCATATTGCAGCGCCCTGCCGTCCACGGACGGGGCCCCCTCAGAGTACGGAGCCGAATGGGTATGCGGACAAACATAGTCCGCAACCGTCTGAGAACTGAGGGTCCTCCAGTGAAGGAGCCAAGTTGCATTAACCTCAGAATCGGAGATGCCTTTAAGCAGGTGTGAAGGCCGGGGACTGGGTCCCCAGATAGTTTGTCACGCCACTGGCCGTAGACCGGGAGGCCTCTTGCATGCACCAATCCTGGGTGCAAATGTTGTTGAGCGTGTATGATGTGAAGTGGTTGGTTTATCTGAGCTGCGACCAGGTGACTGGGGGGAACTTGATGCCACCGGCAACCAATAGAGAGTCCGACTCGCTATTGGTTGCCAGAGTCCTGGTGGAGTCACAGGTGATCCCTACAAAAAGCACTGGCAGATACCACAAGGGGACTGCGCAGCCATCATTTTAGAAAGAACACCACCCCTGTGTATTTGACTCAGGGGGGAGCCTGTGTAAAGGGGAGGTTAAGGGGGTTTGGAAGACCTTCCAGCCCCAACAACACTGCTGGAGGAGTTTGGGAGTTTATGAGTAGGGGAATGAGAGAGAATTGGGAATGTGAAACAAGGGGAGATGAACTAATGGGGACAGGGGAAACGGGGCTCTAAGAAGCAGTGGGGAATCTAAGATTGGGGGTAGGGATGGAATGGGGAATGGAGCCTGGGAAAAGAGGGATGGAAAGCGTTGGGGATAGGAAGGAGTTGGAGAATGGAAGGGATCAGCGTAAGGAAAGAATTGGGGAACAGAATGCACTGGGAACTGGGCCAAAGGGCGCAGGGATGTTGGAGATTTGGGGACCGGTAGGAACTGGGAAGGGGATGAGGATGGGGAAAGGTGATAGGTAACGGGAGACTGGTAGATGGTAGCAAAGGGGGGTTGGATATGGGAGGGGAAAGAATTGAGGGAAATGGAAGGAGCAGGGCAATGGACAGGTTGGGGGGGGAAGGACCAGAGTCGAAGGCGGGGGAGGGGTGATGAACCTGGTTAGGGGATAGTAGTTTGTGCCCTCACACAAGCGGGGTCATTATTAAGGAGTGGGGGAGAGGACAGGATGGGGGAGGGGGCAGAAATGGGGAAAGCAGATGCTTGGGGAAGGTTAAACTTGGGGAAATGGACAGCACTGGGTTTGAGAAGGGGGGGAAGATTCACGAAAGGGGAAAAGGGAAGGACACAATGGGAACATGAAAACAATTGTGGGAAATGAACAAATGAGAAAAGAAAAAGTGGGACCCTAAGAGGAGGGTAGGACAAGGATGCCACCCTCAGCACAGACTCCTGAGGCGTGGCAGAAAAATGGATCACCTGTACGATAACTCCTGGCTCTATGTATGCTCAATAAAGCTTGCTGCAGCATTTTCAACTTCCACTCAGTCAACTGGTCTTGCCTCTTTATTTAGGGAAACAGTGTAGCAGTATGTTAAGAGAAGGGCGTGATAAGGGAGCATGGACGAGATGTCGTAGATGACTGTTGAAGTTATGCTGGGAAGGGCCACGGTTTTGTGGGTTGTCGGTGCTATGCGAGGCTCCTGCGCCATTGCAAACGGCTCCTCGGCAGGGCTGCCCTAAGCGGGGACACCCACTTTGCCACGCCTATGCTAAAGAGGAGGTAGGGGGGCCTCTGCACTCACCTCTACACTAGGGTATTGTGGGAGGGGTAGACGTGTCATCAGGGGGCGACGCTGGGGAGTCACAGCCAATGAGCCCCTATCTAAGGCTGCCAACGCTCTGGGGCACCCTCTTTGATCCTGCTATCAGTTTAAGACGCCCGCCCACCATCCCCGTGTTTGGTGGGAACCATGTTTTTTCTTTTCCAGAATTTGCCCAGCGGATGTTACATGGTGATCCCTAAAGCCCACACCAGTGGCCCTTTTTAGGGAGGATGCAGTCCCTCCTGTGGGTTTAATGAATGAAAGCCTATGGCGGGCCCAGAAGGTGCTAGGCTGCCAGTGCTTAACATGGCAGAGGGGCCGAGCCCCGCCGCCTTCTCAGGAGAAGGGGCAGGAGCAGGGGTCACCAGGATGAGGACGAGAAGAGGAAGCTTAGGGCAACAGGGGCTTGGGAGACAGGAAGGTGCGGAAGCCCCTCTCCCCTGATTGATGGGATCTTCGCACGTCCACAGGTGACATCAGAGGCCCCTTTTGGGCCTCTATATAGGGGCAGCGGTCTCTTTATCTGCTCTTCGTCGCCCACCCCCACCCACCTCCCTTGCAGGTCAAACTTTGTTTTCCTGTTTAATTTTTTCAACTGACAGCAAAGCGTTGTTTTTTTACGGCCCTTGGGGCATTGTTGTTGGCTCATCCTGAAGTTCAGAAGGAAGGTATTTTGGTGATGACTGTTGAACGGGAAGGTCGGGGGCCTGTCCAAGGGCCACCTATGCCAGTGTCTATTTTTCCTCGCAACTCTGTTTTAGTCGTGCTGGTACAGGGGTGATAGCTGTTTTGGTCGCATGGGTTCTTGCACAGTTTTGGCCGCATGTTGATTTGGCACCCCCAGTGGTTCTGGTTGGAAGAAGTGGATAGGACGGCACAGATAGTTACTTGAAGCAGATTTGAGAAAGATGTTTGGTGAAAAGATAGATAAAGATGGAAACTGTTTACACAATGCGTGCGCGGAAAGGAATGTTTATAATGTTCAGCGAAGGTGTAATAAAGAGGGCATGGTTATGAATGAAGGTGAGATTAAGTAAGTAATTAAATGGGAATGATGGTTAATTGAGTGGATAAGAGGTCAGGTGTGCAATGCAAGGTTGCAGGTTCAAAATCCATGCTCTACCACATATGGTAAACCACTGAAGCATAAGGCGAAAGTGCCAAAGGACTTCAGGCAGTATTCTAATAACGTGTGTCGAGAAAATTAGGGAATGGCTCCTGTTGTCAGCCGTGTACATGAAATACAAAGCATATATTATAATGCAATTATAATAAGTATAATGCAATAATATAATATTGAAATGAGAAGCCCGCAAGTGAGATTTTGTTGTTGCCAAGGATATAGAAGCCTAAAAGCGCCCAGTGCAATTCTTTAACAAGGTCTTAAAGCTATTCGGCCTCATTATAACTCCGGCAGTAGCCTTGTCGGTAAATACGGCAGGCTGCCGCCGGAGTTATGCTTTTTTTTCAGCGCCTGGGAATGGGGAACTACCGGGGCATTACAGCCCTGGCGGTCCCTCCAGCCAGGCGCCGTACTCCCTCCGGCCAAGCGCAGTAAAAAAGTAAATCCCCATTCCCATCGAGTCCCATTGAACTAAATGGGAATGGGGAGGACGGATGCACCGGCACCATTCATAATGGTGCCGGTGCATCCGTCAAGGTCTGCGAGCGGGTGCCATTGAAAGGCACCCGCTCGCAGAACTCGTAGTTTGCTGGTCCGGAAACAACGGTATCAGCAAGCTTACCGGTACTGTTGTTTCCGTACCGGCAAACTTGTAATGAGGCCACTGTCTGCTTATCAAGTTTTCCGGTCGGTCCATTCTCGCACAACGTAAGGGCCGCGGGGCTCACTTGCGTGGCCGAGTTAGGTGTCTGTTGGTATGTCCAGAGAAACCAGTATAGTTCTGGAAGCCAGGGTCATCCTCTGTCTTTGGCAATGCGTACGCATTTATTGATGGATGCCATGAATCTCTTGGCGTCTCTATTGGCCTGGGGCCAGCACAGTGTGATATGGTGGTGTTGGACTCCCACATTGTCTAGGAATCGTTGTAACTCTTTACTTCTGAACAGTTGGCCGTTGCCACTCATCAGCGATGAGGGGATGCCATGGACAGAAAACATTTCCTCTAATGCGGTTATCACAGAGGCTGCATCGGTGGACTTGACCGGTTCAACTTCCGGGTATCATGTGTATTCATCCACTGCTACTAGGAGATAGGCCTCGTTGGCAATCGTGCAGAAGTCCATACTAACAGCGTCCCATCTGCATTCACTTCTGGGTGGGCAGGCCATGGGCTCCGGTGGTCTTGGCCGCTGGGTGGCTTGGCATGATGAGCAGGTTTCTACAAGGGATATTACTTTTTGCTGTATCTGGGGCAGCCATACTCGTGACAGCTCATGTCTGATCCCGAATAGTGCTTGCATCATTTCTTGTGCTTGTGGTGTTCGATGGGAAACTGCTGTGAGGAAGGTCTTCCATTTTCCTGTCAGTATGGCCTCTTTGGCAATTTGTAGGCATGTGTCGTTGTTTGTGTCTGCGACCATTTTGTCTAGTCTCCTTGCTTTCATCCTGGCGCATGCGATAATGTGGCACACATGAAGTTCATCTGTTTCGTTGGGCTCCTCGCATTCAGTCACAATGGCAGATCGTGGGTGCCATGACAGGAAGTCTGCAGGGTTATCTGCTCCTCCTCGGTACTGTACTTCCAGATAGAACTGTTTCAGTTGGAGCATGCAGCACTCTATCCTGACAGTGGGTTGTGGTGCCGATCCTTTGAATTTTGGGACCAGGGGTTTGTGGTCTGTTAATACTTTCACTGGATGACCCACGATGTATACATGAAATTGTTGCAAACGCCATATGATGGCAAGACCTTCCTTCGCTATGTGCGCATAATTTCTTCCAGTTGGGGTGAGTGCCCGGCTGGCAAATGAAATGGGGACTATTGTTCTATCTCGCTCAGTTTGAGTTGGCACTGCTCCTCGGCTGACCGGACTGGCGTCAACCAGCAGCTCCGTCTTCCGTGACATGTCAAACAAGGCCATGGTGACATCCCTGGACAAAGTCTTTTATTTTCTGAAATGCTGTCTCTTGCGTTTCGTTCCACTTTGACTTTCTTAGTGAGTTCTCGCAAAGGGGTTTCGATGGTGGCTAAGTCCGGGATGAATCGCCCAAGTCGCCATTCCTAAGAAGCTGCGGACTTCTGTTGCGTTGGCGGGAGCTTGAGCATTTTTGATGTCGGCGACTTTGCAGGGGTCTGGAGACACTCCTTTTTCATTAAATACATATCTGAAAAAGCTTAATGTGGATTTCCCGAACTCACACTTCTCTCTCTTCTTGGAGAGTTAGCCCAGACTCTTCCAGTCGCTGAAATGGTGCTGCTAGCCCTCTGTTGTGCTCTTCGTCACTTACATTGGTGACTCCTTATAGGTCATGTAACACCATCCTTATTTCATGTTGGAAAACCTCCGCTGCGGAGGAGATTCCAAAGTTGAACCGGCAGTATCTTCTTAGCCTTAGGTGTGACGAGAAGGTCGTGATGTACCTCGACTCTTCTGCCAATCGGATCTGGTGGTACCCTTATCGTAGGTCCAGCTTGCTGAACACAGTAGCTCCTGTTAGGTCTACGATTAGTTCGTCGACCGTCAGGGTAATGTCTTTCTCGCTCAATGACAACGTTGGGTAAGCGCATGTCAATGCAAATTCGTACGGCTTGTGCTTGCTTTGGTTTTGCTGTTATGACCATGGTCCTGAGGTCCTCTATCTTGTTGAGTTCAGCCTCCACCACCGCCGTTTTTCAAACGAAACGGAACCCGTTGGTGCCGAATGGCTCTGGGTTCCACTGTAGGGTCGATGTGGAGTTTTCACTGTTCTCCCTTTCAGGCATCCGATACCTTGAAAAAGCTTTTTGTGCTGGGTTAACAAATGATCAATTTCTATGGAGTGGATTGCGAAGGTGAACCGGATTAGCTGTCGTTTTTCTGCTGTTGGGCAGCTGAGGAGTGTCTCGATCCTCGCGTCCACTACATAGATTCGTGTTTTGCAGTACCTTTCGCCGTAGGTGAGATTTGTTTTAAAATACCCTATGACTGGCAGGGGTTTCTTACCCCCATAGGCAAATAGCTGTACGGTTTTGCGCCGCAGGGTTGTTGGCATTACGTTTACGGTTGCACCGGTATCAATCCTCATCTTCACTGGAATGTCTCCGACTGTTACTACGCCGGTACAGTGCGATTTGGTATTGTGCGGTTGGTTGCCGTTGGCTGGTTTGACTGCCAATATCATGTGCTTTTTCCCTTCTCGGCCTTTGGTAATGGTTTGTGTTGCTCAGGGAGGGCTCTCTGCTTGATTGGTCGTCATCTTCGCTGCTGCTGTCCGCGTTGTCTCCTTCGACTGCGCGTGCTCGCCCTCTGGGCCGGTCGCAGGTCTGTTTCCTTGGGCGTTGGTCTGGTTGCTGTGGGCGGAATGGCTGTGCGTTCTTCGGCCTCGTGTCACGGTTCCATTCCCGGGCTCTGTCCTGTTGTGGTTGTTCTCTCGCTGTCCTGGAGTTGAGGCATACAGCCATGTAGTGGTTTACTTTGCCACATTGGTAGCATGTGGTGCCGTATGCTGGGTATGGTTCTTCTTTGTGTTGTTGGCCGCCACACCATAGACAGTCTCTCGGTCTGTTCGGTGCGGGCGCGTATTTGGGTTTCTTCTGTCGCAGTGCGCTGATAGTCATCAAGCTGTTTGGGGTTTCAGTGGCAAGTGGCTGATCATCTGTTCTTTTTCTGCCATGTGCCCATCTGTCCTCTCACGTTGTCTCCCCATAGTGAGGAGGGTCTCTAAAGGGAGGTTAGTCTCAGACCGTATTCTTCTACGCAGTTACCCAGAGGAAAGGCAATGTATAACTTGTTGACTGACTGCAAATTCTTCATTGCAGAAATCGCACCCAATAGCTATTTCCCGGAGTCGGCCATGGAAGTCGTCAATGTTTTCTTGCGGGCGCTGTCTTGCTTGGCTCATTTTGAAACGTTCGAATTCTGCGGCCAGCTGGGGTTTGAACTTCCTTGTTAATACTGCTTTCACCATATCATAATCATCCACAGTGCCCCTGTTCGGGAGGGCATTGAAGAGTCTCAGCGCCATTGTGCCAAGGTTGAGTATGAGTAGTGTCCCCTTCTCTTCATCATCCGTGACTTTCCTTGATTTTAGGCTTTGTTCGAATTGTTGCACCAACAGTTCCCAGCAAAGTCTGGTTCTGGGGCCAAACGGCTCAAAGGGTTTCATAAATGTGCCCTGTGTCGTGTCCAACCATGTGCTGGTGTCTGGGTTCTGTGTCTGTGTTCTCGCTAGTGACGCAGTGGGGTCAGACGCCATGTTAGGGGCTTACGCAGGAACTGGTGGTGCTGGGCGAACAGATGTGCTCTTGCAGAGGCTCTGAGCGTGGGCTTCCAGTATCTGGAGGGTTCTCCACACCTGGGTGTGCCTTACTGGTTGTATCCATGTGCCTGTTTGTTTTCTTTTTCTTTCTCACCTCCCTACTCCATCACATTGTGTGGGCTCTAGCGGCTTCTGGAGGACCCCTGGGGCATGTGCAGGTCTTGGCGTAGGCTGGGACAACGTGGGGATCCTGGCGAGACACGGATAGCTGGGCGGCGCTTCCCGTTGTAATGGGTCGGGGCAACGCTGACACACTGGTTGTACTCGCAGCATGCAGCTGTGGATCTTGACGTTCCCGCGAGGGAACGCAAGGCAGGCGCAACTCTGGGGTGTTCCTGCGGGTCGGCGCCATGTTTCCTGACCTTCGCTGCAGCGCTGACTGCAGTGGGGCCGTTTCCACCCTGGATGGTAATCCGGACCTGGGTAACGTCTAACATGTTATGTAGGCTACGGGGGATAAGGTCATAATGTTTTTTTCATAATATTTTTACCAGTTTCCCTGGCTTGCAGTTGCCTACGGCAGCTTGACTAGCTTTCTTCCTGTAGAAGAACATGCACTCACACTAGACCTACTTATTCTTAAATGAAATAATGGAATATCCCACTCTAAAATGGCTGACACTTCCCTCTATGCTTTACTCGGAATTGGCCAGAGCACAGTGGCCTCCTTTTACCTTTTAGACGAGGAATGAGAAAAGTAATCGGACGATAAAATTGTCTAGCTACGACAAATTCACGTTCTGAATCTGTGAGCGAGGCTTGAGATGCAGAAGCGCAAAAGGGATGAGGTTGGTGAGGTATTTTAAGCGACTTTGGGATTCTTTTGGCCCAAAGTCTCTTACTATAATATTTGGAGGTCGCTTGTTTTTGGTTTTGGTTTTTGTCTGCTTATTACCCATATTAAGCGCTTATTGTTTTATTTGTTGAGTTGATAGGGGTAATAAGCAGACAAAAACTGCAACAAGTACAATTACTTCACCGCCGCGGCGTGATTCATTAAAAGGAATGAACTGGAGTAACTTCCCCAGCCGTCACTATCAGCTTTCTTCTCTTCAATCACCTTTGCGGTACCAAGTTCGACCCCTGCTGCTAAGTTTCATCAGCAGCAGGGGTCATTGAAGTAAAGATAAGAAATCTGATAGTGACGCCTGGGGGAAGTTCACTCCAGTTCATTTATGTTCTAATTTAGAACATTGTAAAGAAGTAGGCGGGAGTCGGTATGCGGTATTGAAATAAAAGTCCTTTATTCAGGTTACACGGGAGTCCCGTGTCAGGAATGTAGAGAGTTCAAATGAAGAAGAAAATGCAAGAAGTAACAAAGTATCCGTTCTTCATTCGGCACGGGAGTATGGAAGTCCTCTGCTTCGGCTGCTCTCGACCTAATTTGACCAGTGGAAGCCTGAGTCGTCTTCACACCACTCCTCGCAGTCATCCGGCTGTTCAAATGAGAAAAACCAGGAGACGCCACAGTTGTCGTGATTCTGCTTTTTATAGGGCCAACCTCACTTCCCCACCAATCTGCGGGCCTCCTGGTTGCCACGAAATGTACTGGGCTGAATACCTCCCCCTTCCCAGGACAGGACGCACTCCTTGGCAGCTGCCATTCTTTCAACCCCACATAGGATCCGACCTGCTCCCTGTCCGACCCCGAGGTCCCGGTGGCCTCGATCCCTGGAAAGAAGTGTCTCAGACTGCGGATAAGGTATCCTCCGATATTGCCCATTTATTTTTTAACTTATTTTTTATTATTGGTTTCACAGTTGGAGCAACGACATCGCATGTAATTACATAACTTTCTCTTAAGCGATACAAACATTTGAACTTCAAACAATTCCCCCCCCCCCCTCATGTCCCCTTGGATATTCAGTTTTCTTTCTAATCTGCCGTTCTATCCCTCCCCACTGTCTCCATTCCGGTCCAGATATAGTCTCACCAGACGTGGCTTAAAGGTCAGGGCCGGGAATCTTTCATTGAAGTCAAGCACAGGTGTCCGAACTGCCTGAATTGAAGCAACTTCCCCTCTTTTGCAGCCGATACTCTCTCGGCCTCTAAGATATCCCAAACCTTAATCCACCAACGTCCCAGGCCCGGACTCTCCTCGGTTTTCCAGCACCGGGCGATGGTGATACGTGCTGCCAGCAACAAGTGATTCAATAGCTTTGCTCGGAGGCCCTTTTTTGGATATATCCCCTCACATGGGGCTCCCAAAAGTAGGGTTTTCGGGCATAGCGGTACGTGACTGCCTGTAATGTCTTGCATCAGTTGCACAATGTTTTCCCAATAGATATGTATCCAGGGACAATCCCACCACACATGAAAGTACGAGACTTGGGCCCTACACTTTCGCCAGCAGGTAGGGGGGTTCAGGGGCTGGAAGTGATGAATCTGTACTGGCGGGTAGTACCACTGGAACAGCAATTTCAACACACACTTATTATTTGTCACGCATTTAGACAAGGCACGGGCACTGGCCCAAATCTCCAGCCAGGACACGTCATCTAGCTGAAGGCCTAAGTCTGCCTCCCAACGGGACATGTAGTCCGGACGGCGTGGGGATAGGAGGTCTTCCCCTAACAGTTTATATAACAGTTTATATAACTTTGGGATCCCTCCCTTTGTATGTCCTCCCCCATGTTCAATTCAAGTGGACTTGCATAGCTTTCTCCCTTATTTCAGGGTGCATGATCCAATGCTGGATCTGGGCGTACGTGAACCTATCCGTCTCCAAAAGTTTGAATTCTTTTTTACAGTCCTAAAATGTGCGCGGCTCGCCCCCTACAAATAATTGCCCCAGCGTGAGAAGGCCGCCCATTTTCCATCTCCTCAAGGCTCCAGGTGAGAGGCCCGGAGTAAAGGCGGGGTTACCAAAGACCGAAGAGAGTGGGCCTGTTAAGACGGATTTCTGAACTCTGTCCTGGTGGCGCAGAAGTTCAGAAGGCCAACCTAATTTCTTGGAACAGGGTAACCTCTGGACGAGCCAGACCAATCAAGGTAGCGATCGCGGCGGTCAAGACTAGGTCTCAAGAGGGGTGAGGGTGACTGAAAGCCCGCAATGAGCACACAAAGCAAGAGCGCTTACAAACTACTCCAAACAGTTGTTATATCAAAAATATATACACATTTATTTTAAGGCCTTTAAAAACAATGACCGTAGCGAGAAAATCACAATATCACAATATTAAGCCAACACATACCATATCAACACAATATATATACAAATACACAGTCGCAAGCGTTTAAAGCACGAAATATGTAGTCCACCTGAAAGGAAAGGAAAACAGGCAGTGCGATAACGCTTTAGACTCAGTTCGCCTTCAGAGGCACCTAACTAGATGGAAGTCCGAGCCCTGCGAAGAGTGGAGCCTTGTGCTCAAAGTACCTGCCACGCCGGTGCCAACGGGCAAAAGGGGAAGCTCTTCGGAGGAAGTCAGGCAGTTCGGGTTAGTGCACAGCAGAAGGAGAACAGGTTCCGCAACTCAAGCGCAGCCTCCACAGCGGGCAGAAGCAGAGCGCGAGTACGGCCAAAAGGGTGCTGTTTTTACACAGCAGGGAAAAGCAATGGGATACTGCAGGAGGGCGACCAGATCCTAGCTAAACTACTCACCGGTCCCCGAAGCAAGCAGACCCAGGCTTCTCCACGTTAGTTTCAGCAGCTGGCAGGTTCAGAAGAGCAGGGAACGCCTCGTAGTCGTGTAGAGCAAAAAGACAACCCAATCGACGAAACCAGCACAGTTTGTTGCCGCAGCAGGACAATGGAGCGGCCGTGTGTATTCGAGCCAAATGAACACTCCTCCCTTCCGACTTGGGAACGCCAAGTGTACGAAGCGTGGGAGAGTGACAAGGACTCGAAATACAACACAACCTGGCGGCGGTTACAGAGCAGGACTCCCTTGTAAGCTGGTCAGTCAACTGGATGGCCCAGAGACACTTCCGAAGGCTTACTTGGCAGGAGATGATGAAGTCGCCGGGAATAGCTGTTCCTGCTATTCCAAAGGTCGAAGCACCAGTACAGGCCTTCTGGTTCGATCAAAGGAGGAAAGGGTTTCACAGGACGACAGCAGTGCAAAGGAGGATTCCTTCAGCGGGTCACCAGCGATTCCTCGGTCCAGCCTCTTGGTTGCAGGATACTTGGCTCCTGTATTCCTTCGTTCGTGAGAACTCAGGAGATCGACATGGTAGTGGTGTTTCCAGCCCCCTCTTATCCACGGTTCCCTTCGCGCCAAAACGGAGGGGAGCCAATGGGAGATCCGCTCATCAACACACATACCATATGTGGACCAATCACGGACCACGGTGGTCCCAGGCATTCACACCACCCTAGACTTTCTGGCACCCAGGATGTGTATTGGGACCAGACATCCCAGCCCACACCCTGGAGGCACACAAACGACATGTAGAAGCCCGCGAAAGCAACCACGTTTCGCGGGAAAGTACATGCCCAAATAAGGAAGGCCCCGGGTCGCTCGACCTGGGGAAGGTGAAGGGAGCAAGACGGTCAGTGGACAGGACAAAGGAGCCTCGTGGTCTGGCCATTTTGGGAGCCAGGCCACCATTTTGGGTTCAGTGCGAAAAACGTGCTCAGAACGCCAAAAGGAGCTCAAAATAAACAAAACGATCGCTGCCACCATTCGAGTCCCTGAATGACTTGCACCGATCAAATACCATCCTAAAAGAGTATCTAGGGCCTGTAGAAGGCTAGAGACCCAAGAGAGCTGTAACTTAGCTTACAGTGCCCTCTTGTGTCATGTTGCACTAAAGCCGCAACATGATAGAAGAAACTACGGGAAACAGCGTTCCCCGGTACTGACTGTCTTAAGGGCATGTCAGTTTCCCCGTAAGAAAGGAGCGAAAGCCCAGAGGAGTGCGGCAGAAGGCTTCACTTCTCTGGCAAAGTCAAGAACAAGGTGAAAACAACATCAAAACGTTTAGGGGTTGCCACATGGAAGGAAAATTACCTACAATTACGAAATCTTTCCTAACAGGGCCCAAACCCCTAACGATCTTCTTTCTCAGTAGGACCTCATCCCATACTTTCAAAGTGAGTTTTGTCGACGAAAGCAGGCCAGGCCATAGCTCACATGACAGATGGAGGATAAAGGGTAAGAAACAAAGGGGACATTGCGCTTGCTCTATCTCCATCCATCTTGGCACCAGGGGATCAGCCGACCACATGGGGAGATGAGAAAGTTGAGCTGCCTCAGCATATCTCTGCAAGTTCGGGACCCCCTAGCCCAGCGCCCCCCATCATCACCCTCTTAGGGATCCTGGTATTTTTCCCCCGCAAAATGAAACCCAACATTTTACGTTGCAGCCTTTCAATTGTAGGCTTCGGGACCTCCACTGGGAGGGATGAACAACAGTATACCAATTGAGGGAGGAGGTTCATCTTGACAGCGGTAATTCGTCCCATTAATGATACTACTTGTCCCGCCCACCTCTTCAGGTCCTGTTCTAATATCTTAATCAAGGGAGGGAAATTGGCCCCAAAGAGGTCCCTCTGGGTGGTCGTTAAGTGTACCCCTAGATAAGCTATCGAAGTTGTGTCCCAGCGGATCAGGCAGATAGCCTGAATGGCCCTTATCGCCCCTGTAGTGAGGCCCACCCCCAGTGCCACTGATTTCCCATAATTAATGTCAAACCCCTCTACCTTTCCAAAAGCCCGAAGTTCCTGCAACGCCACCTGTATGGAGGGGATGATGTTGTTGATAGATAAGAGCACATCATCGGCTTACGAGTTACACTACCCGTTTCTCAAAATGTATTGAATAGGGACGTTAAAGGAGCTAGGAGCTGGGATCGAAAAGCTTATAGAATCTAGATGAGAAGCCTTCTGGACCCGGGGCACAGGTTTTCAATTATTTAATTACGGCCTCCAATTCTTCCTGTTGGATCGGGACTTCCAACGCTTCCTTGTCCACCTGCGCCAGATGAGGTAGGGATGCCTCCGTGATATATTGTATCTGTGCCTCAATCGATCTGTTCGCACTGGCCATGTTCTCCAGTAGGTAGGTTTGTGCTAACTGGATTTTCTCCTGTTCTCCATAGTGGATGATTCCCTCAGGATCCCAAAGCCCAGTGATGTAGTTCAGTTTCCTGGTTTTCACCAATGTCCTCGTCCAGAGGTGATTTGCCCTATTACATTTAGCATAGTAAGTCTGTTTTACTGATAATAGGATCTGCACAGTCTCTTCTGCATACAGGGCCTCAAGTTTATTATGGGCCACCCTTAGGGCAGTGTGATCCCTCAGTGACCACCCCTTCTTGTATTTGTCTTATAAGACCTTTATCTCTCGTTCCAAACTGGCTCTCATTTGCTTCTTCCTCCTGTGATATGCTGCCGTGTGTGCTATTAGGGCTCCTCTGATAACCGCTTTCATGACGTCCCATGTTGTGGCCGGGGAGGTTAATTCCATGGGGTTTTCTTGAAAATAGTTCTTAATTTCTTTTGCCACATCGTCCAATATTGTGTCATACTAGCACCCTTGTGGTCAGGAGCCCGGAGCAGGGTTCCAGGATCTAATCTGTACCACCACTGTGGCATGGTCTGTGAGCACTTTTGGGGCGAAGTCCACCTTATTTGTGAAGGATAGGAGTTGGGGCGAGACCCAGGAGCAGATTGATGCGTGAGGATGTCCGGTGGACATGGGAGAAGGAAAGTGTACTCTCTTGGCACTGGGTGCAGCACCCTCCAGGAGTCTACCACTCCCAAGGTTCTGAACATATGGAGAATCACTAATTGCGATTTTGTAGTCTTTAGGGGACGACCCATGTGTTTTATCCCTGTCTGGGTCAGGGACCCTGTTGAAATCTCCTCCAATAATGACCTGGCCTTCCAGGAATGGGAGGAGGACAGACTCGAGATCAGCCAGAAAGCGTTCCTGGCCCTGATTCGAGGCGTAGATCGAGACCAGTGAGTGCAGTTGGCCCAGGTGCCTCCCCTTCACCTCTATGTAGCGACCACTCGGGTCTATAATAGTGTCTAGTTCCTCGAAATGGATGTTTTGGCCACCAGGATTGCCCCCCCATGTCCCCTTTTTGGTGCCTTCCAAAGCCAGGAACTGTTTTGGGAAATCCCTGTTTCGGAGATGGACATAGTCTTCCGGACCCAGGTGAGTCTCCTGAAGGAATATCACTGGTCCCTTTAGATCTTTCAGCCCCTTTAGTATGGATTTTCTCTTCACCGGAGAGTTGAGGCCCTTAACATTCAACGTGACAAAGTTTACTTTCTGGAAAGGAGTCCCTAAGCTATCTGTTGACGTTGCAGGGGAGGGAGGGGAGGAAGTCAAGTGTTCAGTATTTGCCATTTATGGCGTAAGAGTTCTTGTGTACCCGCTCCAACTGTCTTTTCCTCCAACAAATAACTTTGAGCTGAGTCCGAGCCATGGACTCTCAACCAACCGTCTGCCGTGGACATTGGCAGGGCACTCCAAGGGCCTTCAGGTGACATCTGCCTTGGAGTTGGGTTTGGACCTTGTGAAGCCCATTCTTGTCTTCATCTTGTTCTCTGTTACCACTGATTCCGTCGAATAAAATATCAGAGGCGGCGAAAAAGGAGCTGTTTCTCTTGGTGTTGCAGCTGGGGTTCAAAATCCGCAGCTGTAAATCACGGGGGTCATTCATCTCGTGTTCCAGCCTTTTGGGATTCTTGACCAGACCGCACACCTCGCTTTCGGGGGGAGGACTTCTGTGTCTCCGGGGTAAGCGGACGAGGAGCTAGCTCTCTTCTCTGGCGAGGAGGGGTTCGGGATCATTTCCGTGTCTTCTAGATGTGCAATTGTACGGGAAACCCCTTTGAAGGAAAATTGGACCATCGACATCAGATCTTTAACAACGTTGGTTGCCTGAGGGCCTGCCGTTTCTGCATTGTCACTGCAGCTAGATCCTGGTAAATAGAGGGGACCCCTGGAACGAGAGCTCATCCTGGGAGCGGCCTATCGCCATTATTGCCTCCTTCATTGTAAACAAGTGTACTTAGGCGATCACATCGGTGGATTCTGTCTCCAGCCCTTTCCGAGGGCGTATTCTGTAGGTACGATCCAGCAGGAGTTGAGATTTCTTGAAATTTGGTAGGAGAGATTTAAACAGATCTCCTACGTATTCCACCAAGCTATGATCGGGAACCGTCGAGGGCACCCCCCCTAATTCGCAGATTGTTTCTTTGGGCCCTGCTCTCCAAATCTTCTTGATTGAACCCCAAAATCTCATTTTTATCTGTCAGGGCCCGGATTTTATGTTGAATTAGGAGAAGCAACGCCGAGTGCTTGCGGGTCAGGTCCTCCAACTCTCTCAATCTCTGCTCGGCCTCCGTCACTCTTTGGTCTGTGTGCTCCAGTTTAGAGGCAAGTTCTGTCATACAGGAGGGGAATTCAGATTTGATGTCCATCATGAACGCCTGAATGTCCTCTCTTGTAGCCAGTTGTCCAGCCCCCCCTGATGTGGCTTGTGGCGGGGATTTCGATGTCTCTAGCTTTTACCCTTTGTCTCCGGCGAGTAACATGGCAGAAATATCCCCACTCTTAGGGGTCTTGAGGTGTTTGGACATGATGACGAGTTACTCTCGAGTGATGCAGGATCCCAGTTATTGTTGGAGGCCACCAGAGGCGGCCGCTTCCTCAAAGTTTGCCCTGGCTCGTCTCTGTATGGGCGAGCTCTCAACCTCGGATCCAGGCCTCTGGGGGGGCGGGGGGACAGGGGGGCACAACGCTGCGTCCGTATTTGAATGTCTCGCTGTCCTTGTAGCAGATGTGGGGGGGAGGAGAACAACTGACCGGCTGTCGTGGGTTTGAAGGTATTCCAATCCCCCTCGTGTCGGGAGGGGGAGAACCTGCTGCTTTACTGGTGTTGTGACTGCTTCAGCAGAGACTTCCTGAAAATGTCCTAAATTACTTGTGATGTTGCAGAGTAGGGACCGTCCCTCTAAGTTCCCAGGTCAGATGTGTGGAAATGTGGAGATCTAGCCCTTATAATGAGGCCTGGAATCCCAGTGCGCGTGCTGCAGGGGCACTTCCTGCTCCTCTCGGTTGGCTCACCTTAATCACTGTGTTGTGTGAGGAGCGTTGTTTAGCCAGCAATGCCCTGCTGGTCACTCTCCGCTTTGCGTGCCGGCTGTTTTATGGAGCTGCCATGCAAGCGTTCCATAGGCTGATTTGATGTCACACGATGTACGGATTGTGAAGCTTCAGGGGGCTGACACCCCCTCACCATAACCAGTGGGGCCTCCCAATGCCTGCATGGGAGAGCAGAGGTATTCCTATTGTGGTCAGCTAGTTCCTGTAGACCTTAACGTGGGTTTGTAGAGGCGAGACAACTTCACAGGTCACAGCCTCTGATGCGCTATTGCAGTAGCTCTCTCAATATTAGGATCGCATGCAGTGATTGATCTGACTGATCCTTGTACGATGGTCGGGTTCTGGAGCACGGAGGCTTTCGCCCTCCCCGGCGCTCAAGGGGATGTTGTGGTCACAGTCTGCTCCTGTCTCTCCTATGGTACAGGATTCCCCTCGGGGCTGCACCACTGCCAAGTATAATCGGGTGATTGGGCCGGTTCACCCGGGGTCCACTGCTTAGCGTGGGGCTGGGCTCCCCGCCTGCAGTCACTGCCGTCTGGAATACTCTTCATCAGAGGGCCAGGTCCCATGCAGCGGACTAACATGGAGGAGAAGCCCGGCGTCTCCCGACTCACATAGGTTATGCTTCAGCACCCTCTCCGATCCAGCGAGTCACCTCCTGTCTGCTCCAGGTGAGATGTGGGGGTCTCACCAGGCGTCCTCTCCCCGTCAAACAGCTCCTCCTGCCTACTTCTTCCCGCGGTAGTCTGCCATCTCGGCCCGCTGGTACCAGGGACAAGGCTTGCCCTCGGGTTTGCAGCTTCATGAGGGCACATCAACACCCCGTGTTGGGATGACCAGCGCTTGACAACATCTCTTTTCTGCCCATGACTTCTCTGACCTCGAAGCAGTTGGAACCGTATATTTTTACCAATGCAGTGGCCTCACTCTGAGGCCATCAGCAGAGCTGCCACATTGGTGGTGCTGCTGGCCACACCCCCATATTGCCCTTTTTTTTATTGTGGCGGGTCTTTCTGCCGTCTTTCACTTGGTGATGACGTGCCCCTGTGTTACCAAGCCTTTTGGGAGACGTAGACGAGGGATTCAACTGGTCCATGCAGCTTTCTTTTGTCTGGCCTCTGTATTGCTCCTTGCAGGGATGGTTTGCCGTTGGTGCTGTAGCGCCGTGCTTTCTGGGACAGGTAGTTCCTAAGGGAGATGGATCACTGTGGCTCTCAAACGTTAACATGCTTTCGCAACCGGGCCTCTCTGGTGGGGTAGTACATCTTCCTCTTAGCATTACATAGGATGGCTGCAATTTGCTGTCTAATGGGGCTTTCGATACAGTCTCGTCATGGTTTTCTGGATCCCCAAAGGACACCTCCTCGCCCTCACGGAACGCAGCAGAAAAGGCAGCACCCCGATCGCAGTGCATCATTGTTAACCTCAGTATTTACACACAGTAATGGTCCATTTAAGAACCTTTGTTGTGGACAAGATCTTGAAAAGGTGCATTTTATACTGTAAGCACACACAGAAAAAGCATTTGAGATGGCTTAATTCATGATGTTGCGGGTATTTTGTGGGATAGTAGCCAGTACTTCTGCGTACTGGTCCCAGGCCCCAAGGGACAATAGGGAAATCTCTACACGAGCACCAAAGGTGATTCCTCTAGAGGAGGGGAGGACAGCACCACCTCAGGCATGAAGCAAGGGTAGGTCAGGCTGTCAGCCTGGACTCCAAGTACCTTACCTTTACACTTGGGGTCCCCCCTTCTTGTGGTCCAGAGCCTCACAGTCCCATCAATGCGAGGTACTGTACTGGATCCACTGGGAGCCTGCAGGAGAACCGCTACTCTTGCTCCCACCCCCATGAGACTTATCCCCCCTAGATTTCTTTCTTGGGAGAGGGAGGTTTAGGTTTAATCAACTGTGATTGCTTATGTGACTCGTCAGCCTTCTGACAGGTCCCTTTCTCTTTGTCCTTGTCCTTCGCCACTGGGATCCTTAGGGGACTCCTGGTGGGAGACCCACTTTTCAGACAGCCTGGCCAGCTTAAAGGGATCCAGAATGTTCTGGTCAGCAATGTACTGACTCAGCTCTGGTGAACAGGCTTCAGAAAAATGCTAAAAAAACAAAAGGTGGGACAATTCAAACGTTTTTACCTTGTATCCATGAATCCACCCCATAATGTTCATATGCGCAGCACTCGCCCAGCCAACCCAAGACACATTCTATCTCTTTTTATATTTCCTGAACCTTTCAAGGTATTGGGTAGGTGTCTTGCCAAACCTGGCAATCAAAGCAGCTTTCATGCACTCATACTGACCCCTTTCTTCCACACTCAGTTTCAGGATACAGTCATAACCAATCTGAAGTACTCTACTTAACAAACACTTAGCCCAATCTCTTATCAACGTGCACTCAGTGGGCTGAAGGCCTTTTGTGTGGCCAGCCTAGACGACATTGATGTCTACAGTTCCACCTGGGATGAGCATTTAACTCATTTGGATAGGGTGTTGCAGGCCTTGAAATGGGCTAACCCCACTATGAAGGCCACCAAGTGCCAGATAGCTCAGGGGAAGGTCACTTACCTTGGTCATGAGGTAGGAGGGGGTAGAATCCAACCTCCCCCAGTAAGGTACAGGATTTACATGACTGAGAGACTCTCGCTACTCAAACTCAGTGAGAGCTTTTTTGGCCTCACTGGGTATTACCGAAACTTCATGGCAGACTATGGCACCCTCTGACAGCTCTGACCTCATCCAAGCAACCCTGTAAGGTTAATTGGACAGAAGACTGTCAGAGGGCCTGTGTTGGCTTGAAGGAAAATCTGTGTAGGGCACCTGTGTTGTGTGCGCCTGATTACAGAAAACCCTTTATCGTACAGATTGATGCCTGTGATATCGGAATTGGAACTGTGTTGTCCCAGTTAGATGACAAAGGGAGGGAACATCCCATTTATTTTTTAGCAGTAGGCAATTCAAAGGTAAAGAACGTAGGTGGGCTACTGTTGAGAAGGAATGTTTCAGTATAGTTTGGAGCCTTAGGCGTTTTAGGCCTTACTTTACTGGGTCTACCTTCAAGGTACAAACTGACCATAAGCCCTTAAAGTGGCTTATGCAGATGATAGGTAACCATCCTAAACTGCTCAGGTGGTCCATTAACCTGCAAGGGCTAGACTTCACTATTGAGCATAGACCAGGGAAGAGTCATGATAAAGCAGATGGTCTTTCTAGAAGGTATATTGACTGTCTGGATGAGGGTGTCCATCTCGTGGGAGATTAGACCACCCTAACCTCAGTCTGGGGGGGGCAACTGCGATGCTGGAAATACATTGGAGGGACAGACCCTCCATGTCCTTGTCCTGTACTCCCTTATCCTGTGTGTTCTGTGTTATTTTCTACATTGGAATCCAGTTCGGACCCCTGGCAATGCAGCCCTTCCACTTTTTGGTTGTGGTGAACAGAGACCCTTGGGATTCACTTATGTCTCCCATGGGCGGGGGTACAAGCCTGCACCCCTATGTTATGGTGTCTGTTTTCTGTGTGTGTGACACAGTGAATGAGACAGCCCTGCCTGAAACTGACATGAATACAGTGTGGTGTGCTGAAAAGCTGGGTACTTCCCCAATCCACATTCCCTGCTGTTGGAGTCTGGGTGGAAGTGAATAGCCTGAATGCGTTTGAACCTGACTGGCTGCCTGCCTGCATGAATGCCCTTCTGTGTGATTGGCTGACTGAGCCTGGCTCAGGTAGAGTGAATGCAGGACAGATGTGTATATCTGGGGACCTCTCACTTACCAATTTGTTCAGAAGCTGAAGTTTAAACTTGAAGCTCATCCTTGAAGCCCAGCTGGAAGAAGAATTGCTGCTGCATTTCCTTCGATGAAATCTAAAAGCTGTCTAGTCTGCCAAGGACTAATCATAGGGAGAGGACCTGGCTAGGAGACCTCTCGCCGAGCTACAAGGGACCATCGTGCAAAAACTGCTCTCCTTCATCGAGGCACCCTGGAAGCCAGTTCTGTGAGTCTCTCATCCGGAGTATGGGTCTGCCAAGAATCCTGAAGAGAGCGCCTGGATATCGAGGCCATCGAAGTCCATTGCCATCGACTGGGGTTCGGAAGCCAGTCAAGTCGTGTCGCCCAGAAGCGAGGACAGTTTGAAGCTGTGCTGCTCGATAACCGGAGCCACGAAAGCTCCACCTTTTGCCTAAGAACATTTGACGGAGAACTTCCTTGCCATCACTGTCAACCACTTTGTCCAGCCGGAGAAAGTCGAGGTCGTCGGCTGCTGAGGAAAGTCCGCCGATGGGTTTCCTGCCACCAGAAGCCGACAAAGACATCCTGAGGACACTGACGGAGTAAAGATCCGAGGACCAGCCCGTGGTCGAGTCCCGATCGACAACGCCATCCCATGGTACGTGCTTCGGTTGCAGCACCAACAGGCCAGAGGACCGCCAAAGCGACACCTGACGCCCGCTGCTGGGCCTACATCCATCACTGAGTCTTCTTTGCGGCACTGAACGCTTCGCATCGAGGTGCCCTACATGCCTCATCTTGCCAGGACTTCCTCGATCAATTGTCAAAGAGCACCGTGAAGGTCGAAGCTGCATATCAACGCCAGTGTGCCACTTTTCGTCAAGGATCTCAACACCCTGTGGCTCCTACTTAAAAGGCAGTTAATTCTCAAGGGCATCGTCGACAAAACGTCGAAGAAACTCTTCTCAGGTACATTGGGGTGGTTGAACTTTTTAATCAGGAAACAACTGATTAAACATTAATGGACTGGGTTTGTTAATATGTCTATTACAGGTTGCCCAGGTGGGAGGATCCTCACTCAGAATTATGCCTTAGTAGCAAAAGAGAGCTTTCTGCCATGGTTTAACCTAACTTGCCTTCCTTCCTATGATCTGTGCCGGTACACCTTGTGGCATGATTTGTATGACATTATAACTGTAAGCAGTTGATGCATTTTAAAGGAATATAAAGCTAAGTGTGGTACCGCATAGAAACTGTATATATTTGCCATATTAGAATTACCAGAGTACAGCATGTGTTATTGATTTATGTATATCTTGAACCTTATTTTTATATAAAGAACTGTGTTGCCACATAACATAGTGTGTGGACATTCCTTTGTGGGGGCTTGGAGACTCACTGTACTTGAGAACCAGCCTGCATCACCTCCTGAGAGCTTAAGCCTTGGTTGCTCGTCCATAGCTACCTTATAGAAAACCTTGGCTGGGGTGCTCTGTGCCTCTACTCTGCCATATAGAGGGCAGAAGTAAAGATACCCCCCTCAAGTCTTTACATCCATACACCAGCATCTGCGGTCTTTCCCAGCATTCTGGCATTCCTCCTATTTCTATTGGTCCTGTCTTGGGACACTGTAACTCCTTCTGTGTCACTGTCTGTACCCCCCTCTTATGTGGCCTCTCTGTAATATATTCTATACTTTTATCTGTATTCCTTTATGTAGTTATCTTCGTACGGGAACGTCTTCTTGGACATCCACCTTAGTGTGGCACGCTTCCCTTGAAATCATCCTCTTGTGGTGCATAGCAATAAATGCATGAGGCATTTTGCTCTTGCCACTGGAATTTTAGTTGCCAAGAACGTTTTGGATGCCCTCATGGCATAGGGGATGAGAGAGCAGACATAACCGCTCTCTTTTGTTGTTTGTTTCCCCACTTTGGCCATGTGTCTATACCACATGTTGTTTGATATACGGCCGAATTGGCTATATAAGAATTTACCTGGTTAAAATCTACTGCTGCACTGCGCCAAACTATTTTGACTTCTTTAGCAGTGCTTATTGCCTGGCCAGATATGGCTTCCGTAACAGCATGGATCAGGGTTACGTTAGTAAGGGTCAGAGCTTGTGCTTGGGAAAATATCAGCCTTCGTAGAACAAGGAGTATAAAGAGGTAGAGACAGCAGAAGGCACAAACAATTATCACAATATTACGAATTATATTTTCCATGTTGTTATTCTTGGGTGTTTCTTTTTGTTGGTCCAACGGGTTTGTGCAACTCACCTGAAAAGCCTGAGAAATGCATTGTTATTGTGTTAGTGTATGTTAGATGAAGCTCTACGCCTATAGTATTGGGTGAGTGCTGTGAACAGCAATCGCTCCCACACTATACGGATTCTCGAATCACCAAGCAGAGGAATGATAGGCGGATTTCCACATGTCAATTGTGGGTATGTCTGGGCTACATAAAGCACAAAGGTATACAAAACAGTAGTTGGAGGAATCATTTCTTCAGTTTCTGTCTGTATCACAAAGCGGATAAAGCATTCCTGAAATGAGTTGTCTATCAGACAGTTCTTACTTTCTCGACGAATACCTATTGTAAGAAAAAGGTAGTATGCCTAGTCTAAGTGTGCGTATTGTCCTTCCCTAACTCTCTGGCTCTGGACCGTGTTATCAGTGAGTGCTGTTCTTCTTGTTTGTCTTTGTCTTCTTGTATCAGATCGTCTTTTTTTAAGATCGGAAGAGGTCTCGACTCGCCAGGGCTTAACGTCTCCAATCTAATTTCATGCTTTCTTTCCATTCAGTGTGACTGCATGGTCTGTGGCTTGCTCTACTGTATAGGGGCCCTCCGATCTCGTTTTGAACCAGGGCCATACAAAACTCTGCAGTAGGACTGTTTCCCCCGGATAAAGTAGTGGTTGCTTGAGGAGTCTTTCACTTGCAGCTGGGCTGATATCTTCCTCACTGTTCTTCGACCTCTTCCCTCTGCACCTGCAGTTGACGAGAAATAAGACGCACTAGCCATCAAAGATGCCACATATTCGTACATTTCATTGCCAAAAACATCATGCTCTAGTGGGAAGAGCCAGGGGTAGTCGCATGCGCCATCCTGTTACCACCTCATGGGGCGTTAAGTGGTGGCCGGATCCGGGCTGATTGCCCAATGCGAATAGTAGTAAGGGCAAACAGTGAAGCCATTCTTTTTTTAAAGTAGCTTTTATTTTCGCAATGGTTTCTAAGAGTGGGCCGTTGAGGCGCTCATACATCCTGTTCACGTGCAGGTGATAGGCGCAGGAACATTTGTGCTGTACCCCCAGTAGATTTGTGATGTGCTTAAAAGTCTTGTTCATGAAATGAGGCCCATGGTCTGACCGCAGGACCTCACACACCCCCCATCGTGGGAATACCTCTCTAATGAGGAATTTTACAGCCCTGAGGGCATCGGGGTGTGATCCGGGACCAGCTTTGATCCATCAGGAGAACGGGCATGCAACCACTATCATGTTGCAGCAGCTCTGGCACACCTGGATCATTAGACCCAATTGGGCGGATTATGGCTCCTCTCACTACACGTAAAGTATGTCCTGCAGTGAGCCTTTGACAAGTACACTGTTTACCATAAACGCAGCAATATGCTCTGCCATATTAGGACAGAAGCAATCTTCCCCAATGTGAGCAGCAGGTACCTCTTTACCCATATGAGTAGGCACTACTCCAGATAAGATTTTGAGGTGGGAGTATTTTACTCTTTATTTTTTAACTTTGAGAGTAAATGTAATTTCAAGGGAGTAAAAATAACTTTTCTCCTTTGCAATAGAGTAAAATGTTTGTGACATCCAGCCGACCTGTGCATAAATTGTATGGAAATCATTACCATGCGGTAGCTTTCTGCATTGTGACAGAATACACCTTTCATTATTTCTCTAAGGTCTGGCCATTTGATGTCCCCTGTATATGTTTAAATGTTTAAAACACAAAAAACGAGTCAATTACATAGTAAAGCAACCATGAATTGTATTGTGTGTTTTGAGGTTCGATGGCCGAATTGTCTTTTGATGTTTAATGAAAGTCCTCATTTCCTAGAGGTTTTATTACCAAATGGTACGTCAATGTTATGATACAAGAGTGCAGAGAGGGAAGAACTCCATGCTTAATTCTATACCTAATCTCATGGTCAAATTGTTATTTATATAGTGTTTTTGGCAAAGTGCTGTACATAGAACATACTTATCACCAAAGCAAAGTTGGTACTTCTTTATCGACCTCAAAAGGATGAACGGCTGAATTGGCCTTGCTGTGATTCGAACCTGCAACCTACAGATCACGCACAGATCACAGCAATGAGCGCTTAATGGGATGAGCTATCTTATTAGCTAACATTCTTCAGAGGTCGGTAAGTATCGATTGAGGTGTAATAATCGCAGTACCTGGATGTTGGACGAACCATGACTGAAGCGTTCCGTTAAGTTAAAAACCTATCTGAATTATCACAGGGACATGGTTTTGCTGAGTTTCTATTTCAATTACAAATGCCACTTTCATCTGTTTGTTTTTGAACAGCGCTTGCACTTCCTGGAGAGTAAGGTTTTGGATGTTTTAATTGTAGTCTTGAAGATTTGAGAGGCTATAACACCTGTGATTGGTGTAATGACAATCACTCATCCTTGAGCAAAGATTCTGCTGCGACTGACCATTTATAGTAATGTACCCCATGGACTGCAAGGTTGAATGCATGTAAACTAGACCAAGGCATAACATAAGCGGTGTCACATAGCGATTTGCTATGCAACTCTGTAGGTCTGCTAAAAATTGACACTTGTGTATCAAAGTTAGCTATTTAAGTTGCCTCTTCAATGAAAGCACAGCTCACCCTTTGTTTCTCTTTTCTCTGTTCACTTCAAGAGCTAATGGAGAGAAAGTCCAGCAGTAATGATCTCCTCCACTCTTAAGTGCCAAAGGCAAGTGTGGGTGCACTAGGCAAGAATTTCTTATTCAAATAATTGCAATCCAGAAGTAATCGGGATGATACTTTTATTAAGCTTTCTATATTCTGTCTGGCAGAAGACCAGTATGGGTCAACTTTATATTTTTTTTTCAAGACAGTCATGCAATTTCATTCCTAAAATGTAAGTTGTTACATAATACATAAGTGCAATATTGATACTGTAAAACACTGCATCATCTCCACGCTTTACAGTAAGTGTTTAGGTGGGTGTATCTAAATTTCATAGTGTCAACTATATTTCATTTTGTTGGGCAAGATGCATCATATTGACGAGTGAACACTTTTGAAAATGTACATGATCACATGATCGAATGCTTTTGATGGCAAACCTAGTTCTGTAACCTGCCGTTTGCATAAATCTTGCAACTGGTGCTCAAACTGAGCAAACTCGTACTCTTTGACATTCTTTATCAACACGCTGTTGCTTTATACCAGGTACCCTGAAAGTGAGATGACCATAAACTACAATATTCCACCTAGTTTGCCCAGTTCTCTGCCTGCTACACAATTCACTCTGCTTAGTCTCTTTCTTGCCTCTTCCGCAATGAATACACAAAGCGAACTAGATGCTTACGCAAAGTAATGATCAATAGTTCCATCCAATCTGTACATCTACAGATCTACTGCCATTCCAAACACTGTAGTTAGGCTCCATACCTCGCTTTGGAGTATGATTGTATTATATGTTACCACCTGCAGTAGACAACTGGCCAAACTGTTTTCAGAGCCTTTTTTATCATATCTATTTATTTGTGTCCATTCATGCAGCTAACCTCTTACATTTTACAGACACTAATCTATGGCTCGCAAAGTCTTTTCACCCACTCGCATAGTCGAGTAGATTTTATGAAGGGTGAGTAGCATTTACAAGAGATGTTTGAAACTCTCATTTAACATTTACTTTGTTTGCACTATATGTGAAATAAATGTTTCACTGTCCATGGCTGGCCTCTGGATGGCAGCAGTGTGCCAAACATAAAGTGTTTATGTAGTGGCATGCACCATTTTACGGAAATAGCATTTTAAATGTGTTGTCCTCCGTTACTATGGGTTGAGTGCATTTCTCTTAGCTTGAATAGGTAAACTAGGCTACCCGACCTGCAGGTCTAGCTGAAGTTTAAAGAATTAGCAAGGTGTGACCCCTCTCACTAATGTCGTATTTCAGTGGTTTGTAAAACTGCTGTCTTGTTGCTCATTTCATGTATCCGGTACAAATAACGTCTGGTGACATTAACAATATTAGTACAAAATTGCTAATCAAATGGGTCTGTTTGCTAATCAAAAAAATGTTCATTAGCAAACTCTGCTAATCATTTTTTTAAAACGAATGTATGCCTTGTACACTGTGCATACTCATAATTTTACACAGTTTTTATAATTGTAGCGTACATTGAATTTTAAGTGTAAAATGATCTGCATGATTATGCACACAGTACAGGAACTGAAAAATACAATTGTGCAATACTGGTTTGCTTTCACTGTAAAAAAGCATACTTTGTAAAAAAAAAAAAAAAAAAAAAGATTAATTCTCAATTGCAACTTAGTTTTCCATCTTATTATACAATCCTCAAATGCTAGGAAAATAAATATGCACTGTGCTTCTGATTGCTCCATGAACATCTACACAACACAGTAGAAGCTTAATGGAAAGAAACCATTCCTTTTATCACAGTGTGCACTTTTTTTTAAAGGCTTCAGAGAAATAAATTCTGTTTCAGAGGCTTTTCTCCATGGCTTGCAATTACATCCATGTAGATAAAAATCAAAAGAAGCGTTCTGGTTTCTGTCAAGTAACCTGACCTTTACACTGCCCTCTGCTCTAAACTTGTGCATAAATGTACACAGGAAAATATGAAAGCTGTCATATTTACAAGATTTTCATGCTCAAAAAGGCCTGGTACAAACCTTAATTGGAGGCCTGTGAGTTGGATAATGCAGTTGCGGAAGTGCGATAATGCTTTTGGGAGTACTAGCTTGCCTATGCTTTCCTGTCGCCATAGGGGATATTGAACACCCCCTTTTCACCCATAATTCTTTCTCCTCCGTCTAAGCCCTTCCCCGAAACTCCATTATCTGCATGGCTGGTAACGTATTACAGCCTTCCCTTAGAATCAGATTGCACACACAGATACGGGTGATTGATGGGGTATTGAAGTCTGTTATTCTTGAAAAATATGCTGCACGCCTTGCGTTTGCTACTTTGTTGCACCAGGAGACTGGGTCCTCCCCCCACCCTTCTGTGTGGGCCTGGCACTTTATGACCGCTATTGCTGCTGGGTGTTGAAGCTCATCTATGAGCTGGCCCAATAGGGGCACGTGCTGCACCAGTGTGCCGTCAGCACATCAGAAGCCCCTCCTCTTCCATCGTGACAGCCCAGAGTGCACTGCAGATGTCACGTAGGCCGAATCTGAATGCACTGTAACTTCCTGGTCCCCGCGTGCTTCTAATGCCATTATGAGAGCCACTCATTCTGCTGCTTGTGCTGAAAAATGTGAAGGCAATCTGGTGCTTGGTTTTACTTCTGCTGTACCGTCTGCTTTTAGTCTCACCACTGCTGTCCCTCTATGTCTTTCCCCTGTTGTCTGGTCTATTGTTGATCACCCATCAATATAGAGCACTTCTCCCCCCTCAAGTGGCTTTTCCCCCACCGTGCCAAGGTCGTCATACGGTTCCATGTATGTAGTACAGTTGTGTACATAGTCTCCCTCTTCTACTGTTTCAGCTTAAAGCGTCGCCGGGTTTACAGTCCTATACCTCACTATCTTGATTGCTTGATTCAAGATAATCACCTCATATCCAGAAGTTCTCTGTGTGGTCAACGTGCTCCTGGGTCTTTCAAGAATTGCAAAGAGGGCGTGCTCCACGTAAAGTATGGAGCTACACCCCATACTGATCCTCGCTGACGTCTCTGCCGCGAATGCAGCAGCAGCCAGAGCTTGCACACAAGGGTAATGTACACTCCTTACTGGGTTTAAACATCCACTTTAATAAGCCAATGGCGTGTGCCCTAGGGTAGTCTTCTGTGTGAGTACTGGAGTCGTCACTTCTCCATTTGAGTGTGAGAACAAATAAAATTAGTCGTGATAGTCTGGGATCGCTAACACTGGAGCTGTGCATATTGCTTTCTTCAGTACCTCGAAGACTTCAGTCATTTCATGCATCCATACCAACTTTTTACCTCTCTGTGTCTCCCTAAGCTCGCTCAACAAGGGTCTTGTATATGTGCTATAGTTAAACACCCAGGCTCTGCAATAATTACAAAGGCCCAGAAACTGCTGCATTTCTCTCACTGTCTTTGGCATCAGCGTTCTACGAATCGTCTCAGCCCTTTCTGGGGTCACTTTTCGATCTTGTGATATCAACTGCCCTATATATAGCACTTCCTTTTGGCAATATTGTAGTTTTGCCTTGTAACCCTTTTCTGCCAACACTGTCATCAAGTATACCGAATCATTTCGACACCGTTCCTCTGACTTGCTAATAATGAAAATGTTGTCCACTGTGCTCGCTATCTGTATGTTGCCTAGATCCATCTGAAGGATCTTATTGAAGATGGAAGGTGACTCACAGTACCCTTGTGGGAGTCTCATCTGTTTCCACTTCCGGTTTCTATATAGAAACTAGGTTAAGTCCTGTGACTCTTCATGAAGTGGTATAGAAATGAAGGCGTTCTTCAAATCTATTACAGTGAAGTGTGTAGCTTCCGTTGGGATGCTGCACAGAATTTTTGCTGGATTCGGAGCTAATGGGAAATCTGCTTCAACAATTTGGTTCAAAAGGCACACATCCTGAATGAAACACCATGATCCCCCTGTCCGTCTTTTTCACCGGATGCACTTGCTTCACTACTGCAGCGATCGTCTCGTACATGCCCTTGTCTTCCTCCCCCGATAGGGGATACTGTCTTGCCCGTGGTAAAATAGCCCCTGGTCTGAGCTTTATCTTGACCACTCCTATCCGTTTTAACAGACCCACGTCATAGGGATTATTGGTCCATAAGACACTGGGTACCCGACCTAAGTCTTCCTCGAGAAATGATGGTGGCGGTTTACGCAACACAGCCATTCTTTGCGGCACTTCCTGTAATGTATTTCCACCCAATGTGTAATGCTTATGTCAAAAAACACCTTGCTACCTGATCGATCTGTACCCTTCCCCCCACTGCCATTACGGTCCTCCATGATCGTCCTGTATCATCAATACCATGCAAAACTATTCTGTCGTCTCTCACTATGACTGCCTCGAGTTCTATTGTGATCACCTTTCCCTTTTTCTCATCTAAGGGAATCTCTGGTCAAAATAAAAAAAAAACTCATTGAGTATGCTTATCCCGGGAACCATGCAATTAATACTTCCACCCCATATAAAAACAGTTCAATGTCCAATGGCAGCCCCCTCTGTACCGTCTGGCCACAATAAGCTTGGATGAGTTCCCTCACATTCATTTAATGAATCCCTGGCATTGAGCACATGATCCCTTGCTGTGTGAATGAGATGGTCATGTGAAGTCGGCTCATCCTGTCTCTACCCATTATATTCCCTGGTGTCTGTCAGGAATATAATAGTGACATGGTCAAGTCGTGTTCTCCCACAGAAAGTTGTAATTCATCAGTAAGAGGAACCAAATTGTGACCCCAGAGAATTCCTGTGCATTTATGGCAATGCCTGACATTGGGTATTCCCCTCCCTAATAAATGATCTAGTCGTCCCCTTATCCATGAGAAAGGAAAAAGTCTTGTCACCTATAGTCAGCCCTGTACGTTGTTCCTTGGCTGGTTTGGGTGTAACAGATAGGATTGAACAGGTGAAGTCTGCCTGTGGGCTGTCCTATTGTGGATATAATGACATCCCCATCCCGGTGAATGGATTTCCCCCTTCAACAGTTGCTCCTCCCAGCTTTCGCATGGGAGTCTGTATCATGGAGCCTGCATGCGTCGTGGTTATGACGTTCTATTGGGCCGGTGCCTGCTTGCTGGTTGTGACAGAAACATGTGCCCTTGCGTATGTAAGGCATGTGTCATGGGCTAGTACTGCTGCGTTTGCATGTCTTCAGTATGCACCTGTTCTGGTGCATGCATCTGCACCTGCGTTTGATCTTGAGTATAATAGTCAGTCTGCTCTGTCTGGTATGTAGGCTGTTGCATTCCGCCCCTGTATCTGCACACTCGTGATATGTGGCCAATTTGTCTAAACATCCAAAATTGTGCGGAACCCCCCATTGGTCTTTGCTGTCCCCAATGAAACGCCTCCTGCTACACTGGGTGTCCGAACCCTCTTCCCTGAGGTATCCCTCCTCGTCCCCTTGGCCACTGATTCATATCCCCCTCACCCTGCAAAACCCCCCGTCATCTGTAGTTAGTTCTGTGCATGCTGAGAACTACGCTCCTTCTCCGCTCGTTAGCATCGCCCTTTCCATTGTATACTTAGATAATTTCTTCTGCACTAACTTTGCTTCTTCTTGTTTCCTCTCCTCACGCTTCCTTCTTGCATTCTCTTGCAATAGTGCACTATGGTTAGCTGTATTTCTGCCCACGGCTTAGCCTCCATCCCTACAAGCTTCTTAAGCTGCTTTTGCACTTGCTCGGGTAACCCTTGACATAATATGTGATAAAATAACCCCACTGTTTTATCCCACGGTTCTCTTGTCTCAAGACACCATTGCTCTTGAATCTGTTGAATATATTGAAGTGGGTCTTCGTCCTCACGCATTTTGCGTGCCATGATCACACTTGTGTCCAAAGTGTCTAGCTTCCCATATGGCCACTCGGCAGTTATTGAACGGCGCGTCATCATGTGCCGTGTTTTGTGCTGTCACTCCTGGATACCCTGCTCTTTTCAATACATCAGCTACCTCCCCAAGAATGGCTGAGAGAAGACTCTTCATGTCTCCCACCGCTAATGCCATCCCTGCTGTCAGTCTTTTGATATCATAAATCCACTTGCCAGCCCCAGCAGTTAACAAAGGCAGCTTACATCTTTCTCTTTGTGCCTTTGCTGCCATGGTATATATTGAGGTTGCCCACCAGCGTTTTCCAATAATGGGAACTGTCGGTGTCGTCCGTCCGTCCATCCTGTCTCTGCATGTCTTTAGTAGTGTTGAACGCCTTTGCCATTCTCCGTCTTCTACGTCCTGGCAGGGCCCTGAGCCTGTGCGCATATGGAGTGATACTGTCCGCGTTCTGCGACCCACCCTCGGGATGTGGTAGTCGCCCTTTAACATCCTCCTCTCTACCCATATTGTCTTTGCCTTCCCATATTGTGTCTCTGTCTGGGCTTACTTCCCTGAAGCAGCAAGAGTGTCTTCTCTCCTCACCATCCTCACTCCCCTGTGAATCATCTTCTGACCCCATGGTCACAATACTGCTGTCACTAACCCCTTCTCCGTTTTCATCAAAGCTAAGTCTCCTTAATGCGTCTTCCTGCTGCTTTCCCCTTGCTCAGTTTGTAACTCTGTATTCCCCCCTCACTGAGGGTTCAGCACTCCTGTCTGGCCGCAGGGCAGCCGTGCTGCTTCTCCTGCTCCTATAGAGTTCCCAATCCTTCTTCGCATTCCTTCCCCATCATTTAAACGTGGCAAGTCCATCTTAACCTCTACCGCTTTCGAAGAGCGCCTTTCTCGCCTGTCTCGTTCGCTCCTGCACTCCTCTTTCTCTGCGTCCTCATTCTTTAACGAGCCGGTCAACTTCTAACCTCATTTTCTTTCTTTATTTGCAATTGCCTTTCCCGCTCTTCTTGTGCTTTCCTCCTTGCTATGTCTTCTAGCTCTGTTTTTTTTCTCCCTTTCCTCTTTCTCGTGCTTCTGCTCGCTCCCTTTCTTTTTGCAGTTTTTCACTTTCCTCCTTTTCTTCCCTTTCCCTTCTGTAAATGCCCTCTGTTATCTCTGCCCATTCTTTAGCTTCCTTCTCTGCATCTTTGCTACTCTGTAATTCCTTCCCCATGTGCCCTGTCTCACTTGCTGTTTTCCCGTCCAGTTTGAGCAATATCTGTCTGCCTATCCATTCGTTCAGTACTATCAATTCTTGGCCTTCACTAAGCCCTGTTTTCCCCAAGTAATCCAGAGTTAGCTTCGCTTGCATCTTGCTGCGCTCCTTACGTTTGCTGCTACTGTCTCAGGCTACTTTACTTGCTTGCTCTGCGCCATCAGGTGCGCTTTTGCTGCTATATACTGGAGGTGAGAAAGTGGGATTGGTATATCCCGCTGCTGCTTTTAATTCCTTCATAGGGTAAAATCCCTTGCTTTCTGTTACTGTCTCGAAGTCCGCTGTTTGAGGGGGAGCCGAGGGCTGTTCGTCCCCCGTGTTCCGTTGGCTCAGCATCCAATGGCGCCCAAGCGAGTCCCCTTCGCCACCCTGAAACGTTTTCCATAACTCTAATATGGCCAATCATTTGCTTATTCCCCCCCCTTTATAAGCTGCCTGCAAATCAGTGCTTATTTGTTGTTGCACACATTTGGAAAAACATGGCTTTGCCAACTTGCACTCTGTGTTGCAAGTCCATTCCACGCTATACTTGCATATTTTGTCTCGATACCGCAGGAGGACTTGCACAAATGCTGAAGAGGTGCATCCATCATTTTGTTACCTTTTTATATTTGACCACAAATTGGGTTTTTGATACATCCAATTTTAACCAACACAATATAGCAAATCCTTTCTTAGCCTCTCCGGTTCACCACCATAAAAACACGTGTGCTCCGCACACCGCCCATCTGCGGCTTTCCGCTCTGAATGTTCAAATCAAAACTCCACTCGTAAGCTTCTCAAGCTCGGGCCAAATGGCACAACACTGGTGTTCAAGTGCCATTAAACAACTTCAACGGTGACGTCACCAATGCCTTGGAGGAAGAAGTTTCAAAACTCGATCTTTCCATAGATATGTCTGCTTATAAACTGCCCCAAACACGACGACAAACGCAACATAACATATGTACGGCCGTCTTCCTGTCTCCTAACAGGGAAAACCAATACATCTTCTGGTCCCTTTTCTATAGCGTCGCCTTAAAGAAATGCACCCCAGAGAGGTAAATCGGGAAACCACCTTCTGCGATATAAGGTAGCTTCTTCCGCTAACCTAAATACCCAGGTAAAACATTATATATTCATCCATGAACTAAGCTAAATCACCTAACTCAAAGGAAAACCATTATATAGTTTTTTTTCAATGTTTTTTCATCTGCAAGCTAAGCTGACTGTCTAAGCTGACCGCCTAACAGGTATACTTGCATCAAACAGAAACTTCAACTTCAACAAAAGACACCCAGCAAACCTTTCCCCCATTTGCCATATAGCTGAGTCTATACTTACACTTCCTGATCCGCTGAGGTCTTTTGGCCTCCGACTCTCCCACAACCTGCCACTCTGCCATACGGTCCGATAGGCGTCCCCCGGCAAGCCGGCAGGAATTTACCTCCTAAGGCGGCTCCTGTCGACCTTCTTTTCATACACGTGTGATTTTAGACATCGGTTACCGCAGGTCACTACACAGCCCCTCAGGCATGCAGTGGGACGAGACGGTTTATTGCAGAAAAATCCTAGATACCCCCCTCTGCTACACTTTGTATAGATGTGGCAGCGGCCCTCTAGCAGTCACCCCCAATTATCACCATTGAACACCTGGGCCATCAAAGACTTCCCACCACACGAATGGAAGACTCAGCCATGGGGCAAAGTTACTGCCTTTTATTAGCAAACAAAATGACAGAGATCACACCAGGAAAACAAGTATCCTCTGGAGCTGTGGTCTTTTAAGCATGTCACACGGTTTTATCCCGGAGTGACGTCACAAATTCATCCCAGAAACATATCACAAATTTGCATTGGTCAGTTTGGATTGGAACACCTCTACTAGTATCAATCTACAATGGTGCAGGGTCGCAGAGAGACCATTGGCCCTTGCAACAAATTATAACCCCAGGTGGAAGGTGAATCTGGATTGGTCAGAATGTGTCCTCCCATCCTTGGGACCCTGGACGGTTACCAGACTGAGTGTCCCTTTTCAAGGCAATGGGAATGAACATAGAGATGTGAAGTGTTCTCTACTGTTGCCATCTCTGATCGCCTATGCCTGGGAGAGTGCATTCAGTTAGCAGTTACTGGGAAACACTTGTAACCTTTTCCCATCTGGTTCTATGGTAATGGTCCTCTTCATCTACCTCGATTAATGCATTGTCCTGTTTGTCTTGGTCACGTGTGTTGAGACCACAAAATTAATCTGTCCTGCTTGTAATTATGAGGATGTTAGCCTGATTTTCTGCAGATGGTTCATTGTCTTGATAACTGGAACTTTCAGTCTCCACTTGTCCTTGGCTGGGTGCCTTGTCTCTGCGCCTCTGGCTGCGGCGATCAGGCCAGCATGTCCATGTACTCAAATTCTGTCTCTCCTTTGCCATCCATTTTAGAGACCTATAGCTTCCATATCATTCCTTATGGCTTCTCCATGTTGGTAGCAGTCAAGTATGTGCAACTAAATATATGAATACTTTGCGTCTTGTGGTTTCAGCTTTAGCGAAGGATGTGAATATAAAGAGATATGTATGCCTGTCCTTCCTCTCCCTACGTGAGTAATAAGCATGTGCTTCATGCCTTTATGCAGTAAACTAGTGCATGTTCGTGTAATCTTCATAAATGGATGAGTATGTACTTCATGTATAAGTGTGGCTACGTCATGATGTCAGCAATTTATGTCATTGATTTCTGGCTTTGCAGTCAGTCGACTTGCTCGATCAATGCCTTTTCCATATCGTTCAAATCATCGATTGGGTATGGTCTAAACGGCTGAGAGAATAACGCTTCTCACACCTCTGATACATCGATGACTGCAGTGATGGGCCGAAGAGTGAGGCACATCTGTCGTTTCTCTGCCTTCGCGTTGAGTCGTGTGAGGGGCATGAGGATGTGAATTTGGCCCTCCATCTACAGTGTAAACAGGGATGGTGGTAAGGAGTGGACGTAAGTTGGCTGAGGGGGGTCAAAGATGAAGGGGGAGTGGATGGAATGGAAAGGTGGCATCAGATGGGTAGAGAAGATCAGTATAGACTGAAGTCATCACAGTAATGTTCTTGCTTCTTCAGCTCAGTGGTTGTACTGCTTTAATAGCCCAATTAATGTATATGTTGATTAAAAGGTGCGCACCTTTTATTCTTAACTCTTATTCTCATCCCTCCTCTCTCACTGCAGTGTAAAAGCACAGCCCAGTAAAGCCTCACCTCATGGTGCGGGAGGGCTACCACTGTTGTACAAATATGCAAAATAGCAAAGACATTTGAGTAAATGCACAAAGCCCTAAGGTATCCAAGTGCTGGCTACAGGTGCAGGCATGAAATAAATGACAAGGTTAATAGTAAGATACATGTTTGCAGGTATTTAGAAGGTGAAAGATATACATTATACTGTTGCAGGATGGTCACCGGATAAATGGTGCCATAGCAGTTACAAAGAGATACAAGACATAGGATATGAGGTTGCCTGGGTCAGAATCTTAGGCCACGCCTGGCTACTAGGTCCCAATTGCCAGCACGGTGTGCATGCAGGAGCGTAGCTGCATGAGTTTACGGGAACAATAAACAACCAGTCTCATGCTGTCAAAGCTGCTCCCAGATGCTGGGGCTGCAAGTGGTGTGTGGGATCTGAAAGAGCATAGAACTTCTCGGTGTTGAGAAAGTTTACTGTAGAAGTTCTGTGGGTGTTAAAACAGTGAGTTTAGAGGAGGTGGTTGGTAGCACGGGTGATCCGCGCTGTTATCATAAGTAGCGGGTCGAGCAGAGAGTATAAAAAGGCATTTGCGGACTTGCCTCATGGTTTTGTGGGCTGGGCATGTAAGAGGTGGAACAGAGCATGCAAAATTGGTGCGTATCGGGGTAACGGTTGGGCTTACCTTGCCAGCATCATTGGTAAGCAGGTATTTATACCTTCTTTTTTTTTTTAAATACCTATTTATATTACCTACTTTCTTTCTCTTCTCCTGCCCTCACTCTACCATCTACATTTCCTATAGCCCTCTTCTTGCCACTTTAGCTCTGTCTTTACCTACCTTCCACCGACTTTTACCTTCCTCTTCCCATCCATTTTTCTCTCCGTCTAGGCCCTTCCCTTTCCCTCTGCCAGTATCTTAGGGAGTTGCACCCTCTGGTTGTACACTGATTTCCGATGCAGGTGCATTAACATGGCAAGCTATTTTATTGGAACCTAAACCTGTGGCTTCTGGGTTAAAACCGATCTCTGCAACAGGTGCTTAGTTATATTAAAATGCTGGGCTATCTTATTAGTGGCTGGTCCCTGTGACTGTAGATGAGGTGCAAATCATTGCAGCCTGCTGCAGGGATACTCTCGATCTTACTGGATGGGATGGTTATTGGGGGATTTTTCCTAAAGTCCACATGATGCTAGTCTTCATAAAACTATTCCTTGACAGACAGGTCCCCAACTCTAGTGTACGTCTGTACTATTCAAGGAACCTTGGTAGCGTGGCGCAGCCGTCAGGCTAATCATAGGAAGAAGATGTGAGCTGTAGGTAAGTACACTGAATCCAGTAAATACAATAGTCCAAAGAAACACTTCTACATAAAATGTTGTTTTAAAATGTACATTTATTATATTTGCACAAGGAAGATAGATAAATACTTTGTACAATTGTTACAGAGTTTGACACTAATGACAGTTCTACCGTATTATTGGTACTAACGCACACTTGCGTTAAGACAAAGATATACAGCATTTGTATTTAGTTAGCAAAACCACATAAGATAGTGTTTTAGAAAGGGAAAGGGTTAGTTAATCGCACAGCAACAGAGCTTAATGTTCTAGAGGCACTTTTCGGACTAACGCTTTAAAGGTCCAATCCCTAACTGTACGAAAATGTCAGTTTAGGCATGGATCCAAAGTCTTATGAAGTAGCAGGATAGCAAAAGTTCCTGGGGATACTTTCAGTGACTTAGTAATATAACACGAGGGAGACCCTGTAAAAGGGCTCACTATAGGGACACAAGCTGGCAATCATCGGTCAGAGGTAGAGTGGACACCCTGGAGCCCTCTTCACGCACTCCAGTCACTCTGGGGTGACTTCTCGGTTCAAGGTAAGTTAAACCTTTGACCCCACAGTACCTTAGCTTAGAAGAAATGCTTGTAGCTGTATTCTCCTCTCAGAAGCAGCGATGGACCCGCTCTCCTGATTCCTCGGTCTGGTGACCAAAGGAAGGACACTGAATGGGATGTCTCGGCGGCAGTCTTGAGAGAGAGGACCCTTGCCTCGGATTTCTTCGGTCTGCGGTTTTGGCACCTTTTTCTCAGCACCAACAAAGGATGGTATTCGTCTGGTCGATCTTCTACGCATCTGAAGTCCTGCACTCTGGTGAGGGGACTTACATGAGTCGAATCGTGCCTCTGTGGGTCCAGGTTCTGGATGGATTTGCCATTGCAAATGGGTTAGAGGTCTCCTGGAATTCGCGGTCCGCAGCTCTGGAGAGGCACAGCACCTTGGGAGATGGCTCAATTTGCGGTTCTTCTCAGGGATCGTTGGTCCCACCAGCCAAAGGGAAGGAGTCGTCCTCTTCGGAGCTTGGAAGGGTCTGCAGGTGTACCTGGTCGTCTTCAGCTTCGGTTACATCAGTTCCAGTGGTCGACTTGCCTTTCACCTCTTGAACCTCACCTTTTATTCAGTTTCCCCACACACTTCTCTGCAAACTCTCAGCATTTTACAGAAAGGGGCAGGTGTCTGTCCTATTAGGACAGCCAGCCCCTCCAGTGGGAACTGGTCCCTTTCAGGCACTTTGGCAGACTAAAGGGCAGG